>NC_090446.1:833483839-834733839 GCF_031143425.1 Pleurodeles waltl | reverse complement strand
GAAGGGTTTTCCTAAAGTATGTGATTTTGGGTGCCCTTCTTATACCCAATTTCTCCTTGAAGTAGGCCTACTTCAAAGTAAAGTCTCTTTTGAATGTGAAATCCTGCCTTGCCCAGGCCAGGCCCCAGACACTCACCAGGGGGTTGGAGACTGCATTGTGTGAGGGCAGGCACAGCTCTTTCAGGTGTGAGTGACCACTCCTCCCCTCCCTCCTAGCACAGATGGCTCATCACGATATGCAGACTACACCCCAGCTCCCTTTGTGTCACTGTCTAGTGTGAGCTGCAACCAGCCCAAATGTCGAACTGACCAAGACAGGGAATCCACAAACAGGCAGAGTCACAGAAATGGTACAAGCAAGAAAATGCCCACTTTCTAAAAGTGGTATTTTCAAACACACAATCTTAAAATCAACTTTACTAAAATATGTATTTTTAAATTGTGAGCTCAGAGACCCCAAACTCCAAATCAAATCAAATCATTAACATTTATAAAGCGCGCTACTCACCCGTGCGGGTCTCAAGGCGCTAGGGGAAAGGGGGGGGGGTTACTGCTGCTCGAATAGCCAGGTTTTTAGGAGTCTCTGGAAAGTGGAGTGGTCCTGGGTGGTCCTGAGGCTGGTGGGGAGGGAGTTCCAGGTCTTGGCCGCCAGGAAGGAAAAAGATCTCCCACCCGCCATGGAGCGGCGGATGCGAGGGACGGCAGCGAGTGCGAGACCAGAGGAACGGAGGAGGCGGGTGGGGACGTAGAAGCTGAGGCGTCGGTTGAGGTATTCCGGTCCCTTGTTGTGGAGGGCTTTGTGTGCGTGGGTGAGAAGTCGAAAGGTGATCCTTTTGCTGACTGGGAGCCAATGCAGGTGTCTCAGGTGAGCGGAGATGTGGCTGTTGCGGGGTACGTCGAGGATGAGGCGTGCCGATGCGTTTTGAATGTGTTGCAGGCGATTTTGGAGTTTGGCTGTGGCTCCACATGTCCATCCGCTCCCAAAGGGAATCTACACTTTAATCAGATTTAAAGGTAGCCCCCATGTTAACCTATGAGAGGGACAGGACTTGCAACAGTGAAAAACAGATTTAGCAATATTTCACTGTCAGGACATATAAAACACATTACTATGGTGGTCATTACAACCGTGGTGGTCGGTGTTAAAGTGGCGGTAAAGCTGCCAACAGGCCAGCGGTCAAAAAAATGGAATCATGACCGTGGCGGAAACCGCCAACATAGACAGCCACTTTAACACTCTGACCGCCAAGGCGGTAGAAACAAACACCGCGGCGGTAACCACCAACAGACAGGCGGAAGACAATGTACCGCCCACATTATTACAAGGCACCAACCCGCCACCTTTTCCGGGGTGGATTCACTGCGAACAAAAACACGGCGGAAACAGGACTTGGAAGGGAAAACGCTCACCTCTGCACACCCCACAAGGAATCAGGACGCCATGGAACCCGAACTCCAGATTCTTCCAGCCTTTATCTTCCTGCTCCTCTACCAGGAACAACAAAGACAGCGGCAAAGACCACGGTGAGTACTGCACCTACGATACAGGGGAACACTCCCACCCCCACCCTCACCCACTACAACACACACACAAGTACATGTTGATACATTACATTAACAACCCCCAACCCCCCCTGGAAGAATGCAAGGACAAAAAGAAATGAGTCGAACGATTGTAATATATTCAAATACATTAAGCAAAAATATATACATATACAATAGATATTCGCACTCTAAACAAATATATACACGAAGAATACAAGACCTTGCCTACTAAACTCGCCCTGGCTTAGGGGAACCCACAGCCCACCCCCCCCACCCAGACACCTACAATGCACGCTGAATCAGCTGAATGAGAGTGTACTCACCCCCTTGTGGCTGCTGTGATGCCCTCAAGTGCCCATCCAACTCCGGGTACGCCACCACGAGGATCCGGAACATCAGGGGGTCATGGTGCGACAGGCACCCCTCCCACGTTGGGAGGCCATCCCCAGCTGGGCCTCCGCCGTCTTCTTGCTCCAGCGGCGAATGTCTTCCCATCTTTTCTGGCAGTTGGTGCTCCGTGTGTGGTAGACCCCCAGGGTCCGGACTTCCTTAGCGATGGCACGCCAAATATCCTTCTTCTGGTGGGTGCTGACCTACAGGAATAGTACAGGGGAAAAGGAGAAGATATAACCGTCCGCACCGTCACAGTCATTGGCCCGCATCCCTATCCTTGCCATGACGCACATGCACTCACCGTCATTTCATGCACGCCTCATTCCGGTGTACAGACTGCTGGTGGACCTGTCGACAATGGAGGAGCGACATGTAATCATCACCTTCAGACTTGATCGTACCACAATCCTGGAACTGTGTGCCCAGTTGGAGCCAGACCTGATGTCAGCTATCCGCCATCCCACAGGAATACCCCCTCAAGTGCAGGTGCTGTCAGTACTCCATTTCCTAGCAAGTGGGTCTATTCAAACAACAGTGGCCATAGCATCAGGGATGTCCCAGCCTATGTTTTCCAATGTGTTGTCCAGAGTGTTGTCTGCCCTGCTGAAACACATGAGGAGCTAGATCGTTTTCCCTCAGGTGGAGGATTTGCCCACAGTGAAAGGTGACTTCTATGCCCTGGTGCATATCCCCAACATCATAGGTGCCATTGATGGGACACATGTGGCCTTGATCCCTCCCGCAGGAGTGAACAGGTGTACAGAAACCGGAAGAGTTACCATTTGATGAATTTGCAGATGGTTTGTTTGGCAGACCACTACATCTCCCATGTGAATGCCAAATTTCCTGGCTCAGTACATGATGCTTACATTCTGAGGAATAACAGCATCCCTTATGTGATGGGGCAACTCCAGAGGCACCGTGTGTGGCTATTAGGTGAGGACATGGACCCAATACAGTGTGACTAGGTGTCTGGGTCTGGGGATGTCCCTAAGAGTTAGTGTGTGTCTAACAGTTGTCCCAGGACAAGGGCAGAGGAACGCTACAATGAGGCACATGGGCGAACTAGGAGGATTATAGAGAGGACCTTCGGATCTCCTGAAGGCCAGGTTCTGGTGCCTCCATTTGACAGGTGGTTCCCTATTCTACTCACCAAAGAGGGTGTGCCAGATCATCGTGGCTTGCTGTATGCTTCACAACTTGGCTTTGCGACGACAGGTGCCTTTTCTGCAGGAGGATGGTCCAGATAGAGGTCTTGTGGCAGCTGTGGAGCCTGTGGACAGTGAAGACGAGGAAGCAGAAGAAGAGGACATAGACAACAGGAACACGGTGATCCTGCAATACTTCCAGTGAGACACAGGTAAGAAGACAACACTTCCTGCTACATCTGATTTAATTCTTCTACCTATCATCTGTCTGTCACTTTCACCCAGTGTATGGACCCTGAATTGTCACTTTGCCTTTCCATTTCACAGATGTGGGTCCCACTGTGTGACCTCTGCTATGTTACCTCATCAACTAGAGCTGTGTGACATAGGTATGTTGACAATAGAATGGACATTGCTATTTTCCTCAGTTATTGCAAATACACATTTGTGAAAGTACAGACTGACTCCAGATTGTTTTGTGATTTAAGGGTGTTTATTTAAGTGCTAAATATTGGATGGGGTTGTAAAATGGTCAGGGGTGATGGTGGAGGAATGTCCATGGCAGAGTCCAGTCTATTAGTCTCACAGGTGCATGGTCCATAGGGGCATAGGAAGTGGAGCTGGGGCAGTTTAAGTATGGACAGGGTGACAAAGTGGGACAGAAGGATGACAATCAGGGGGGTCTTATTTCTTGGCAGGGGTCTTGGCATTGTTCTCTGTCTTTGTCCTGGATCTCAGGGACAGTTTGCCGGGTGGTTATCCATCCGCAGGGGGTGGGGTGCTGGTGTCATGGTCCTGTGGCGGTGCCTCCTGTCCACTAGCGCCGGCGGAGGTGGTGGGCAGTTCATCGTCCAGGCTAATGTCAGGTGCCCCTTGTTGTGCCACACTGTCCCTCCTGGTGTTGACGAGTTCCTTTAGCACCCCTACAATGGTGCCCAGGGTGGAATTGATGGATTTGAGTTCCTCCCTGAACCCCAAATACTGTTCCTCCTGCAGCCGCTGGGTCTCCTGAAACTTGGCCTGTACCGTTGCCATCGTCTCCTGGGAATGGGGAATGGTGGCATGCTCCCATGATGTTGGAGAGGGCCTCGTGGAGAGTGGGTTCCCTGGGCCTGTCCTCCCCCTGTCGCACAGCAGCCCTCCCAGTTCCCCTGTTTCCCTGGGCCTCTGTCCCCTGAACCGTGTGCCCACTACCACTGCCCCCAGGTCCCTGGTGTTGTTGGGTTGGTGGGTTAGCCTGGGTTCCCTGTAGTGGTGGACGCACTGCTGCTTGACGTGTCCTGGGGACAGAGGTATGTGCCCGCTGGGTGGGTGCTGTGCTGGTGTTTCCAGAGGGGGGAAGCTCTGAAGTGGCCTGTGCCAGTGTGAGGGGAACCAACTGTCCTGAGGTCCCAGATGGGCCAGGCTGGTCATCTAGATCCAGTTGGACAGAGCTGCTGTCATCACTGTGGGCCTCTTCTGTGGGTGGAGTGGACATGCCTGGACCCTCCTGTCCGGTGATGTTGGGTAGGGGTCCTGCAGGGGTGAAAAGCATGATTAATGCATCTGTGTGTGCCATGGTGTCCAATGGGTGGGTGTCCCTGTACCCCAGTGCTTGCATTCTTGAGTGGGACCTTGTGTGATAATGGTTTAGGGGGGTGTATGGGTATGTGCAGTGGACATGCTTTGGTGATGGGTGTCCATGCTTTGGTGTTCATGCAGGGCTTGGGTTTGGGATGTGTGGTTTGTGATATTGGGACATATGTGAGGAGTAGAAGTGATGGGGGTGAGGGCAAGGGTGGGGGTATGTGATGGCATGCAGTTGGGTGGGGGATGAAGTAGTGAAAGATTTGACTTACCAGAGTACATTCCTCCAGCTACTCCTGCGAGGACCTCAGGATGCAGTATAGCCAAGACCTGCTCCTCCCATGTTGTGAGTTCTGGGGGAGGAGGTGGGGGTCCGCCGCCAGTCCTCTGAACCGCAATCTGGTGTCTTGAGACCACGGAACGCACCTTCCCCCGTAGGTCGTTCCACCTCTTCCTGATGTCATCCCTAGTACTTGGGTGCTGTCCCACTGCGTTGACCCTGTCCATGATTCTTCGCCATAGCTCCATCTTCCTAGCTATGGTGGTGTGCTGCACCTGTGATCCGAATAGCTGTGGCTCTACCCGGATGATTTCCTCCACCCTGACCCTAAGCTCCTCCTCAGAAAACCTGGGGTGTCTTTGTGGTGCCATGGGTGTAGTGTGAGTGGTGTGTGTGAGGGTGTGTGGGGTGATGTGTTGGGGTGTGTGCTGTAAGGTGCGTGGATGGTGCATGGGTGATAGGGTTCTGTGGCTCTGGTTCTGTGGGTGCTCTTGGTGTGTCTCTCAGTTGTCAATTTTTTTCAGTCGTAAAGGGTTGTGGGTAATGTGGGTGGGTGTTTTATAGTGGTCTGGGTGTGTGGTGTATGTATGTGTGTCAGGTGTGTGTAGTTTGAATTGTCCAATGAAGTGTTGTTTTGTTAATGTGTGTGTATTTTGAGCCCAGCAGGATGTACCACCAATGGTTTATCGCAGTTGAATGTCTGCCGCAGTGATTCGTGGGTCATAACGCTCTGGGCGTAGTTCTGTTGGCGTAACTGTGGGGGGTTAGATACCGCCAGTTCATCACCGACCTTTCGGCTGGCGAACTTGTGTGTGTGTCTGTATAATGACGGATTGCTATGTGTGGGTTATAATATGGGTAGCGGTAAACCGCTGCGGCGGCGGTATGTTGGCGGAAGTCGGCATGGCGGTAAGCGGGACTTACCACTGATGTCATAATGAGGGCCATAGTTAGGAAAACTTTATTTATTCTTTCTATGCAAACTTAAAATATACAAACATTAGAAATCCTAAAGATAAAGTTACAACTTAAAGTCATAATTTACGCACCTCCAGTTATAACCTAAATTTATAATTTATGCACCACCTTTAATTTGCTATGAGTTGCTCACCTCTATGTACATTCTTGTTAACTCACTCGCTGTACTACTTTAACTTTGGCTTCTTTTAATGAATGTTCACAAAAATTTCCAGAAAAAAAGTTGTATACATCTCATCTCCTTCCTAGAGGTAGCAAGACACCAAATAGCTGTACAAAGGACTGGCAGTGGACCCCCACCTCCTCCCCCACAACTAACAACATGGGAGGAGCAAGTCTTGGCAATCATGCATCCTGAGGGCCTGGCAGGAGTAGCAGGAGGACTGGACTCTGGTAAGTCAAATATCTATTACTATCACCCCACCACCTGCATACCATCACATAATCCTGCCCCTACCCTCACCCCATCACTCCACCACCTCACATACACACCACCATCACAACCCACCAATCCCATAACCAAGCCCTGCATGCACCACCAATGCGTGGACATCACTCACAGCCCTGCATGGACACCCATCACTAAAGCATGCACATTAGAGACAATCACCTAGCCCATAAAATCACTACTCACACAAGGCAAAGCTGACAGGGCAACACACCCATGCACAAGATGTCACACGCAGAAACAATAACACTGCATTTACATCCCCACAGGTCCCCAACCCAATATCACCGGAGAGGAGGTGCCAGCAACATTTTGATTTACCTATGTATTAGTTTAACATGGTTTAAACACTGCAATACAACTGTACAGTAATGTATACTTAGGAATGACCTGTAGTTGGCTGCAGTCATTACAGGAGGTGCCAGAGTGGGGCACAGATATCTGAAAATAGAGATGCCAAAGGGTACAGTAAGTGTTCATAGAATTGGGAGAATCTGGCTGCCATGTACAATGTCAAATACAAAACTGTCAATGCAAAATGAAGTTACAGTGTCTTACCTGTGTGTCACTGGAAGTACTGTCATATAATAGCTGTTCTGTTGTCCTCATCCTCGTCCTCTGCCTCCTCATCTTCACATTCCACAGGGTCCACTACTGCAACACGCCCATCTCCAGCCTCATCGTCTTGCAGAAAAGGTACCTTGTGCCTCAAGGCAAGCTTATGGAACATGCAGCATGCCACGATTATCTGGCACACCTTCTCGGGTGAGTAGTACAGGGATTCACCTGTTAGATGAAGGCAACAAAACCTGGCCTTCAGGAGGCCGAATGTCCTCTCTATTATTCTCCTTGTTCGCCCATGTGCCTTAATGTAACATTCCTCTGCCCTTGTCCTGGAATTCCTCACAGGGGTCAGTAGCCATGAGGGGTTGGGGTAACCAGAGAAACCTGCAAATAACTAGGGACAACTGTTAGACACACACTAACCCTTAGGGCCCACACCACAACCATACACCAACATCCACCAACATCCACTGGGTGAGAACCAGGGCTCACCTATTAGCCACACACGGTGCCTCTGGAGTTGAGCCATCACATATGGGATGCTGCTATTCCTCAGGATGTAGGCATTATGCACAGAGCCAGGCTACTTTGCATTGACATGGGAGATGTACTGGTCCACCAGGCACACTATCTGCACATTCATGGAGTGAAAGCTCTTTCGATTTCTGAACACCTGTTCATTTCTCCAAGGGGGAGACAAATGCAATATGTGTACCATCAATAGCCCCAATAATGTTGGGGATATGTCCCATTGAATAGAAGTCAGCTTTCACTGTGGCCAAATCCTCCACCTGGGGGAAAACAATGTAGCTGTGCATGTCTTTAATCAGGGCAGACAACACTCTGGTCAGCTCTATTGAGAACATTGGCTGAGACATTCCTGCTGCAAAGCCCACTGTCACTTGGAAGGAGCCAGTTGCCAAGAAATGGAGAACAGATAGGACTTGCACAAGAGGGGGGATCACGATGGGCTGATGGATAGCAGATATCAGGTCAGGCTCCAATTGGGCAAACAGCTGTGATTTTGGCACTGTCCAGTCTATAGGTGAGGATGATGTGCCTGTCCTCCATTGTTGCCAAGTCCACCAGGGGTCTGTGCACGGGGGGATGTCTCCAGCTCCTATTCATCGGCAGCGGTTGTAATCTAGGGGGCAAAACGGGGAGCAGCTGGTCAGTATACCACATTTCCAACCACTACACTGCATTGCATATTGTGACTGTAACAGTATGTTGTTGGATAGGCCCAAATGGTGCCTATGTGTACTGTGATGCAGTTAGGTGCCATGGCCTGCCCCCCTTGAAATGGCGTCTGCCTGTCCTGTGTGGATGGACATGTGGAAATTATGTAATGCCGCTGACGTTGTGCGCCGTTGTGGGAGGCAGTCGAGTACCGCCGCGCAACTCCTCATTGGATACCATTGGGCCCCATGGGTTGCAGTGGCCAATGGTGATGTATGCCGGTGGTGACGGGATGCACCGCCACGACGTGACTGCCATTTTCTATCTGTTCACTCACTTGCTATCTGACCTTCAACAGGAGATGACCTACACTGCAAGTGCTGCTGTGACCTGTGTCTGGAACTGACCATGGCTCGTGTCACTGGGGAAAGGGCCCCTGCCTTCATCGCTGCAGAGTTGGAGAGACTGGGGGATGGGTCCTACCCCAGTAGCAAATGCTGTATGGGCCTTCAGACCAACAGGTGAGTACACTGTGAGCACGCTGCAAGGGGCATGGATGCATGGAGTGCTGTGTGTGAGGGCCTCATGTAGGAGGTGGTTGGTGGAAGGCTTCTGGGCAGCGTGCTGCATGTATGGTGGGCAATGTCTGTGCGTAAGGGGATGGGAGGGCTATAGTGGGCCATGATTGTACCAGTCAGGACGGTATAACAGATACCTTTTTCTATGTTTCTTTTTCTGCAGGTCAACGCCCATAAGAAAAAGGGTATATGACGTGCCATCGCCAAGGAGGTGCGGACCCTGGGGGTCTATGGCAGACGGAGCACCCACTGTCAGAAACCGTGGGCAAGGAAGACGGCGGAGGCCCAGCTGGGGATAGCCTCCCAACGAGGAAGGAGTGCCCATCGAATCCTGACCCCCCTGATGGCCCGCATACTGGTGGTGGCCTATCCGGAGCTAGATTGGCACTTGAGGGCATCACAGCAGCCACAAGGGGGTGAGTACAGTTTCCCAATATAATACTTGTGCATGGTGGGGTGGTCTCCGGGTGGGGGATGTGGGCCTGTGGGTGCTCCTAGGCCAGGCCGGACATTGTAGGTCCCATGTTGGGCAGGGACTGATGAACACCACCGCCTATGAAGCTAGTAGGCATCCACTACTGGGCAGGGGTCTGTGAGTGTCAGGTATGCTGCTATTGGCATTAGGTATTTGTGAGAAGGTAGCCTCTTTCTAGCCTTGTTACCCCCACTTTTGGCCTGTTTGTGAGTGTATGTCAGGGTGTTTGTCACTGTTTTCACTGTCTCACTGGGATCCTGATAGCCAGGCCTCAGTGCTCATAGTGAAAACACTAGGTTTTCAGTATGTTTGTTATGTGTCACTGGGGTCCTGCTGGTCAGGACCCCAGTGCTCATAGGTTTGTGGCCTATATGTATGTGTCACTGGGACCCTGTCACACAGGGCCCCAGTGCTCATAGGTGTGCATGTATATGTTCCCTGTGTGGTGCCTAACTGTCTCACTGAGGCTCTGCTAACCAGAACCTCAGTGGTTATGCTCTCTCATTACTTTCAAATTGTCACTAACAGGCTAGTGACCATTTTTACCAATTTACATTGGCTTACTGGAACACCCTTATAATTCCCTAGTATATGGTACTGAGGTACCCAGGGTATTGGGGTTCCAGGAGATCCCTATGGGCTGCAGCATTTCTTTTGCCACCCATAGGGAGCTCTGACAATTCTTACACAGGCCTGCCACTGCAGCCTGAGTGAAATAACGTCCACGTTATTTCACAGCCATTTTACACTGCACTTAAGTAACTTATAAGTCACCTATATGTCTAACCTTTACCTGGTAAATGTTAGGTGCAAAGTTACTTAGTGTGAGGGCACCCTGGCACTAGCCAAGGTGCCCCCACATTGTTCAGAGCCAATTCCCTGAACTTTGTGAGTGCGGGGACACCATTACACGCGTGCACTACATATAGGTCACTACCTATATGTAGCTTCACAATGGTAACTCCGAATATGGCCATGTAACATGTCTATGATCATGGAATTGCCCCCTCTATGCCATCCTGGCATAGTTGGCACAATCCCATGATCCCAGTGGTCTGTAGCACAGACCCTGGTACTGCCAAACTGCCCTTCCTGGGGTTTCACTGCAGCTGCTGCTGCTGCCAACCCCTCAGACAGGCATCTGCCCTCCTGGGGTCCAGCCAGGCCTGGCCCAGGATGGCAGAACAAAGAACTTCCTCTGAGAGAGGGTGTGACACCCTCTCCCTTTGGAAAATGGTGTGAAGGCAGGGGAGGAGTAGCCTCCCCCAGCCTCTGGAAATGCTTTGTTGGGCACAGAGGTGCCCAATTCTGCATAAGCCAGTCTACACCGGTTCAGGGACCCCTTAGCCCCTGCTCTGGCGCGAAACTGGACAAAGGAAAGGGGAGTGACCACTCCCCTGACCTGCACCTCCCCTGGGAGGTGTCCAGAGCTCCTCCAGTGTGCTCCAGACCTCTGCCATCTTGGAAACAGAGGTGCTGCTGGCACACTGGACTGCTCTGAGTGGCCAGTGCCACCAGGTGACGTCAGAGACTCCTGCTGATAGGCTCCTTCAGGTGTTAGTAGCCTATCCTCTCTCCTAGGTAGCCAAACCCTCTTTTCTGGCTATTTAGGGTCTCTGTCTCTGGGGAAACTCTAGATAACGAATGCATGAGCTCAGCCGAGTTCCTCTGCATCTCCCTCTTCACCTTCTGATAAGGAATCGACCGCTGACCGCGCTGGAAGCCTGCAAACCTGCAACATAGTAGCAAAGATGACTACTGCAACTCTGTAACGCTGATCCTGCCGCCTTCTCGACTGTTTTCCTGCTTGTGCATGCTGTGGGGGTAGTCTGCCTCCTCTCTGCACCAGAAGCTCCGAAGAAATCTCCCGTGGGTCGATGGAATCTTCCCCCTGCAACCGCAGGCACCAAAAAGCTGCATTACCGGTCCCTTGGGTCTCCTCTCAGCACGACGAGCGAGGTCTCTCGAATCCAGCGACACCGTCCAAGTGACCCCCACAGTCCAGTGACTCCTCAGCCCAAGTTTGGTGGAGGTAAGTCCTTGCCTCACCTCGCTGGGCTGCATTGCTGGGAACCGCGACTTTGCAAGCTTCTCCGGCCCCTGTGCACTTCCGGCAGAAATCCTGTGTGCACAGCCAAGCCTGGGTCCACGGCACTCTAACCTGCATTGCACGACTTTCTAAGTTGGTCTCCGGCGACGTGGGACTCCTTTGTGCAACTTCGGCGAGCACCGTTTCACGCATCCTCGTAGTGCCTGTTTCTGGCACTTCTCCGGGTGCTACCTGCTTCAGTGAGGGCTCCTTGTCTTGCTCGACGTCCCCTCTCTCTACAGGTCCAATTTGCGACCTCCTGGTCCCTCCTGGGCCCCAGCAGCGTCCAAAAACGCCAAACGCACGATTTGCGTGTAGCAAGGCTTGTTGGCGTCCATCCGGCGGGAAAACACTTCTGCACGACTCTCCAAGGCGTGGGGGATCAATCCTCCAAAGGGGAAGTCTCTAGCCCTTGTCGTTCCTGCAGTATTCACAGTTCTTCAGCCTAGTAAGAGCTTCTTTGCACCAACCGCTGGCATTTCTTGGGCATCTGCCCATCTCCGATCTGCTTGTGACTTTTGGACTTGGTCCCCTTGCTCCACAGGTACCTTCAGACAGGAATCCATCGTTGTTGCATTGCTGATTTGTGTTTTCCTTGCATTCTCCCTCTAACACGACTATTTTGTCCTTAGGGGAACTTTGGTGCACTTTGCACTCACTTTTCAGGGTCTTGGGGAGGGTTATTTTTCTAACTCTCACTATTTTCTAATAGTCCCAGCGACCCTCTACAAGGTCACATAGGTTTGGGGTCCATTCGTGGTTCGCATTCCACTTCTGGAGTATATGGTTTGTGTTGCCCCTATCCCTATGTTTCCCCATTGCATCCTATTGTAACTATACATTGTTTGCACTGTTTTCTAAGACTATACTGCATATTTTTGCTATTGTGTATATATATCTTGTGTATATTTCCTATCCTCTCACTGAGGGTACACTCTAAGATACTTTGGCATATTGTCATAAAAATAAAGTACCTTTATTTTTAGTATAACTGTGTATTGTGTTTTCTTATGATATTGTGCATATGACACTAAGTGGTACTGTAGTAGCTTCACACGTCTCCTAGTTCAGCCTGAGCTGCTCTGCTAAGCTACCATTATCTATCAGCCTAAGCTGCTAGACACCCTATACACTAATAAGGGATCACTGGGCCTGGTGCAAGGTGCAAGTACCCCTTGGTACTCACTACAAACCAGTCCAGCCTCCTACATTGGTTGTGCAGCGGTGGGATAAGTGCTTTGAGACTACTTACCACTCTTGTCATTGTACTTTTCATAAGAGAAAAATATACAAAACAAGGTCAGTGTATATACACATAGCCAAAAAAGTTTTGCATTTCCTCTTTTCACTCTTTTCTAAGTGCTGAAAAGTACTTCTAAACTTTCAAAAAGTTCTTAAAAGTTTAAAAAGTTTTTTCTGTCTTTCCAAAAAGTTCTGAAAACTTTTTTCTCTTTGTCTATCACTTTAACTCTCTCTAAAAATGTCTGGCACAGGAAAAAATGTTGAACTGTCCAAACTTGCATATGATCACCTTAGCTGGAAAGGAGCAAGGAGTCTCTGCATAGAGAGAGGTTTGAGTGTAGGGAAGAATCCTTCCTTAGAACTGTTAATTAATATGCTTAGAGTACAGGATAAGGCCATAAGTGCCCAATCTGTAGAAAAAGTAGCTAATGGTTCTCAATCTGATCCAGGGACTCCCCCAGGAAAAGGTTCAGGAAAGAAACTTCTCAGCCTGCCCATTACTAGACAGTCTAGCATAGTTGGTACAGAGGTTGAATCACATCATACTGATGATGTGCTCTCACATTATGCTGGTAGCCAAGCTGTTAGGGTGCCCTTGGTAAGGGACAGGTCTCCTTCTGTTCATTCCCATCATACCTCTGTATCTAGAAATGTCCCTCCCACCCACCCTGATGACAGATTGTTAGAAAGGGAGCTCAATAGATTGAGAGTGGAACAAACCAGACTGAAGCTCAAGAAGCAACAGCTGGATTTGGATAGACAGTCTTTAGAAATAGAGAGGGAAAGACAGAAGTTGGGTTTAGATACCCATGGTGGCAGCAGCAGTATTCCCCATAGTCATCCTGCAAAAGAGCATGATTCCAGGAATCTGCACAAGATAGTTCCCCCTTATAAGGAGGGGGATGACATTAACAAGTGGTTTGCTGCACTTGAGAGGGCCTGTGTTGTACAGGATGTCCCTCAAAAGCAGTGGGCTGCTATCCTATGGCTATCATTTAGTGGAAAAGGTAGGGATAGGCTCCTTACTGTGAAAGAAAATGATGCCAATAATTTTACAGTTCTTAAGAATGCACTCCTGGATGGTTATGGCTTAACCACTGAACAGTACAGGATAAAGTTCAGAGAGACCAAAAAGGAGTCTTCACAAGACTGGGTTGATTTCATTGACCAGGCAGTGAAGGCCTTGGAGGGGTGGTTACATGGCAGTAAAGTTACTGATTATGAAAGCCTGTATAACACAATCCTGAGAGAGCATATACTTAATAATTGTGTGTCTGATTTGTTGCACCAGTACCTGGTAGACTCTGATCTGACCTCTCCCCAAGAATTGGGAAAGAAGGCAGACAAATGGGTCAGAACAAGGGTGAACAGAAAAGTTCATACAGGGGGTGACAAAGATGGCAATAAGAAGAAAGATGGTGAAAAATCTCAAGATAAGCATGGGGATAAGGGTAAAACCAAAGATCCCACTTCAAATCTTAAACACTCTTCAGAGGGTGGGGATAAAACAAATTCTTCCTCTTCTTCCCAACCTGCACACATTAAAAAGCCTTGGTGCTTTGTGTGTAAAAATAGAGGCCATAGGCCAGGGGATAAGTCCTGTCCAGGTAAACCCCCTGAGCCTACCACCACTAATACATCAAGCTCTAGTGCCCCTAGCAGTAGTGGTACTAGTGGTGGGACTGCTGGCAACAGTCAAGCAAAGGGTGTAGTTGGGTTCACTTATGGGTCCATAGTGGAAACTGATGTAATCAGTCCCAAGACAGTTTCTGTCACACCTAGTGGCATTGGCCTTGCCACACTGGCTGCTTGTCCCCTTACAATGGATAAGTACAGGCAGACAGTTTCAATAAATGGTGTTGAGGCCTTGGCCTACAGGGACACAGGTGCCAGTTTCACTTTGGTGACTGAAAACCTAGTGCCTCCTGAACAACACATCATTGGACAACAGTATAAGATTATTGATGTCCATAACTCCACTAAGTTTCTTCCCTTAGCTATAATTCAGTTTAGTTGGGGTGGAGTTACTGGCCCTAAGCAGGTGGTGGTATCACCTAGCTTACCTGTAGACTGTCTCTTAGGTAATGACCTAGAGGCCTCAGGTTGGGCTGATGTAGAGTTTTATGCCCATGCAGCCATGCTGGGCATCCCTGAGGAATTGTTCCCTCTCATTTCAAGTGAAATGAAAAAGCAAAGGAGAGAAGGCCTGAAAACTCAGGATCCCTCTCCATCAACAGGTAAAGAGGGTATCACAGTATCCCCTAACCACCCTACCATTCAGGATACCATTCCTGTGGTGGGAGAAACCTCTCCTGGGGTGGCACCTGTTCCAAGGGAATCATCAGCTGGCAAAGCTGGACTCCCTGAGGTGGAAGTACCTCTCTGTGGGATAACTAACATTGGTGAGAAAAACAGCACCATTTTAGTTAACATGGAGCATCCCTCCAACCCTCCCAGAGAAACTTTAGTGCAGAAACCCTGCACTACCTCACAACACTTAGGACAGCATCCCTGCCCTAGTGTGGAGCTCATAGGACAGCATCCCTGCCCTGCTCCAACTCAAGAGAAACAGCATCCCTGTTCTCTCTTCCAGCCAGATGGACAAAGTTTTTGCCCAGCTATGGCTTTTATGAGACAGCATCCCTGTCTGGCATTTCCATCACTACAAATAGGTTCAGTGGACAATTCCCACTGCTCTAAACTAAAACTTACTGATAGAAACTCTGAAAATATATCTTCACATTGTTGCTTAGCTAAAAAACTTCAAACAGGGTGGTTTACATCCCCACAGGGAAGTAACCATATAGTGGATGATAAAGGGAGTAACCAGTCTATTGCAGAGCTACTCTCTACTTATCACCACTTAGACAATAAAGTCTCAACTGGCCAAGGTTAGCCTTATTGTCCTTCGTTTGGGGGGGGGTTGTGTGAGAAGGTAGCCTCTTTCTAGCCTTGTTACCCCCACTTTTGGCCTGTTTGTGAGTGTATGTCAGGGTGTTTGTCACTGTTTTCACTGTCTCACTGGGATCCTGATAGCCAGGCCTCAGTGCTCATAGTGAAAACACTAGGTTTTCAGTATGTTTGTTATGTGTCACTGGGGTCCTGCTGGTCAGGACCCCAGTGCTCATAGGTTTGTGGCCTATATGTATGTGTCACTGGGACCCTGTCACACAGGGCCCCAGTGCTCATAGGTGTGCATGTATATGTTCCCTGTGTGGTGCCTAACTGTCTCACTGAGGCTCTGCTAACCAGAACCTCAGTGGTTATGCTCTCTCATTACTTTCAAATTGTCACTAACAGGCTAGTGACCATTTTTACCAATTTACATTGGCTTACTGGAACACCCTTATAATTCCCTAGTATATGGTACTGAGGTACCCAGGGTATTGGGGTTCCAGGAGATCCCTATGGGCTGCAGCATTTCTTTTGCCACCCATAGGGAGCTCTGACAATTCTTACACAGGCCTGCCACTGCAGCCTGAGTGAAATAACGTCCACGTTATTTCACAGCCATTTTACACTGCACTTAAGTAACTTATAAGTCACCTATATGTCTAACCTTTACCTGGTAAATGTTAGGTGCAAAGTTACTTAGTGTGAGGGCACCCTGGCACTAGCCAAGGTGCCCCCACATTGTTCAGAGCCAATTCCCTGAACTTTGTGAGTGCGGGGACACCATTACACGCGTGCACTACATATAGGTCACTACCTATATGTAGCTTCACAATGGTAACTCCGAATATGGCCATGTAACATGTCTATGATCATGGAATTGCCCCCTCTATGCCATCCTGGCATAGTTGGCACAATCCCATGATCCCAGTGGTCTGTAGCACAGACCCTGGTACTGCCAAACTGCCCTTCCTGGGGTTTCACTGCAGCTGCTGCTGCTGCCAACCCCTCAGACAGGCATCTGCCCTCCTGGGGTCCAGCCAGGCCTGGCCCAGGATGGCAGAACAAAGAACTTCCTCTGAGAGAGGGTGTGACACCCTCTCCCTTTGGAAAATGGTGTGAAGGCAGGGGAGGAGTAGCCTCCCCCAGCCTCTGGAAATGCTTTGTTGGGCACAGAGGTGCCCAATTCTGCATAAGCCAGTCTACACCGGTTCAGGGACCCCTTAGCCCCTGCTCTGGCGCGAAACTGGACAAAGGAAAGGGGAGTGACCACTCCCCTGACCTGCACCTCCCCTGGGAGGTGTCCAGAGCTCCTCCAGTGTGCTCCAGACCTCTGCCATCTTGGAAACAGAGGTGCTGCTGGCACACTGGACTGCTCTGAGTGGCCAGTGCCACCAGGTGACGTCAGAGACTCCTGCTGATAGGCTCCTTCAGGTGTTAGTAGCCTATCCTCTCTCCTAGGTAGCCAAACCCTCTTTTCTGGCTATTTAGGGTCTCTGTCTCTGGGGAAACTCTAGATAACGAATGCATGAGCTCAGCCGAGTTCCTCTGCATCTCCCTCTTCACCTTCTGATAAGGAATCGACCGCTGACCGCGCTGGAAGCCTGCAAACCTGCAACATAGTAGCAAAGATGACTACTGCAACTCTGTAACGCTGATCCTGCCGCCTTCTCGACTGTTTTCCTGCTTGTGCATGCTGTGGGGGTAGTCTGCCTCCTCTCTGCACCAGAAGCTCCGAAGAAATCTCCCGTGGGTCGATGGAATCTTCCCCCTGCAACCGCAGGCACCAAAAAGCTGCATTACCGGTCCCTTGGGTCTCCTCTCAGCACGACGAGCGAGGTCTCTCGAATCCAGCGACACCGTCCAAGTGACCCCCACAGTCCAGTGACTCCTCAGCCCAAGTTTGGTGGAGGTAAGTCCTTGCCTCACCTCGCTGGGCTGCATTGCTGGGAACCGCGACTTTGCAAGCTTCTCCGGCCCCTGTGCACTTCCGGCGGAAATCCTGTGTGCACAGCCAAGCCTGGGTCCACGGCACTCTAACCTGCATTGCACGACTTTCTAAGTTGGTCTCCGGCGACGTGGGACTCCTTTGTGCAACTTCGGCGAGCACCGTTTCACGCATCCTCGTAGTGCCTGTTTCTGGCACTTCTCCGGGTGCTACCTGCTTCAGTGAGGGCTCCTTGTCTTGCTCGACGTCCCCTCTCTCTACAGGTCCAATTTGCGACCTCCTGGTCCCTCCTGGGCCCCAGCAGCGTCCAAAAACGCCAAACGCACGATTTGCGTGTAGCAAGGCTTGTTGGCGTCCATCCGGCGGGAAAACACTTCTGCACGACTCTCCAAGGCGTGGGGGATCCATCCTCCAAAGGGGAAGTCTCTAGCCCTTGTCGTTCCTGCAGTATTCACAGTTCTTCAGCCTAGTAAGAGCTTCTTTGCACCAACCGCTGGCATTTCTTGGGCATCTGCCCATCTCCGATCTGCTTGTGACTTTTGGACTTGGTCCCCTTGCTCCACAGGTACCTTCAGACAGGAATCCATCGTTGTTGCATTGCTGATTTGTGTTTTCCTTGCATTCTCCCTCTAACACGACTATTTTGTCCTTAGGGGAACTTTGGTGCACTTTGCACTCACTTTTCAGGGTCTTGGGGAGGGTTATTTTTCTAACTCTCACTATTTTCTAATAGTCCCAGCGACCCTCTACAAGGTCACATAGGTTTGGGGTCCATTCGTGGTTCGCATTCCACTTCTGGAGTATATGGTTTGTGTTGCCCCTATCCCTATGTTTCCCCATTGCATCCTATTGTAACTATACATTGTTTGCACTGTTTTCTAAGACTATACTGCATATTTTTGCTATTGTGTATATATATCTTGTGTATATTTCCTATCCTCTCACTGAGGGTACACTCTAAGATACTTTGGCATATTGTCATAAAAATAAAGTACCTTTATTTTTAGTATAACTGTGTATTGTGTTTTCTTATGATATTGTGCATATGACACTAAGTGGTACTGTAGTAGCTTCACACGTCTCCTAGTTCAGCCTGAGCTGCTCTGCTAAGCTACCATTATCTATCAGCCTAAGCTGCTAGACACCCTATACACTAATAAGGGATCACTGGGCCTGGTGCAAGGTGCAAGTACCCCTTGGTACTCACTACAAACCAGTCCAGCCTCCTACAGTATTCCTGTCTATGGACTGGTGACTAGCATTGTGACTGGTAGTGCTTTGCCTAGTGTGTAGGGCTGTTCCCTGTGTGTGTGTGTGTGTGTGTGTCATGTACGCCAAGGTGGTGTTGTTGCTGCCATTGACCAAGTGTATCCTTTGTCTCTCCCCCCCCTTTTTATTTTGTCACTCTGTCCTTATGTGCATTAGCATCATCTGAAGGAGGAGCAGAAGTACCGGCGACGGAGGGAGCTGTATCCCACAGGGCCCAGGAGGCTGAATCCACTCACGGTGAGGGCACCAGTGGGACGGGGGCGAGGGGAGCACCACGTAGGAGACAGGAGGGGACAGTTCTGAAAGTGATACCTCCTCAGATGGAAGCTGCCTGCTGGTAGCGGACACCTCTGTGCCCACCTCAACTACAGGTACATCCGCCACCCCCGTACCAGCACCGCCCTCCCAGCAGCCCCTCAGTGAGTTTCCCGTGCCGGTTCACCCAGGAGGGTGGGCAGCTCCTTCTCCCCAGGCACCTCAGGCCCTGCCCCAGTTAGCCCTGCTGCCCTGAGTGAGGAGGGTATTGACCTCCTCCGATCCATCTCTGTTGGGCAGTCAACCATAGTGAATGCCATCCAGGGGATGGCAGCCTATTTGCAACAAACTAATGCATTCCTGGAGGTCATTCACTCTGGCATGGCGGCCCAACAGAGATCAATCTAGGCTCTGGCCTCCTCCCTGATGGCAGCCATTGTCCCTGTCTCTAGTCTCCCCCATCCAACTTCCTCTACCCAGTCCCATTCCCCTCAACCCCAACCTATCCTGAGCACACATTCAGACCAGCATGCACTCAAGACAACACACAGGAGTGGCCCAGGCAAACACAAGCTCTATACATCATCCCACTGGCACTCACACAAACACCATCCAGATGCAGACATACCAACAAACACTACTGCCTCCAATGTGTCCCCCTCCTCCTCGTTGTCCACCACCCTCCCAGTAGTGTCTCCACTCACACCTGCCTGCACCACATCCTCATCCTCTACCCCCATCACCATCACGCCTATCACTACAGACCCCTCACTGGCAGTCACCACTCCCACATCCATTCACACTTCCCCTGTGTCCTCTCCCACTGTCTGTGCCTCATCCTCCCAAAGTACACAACCACAAGCACTCAGACACCCAACAGCCATCCACCTCACAACAGCATCCAACCCATGCACATGCACCCAAACACAGCAGACACCTCCAACAACCACTCCCTCTTCCTCCACTCCCAAACCTTCACCCTCTTCCTGCCTCAGTGTCCCTAAGAAGCTTTTCCTCTCCGCCATTGACCTCTTAAACCCACTCTTCCCCCCGTCCTTCACGTCGAGCCAGGGTGGTCAGAATGCAGGCGAGCACCTCAGCCACCCCTGTCCATGGCCACAGTAGTGTGGGCAGCTACTTAAGGTGGGAGAGGATCCAGGGAACCAGCCATCAGCACTGACAGTGTGCCTGCAGCAGCTGCCAAGGGGAAGGGCAAGGATACACCACCAGCTGCCCAGGGGAAGGGCAAGGAGGCACCACCAGCTGCCAAGGGGAAGGGCAAAGAGACACCACCAGCTGCCAAGGGGAAGGGCAAGTAGACGGCACCTGCAGGCAGGGAGGACAGGAGGCCTGGTTCTGGGACTGATTCTGAGCCCCCACCACCAACCATGGCGATTCAGCTGTCTGAAGCTGCAGGGGAAGGGTTGGAGCCTCCCACCACTACTGGCCTCCCCGACACCAGCACTGCCACCAGCACTGCCACCAGCACCGCCACCAGCACCACTGCCAGCAGCAAGCCCAAGTGGGCATCCATCTGAGGCTACAGGGGAAGGGCTGGAGCCTCCCCCCACCACTGCCTGCACTGCCACCAGCAGCACTACCAGCAGCAGCAGCCCCAGCGGGCAGCCATCTGAGGCTGCAGAAGAAGGGCTGGAGCCTCCCCCCACAACTGGCATCCCCGACACCAGCACCGCACTGCCACTACTGAGCAGCTGTCACCACTGTCGGGCAGTGTGTAGTCCTGCCTCCATGGGCTGTAGTGCATCCTGGACCCTGCAAATCATGTAGGTGTGACACCCAGGTGAGAGACTGTGACCTTGCACTCCCCAAGTGCTGCATTACAGGGCATACTGCCCCCTCCAGAACCAGTGGAAGAAGCCATCCACTCACCCCCTCCTTGCCAGGATAAAGAACACTGGGCACAAGGCCCCCTCCAGAACCAGTGGAAGAGGCCATCCACTCACCCCCTCCTTGCCAGGATAAAGCACACTGGGCACAAGGCCCCCTCCAGAACCGGTGGAGAAGCCATCCACTCACCCCTCCTTGCCAGGATGAAGCACACAGAGCACTATGCCCCCTCCAGAACCAGTGGATAAGCCATCCATCACCCGCTCCTTGCCAGGATGAAGCACACTGGGCACAAGGCCCCCTCCAGAACCAGTGGGCAAACCACCCACTAGAGAGACTGTGGCTTTGCACTCCCCAGGACCAAGCAGTGGGCAAACCACCCACCTGAGAGACTGTGGCCTTGAACTCCTCAGGACCAAGCAGTGGACAACCCACCCACTAGAGAGACTGTGGCTTTGCACTCCCCAGGACCAAGCAGTGGGCAAACCACCCTCTACAGGGACTGTGGCTTTGCACTCCCCAGGACCAAGCAGTGGGCAAACCACCCACTAGAGAGACTGTGGCCTTGCATTCCCCAGGACATTGCACAGGGCATTTAGCCCCCTCCAGGATCAGTGGTGTTGTACCATCTTCTGGTTGAGGTGCCCCGCCCATTCCCCATCCCCCTGAGGTGCCTGTGTATTTTCGACCTGATGCCCCTGCAGTGTTCTCTCCGTTTTGTTGCAGGAGTCAAGTGGGGCCTTGGCCTATGTGATGAGGCCCTGCGACCCACAGACATTGAGGACTGGGCAGTATCCCTCCATTTGTATATATGTATACTGTTTTGAATTTGAAGCACAAAGTTCTAGTATTTTATCTTATTACACTCACTTTAATCAATTCCTGTTGTCCATTATTCCTGATAGGTACGGGGTGTACGTGTAATGTTGCTGCATCTGTTTGTGTGTATGGTGTTAGGGGTGGTGTTGGTGGTGGGGGTGTTGCGTATGTGTGTCACTCTCTTTTTCCTCCCCCATCCCTTGTGTGCTAGGCGGCAGTACTCACTGTGGTCGTCTTCACCGGCGTTGCTGTTCGTGGTGCCTGCAGAGGTATAGAAGCATGGGGAGGATGTTCAACTCGGGCTCCATGGCATCGTGGTTCTTCCTTGACTCTCCAGAGTTGAGTCCTTTGCCTTCTGTGTACTGTTTCTGCCATGCTTTTGATGTTGTTAGTACCGCCCTGGAAAAGGAGGGGGATAGGTGTGTCATAATAGTGTGGGCGGTACATTGTCTTCCACCTGGCTGTTGGCGGTTACCGCCGTGGTGGTTGTTGCTACTGCCACGGTGGTCGGTGTGTTAAAGTGGCTCTCTGTGTGGGCGGTTTCCACTGGGGTCATAATTCCTTTTTTTTTACATCCGGCCTGTTGGCGGTATTATCACCGCTTTATCATCGACTGCCAGGGTTGTAATGAGGGCCTACAACTTATACCTAACTTTTGGTCACTAAATAGCAGTGTCTTTTAATTTTTTAATAAACATGTGTTTCAAACCGTACACTCTAGTGTAGTTGAGTGGAGTGTTGTTATGTGTCATGTCGTACATTGCAGTGGAGGAGAGTATTGTACAGTGAAGTGTCATAGAGTGTTGTGTTGTACAGTGGAGTGGAATACTGTGGAGTGCTATAAAGTGGAGTATTGTGTGATAGAGTGGAGGGGAGTAGACTGTAATTTAGTGGAGCACAGTGTCACAGAACAGAGTACAGATGAGTGGTGTGTGATGGAGTTGAACAGAGCGCAGAAGCGTAGAGTGGAGTGCTGTATAGTGGAGTGGCATAGTGTGGAATGGTGTAGAGTTCAGTAGAGTGGAGTGGCATACAGTGGAATAGCACAGAGTGGAGTGCTGTACGGTGGAGTGCTGTGTAGTGGACTGTTGGAAAGTGCCCTAGAGTCAAGCACAGTGGACTGGCATAAAGTGTGGTGGAGTGCTGTAGAGTGGAGTGGTGTGCAGTACAGTTCATAGAGTGTGGTACAGTGTAGTGTGGAATAGTGTACAGTGTAGAGGCATAGAGTATGGTGGCATAGACCTGAGTGTTGTGCAGTGATGTGGGGTAGAGTGAAATAGCATCCAGTGGTCTGGCACAGAGTGTAATTGTATACAGTGGAATAGTGTAGGGTGGAGTGACATAGAGTGGTATACAGAGAAATAGCCTATAGTAGGGTTTCATGTAGTGGAGTGGTTTACAGTGTGATAGCATCAAGTGGAGAGGCGTGCAGTGGCATACAGTGGAAGAGCATAGAGTGGAGTGGCAGATAGTGAAATAGCAAAGAGTGTACCTACAACCCCAGGTATGGGGGATGGGTTCCTTTCGGGGGTCTGATGAGCAGATTAGGGCTTACACTGCCATGTTCTTGTATAGAATATTAGTAGTGCATGTAGGCATTCTATAACCATTATCATGACAGTATGGTGGGACTTTTCCTATGTTTCACTTTCCTTGTCACTGCTTTGCTTCTATTATGTTTTATCATCCTAATATTCACAATAAATGCCTTTAAACGCAGTTGATTCAATAAAACTTATTGAACCTAGTCCTGCTTCTGTTTGTCCTTTGCCTGTATGAGACATGTGTGACTTAGAAAAATAGGTATAATCTGTTCAAGAAGTCATGCAAAGGGCTGCCACAAATCACCTTTACTCTTGGGTACTGGTGAGGTGCTGCTAGCTGGCCAGAAGGGTGAGGCTGACAGCTGTCGTACGGTACAAGATCAGACTCAGTCCCCTGCCATCGGTGGTGTAGGCATCCAAATCCAGCAGTCTTGTTATAATGACAAGTGACTCTCCACTACATGGCACTGCCAACTTTGTTTCAACACTGAATTACAGGTCTCCGAAGTATCTCTGTCTCATTACATGGTAAAAGACACCCTAGTTACCTTATACAGAGATATCCATGCTATTAAGGATATCCTCCTTGGCTAAGATAAGGAGCACTTATTTATCCCTGAAGGTTGTTCAAACGTGAACCTTTAAAAGGATTAAAGTTGATATCCCTATCTCTAAACAATACAACTTTTCCCCAGTGGTCTGTAATTGCAACAAACACGAGGCTCTACCTCACAAATTACTTAATAAATAATTGCCTCACAGAGGAGAGAGGAGCAGTTACATTTGTAGTTACGGCAAAGCTAGAATATAGAACAGAATTGTTTACTCTTGGGTCACCTTTCCAGCAGTAAATGGGAACATGCACACCTTCCACCAATACACTTCTGCTAATGCACTCATACAATACAGAGCACATGCATATTTAGAAATACCTCTATCTTATCAAGAACACCAACATTGGCTTGATGGTGTCTTACCACACTTTGGGGGTCACTATGACCCTGGTGGTTGGTGATAAAGCGGCGGTAATACCGCCAACAGGCCGGCAGTAAAAAAAATGGGATTATGACCACGCGGGGACAGCCAACACAGACAGCAACTTTAACACACTGACTGCCAGGCTGGTAATGGCCGCTGGGCTGGAGACTTCAGTCTCCAGCCTGGCTGCCGTTACAATCCCACACTCAGGATTATGACCCCACCTACTGCTATGGTTTTCGTGGCACGCATACCGCCATGAAAACCAGGGCAGTAGGCACTATCAGTGCCAGGGAATTTCTTCCCTGGCACTGTTAGGGGTCTCCCCTGCCCCCCTCCCCTTCCCCAGAGTCCTCCCTCACCCTCACCCTCCTACCTCTGCACATTTATACACCCGCACGCGCACACATATACATTCACGCATATCCACCAACGCATGCACACATACATTCCCACAAAATGCAACACACACCAACTTACTTTGGCGCACACATGCATTCACTACACACAACATACACTTACATACAGTCATTCTCACACTCATTCAATGCTACTCACACCCACATGCACGCATACCAAAACATAAACAAACACCCCCCAACACTGCCACACACAACAACCACCACCCCCTCTCCAGTCAGAGAACCCGACTTACCTACTTGCAGGGGGTCCTCCAGCTGGAGACGGGACGCGGAGCTGCTGCCAGCAGCGGCGTCTGCCAGCAAAACACCACCAGGCCGTATCATTGCGCATGATACAGCCGGCAGTGTTTTGCTGGCGTGGCGGTGCTGCTCACAGCAGTGCCACCTTACTGCCATCCGCCGCCATGACCTTCGGCAGTATTTTGCCAGCCTTCTGGCAGAATTCCGTTGACAGTCATAATATGCATGGCCGGCTGGTAGCCACGGAGATGGTATATTGGCGGCCATCGCCGCCAAAGTTGTAATGAGGGCCTTTGTCCATAATGTTAGACTAAGTCCATTGAGTCATGAAGATCCTACATGGCCACAGTTGGCCACATATACACCACATGCTAATGTTAATACAATGGCAGTAACGGAAAAGCGCCTCCTGTATAATGATTTAGTACAAGTATATAGGCACGGGGTATGCTGCCATGCCAAGGATGTAGGAAAGGTAAAGCCTGTCCAGGAGGGTAGGGTACAGCGTAAAACTGGCCTGCTTTCACAAGACAGCTGCTATTCTGCCTACATGAACTAGGGCTCAATTAACAGTCTCAGGCCATATCCGCAAGTGGAATTTAACATTGACAACAGTTGCCACTACCACCTCTGCTGTATGTGCAGGAAAAGTAGCTAATGGCAGTTACGTGCCAATGGATCAAACACACCCAAATTAGAGAGTTCAGGATGACAATGTTATCAATCCCCTGTAATCAATACAAATGTGTTAATCCTGTCAAATGTGAATGTCCATAGTCGCTACAAACATCAACCATTGTCAGAAACATTATGAGGTACACAGCAGTGATGTCATACCCATATGCACCCATACCCGTATGCATGCACACATATGACATTGTACTCAAGTGCCACATAAACGTAGCACAACATGTGGAGCTAGATGCTGCTAGGGAGTCAAACATACAGTGGAATATGTTAATTAGTGAACAGGGAGGCTCAAGTCTGTGGGTAATACTTTGGCATCCCTATTCTGTAAGATTCAGGGTATGACTTGCTGACTAAATCATGAAAATGTCTCTCTCCAAATCTTTCATTACAAGAAATTTAACAAAAAATGTCACCCTATTCACATGGCCATGCCTACAGGGCTGCACTACAATCCCAAAATATGACTCTATGTTACTGATTGTCCAACTCAAATATGGAAAAAAAGTGAAACTCCAGTCAAGTTACATATCAGATCATGTGCCAGCACATCATACCTTGCAATGTGTCCAACACACAGGAGTCAATAACACAACAGCTGCAAACACAACACAGAACTGAAATATCAACACTTACTGGATATGTCTGGGTCCGCAAATCGAGCCACTTTGCCAATTGTGTAAGGGGCAGGTCCACCTGTAAAGCATGGAAGGGTGAAATGTGCTCAATGTCTGTGCACTGTACAATACTTTCAAATAAAATGACTGTGTGTGACATTATATCTGAAAGTCCAGCCCTTCAGGCATGATGATACTCCACCATACATAGCACTGCAAACATGTATAGACCCTGTCACTCCAGTGAGTGGTACACACACATCTGCACACGTGCAGTGGCCCTAACTATCATTTGGTGACAAACATGATCCCTCAATTGGTTGCAGACTCATTTATGGAGTGTACTCCATTTCATCATTTGTTGTAATGAGAGACATGCAAAGCCACATTCCTGGAGCCCTGCAATACAAGTCACTCAGGTATTGTGGCTTGGGCATCAAGGGACAATCAGTTACTGTGTGATGCTCATGCACGTTGAGTGAAGCTTGTGAATTATTATGCTTTCTATGGTCCCTTACATGTGGGCCTGTGTTGTGAGTAGGTTACATATGCTACATTTACAGTGTACCCTGAGCCACATATTCTCCCATGACACCATGATAGCAGGGATCCTGTGCATTACTTGATGACAATCTGATGCTAAACATGGATTGGCCATTTATAAAAATGTAATACAACAAAGAAATATATGCTGACAGTGTATATTGTGGTCATCCATGACAGAATCCATGGGCACAGGTATAGTCATTGCACCTGAAATGTGTCACTCATTGCCTTGTGTACTCATATTGGGTTTTGGAATTCACAGTTAGCCACATTCATCATCTTACATTTGCAAAGTTGGGAGATCAGCGGGTGTACAGCAAACTGACACTGTCCCATTATTGAATCATGTTTTAGCAAATGTCATACTGTGTCCATCATAATGATGTAGTTTTCAATTTGTATGTACCTACGGAGTGGCAGCAGTCACAGGAATGCTGGTCATCTGATCTTAGCATACACCCAAGTCTGTGATAGCCTCCATACTGGGAAGTTAGCTATTGTACATATGCTGCACTGGATCAGCAGGGGTGTACCAAACGTAAACTAGCAAAGTATTAGGGAACTTTATATGTATGATGGAATTGGTCAGGGGTCCCTTGCACAACATTATGCAATTAATACATTGTGACCATGCATTCCCCAATGTCAGGTATCCCATGATGACCCAATAACTTATAAGAAGTGCTTGGCTATAAAGTAACACAGATGGGAACTGCATCATCTCTGAATCAGCTATCGTGCCGAAGACCAATTTAAAACACACTGGTAAAATCAACAGAGGGCCAGGGATAGTTGTTATCCCTCAATTTGTATTGTTTGCTTCATGTTTTTTGCTACAGCTATGGAAAGTAGCATCAAACATTTAGATATGAACCCGTGTGCATTACTTTGGCATTCATTCCTAATTTAATTGTGGCACAACCAAGTCAAACTATTAGACTAAGATACTACCGGAGGTTAGGAAGAAATGTATACGTATGGGCCAGAATACAGTTCAGTCATGTATTCAAAATATTTGGGGAACACGTTAATTCTTTGCTTTAGCTTGTGAAAAACATCTCTTTCCTGGTACACTCACAGACCATGGATAAAACATATGTTTGAGCTGCATTACCATCATCTATTGACGTGAAGGCAGCCCTAATTTACAAGATCAAGTTGTGATTTGTAAGTTAGTGCAGCTGTTGCGTCAACAAATGATGGTAATGTGTAGCAATTATTGTATAACTCAGGGCCACTGTATGTTTAATATGCATTCCACCTGTCCAAAAACATTGCCTGAAGCATATCAAGAAATCTGCTACTGTCACTACAGAGCATTTAAATGTGCACATTACTCTGAATTGTACTCACCAACAGGGCCACCAATCACAACATCCAGGTGGTCCAGCAGTTCTTGTTCTCTGGCAACAAGGTCAGCCCAGCGGTGCTTCAGTTGGTGGTTGTTGCGCGGTGTGTTGGAGATGTGACGCAGATGGTACAACACCTTGGACCACCCGAGCCTCCTTGCCTCCGTGTGATACCCCTCTATCACCCTGCTTCAATCATCAAGGGGAGGAAGCGGCACACCAGCCAAATGAATGCCCCAGCTCCTCCTCACCCATTCTCCCCAGACGTGGCCTACCCAACATGACAGAAATAATAGGAAAAATAAAGGGTACAGAGGAAAATAAAGAAAAAGGAGGGAGGACAATGAAATAAAAGTAACCCTCCAACAGCCCAACTATCCCCAAACTAACAATACCCACAATAGACTCCCAACAGTACAAAGACAAAATTAGACACCAAATATGACAAATAAACACTTACAATGAACAACTAAGACATTTACAAATAAAAGAGATGACAAATAGGATGGCACACAGAAGACAAAAGCACAATTGGGACAGACAATACTCTAAGCACAGCCACATAGTCTAGAAAAATCACAGACTGCAAAGTGAAAATGAAAGTACACCCACTGTACCATTTCTGTAAACAGGATATCCTATTACATCACTTCCTGCCTCAAATGTGGTGCGTTTTTATTATGATGCACCAGAATTTTATGACGCTTACAGTCTGTGTGTCAATTTCTTTTGACGCAAATGCATAAAAATTACCCTGCATCCATAGTTCAAAATAATAACCAATTTCATGGGGTACAGTGTAGGGATTACCGCTCGGGGCCAATGGAAGTATAATGGCTGTGAGCGTCATTTTTCTATGCATATGCAATGATTTTTACTCATATGTGTCTTTTTTGACACATTTGCGTCAAAATTTATGTCTTTTACTGTGTTTGTGTAATTTCTTACATTTTTAAAGTAAATGACAACTGTAACTGTACAGAGATAGGCTGTTTGCACCTGCATTGTGTATTCCAGTGTTTGGGCACATGTGGCAGATCACACTACTGTGAACCATGATACTCCAGTTGTTGAACCGGATGAGCACTCTTTACTGATGCAATAGATACCCAAACTTTTTGAATTCAAATTAGTATTACCCAGTTTGAGCAGGTTGTGCATCAATAGGGGAGAGCAAGGCTACACAACTTAATACATTAACTCACTGCCTGTGTGTCAATGTCTGTGAATTGGCTATTTCAATTTTCGTTGGGCCTCTGTGTGAACGTCACAAGACGTGCTTTCATTAATGTGCTTGTATGCATGTGTTGTTAATGTGGATAACCTTCACAAACTTTTCAGTGTAGATATTAGTCAGGATACGTGTTTGTCAAACACATAGCATCTAATGCTGTGTGAACTGCACTGTCTTTTGGGACAACACATCTCACAAGACAAACTATGCACAGGATAGATAGAGGATGGTTGAGAATGGCAATGAGTAAGCCATCACATTTAAGGGAATGTTAGATACCACATCCTGGTAACTTGTTTGTATACTAGCCATGAGTCAGTCATTTCAAAATTGCTTTGTAGGTACAGTGTTTGTGGCACAGAGTTGCAAAACAATCCAAAAATGTAATGTCACTCCACTGTTTGAGTCCTATATAAGACCTATGGTACTTGTGTGGCAGTGGAGGACCAGCACAAAGGTGTCCAGTTCAAGTGTGTGGCCATGTGTACTCGGTGTCATTATTGTCCTCCATGTTGTCACTGTTAAGTGCAGGCCAACTCATGAGTCTGAGGATCCATTCCCTGCATTAACAGAGTATCCTTCAAAGCAGAATTGACCAAAAGCCAAAGGGGAATTGACAACACATATGGGAATATTTGAGCTATGGCACTACAGAAGTTTTATGAGGCTGAAAACAGGGTAACCTTGGTGCGCTCACAAATGTACTGGATCAGTAAATAGGTCCTGGCAGCTTTCATTACAACATTTGTACACAGGGTGGCCTCTAAAATTCCCACTACAACAGAGAACATCAGTGTCTCTGTGCTGCTTAATCTCACAGCTAGTCACGACGCAAGCACCATCATTGGATTGCAGCCAATGTGAATCTGTGTGTGAACCGTCAGGGCACATAAATGTTTAGTCCATTCATGAACATTAGCAAATGTTGTTTTTGTGCTGGAGGCACCATTCCCAATCCATGCATACAGCCATAGTACACTGTGACTGTTTGTCACTCATGCATACATGAAACACAGGCAAGGGATGGTGCCGGGATTAGGCTATTTGAATACATGTCCCAGACCTTGATACCATATGTAAAATGATTACACTATCAAATATATTTGTGGATTCATCATAGACCTACCAGACACAATATCCCAGGAGGAAAGTGAGGGCATAGAAAGCAACTATGAGAGAAATGTAGCCACAGGGAACCTCTATGTTTACACATAAACAGGTAACAATCAGACTAACAGGATGCACGCTCTGTCAGGAACTAACATGAACAAGGCAAATGCACAGTGAGCAGACTCAGATTGGGAAAAGCCTGAACAACACTGTGGATAATTAAAACTGGATTTGTGCTCTTGGCTGCAACGTTACACAATAACCCAAGGGCTGTGTTACACAAGTGGTTTATACGGCAATGCTCAACAAGGATATACATAAAAAGGCAGCTTCTAAGCAGTTCCAGCAAGCAGCGATGGCAGTGCAGAGTCAAATGGGGGGTCTCCATGGATGTGCTCACAGGTGTGTGCAACTTCAGTCTCTCACAAGTCCTGTAGGTGAAAATCAAGTTCAAAGGGCCAACAATACCTTTCACATGGGAAGCAATGGACAGGTGATTACTGGTCCAACAGACTACCAGGCAGTGCATTTTGGGACCCGTAGTCCATGCAGTCATATGAACTAGGACTATGGCATGCCATACTAAAGAGGGAAGCACACTGGAGTCAGAATGTGAGTCTGGGTGTGTGTAGATGAAGGATTATCAGGGTGCAAATAGTCCAGTTACAGGGCCACCTAGAGAAGGGTGGGGAGAGACTGAATGCATGTCTGTGGCAGAACTTATAACCTGGAATGGCATGCACAGGGCATGTCTTGTGAGCAATGCTTGTCATACCTGGGGCACTCATGCTATCCATTTGCAGCTTACATGGACTTCTTGTCACACATGCTCCTTGCAGAGATAGCTGATGTCACACTTACTGCTGTCAAGGGTGTGGTCATACATTCCTGTTACCAATGCAATTGCACATCCACTGCCTCATGTATGAAGCAGGGTTTTTACTTGTGATAGATGGTGTTTTAGTTGTGTGCGATATGCTGCGATGAACCATGTTGCCAACATAAATGTGTGCCATAGCTGGGATATTCTGATATTGCCCTTCAAATGTGAAATGAACACGATATATGTCATTTACACTGTGTGTGAAGTTGGTGTACATTCATACCCATCCAATGTGATGTGGCTTTTTCAGTATCCTAATCTGTATTACTGAACTACGCCATGAGGCTAAACTCTGATTGTGATTCCTAGGGATCATGTGATGCATAAATAATTACCCAGACCATGATTTTGTGATTAGAATAGGTGTTTAATGAGATATGGCAAGAAAGTGGCAATGGTGACTTAAGTTAAAAGAAGTTTTGTACAATGTGTTGTCTCCGACGCAATCCTGCAGCAGTGTTTGGACAGTCCCCCTCATGTTGATGGACAGCATCCCCCTCTTCCTCCTCTTCAGGCATTTGTGGATCTGGTTCATAGAGGGGAATGTTCCGCCTTACACAAATGTTGTGCAGGATGGCACAGGTCAGAATGATCTTGCAGACCATTTCCGGGGAATATAAGAGGCTGCCTTCCATGATGTTGAGGCACCTGAATCTTGACTTCAGGATGCCAAAGTTCCTTTCTACTATGGTGCGAGTCCTTGGATTTGCTTCATTATAGGCACACTCTGCTGCAGTGCTTGGTTTTGCAAATGGGGTCATGATCCATGGCTGGATCTCATACCCCTGATCAGCTGAAAGAGAAATTGAGAGAACATTTTTGATGGAGCTTGCACGATGATTATCACTTTGCATGGCAGTTGTTATCTTGTGCTGTCTGTGACTCATCTGTGTTTGTGTTATTGTGTGGAATCCTAGGCTTCTAGGATGTACCATCAGCATTGGGATGTTTCATTATCTGAACTGGTGTTTGCCTGATTGACCGGATGTCAGCGGTATTTTTGTAGACTTGCAAGTACATTGTGCACTCCCATGCAATATGTCATGTGAAAAAGGTGTCCATGTGTCTTAACTGGAGGTGACATGATACTTCCATACACAGAATCAATTCCACAGTGGTGGTAACACGGTTGCATCTATATGGCCTGGACATCCCATCCAATTTAACATATGCAATAGACTTTGTTAAACATCAGTGAGGCCCTTTTATTTGGCTTGGTGACAATGTACAACACATCTCCATAAGTTGGCAGCACTGAAGTGTTGACAATTTACAATGCACAAATATCCCTTGTGTGACAAGTTCTATGTAAACCTATTTTTCTGTCCTCACCGAGTTGGCTCATGTTCAAACGTGTACCTACACTACTGAACCTGGTCCAGGTAAGCTGGCTAACTTGGTTGTGGGGGTGAAGGTTTAAGTGTCAGAAGGTCCATATGCCTGTACATCTGTTGTGTATGTGCAAAATTGTCTCAATCCGTATGTGTAGCAATGTGCACTTTGCAATATTGTCACATTAATATGTGTTCTTATCACAGTCCACTTGCTTATTGGCAGTGGGCAATGTCAGCCCAGGAGTGATGTGAGATGTTGGTACAGCCTCAATGATTCCATGTCCCATTCATTGGAGTCATCATCATCATCATGCTATGTGTGTCGTGGTGTTAGACCTGCAGACACACATTGCATAGCCCTTACACAGTACATATTGTTTGGAAGGGTGTGTGATGGAGTGTTATTGATGTGATGTTGGAAGATTCATCTTCCAAGATGTACTGCCAGTTAAGGCCATGTCATTGTCACTGTGTAGTTTTTAATTGTTCCCTTGTGTCTCTGGAGTGGCATCTGTTGTTATTTGCATCTGTCATTTGTCCAAATGTGTGTATCCCATTGGGTCAGGATATCAAACATGACTAGTAGTGTCACAACCTCAGTGTCTTCCTGGCCACGTGTCAATGTAGTGGTGTATGTGTTGTGTGTCCTACAGGGTTGCTGTGCAGTGTGTATATAACTGGGTTTCTGTACTTACCAACAAGTAGGCCATTTCCATATCGTCCATCCTGGATGTGTTGATTGATGGTGCAGTGGCGGAAGATGAATCATGTACACTCCCAGGATACTTTGCCACAATGTTGGTGATCAAACTCCGGTGATCCACAATGGCCTGCACAGTGATGAAGTGTGTGCTTCCTGTTGCGGTATAGATGCTCGGTTGCAGCAGGTGGCACAATGCGTACATGTGTGCAGTCAATGGCACCAAGAACATGTGGGAAGCCGTTGATTTGGTAGAAGCATTGTTTGGGCTCCTGCTGCTTCTGCTGTGTGTTGGGGAAGCTGATGTGCCGTGATGTGAGGGAGATGATGGCATCCAGTACCTTGGGTAGGAAAGCAGAGAATGAGGGCTGTGGGATCCCGGCAACCAGGGCACCAGTGGTTTGAAAAGAGCCACTTGCCAACACATGGAGGACAGCTAGCAGCTTGGTCTCTGGTGGAATGATGTGGGGTGTCTGCAAGCTGGGTGCCAACTGTGACTAAATGTGGCGCAACAGCTGCTGAATGGATTGCCAGTTTAGTCTGTACCTCTGGATGATGTCATGTTCCCTGGGTCTCAGAAGGGTTGTCTGGGTCCAGAATACCATCTCCTGTCTTCTGCATTGCCTTTGGGGTCCCTGCTGGTGTGGTGGGAGCTGCTGCTGTTGGTCCTGTGCTCTGCGTCTTCGTGCATGCTGGATGAAAAGCACCTCTGTGTCTTCCTTTTGGAGCTCTGCTGTTCCTTCCGTGTTTTTTCCTTAAGTACTGGTGTGTTTCCCCCATTTTAATTCCTGCCCTGACTCAGGTGGTAATTTCTTATGCAAATCGGGCTGTGCGCCATTTTCCGACTCCGCCTCCCAGCCGTGCGGGATTTTTGCACTGTAGGATAAATATGGCACACGGGTGTTTAAGTCATTTTTTGGACGGGAACACCTACCTTGCATGTCATTAATGCAAGGCGATTTCACACATTCAGAAAATGACACACATGGCGGAATTTTGGCATTCGCGGGCTCGTGCGTCAAAGTATAAATATGGTGTTAGTTTTGCGCCGAATTAGCGTAAAAAAAAATGATGCAAATCCGGCTCAAGCAAAGTATAAATATGGGCCTCACAGTGATCAAAAAGCCACACCATGGAGAGGCAATCGAGGAGCAGTGAAATCTGAACATGGACTCGCGAGCTGTATGCATGGTGTTGACGGACCTCCTGCACTCCACAATTTACATACATCGATTTGCGCTGAAGCCCCTGCATGAACAGTAAAAGTAAAAACGTGGCATGTAGACAGATATGGAGGTTGTTTCTTATTTTACTGAAAGTTAGTGTATATTTCTTCCAATCATCTGATCATTAACAATGCCTGGTACTCAGAATTATTTCCCAGATATCTTCCAAAACACTTCAAACATACCAGTGATACTTGTATGTACTATGAATTAGCAAAACATGTCCCTTTTCCTTCAAAATAATCCCACGCCTTGTTCTGTCATTCATCTCTCTTGAGAAAAAAAATGTCATCTCTCCTATAGAATGGAGGGGTTTGTTGCCCCAGCAATTTTCAAGAAAATTAAACAACCTTTGATTGTACCTCTTTCTCCCCTGAGGGACCTTAGTACCTCTCTACCATGAACAATTACAGGCATGGGAAAGACTTTGCATTTCATATTCCTCATGTTGAATTTTGCTTTATTTTGTTATTTTTCTTTGTCATGGATTGTGATTACTTTTTGAGAGAGCTTAATGTTTTCTATTAAAGTTCTTCCTCTTTAGTGTCTTGTACTTATAGGCTTGCTCTACTCTTTTGAAGGATGGATAACATAGTCACTTACCCCTTTTTGTTTATTCGTTAAGAAACAACACTGAGTTATTTAATGAGATTTAAAACTCAAAAAGGGTTGCTGTGAGAGGTACATCTGTGTTGTGCTGTAATTCAGGGGCGCACAGGAAGCTAGCAGTGGGAGAACTTTAGTCAAAGGTTGGCTGAACACATTGCAATTCTGTTTTGAACGAAGCTTGAAATTTTCAGGTCACAAACTATGCAATGCGAAAATTTGATCTCTGGTAATTTATCCCCTGCAGGCCTGAATCAAGTAGTTTTGGCAAACGTTTGTGTATCGCTAAAATTTTCAGAAGCCTGGCATCACAGATTAATTTTCATTCGCTGGCAATGTTCTTCCGAATCAGGTTCACCAAGGGCTAGCTGTCCTCATGCTCGGGCTAAAATGCCCGTGTTGGTTTCTTGTGGAGAGTGGTTCAAAGCCATTATCAAGAGACCTCTGCAGAGATGATGTGCAGTTCAGTTGGAGATACACTAAGCCATCAGAATGTGGAAATGAGCATTCTGCAGTCATCAAAAGAAACGCTTCTGTTTTGGCATTAGACACGATGACATTGATGGAAGAATAAAAACACGCGGAGGGAAATATAGTGAATATATATGAGACGACTCAACTGAAAGTTGGGCAAGTAACATTTCACACAATTCTGACTACTGCAGGGCATACATGTAGCAAGACAAAACTTTCACTGCTAAAACATAAGAAGAAAGTGAAGAAAATCAGAAGTATGCATGAGCCGGTCTGCTAATAGCAACAGCAATATTGGTATATAGCAGATCCCCAAGATGCTGAGCAAAGGCAATTAGACAAATACATCATTGAAATAGCCGGTCTAAAATGATTTAGGGCACAGGTCAATCTTCTATTATTCTTGCGATTTATACTTCATCAAAGTTGTCAATTTCAAGAAGTTTTAGTACTACTTTCAGCGTAAAAAAAGGCTCAAGGTGCAGCAACATTTCACAGGCTTGGGTAAGACTTGGGTAGAGAGGAAGCTAGCTGAACTATTCACTAGAAAGCAAAAAGAAAAGTGTTTTAGGAACAGGCAATTTATTTACTAGAGTGAATTCAGTGGATTATTTGCCTCAAGAAAAGAAAATAGTGCCAATTATTTCTGTCACACAGATGCCTTCATTGGGCTAACGTCACCAGAGTGGTCCCTACATTAAATCTAGGGACCAGGGACCATGTGCATTAAATGTAGGGACCCTTTAATGACCGCTCATTCCTAGAGTTCTCAGTCACCGCAAACCTTAAATCTCTCACCATGTAAATGATTCAATTTTAGCTGTTTCTTTGCTGATTTTCTATATGGTGAGGATTATTTTGGTGGCTGCAGCTGAATAGTAGGTGCAACGTTGGATACACCTAGCTTGTATGCTCCTCTGTCAAAAAGCATCTACCTCCAGAGACTGTGCCCCCTGCAGCTCCACGTTAAATTAGCTGAAAGAGAGGAGCGTGTCATGCGGTGTGTGATGGAGGATGACAGGCTCTCGAAGCAAGAGACCATAACCTTGCCTTAGTGTGACAATTGTGTGCTGACTCAGATCCATTCAACATTATTTTTTTAGGGGCACTGAAATAGATAAACAGCTGTTTTGGGTACAAATAGGAAAGCCCATTGATCTGGAAGGGAGAGACACTGGGTAAAAATATGGCTTGGTTACTCAGATGCACCAAGATGCAATATAGGACAGCAGGGCGCTGAGGCAGACAATGACAGTTTTCTGAATGTCTTTACAGACTGTTATAAACAATTGCATTAACCCACTGTTAAGGTCAATACTGTTGTAGGATCATGCATGTTTTATCTCGAGTATGGGGATATCACAGAATATTTGCACTTTATTTGCTATAATCCATCAGTGTAATCTTGATCTCAGTGTGACTTGATACCAATACATATTTTGATAGGCTGCAGTGTTCCTATACAATGGCTCCCCTTTGTAGATCGTGTGTAAGGGGCTAGCTACTTCGACTTACAGTATGGTTATACACAGGGGACATCACTGGAGTCAGAGATATTGCCCAGCAATAGGATGAGATCAGTACCACCACACGGAATTAAGCAGGAATCAGCCAGCATGAAGGCACCCTGAGCTCTATGACCTGTAATCCACTTTCAGTGCACTCTCGTCCCAAATAGAAACCCTTCTCGAGGACGTGAGCTCTCTTTTTACTATGGATCTCCAGTTTGTATCCTTCCACAGAAGTCTTTGTATCAAAGTTAATTAATGGTCGAGACCAACAAGCAATAAATAGCTTCGCAAATGCGGTATATGATAGGGACAATTCCGCCAATAGATCACTTTGCTTCTCTATCATTTCTAGCGCTTAGTGTAAGGAAAAATGAAGAACCATTCCTGATAACGGTGCGCACCTAAACAACCGGAAATTAAAATGATAACTACCACCATGAGCAGTCCCTCAAAATCCCCCAACAATTACATAGCAACAGGTCAGATGTGAAACATACCCCTGAAACCGCATATTTGAAGATGTCTAATAATGCCGACCTCGACTTAAAACATGGTTAAATGGATCTTGTGAGAAAATGCTAGATCTTCTTGTGACACTATAATCTGGCTTGATCAGGCGGTGACACTTTCTGGAGGGGTAGCAATTATTGCCAAAGATTATGTGGAACCCAGCAATCTAATAATTTACCAGTTCTCAACTTTGCCGTGTCTTTCACTAACAATAAAAACGGTTGATCTAACCTTCACCACATGTCATGTTATCTACCATGTGCAGGGCATTATATTCTGGAAACCATGTAGTGGATCGATCAATTAAAATTAGATGTCCATAGTTAGGAATTTCTTCTATGAGGACTTTACAGTGGGAGGTCATAAGGAATTTGAGGAAGCTGAATTCTTTTCATTTTTACAAATGCTCCAATCGAATGACAACTTAGAACCGACACACTGATCAAAGTGAATTGAACAAATCACTTCCTTATATCACTTGTTTACTTTTTCCCCAAGTTGCAACCTCCGACCGAACTAACAGATCCAAACCATAGCTCAATTTGACTATCCTAACAGCTAAAGGGCTTCATCTTGACAACCATCTCATCATGAATTAGAAGTCAATGGGATTGCAGCTCAGTACTCAAAAACCATATCAAAAGCATATTTATCGTCTAAGAAGCTGAAAAGAATGAAAACTAAAATGTGAGCAATGGAATTCAATTATATACTCAATCAGGAAATGAGAACTATCGGAGCAACCATGCATATATATCATCAAAATCCCTCTATGAAAAGCCACAAGTAAAATAGGAGAAGAATGAATAAAAAAGCATATTTTCAAAACAAAAGCTTATATTCTCTCATCAGAGATTGACCTCGGAAAAGTGCCCCATAAAACATTTTTAATAAGTGCAAAATTGTATTCAGTCTCCTTTAAAGGTGACTGACAACTATTTGAAAGAAATAAGTGAAAATGAATTTGACAATGTCAACAAATACATGGTTCCATTGTCTTCCTTTGGAGAAGACACAGCCTTAGAAATGTTCAAATAAATTGCCTGGACCAGGCATTTCTGTCATTTCCTATCGCACGTTTTCTCTAACCCTCAATACTGTAATCACACAAGAGGTGAATGAATCTGATCAGTATATTTCAGGCAGGAGGAAAAGAGCCAGAAGGTTTAAAAGTAAGCCATGTTTGCTCCCTTAATGAATACAAAATCGTGAATGAATACAAAGAATCTAAAGATTTCCACCCATTCTACACCTACCTTTTACTGGGGAGGTTCTAAAAGGCTGCATTGAGGCTCAGTGCAAACTTTTCATTGGTGAAAATGACCTCATACATGACTTTGATTGGACTCAAGGACAGGATGCAGCACGGAGACTGCAATACTAAAATAGTAAATCATGTACTTTTTACAATCGAAAAAGATGACGCCTGCTTTTTCATAATCTTGGAGCTATCATCAGTTTTTGACATGATACATCATTCCTGAAAATCCTTAAGAACGGGTCTAATTGGTGGCATATGCCATCTACTTCTCATCATGTCTTAAAAACAGAGTGTGGAAGATTTGTGAGAGGAAGAGGAGGCATCTGGGGAAGGAGTGGGGATGATGATACAAAAGAAGTGAATGAGAGAAAAGGAATGCATGATTGAGGATAGTATAAGAAAAAACGGAGATAGGAGAAAGAAAGAGATGAAATTGAAAAGAGAAGAAGAGGGGAGTCCAAGGGAGACTGAGAGCAAGATGTAAGAAAGAGAAGAAGAAGGCAGAGAATAGAGTAGTTCATGAGTACAAAGTGAGAGCAGTGGAGAGAGTAAAGGAGAGTATGATGTAGTATAAAAAAGACAGTAGAGTGCCAAGAGTTAAACGGAGTAATACAGTTTACAGAAAAGTAGCAAGAGATAATAGGGGAACAAAGCAGTAAAACAAGGTATGAAAAGTGAGGGGCAGAAGATGCGAGAAAGAGCAGAGAGAAGAAAGAAGGGGGTGATGAGAATGCTAGAAGGAAACTGAAGAGTGAAGGATGTAAGAGGTGAAAATACACAGAGAAAAATAGGACCTGCAGGTGAGATCAGGAGTTCTCAGACTGCCGCAATAAGATGTTTACCCAAAAGGAAGCCCAATTACACTGTGTTACTAATGATGAAATGCAGGCATTTCATATAACACCAAATGTTGTAAAATACTGAGATCACGTCAGTGTAACAGACATTTTGCATGGACCTATAAACTTAATACACAAGCACAAGACTTCAACACAGCAACTTCACAACAAATAAAATTGCACCACACAACACTTGACCCTGAATTATGTTAAAACAAAGATATACAACATAGCCAAATTGCATGGTACAATTTTGCAAAACAGTATGAGGTCCAAAAACACAAAAATATAACAATCTATCAAAGTCGGGGTTCAACTGAACAGCAAAACAACACAATCACGCACTATGCAAACAGAACAACAACATAGCATACTACTGCATAATACACACACACCACAATAGAATATAAATAAGACACAGCCCAAGAGAACTATACAATGACAAAGGACAATACTATGAACACTTAACACAAAAAACAAGCAATATAAAACTCAAAACTAGCATGACTGACTTCAACGTAACTGCCATTATGTATCTAAATCTTTCTACCTCCCACGATTTCATTTTTTTTTATACTTCTTAGGACACTTGGCATATTGTACGGCACTCAAAGTTAACAGTGATGCCGCCCTGGCTATAGAACTGCTATTAGTCTAACATCTCTGAATGATCTTCCTTGAGTTGAGAGGAAGCTAGTGTAACAATCTCAGGGGGATGTTGAATGAATGCAGTGTACTAGAATGTCTCTTCTTTTAGGAACTGAGATAATGAGGCTATGTCTCCTTACATGTAACGCATGACCATGATTTACAGCCATGCTGTAATTTCCTCTGAGAACCCCGAGTGTCTATGAAGAAACAGCCACTTCAGATTTCATGCATCTTTGTGGCAGCAGTAATGCCACTGGCACAGTCTACATAACTCATAGGCGTAGCAATGCTTTCCGATACTTCATCAGTCATCGAGGAGCTTTGTAGATTTGCTGATGACAGGATTATTTTTCAGATCAACCACTATTGCCTGGGAGAAATCTCATACGCGCACTTACAAATATATGATAGAGCGCAGCCTGCTTGAAAGCCCATTTATCGAGTTACGGATCAGGCAGGACATGGCTCTAACTGGGCAACTAGAACGGATTATTTAAAGCCCGCACATGCCTAATCCTTGTACCCTTAATTTGAGCAGACAATGTCTTGTTATTTAAACCAAAACGAGTCACCTGATTTGCTTGCAATTTAACAGTCATGATATAATGCACTAAAATGTATTAAAAATACAATGTTGTCTCTAAAACCTTGTCTGATCACTGTCAAATTTCGTGCCCTCCTTTAGGTTTTTTTTGTGATGCGTCATCTTATTGGCCCTTCAGGCAAAAGGCCGGTGGAAACATCTCTGAGTGGTATGAACCTATAATAAAACATGAAAGCCTCATTACAAGTATCCTGTTAATTTTGATGGAACCAGAAGCAACAGTTAGCACTCTCACTTAATTGCAAGGTTTAAGGTTTTACAACAGATCCAGCCTGTTCCTCCTCGAAATTGTACCTGCTTCAACCAGGTAAAATCCACCACAGAATTACCAATTCCCCGTAGTCCCCCATTTACATGCATGTATACCTTTTAAAATCTTTAAGACAGGATTTCGCAGTTTGTGTGATGCTCTCACACACGGCAGGCTGATTTATACTGCAGGCAAGCCTGTCTACTGGTTGGCTGATTTCAGAGGCCTCAAGGAGTAGGCTCAGCAACACATGAGTGGAATAGAATATTTCATTCTAAAGTGGGCTTTGCTATTTTATGCTGATGTGTAAACAAATTTCAGCATGGGGACACATTTCCTTCCATAACTGAGCGATTTGAATGAGCCTTCAATAACCCTTCCTTACAGAGTACACCGGTGGAATAGAGCCCCTCTTCTGTGATGCTGGCTTGCCTTGTTCCAAGTGACTAATATAAGAGATACTCCAACACGTACTTTTAGGGAGTGTCATGTCAACTTTTTTTTTCCAATGCTGGTAATTACCTAGACTGAAAACGCCATGATCAGTTAAACACCAGTTTCTGATTAGTTTGCAATTTCCTTTTCGTCAAGTGAATTGTCAAATGCAACGCCAACATCAACTCAGCAAATGCAATAGCTAATTTATCACACATTTAGGGCCTCATTACGACCCTGGCGGTCATAGACCGCCAGGGTGGAGGCCGGAGGTAGCACCGCCAACAGGCTTGCGGTGCTACATTAGGTATTCCGACCGCGGCTGTGAAGCCGCGGTCGCCCAGCCGGGTCAGGCTGTTTCCCGCCGGATTTCCCCCGGCTGGGGGAATCCTCCATGGCGGCGCTGCATGCAGCGCCGCCATGGGGATTCCGACCCCCTTCCCGCCAGCCTGTTCCTGGCGGTTTACACCACCAGGAAGAGGCTGGCGGGAACGGGTGTCATGGGGCCCCTGGGGGCCCCTGCACTGCCCATGCCACTGGCATGGGCAGTGCAGGGGCCCCCTAACAGGGCCTCATTCAGATTTTCAGTGTCTGCTTGGCAGACACTGAAAATCGCGACGGGTGCAACTGCACCCGTCGCACCCCAGCAAATCCGCCGGCTCCATTCGGAGCCGGCTTCATCTTTGCTGGGGCTTTCCCGCTGGGCCGGCGGGCGATCTTTTGAAGATCAGCCAGCGGGAAAGTTAGAATGTTCCCTGCGGTCATTTGACCGCGGGGCGGTGTTTGGGCGGTTTCCGCCCGGCGGGCAGTGCCCGCCGCCCGCCGGGGTCAGAATGACCCCCTTAGTCTAAAAAAGAACAGCATATCCTCAATAGTACAGTTCAAATCGAGCAGAGACAAAACAAACGTGAATGGAAAAATAATCGTCAAATGAGGAAATAAAGAAGATAAATCGAAACCCATGATTTGTTTGTGTGATGGGGGGAGCTACATTAAGCAAGGATGGAGGGACCAGGTGATTAGTGTGTTCACACAGGCAAAAACAGAGGTCAAATCAGGTTACCAATGCCACATGTGCATGCCCATGGTCCAACCTGCAGGCAACCACTGCAGTAGACTACATGAATAAATGTGCCCAGCTGCAAATGCACATGATTTGCATTTAGGTGCATAGAATTGTTTGACAGTTAAGCGAAAAATGCACCAAAAGTATATTCTGCACCGAGGCACACAGAAACAACCTTCATGTGACTGACAACAAATACTTCAAAAAATGAACGGGTGTATGTCGCAAACAACATCGAATACTAAAGACAGAGGAGTAAATAAAAACAAAAGTTCAGATAAGTAATTAGAATAGAAACGCACCAAGCTCACAAAGAAATATCGCCAACATTGTAATCATACCATCGAAACACCCCCACAAAACCCATCCAACCCCAGTGAATGTTGCATTCATACACTGCTCAATTAAGTGACCACAACCTGAGACAACATCGGAAGCATATGGAGGAGGAACTACGCCCTTATTGACCAGTTCAGGAGCGAGAAGAAACTACACAGAAGTATGCCAATTAAATAAAATTAAACTGCTCATAACGTCCCTTAGACGAAATACATCAGTCATTATATCACACCCAGTAAGTCATCAGGGTTCAATTGTACTTGAGCAAAACCCACATCAACGCCAAAAACCACCTTTCAAGACATACATATTGATCTTTAAACACTGTGTGCACTCAGATGGTATGTCATTATTTTCTTTACACCTTTTTTCTTTTTTCAATCATCCGAATATGTTTAAACTATGTCCCAGGTTACTGTAATTTGAAATTAATAATACCTATGTCTGTGCCAATAAGAATAATGTTTCCTGTGATGTGCATCAAAACTATAATTGGTTTCTAAGGCTGCTCTAATTTCACCTTCCTGCAAGGAATTACTCTTATTTTTCTAGTAAATTAGAGGGTGTGATTTTTTCCAATTTAATATTTTTAATACAAACATATGCACACCACATTTAGGTAGACGCATGTTATTTTTGCTTTTTGTAGAATGTGCTTTCAATAAAAAAAATAAAAAAAAAAAAAAAAACTTTGCAGCAGTTTGCCAAGGAGAGACGCATTGTTTTTTCCAATGCTTGTCCCCTTCAGCCTCTGTCATTCATTCAAAACTGTGGCTTGGTAACAATATTTAAGGGTGTCACATTTTGAGCAGGCCACAGGTCATTTGTTTCTTACCTGTCAGCTCTAGCAGTTTGTGGAATAATAATCAGGTTTGGGAGGCCCTGTATAGAGAGAACTTCCCTTGGTTATTTTGTTTGTTATTCTCCTGGTGGTACCTTATAGTAACCTCTAAGTAACATTCTTTGAGGGTATCGTCAACTGTTTCACCTGTATCAGGATGCACAGGTGGCACACTCCCCCACAACGTGCCTGGTCATCATGTTCAATGATGGTCCAAGTGGAGATTGGTATGTCTGCTAACGTTGAAGTGCAAGTGGCAGCCATAAGAAGCTAAAATTGTTTGATGTCGGTACAAATGTAAGATTCCACTCTCATGTTTTAGAGGTGATTTGTGTGTCACGGACGTTCTGTTTCAGTAACCGATTCATGATTTTGCATGGTTTTGATAACACATCCCAATCTAGATAATTTAATCACTCTGGGACTCGTTTTAGGCCGATGAATCTTTTGACCCTGATTGAAGTCTCCTTAGGGCGAGATCTCTAGTTAGCATGTCGATCAATAGATCAATAACCTCTTCAATAATTACAATAGCAAATCAACCAAATTAATCAATGACATTTAAAAAGAATCGAAACACACCATGACCCCTTGAACACGAATAACCACACCAGATTTAGCAAGATTATGATATTTATTCCCTATTGATTACACTCTACTAGCAAGTTTATTAGTCTCAAAACCATGAAACACATCAACATAGTTATAAGGTGGCAACTCGAATAAGATTTCAGCAAAGCAAAAGTCATGAACATTAGAACATAGCGCGACGTCAACATGGATTAACATTAGCAGAGTATCATTAGCGCATTATTCAACAAAGCATAGATTCAGTCATTTGTCTATTTGCCTCATTCCGTGAACTCCTAAACTAACCTCGAAATAGCATTAGCATGTTGGGCTTCATGCAAAACAATTTAGCAACATCAATTTAGAAAACATCTAACTATGGTCTCTGTCAAAATTAGCAGTTGGTACCTAGAAGAAAAGGCAAACAGACAATTACAATATCATCATTATATAGTTACCCTCCGTAATGGGTCAGCATACAGAGTCAGCCTTCGTCCTCAGGACATCAGTTGATTCGCCATCAGCCAGGAAACTCAGCAAAGTTCAGCAAGATAGAAATAAGGAACACTTCCCTCATAAGGAGGAAAAGTAGAAGAACGGGCAAGGCAAAGTATGAGGATGGTTTTAAGAATCAAATAGCAAAGTCTTTAGGCAGAGTGACAGAGTGCCAAGATAACGGCATGGGTGGCTTCATAACGCTCTAGACTTGAATGATTCCTCCTTGGGTCCGATAGTTATACCAAATTTGTTGTACAGTCCCCTAATTTGTGATTGGACAAGTTTTGGTGCACCATTATCTCCATCCAATGAATTACTTGTTGTTCCCCCAAAATTGTCATCCCATATCAGTTCTCACATAGTTTATTGGTTCCTGTGATTGACGCCTCCATCGGGTAGAATGTCAGATGAAAACTTTTAGTTTCTCAGGCCCAGTCAGTAGTTCCATTGTCTAAACCAGTTTAGGCGACCTTGTACCTGTTGCAAGTCTACACTGTTGCATTCAGCAAGAAGGTCTCCTTGAGCAAGTCGAGTCTCATGAGAACGGATTTACTACAGTTACATACATCCACTAACTTGGAAAAATACGAGTACATGTCCTTCAGCAAGTCAGCACATTGCCCGTTAGAAAAACACATTTAATATGAAACCGGGCAGCTAGGCCCCGACTCAGGCTAACTAAAGCCTAGTGATTAATTAGCAAAACCTTAACATATAATCTCTAATACTGGTACAAAATCATACATTAGTACATTAATAATTCATTAGTCAATTTCAATAATCATGGTATACATTGGTGGCCACTCCCCGTGGGCACATTTTAAACGCACGTTTAGTAAAATACATTAATACATTTTCTATGCAGCATCATTACGCATTAATTCACAAACATATCATGTTAATTTTTTATTACAAAAGCTACACTCGAACAGCTTTAATTTCCGGATGACTTACTTATTTGGGTGTCGGGCCATATGCTGTTTGCGACACTTTTGTTGCAACCTTTACTGGCAACATTTTCGGTGTGCTACAGACCACAACTTTGTGGCCCTCCAGGTACAATCAAAGCATTTGCCCTTGCTGTGTCTGGTAATAGAGGAGGCTGTGGTGTTTCGGGTCCTATCCCTGGAATGCACCGTGAACGCAGAGACATCTAGGCCCATAGTTATACTTTTTTAGCGCCACGTTTGCGCTGCTTTTTGACGCAAAAACAGCGCAAACTTACAAAGCACAATTGTATTTTGTAAGTTTGCGCCACTTTTGCATAAAAAAATGACGCAAATGCAGCGCTACAAAAGTATAAATATAGATTTTTAAAAAACTGCAACAGTTACTATCTCGGCCAATCAGGTGCCAACTGTGTGCAGATTTGGGCCTATAATTTCCTCTTGAATTTGGAAAACCTGTAGAACTGGACAGGATATTCAAGGGTCTATTTGTTGTTCCTTACTTTGAGGGAAATAACATACAGTCCTCTTTAACTCACAAGGAGATACCAGCCAGAATTGTTAATTCTATCCCAATTAGTTAGTTGGGTCACCATTGACCTGCAGAGTTAAGAGGGAACTTGTGCATAATCTGTGCAAATATGTATTAGTGCTGGGCACTGGCACTCACTTCTTAACACCAACACCTATTTATGATAGTATACTTCATTGTGGCTCTGCGTGTCTGTTTTTGCACAGAACACTTCAGTTAAACACTTAAATGTGCATATAACAAATAGTTCTAACATGCTCTCGTCCCGACCATTCTCACATCTTTGGGTGGCCTGGCAGTGTCCAATTTGCCAGATTTGTGGGGTTATGATGCCTAGTAAAGAGCTTTTGCATGGAAATTGGTAGCACTAGTGGACCCAAGTACTGCAAGCTGCAATGACCCCCTGAGCAATACATTTGGGCCCAAGCACTTATTAATTTTGACAAATTAAACACTGCAGGGACCTCATAATGAGGACCTTAGTACTTAGTATTAGACCATGAGCTCTAGTGAATATGAGTATGAGGAGCTGTCTCGTGTGTGTATTACAGATGGACTTTGAGCCTATTTCGCTTAGATAATTGCTATAATTAAATATTTTACATTTTATAAGACCTGTGATCAGTTTTTGAATGCCTGTTTGCTTTGTCCATAATTTCACACATTTCTTATATCTGAACTAATTATTTAATCAGCCTTTTTCAAGGGCAGCACACGAAATCTCATATGCAACCCACGCTGTGAATTAGTCATGCCTTAAACGTTTAAGGCGTGCAACTTTAGGAGCCTGTAGAGGCATACAAGGTTGTAAAGCATTCAAGTTAATTAAGAAAAATGTTGAAGTAATTTTTTGCAAAACTGAACCACTCTTTTAGTCTATATTTACATTTAACATAGACATTGTGCAAGCAAAAAGAGCTCTATCTATCCACGCAGTTTGACACAAACAAGAACTTTAAGCTAGTGTGACGGAAAATGGACTTCAAATCAACAAGAGCTATAGCAGTAGGTTAGTGACTCCCACAACCAACCAGATGATTACTAAATGAAAGCAAACAAGGTCTAACGGTGCACGATTTACGTAGGAAGAACAACACCTGCATGGCTTTTCAAGAAAACATGACATGGGGTTCCGGGATTTGTGAAATCTCCAGTGCACAGAGAAGCATCACTCCAAGGAGGATAGGTCCACTCTCGTAGATTGGGTCTCAAAGGGAGTGTATTGGTTAAATTAAAATTAAACCATGTAGAATAACAGTGCCTAACATTAAAAAACAGCTAAATAACAAATTATCGTTGTATTACACTAAAATCTACTTTCCATTGGTTTTGCTATCATAAATGTTGCTAGAGAAGGTGTTTTAATAAAAATATTAATGAATATTCATGTATTCTGAGTAATGGATTTGCGTAGAAAATGTAATAATATAGAGAAAAATAATGCACACATTTGAAAATGTGTCCACGTGAGTGGCCGCCAATGTTCACACAGTATACTTATTAATGGCTTATTATTAACATGAAATATGGAGCTTATGTTTGATTAATGTAGTAGTACATCATATTAAGGGTTAAGCATTATGTATTAGCTTTATTAATTGTAGGCCTTAATTTAGCGTAGGTCTTGGCCCAGATGCACGGCCTCATGTTAAGCTGTATTTCTAAACCGATTAATAAAAATGCCTGCTCAGAGAATTTAAATTGTAATTTCCCACTGTGCTGACTAAATGTGCCCATAGATAAACGCCTTTCTCATGGGAACCACTTGCTAGGATAGCTGTTCTTGCTAAATGTAACAATATCAATGTAATGTGTGTAAGGATGACTTTCTCAGGAGGAGAACAATGGAGACACTGACTGGAGTATAAGCTGCAACAATATTGTTACCTGACGAGCCGGACGATGAGGACATTATAAGAGAATCCAATTAGCGGCATGTGAACTGTGTACTAGTAGAAAATATAGATCTGAAGTTTTAGTTTTATTGGACAAAGTGTGAACATGCGATCCCTTGACCAACAGGGACTTGAGAAGTAGTTTTAGGAAATCTAACTTAGCCGGACTGCACTGATGGAAGACAGCGCATTTGCCCATTTTCTTCTTGCCGAAAGTCCATTACTTTACAGAGCATCTAGAGATGTGCTTTACCTTAATGCTTAAAGACTTTAGCCCTCATTCCTCATTACAACCCTGGCGGTCGGTGTTAAAGCGGCGGTAATACCGCAAACAGGCCAGCGAAAAAAGAAATTGGGATTACGACCGTGGTGGAAACCGCCAACATAGACAGCCACTTTAACACTCCGACTGCCACGGCGGTAGAAACAAACACCGCAGCGGTAACTGTCAACAGACAGGCGGAGGACAAAGTACCGCCACTGTATTACAAGAGGGCTATCCACCACCTTTTCTGGGGTGGAACCAACGCTATCAAAAGCCCGGCGGAAACAGTATACAGAAGAGAAAAAACTCACCTCTCGACACCCAATGAGGAACCAGGACGCCATGGAGCCAGAACTTCAGGTGTTACCTATGTTGGTTTACCTCCTCGTCTACCAGGAGTACGAACGGCGGCGGCAGCGACTACGGTGAGTACTGCACCTACAACACAGGGGAGGGGGGAGGAAAGAGAGTGACACACACACGCAACACTCAACACCCCCACCCTCACCCTCACACACAACAACATACACACAAATACATGCAGCAACATTACAGATACACCCCCCCACCCCCTGGAAGAACGCAAGGACAAAAGAAAATGATTGTAATGATTGTAATCATCAAAAATCCATTAGTCAAAACACCAAATTCAGTATAGACAAATATGTACACCAACTACACAAGTCCGGATAGTGTACCAATCATTGTCCGTGGACAACTGGGCCCAAAATGCATGGGCCAAACCCACACATGATACCTGACTCGAAATGGAGAGAACACTGCTGGGGCATCAGATTGAAAATACACAGGCACCTCAGGGGAAGGGGGGCACCTCAGCCTGATGAATGCACAACGCCACTGCTGCACGAGGGGGCTCCATGCCCACTGCTTTATCCTGGGGAGTGCAAAGCCACAGTCTCTCAAGTATTTCCAGTGGGTGGTTTGCCCACTGCTTTATCCTGGGGAGTGCTCACAGTCTCTCAAGTCGTTCCAGTGGGTGGTTTACCCACTGCTTTATCCTGGGGAGTGCAAAGCCACAGTCTCTCAAGTCTTTCCAGTGGGTGGTTTGCCCACTGCTTTATCCTGGGGAGTGCAAAGCCACAGTCTCTCAAGTCTTTCCATTGGGTGGTTTGCCCACTTCTTTCTCCTGGGGAGTGCAAAGCCACAGTCTCTCAAGTCTTTCCGTTGGGTGGTTTGCCCACTGCTTTATCCTGGGAGTGCAAAGCCACAGTCTCTCAAGTCTTTCCAGTCGGTGGTTTGCCCACTGCTTTATCCTGGGGATTGCAAAGCCACAGTCTCTCAAGTGGATAACAGTCTCCACTGGTTCTGGAGGGGGCCTGGTGCCCAGAGTGCTTCATCCTGCCAAGGACTGAGGTAGTGGATGTATCTCTCCACTGGTTCTAGAGGAGGCATGGTGCCCAGAGTGCTCCACGTGCAGTGTGGCCGCTACAATTCCCTCACCTGGGTGTGCGTGCCATGAGATTGGCGAGGTTTAGGTAGCAAGATACGCCATGGAGGCAGCGACATACCCCACACTGCTGCAGTTTCGCCTTCCACCTGCAGGTGCAAACAGTGATGGAAGTCATGCCTCATGGAAGCTGCCCAGGGTCCAGGAACTCTCCTCCAGCCTCAGACGACTGACCACTGGGGATGGTAGCCATGTCTAGCGGTGGTGCCACTGTCCGAGGACGCCGCAGGCCAGTGGCGGTGCTTGCAGCGGTGTCTGTGGCGGCGGTGCTGGCGGCGGTGCATGGGTCAGCACCTGCTGAGGGACACAGCAGGACGTCTCCTGCAGCCTCGGATGGCTGCCCACTGGGGAAGAGGCTGGGGACTGTCGCTGAGGCTGTAGACATGCCAGGGGCGGTGCAGGTGGCGGTGCAGGTGGCGGTGCAGGTGGCGGAGTCTGTGGCGGCGGCGCTTGCGGTGGTGTTTGTGGCGGAGGTGCTGGCGGCGGTGCATAGGTCAGCACCTGCTGAGGGACAAAGCAGGACGTCTCCTCCAGCCTCAGACGACAGACCACTGGGGAAGAGGCTGGGGACTGTCAGGGTTGTAGACGTGCCGGGGGAGGTGCAGGTGGCGGTTGTAGTGGCGGGGCAGCTAGCGGTGTTCGCCGTCATACAGGTTGGCGTTGTTGTGGACAGAAAGTGTGACAATGGTCCCTCAGTCGGTGCCACCATGCCCTCTCCTGACCTGCTCTTCAGCTTTTGGCCCTTTCCCCAGATTTGATGGTGCCGCAGTTGTCTTGCCACTATCCCCTTTTGTTTTTGCTGATTCCTTGGTGGCTGGTAGTTTTGGCTTCTCCCTCTGGGATGTGGGCACCTTCTTCACCTTGGCAGGTGGCGGAATGTCCTTGCCCTCGCTACGTGGCACACTGACAGCCCTGATGGGTGGCGCACTCGATGACCCCGCAGTTGCTGGCACCACTGTGCCTGGGGATGTGGTGGCTGAGGTGCTGGGCTGGGACCTGGAAAGCCTGGCCCTAGTGGAAGGATGGGAGGGGAGGTGTAGGGAAGAAGTCAATGTTAGCCAGGAAGAGTTTTTTTAGACACACTGGAACGGGAAGATGGAGGGGGTTTGGGAGTGGAGGTAGAGACAGTGGTTGTAGGAGGTGTACATCTGCTGAATTTGGGTGAAGGTGCATAGGCCGGAGGCTGTTGTGTGGTGGATGGCTGTTGGGTGGTTGTGCGCCTGCGTTTGTGTACTTTGGGAGGAGGGCTCACTGACACACTGGGAGATGACACTGGGGATGTGTGAATGGTAGTGGGGGTGGTGAGTGCACGTGAGCGGTGTGTGGTGATGGGCATGCTGGTGATGGAGGTAGTGGCTGAGGATGTAGTGCATGCAGGTGTGAGTGGAGACGAGACAGGGAGGGAGGAGGAGGACGTGGAGAAGGGGGACACAGTGGAGGCAGTGGATGTTGCCGTGTCTGCATGGGGATGGTGCTTGTGTGAGTGCCTGTGGGATGTGTGGTGCTTATGTTTGCCATGTCCACTCTTGTGTGTTGATGTGTGTGCATGCTGGTCTGATGGTGTGCTTGGGATAGGCTGAGGTACAGGGGATTGGGTCTGGGTGGAGGAAGTTGGAGGGGGGAGGCTGGCCACATTGACAATGGCTGCCATCAGTGCTGAGGCCAGAGCCTGAAATGCTCTCTGTTGGGCTGCCTGCCCAGAATGAATGCCCTCCAGGTATGCATTTATTTGTTGCAAATGCCTCTCTACACCCTGGATGGCATTCACAATGGTGGATTGCCCAACAGAGAGGGATCTCAGGAGATGAATAGCCTCTTCACTGATGGCAGCAGGGCTGAATGGGGCAGGGCCTGAGGTGCCTGGGGCGAAGGAGATGCCCACCCTCCTGGGTGAGCGGGCACGGGACACACTCTGAGGGGCTGCTGGGAGGGCGGTGCTGGTAGGGAGGGTGGCGGCTGTACCTGTTGATGTGGTGGGCACAGAGGTGCCCGCCACTGCAAGGGAGCTCCCATCAGAGAAGGAGTCACTGTCACTGCTGTCTGCTCCTGTCCCCGCCATGGAGCTCCCCTCGCCCTCCGTTCCACTGGTGGCTTCAGACTCCATTACATCACCCTCCGGGGCCAAGTGGGTTGCAGCTCCCTCCTGCTACAGTGCCAATGCTCCTCCGCCTGATGATGCTATTGCACACAAGAACAGGGAGACCACAAAAAGAGGCGGGGGGAAGACAGAAGAAAGACATGTTCAGTATATGCAACACAACTACCATTGGCGGACACAACACACAGGGAGCAGCCCTCTGCACTACGCCATGCACTGACAGTTCCTAGAAATTTCAACTGACCTTGGGGTACGAGGCCTAAGACCAATTGCTTCACACCTGGAAGCCACAGGAGCCTGACTGGGTGTAGATGGCTCTTACCACTGGTGGACTTGGGGTGCCACATAGCCTGCCTCACAAGGGACCTTGCCTACCAAGTTTGCCCTGGCTTAGGGGAACCCACTGCCCACCTCCTCCACCCAGACACCTCGTAATGCACGCAGAGTCAGCTGAATGAGAGTGTACTCACCCCCTTGTGGCTGCTGTGATGCCCTCAGGCGCCCATCCAACTCCGAATACGCCACCGCCAGGATCCTGTACATCAGGGGGGTCATGGTGCGACGGGCACCCCTCCCACGTTGGGAGGCCATCACCAGCTGGGCCTCCACCATCTTCTTCCTCCAGCAGCGCAGGTCCTCCCATCTTTTACGGCAGTGGGTGCTTCATCTGTGGTAGACCCCCAGGGTCCGGACGGCCTTGGCGATGACACGCCAAATACCCTTCTTCTGGTTGGTGCTGACCTAGAGGAATGGTACAGGGGGAAAGGAAATTACTTACCCGTCCGGACCTTCATACTCTTTGCCCACCAGTTCCCACCCATGCCCTGACGACAAAAAACTCCCCATTCGCACATGCAGGCCTCAGCCCCCCCATGTATCTTCCATCCACACCACTCAAAACAGGCATTGCCCATGCAGCATGCTCACAGTGTACTCACCTGTTTGGCTGAAGGACCGTACAGTTGCATGTACTGGGGGAGGACCCCATCCACTAGTTTCTCCAACTCCTCCGAAGTGAAGGCAGGGGCCCGTTCCCCAGACACTGTAGCCATCGTCGCTTCCAGACACAGGTCACAGTAGCACTTGCAGTGTAGGTCCTCTCCTGTTGAAGGTCAGGTATCAAGTGAGTGAACAGACAGAAAATGGTGGTCACGTCTGCGGCGGTGCGTACCGTCACCGCCGGCGTACATCGTCATTGGCTCCTGGGACCCATAGGGCCCAATGTTAACCAATGCAGAACTGTGCCGTGGTCTTCGACCGCCCACCGTGACAGTGTACAACGCCAGCGCAGTTACCTCATATCCCCTTGTCCCACCTTACAGGTCAGGCAGCCACCATTTCAGGAGGCCACATGGGATGGATGTTAACTGAGTCACACCTATCTAGGCCGGGAATATAGACAGATACCGGCACATTGAGGCTTAATAACATTTCTGCAAATAACACATTGTGATACCTCAGTGTTGGATGACTCTCTGCTCGCTGTTCTCCTCCATAGGGCTGTCCCCTGGGGCAGGTGATGCGATGGCTGCATCCTCCGGTGTACAGACCCCTGGTGGACCTGTTGACAATGGAAGAGAGACACATCCTAGTCACATACAGACTTGATCATGCAACAATCCAGGAACTGTGTGCCCAGTTGGAGCCAGACGTGATGTCAGCTATCCGCCATCCCACAGGAATCCCCCCTCTAGTGCAGGTCCTGTCTGTACTCCATTTCCTGGCCAGTGGTTCTTTTCAAACAACAGTGGCCATGGCATCAGAGATGTCCCAGCCAATGCTCTCTAACGTGTTGTCCAGAGTGTTGTCTGCCCGGCTGAAACACATGCGCAGCTACATCGTATTCCCTCAGGTGGAGGATTTGCCCACAGTGAAAGGTGATTTCAATGCCCTGGGACATTTCCCCAACATCATTGGTGCCATTGATGGGACACATGTGGCATTTGTACCCCCCAGCAGGAATGAACAGGTGTATAGAAACCGGAAGAGCTACCATTCAATGAATGTGCAGATGGTGTGTTTGGCAGACCAGTACAACTCCCATGCGAATGCCAAGTATCCTGGCTCTGTGCATGACACTTACATTTTGAGAAATAGCAGCATCCCTTATGTGATGGGGCAACTCCAGATGCACCGTGTGTGGCTAATAGGTGAGGCCAAGGTCCCAATACAGTTGACATAGGTGTCTGGGTATGGGGCTGTCCCTAAAGGTTAGTGTGTGTCTAACAGTTGTCCCTCGACATTTGCAGGTGACTCTGGTTACCCCAACCTGTCATGGCTACTGACCCCAGTGAGGAATCCCAGGACAAGGGCAGAGGAACGCTACAATGAGGCACATGGAGGAACTAGGAGGGCAACCAAATGCACCTTCGGCATCCGGAAGGCCAGATTCCGGTGCCTCCATATGACATGTGGTTCCCTATACTACTCACCAAAGAAGGTGTGCCAGATAATCGTGGCCTGATGCATGCTGCACAACATGGCTTTGCGATGCCAGGTGCCTTTTCTGCAGGAGGATGGGCCGGATGGTGGTCTTGTGGCAGCTGTGGAGCCTGTGGACAGTGAAGAAGAGGAGGCAGAAGAAGAGGATATCGACAAACAAAACAACATCCTCATGCAATACTTCCAGTGAGACACAAGTAAGAAGATGTCACTGCTTCCCACATCTCATACTATTGTTGCAGCTAGCATAAGTCTGTCATTTTCATTCAGTGTATGGACCCTGACTTGTCACTTTGACTTTCCATTTCACAGATCTGAGTCCCACATTGTGCCCTCTGCTATGTTTACTGCTGGCCTACAGCTGTGTTACATTGGTATGTGAACAAGTAAATTGACATTGCTATATTCCATAGTTATTGCAATTACACATTTGTGAAAGCACAGACTGACTCCAGATTGTTTTGTGATTGAAGTGTGGATATTCCTGTGCAATTAAGTGGAGGGGGTTGTAAAATGGGCTGGGGTGATGGTGGAGGAATGTCCATGGCAGAGTCCAGTCTATTTGTTTCACAGGTGCATTGTCCAGAGGGGCATAGGAAGTGGAGCAATGGCAGTTTAAGGATGGACATGGTGTCATTGTGGGACAGAAGGGTGACATTCAGGGGGGTCTCATTTCCTGGCAGGGGTCTTGGCAATGTACTCTGTCTTGTTCCTGGATCTCAGGGACCGTTTGTGGGGTGGTTCACCATCTGTAGGGGATGGGGTGCTGGTATCCTGTTGTTCCTGTGGCGGTGCCTCCTGTCCACTAGCGCCCGCAGAGGTGGAGGGCTGTTCATCGTCTAGGCTAGTGTCAGGGGCCCCTTGTTGTGCCACTGTGTCCCTCCTGGTGTTGAGAAGGTCTGCCAGCACCCCTGCAATGGTGAACAGGGTGGTGTTAATGGACTTCAAGTCCTCCCTGATCTCAAGGTAGTGTTCCTCCTGCAGCCGCTGGGTCTCCTGAAAATTGGTCAGTTCTCATTGCCATGGTCTCCTGGGAATGATGGTAAGCTCCCATGATGTTGGAGAGTGCTTCGTGGAGTGTTGGTTCCCTGGGCCTGTCCTCCCCCTGTCGCACAGCAGTCCTCCCAGTTTCCCTGTTATCCTGTGCCTCTGTCCCCTGAACCGTGTACCCACTGCCCCCAGGTCCCTGATCGTCCTGTGTTAGTGGGGTTGCCTCGGTTCCCTGTAGTGGTGGACACACTGATGATTGGCGTGTTTTGGGGACAGAGGGGTGGGCCCGCTGGGTGTGTGCTGTGCTGGTGTTTCGTGAGGGGGAGGCTCTGTGGTGGCTTGTGACAGTGGCAGGGGAACCGACTGTCCCGAGGTCCCAGATGGGCTGGGCTGGTCATCTTGATCAAGGCGTGCAGAGCTGCTGTCATCACTGTGGGCCTCTTCTGTGGGGGGACTGGATATGTCTGGCACCTCCTGTCCGGTAACGTTGGGTAGGGGTCCTGTTGGGGTGTAAATGCATAGTTATTGTATCTGTGTGTGCCATCATGTGCAATGGGTGAGTGACCCTCCACTCCTGTGCTTGCATAATTGTCTTTGCCCTTGTGTGATTGTTAATTTTGGGGCCTGGGTGAGTCTCTGTATTGGACATGCTTGGGTGATGGGTGTCCATGCATTGGTGTTACATGCAGGGCTGGATTTTGGGATGTGTGGGTTGTGTTGGTGGGGTATCTGTGGGTTGTTGGGGCGATGGGTGTGAGGGTAAGGGTGGGGGTATGTGATGGCATGCAGTTGGGGTGGGGGGGATAAAGTAGTTAAGATATGTCTTACCAGAGTCCAGTCCTCCTGCTTCTCCTGCGAGGCCCTCAGGATGCATAATTGCCCGGACCTGATCCTCCCATGTTGTTTGTTGTGGGGGAGGAGGTGGGGGTACACCACTAGTCTTCTGTACAGCAATCTTGTGTCTCGAGACCACCGAATGCACCTTCCCCCGTAGGTCATTCCACCTCTTCCTTATGTCATCCAGTGTTCTTGGATGCTGTCCCACTGGGTTTACCCTGTCGACAATTCTCCGCCATAGCTCCATCTTCCTTGCAATGGATGTCTGTTGCACCTGTGATCCGAATAGCTGTGGCTCTACCCGGGCGATTTCCTCCACATGACTCTGAGCTCCTCCTCAGAGAACCTCGGGTGTCTTTGGGGTGCCATGATGTGGTGTGGGTGATGTGTGAGGTGGTGTCGGTTGTGATGTGTGAGGGGATGTGTTGGTGTGTGTTGTTTGACGTTTGTGGATGTTGTGTAAGTGATGGTGTTGTGTGTCTGTGGATGCTGGTGTTGTTTTGAAACTCTCTGGCCTGCTTTCAAATTTCTGGTAGTAACGGTTTGTGGGTGATGTGGGTGTGTGTTTTATATTGGATTGGGTGTGTGGGTGTGGTGTGTGTATCAGGTGTGTATTTTGATTTGTCCAATGTGGTTGTGTTTTGTAAATGTGTCTGTATTTTGAGCACAGCGGTGTGTACCGCCAATGGTTTACGGCGGTTGAAAGACCGCCGCGTTGATTTGTGGGTCGTAATAGTGTGGGCGTATTCTTGTTGGTGTGACGGTTTCGGTTTTGTTATCGCCAGTTTATCACTGACCTTTGGTGTGACGGACTTGTGTGGGTGTCTGTATTGTGGCGTATTCCGGGCTGTGGGTCGTAATACCTGTAGCAGAATTCCACAGCCGCTATGTTGGCGGTCTTCTGCACGGCGGTAAGCTGGATTTACCGCCAGGGTTGTAATGAGTGCCTATGTTTTTTCTGAACTTTGATGCTGAATCCTGATGCCTTGCTGACCGAACTGATGTCCTGAGGATGAAGACTATCTTAGCTTGCTGATCCATTTGAGGAGAGGTATATTATTACTGATGTGTTTCTTAAATCTATTTGCTTTTTCTTTCTAGGTACCAACCGCAATATTTTGTGTTGACTAAAATGTTTTGCATGAAGCCCAACATGCTAATGCTAATCTGCTGTTAGATAAGGATCCTCACTAATGAAAGGCTTCTACAGGGGGGAATAATTGATCTCTTTCCTTTGCTGAATATAAATGTATGTAATATCGTTTGCTCAATTGTTCTTGTTATTAGTTTGCACTGTAACCTTAGAATGTGTAATTGTTCAAGATTTGATTAGATTACGTTTCTTTTGCCGTTATGGGCAGCCAGTGATGTTTCTGTATGTTTATCATTTGATTTGGAGATCATCTTACGTGACATTAGCATTGTTAATATAGGGAAATAAATATTCTAACCTTTACTAAATGTGTGCTTATTCATGACTGAAAGGTCATGGTGTGTGAAAATTACTAACTCCTACTGATTACTAATGCTATTGATTATCGTTCATTATTGATGTTACTGATTGGTTACTGATTATTGATCTGCAATACTGAATCTATGGTGGGAACATCTTAAATGCGAGTCAAAAGGTGCATCAACCTATTCACGTCCCCTTGTAAGTTTACTTATTAAGGAACGATGTGCTAACAATATTACTAGCTAATTCAAAAAGTTCATAGGATGTCTAACTGTTTTTGGTGAAGTTCCCTTGAAACAGAGTTCAGTTGTCTTATTAAGGGATCTTATATCTCCTAACCTGAAAATATGTTTCAAGTATTTTGTGCATAGATCGAGAAAACCTGGGCACGTAGAAAATAGTTGGTATATTGTCCTACCAATTTCAAAACCAAAAGAGTGTTATCTTTCAGTGCTTTTCTTCAGGACCCAGTTAATAGTAAAAGGAAGATATGAGTCTGTACCATAAACAATTTTGTTGTTTGCATATTTATATTAACATCCAAGAAGGGTTGTCTCTGGTACAAGTAAGTTTCAAAAAGGTATCCCTTGTTTTGAATAATAATGATTTGTCTGTCTGTTGAAAAAAGTTGCCTTTATTTCTCTGCTTCAACAGTAGCTTCCATTCTGATCCATTCATTTTTACAAGCTCATGTAAGGGTAACATTTTGTTTTGTAACACCAACCTAGATATATAGGGGCATATTTATACTCTGTTTGCACCGGATATTTGTCATTTTTTTTCGCAAATCCGATGCAAACTTAACTCCATATTTATATTTTGACGCTAGACCCGTCTAGCGTCAAAATATTGGAGTTAAAGTCATTTTTTGATTGTGAAAACTATCTTGCGTCAATGAGATGCAAGTTAGGCATTCCCGGGCAAAAAGCTACTCTAAGGCTGTTGCACCTTATTTATCCTCCCATGCAAAAATCACGCACAGGAGGAGGAGGGCCTGAAATAATGGCACATGTTTAGCACCATTATTTAACGCCTGGGTCAGGGCAGGCATTAGGTGACTTGTGGGCCATTTACCATGGTCAGAGACCATGGAAACAGCCTGCAGGTGCCCTTCCCTGCACCCAGGAACACCCCCAGCCGCCCCACCCACACCTGGAGGACACCTAAGGATGGGGGGGCCAATCCCAGGTAAGTCTAAAAAAAATGTTTTAAAGTGCCATGGGGGGCCTAACTTGGGCCCCCTACAGGGCACTGTGCCCAGTGGCCCTGCTCAGGGGGCCACTGGGCAGGGGGGCATGACTCCTGTCTTTGCTAAGACAGGAGTCATGTCCGTGGGGTTTGTGCATCAAAAAATAATGCTAGTCAGATTAGCGTCATTTTTCTGACTCTAACCTGACTAGCGCCACTCTTTGACGCACAACCTCCTGTTTCCCCTACGCCTCCCCCACCTGGTTAGCATAATTTATTTTGAGGCTAATCGGGCCTTACAGTCGGCTAGCATCATTCCTTAAATATGACGCCCGGCTGGAGTCCAGGAATGGCGCTCGCCAGCGGTAAACCTTTTGACGCAAACCTGTGCTGACGCAGGTTTGCGTCAAAATATATAAATCAGGGCTATAATGTTCAGAAAGTGCTACATGTTTAACATGTCTGTACAAGTTTTCTTTAAGCATTGTTTTTAACATATGCTTTTCCTCAGAAAAGCAGTCATTAAAGCATATGATTGTGGTCAACAGTGTTAGGCCCGATTTGAGTCTTAAATAATAATGTAGAGTTGATTTTAAATTCAGTAATCTTCCAATGCTAATAGAAAATCAATATTTCCAGCTTTTAAATGGATTAATGCTTCCAGGTTAATATTGCAAAGGAAATTACTCAAATTAACTTTGTCTTGCTTCTGTTAGGGGAGGCCCTATTGCCCCCACAGCACATTTTGTTGCAGACCATTTTTATTGCAGTAGGAATTTTACTGACAAATTTTTGAAATGCAAGTTTCAGTTTAACTTTTTATCCTTTATAATGCGTTTTCGATTTTTGGTGTACCTCAAAGTACAATGCTTTAGTTTTGTTGCCTTTATTCAGAAAATTATTTTTGTATGATTATGTGTGTAATTGATTCAGTCCTCCTTGAAGACAATTCTGTATGTTAGAAATGATAGGCAGATCACCAGTTCTGGACCTGGCCTTCTCTGCATGGTCACCCCAAAACATTTTACCGTCACCACTCCTGGTTCTTGAACCTGTTTTTAGCTTTTAGGGCTGCTAACCAGTGCTAAAGTGCTTGCACTCTTTTTTAAACATGGTAAAATTGGCTTACACCCAGTTGTCTTGTTTAATTTAAGACCCTACTAATGACTAGTACATGTACTCAAGGCTTGTAAATTAAATGCTAATAGTGGGACTGCAATTTTTTTTTGTGTCACCCACTTAAGTAGCCCTTTTAAAACATGTCTCATGCCTAGCATTGCAGTCTGTGTGTACCGTGTTAAACTGCCTGTTCGACTTGGCAAATAAACCTTTTGCTTTGCCTAATCCATTCTTTTTAATTTATATGTCACCCATAGGTAGGAACTAAAGAGCCCATAGAACAGGGTGCATTGTACTTGAAAAGTTGGGCACGTAATTTTAAATTTAATCCAGGTAGTGAAAACCACCGTAATTCGTTTATCAATATTACAAGTCCTACCTTTTCCATAGGGTAGCATGGGTTCCCTAATACATTTAATAAGTGATAACTTCTTGTTTGGGAGCAGGTAGAAATGTCATGTCATAATCTGAGGAAGTATAATGTAAAACTCTCTTTAATAGTAAATTTTGATTTTAGGTCAGAATTCTGAAACTGCCACTTTTAGATAGTTGGCATTTTCTTGTCCTAATGATTTGGTTCTGTATCCTGGGTCACATGACTAGGTGTAGGTAGCAATTGGCCTTTGTGTATTTCTCTCAGACAGTATCACAATAGAGGGTCTGGGTATTGGCAGGATTGGCCATCCTGACTGAATGGGGTGGGGGGATGGAGATGTCTACTGTTACACTTGCACATCAAAAGCACTGGCACGGCACACTCACAAGGAACTTCACATTAGCCTATTCTGATCCCAAACAAACTAGGACCAGGGCAGGGAGGCAGGAATTTCCAGACACTTCTGAAAGGGAAAAATCCGGAAGCTTCTCCCGCTTCAAAGGTGACACCAGGTTTAACATTAGGACCCTCAGGCCAACTCTTCAGTACACTGGTGGATCTCTGGTTACTAAGGAAGAAGGATTGCCCTGCTGCCTGAGGCCTGATCTGCTACCAGAGAAGGAAGATGGGACCTGCATCGCTCATCCCAGGCTACTTAAGTTACTCCACAGGGCTAGTTAGAAGGCCTCCTGTTCTGGGATAGAGGGACACAACATGCTGCAGAGGTCTCCCTTCACTGCTCAACTGACCTGCTGCACTGGACCTGCCTGGACCTGCAACTGGATCTGTCGGAGCCTTGCTGGCTTCTGCTAGAGTGAGTTCTTGAACCCAAATAAGTGCTTCACAGGTCTTTGGCCCTTGGTGTGGCATCAGTTGAGCTTCTGCTAGAAAAAAATAGAAATTCTGAACTTTTTGGGCTATTTGCAACCAGGAATGGGCCCATTTGTGCCAAGGTCATGCTGACTGCACTGATCACCAACGTAAAGCTCCAAAGAATCCAACTCTTCATGCTAAAGTGACTACCAGCGATCGCCAGCAACATTAGATCTGCACTTCACACTACAGCATCAACAGCTCACAGCGACTGACAATGTGAATCACCAGCAATGACCGTCTGCGACACTCACTAGGATCCTCATGCTACACCATCAGTCATCTGCAACGAACGACCTGCTCTTCGTGCTACAGCAATGACCATCCACTTCATTGAGCCAGGTCTTCATTCTACAACGACAAACATCCCTGATGCTCTCCCAGCTTCCAATGGCCTTCTCCACCACTAATCTGATTCTTCACACTGAATTTTAGCAAGTAATTTGTTCTGTCGGACTAACCTGGTCCCTGTATCCAGCACACTCTACATCACAGTCAGCCTGATCTTGTGATTTTCACCTGTATTCATACAACCAGATACCCATGATTGGTGCTTTAAGCTTTTAGGCTCTATACGTGCCTTCACTATTTGAGATTGCCTATCTCCACTTCAACTGATTAAAGTTTTGCCATTTTGGTATCAAATAATCTATTACATTTTAGTCTGTTTTCTAAATTGATATGAAATTTTGTCTTGTTTTATGTTTTTACTTCATTACTTTCTGTGTGCTGCATAAATACTTTGCATATTGCCTTCAAGTTAAGCCTGGTTCCTTTTGTGCCAAGCTACCAGAGTGTTAAGCACAGGTGAATTTAGTGGTTTTTTGTGATTTACCCTGACAAGGACTGTGGTTGTTGTTTGACTGGGGTCTCAATCCTTACAACCAGCAACCCAATTTCTCACTGTCAGTGTAAGAAATGTGGGAATTGATTAAGGGGGTACTTAACCTTCTGGTAGCTTGGCACAAAAGCAGTCAGGCTTAACTTAGAGGCAAAATATGTATGCAGCACACAAACAGAAACAAAGTAAAAACACAAAACAAGAAAAATCTGAAATCAATTTAGAAAAATAGAGTCACTTTCAATTATTAAAATCATACCAGAATAAAATCGAAAATGATAAATATATTTTCAAACTTTTAAGTGAAAATAGTACCTAAAAACAAGAAGTGCCAATGGTAGTCATCTGGTCATCCTAGACTGGGTGAAAAGTCACAAGTTCAGGCTGACCGTGATGGAGCGTAGGATGGAAACAGGGACCAGGTCAATCCCGCTGAAAAGTTACCTTCAAAGTCCAGCGCAGAGAGTTCCATTACTAGTGAAGGAGGCCACGAGGAGGAGGGTGAGCATTCTGGATGGTCATCGCTGCAGCATCAACCGCAGGGCGGGCATTGTGGATGGTCTGGTCATCGCTACACTGCAAAGAACTGCTCAAGCACTGAGGGCAATCATTGCTGTAGCTTTATGTTGGTGGTTGTCGTGAACGGCTGTTGCTGTTACCCAGCCTTGCACTGACATTTATAGCTGATGGTCACTGTTGATCCAAAGAGCAGGTACCGCACTGGCAGTCGTCGCAGGTGGTAGACCCATGGTTGGAAACTCTCCTGCTCATGGTCATGAGGAACCCAAAGCTTCAGAGGTTACTCTTTTTCTTAGGGAGAAGTACACTCTGATGACAGTCAAGAGTCCATGACCTGGGGAGGTAACGTTTAGGGATCAGGGATTCACTCCAGCAGAGGCTGCAGGGCTCAGGCAGTTCGAGGTCCAGCTGCAGCAAATAAGTTGAACAGTTGCAGGGAGACCTTTGAATCTTGTTGCATCCATGTAGCTCACACAAGTGGTCAGCCAACTGCCATTTGAAGTCACTCTTTCTAGCCTGGAATAAAGGGTAGCCAGACATCAAGACAGTCTTTCAAGCAGCAGGGCCGACCTCTGGGAACAGGGCAGTCCTTCTTCTGCAACTTCCACAGGTGCAAGAGTGTTCTGATGAGTGTCTGTGAAGGGCAACATTTATACTTGGTGCCAACATTTGTATGGGATGCTCCCTGTGCTACCCCCACTTCTGGTTCTGGAAAGTTCTTCCCTGGCAAGGTCCCAAACTGGTTGGGAGTGGCAAAAGGCAGGGCAGGCCTGGTGTCAAGTTCCTGTGTTTGTGCAGAAGGCTAAGCCCTTTGAAGGTCAAGTGGGACTGTGTGCAGCCCAACCGCAGTCAGCCTGGCATGATAGCCCATCATGTCCACACCTAAACCCCCTTTATGTTGCAGCCTAGAAACAATATACAAACCCCAACGACTGAGTCATTTACAGTCATATGACCTAGGTCACTGACTCATAGATGGTTGGGCACAAAAATGGCAACTTCTAAAAGCAGCATTTTCACAATTGTGACCTAAAATCCATCTTTACCATTGTAATGTAAGTAAGGTGGATTTGTAGAGCACTGCTTGTTACCCGTGTCCATTATACCATTAAAGAACATTTTAAACTGCTATTTATGTGAAGGAAACAGACTATCTCTAGCTGCTTCCAATCCAAAGTTAGTACTTATTAAATGTAATAAGATAGCCAAGTGTCCGTCAATGGGAGAGATAGGCCTTACAACAGTGAAAAACTGATTTAGGAGTTTTTTATTGCTAGGGCATGTAAAACTTAAGTGTTCATGCCCTCATTTTTAATACCACACAACCTTCCCTATGAGTCTTTATGGCCTACGTTAGCGGTGATGGAAACGTTTTGAAAAGGAAGGTTTAAACTTGGCAAATATTATTTTGCCAGGTCGAAATACCAGTTTAAAATTGCACTACATGCTGGACTGTTGGGCCTGAGACATGTTTTAAAAGGCTTCTTTAATAGGTGGCATAGTGAGTGCCACAAGTCTGCTAGCAGCATTTAATTTACAGGCCCTGGGTACATGTAGTACCATTTTCTAAGGACAGTCTTGTAAAAAATGTAAATCCGCCAATTGTACTATGTTTTAAGTAGAGAACACACATACTTTACCACTGGTTAGCTTGGAAAATGTGCACAGAGTCCTAATGCAAATAAATGCAGTTTCAGCAACAGGAGGTAAAAAGCTGAGGTTGATCTTGCAAAAAAGGGCAAGGTCCAACAGTCAGCATATGCTAAGTAAGGTATTAAGACACTGGCTAGCATTGGGGCACAGCCATCTTTTGGTTTTAATGCATCTGGTAGGTTGGCTAGATAAAAAAAGAAAAATCAAGGGGGGCTACGATACATCCTGATTTTAAACTATCCTTTGTTCTTATCTTAGTGGCCAAGTCCTTCCTCTCAGATAAGTTTATAAGGACCAGGATTGCTGTGTAAGGTGTTAGGTGCAGTAGGCCTTGATCAATGCCCCACAATCCTAATTTAGTCCAAAGTTGTTGTCAACCAACTTTTTATTTTATTTTTTTTCCTTTTTTTCTTTATTTTTTTTTTTGGCCCTCATTTGCATACCATCCTTTCTCACCGCAACAGGATATAGGTGGGAAGGTCTTTCAATGCAGAGTTTACTATATTAACCGCTGACACCTCTGCCACACCTCACCTGCCCAGAGATAATGCCTCACTATACCCACTCCACTTGCCAGTAACGGCCGATAGTGATATATTAGAGGCATATATAATCATTGGACCGTGTCAGACCAAATGTGCTCCCTATCCTCCCCCAACCTCTCCCAAACCCCACCATGGCTTCAATTGATTCCAAAATGTGTTTTTTTTACTGTTCTCGTATCCAGCTTCAAGTTATACATTAAAGCATCTTTCCAATCCATAAGAGTCAGAAGGAAAACATCAATCCATTGTTTACAGATCTCTCTTCTTGCCACAAGCATCATATAAAATAACAGTTTAGAGCTATCCCTGCTAATCAGTTGAGATCCTGTCACACATCCAAAAATCACAAGCAAAGTGCTCACCTTGAGTCTTATGGAGAGTATTTCACTGATAGCATCACCAACCTCTGCCCAGAATTTACTAAGCTTGGGGCATTCCAGGAACATATGAATGTAGTCTGCCGCCAGGGTCCCACACTTTATGCATCTGACGGTATTACCCTAATCCATTCTAGAAAGCTTTGCTGGTGTCCAAAAAACTCTGTGAATTGAAAACAAATGATTCCTCCTTAACGCAGCAGGTTTGACAGTATTATATAAAAGTGTAGTAGATACTTGCCATAAATCTTTTTGTTGGAACTCCGGCAAGCATTCTTCCCATAACTCCTCTGGTAGGGTACATTTGCCGTCCACGATATCCATAATTAGCCAGTACCATCTGGCCACTTCCTTCTTCAGTGGGATTTCCAAATGTCACTGATCTTCCAACTCATTTGTGCCTCCCAGCTCCACTTTTAAATTCATCACCAAGCTGATAATCTGAAGATACTTTAATTTAGACAGGTTACCCCCTACCTCTCCATTTAGGTTTTCAAATGATGTAACCTCTCCATTATAGCAAAATTGTCCCCAGTACAAAAAACCTGCTGCCTTCAAAGGGGTTGCCAATGCATCCTTAGTCCATTCCGGTGACCCTGGGGAGTCCCAAATAGGGGCCTTTTTGCTATTATACGACAATTTTGTGGCCCTTCTGACCGCATGCCAAAGTCTCGCTAGATCTTGTAAAACCTTAAATCTGACTTTCTTGAAGTATTTAGGATTTTCGAACTTATACATAAAGCTTGTCTGTAACTCATTATCCTCTGCCATTGCAATCAGTGCCTGCCCCAGCTCTGAGCGACCTGGGTGATTAAAGGTCTCGCTCTCATTCTTCAGAAAGAAAGCCCACGAATAATATTGAATATCTGGCACAGCCAGCCCTCCTTTTTCTTTCCTCCTTCTCAATTTTTTCCAGGAAATACGTACACCTTTAGATACCCAAATAAAACTGCTGAATTTTTCCTTGAAGTTTCCTTAAAGAGTCCTTACTAAACATTAATGGTATTGAATTAAAGATAAATGTAAACTTAGGGACAATCACCATCTTAATTAAACTGACCTGATCAATAATAGTTAGGGGAAGATTTAACCATTTCTTCAGTAGTATATCGACATCCCTCATTACCGTCCTGAAATTGGTTTCTGCCAATTTACTTTTATCCTGTGTTATAGTAATCCTTAAATATTTAACCTCCTCCTTCTTAATTAAAGGGCTACATAACTCCATGTTCCAGGCCATCACTCCCAAAATCTCTAATCAGTTCTTCCAATACCGAATTAGTCTGGGCTAGATTAGAAGTATAAATCATCAGGTCATCTGCGTACAAAGACACCTTCATAAAAAAATTCCTACACACAAAGGGGGGAATTCGCTGGTCATTCCTAATTCTAGTAGCAAGTGGCTCAATATACAAATTAAACATTAACGGGGATAACGGACACCCCTGCCGCGTTCCCCTTTCTATCTTGAATGAGGAAGTGAGAGCACCATTAACCAAGAATCTTGCTCAGGGATCCTGGTACATTTTTTGTAATGTCCTAATAAAGTGCCCCCCAAAATTATGACCCTCACATACCATATTTAAATAATTCCAGTTAACTCTATCAAAAGCTTTGGTTGCATCAACCATCACGACTGCTAGAGGGGAATAGCATGTGGTGGCCAAATCAACCGAGGCTACCAACCCATGTATCAAATCCTGCATATGTCTTCCTTTCAGAAACCCTTTCTGATCTATATGTATAAGCTTCCCCAAAACATCCCCTAATGTATCTGCCCAAATTTTTGCGAAAATCTCATAATCGCAGTTTAAGAGAGATATTGGGCGATATGATTCATAACTCCTGGGGTCCTTTCCTGGTTTTAAAATTATTGTAAAAATAGCTTCCCTCCAAAGAGGGGGGGTCTCCCATCACTCTCTAGAATATTGTTAAAGAGTTCTCGCAGAAAAACCATAATACTACTACCCAATACTCTATAGACTTGCTCAAGTTCTACCATATCAATTGGCTCATTAATCACCTTGTTCTCCTCCTCACTTAGAGATGCCAGTTCTAATCCCTCTAACCATCCCTTCACCGACTCCGCTGAACCTTCAAATTCCTCGGTATATAATTCCTTGAAAAAGTTTAAAAAGGTGTCTTTCACCTCTTTCTTACTCTTCCTAACCTCCCCTGAAATTCCGTCCTGAATTTCTACCACCCGATTCCTAACTATACCGGTTTTTATCTTCCAGGCCAACAGTTTACCGATATTCTCACCATATTCAAAATGAGACACCCTGTTGGCCTCACATCTCATTCTAATTCGATTATCTATAACTGCTGCTAAATCCAATCGAGCCTCTTGATCTTGTTTATATAACTGATTAACTTCTTCCTCCTCAAGGTCTATAGCTGCCAATCTTTGCTCAGCCTGCCGAATCAAATTTTCTAACCTGCTTATTTCTTCCTAATACTTTTTCCTCCTATATGCAGCTTCGCTAATCAGCTTCCCCTCAAGAAGGCTTTGAAAGCATCCCATACTAATGCAAGCAAGGCTGACCCTTTATTAAGATTGAAAAATTGTTCTGTCCCTCTCCGTAACTCTGCTACAACCTCGTCATCGTTGTCAACCAACTTTGTCAAAATGCAGGTGAATAGTTCATGTAATATAGGAACAGCTTTTTTCTTGGGTACACATGCTGTGTATTCTAAAGGAGTTTAAATAACAAAATCATTTTCAGTTGAGCATTTTTCTGGGCAAATTTAAGAGCCCCTAGCACCATTCTTATGCCACATTAGCATCATTTTTTGATGCTAATGTGGTGTTAAAATGCCAAAAGCACCCACCATATTTACAAAGTGGCCCAATGCATGCATTGTGCCACTTTGTAACCCTTTGTGCAATATTATGCCTGCACCAAGTATAATGTATCTTCCCCTGTTAGTGGGGGCAAAATCCAAAAAAATGGTGCGAAGAAATCAAAGAGATTTATTTTCATAATTTGTTTCAGCACTTTTAATGTTTGCTCAGAGCAGGCATTAAAAGAAGGCTTCCAATGTTTACAATGGGCCTCTGGGTGCTTTGCAGGATTACCGTCAATTTTTTAACGTTAATCCTGCAAAGGTCCGGAATAGCATAAAACATTCTGGCACCATTACCCTAACTACCGCCATGGCGCGCCATATATTTTAAATACGGCGCACACATGGTGGAATTAGGGGGGCGCTAATGGGCACAAGAAAAGTGGCACTGTACTGTGTGTAGTGCCCCTTTTCTTAAATATGCCCCTTAGTTTGGAGGTTTGTCTGCTGGCATGTTATTATTTTTAATCCTTCTGTCCATCTTGGCAGAAAGGTGAGCAGATGTTTTGCAAAGAGTTTTCCCTCAGCATCTAACAACACAAAAATAATGACTTAGAGGATATTCTTTGGTTCTCTTTTGTGTATGGACTGACGTATTGAACCTTCCAATGAGGAAAGTATCTGGCCACGGAATATTATGGAATTGAATACCGTAGTTAAAAAATGTCACCAGTTTTCCACATTGCTTTTCATAATCTGTATGCCATTGGGGCTTAGCAATGGTAAAGTATTAATATTCTTGCCTATTTTTGCTGTTTGTTGATGTAGTAGTGATTCAAATCCCTATTTTATTCTACGTTGTGTTTTTGGATAGTATAAATGACTTTAACTCTGTCTAGACATTTTTTTGTTTTTTAATACATCCTTTGTTGTCTCCTTCTTGAGACTGATTACTAATTGCCTAATATGTGTGTCCCTTGACAATGATGGTGCTGCCTTCCATAGTTCTCTCAGATCTTTTTGTATTTTTTCAGTAGGTGAATGGGGTTAGAATCTTGTCTTTGAGGAATATAATGTAAGTTCAAGGATTATCTGCCGCTGACAAGAAGTTAGAGTCAAGTAAGTGATCCTCTGCTCATTCTTTAAAATTTATCAAAAGATCCTTGTCATCAAAGGTTTCATACTTGATAATGAAGGAACACAGTTCCATAATATTCTGTGTTCAATACTTGGATTCTCCAAAGTAGAGTAATATGCCCAGGCTGGTGATCACTTTCTCCTTTGTTCATTATTGTAAAATCAATTCATTTGTCATAATCAGATAAATAAATGAATTGTAATATATAATAGATTTACTCCCAGAGCATTAAAGGTGTAGACTGCAGAACAATCATTATAGTATAAGCCTTTCAAGTTTCAGAAACCTAGATTGTAGAGGGTTGTACAAATAATTTTACCTAAACAGTTAGATCTTGCCTCTTTAAAACTTTTTTCCAAAATGGTCTAAAACAATCTTCTGAGCTTTTGTTTATTATCATGTTTCATCATTTATTATAGATTGTTGTTGAAATACCTTGTTATTAACATGGATGTATTTTTCACAGATTTAATCCAAACTTTGACTTGCTTTATCATGGAAAATAATTTTGTTGTTTCTTTTGACACTTGAAATGAAATGTATATACTTCTAGGATGCAAACAACGGTTCTTGCAGAAATTCAAAAAAATTGCAATGATGTTGTTGGGAATTAAAAGTAGGCTTGGGCGGTGATCGCAGAGTGATAAAAAAAACTCCACGGCGCTATGCGGAGTTCCGCGGGTGGGTCGAGTTTCCCATCACGCCTGTAGGTTGTGTTTGACATCAAACTCGATGCAGACTACCTCCTCTCTTTCAAAATCATGCTTTTATGGCACCACCCGATTTGTATGGGTACAGCCATCTTGTTTTCTCATTCTGTTCATGGTGCCTGGCCTGTTTTTGAATTCCTTCCTAATCTTTTCAATCCTCTGCCCTCCTAATTAATCTTCCCCTCATTTTTATTTATTGTATTAGTGTGTGTTTTTTGTGTGTGTATTTTACGTTGTTAAATTTTTTTCATGTTACTTCATTCTGTATTTTTGTTTATTGTTTACTTTTACTTCCTTATTTCTTCCTTCCTGTTTCTTTTCTTTTCCCCAGCCCACACCATGACAGAGCAGTGCAGAGACCAGAGGAGTAGTACTGACAGATCCCTCCCAACTTCAAGCAGCTGCAGCTGCCTACCTTGTTGATGGCGAAGCCACCAAAGCGTGCAGCCCGGCCAATCTATTGTGGGGTGGAAGTGGCAGCACTGTTTTTTTATGTGCAGCACCACTTCCCCTATATGCTGGCAGCAGGTGGCATGCCTGGCAGCAGGTACCGCAATGGGAGCACTGGCTGTGTTGGGGGAGGGTGTGCAGCTGTGTGTGTGGCACCAGCCAGGTCCAGCGAACCACCCAGCAGTAGCTGTACCACTGGGCGGATATCCTCAGCCAGGAGCAGGACCTGCTCGACCTGCTAGGAGTTAAGATTACTGGGTTCGGTAAGTACTAATTGTTATTTGTTGTTTGTGTGTTCTACCATGCTAGCTTTGTTTCCGAATAGCATGCTGCTCACACTCAGAGGTAAGTTACGTTTGGTTTATGTTAAGAATATTATTTTGTGATTCAGTTTGAGCCAGGCAGGTGCGTGACGCTACCTAATCATAGTAGTTGGTGCTCCCTTTACTGATTATTTAGGAAGCCACTGTAATGCAGACTTTTCTGTCCTCTTGTCACCATAGTGAATTAGTGATATCAGCAAGTTAGCATTCTCTGTGACATTGTTTATGTAGCTCGCACAGTCCCTAGAAATTTCACAGTGACGTGTAGTGCTAGTTGGTTGAGAAATGAAAATAGAATCAAAGATCATTCATTGCAATACATTAGTTTCAAAAGTAGTTTTTGTTAAGGAAATTTGGAATATGGATTTTAGGATTAGCACAGCCAACTCAACAAAAGTCGATGCTAGCACCATTGCCAGTCTGATTTAGATAAATACAACGTTCCTGCGTTTGCTTGTTATGATCATTTTATGAAGATTAACTGTATCACAAATCAATTTTTTTTTCTTCTTTATTTGTTACATCAGCACTCAAGAGCAAGATGAGGGGCAGCACTGAGGTGGGTTCGGGAAGAGCTGAGTGCCAATCACATGTGCTACTGCTATGGGCTCTGCTCACCCCAGTAAGTCCTATTATTTATTATTAGTAATCTTTTTTTTTCCTTGTTTCATGTTTTTTTTTTGGTAGCTCACTTTGTTCCAGTATTTAGACTTCTTCTGCTTTGTTGGTATTCCTTCCCTCTCACCTACATATATTGTAGTACTTTAAGACTAAGAACAGATTTTTGGTACTCTTCTGTCTACTGTGAAGATTGAAGGCAACAAGTAAGGTAGTATTATAAAACATATTCACTATGTATGTTTGTTGAGAAGTCTTTCTTTCTCTTGCTCATGCTCTAACAGTTAACAAGAGTGTGGCCATGGCAATGGACTCCCAATGTTGTGCTGTGTAAATCATTTATGCAGTATACCAGCAGTTCCCATGACTGTGCAGCATGGCTGGAAAGTATGAGGTCCCATTGCATTTGACCATTGACCAATATTATTCCACCACTTTGTTGTGCTTCAATGATTAAGAGTCATCATCATATGCAAGAGCTCTACCCCTTTGTTACGAAACGTATTTGGTTGGCTTGACTACCTGGTTTTTCAAACATTGTGAGCCAACAATATGCACAGAGTGATATTTATGATAGAAGATACTGCAGTGTGAAGCGGACAGTAGTGATGTACTGTGGTTGAATTTCTTTACTACAAAATTAAGGGGAGACATATTTGTCATCCAAAAAATGCATAATGTTTTTTTCTAGCCACATAGAGTCCTGCAGGCTCAAATGCTGCTGCAAGAGGAAATTCAGTTGGAGGGGGAGAAGCAGAGGCAGGGACGGGCTGTTGTAAGTCACCTTGCTTGCTTATTGACAATTGCCATTATACTTACTAGCTACAAGGGTGTTGTCATGGCTTGTGATTGTGAAGCCCCTGTTTTACTAGCTGCAATGGCAGTTGAGTTATGGCCTCTTCTGTCTGCAACTCAGGAAAAGCTCATACAATGCACGCTGAAAGTGATGGCTTGATGGAAATGGATAAGAACTGAAGGTTAAAAGAAAGGATGGGTGAAATGAGTGAAAATAAAGAATGCATTAGTTGGTGATAAGATGTATGGGTGAGTACTGAGAAATGGATGGATGGGTGAAAGTATGTTTGAAAGAAATGGATTGGACATTTTGGTGAAAGACTGGATGAGAAAAAGTAAAGCTTAAATCATTGTGGCTATGGGTGAAAATAGTAGGAAGAATGAAAGGATGACCAAATAATTGCTTTGATGGATAAACAAGGGAGCTCATCTGGAGAAGGGCATGTTGCTCTCCTACTTTGCTTACTTTGATATGTTTTTTGTTGGAAATGGCCCTTTCTCCAGGGTTTCTCCTGTCTTTGTGCTTCTGACCTCCTGTTTTTGATCTTGTGCTGGATTTCATTTTTGCTGGCTTTAGGACTCTGGGCACTTTACCACTGCTGACCAGTGCTAAAGTGCAAGGGCTCTTTGTCTAAATGGTATTAGTGATTGGTTTATCCATGATTGGCATATCTGATTCACTAGTAAGTCCATAGTAAAGAGCACTATGTGTGCCCAGGGCCTGGAAATCAATACTATTAGTGGGCCTGCAGCACTGTGCCACCCATATGAGTAGCCCTGCAACATGTCTCAGGCCTTCTATTTGAGTGCCATTGTGTGCAGTGTTTCACTGCCAGTTCGACCTTGCGAGGTTACCTTTCTTGTCAGGCTAAAAACTTCCCTTTTACTACATGTAAGTCACCCCTAAGGTAGGCCCAATACAGCCTCATAGGTAGGGTGCAGTGTATATAAAAGGTAGGACATGTACTGGTGTGTTTTACATGTTCTGATAGTGGAATACTGCTAAATTCGTTTTTCATTATTGCAAAGGTTATCTCTTCTATAGGTTAGCATGGGGATTGCCTTCAAATATCTTTCGAGTGTAATTTGACTATAGGGCAAATAGAGATATTGAGTTTGGGGTCTCTGAATTCACAATTTAAAAATACATCTTTTGGTGTTTTTTAACTAACAAGTTTGAAAATGCCACTTTTAGAAAATAGGCATTTTCTTGCTTAACCATTCTGTGCCTCTGCCCGTCTGTGAAATACATGTCTGGGTCAGGATGACAGTTGGGATGCTTGTGAATTCACTCTAGACAGTCACACAAAGGCAGCTGAGGTGTGCCCTGCAGAGCTTGATGTGTCTTCCAGGGCTATAATGGTAGGAGGAGCTGACAGTTGCACCTGAATAGGGCTGTTCCTGTCCTTACACTAAGCAGTCTCCAACCCCCGGGGTGTGTCTGGGGCCAGGGCAGGAAAGGCAGGGTCTTGAGCAAAAACTTTCATTTGGGGTTTGCCTACTTCAAAGGCAGAAATGAGTATAAGTACTGGACCTCTGAGACCACAACTTTAGAACTCTTCTAGACTGAGGACATTCTGCCAGAAAACAGAGCTAGATGCTGTAGGAAGGACTGCCATTTTGCCTGTCACTTTCTTGTACTGCCTGCTGCTTGCTCCTTCTGTCCTGGGAGTGAAAGGACTTGAACTGAGCTTGTCTCCTGTTAAGAAGTCTAAGGGACATTAAAGACTTCATCTTGCCCTTGGAAGAGTAAGCTGTTGACCTGAAGGAGAAAATCCATGCACCGCTGTGCTGCAGCGGAATAACTGATGCAGTGCCTGTCCTGAGGCTGGGGAATCAACACAGCGCCTGTGTCACATCTGCAGAATCAAAGCAGTGCCTCTTTAACTGCGGCTCCATCAACACAACACATCTGGATTTTCCATGCATCATCCCCGGGGTGACAATTTCTCATCGAACCCTGCACTGCAGTAAGGAACAAAGGCTGCGTATCCGGTAATCAGTGCACAGCCTTTCCTGCGTGGAAAGAATTGATGCATCACTTCCCATGATAGTAAGGGACCGACACATCGCCTCTCCTGAGAGGCTAGAATCAATGCATCACCTCTTCTGTGCAGTAAGGAACGGATGCATTGCTTTGCTTTTCCACACCTCACAACCTCCTGTGGCCTGCAACATCTTTCTTTTCGATGCATCCCTGGTACTTTATGCTATAAAGATACAAGCATTGATTCCTATGGATTAAGACTCATTTCAACCTTTACAAAGGGATATCTTTACTTTTGTATGTTGGATGTTTATTGTTTTGGTCTTATTTTATTCAAAGAAATATTGGCTTTTTTTCTAAGCTGATGTGTAGTTCTTTTGTAGGGTTTTCACTGTGTTACTGTCCGTGTGTTTACAAATACTTTTTACATTGCCTCCGATAGAAGCCTGATTCCTTGTGCCAAGCTACTAAGGGGGTGAGCAGGGGTTACCCTAGGAGTGTGGCTTCCTTACCCTGACTAGAGTGAGGGTCACTGCTAGGACAGGGTACAGATCACTACCAACTAGAGACCCCATTTCTAAAAGTTATCAAAGCTATGAATCAAAGTGGGGGTTATTTAAATTTTTGTTCCAATACTATGGCTCACTGTATTTGTATGAGGCAGATATGTATCCCACCCATCATCACCCATCATCATTCATCAACCCCCTCTCTGGCCATGACATTTTTGCCACCATGACCAAAGAAGTGCAGTATGGTTAAATTTTTGACAGCAGTATTGACTGTGCAATGTGAGTCTGCTTCAGGAAACTGGACATCAGGTGAGTACTTACTTTACCTCATTCCTTTTGTATCCTCCAGGTTGAGTACGGAGGTCTTCCTACCACAGTCGGTTGGGTGGTAAGCCATGTTGCAATACCTCCCATGAAAACAGTGGCTGGACTCCAGCCATTAGCCACTGTAGCCTGTGACTGCCATCGATGTGGGAGGCAAGAGGCTGGTGGTTGGGTAGGACCGCAGAAGTCTTTCACCTATGTAACCACGACGCTGTGGTGGTGAGTCTGCCGCCATGGCAGTACCAATACCGCCAAACTCAAAATCAGGCCCTAACTGCCTGTACTCTATATTTGATACTGTGTAACTAATGTGCCAAATACAATCTATATAGCCCGTTCCTCTCACTGTAGTGAAGTGCATCATTTTCCCCAACATCTGCTCACCGCAGACAGGATAAAAATATCTGCTTTTTAGATGTGATGTGTATGACGTGGTATCTTATTTATTATTCATCTTCCTCATTGGAGTCAGGGTTGAAAGTGAAACACATTTGGAGAAGAGCAGGGCCAGTGGAAATAAAGATAGATCATTGGCAATTACAGCTGCCCCAACTGCACACTGCAACAAAGTACCCAAAGCCCTGGCTAACATGCCTCCATTATTTTGACACACTAACTTGAACTCCATAGTGCGTATGCACCATGGCCTTACCCATAAAAGAGAGGTCATTTATTGTATTTTTTTCACTCAAAGTGTGTGTTTAGTTACTAGTGAAGCCTTTAAAAGAAAATAAATCAAATCATGGTTTATTAAATCAGGAGTTAGTCTGCCTTAATTCTTTTTTGCCAGACAGTCAGTGATTTTCATGTGAGGCATGTGTGGGTAAACAAATATAATTGGCCCTGGGACTCTTCTAATCGTAATCAAATCAAACTCCAATGTCTCTAGGGGACCAGCAATGCACTGCTACTTAATTTATTTTAAACATGTGTTTGCACAGAGCATTTTTTCCAATATGTCTTTTTTCTTTTCCTCTATATAGGTACTTCTTCTGATTCACCAGTACCACCAACCAGGCAGAATATAGTAGCCTATCTGCGGTGGCAGAGGATGGAGCCCATCCAGGCAGAACACCTGCAGCTGTTGGTCCGGGAGGATAAAGAGGTGAAAATAGCTGCCCCAGCATCCAGGCCATTACATTCCCAGCCCCACTGCCAGCTGTCAGGGGCCCTGACTACATCTGTTGCTTCCCCCTCCCACTCTGACACAGCATTGCTGGAGTGCATCCTAAAAGGACAGTACGGAGACCCAGCTTGGTAGGATAGAGCGGAGCCTGGACAAGCTATGGATCCAAATAGAAAATGTCCTCTTTTGTGCCCTTTTTAAATTTTTTGTATTGGTGGGAGGGACTTGTTCTGGGTGGAGAGGGTGGAAAGAGAGTTGGGACTGTTTTTTTTTTCACCTTGGACTTTCGTTGGCTTTTGGGGACTGGGCCATTTGTTTAAGAAGAGGAGTGGGCCTGTTGCAGGTGGAAAGGGTGGGTTTTCTGTTTGTAAAAAATAAAAGGGGTTAATGTATTTATTTTAATTTATGCCTTAAATGTTTATTTTGGTGTTTTACTTTGCACTGCTATCTTTTAGTGTAGCCTGTTTTTGTAAATCTGCTAAAAAAAAGTGTATGTCATTTACTTCTACCCTTGCTCTACTGCCCTCTGTAATTATATTGACCACCAGGGGCTATTAAACATCTTTTAGGACCCAAGTTTCCTCAGTGGTCAAATCCTGTGTGGCAGTTCTGCTCATGCTGCAGATATGTTTGCGTATGATCCCATGGATAGCACAGGTGACAGTGGTGAAAGCTCTTATATTATCCAGGCTGGATTATGCCAGTACCCTTTATCTGTGCATTCCAGACTTTCTAATTCAACAACTACAGGTAGCACAAAATATGGTGCTGCACTTATTGTTCAAACTACCTAAACATTTACCTGTCTTGCTCTTTTGTGAGAAGCTGCATTAGTTACCAGTGCATAAGCATATAATAATCTGTGCATTATCCCTGACTCATTGAGCACTCTATAGTAGGAGCAAGTCCTACTTGAATGAACGAATTAAGGCCTACAGATCCAGAAGACGGTTGTGCTCTAGTCAGGCTCGGCTGCTAATAGTCCCTTGTTACAAAAATACAATATAGAGAGGGGATCTTCCTTTATGGTACTGGCTGCAAGTCTGAGGAACAAGTTGCCAAGACAGCTGAGAGCAATAGCAAAAGGAAGTTGTTTCAAGAAATTATTAAAAACATACATTTTCAGCAGGTAGGGTGGTGGGGAAACTGGCTTAGGTGCTGGCTTCCGCCCACCATATTATGCAAAAGTGTCAGGACACTGTAGGAGTAGCTCTGTGCTATATAACATCCCATCATTCTTTCATTCATGATTGCCATTGCCTATTTTACCTACATAAACCTACACACAAGCAACATCTTCTTCAGTAGCAGTTAATTTCTAACTCAACAAAGGGGGGGCGTGGCTAACCGCCTAAGATGGCGGTCGTCTAATCGCAGAGCTCCTGTCTCGGACCAGCCTAAACATTCAAATCTGCGTTAAAATTGGGCTGCCTGCATAATAACGGACCATCCGCTACACGTAGGAGATGAAGGAGCATCTCCGGGAAGCTGGCTGCACGCTCTGTTGAGTGCGGGGACGTGCCGCTGGACCTCGCCAAAAGTTCAGGCCTATGCCGCGGTGGCTGGAAAAACAAGACGACTGCTGGATGGAGCCGCGCTGCGGTGAGTGGGGGGCGCGGCCGGAGCTGGGGCCGATAGTGAGAGCTGGGGTCGATGCGGCGCACCTAGACTAAGTCGAGAGCCCCGATTCCTCCACCCGTCCCCCTGGAATCCTCCCTGGAGGGCCTACGAAGAACGTGAATGAGAGGCAGAAGACGGAGAGACGATCCCAGGGTTGACTGCGCTCGCGGCGTGCCTGGGACTAAAGAGTCGCTGCGAAGACACAGCGGCGCCCCCCTGAATAATGGACAAGAAACAGAGGGACTACCAGGGTCTTGCTTCGTGGGAGAGAGTTGGAGCCCAGCTTGTGGAACCCGCCTGCCTCCTCGCTTGGAGAGAACTTGGAGGGAGAGGGGTCTGGCATTTGCAGAGTGGTGTGGCATTCGAACCAGTATTCCTTGGTGCGCTCAGCGTCGTCTGGGCCCAAAACGGAAGACTGTGTCGAACACGTGGCTACAGCTACAGAGTTTGAAAGCTGAAGGCACATGCAGGGAGATAAAAAGGGCCCCGGATCTCGACCGGTGGCTGTCTCGTGTGGCGAGCATTCCCTTCACAACTGCCACCACGGGGACACATAATAATGGACCGCACAAAAGGCAAACACTCTGAAGATATGGAAAAGCTAACCCATGAAGACCCAGTGCAGACAACGCCAACCGGAGACAAAACGGATAAGCTGGCCATTATTCTTCGAGAAATTAGAGATTCACAGCAAGCAATAGAGAAAAAATTGGGATTCATTACGATCGAGTTAAGTATCCTGAAAGATGACCAGAAATAATTATCGGACAGAATGAAACAAACGGAATCCAATGTTGCCGAAATCCTCCCGACCCACAAAGAAAATAAAAACGCCATTGAACACCTCCAGCAACAAGTAAAAGCTCTGCAGGAATGAGTCGAAGATGCAGAGGGACGGTCCTGACACAATAATGTTCGCATAATTGGTCTCTCGGGGGGAAAGGAAGGTAGAAATCACACGCAATATGTAGTAGATTGGCTGAAACAAATAACGGCGGACAGATTGTCAGCCCACTTTACAGTGGAAAGAGCGCACCGCATGCCAGGAAGGAGACACCCGCCGGTAGCACCGGCACGCCCATTGATAGCCCAGATACTAAACTACAGGGATCGTGACACTATACTGCAGGCAGCAAGAGACCTAGACCCTATTACAGTAGACAATGCCTGAATCTCCCTGTACCCTGACTACACATTAATGGTCCAGAGACGCAGAGCCTCTTTCCAGGCGGTGAAAAAGAGACTTAGAACTGAAGGAATGAATTATGCACTACTATTCCCAGCCAGAGTCACATTTAATCAGAAAACACATTTTTTTGAGACACCAGACTCGGCATGTGACTGGCTAGATGCGACGTTCCCTCACTTGAGGCCTGAAGAGCATGGTGCCGCCCTACCCCCGAGGCAACCTCATCAGTCACACATGGACGGGCATGGTAGGGCGCAGTCAACTCGAAAAAGGCTGGCCCGACTCTATTGCAGGTTCTGGAAGGCCGAACTGATGCATTACAATCGGCGTATTCATTACAGGGAACAGACTCCTCACCACACAGACCTCTCTCGTCCATAGACAGCACCGTAGCGTCTGATTCAGAGGGGAGTTTGGCGTTGTTTCCCGCTGTCACCCCACAGTCAGCCCGAGATCTCTAAAGAAAAACGCACTACCTCAGCACAAACTATGCACCCACCCTCTGTGGAGACCATTTCTCCCTTTCTACATGGCGGGCCCGGGAGGTTGAGAACCGCAATCCTCGCTATCTCTCAAGTAACCCGTTGGCCACGGGTGAGAACTACTGACTATACATCTGATAGAACCCCAGTGCGAAGGCTCTTTCTATGGTTCTCCGTTGGTTGCAACTATAATGGTTTTGTATTGCACAACAGTTTGGACAAAGTCAGTTTAGGCTTCGCCTAGTATTCAGTTCAATAAGTAAAATTATAAGCAGGTCTATGGAGTCGACATCACCACACATATCATGCATACTATATCAAGAGGGGCAGGAGCTAACACTGATTGCCAAAGTGATGATTATATTAATACCTCAGTATGACTTTGTTACGTGAATACAACATTGTCACCTGAAACGTGCGGGGAATGGGGTCTATTAAAAAACGACATATAATACTGGCCCAATTAAATCGCCGGAAAATACACATAGCCTATTTGCAAGAAACTCACCTTACTACCCACAAGGCAACAAAACTCCGCAAAAAATTGCAGGGACAACTCCTACATACATCATTCTCTGCGGTCGCAAAGGGACCTGCGGTATGGATACGGGCTGGGGTACCCTTTGAAATACTGGAGACTAAAATAGATGAGAATGCCTGCTACACAGTGATCAGAGGCAATCTAGATGGAAAACACATAATATTAGGGAGTATATACGCCCCGAATACTGCCCAAGATGTCTTCTTGGAGCGCTTGTCGAGGGTGCTACTACAATGGGCCCACATCCCATGGATAATAGGTGGAGACTTTAACATGGTACTAGATACTACAATGTACCGCACCACACCCCCATTGTCGGGTACTAGCGCGCAGCGACAGGCAGAAGCATTGCACAATTGGCTACAAAGTTGGTCACTAACAGATATTTGGCGAGCTAGAAACGTGGGTATGAGAGAATACTCCTTTTACTCACACCCACACAAAGTACACATGAGACTGGACCGCGTTGTATGTACTGCATCATTGCAAACACAGATATCACAGGCCACATATTTAGGGAAAACATTATCAGACCATAACCCCTTAGAGATAACACTATTATGGGGCCCACGTTCCACACCGATCCCCACATGGCACTTACAACCATCAATATTAGAAGATGTCATTTTAAAAGACGAAATATCCCAAGCGATCACAAATTTATTTGATGACAACACCGGCTCAGCATCCTCCCCATTGCTTGAATGTGAAGCATTCAAAGTAGTAATAAGAGGAGCAGTGATGGGAGCAGCATCAGGAGTGCGTAAAGTATTAACTAGGGAGCTAATGCAAGTAGAGAACAGACTGCACTCACTAGAAAAAGAAATGATACTGCAGCCCTCTAAGGCTCAACAATTGCATGAAGCGAGGGAAGAACATACAGAACTCGTTGAAAGGCTACGGAAAATAGATTATGTAAAATATAGAGAACGCACCCACAGTCAAGGGGACAAAGCAGGAACACTACTGGCACGCTTAATAAAAGATGAGCCCTCCCCCACTCCCATTCTCTAAATTATCACACCACAACGAGATAAAATAACTACGCAACTGTGGATAATTGAAGCATTTCGTGATTACTACACCACATTATACTCAGCCCCTCCAGCTATAAATCAAGCTAAGATCGATTCCTTTCTGGCTGACATTACACTAGCAACACTTACTGAAGGCCAAACTGCAATTAAGCGCGCAGGTAACACAAGACGAGATACGGGAGACTATTAAAAGCATGGCGCAGAACAAAACACCGAGCTCGGACGGACTACTGTCCGAATTTTACTCCCTCTACTGCTCACAGCTCGCCCCACAGTTAGAAAAATGATATTATGCCTCATTACAACATGGAGTCATCCCAGATACGACCAAATAGGCAATAGTTACCTCACTATTAAAACCGTGAAAAGCCGCAACAGATATATCATCCAATAGACCCTTGTCTTTACCAAATACAGAATATAAAATACTAGCAAAAAATAATAGCGCAGACTACTCAATTTTGTAGATAGCCTAATACACACAGATCAGTGCGGATTTGTTCCGTCCCGAAACACCTCCTTAAACATTTGTCGACTATATCATGTAATGGACGCTGCTGGGTGACGATATCCACACGCAGGGTGCCTATCACTGGACCTTCGACAGGCGTTCGACTCCCTGAGTTGGGAATATATGTTTAAAGTATTCGAGAAGTTTGGAATCCCTCACGACTACATATGCTGGGTCCAGGTGTTGTATACTTTACCGACGGCAAGGGCACGCACTGGACAGAACATCTCCGATGCCTACCACGTACATAGGGGCACCAGACAAGGATGCCCGTTATCCCCCTTACTGTTTATCCTGGCGATAGAGCCATTAGCCACCGACTAAGGCAAGACAGCACAGACTGGGGAACAGATACACCTAGAACAAAACACACAGTGTCATTATATGCTGATGACATTATTTTATATGTAAAAGATATGGGGCAAAACCTGGACTCCATAGCACAACTATTCCAAAAAATTACACCACTATCAGGACTAGCCATAAACTTTGACAAATCAGTAGCGTTTTCCCTTACTGGTCCAGATCCGAGAAGCATAGTACCATTCGGTGATAAACAACTACGAATAGCTGCAGACACATTTAGATACCTCGGCATACAAGTTTATCGTACCCCAATAGATCTCTTAGAAGGCAACTTACAAAGAGCGATGGCTTCACTTAGGTCACAGATACAGTTTTGGATATCACTACCAATATCAGTTGCAGGTAAACTAGCTCTGGCCAAGACGGTGATGTTACCCCGCTTGCTATATTACTTTATGAATTTACCGGTGAGAATCCCAGAAATACACTTCAAGACACTCCACTCGTTGCTGCTTGATCTGGATTTGGGGAAAGGGAAGGCCTAGCCAAACTGCAGATGCCGGTGGATCAGGGAGGCATGGGTGCACCAGACTTTAAGGCCTACTGTGTGGCAAGCCAACTACAGTGGCTGGCATATTGGTTGGCCGGACGAAACTTGCAAGAAATTGAGTACACCCAAGGAATGTTGGATAAAGGTAGCATACACTCCTTGTTATGTCCTGGCTCCCAAACTCCGGAGAAAATACCACTTCCTTACAATACTGGAAAATAGCACTCAAATACACAACTAAAACAACACACATTCCACTATTGGGATTACCAGTGAATACAGGCGCACTGACCCAACGTCAACTACAAAAACGGTCACAAGAGGGCGTAGATACGGTTGGGTCACTATTTAAAGATCAACACATACTAGCACACACAGACTTTACACAGAAACACAACCTGACATCATCGCTCTTCCTTCTGCATGCCACTATACTACACTATATAAAAAACCACTGGACCCAGGACGGTAAAGAACCCCCTACACATGAACTTGTAAGCACTATATACACAACAGGGAATGGAAGACACCTAATCAAATGGCTCTACCGTGGGCTGAGGACTCATTTATCAATACCTCTAACAAAACTGAAAACTAAATGGGAGACGAACATTGGCAAAGAGCTATCGGAGGATGATTGGGAGGCAATAATGAAGCATTCTAGTCAAATACCATGTAACACTAGATTCAAATTTATACAGTATGCCATACTGCATAGGGCATACCTCACACCACACAAGCTACACTTGCTGTACCCCGAAGCCCGTCAAGATGCCCTAGATGTGGTGCTGAAGAGGCAGAACTAATACACATGTTCTGGAACTGCCCTGCCATTGCACAATATTGGAATGGGGTGAAAACGTTGTTAGAGAAAATAGCAGGTAACTCTGTATGCCAGGCAATGGAAGCTTGTGTGCTGGGTTTGCTCCCACGTTCGAAGAAAGGAAAAGCACTCCCACGACTAACAAACTTAGCACTCATCCTGGCAAAACGCATACTAACCAAGCACTGGAAAGCCACGGCGGCCCCCCAGGTGACGCAATGGTGTGCAGAAGTGATAGACTGGGGAAAGGCAGAAAGTATAGCCCTTAAAAGAGAAGAGAGTAAGGGATTGAGAAGTTACCCTTTAGCTGAGGAATGGGATGAAATATTAGAGAACTTTAAAACAATCTGTAGAACGGAAGGAATGCAGGTAAAGATATAGAAATGTCTATATTAAACCACAAGGATAATGTATAGTAAAAACCTGATACTGAGATGTCCCCCCAGGCACCATAATACCACTGAAGTAAGAACGGACGATTTGAACGACACTATGAGAACCCCAAAACATAGCTATATAGTCTCATGTGATACAACAAGAGGAAGTCATCAATTAAGTGCAGCTGTCCTTGCCCCCCTACAGAATAGTGATGTCAAGTTAGGGTTAAAGTTAGAGTTAAAAATTAAAAACTAATAAACAAAAGAATATGATGGTTAAAGGTTTCATACTATGCAAGATTAATATGCATTGAATCACAGATTGAAAAACCTGTATTATGTTATACACAAAGTTTTATATGCATAATATGAAATTATATCTCTCACTGTCAACTTAACAGCTATGAATATTGCATTTGTGACCGTTTTCCTGTGATAAAGTATAATGTAAACTATGAAAATTCTTGAAAACGATAATAAAAAGATGTTAAAAATAAATAAATGTCTAACTCAACAAGTTCACTTCAATTCATAGTTCTTCTCTTACCTGATTAGGTGAAGTGAGGGCTGAAACATCAGTCTTCCTACAGCAGGGTTTTCCCAAGATGGCATCTTATCTTAAGGGGATGGTAGTAGCAGTAGCAGGCTAGGGCGCTAACAGAGAGGACCTAATGTGCCACTCTAACCTATGCAAACTCCAACTGCAGGATTAATCAAAGGGTTATCCATCACTGTCAACTAGATTAAAAGAAAACAGTGAGTTAGCGGGTCATATATTATATCATAACATCAGGAAGACTGAAACCAGACTACCACAATGACAGTATTTGACACACAGCAAAGAAGACCTGATATGATAATTAAAACTATCAATATCGACTATACTAAGGTTAACCCACCTAGTTCTAAAAATTATGAGTGTTAAAAGGAAAATGATACTGTATTTCGAAACTGGGTAGTACATCTCTCTTCTTGGAATGTCTGTAACTCTTGGGTGCCTGGCTCACCTGTCCAGTAGGTAAGCTCAAGTGCTGAGCTTTCACCAAGTTTTGTTCATACAGGAGAGGACTAGGAAAAGGGCTGCATTTTGAAAAATAGTAACTATTATAGAGTATGGAGAAGGACAAAAGTAAGCAAGGTAAGCTTAATGAGGAGTCAGGAGTGTACCAAGAAGGCTCAGAGGCAGAGCAAGAACATAAAGAAGAGTTTCAAGATAGAGCCAGCAATGTAGCAAACACACACACAACAGCATTTCCCAAATCTCAACACCTCTCTCCAGTCCTCAGAGCTGACTGAGTACTAGGCCTCAGAGTCTACGCCATCATCATGGTTTCTCTTCAAAGTTGATAACTATCTCCATCTAGCTGTTGAGATAGTCCTGCCCTTAGTCCATCCATGCTCTTCCTCCTGATCCTGAGTTACTCGGTTCCAGTCTCAAACAGAACAAGGTAGACCTGTGTAGTGCACTGCTGCTGAAGACCAAATAGAGAAACAGAATTGGAGTATTTCATGTAGATTTGTTTTTGGTAACTAAAGTGACTGGTCTGGTCTCCAAGGCACCGGAAAAAAGGAGTTGACTCTGCAGGTAAATTTGGCTAAGCTTGAAAGGACAGTCAGTTTCTGAAAAAAATGATCACCCATCAGTCCTCAAACATTGGAAATTATCGAAATCAAGTTTACAAACTTGTTGATCTCTCTCTCTCACTGTCAGCCCCCACATACATGATCAATCATCATTCACAGTCGCTCAATATATCATCACTCATGGGTGCAATAGTTAGTAGCTACCTCTTCCAAATCCACGCAAAGTGGTTGATACTAAATAGTATCTCCTCTTTGATGGTAGCAGCACACTGGAATTTGGTACTGGCACTGGCAGTCTTTTAATCAATGATCTTCTGGGTCAGCCCTGCGAGGTGAATTAAAAAAAAGGATAGGAAATTGCATGTGAGGGAGGCAGTCATTGTCTCCAATGTCTTGAAGGGAATGTGTTATTTTTTGCAATGCACAAGGGTCCAACTCTAATCTGGCCATATATGTGACTTAAAAATGGGGCATCATAAATCTGACACAAACATAATGTTCCACCAGCTAGTTTTGTTTTGCAAAGAAAGAAAGACGTTCAATGACAAATAATTAGAACATTCTATGGTGGGACTGGCATACTCAGTACGGAAAGTATAGTCTGTACTCAAAATCTTGTTGGTTTACCCATAAGTTGGTCAGCAAACACACTTGATTCTGATCAATTGTCCTCTTGCTCATCCTGTGATGTTTTGGGAACAGGTGGTATAAAATGCTGGTTCATTTTGAACCTGGTTAATCTCTCCATGTTTTGAGGTGAGAGACTGGTCCTTTTCACTGTAACAACTGCACCAGCTACACCGAACACTCGTTCAGCAGACACACCACACTGGCTACAGGATAAGCCAGATACTTTATTGATACCCTGCTGAGTTGTGGCTATTGGCACATCTTCCCGTAGCAATACACCAATGTGTTTTAAACCACATACACCTCTTTTGGATCATCCAGAAACCCCTGGAACATCCTGTGAAGTATTATTGGTGTTGCCACTTGCTCGACCTCTTTTGCCTTCGCCTCTGCACTGGACTTAAGACCTGACACTTGAAATCAAGCCAATGCAGAGGTTAGGTCAATTCTTCTGATGCTGTTTGTTGCCAGTGTTCTTGTTGCTGATGTTGGCTGCTGTGAGACAAGACTGTCCCTTCTGGAAGGTGAAGGCAGCACCCCAAAACTGTGTAGTGGAACTCTAAGTTCCAGCGAATCTTCCAGCTCTCCCACCTAGATCAACACTCCTCCTCTTTTATTTTGAAAAATCCTTTTCAGAAAAAGGAATGAATGTGGGAAGACTTTTTCTGTAACATGAATCAAGTAGGGTGGCACAGATGTACTCTATGGATGTGATGATGTCATTTTGCAGCCCTATATTACAAGTTAAGAGATAGCTAACTTCCCATATGAAAACCTCAAAAGGGAGCAGCAACTGTGTCAAGTATTTGACTAGGCACCATTTGTCCGCATCCCTGGTCATAACTTTCCCAATGGAATCCCCTCCTCTTTGAAGGACATAGTTATTGATCTGTCTGTACTGCTCAAACAGTTGTTGCAACATATAATAGGTTGAGTTCCAATGTGTTGTCACCTCCTGTATCCGGGCTTTAACCCCTTCGCTGCCAGGCCTTTTCCCCCTCAGGTGCCAAGCCTTTTTTTGGTTGTTTGGGACAGTTCGCGCTTAGGCCCTCATAACATTTTTTGTCCACATAAGCTACCCACACCAAATTTGCATCCAAACTTTGTGGGTTCCCCTGAAGGAGACCAAGAAATTAGCCAAATTACAGCAAAAAGTTTGTTTTTTAAAACAAAATGGGAAAAAGGGCTGCAGAAAAAGGCTTGTGATTTTTTCCCTGAAAATGGGATCAACAAAGGGTTTGCGGTGTTACAATCACCATCTTCCCAGCTTTCAGGAACAGACAGACTTGAATCACAAAACCCCATTTTTCAACACAATTGTGGCATTTAACTGTGACATACCCCATTTTTACTATTTTTTGTGCTTTCAGCCTCCTTCCAGTTAGGGACAGAAATGGGTATGAAACCAATGCTGGATCCCAGAAAACTAAACATTTCTGAAGAGCAGTCAAAATTCTGAATTCAGGAAGGGGTAATTTGTGCAGATCCTACAAGGGTTTCCTACAGAAAATAACAGCTGAAATAAAAAAATATTGAAATTGAGGTGAAAGAAACAGACATTTTTCTCAATGTTTTACTCTGTAACTTTTTCCTGCAATGTCAGATTTTTTAAAGCAATATACCGTTACGTCTGCTGGACTCTTCTGGTTGCGGGGATATATAGGGCTTTTAGGTTCATCAAGAACTCTAGGTACCCAGAGCCAATAAATGAGCTGCACCCTGCAATGGGTTTTCATTCTATACTGGGTATACAGCAATTTATTTGCTAAATATAAAGAGTGAAAAATAGCTACCAAGAAAATCTTCTCCTCACATTTCGGTGACTGAAAATTTCTGGAATCTAAGAGGAGCCACAAATTTCCTTCCACCCAGACTTTCCCCAAATCCCTGATAAAAATGATACCTCACTTGGGTAGGCCTAGTGCCCGTGACAGGAAATGCCCCAAAACACAACGTGGACACATCACATTTTCCTAAAGAAAACAGAGGAGTTTTTTTGCAGAGTGCCTACCTGTGGATTTTGGCCTCTAGCTCAGCCGCCACCTAGGGAAACCTATCAAACCTGTGCATTTTGTAAAATTAGACACCTAGGGAAATTCAATATGAGGAGACTTGTGGGGCTCGCACCAGGTTCTGTTACCCAGAATCCTTTACAAACCTCACAATTTGGCTAAAAAACACTTTTTCTTCATATTTCGGTGCCAGAAAGTTCTGGAATCTGAGAGGAGCCACAAATTTCCTTCCACCCAGCATTCCCCTAAGTCTCCTGGTAACAATAATACCTCACTTGTGTTGGTAGGCCTATTGCCCACGACAGGAAATGCCCCAAAACACGTGGACACATCACATTTTCCCAAAGAAAACAGAGGTGTTTTTTGCTAAGTGCCTACCTGTGGATTTTGGCCTCTAGCTCAGCCAGCACCTAGGGAAACCTACCAAACCTGTGCATTTTTGAAAACCAGAAACCCAGGGGAATCCAAGATGGGGTGACTTGTGGGGCTCTCACCAGGTTTTGTTACCCAGAATCCTTTGCAAACCTAGAAACGTGGCTAAAAAAACACTTTTTTCTTATATTTCGGTGACAGAAAGTTCGGAATCTGAGAGGAGCCATAAATTTCCTTCCACCCACCGTTTCACCAAGTCTTCTGATAAAAATGATACCTCACTTGTGTGGGTAGGCCTAGTGCCGGTGACAGGAAATGCGCTGAAACACAACGTGGACACATTACATTTTCCCAAAGAAAACAGAGCTGTTTTTTGCAAAGTGCCGACCTGTGGATTTTGGCCTCTAGCTCAGCCAGCACCTAGGGAAACCTACCAAACTGGTGCATTTCTGAAAACTAGACACCTAGGGGGGTCCAAGATGGGGTTACCTGTGGGGCTCTCACCATGTTTTGTTACCCAGAATCCTTTGCAAACATCAAAATGTGGCTAAAAAAACACTTTCTCCTCACATTTCGGTGCCAGAAAGTTTTGGAATCTGAGAGGAACCACAAATTTCCTTCCACCCAGCATTCCCCCAAGTCTCCCGATAAAAATGATACCTCCCTTGTGTGGGTAGGTCTAGTGCCCGCAACCGGAAATGCCCCAAAATACAACGTGGACACATCACATTTTCCCAAAGAAAACAGAGGTGTTTTTTGCAAAATGCCTACCTGTGGATTTTGGCCTCTAGCTCAGCTGGCACCCAGGGAAACCTACCAAACCTGTGCATTTTTTAAAACTAGACACCTAGGGGAATCCAAGATTGGGTAACTTGTGGTGCTCTCACCAGGTTCTGTTACCCAGAATCCTTTGCAAATCTCAAAATGTGGCTAAGAAAACACTTTCTCCTCACATTTCGCTGACAGAAAGTTCGGTAATCTGAGAGGAGCCACAAATTTCCTTCCACCCAGCCTTCCCCCAAGTCTCCCAATAAAAATGATACCTCACTTGTGTGGGTGGCCCAGGTGCCTGCAACAGAAATATACCAATAGCCAGTAGAGATTGAGGGGTTAGCACAGCGAATTGATAAGCACATATTGTTCTTTTATACATCTTTTAGGCTGACTCTGCTTTGGGGACCCACACAAGTGAGGTATCATTTTACTTGGGAGACTGAGGGGAACGCTGGGTGGTAGGAAATTTGTGCCGTAGTGGTGATCCTACAAAGAAAAGTGATGAAAATATGCTTTTAAGCAAATTTTGAGGTTTGCAGAGGAGTCTGGGTAAGAAAATGTTGGGGGATATAGGTAAGCCACACCTCTTTGGACTCCTTGGGGTGTCTAGTTTTAAAACATGTCTGGGTTTTGTAGGTGTCCCTAGATGAAGGCCGCACCCGGGACCAAAAACATAGGTGCTCCCCCCAAACACAGGTAGTTTTGCAATACACCATTTTGATATGTCTATGTACTTATGTGATGTTCCAAACACTGAAATTGTGAAAAGAAACGCACTTAGGTTATGTTAAAAAGACCCCTCACCCACCAACCAAGTTGGTGGCATGCTTCATCATCGGGGTCCCACCCAAGAAACCTAGTGTGTCACGGGTGTGCTGCGACGCCTGATTACAGCAGAGCAGGTTTTGTTATTTTTACCACACATACTGGTTGGATTTGGCACGAGGGTGAGTGATGGTTCAGTAGATCAAATTTTATTAACAAGAGATTTCACAAAAATGAAATGCACTGTTAATAACTGATAGGCCAAAAAACTGAACCAATGACTCACAGCTCGTGAGATGGAAAGCCACAACAAGACACCAACCACTTTACAGTCAATTCACACACCTTTCATACATGACATGCACAAGATCATTCATGCTGCCAGCCACGGGCCCAGCACATTACAAGACTCGCATTGACAGACAGCTACACTCAAGGGCCCATCACTTACATACGCCCTGATGCCTGGCACAGCAATCATACCAGCTGATGGGAGTGTGTGGACTGGTGTTTGCCTGGCAGTGTGTTGCAGTAGCCAACAGCAAGTCAATATTTACACCCCCAGTCAAGCACCACCCCACTCACACCACCAGCCAAGCGCCACCCCACTCACACCACCAGCCAAGCACCACCCCACTCACACCTCCAGTCAAGTGCCACCCCATTCACACCGCCAGCCAAGCGCCACCCCACTCACACCACCAGCCAAGCTCCACCCTATGCACACCGCCAGCCAAGCACCACCCTACGCACACCGCCAGCCAAGCGCCACCCCACGCACACCGCTAGCCAAGTGCCACCCCACTCACACTGCCAGCCAAGCGCCACCACACACACACCGCCAGCCAAGCACCACCGCATGCACTCCGCCAGACAAGCACCACCCCATGCATACCACCAGCCCAGCGCCACCCCACGCACACTGCCATCACTTTTTCTTTGTTTTTAAAAAACAGAAAGAACACTAATTATAAATAAGTACAAAACTACAAACACAAAAGCTCTAACTGAATACATGACAGTAATGCCAACCGTGAAACTGAAAATATGAAAATATAAAACAGCAGTTTACGCTCACGGTAATTCCCAATAATTCTTCTGTGTGTGGCAGCTCGTGAAACAGCCACCCACACACAGCCCAGGCTTTGAAAGACAAGCAGGGCAGTACATCCTAGTCTCCTTCCTCATACCTCTTCGAGCACAGACTCTACATCTCTTAGCAGGAAAGTGTTTTTTGGCCGTGGGAGGAATGTGCTCAGCAAAGTGACGATCTTTCAGTCTAGCCACATCCTCGACCACTGCTTCTCTAGGAAATCTTGCCTGTTCCAGCACAATAAGGCTCGCTATGTTAGACTCCTGAAATTTCACAAATGTCATCCTTGACTCTGGAGAACTATCCTTGAACCCAACAAAAGCATTAAAAGTTGCCAAGTGGAACAGATGAACCGCTAATTTCTTACACCAAACTTAAGACTTACGAGAAGCAGTGTAAGGTTCCAACCTCTGATCTACTCTTTCAACACCACCTATGTGCTTATTATAGTCTAAAATGCTCACAGGTTTGAGCACTTCAGCAACTTGACCCCAAACAGCCACAGGTGAAATACTCTCATCATGGATGGTAGTTAGCATGTACACATCCCTCCTGTCTACAAATTTCAGAGCTAGCAGCTCATCATTCCGCAAGGCACTGCACTGTCTTTTCTCAAGTTTTTTTACAGACAAGCTCTCTTGGATAGCCTTTCCGATTAGAGTGGATTTTGCCACAAGCAACAGTGTCCACTCTGAACAACTCCTTGAACAACTGAACTCCAGTGGAGAAGTTATCTACATATAAATGGTGTCCTTTGCTAAACAATCGTCTACCAAGTTCTCACACAATTTTCTCACTAACTCCAAAAGTGGGTGGACAACCGCGGGGTCAATATTGGAATCCCTGCCAGTGTAGACCCGGAAATTATAAACATATCCTGTACTACTTTCAGACAGCATATACATCTTAATTCCATACCGTGCCCTCTTGCTAGGAATGTACTGCCTAGAAACCAAACGAGCCTTGAACAGGACCAAAGACTCATCTACAGATACTTCTTTGCCTGGAACAAAGATCTCTTAAAACCGATCAACCAAATGATCAAGGACAGGTCTAATCTTAAAAAGACGGTCAGAATCAGGGTGATCTCATGGCAAGGCTAAAGCATTATCTACAAAATGCAACATCCGAAGAAGAAGCTCATACCGGTTATGACTAATGATTGCAGGAAATATAGCAGTTGCCATTAAAAGGGACTAGTAGACCAATATGAAGACAGTGATGGCTTCCTTATCTGCCCCCTCAAAAAAGTTAGACCCAAGAACTTTTTCAATCCTTCCAGATTCATGGGAATCCACCGGCTAGCTCTATAGTGAGGCCTAAGTCTGGCAGCGTTGTCCCTCAAATAATGCTCTGCATACAAATTAGTCTTCTCAACAATCTCTTCCAAAAATACATTGTCCATAAACAACACAAAGAAGTTGACAGGCAAAAGGTTTTCCGTATTAACGTGTCACCCTGGCAAACCAGTAAACACAGGCAACTTTGGCTGCTCCATGTTTGGTGCAACCCACGTGTCAGGTGTTCCAACGGGAAGCCATTCAGCCGCTGGCTGCTGCACCATTGGCACATCAGTGTCCTCCTCTAAAACAGGCCCTTCATCAGCACTGAGAGTGGCTTCATCATCAGATGATTCCTCTCTGACAGAAAATTCACTTCCAGAATCTTCCACTTCCTCCTCTGCTTTAGAAGCAGAGTCAGTCTCATAATCATGGTCAGAAGACGACTCAAAAAGCACACCAACAACCTGCTGAGCGGTCATCCTATGGCTAGCCATGATCCTTCCTACAAAAATTAACTGGACAAATGCACCACCAACAACCAGCACTGAGTACGATAAGTAACAAAGAAAGTGTAGCTTTATCACTAAGAGTTATAAAATAAAAACTATACCACTCACTTGCCCGAAAAAGCTTGACTCACCAGTAACTACTCTGCACAGCCACAGCAATCACCAATGATATCCCACTAAAAAGAGAAAAAAAAGCAAATTAGACATAAGACAACACAATTATCATTGTGCATAAATCTAAGGACAATTTCACACACAATCCTGCATTCAGTGCACCACCTACAAACATGTCATTCATGCTGGGCAACAATACTCCTTTGGAGTAAATTTATTTACTTACCTAAAGAATGAAACTACGAAAACCGCAGGGCAACCATTGCCAAAACTGCAACAAGCCACAGCAAAGGAAACAAAAGCTTTGAACTAGAACAAAAAAAAGAAATAAATTGTTATTATCATAAACGCTATAAAAACACACATGCACACACACACACTAATTCCCTGGTGTCTAGTGGGCATTCCTTCTGCCCGGGCGCATCACGATCGGGCAGCAGGAATGTTCGAAGAGACATCGAGGGAAAGGAAAACCCTTTCCTTTCCCTCGATGCCTCTTTCAGAGGGATCCTCCCCTACCCGGAGATAAAACTTACCTCCTTTGTGGTCAACGCGCTGGAAGCAAATGGCTTCCAGCAAGACTTTGCACCCTTTCATGATGTCAGCGCGTGATCCTGCACTGAAGTCATGGGGGGGTGGGCGGGGGTGGATGGGGAAGCGATTCCCCTTGCAACCCTGACCTCGGCCCTCCCCCCGAGGGCCTGCACACGGACATAATGGTTACGTCCGTGGCATCTGAGTGGCGCCGCTCAGATGCCACGGACATAACCATTATATCCGTGTGCAGGCCCTCGGGGGGAGGGCCGAGGTCAGGGTTGGAAGGGGAATTATGTTCGTGGCATACAAGGGGTCAACTGGTACTCTGTTAGCACACTGAATCATTTGCAACATCTTCAAAATGTAAACAATCAAAAAATGTGAAATAAAAGGTTAAAATAAAAATGAAAATAAAAAACAAGATTTAAAAAAAATATATATATATTAAAATGAAACAAATAAAATTACAAATACAATTTTAAATTTAAATATAAACTTAAATTAAATAAATGCTCAATAATTGCCAATGTTTGCATGAGAGGACAAGAAGAAAAAACTATTGTGAGAAAAGGTCAAATGAGGCACAAAATAAAAAATGCAAAAAAAGAAGGAAATAATACAAGCAATGTTCATCAGAATCAAATTAATTTAGTATACATATACTACAATGTTGCCCAAGCATACCAATACTCACTGGCATCACAGCAATCCATGCAAGCTGATGGTAAAGGCACACTGGCTGAACGCTCAAAATGGCCACCAGCCACTTGGTCAAACAACAACAGCAAGGTGCAAGGAAGTATGGGGAACAAAGAACACATGCAAGCCTGTGGCAAAAAGACACTACCTGAGTGCACAAAATGGCCACCAGCCACATGGTCAAATAACAACATCAAGGAGCAAGGAGGCATAGTGAACAAAGAACAAATGCAAGCCTATGGCAAAAAAACACTGGCTGGATGCACAAAATAGCCTCCAGCCACATGGTCAAATAACAAAAACAGGGAGCAAAGAGTCTTAGGAAATAAATAAAGAACACATGCAAGGCTATGGGAAAGGCACTCTGGCTGGATGCACAAAATGACTACCTGCCACATGGTCAAGCAATAACTATGAACAAGGAGGCATGGAGAACAAAGAACACATACAAGCCTATAGGCATAGGCAACACAAAATGTCTCCTAGCCACACGGCATGGAGAACAAAGACAAATGGTGGACGATGATAAACACACACACACACTTGCGATAAGGAGACATGGTGGAAAACACTAGCATTAATTCAACAACACAAAACAGGAAAATTAACTTCACAACAATACACATCCTCATATGCCATCAAATATTACTCCACAACATATATACTTTTTGCCATCCCTACCCCAACTGAAGTTTTAAAAACATATAACACTGAAACATTTATTTCATGCACTGATGACTGCTAGTACTGTGCCTACTGGCTAGCTGGCCCTTTGAAATTATAGGGCACATCGTAAAATAATATTACAAATGTTACAAATATGTACAAAAGGTACTTAACTGTGCAACAGTTTTTGTTTACAAAAGTTGAAAAATCTATGAAATGCAAAATTAATAATAGACATCTGCACACATTATCCCTGATAATCCGTGGTAAAGTGTCTGTGTACCTTCTTCCAACTTGAGGAAATTGGTTCACCCCAAATTGGCATATTTCTGTCAACTATACGGCTCTAGTTTTTGGTACAAAGTGTATCCAGGGTCTGTAAGTTAAATGTCACTAGTGGAATACAGCACCAGTTTTGCCATCCATTGTATTGATGGTGTGAAATATGACTTCAGGTCAACCATTTACAGCCTGATTAAAAGTGTTTTTAACTGCAATTCAACAATTCAAAATAAACCCGTTTGACAGGTCTAAACCTCCCATTCAATTAAAAGTCACCCCAAAGTATGCCTTTGCCCAATCTACACGGTGTATGGTATATGGTATTTAAAAAGTGTTACATCTAGAAATGTAATGTTAAATATGTCCTTACAGGAAAATGCCCTGTAAGCTATTTTCACTATGTAAATGCTGAGTGTTCCATAGGAAAACAATGGGATGCAAACTTACATTTAAAATTGCTTTTTCTGGCTAGGAAATAAGTAGAAATGCAATTATTGGACTCTTTGTAACATTAATTTGAAGCCCAATTAACTGGTGAAGTTAGATTTTTAATAAATATTATGAAGATGTACTTTTAGAAAATTACTTTTTACCTGCCTAAAACATCTAGAAGCTAATTGTGTTAGTTTCTAGTTTCAATCGTCTGAATGAGGTGTGAAAACTGAGCAAGTTCAGCAGACGACTTACACTGCTGGTGAGACCTGAGAAGAACCTGGAACAATTGGACCTGCTCTCCCTCTTGTACCCAGGACAAAGAAGTGGACTCCAACAATCATAAATCTGATCTCCTTTTCAAAAGACATGGACACAACATGATACAAGAGGCCGTTGCTGCAACTGCCCAGCTGATAAGTTCTACCTCGACCTGCCCTCAACCCTGCTGGTGGCTTCTGCTAGAGTGAGTCTTGACCCACAAGCACTGAGGTCCTGGATCCCTATGCTGTATGAAATCTGAACTTCTGACATCATCACTAGGGCTGTATAAAATTTTCATAATTAGCTTTCACGGAATTACATCAAAACTACATGAAATGTAAATCTTTCATTTTGCGCTGTTTTGGACACATTGAATAAAACCACCACGAACAACAAACACTCATGTTGGGTTGTGCCTGTGCAGAATTGCGCCATTCGCTGTATATTTTGACCCTAATGGCTTGGTACAATGTTAAGTGGGTATAATATACTCATTTCGGGAATTTTGCATTAGAAGAGTTATTTGAAACTGTCAAAATGATTTTAAATTTCAACTAGGCCTAATCCTATAGAACCTTGAATTTAGAAACATTGTGGGTCCAAGGACCTCGGGGGGACTGGGACAAACCTGCAAAGCTGGTTAAACCAAGGTGCATTGCACCGGGCTGAAGATTTAAAATCCAGATCTTCGACTCCACTGTACCTCACAGAGAAGGTATCCTGGTTCATAAAGTGTTCTTCAGCGACAACCTGCAACCTTGCTCTACTAGAAGAACCTGAGATCCAAAAAAAGTGACTACATGTGAGTGTAAAAGTCTTCACCAGCAAGGGTGCCAAAAGTATCTGGCTTGCAAGGGACTTTCCATGGGCAGAAAATTTGAATTTCTCCCACTCTGAGCTTTCCTGCCAAAAGACAACAGCTTCACTAAGCCTTACAATGACAGTGAACCAACCCAACCCAACCCTCTGCTGCCTTTCCCCACTGAAGGGCGTGGACTTCAATTTCAGAGATGAAGGACCATATTTATGGCCAACTCAGGCCCTACAGCACAGCAAGTCACCTTGCTGCGCTACCCTGTATGAAAGGGAGAGGGCAGGAATGCACTGTGTTTAGGGCAATATTGCACATTCCTGTCCTTTCCCCTGTGCTGGCACACAATGGACTGCCTATCACCAATGCAGGAACCCTTGCACCATGGTGCAAGGGTACCTGCATTGCATGCAGGATTGTTCTGTGCAGGAAGGGGCACCTTGCACTAAAGAATCCTGTGAGGCTTTTTCCTCTTTCTATATGTGCTCCAGAATGTGTTTCACCATGGTCAGCCTCAAACTGTGCCTAGTTCCTGGTCTACCATGACCGGTTGTCCATGATTGAAACTTAACACTTTTTGGAGCTATTTTTATCTAAGACTCAAAAACATCATATTTCTAGTTTCCCTTAATGGATTTTTGTCATTTTATTTATTAAACTTTACTCTTGACTTACCCTTCATTTGTTTGGGATTGTTCTTGTGCTGTAATTTGACTTTATCACTGTTTTGGTACTACCTAAATATTTTACACATTGACTAGTGAAGTCTGTCTGCTTTGTTCTGTAACTATCGTGGGGTAGAGTTGAGGTTAATTTAGTGGCTTTAGTGACTGACTCTAACAAGGATTGTGATCATTACTTAAGGTGGGTAGTTACAATTATCCAATTTTCTTTTCTGCTGTCCACAAATGGCATTTAACTTACAGGCCTTGGGCACATAGAGCCATGTACTATACATATAGAGGTTTGTTGAATATGCAAATTAGGATTATGCCAATTCAACTATGTTAAGACGGGAAGTATAGGCACTTTACTACGTATTAGCAGGTGTAAGTTGCATATAGCTCTCCAGCCAGCAAAAAAAGATTGCACAAAAATCTGGGGGTATACCACACAAAGGATAGTAATTTCTTATAGTGGAATGTTTCAGGGCATTTATGCCCATTCCTGGTCTAAATATCTGTGTTTGATTCTTGAGTGTTCTCATCAGTTTATCTTTGTAGGTGAAACTTATTCTGCAATCTTGCCTTCTCTGAGGACTATCAGTATAACTTGGTTGTCAGGTCTTTTCTTCTTTTTAAAGCTATTATTGTTTTATTTTTATGAAAGTTTTGTGGGTGTTGCTGATGTTATAATAGACAGGTTACTACAAGTCTCAGTAATCTGGTTTCTTAGAGCTTTGTGTGGTCATCCTGCATACTCTTTGGAACTCCAGTGGTTCAAGAAATTGTTTTACCAGCAAATGAGGAGAAAATATCTTTAGAAAGGATGTTATGTCTCCTTTTTCGATTTGCTTTGATTGATTGATTGATATTTATTAACTGTACAAATACCCTGGAATGTCCCACCGCTCGAGTAAATGGCTGCATTTTAGGAAGGTTGCAAATATTAAGCAGATGAGATTCTAAACGTAAGTTAGACGTCTAATGGTACAGAAAGCATGGCTTCCCATGTGAGCTTTTTCAAAAAGCATGTAGGAAATAAGTGTGCAACAAATGACCCAACTTACACCCTTAGCAAAAGTCAGACAAATAATGTTTGACGTGGGAGCAAAAATGTGCCAGAAACGTAATCCCTTAATCCTGTGGTAGCATGGCAGTAAAACCGACAGCGGTAATTTAGAGGTAATGTGTAAAGTAATTGTGTAGCACTTCAAACAGTAATACAGTGAAGATACAACACCAAAAATCCCACACCAATTTAAACAAATTGAGTACATTTTAATAAATTATTTGACATGAGAACAATCTAAATCTAATTAGGTGTGCAAATTTAAAAGATTTGTGAAAAGCAAGTGCTAAGAAGCAACCGTGGGTATTTGGTCACAGCAGACTAGGTCCAAGTCCCAAGTTAAGGCTGACCACGATGGAGCGTGGGCCGGATCCAGGGTTGAGTTCAGTCCGCTGAAAAGTACTTTGTGGCCTGGCTGTCAAGAGTCAAAGTCCTTGTGTCAAGCTGTGTGGGCTGGTATTGAGGAGCCATGGACGAGTAGCTATGATGTGAGGTCCAGCATCAAGATGCTTCGAGATGTGTCACGCATCAATGACTGTTGATGAAGAGCTGCAATGCAAGGTCTGAGGTCATCTTTGAGGATGCCAACAGGGCTTATGGAGATTTGTTTTGTGAGGTGTCAAAAACAAGCTGTATCACACTGGGTCAGAGTCAATATCAGGCTGCGTAGCACTGCATCAAGATGTGCAGAGATGAGTCAATGTCGAAGAAGCCTGCTATGTCCCCATGCTTTGAACAAGGGGCCAGCCAACTGACTCTTGAAGATTTTCTGCAGTTCTAGGTCCACTGAGGCAGGTTGGATTCAGCCAGGGCATCACACAGCAACAGAAGAGTCCTGCTGCAGCAACAGCAGGCCTTGGACAACAAAGCAGTCCTTGTTCTACAAGTAGGTCAGCAGGACAGACTTCACAGCTTTACAGTCCTTATTCCCGGCAGAGTCCACCGGTCTAGAAATGATCTGAAGAGTTGGGTCTGAGGGTCCAATATTTATACTTGATGCTAACTTCAAAGTGGGAGAAACCTCTAGAGTCATTCCTTGAGAGAGATGTCTGGAATTTCCCTCTTCTCTGCCCTGTCCTGAGCTTATCCGGTGGCCCAAAAGACTAGTGTGAAACCTTTTGTGACTGAGCTGATACAGAGTCTTTGTGATGTACAAATGTGGTAAGAGACAACTCTTCCCCTCTATCAAGTCAGAAATTGCTCATCCTGCCAATACCTATTCCAACTTTGTGTCACTGTCTGGAAGAAATACACAAAAACCAACTGGCAGCTACATCTAGTCACGTGACCCAGGTTGTAGGCTGTATGCACCAAAAACACCAACTCACCAACTCCAACTTTCTAAAAGAGTGATTTGTAGAACTATGACTTAAAATCCAACTTTACAATTAAAGAGTGTTTTTAATTACAATACTTTAGGGACCAAACTCAACTTTCCTACCTGCTTCCAGTTGAGAGTTATCACCTATTAAATTCAATAAGGTAACCTTTACAGTTTTTACTACCTGGACATGTAAAACTTAAACATTCTTGTCCAACTTCTTAAATACGTGGTATCTTACCATTTGGGCTGTTTAGGGCCTACCCTAGCACCCCTACTCATATGTATTAAAAGGGAAGATTCAGGCCTGGATAAATGTTTTACTTTCGGCCAAGGTGAAATAGCAATATAAAACTGCACACATAGGCTACATCATTTGACGAGCTACGTAAGTGGGTGACACAAAAAGTGCTGAAGCCCTACTACCATTGAATTGACCAGCCCTGAGTATATGGTATACCACTTACAAAGGACATATAAGTAAATTAATAAGGCCAACCCGGTATACGTTGATTTAACCATATTTTAAGGAGAGAACACAAGCACTTTAGCGCTGGTTTGCAAAGGTAAAGTGTGGAGGGTCCTAAAAGTCAATGAAAATGTGCTCAGAAAAAAGGAGGGTGTTGGCAAAAAGCTTTGGGGTGACCCTGCAGAGAGGGCAAAGTCCAAAAATTCTCAACCTGGATGTGGTCCCTTTCTATTGTTGTCTGCTTAGGCTTTTACAAATAATTAGCTTGGGTAATTACCTTGTATGGTATTTCTGGGATCAGCTAATATCTGCTAGATCTTGCTTTGATTCTCAATGTTCAAGGGCAGCAGCTATTATTTTTGCTATATTTGTTTGGTATTCAAAGCCCTGTATCATCTCCCTTCCAGAATCTATTTAGGGCCATGCTCCTCAGTGTCCTTTAGCTGATTCCTTATGTAACATCCTTATATAATGGCAATCATGCATCTCTCTGTTATTGTCCATTTAGCCAGGTATTTTCCTTGGGTTATTTCTTCAGTTACTCCCACACCCATTCTCTGAGGTCCCTGCACTCACCTATAGACACCCACAGCACTGGCATATTCTGTCACTGTCCACAGTCTACCAGTCAGACTGTTCACCATCTTGTTTTCTGACAAGTCACTACTGCACATAAGGTTTTCAGTCTCTTTTAGGCAATTGGTTTGCTGCTGCATGAAACAGGAGAGATGGATTATTGTGATTCAATAGTATAATGTGCCTTTACTAAGATCTGTAGTTCACTGCTCCCAGGAATTGGTGAAGGGCAGATGTCTTTCCTTCACGAGGTCATTCTGGCACTGCCATATTGATAGGCTTCTGTACCTTCCCAAGCATCAAACCCCGGTATCGCTGACCTGCCTTCTCAACTGCTCAGGAGCATCAGGAGCACATCAATAGACCTGAGTCTTCACCCCTTGTACTCTAGGGAAAAAGGTTGACCTGTCACTTCTGATCCTACGGAGTGGGCACCTGCATCAGCAGAGAGCCCAGGGGACAGAGTGATAGAGTTTCAATCTTTTGGAGAGGCCTGCTTGAAATATGGATGAATGGTGTCTTATTGAGTTAACCCGCACACCCAAACTTTAAAACTCAATGTTCTTTTCCACACCAACACAGATGGTGCTAAGAGGTTGTTCATTGTAAATGTGCATATGGTTTTATTGTTCATTGTTGCATTGTTCAGGTGGGTGTGATAGTCCTGCAACTGACAGCATCACATCAGAGATACAATGATGTCAGTTGCAGGACCGGCACCCAGGAAACAGCATCCTATTTTCCCTGCGAGTACAGAGGGAGAGGAAAAGAACTCTGTTCTCTATGTTAGCAAAGAAATATGTTAAAAGGGAGGTATCACTGGAAAAGTGGAAAAAACTGTTTTCCAGTGATACTCTGCTTGTCCAACAGTTCCAGCGAATGCAGTGGGATCATCTGGAGCTTCCACTAGACACCAGGAAAGCATCCCCAAGGGTGATTGGCCTTTGATTCTCCCATGGGCATATTCAGTCTTGCAGGCCCCTCAAATGGAGTAGGTGTGTATGTTTACCCTCAATCAAACCCTTGGGGGAACAGCAGAAAGCACACTAGCCATCAGGGAATAGAAAGCAAATAAAATAAATGGGTGATAGTGCCCACCGAGACAGATATTTCTTAATATAGGTTTCAGAAAAACAAGCATATACTTTCTTGCACAGCACTTTTTTCCCATTCCCCCTGTTTGAAATGGCCCTTTTTGTAGGGTCATCCTTAAACTTTTAGCCTCCTTCCTCCTTTTTTTCTGACCTGTTTTGTTGGCTTTAGGACTGCTAATGAGTGCTATAGTGCACATGCTCTCTGTGTAAATTGTATTGTTGATTGGTTTATCCATGATTGGCATATTTGATTTACCAGTAAGTCCCTAGTAAAGTGCACTAGAGGTGCCCAGTACCTGTGAATCAAATGCTACTAGTGGATCTGCAGCACTGGTTATGCCACCCACATTAGTAGCCCTGTAAACATGGCTCAGACCTGCCACTGCAGTGTCTGTGCGTGCAGGTTTAAACTGCCAAATTGACTTGGCAAGTGTACCCACTTGCCATGCCTAAACCTTCCCTTTTTATTCATCTAAGGCACCCCTAAGGTAGGCTCTAGGTAGCTCCATGGGCATGGTGCAATGAATGTTAAAGGTGGGACATGTACTGTTGTGTGCTACATGTCCTGACAGTGAAATACTGCTGAATTCAATCTTCACTGTTGCAAGGCCTGTCTCGCTCATAGGTTAACATGAGCGCTGCCTTTAAATATTATTAAAGTGCAGATTCCATTTGAAAGCAGAGAGATATGTGGAGTTTGGGGTCTCTGAACTCACAATTTAAAAATACATCTTTTAGTGAAGTTGTTTTTTAGATTGTTAGTTTGAAAATGCCACTTTTAGAAAGTAGGCATGTTCTTGCTGAAACCATTCTGTGACTCTGCCTGTTTGTGGATTGACTGTTTGGTTCAGTTTGACAGTTGGGCTGTTTGTGAATCCCCTCTACACAGTGAGACAAAGGGAGCTGGGGTATAACCTACATATCCTGATGATCCATCTGTGCAAGAGTGGAGGAAGGAGTGGTCACTCACACCTGAATGGGCAGTGCATGCCCTCTCACAAGGCAGTCTCCAACCCACTGGTGTATGTCTGGGGCCTGGCCTGGGCAAGGCAGGATCCTGTAAACAAGAGAGGCTTCCCTTTGAAGTTTAATAACTTCAAAGGCAGAAAGGGGATTGAGTAGCGGGCCAAAAACCCCAGTCTTTAGATTTCTTCAAGATTATTTCTGGAACCAAGAGGAACCTCTGCCAAGGAGAAGAGCTGGAGATCTGGAGGAGGAATACTGCCCCTTTGCATGTGACTGTGCTCTGCTGGGTTGGCCTGCAGTAGCTGCTTCTGCCTGAAAAAGGCGAAAGACTGATTTTTGTGTGACTTCCCACTGGTGAAGAATCTCCAAGGGCTTGAATTGAGCTTGCCTTCTGTTGTTGAAGTCTCAGGGACATCGAAGACTTCTCTCTGCCAGAACCTGGACTCCCTGCTGAGACTCCTGCCCTGTCATGTGGTGTCCTAACTTGTCTCTGGGCCCTTGAAAGGTAAAGCTGGTGGAAAAGGACAGAAATGCACGCACTGACTGCCGTGCAGGGAAACTTCTGACACACCATCCGCAATGTGGCCTGTAAACGACACGCCGCCAGCCTCGTGGGCTAAAATTGATGCTCCACCTGCATCGCGGCTGGGAGATTGACGAATCACAGCTGGAGAAATGATGTGCAACACCCGTTAGTGGTTTCTGATAACGACGCAAGCCCCGTGCAGCACGGTTTCCTGACACCTTGTGACCATATTTCAAATGCAACATTGCTGGGCATGGAAAATCAACACAAACACAAAGCCTGCCCGGGCCTGAAGTGCCTGTCGGGGAATTGACAAATCACTCTCTTGTGGGAGAGAGGAAACAATGCACGCCAACCTGACCGGAGAAGGTACAACAGACAGTCTCGCTTGTGAGTGAGAAATCGCCCATCACTGGCGATTTTCTAAGCACGCTTGCCTGTGCAGCTTTATTTTTTACGCTAACCACATACTTTGTGTAGCAACAGCATTCTCACTGTTGTCTAAGAATTAAGGCCCTCATTATGACAGTGGTGGTAAAAAACGCTTACCACAGCGGCGACGGCCGCAAAAAGACCATCACTGTGGCTCCCAGCCGTCCGCTGTATTATGACCACAGCCGGATTTCCACCACAAGAATGGGAGAAATCCAGCTGTGGCCATGCCGACGGATGGCGGTAAGGTGGCGCTGCTGCCATCAGTAGCGCCACGCCAGTAGACCGCCGCCAGCCATATTACGTGAAATAATGGGGCCTGGCGGTGCTCTGCTGGCGGTAGCAGCACCCCATCCCGTCTCCTGCCAGAGGACCCTCTGAATAGAGGTAAGTCGGGTCTCCGACAGGGGAGGGTGTGGGGGTGTTGTGTGTGGGGGGGGTATGAATGTTTGTGTGTGCATGGCTGTGGGTGTGTGTTGCGTGTTGAATGCGTATGTGCATGTATGGAGATGTGAGTGCGTGCATGTTGTGTTATGTGAATGCGTGTCTGCATGTATGTTTGGAAGTGTGTTCAGCCAACCCGACAATGTCATAATATGGCGGTATGTACCGCCAGCCTGTTAGACTCTTAGGGCCAGATGTAGGAAGAAAACATTTTGCGAGGTGCAAATTGCGAGTACCAGCGACTCGCAATTTGCACCTCGCAAAATGCTATGCAGAAAGGTGTCTCAGACACCTTCTGCGACTCGCTATGGGGTAGCAAAGACCCACCTCATAAATATTTATGAGGTGGGTCACAGTTTGCGACCCCATAGCGAGTCTAGGCACTCACGGGGATGGTGGCCTGCTGGAGACAGCAGACCACCATGTCCGTGACTGCTTTTGAATAAAGCAGTTTTTTTTTTTTTCTTTTTGCAGCCTGTTTTCCTTAAAGGAAAACGAGCTGCAAATAGAAAAAATACGGAAACCTTTTTGTTTCGTTTTTTTTCAGAGTAGGGCCCTGCTCTGAATTATTATTATTTTTTTTGCATTCACAAAGGGGAAGGGGTCCCTTGGGGACCCCTTCCCGTTTGCGAATGAGTTACCATCCACTTCAAGTGGATGGTAACTGCGAGTTGATTTGCGACCGCTTTCGCGGTCACAAATCAACTCTACATCGAGATGCGGTCGCAAATAGGAAGGGCACACCCCTTCCTATTTGCGAGTCGGAAACACATTTTGCGAGTTGGTACCGACTCGCAAAATGTGTTTCTGCATCGCGTGAGGACTTTTGCGCCTCGCAAACGGTGTTTTTCGCCGTTTGCGAGGCGCAAAAGGCTACCTACATCTGGCCCCTATTCTCTTTAAAATACGTATCTTAACTTATGTATGTTGGATTTTTGTCATTTTGGTCTTGTTTGATATAGATAAATATTACTTATTTTTCTAAACTGGTATGGTGTCCATTTTGTAGTGCTTTCACTGTATTACTGTGTGTGTTGGTACAAATACTTTACACAGTTAAGCCTGCCTGCTTGTGGCAAGCTACTGAGGGGTTGAGCAGGGGTTAACTGATGGTGATTCTCCTTTACACTGACTAGAGTGAGGGTCATTGTTTGGAGAGGGTGTAACCTGACTGCCAACCAAAGACCCCATTTCTAACACCCCCCAAAAATAAATATTAGGTACATTTTGGCTATTGCCTCCGTACTCTCCCAGGGAATCCATAAACCTTGGATACCTTTAGAATTCTAAGGATGTTGAAAGGAAAGGACATAAATTTGACATGGATATATTCAGAGGGAAAAAAGTTCGGACTACCCAAAAAACATCCATAAAAGGGCTCGGTACCGGGGAGGAAGAGGTGAAGTAGTTAATGTCCTACCATGATACTTTCTTTTATAATCTTTGTGTTTACATATATGTCAGGGTAAGTGTCAATCATTTCAGGCTCTGGTTGGCTTTCACTCCTTTTTAACACCTATCACTGTCCCTGTAGTACCCTCTTTTTGTGTGAGTCTGCACCTATGAATTTGCGAGTCTGTGTCTAAGTCAATAAAGATATGTAAATGTGTGTCCCTGGATTATTGTTTATGAGTATGTCAGTATGACTGAAAGACAGTGGTTGTGTGCAAATTCATGTATGTATGTGAAAATTTGAGTTTGAGTCTACATCTTTATGTTTGTGAATGATTGAGTAATTGTCTATTTGGAAATGCATCTGTGTGTGTGCTACTGATTATGAGTACTTCCGTGTCTTTCACAGTAAGTCACAGTGTGTGAATGTTTGTCCAGCTGAATTCCTGTGTACAAGTATACACCTTTGAGTTTAGTGCATGTCTGTGTCAGTGGCAATGTGCCTGTGAATTTGTCTAAATTAATGGTGGTTTGAAAATGCATGTTCCTAAGTGAGTCCAGTGTATGAATCTGCACCTATAATATAATCGGTGCTTGTGTGAGTAAGTTCCAGTGTGTGATTCCACTGCCTTGTGTGAGTCTCTGATTGTGAGTCTGCACCTATGAGATCATTACTGCTTGTCTAAGTCAGAGGTGATGTGGGAATCCATGTACCAGTGGGAGCCTCAAAGTGTAAGGTTGCACCTCTGAGTTAGCAAATGTGTGTTTGAGTCAGTGGCGGTGTGTGAATACATGTCCTGAGTTAGGGCCACATTTTGAATTTGGGGGACGGGAACGCCTGTCTGCCAAACTTCCAACAGAGTGGCCGCCACTTTTGTAGTGACCACCCCGCAGGAGTTATGAAGAGTTTCCCGCTAGGCCGGTGGACGGAAACCTCCGTTTCTGTCCGCCAACCTAGCGGGAAACAGGCCACAGCATTGTCTCCAGATCGTTTTTGTGTCTGAGCCAATTAGTATGTGAGTGTGTGTCTAAGTCAATGGTAGTGTGTACCCCTGTTTGTGCCTCAGTGTACAAGTCTGTGAGTTTATGAGTGCTTGTCTGAGTCAGTTGAAGTGTGTGATTCCATTTCCATATGTGAATGTCAATGTGTGAGCTTGCTTCATGAGTTCTTACATGAGTCTTTAGGCAACATGTACAAAGGTAATAGTTTGCGATTACAAAATAGTGAAGCTTAGCAATTCGCTATTTGGTAATCACAAACACCAATGTGCAAATGTGTCTTTAAAACATTTTATGATTCCCACGGCTTGAAAATAGACCTACCTCATGAATATTAATGAGGCAGGTCTCAGTTTGTGACCCATTGGGAATTGCTATAATCAGAGGGATGGTCAGCAGACCACCATGTTTGTGACTGCTTTTAAATAAAGCAATCTTTATTTTAAAGGAAAACAGGATGTGTTTTTTACAAAAATAAAATTTATAAAAAATATAATTTTGTGAACAAACATTCACAAAGGGGAAGGGGTCCCTTAGGGACCCTTTCCTACTTGCAAATAGGTTAGCACCAACTTGAAGATGGCGGTATATTGCAAATGTTTTCTGACTGCATTTTGGTTACAAAACATTCAACCATACCACTACGATTCGGTGTTAGGAAGGAATGCCTTAGACATGCCCCTTCCTAATACTGAACCACAAATCCAATTTGCAATTCGGAAAAAGGTTTCCAAATTGCAAAAAGGGCTTTCTACATCCCAAAATGTTTTTTCTTGAATTCACAAACTGGCCAATTCTGCAAATTGGCCCATTTGTGCATGGCAAAAAAGCTTGTACATGTGGCCCGAAATGTGTGGCAATTTCCAAATCCATGCCCGTATGAGATACTCTGAGTGTGTCTGAACCTTAGAGTTGTATTTGTGAACCAATGACACTGTTAACATTTTTGTCACTGAACAAGTCCAAATGTGTGAGTTTGCGTCAAAGAGTATGAGTGAGTATTAATGGGAGTGTGCAAATCCATAGCTCTAGGATCTTAATTTGAATAAGAACATCTCTGAAGAATTAGTGAAGTGCAACTGTTTCCCTGTGTGTGACTCTGTATGTGAGTTTATACTTATGAGATTGTTTTTGTTTGTCCGAATTGCTAGCAGTGTGTATTTCCATTTCTTTATGTGAGTCTCAGTGTATGAGTCTGCTTGATGAGTTTGTGTCTGAATCAGTGTCAGTTTGCAAATCTATATCCCTATGTAAGCCTCTAAGTGCCTCATTACAAGTTTGGCATTCATAAGGCTGCCAGACTCATGGTGGCAGTCGGACTGCTGCACTCCTGGTGGTCTGACTGCCAAATTATGACCCTGGCAGTTGGGCTGCCAGGGGATCACGCTACCATTAGGAACATGGTTCCTGTAGGGTGGCAGTGGTCTGGTTCATGGTCAGCTATGGTGGGTATCAAGTTCATCACTGCTGTGCTAATCACCAGTCCTCTTTCTTCCAGCCTTTTCATGACTGGGACCCTGCCATGAAAAGACTGGTGGAAAGCGAGTGCTTGATAATAATTTCCATCATAACTGTCAACTACTAAGACCTTGACACAGCTTTCTTTTTCGTGTAATTTACAATCCTATAAACATACGATATTGACTGCTATCTAAGGTTACTCGTTGAGGCTATTAAGTATGGTTCATTATCTTCATCTAGTTCCATATTCCTGGACCTTGATGAAACATAATCCAACAAGCTTTCATATCTTCACAATGTCTTACAAACACATTAAAAAGTAGGTGAATTCTCAGTGTTTCATCCACATTGAGTCATGTGGCTTTCTAATCTTGCCATGCACTATGATCTAACTTTCTAGAGGATAGCTGTTCTGCCCTCTCCTCTTAGTTCTGATCTTACTTTTTCACTGTCAAAAAGGTCATCAGGTTGGTGTTAGAACTGTCAGCCTTGTAGTGGTCTTCCCTCATACTTTCTGGGTTTCTTCTGTTTCTTGCTGTATTCATTTTTGTTGGCTTTAGGCCTACCAGTACTAACGTGATTGTGTTCTCTCCTTTAAACATAGTGACATTGGCTTACATCAAATTGCACATTAAATTTACTTGAAATTCTCTAATAATGTGGCACTACATGTACACAGTGCGTGGAATTTGAATGCTACTAGTGGCAATGAAGCATTCATTCTGCACCCACCTAAGTAGAAATCTAAACATGGCTCCATGGACGTCGGATCAAGATCCAGGTTTACCCCGGTCGAAGGATTTTCATCTCAAAAAAACGACTAAGTCCGAAGGTAAAAGTCTCCACCGAGGAAACCCACATCGCGTATCCGGACAAGGGCTCCAGGAGGTCGGATTCAACTGGCAGGTTCGTCCCGGTGAAGAAAAACTTCAAAATAAAGACTAAGTCAGAAGGTAACTTTTTAACCGAGGCCTCCCGCGACCTGTAGCCGAGCAGGGCTCCATCGCGGTCGGCCTGAAAGTTTGACTTTGCCCCGGTCGAGGTGCAACCAGATGACCCGATTGGCGCTTTTTGTTTCTAAGCGCTAGAAAAGTAATAATTCTTTAAAAATTCATATCTCCGGTTCCCCTGAACCGATTATAATCGTTTTTGTGTCATTTTAAAGATAAAAATATAAACTATTTTTATAAATTTGTTTTGGATTTTTTAACTGTTTCCTGTGTTTTATTTAATTACTGTTTTGTGATATTTGAATGCTTTACACTTTGTCTCCTAAGTTAAGCCTTGACGCTCGTTGCCAAGCTACCAAGGGTTGAGCTGGGATTAATTTACTGAGACCTAACTGTACCTATGTGGAGGTTAGTGGCTTGTTGCTAGGTGTAGGTACCTACCTGCCCTACCAATAACCCATTTTCCAACATAATTGGAAGCAGCGACGGGATCCTGTACTTGTGTTCAATATCACGTTACAGTTTTAGGTAAAACAAATTAAAAATCCTTTAAATTGTCCTAGTGCAAAAATTGTTTTTAATTTTTAATTTGGATTAATTTCAATTATTGAATTTTTGTAATTTTTCTAAATTCTTGTTTCCAATTTTTGCAAAAAGTTTTTGTTGACACAAAACTAGGGAACCATGGAGCTTGATCTGGCTAGCCTACCCACACTGACAGTAGTCCAGCTTAGGGGGTTGTGTATTGAAAGAGGGTTGCCTGCAACCACTGATCTCAGGAAGCAAATCCTGATCACATCCCTGACAGCATGGGCTGAGGCCCAAGAGGTAGAGTCAGAAGAAGCTCCAGAGGAGGGAGAAAGAAGGGAGGATGCAAGCTCTAACCACTCAGGGGAGGGAAGGCATCTGAGCCCAAGTGAGGATGAGGAAGAACGGTCCTCAGTAAATACAGTCACTAGGGGCAGATCCAAAGCTAGTGGGGGAAGGGGGTCCTTTCAGGAGGAGAGAACCCATCCATCAGAGAAAGAGAGCTGGAGGCCCAGCTAGCATACATAGCTTTGGAAGCAGAGAAGCTGGCCCTAGAAAAGAAAAAGTGGGCATACAAAGAGAAAAGAGATGGAAGCAGCGATAAAGAAGCTGAGATGTCCATGGGTGGGGGAGTTTGCCCCAGATTACCCAAGGGGGTAGTTCCTGCTTATGTAGAGGGGGATGACATAGATAAGTGGCTGGGGGCCTTTGAGAGGGCACTCCAAATGAGAAGGGTTAGGCCTCAATACTGGGGTTCCCTTTTGTGGGAGTTGGTCCCCAACTCAGGGAGGGATAGGCTTCTGACCTTAAGGGGGGAGGAGGCAGATTCATACCCTAGTATGAAGAGGTGCTTAGCCAAGAAGTTTGGTCTGACCCCAGAGCAATATAGAATGAAGTTCAGGGACACCCCGAAGGTCAGTACCCAGTCTTGGGTTGACTTTGTGGACATTTCACTAAAGGCACTAGAGGGCTGGATTATTGGTAACAAAGTAGATACTTATGAGGGGTTATACAATCTGATCATGAGAGAGCACATCTTGACCAATTGTATCCAAGAAAGGTTACGCCAGCATCTAGTGGACTCTAAGCAGACCAACCCTAGAGAGCTAGGGGAGGCAGCTGATGAGTGGTTGAGAACCAGGGTGGTTGTCAAGTCCCAGGGGGGAGACTCCAAGAAGGGGGGGACAGGTCCCCAAAAACCTAAGGAGGGAGGTGGTAAGCCCACCACAGAGACTCCCTCTGTACCCCAGAACCCTAAGAAGGAGGAGAGTAAATCCCACTCCCACTCTGACAAGCAGAGACAGGGAGACCCAGGGTTAAAAAAACTCTTGGACAGTAGGGCTTGCTTTGACTGTCAGCAGACAGGTCACTTCAGAGGAGATGCAGCCTGTCCAAGGAAGGTGGTTAGCACTGGGCTGTCCAGTGTAGCCATAGAGGAGGATTCCTCAGATGATGAAGTCCTCCTAGCATTGTGCTGGGAGACAGGACCAGATGGTAAGCTGGTGATCCCTGAGGGTGGGAGTAGGCACTTCCACCACATTCAAGTGAATGGGATCCCTACCACTGGCCTGAGAGACACCTGTGCCAGTCACACTATAGTGAGTGACCGGTTAGTGACCCCAGACATGTATGTCCCAGGAAAGACAAAGAAAGTCAGGATAGCCACAGGGGAGGTCACCTCCAAACCTGTAGCCATAGTGCCCCTAGAGAGGGAGGGTATCCTTGACTGGATTAGGGTGGTAGTCAGTGCTGACCTTCCCCTAGATTGTATCCTGGGCAATGACCTCCCAGAGGTGAGTCTGGTCACAGATGGGGTGGTCGCCCAGGGTGCCCCCCCAACCCAAAGTCCTGGGGAGTCAGTCCCTACAGTTAGGAGACAGGGGTCCCCAAGAAAAGGAAAGAAGAAAAGGAAGGGTAGGCCACTCTTAAAGAGAGTTCCAGGGAGCCAAAGGCCTTCTGCCCCAGTAGGGGGGGAGCCCAGAGTTGGCACTGGTGAGGCCTCACCTGACCCCAAGGAAGTCCTGAGTAGTCAGGCAGCTGTCCAGATGCAAGGTGTTGCCCCTGCACTGACAGAAGGAAGAGTGGAAGGAGGGTGTCTGCCACAGGAGGTGGTAGCCCCCCACTCTAGACAGCAAGAGGGGTGCCAGGACCCCAAAGTTGCCCTTAAAGCAGCTCAGCCACCTGTCAGTGGAGAGCTTAGGGTGTGGTTCTGGGTACTGACAGCTGTCAGTAGCCTCTGCTGGGTGCTAGCCTTCCTGGCAGCACTGTACTTGGCCTGGGAGGCAGACCCCAGGGCCAATAGTAAAGTAGGCCCTCTGACCCTATTGGTCATGGTGGGGTTGCTCAAGTGTTGGGTGACCTCTTTGGGTAAGCTAGGTGTTGCCCTAGCAAAGTTTGGAGTAGGGGAGGTGGGCACCTCACTACCCAAGTTGGCAGAGAGAAAGGAGGAAGACCCCCCTAGAGGGAAGTTTCAGTTTGAGTTGGGTCCTTTTACTGTTGGGATGGCTTCACTACCCATAGGGAGTGACCCTGACAGGAGGATAAGGCAGAGTAGGCCCTGCAAAGGGACAGCCAGTTTTCTTCACTGTCTTCCTCGCCTAACAAGCCAGGAAGACTCTCCCAGGGTTGGGCTGAGTCTCCTGGGCGTGTGGGCTGGGGGGGGGTTGAGTGAGAAAACAGGGCTGATTGCAGAGGCCCCATAACTTTTTGCCCCCATTTTCCTCTTTTTGCTGGTGTTTTCCTGACTTTGATGGTGCCCTGGGTACTGCTAACCAGTCCCAGGGCCTGTGCTCTGTGTAAAATGGATATGCAAATTAGGCTAATTATAATTGGCTAAGTTAACCTACCTATAAGTCCCTAGTATATGGTAGGGCATGTAGGTTTAGGGACCACAGCATAGGTGGTGCACACCTAGGTGCACTGCTGAGGTGCCCAGTGTCATTTTAAAAGCAAGCCAGCCTTGCTGGCTGCTTTTAAATTAAAGTTATATGCAAATTCGACTTTGGAATTAAAGGTACTTCCAAAGTCTTAAACTACCTTATTTATACATATAAGTCACCCCTAAGGTGTGCCCTATGTGCCCCTAGGGCTGGGTGCCATGCAACTATAAGCAGGGACTTTATAAAAATAGATTTATAAGCCCTGGTGAGGTAAAAACAGCCAAATTCGTTTTTCCCTCATTGAAGTAAATGGCCTTCATAGGCTAGAATGGGCAGACTTTATTTTAAATTTTAAAGTCTCCTTAAATGTTGCATACCAAGAATTTGGTATCAAATTAATTGTTGTAATAAATCCTACAACTTCCAGTTGTTGGATTTAATATAACTAGTTCAGGTAAAAAGTTTAGACTTTACCTAAAAAGTTGCCAATTTCAGCTCTGCATTGTTTTTGCTGCTGTGCTCTGATTGGCCAGCCTGCAGCAGCTTCTGCCAGGCTGCCTTGATGAGGTGTCAAGTGGCCAGGCTTCACACAAAGGAATGTGCTTGGGGGAGAGAATCTCCCCTCAGCAGATGGTGAGGCAGGAAGGGGGAGGGCTGCCAAACTGGTCTTCAAAGGCAGAGAAGGACATTTGCAGCACCCAGCAACACCCCCACATCCTGCAACCCCAGACAATTAGGTGCCCCCTTGATTAGATTAGGAGAGGGCAGGAGAGGGGTGTGTTTATGATTTTTAGCCACACCAGTGGGTAGGCTCAGCCAGATGTAACCTCCAAAAATCAGATTCATCCATGTTGGATTTTTAGAGACTGTTGCCTTCTGGGATGGATTTTTGCCACACTTCCCAGGAAGTGGTCATCACAGGGGGACGACCCTGTCCCTGATTGGAGAACCAGGGCCCCCCTGCTTTTCACCCAGGAGCAAGGATAAAACTGGCAGACCTGCACCCACGCCTCAGATCCCCTCCAGAAATCAACAAGAAAGGAACTAAAGAAGAAGAAGGACTGCCCTGCTGGACCCCTGGCCTGCACCTGGACCCTGCACTCAGAAGGACTGCACCAGCTGCACACTTGGGCTTCACCACAAGAAGGACTTTGCCTGGCTTCAACTGGTTCAAGGAGGGACTCCCTGTTTGCTACAGGTGAAAAATTGCTAACCAGAGTCCCCTGCACCAACTCCTGAAGAAAGCGACCAGCTGACCACTGTCCAGTGGCCAAAAAGGAGTTTGCGCCAGGTGCATTCTGGGAGTTGAAGTCCGCACCCCCCAAGGACCATCACAGAACTTCTGAACCCTTGGGGTGAGCTGTGGACCCCAAAAGAACCTTAAAAGAACATCTGGGTGAAGCCCCAGAAGTTTGGAAAAGATTTGAGAATTTTTGGAAAAAAGCTCCAGAGAGGGACCGACCCGCCGCGGAAATTCTAGCCGGCTTGCCTCAACCGCGACCCGGCCTGACTTCGTGGTTCGTCCCGGTAAAGAAAAACATCCAAAAAAGAGACTAAGGCCCTCATTCTGACCCTGGCGGTCGGTGATAAAGCGGCGGCCAAGCCGCCAACAGGCCGGCGGTCTAAAATATGCAATTCTGACCCTGGCGGGAACCGCCAACACAGCCCGCCAACTTAACACTCCGCCCGCCACGGCGGTACAAACAAACAGCGCGGCGGTTCCCGCCAACAGCCAGGCGGCAGACAATGTACCGCCCACCCTATTACGACCCACCAATCTGCCACCTTTTCCGGGGCGGGAGCACCACCGATAAGAACACGGCGGAAACAGACTACGAACGGGAAAACGCTCACCTCTACGCACTCCACGCAAGATTCCGGCAGTATGGAACCAGAGTTGCAGGTCATCCCCGCACTCCTATACCTGCTCATATACCAGGAGCACGCCCGGCGGCGCGGAAGACATCGGTGAGTACTGCACCTACGACACAGGGGAGGGAAAAGATTACTGGCACACACCCACCCACCCACACCCACTACAACACACACATCAATGCATTCCCACAGATCACTGTCACAACCCACAAACCACCCCCCACCGAAATAATGCAAAGACCAAAAGACGAGATCATAAACGGGCAGATATATTGAAATATGGACACCAGTAATCCCAATAAATAAATAAACTATGTACAAAATATATACAGCTACTAAATGTAGTCCAACCACTGTCCGTGGATCACAGGGGTCCTGTGCAAAGGGGCAAGGCCCAGTCCCACGACAAGAACTCCACGGAGAGAACACTGCAGGGGCATCAGAAAGAAAATAGGACAGGCACCTCAGGGGGAAGGGAAGGGGGGGCACCTCAGCCACTTGAGTACACGACGCCAGATCCACGAGGGGACTCCATGACCACTGGGCCATCCTGGGGAGAGCAAAGCCACAGTCCAAACAGTCCATACAGTGGGTGGCCTGCCCACTGGGCCATCCTGGGGAGAGCAAAGCCACAGTCCATACAGTGGGTGGCCTGCCCACTGGGCCATCCTGGGGAGAGCAAAGCCACAGTCCAAACAGTCCATACAGTGGGTGGCCTGCCCACTGGGCCATCCTGGGGAGAGCAAAGCCACAGTCCAAACAGTCCATACAGTGGGTGGCCTGCCCACTGGGCCATCCTGGGGAGAGCAAAGCCACAGTCCATACAGTCCATACAGTGGGTGGCCTGCCCACTGGGCCATCCTGGGGAGAGCAAAGCCACAGTCCATACAGTCCATACAGTGGGTGGCCTGCCCACTGGGCCATCCTGGGGAGAGCAAAGCCACAGTCCAAACAGTCCATACAGTGGGTGGCCTGCCCACTGGGCCATCCTGGGGAGAGCAAAGCCACAGTCCATACAGTCCATACAGTGGGTGGCCTGCCCACTGCGCCATCCTGGGGAGAGCAAAGCCACAGTCCATACAGTCCATACAGTGGGTGGCCTGCCCACTGGGCCATCCTGGGGAGAGCAAAGCCACGGTCCATACAGTCCATAACAGACCCCACTGCCACTGGAGGAGGCAAGTTGGCCAGAGGACATCCTGCAGCCCTGCCCGAGATAGATCCTGCCCTGCCATGTCTGCCAAAGGGCCAGCGGTTCTTGCCTTGAAGGGCCCAGTTCAGCGGTTCTTGAGACGGCGGGGCCCAGCGGAGCGGTTCTTGAGACGGCGGGGCCCAGTTCAGCGCTCCTTGCCTTGAAGGGCCCAGTTCAGCGGTTCTTGAGACGGCGGGGCCCAGCGGAGCGGTGCTTGAGACGGCGGGGCCCAGTTCAGCGGTTCTGGAGACGGCGGGGCCCAGCGGATCGGTGCTTGAGACGGCGGGGCCCAGTTCAGCGCTCCTTGCCTTGAAGGGCCCAGTTCAGCGGTTCTTGAGACGGCAGGGCCCAGTTCAGCGGTTCTTGAGACGGCGGGGCCCAGCGGAGCGGTGCTTGAGACGGCGGAGCCCAGTTCAGCGGTTCTGGAGACGGCGGGGCCCAGCGGAGCGGTGCTTGAGACGGCGGGGCCCAGTTCAGCGTTCCTTGCCTTGAAGGGCCCAGTTCAGCGGTTCTTGAGACGGCAGGGCCCAGTTCAGCGGTTCTTGAGACGGCGGGGCCCAGCGGAGCGGTGCTTGAGACGGCGGGGCCCAGTTCAGCGGTTCTGGAGACGGCGGGGCCCAGCGGAGCGGTGCCTGAGACGGCGGGGCCCAGTTCAGCGGTTCTGGAGACGGCGGGGCCCAGCGGAGCGGTGCTTGAGACGGCGGGGCCCAGTTCAGCGCTCCTTGCCTTGAAGGGCCCAGTTCAGCGGTTCTTGCGACGGCGGGGCCCAGCGGAGCGGTGCTTGAGACGGCGGGGCCCAGTTCAGCGGTACTTGAGACGGCGGGGCCCAGCGGAGCGGTGCTTGAGACGGCGGGGCCCAGTTCAGCGGTTCTTGAGACGGCGGGGCCCAGCGGAGCGGTGCTTGAGACGGCGGGGCCCAGTTCAGCGGTACTTGAGACGGCGGGGCCCAGCGGAGTGGTGCTTGAGACGGCGGGGCCCAGTTCAGCGGTTCTGGAGACGGCGGCCGGTCTATGGCCAACTGTTCATTGCCTGGTGGTGCCCTCCTGGGCAGCGGGGATGGTGATCCTTCAATGCCCACCTGGGCTGTGGGTGGTGGGGCCCTCCTGGCCAGCTGGGCTGGGTCCTCCCTGGGCAGCGGCTATGGGGGTGGTGGGCTCTCCCGGGGCAGCTGTGCCGGTTCCTCCCGGGGCAGCGGCTATGGGGGTTGTGGGCTCCTCCTGGGCAGCAGGCCTGCTGCCTGACCTCTCCGACTTGCTGCCCTTGCCCTCCTTAGTCGTGGGCCTGTGGCCCTTTCCTCCCTTTGGAGCTGTGGCTGGTGACTGTCTCTGGGTGGTGTCCGGGGGGGATGTAGAAGGCGGGCTCCTGCGGCGCCCCTTCCGCCTTCTGCTCCTCTTCCCAGGGGGTGGGCTGGCTGTCCCCTTGCTGCTGGGCGAAGATCCAGACATGCGGGCTGGCGGGCTCCAATACCCCTGCACCCTTGTCAAGGGGGCTGCAGGGCTGGTGGTGGCTGAGGTGCTCTTCTTACCCCGACGAGAAGGAGGGGGGGGCTCAGGGTCAGGAAAGAAGTTAGTAGTGGCGAGGAAGAGCTTCTTGGGACAATGGAGAGTGGTAGGTACAGTGGGAATGGGAGTGGAGGGAGAGGATGTGGTTGTAGGTGAGTCACGTTTGCTGTCTTTGGGTGCAGGTGCAGGAGGGATAGGCTGTCGTGAGGTGGATGGCTGTTGGGTGGGTGGGTGGCTGCGTTTGTGTGGTGTGGAAGAGGGGGTGACAGACACAGTGGGAGAGGACACAGGGGACGTGTAAATGGCAGTGGGGGTGGTGACTGCACGTGTGCGGACTGGAGTGGAGGGTGTGCTGGTGATGGAAACACTGGCTGATGGTGATGTGAATGGAGGTGTGAGTGTAGACGTCACAGGGAGGGAGGAGGGAGACGAGGAGGTGGGGGTCACAGAGGTGGTAGTGACTGTTGGCATGTCTGCATCGGAATGTTGCGTGTGTGAATGTCTGCGTGATCTGTGGTGCTTATGTTTGGATGAGCTTCTCTTGGGTGTTGAGGTGTGTGCAGGCTGGTCTGATGGTGTGGGTGGGACAGGCAGAGGAACAGGAGACTGGGAGGAGGGAGTTAGTAGAGGCAGGCAGGAGACAGGGACAATGGCTGCCGTCAGTGCTGAGGCCAGAGCCTGGAACGATCGCTGATGGGCAGCTTGACCCGAATGAATGCCCTCCAGGTACGCATTGCTGCGATGAACCTCCCTCTCCACCCCCTGGATGGCATTCAAAAGGGTAGTCTGCCCAACAATGAGCGTTCGGAGGAGGTCAATGACCTCCTCACTGAGGGCAGCGGGGGTAACAGGGGCAGGGCCTGAGGTGCCTGGGGCGAAGGAGATGCCCGGCTTCCTGGCAGAGCGGGCATGGGGCGAACGCTGAGGGGCTGCTGGGAGGGCGGTGATGGTGCGCTGGGTGGCGGCTGTACCTGTAATGGCGGGGGGCACGGATGGTGCCACCCCCGCAAGGGAGCCCCCTTCCGAGGACGTGTCCGTGTCGCTGCAGGGTCCAGTCGTCCCCGTCGTGGAGCTCCCCTCGCCCTCCGTCTCACTGGTCCAGTCTGACTCTGTGGCATGGCCCTCCTGGGCCATGTGAGATGCAGCTCCCTCCTGCCCCGATGCCACTTCTCCTCCGCCTGATGATGCTGATGCACACAAGCACAGAAAGACAAACAAAAAGGGGGGGGGAGAGAGAAATAAAGGGATATTGATTACATGGATCTCCGGTACAGTTAGCGGACATGACAGACACAGATGCCCCGTGCACTAAGTTGCGCACTTGGGGTCCGCTACGCATTCCGTGGAACATGCCCTACACGCCTAGAGTTGACAACTGCACCCATGGATGACACGGCCCAGGGATGGCTGTACTGACAAACTACTGAGGGTGGTGGCTGGGGACACAGGGGCTTACGGGGGTGCCCAGCCTACAGATATCGCCCTGGCCTAGGGGGACCCCCAGCCCTCCTCCCCCACCCAGACACCTCCACTGCGCGACAACAGAGTAGATAATGCTTGTACTCACCCCCTTGTGTCTGCTGTGCTGCCCTCACGCGCCCATCCAAATCAGGGTAGGCCACCGCCAGGATCCGGAACATCAGGGGGCTCAGTTGACGGCAGGCACCCCGCCTACGTTGGGAGGCCATCCCCAGCAGAGACTCGGCGGTCTTCTTGGTCCCGCGGCGGATGTCCTCCCACCTCTTGCGGCAGTGGGTGCCCCGTCGATGGTGGACCCCCAGGGTCCGGACTTCCTTGGCGATGGCACGCCAAATCCCGATCTTCTCATGGGCGCGGACCTATGTGACACGTACAGGGAGGGAGAAATACCACGTTCAAGTTTGTCAGCATTTTCCTTGCCAGTGACCCAACATGCCCCCCATCCCCGCCAGGCCCCCCGCCATGCCCCCCGCCAGGCCCAACATGCCCCCCATCCCCGCCAGGCCCCCGCCATGCCCCCCGCCAGGCCCAACATGCCCCCCATCCCCGCCAGGCCCCCCGCCAGGCCCCCCGCCAGGCCCAACATGCCCCCCATCCCCGCCAGGCCCCCGCCAGGCCCCCCGCCAGGCCCAACATGCCCCCCATCCCCGCCAGGCCCCCCGCCATGCCCCCCGCCAGGCCCAACATGCCCCCCATCCCCGCCAGGCCCCCCGCCATGCCCCCCGCCAGGCCCAACATGCCCCCCATCCCCGCCAGGCCCCCCGCCAGGCCGCCAAGCCAGCCAGTGGCCCCAAATCCAGATAGAATTAAACTCACTTGTTGGTCTGGAGGACCGTAGAGTAGCGCATACTGGGGGAGGACCCCATCCACAAGTTTCTCCAACTCCTCTCCAGTGAAGGCAGGGGCCCTTTCCCCAGGTGCAGCAGCCATTGTCCCTTCCAGACCGAGGTCACAGCAACACTTGCAGTATAGGTCCTCTCCTGTGAAAGTTCAAGTCGCAAGTGGATAAGTAGATAGAAAATGGCGGTCACGTCCGCGGCGGTGCGTACCGCGGCGGTGCGTCCCGCCACCGCCGGCGCCCTTCGCCATTGGCTCCTGAAACCCATAGGCTTCAATGTTAACCAATGCGGCTTGGCGCCGCGGTCTTGGCCCGCCGCCCGCCGCGGTGTGCCACGCAAGCGCATTGACCTCACATCCCATTGTCACACTTCACAGGTCAGGCAGCCGCCATTTCCAGGGCCCACATGGCTCAATTTCAACTGCGTCACACAGGCCTAGGCCTTGCATAGCCACTCAGACACGCCATTCACTGCATAGAGAATCGTTTACTGTGCAGGCTGTGAGTACGTACCTGTGGGTTGCTTGACTGTGTGCTCCATGTTGTCCTTCCTAGGCACCGTCCGCTGGGTTGGGCGAGGAGACGGATGAATCCTCCCGTGTACCGACCGCTGGTGGACCTGTCGACAATGGAAGAACGCCACATTATCCTGACCTACCGTCTTAACCGTGCCACTATCCATGAACTGTGTGCCCAGCTGGAGCCCGACCTGATGTCCCCCATCCGCCAACCCACAGGGATTCCCCCTCTGGTGCAGGTCATGTCAGTACTCCATTTCTTGGCAAGTGGGTCATTTCAGACAACCGTGGGAATTGCTTCTGGGATGTCTCAGCCCATGTTTTCGAAGGTGTTATCCAGAGTGTTGTCTGCCCTGATGAAATCCGTGAGGAGCTACATCATTTTCCCTGAGGTGGGCGAATTGGCTACAGTGAAGGGTGATTTCTACGCCCTTGGACATATTCCCAACGTAATTGGTGCCATTGATGGGACCCATGTGGCTTTGGTTCCCCCAAGAGACAGGGAGCAGGTGTACAGGAACAGAAAAAATTACCATTCAATGAACATCCAGGTGGTGTGTTTGGCTGACCAGTACATCTCGCATGTAAATGCCAAATTCCCAGGGTCAGTGCATGACGCCTACATCCTCAGGAATAACAGCATCCCTTATGTGATGGAACAGCTACAGAGACACCGTGTATGGCTAGTGGGGGACTCTGGGTACCCCAACCTGTCGTGGCTACTGACCCCAGTAAGGAATCCCCGGACCAGGGCAGAGGAACGGTACAATGAGGCCCATGGGCGTACTAGGAGGGTGATAGAACGCACCTTTGGCCTCCTAAAGGCCAGGTTTAGGTGCCTGCATATGACAGGTGGATCCCTAATGTACTCACCTAAGAAGGTGTGTCACATCATCGTGGCCTGCTGCATGCTTCACAACCTGGCTTTGCGTCGCCAGGTGCCTTTCCTGCAGGAGGATGGTCGAGACGGTGGTGTTGTGGCAGCGGTGGAACCTGAGGAGAGTGACGAGGAGGAAGACGACGGGGCTGAAACAGACAACAGGGACAGAATCATTGAACAGTACTTCCAATAGGACCCAGGTAACATTTCAAAGATAATTTAGTAAATTTTAACTACTCTCCTGCATCTCTGCTGCCTGTCTATTTGCCCCAGTGTATGATGACTGAGTTTTGGCTTTTCCCTCCCTATTTCAGATCTGGGGTCCCCACTACGAGTCCTGTGCTTCGTTTCCCCATGGACTACAGCTTTGTGGCAGCTGTTTGTTGACTTCACCATGTACAAGGACATATTTGCACTGTCATGTCAATTACAATATATTGAAATCACAGCCAGACTCCAGATATTTTGGTGCAAAATAGGTGTTTATTTAAGTGCTCAAAATGGGATGGGTGGTTTCAAGTGGGTGGGGGCTATGGTGAAGGAATGTCCATGGCAGAGTCCAGAGTAACAGTCACACAGGTGCATTGTCCAGAGGCCTGTGGAGAGATGGAGCATGGGCAGTTCAAGGATGGACAGGGTGACAATGTGGGACAGTGGGATGACATCAGGTGGTATCCATTGCTGGCGGGGGTCTTGACATCCTACTCTGTCTTCTTGCGAGATCTCAGGGCCCTCTTGCGGGGTGGTTCTTCTCCTGCAGGAGGTGGGGGTCTGGTGGGCTGCTGCTGTGCGGGGGCCTCCTGTCCACTAGCGCCGGCGGAGGTGGTTGGCTGTTCTTGGTCCAGGCTAGTGGCAGGGGCCCTTGGGTGTTGTTCAGTGTCCGCCCTGGTGTTGACGAGGTCCTGCAGCAGCCCTACCATGGTAACCAGGGTGGTGTTGATGGCTCTGATGTCCTCCCTGTACCCCCGATAGTGTTCCTCCTGCAGTGCCTGGATCTCCTGGAACCGGGCCAGTACCGTCGCCATCGTCTCCTGGGAGCGGTTGTATGCTCCCATGATGGTGGTGAGGACCTCGTGGAGAGTGGGTTCCCTGGGCCTCTCCTCCCCCCCCTGTCGCACAGCTGCCCTCCGAGTTCCCCTGTTTCCCTGGGCCTCTGCCCCCTGGCCGGTGTGCCCACTACCACTGCCCCCAGGTCCCTGTTGTTGTTGGGGTGGTGGGTTATCCTGGGTGCCCTGTAGTGGTAGACACACCGCAGATTGACGCGCCCTGGAGACAGAGGCATGGGCCCGCTGGGTGGGAGCTGTGCTGGTGTTCCCAGAGGGGTTAGGGTCTGTAGTGGCCTGGGCCTGTGTGAGGGGAACCGACTGTCCAGAGGTCCCCGATGGTCCGGGCTGGTCATCGGTGTCCAGGTCGACAGAGCTGCTGTCATCGCTGACGGCCTCTTGGGTGGGGGGTGTGGAGAATTCTGGCCCCTCCGCCGCGGTGTGTTGACGGTCGGGTCCTGCAGGGGTATAGAGGTATGGTTATAGTTTCAATGAGTGGCATATGGGTGTATCTATGGGTTCTCGTGTCCCCAAGTGCTGGCATTCGTGTGTGGGGGCTTTGGTGAGGGTGGCTTGTGGGGGGGATGTGTATATGCATTGGGCATGCTTTGGTGATGGGTGTCCATGCTTAGTGGACGCATGCAGGCCTAGGTTTTGGGATGTGTGGGTTGTGATGGTGAGACATTGGCGGGGAATAGGTGTGCTGGGGGTGGGGGTGAGGACGGTGGTGGGGGTGAGGATGGTGGTGGGGGTGAGGGTGGGGGTGAGGATGGGGGTGGGGGTGAGGGTGGGGTTCGAGGATGGGGGTGAGGGTTGGGGTATGATTTGGCATGCAGGTGGGGGGGAAGCAGTATTGAAGCTTCAACTTACCAGTATCCATTCCTCCGCCGACTCCTGCGAGGCCGTCAGGATGCAGGATGTTCAAGACTTCCTCCTCCCATGATGTGAATTGTGGGGGTTGAGGTGGGGGTCCTCCGCCAGTCTTCTGCACGGCGATGTTGTGCCTGGATACCATGGAACGCACCTTCCCCCGTAGGTCGTTCCATCGCTTCCTGATGTCTTCCCGATTTCTGGGGTGCTGTCCCACTGCGTTCACCCTGTCGACAATCCTCTGCCATAGCTCCGTCCTCCGGGCAATGCTGGTGTATTGTATCTGTGTGCCGAACAGCTGGGGCTCTACCCGAACGATTTCCTCCACCATGACCCTGAGTTCTTCGTCTGTGAAGCGGGGTTGTCTTTGGGGTGCCATGGGGTGGTGTGTATGATGTGTGGGGTGGAGTATGTGTATTTAAGTGAGTTGAGTGTGGTGGTGTGTGTTGTTTTGTGTGTGGATAGTGTGTGGTTGATGGTGTTGAGTGGCTGTGGCTGTTATTTTCTGGATGCTGGTGTCTCGCTCTTGCCTTCTTTACGAATTTTTTAGCGTAGGGGTTTGTGGGTGATGTGGGTGGGTGTTTTATATTGTATTGTGTGTGTGGGAGTGGTGTGTGTATGTGTATCAGGTGTGTGGGATTCAAATCGTCCAATGTGGCTGAGTTTTGTTCGTTTGTGTGTATTCTGACCGCGGCGGTGTGTCCCGCCAATGGAATACCGCGTTTGAATGACCGCCGCGTGGATTCGTGGGTCGTAATGGCATGGGCGTATTTCTGTTGGCGTGACGGTGGAGGTTTTGTCACCTCCACTTTTCCGCCGACCGCTGGTCTGGCGGTCTGTTGTGGCGGTCGGATTTTCAGAGGTTTGCCTTCTGCGGGTCAGAATGACCGTGGCGGGTTTCCGCGACCGCGGCGGTATTATGGAGGATTTCTGACCGGCGGTAGGCGCCTTTTACCGCCGAGGTCAGAATGACCCCCTAAGTCCGAACGTAAAAAGTTGACCGGGACCTCCCAGCCATCGTATCCGAGAAGGGCTCCATGGACGTCGGATCAAGATCCAGGTTTACCCCGGTCGAAGGATTTTCATCTCGAAAAAACGACTAAGTCCGAAGGTAAAAGTCTCCACCGAGGAAACCCACATCGCGTATCCGGACAAGGGCTCCAGGAGGTCGGATTCAACTGGCAGGTTCGTCCCGGTGAAGAAAAACTTCAAAATAAAGACTAAGTCAGAAGGTAACTTTTTAACCGAGGCCTCCCGCGACCTGTAGCCGAGCAGGGCTCCATCGCGGTCGAACTGAAAGTTTGACTTTGCCCCGGTCGAGGTGCAACCAGATGACCCGATTGGCGCTTTTTGTTTCTAAGCGCTAGAAAAGTAATAATTCTTTAAAAATTCATATCTCCGGTTCCCCTGAACCGATTTTAATCGTTTTTGTGTCATTTTAAAGATAAAAATATAAACTATTTTTATAAATTGGTTTTGGATTTTTTAACTGTTTCCTGTGTTTTATTTAATTACTGTTTTGTGATATTTGAATGCTTTACACTTTGCCTCCTAAGTTAAGCCTTGACGCTCGTTGCCAAGCTACCAAGGGTTGAGCTGGGATTAATTTACTGAGACCTAAATGTACCTATGTGGAGGTTAGTGGCTTGTTGCTAGGTGTAGGTACCTACCTGCCCTACCAATAACCCATTTTCCAACAAAACGTCTATAAATGTAATTTGAAACCCTCTTTAATGGTAACATTGGATTTTAAGTCACAATTTTGAAAATGTAACTTTTAGAAATGTAGTGTTTTCTTGTCCTAACCATTGGTAGCCCGTATCCTAGGACACAAGACTAGCTGTAGCTGGAATTTCATCTTTGTATATTACTCCCAGAAAGTGAGTCAAAGGGGGAATTGGTTTTGGCAGGATGGGCCATCTCTGACTTAATAGGGTTGCAGATCTTTCACATACCACATCACTAAGAATCTGCCTCTGCACACTCAAAAAGGGTTTCATCCTAGTCGATTCTGCCCCCAGACAAGCTGGGACCAGAGGAGGGTGGAGGAAATTTCAAACACCTCTGGGGTGTGAAAAGTCTCCTACTTCAAAGCTAGCACCAAAAATAAATAGTGAACCCTCAGCCCCAACTCTTCAGTGTGGAAGGCTCAGAAGGAATTATGGGGGTTATTCCAACTTTGGAGGCGGTGTTAATCCGTCCCAAAAGTGACGGAAAAGTGACGGATTTACCACCAGCCGTATTACGAGTCCATTATATCCTATAGAACTCGTAATACGGCTGGTGGTATATCCGTCACTTTACCGTCACTTTTGGGACGGATTAACACCTCCTCCAAAGTTGGAATAACCCCCTATATGCTGCTGTGCTGCAAGAAGGACTGCCACTCTGCTGCCATGCCACTCTGTTGCTCTGCTGCCTGAGTGAGAAGGATTCATCCTTCACCTTGAACACATGACCACCAGAGCAACTCCAAGGGCTAGTTGGCTTGCCTGCTGATCAGAGCCTCAGGGACAGAAAAGGCTCCAACCCTATTAAACACTGCACCTGGACTCTGCCTGCTGTGAGCCTTGCCCACCAACCTGCGCGTCCCCAACTGGAAGTGGGCCTAAAAGAGCTCTGGCAACCCAACTGTGGTCTTTGGGCAGAACCTACGGACAGCAATGCATCTCCCAGAAGCTATGCATTGAACCATCACTGTGTGATGCATCCCTAATACACGATCCTCAGCTCTTCGGAACTGCTGCTGTGCAGCGCATCCTTAAAGCAGGACCTCACGTTGCATCCCCCCAGTTCCTCAGGATCACTGCTGCACAATGCATCCTTAACTAAAGAACTTGCATCACAGCCCGCAGATTGTCTGAGCCAGAGCTGCAAGAAGCATTCTCAACTCAGACGGTCACAACAGTTCACAATCAGGATTTAAAGTACTTTGTACATTGGCCCTAACTTTATCACTGTGTCTGACTCATGCTCCATCAAGGTTGGCCTGAAATTGTGACTTTGTACCAGTCTGGCTCAAGCAGATAACCACATGTGGCATTGCGTACTCTACAAGAAAAACTGAAAATGGGCAGTGCTACAAAAATAATCCATGAGGCATTGTAGTAATATCCATATTAAGAACAGATAGTTCAATTATTGCAAAGTCCATCCAGATGGGTCAAGAAATTCTTCCATTAATTTATACACACAAAAAAAGACGTAGAGGTAAGTCTTCAAAAATGTTTACTGGGGGCATGACCAGTAGCCCAACATGGTCTCGCAACCTATTGAGACTCCTGTGTCCATGTCACCCCTGTACGATCATCCACCCTCACCACCCCCTCATACCATTCCTCTAGAGGCAAGGAGGGGAGCAGACTATCCATTGAAGCCCCTTCGTTTGCGATCAATAGAGGGGCACACATGGTAACAATCTGCAGCATCTGAGGTTGTGACTCTGCAGTGCACAAGAGTCCGCCTGACAAGCCAGAGGACATAACAGCTGTGAGGCTGATGACTTACGTGCCATCTTGAGTGGAGCAAGCAGCGGCAAGCTGGGCCAATGAAAGGGCCTGCAGAGGAGGGCCAGTGGCTGCAAAGGACCATCCCTTGGGTGGTCTTCTCCATCTCTCCTGCAACACTACCTACATCCATAGAATGGGCCCATGGGGCCCTTTGGCTTCTTCTGTCATGGGTGGATCACGGACTGCTGGACCTCACCCTGCATGTGGCATCAGCGGCTGACAAAATTGACCTAGGTGAGGCCTAGCGAGAGGGAGGCCCTCTTGATGTGAACTGCCCATATGCCATACCAAATATCCAACAAATGGTGGGGGCCACCTTGGACAGACCCCAAAGAGAACAGGAGCCTGATGGAGTGTGGAGGTGAGGAGGGAGGCGAGAGCTGCTTGAAGAGCATTGCTTTGGGTATGAAGGCATCAAGACCAAGGGTGCTATAGGAGAGGAGGCCCGGGTGATGGTGAGAACTCTTGTGGGACACTGTGACCCCCCCACCAGGAGAACTCTTGACCTGGCAACCCCCCAAACACCAGAAAGGTGGTGACTTGGGGAGCTTAGGGGGGTTGTAGAACAGAGCAGCTTGGGAAGTGATAAGGAGGAGAAGGAGTGAGAATACCCTCTGTGACACTTGGAGAGGGAGAGTGGGTAGCTCCCTTTTCTCACCCACCTTCAGCTGAGGACAAAATTGTGATTGGACTGGTGAGGACCATACAAAATTGGGCCTGCCACCATGGCCCAACAGTGGTTTGGGGTGCCCCACCTCACTCACATAGGGCTGCCCCTTGATGGACCCATGACTCAGACCCCCTACTCCAGCCAGTGGGGAGGCAGAGACCAGGCAGAGACCGACATGCCAAAAGGCTGTAGAACTAGGACCTTATTCCATTTGGGGGTGAAAGCTAGTGTCTCCAGGGCATAAAGGGCACTCTTGGGCCCAAGATTGTCTCCATGGTGGTGAAGATGTTGCTGTTGTGGGATGACATCAACAAAATGAACAAACACCTCTAAGACACAGAAAAACGAGTGGCGGGTACCTCGGACACCAGTGGCACTCTAAAAAAACAAATGGACAGCCTACAGAAAGAGAACACCTCCATGGAAGTCAAAATGGAGGCCATAGAAGGCAGATCCAGGCACAACAATCTCTGCCTGGTGGAGGTTAGCGAGCCCTCAGACAGACCGAGCGTTGACCTCTTCATTGAAAACGTTGTCCTCACCATCCTTTTGCAGCCCAAGTGTCTCTCAAAATTCTTCTCTGTGACATGAGCCCACCGGATGCCCATGACTGCTCTCAGACCGGGGGCACCTCCTCGAACAATAATAGCAAGAATAATAGCAAAAATCTTTAACCACAGAGACTGAGACCCTCCCCTGACTTGAAATTCAAGAACACCATGGTCAGCTTATATCCAGACTTCACATTCAAAGTCCAGCAGCTGCAACGCAGGTTTCCCGAAGTGAAGAATGTTCTCCACAACAAAGAGCTGAAATACGTGATTCTCTTCCCAGCCAAGCTGCCCGTGCTCGCTGAAGGGAATATATGGTACTTCTACTCTCCGGAGGAGGCTTGGGAGTGGCTAGAAAGTTGGTGCCCAATCACCAGTGACAGACGAGGGGAGGCCCCTGCTGCGCACAGGGGGAAGTGGGTAGTGAAACACACAGAGACAAACCTGCGACAACCAATGGCAGAAACAACCATAAACTGTGAAAACAACCTGGAGAAACTCAACACGCCAATAAGACCTGACATTTCCTCCTCCCCTCCCTTCCTTTTTTTCAAGTCTGATGCTTTGTTTGTAACTCCACTATCAAACAGGTTTAGAACAAACAAACTTAAGTTTTACTCTGGTATTAAGCTGAGTGGGGACGACTAGACACAAAATCCAACATCGATGGGACTAAACCACGGTGCTTGTCTGGCAAGACTCACCCCAGTTCTAAGGTTTGCTAACATGCTGAGATGGACAACAGGCGCCTTTGAAGTTAGGGAAAGGTGGGAAACATTAAACTCATTAACCAGGGTGGCACGTAGTGGGAACTTCATTGGGGATATGATGTTCAATTTAACATTACGGGGCAGTGGCAATTATGATTAGAGACAAACCACACAGGGCACTAAACTCAGTGCATAGGACACATAACAGGGACCAACACACAGGGATCCACCATGACATACAACCCTCACATCCGCCTTATAATCCTGTGTTGCAATGTCAATTGGCTCAGGGAAAGGTTATATTGAGGGAAAACACACCAACATCTCAAGCAACACAGTCCCAACTTAGCACTACTATAGGAGACTCAACTCCTGGGTAAATCTGGCAATGACATTTTAAGATACAGTTACACCATAAACACACATGCAGGCTACACCACTGACTCCAGAGGAGTAGGTATTTTACTCAAAAACTCGGTCCTGTTTACTCCACACAGAACCTGGACCGATCCCCAAGGGAAATAAATGGCCCAATTGGGCACCTGGGAGGGTATCTCCATCAATATCTGCTCAATATATATCTCTACAGAACACCAGCAGCTCACAGTTCCAGGGTTGGGTGACCTCTCACTTCAACTGTCAGAAGGCCTTTGGCTCATTGGCGGAGATTTCAATGCAGCCATGTCAGAGGACAAGGACAAACATTATCAGGCTCAATACACCAGTTTGGGTCCCCACTCTGGCCTCCTTTGATGCAGCGCTCAGACTAGCTGACATTTGGTGCCTCGGTCACCGGGGGAATTCCAATACACTTTTCTGTCCACAGCGCACTACAGTGTCTCCAGACTAGACTACAAATTCACCCAAACTAACAATATGACCAAAGTTGCCAATATCCACCACCTAGCTATGGGAATATCAGATCACTCGCCAGTGTGGCTGGAGCTGTGGGGACACTGTGGGGATACTCCAACAGACCAGGCTGACCCAAGGCTATCAGTACCTGGTACGTCTCAGATAGAACACTGATGATAAAGCTTGAACAGGTGACCGTCATATTTCAAGACCAATGAGAGATCAGTCAGCTCACATTTAACACTCCTGGGAGGCATATTTGGGAAAAGTGACACTGCACACAGTGCAGCACCAAGTTTTTTGTGCCCCTTAGCGCCCCCCTAACACCACCATATGTACGCCACATTTAAAATACAGTGCACCATGGCAGTTGTTAGGGGACTAGCATCAGAACTTTTGATGCTAGCCCGGTGCTTTGCATGATTAGCATAAAACAATCTGATGCTAATCACGCAAAGCACCCAGAGGCCTTTTGTAACCAATGGACACCTCCTTTTAATGCCTGCTCTTAGCAGGCATTAAAGGTGCCAAAAGAAAAAATCCTTATGCCATTTTTTACACTCCCCTAATGGGGAAATGCCCCCTTTGCATACATTATGCCTGGCGCAGGCACAATGAAGCGCAAAGGGTTACAAAGTGAAGCAATGTGTGCATTGCAGCACTTTGTAAATATGGTACAGCATTTTTGGTCTTCTAACACCACTTTACCGTAAAAATATTGCCGCTAATGTGGCATTGGAATGGCACTAGGGACACTTAAAGATGCATCTGGGAGTCATACAAAACAGTGATCCAGGGCCAAGCGTATTCCTTGACTGCCAGGAGATAAAAAGCAAAGAAAGAGAAGCTTGAGACCCTAGAGGCGGAGATCACAGCTATGGAGACACAGACACATGAGTGGGAGGCTGAAAGGAGTGCACACTCCCTAAAGGCTCAAACAAACGGAATACCGAGATCTAGCTAAAGACAATGTGAAGACATGCTACATACTGACTGACAGATGATTCATGAAGTGGGCACCAAAGCTGGTAAGCTGCTGGCTTGGTTGGAAAAATGAGATTGAGTCCAAAAGCTGGTCCTGCAAATAACAATGGGGGGAGAAGAACAGACCCAGTTGTCATGGCGGAAGGGTTTGCAAACCATTATGAGAACCCCTACTCTATGAAGATGCACTGTAGGCTATCTGACATTAAGGCCTTCCTAGATGACAAATAAACTCCTCACCTCACAGAGGAGCAAAGACTGCTCCTTCATGCCGACATACACCCTAGCAAAATCGGCCTAGCACTAGGTTCCCTCAACTGCAACAAGGCAATTGAACCTAGTGGCCTCCCCATCGAGCTTTACAAACACCTGACCAATAAACTGGAACCCTACCTACTAAAGAGGTGGTTGGAGGCCAAATGCATGAGTCAACTCCCTGAAGGCCAGAGACAAGCCAGAATAGTGGTAATCCACAAGGCAGGAAAACCCCCGGCAAGGTGTAGCTCCATCTGGCTTTTCCCCCTCCTCAACATGGAGATAAAAATCTGAGCCAAACTACTAGCCAACCAACTTTGTCAAGTGATAGCCTCACTTGTACATTTGGACCAATCAGGTTTTATGTCGAGCAGACTTAACCTCTGCTGACTATATGGGGTGTTAGCTGAGTCGAAAGACGCAATGGTGTCCATGATGGTATTGTCCATGGACACCTCAATGGCATTCAACACCCTACAGTGGAATTACATGTTTGGTGTGTTGGAGAGGCTGGGATTTAGGACCAAATTCCTAGTCTGGGTATACTTCCTGTATCGTGACCCCCTGGCCCAAGTCAAGATGAATGGGACCTTGTCCCACAGATTTATTGTACACAGCGGGACAACTGTCCCACTAGCTCACTGATGTTTGCTTTTACCTTGGTGTCTTTGGCCGCTGGGTCAGACAAGACTCCCTTGTCTGAGGCATACATTGGAGGAGACTTGGGTACCTTTCCATATGCAGATGATATCTTATTCTACATCATCAAACCTCCCCGACAATATCCACAATGATGCAGATCCTCCGGTTCTTCGGACAACACTTGGGGTACACAATTAACTGGGATAAGTCCCTCATGCATTTGATTACGGCCCCCGCACCAGCCTTGGAAAGAGACATCTTTATGCCCATATCCAAAGTTGAATTTAAGTATCTGGTGATCTATGTCTTTGTTGGCCCACACCTCTTCCACTAAAAAATACGCAGCCCCTGTATTAGACCGCTTTGTGGCTGATGTCCAACATCAGAGGAAGTTGCTGCTCTCCCTATTGGTGTCATTTAAAGACATACAACTGCAACATGCACAACTGAAACACATTCCAAAACATACCGTATTCAAAGAATCTTTGCTATTAGAGGTCCGCATCCTGACAGAATCACTACCTAAGGAGACCATTCCACTTATATACAAGAAATTAATTAACAACTCTCCAAACACCCTGACTAACCTTAAGGCCAAATGAGAAACAGATGGGAGAATTTGCAGAGAGTGAATCGGAGGAAGCCACTGGTGCCTTTAGGGAGGTTGTGATAAAAACAGGATTTTGTCTCATCCAACTATGCATACTACATAATTCCTGTACGTTTTTACATGCCATGGGTAGAAGCCCCACTAATCTCTGCCTCCGGGGATGTGGCGAACAGGGTACATTTCTACATATGTTGCAGTCCTTTCTGAAAATGCAACCCTATTGGTTGGCACTACAGGGACTCCTGAAAGAGATCCTGGGTGTAGAGGTCCTGGACACAGCCAAAAGTTGCATCCTACATTTTTGGGGGGATGACCCCCCCACCCAGGTACAACAAACTCTGGTTATCATTAGGTCTGACAGTGGCCAAATGCAACATAGCTCAAATGTGGAGTGTGCTGCATGCATCGGAGATTAATGAGTGGGAAAAAGACATAGACAGGTGCATACTGGTGGAAAGAACAATATATGTGTGTTGAGGCTGCCCAAGTAAATAGGAGAACATTTGGTCCCCATGGAGAACATTTTGAAGGATGAGGGTATAACCTTTGGGGAGACAGGTGGGACCATAGCTTGAGAATACTAAGGGGGTTATTCTAACTTTGGAGGAGGTGTTAATCCGTCCCAAAAGTGACGGAAAAGTGACGGATTTACCACCAGCCGTATTACGAGTCCATTATATCCTATGGAACTCGTAATACGGCTGGTGGTATATCCGTCACTTTACCGTCACTTTTGGGACGGATTAACACTCCTCCAAAGTTAGAATAACCCCCTAAGTTTGAAAAAGAATGGATTTGGATTTTTCACTGCCCTGGCTGACTTAGTGTATGAATGTCTGGTCTAAAGATACCAGACCCTATATAGACCAAATGGCTATAATGTACTGTTGTTTTATGCCCTTTCCATGAAAATCTCAATTAGAAGATATATTAAAAAATGTTTCCTGTTAACTGAATGATTCAATATAAGAGGGCAGACAATTTGTTGAGAGGAAGAACCAATAGGGATGTGGATAGTGTATTTTGTATGGAGAATTAGTTTGTTACCATAAATGAATTATTACCATAACTGAATTGGGCTGTCATCCATATTAAATTTATGCAGTAAGTATTACGTTTATTTGATTGGTTGATAGTGTGATTCAAGGTAGCCGATTGGACCAAAAAGAGACTATGGAAATATTCTGGAACTTGGCATTGGTGAACCTAGAGTGGTACACATTGGAAACCATGATGGAAGATGAGCAAATTCCTAGTGGATTGGATAGTTTGATGGTTTAATGTGAGAGAGCAGTCAATTGGTAGACAGAAAGAACCAATAGGGACGTAGATAATGTATGTTGTGTTGAGAATTAGGTTTATACTATAAATGAATTGTAGGCTGTCGGGCCACAGATATTTTGTTTATTGGATTGGTTGACAGTGTGACCAGAAAGAGCCTAAGGAGATATTCTGGCACTTGGCATCTGTGAAACTAGAGCGGAAAACATTGGAAACTGCAAAAGAAGATGAGTGCATTCTTAACGGATTGGATAGATTGATGTGGAATCCTGATTGGGAGATATTTAAAGGAAATGCTCGATGGCATTGCTTCATACCAGTCATGAATGTAGTAGTGGAAGCCCCTGCACCTTGATTTTGATACGGTAGAGAAGAAGTAGTATTAGGAGGTTTTTTGTGTTCCATTGAATTAATAAGGGCATAATTTAATTTTTGGGAGGTACATTGTATTGACTTGTTATTTGAACTTTGGTTGGAATGATAATGGTTAAATAGGAGGTGTTTGCTGGGAAAGCATAGGGTTTGTCTTACATTTTGGAAATTGAAGCCTTTAGCTTTTCCCCTCTCAATTATTAGATAGTAGTCCTTAGTGTCTATTATATTCTATGGTCTGCACTTTTGCAACCATCTAAAACTTCCTATAAGCAACAAATTGTACAAAAAATAATGCACAGTGATGACTGTTTTAAGATACAGGCGTTGTATTGTAAATTGAAGCAAATAGCCTCCTAATTTCCTCCTTTCGTTTATACAGGAGTTCACAGTTTCTATGATCTACTATAATCTGCAATATGGAAACCATCTAAAACATCCTGCATGTAGTACATCATGCATGTTAATACTAATATTAATGATACATGTGTTGTAAGTATCATTTTAAGTGGACAGGAAATAATAAATTAAGCATGCCTTATCTTTTTCTCTATTAGGGAATATAGGACTGGGGCAGAAAGAAAAAAATTCTATAACAAGTTGAATTATGTTGAAATGTTTATTCACAATGAACGAGGGTTTTCCGAAGATAGGTTGAACCGAAAATGGTTATAATATGATACGTATAGATAGAAATTATCATAGTTGGTTTTTAAGTTTTTTATGTGTTTTTAAATACATCTTTGGATATATTTGTTTCATAGCCTTAAGGCTGGGCTGGATGTATCCATTTTGTGAAGAATAAACTTTTTTGAGGACTCACCTCTATGTCTTTCCGTATGTGTAAGGATTAATAGAAGAATTTCTTAACCCATCTGGAAGAACTCTGCTATAGTTAAACTGCCTGTTTATTAATGTTGATATCACTACAATGTCCAAGGGATTATTTTTTTAGGGCTCTGAATTTTCAGTTTTTCTTGTATCGTACAAGGCTTGTGGGCAGTGGGACCTTTTTTTTGAGGAGTAGCGTTGAATAGGAAAACCTGAGCATCAACACTTGTGCGGCCAAGGACAAACTATAACCGCTTTGTTTGAACAGCTGGCTCTTTGTACTTTGACATACTATATTCACCAAAATCTTTAAAATTGCATATCTCATGTTCTACTCATTGGATTTTTGTGTTGTGCTTTCACTTTATTATTGTTTAGAGTGCTGCATAAATACTTTACACATTGCCTCTAAGTTAGGCCTGACTGCTTTTTTTCCAAATATTTTACCAGTTGGTTGAGCACAGGTTAATTTGGGGATTGTTTGTGTTTTACCCAAAAGAGCATTGTGGTTGCTGTCTAAGTTGGGGTTCACCAACCTCCTCCAGTAACCCAATTTCATTCAGCTGAGAATTACTTTTATGCATTCATTGGAAAAAGCATACACCGGGTGCACCAAGTTTTTGTTTTCTATGGTATGTTTGTGCTCCATGATCTTTTTTAACAAAACAAATAATGTACTGCCCGGTTAAGTTTCCTACCAGAGTATTCAAATATATTTATATTGCACAGTCCATTTTGTAAGGAAGCAAACTTTTTTTTTATCAGAACCTGTCTTATTTGCTACAGAATACAACATAATTTCTGTTTGTGTGGTTCTTGGGGCATTTATTGTATTTTGCATATCATAGTAAAACACCTTTTTAAGCAAACCAATTTGGCTGTGGTATTTGCAACATCATCCCCAGCCTGGGTACTTGTGAGTCAACATGGCAAACTGAGAAATTGGTTTCACACGTCTTTATTCCTCTGTGTGTAAGTGCAAACTCAGCATTCTAAACATAAAATCTGTTCACCACACTTTACCACTTATGTCACACTTCTATGGAGTCCATCAAGAACTAAAAGGCCCCCCCTTCATTACAAACTTACAAGACACTACACTATCCTTTGTATAACTCTATCCAAGTTAATATTTTAAGGGACTACTTTCTGATATGTAATCTGAGCATGAACTCTCAATATTCCTTTCAAAACATAATATGAATAGAAAAATGTCCGGTGTTTATCTATTTTTTGTATTTTGTAATAATTTTTGTTTCTAAATTTCAAATCAGGATCAGAACCGGCAGGGTTCATTTTTTCAAGCTTTTTAGTTTCAACTCCATAAATGTTGCACCCCTCCCCCATCCCTAGTTCTGAGCCCATTTTTGGCTATTTGGGGTACTTCATGCTTAGGCCTCCATAACCTTTTGTCCACATAATGTATCCATAGCAACTTTGTGTCCTTTTTTCCCCATCATTCTGGGGATTCTAAATGTACCCAGGGTTTATGGATTCCTTTGGAAGAGACTGAGAAAAGAACCTTTTCAGTTTTTTGGGACAAATGCGAAAAAAGTGCTCTGGATAAAAGTGTCTGTTTTTTTAATAAAAATGGCATCAATTACCAGTTTGCGGTGCTAAAGTCATGATCTTCCCCACTTTCAGAAGCATGTGGAGCTCAAGAAAAAAAAAAAAAAATGACCACAATTTTGCCATTTTTGAATGAGGTAGCACATTTTTCCTTTGTGTTTTCTTTGAACCTACTTTCAGTTTGTGGTGAAAAGCAGCGTAAAAGCCATATGTGATCCAGGAAAGCTATATTTTTCTGGACAAAATTTCCAATTTAGCAAGGGGCCCTATGTATAGATCCCTCAAGGTTTCCCTGAAGAAACTGAGGGCCTTATTTACAAGTCCTTTGCGCTACTGCTCTGTCCTTTTATTTGTTGATGCAGTGGTAATGCTTGCAGTTCACTACACTGCCGCAAATGTACATATTGATGCTTTGGGCCTAATGCATCAGTTTATAAATCCCTGAATCATATTATAGCTGTGCAGGTATAAAATATGCAGGCTAGGCGTTAACTCTGGAAAAGCAACGCAGAACTGACGCAGTGAAATTTACAACATTTCACTGCGTCATCGTGCAATTTCGCCGCATTAAAGTTTTACCACCAGCTCAAGGCAGGTGTAAAATTGACACATGGCTTTATTCCTCTGAGATACTCCTCTCATTGCTGGAGTTACGTCAATTCAACTCTGCTACTACTGCAATGCGAGAGTTTAGCATGGCATTGTTTGGAGATGTGCAGGAAACGCAAAATATCTGGGGCAGCAATGGCAATGTGTGACATTCTTATAAATGGCCCTAAAGAAACTTTGTAAACGAGTAGGAAAAAAATCAACTTGTGGCAATGGTTTAATTTGTAACTTTTTGTCACAATGGCCAATTTACTAAATCCATATATCTTTCTAGTCACCAGACCCTCTTGGTTTTGGGGATATATAGGGTCTGCAAGTTCTCTAAGAACCCGAGTTACCCAGAGGCAACATCTGAGCTGCACTGTACAATGGTTTTTCATAGTGTTCTGAGTAAAGACCAATTCATATGGTTAAATATCTTTTGTAGAGTGTGTGTTTCTGAAATGGGCACAACATAGGAAATGTAGGAGCAGTGGTTATTTAAATATTTAAACATCTCTGAGTTTGTGGGTACCCATACATGCATATCGTTTAGAGGATATTTGTTTAAATTTATAAGGCACAAATGCAGCAAAATCCAATTTGTAATAATGAATAGCCTGCTATTCTATGCTTCCAAATGTCTTCTCATTAAAATGGTACCTCACTTGTGTTGGTAGGCCTAGTGCCTGTGACAGGAAATGGCCCAAAACATAACATGTATATAACACATGTTTCCACTCAAAACTGCCATGTTTTTTCCAAAGAGGTAAGCTGTGGGTTTTGGGCCCTAGCTTAGCAGGAACCTAGGTAAACCCAGCTACCCTGTACATTTTTGAAAATTAGACAACCAGGTGAATCCAGGATGGGGAGACTTGTGTGGCTCTACCCAAGAAGTCTTACTTAGAATCACTTGTAAACCTTACACTTTCACTTAAAAAAACACATTTTCCTCACATTTCTGTGATGGAAGGCTACAGAATATGAGGGAACCCACATTTCTTTTTTCCAAACAGCATTCCCCTACGTTTTTAGATAAAAATGATACCTTCCTTGTGAGGGTAGGCCTTGTGTCCACAACATGAAAAGGCCCAAAACAAAACATTGATACATCTTATTTTTCCACTCAAAACTGATCCGTTTCTTGCAAAGTGGGTGGCTCTGGTATTTGAAGCCTTGTTCAGCCCGCACCTAGGGAAACCTGGTGTTGCTCAAACGTTAATTTACCTTAAAAGATCAAAAGATAGGAGGAGTTTGGCAACATTGGAACAGTTTGTTTCATTAAACATTATGACTGGGAGAACAGTTAAGGAATAGGAGTTTGAAGACTGTCTCAAGGTGCAGTTGATTTGTGCGGTGTCTTACACAATTCTCTGGGTACTATAAAACAATTACAACATTTCTTTTTGGATAAAGAATGTGAGCAGTTGTTTTGGAGTGATAAATAAGGTTTTGATGACAAATACAAGTGGGCCAGGACCTTGTGTGCACACAATGTTGGCCAGCATGTACGTATCCAGATTTCCAGCCTGAGAGGCAAGTGGTTGCTGCGTGTTCCTGTGCGTGCTGTGCTCTGATTGGCTGAGTGTTCCTAACTTCAAGTGGCATCAAACTTTACGGTGCGTGGGGGAATGGGTGCACTCCTCTGGCCATGTGTGTTTTATTGGGGCCAATTTTCTCGGACCATTGTGGTGTTGCTGTGCATATTTATTGACTGATCTAAGATTCCTGTTCACACATTCGTGTAATGCTATCTGTATTTAACCACCGACTCCATCTTGAAAACTGACTCTATTTTGTGCTTAGCTTAGCTTCAGATGCCGTCACATTAGTGGGGAGGTATTTTTCCACAAACTTTATTTTCTGCACTTAACGTGTTTTCCCTCTTTCCCACCAGCACGGGGTTGCAATGCATCAGAACCATAACATGGGGGATGTGGACAGTAGACATGATAAAACAGTCTCAGCTTGGGAATATTTTCAATGTTTTCCTTACGGAAAAGTACTGCTCCTCTGTCTCTGGAATGTGCATTGTGGCAGCGCCGGTTCCTTTGTGTGTTTTTGACACAGATCGAGTACAGACAGCATTTGAATTTCATAACTTACACAAAGGGAGGGGAAGATTACCAGAACCTTCCTCTTGGGTTTGTTTAGGGTATATAAGGTGGGGAAGCTTGGGGCTGAGGTAGAAGGAACTCATTTTGGGTGTGGATGCATTGCTCAGAACAAAGTCCCATCGGGGAAGTTTTGCCTATCTCAGCTGTCCAGGGTTCCAAAGCTTGACGTTGGAACCAAGATGATGTTCTTGGATTCGATCCCCATGGTGATGCATTTTTATTCTTAGTTATCTAGCTTCACTGTGCACATATATATTCACTGCATATATTCATTGTTGATGTATTGCACCTTTTTATGCCTGTCATTGTTTAACTGCTGTGAGTATTTTAGCATTTTCGCATGTTTTACTGCATTCAAGTTAAATGGTCATGTTCATATTTTCATGTGCTTTATTTAGATATTTTGGAAGTGCCTTAATAAATGTATTATTCAAACTAGGAATGCAGCATTCTTTGGCATTGTTTTCCTCTTGGTTTGAAGCAAAGCAGAACAATTTGTCTGCTGGCTACATGCCACCCCATCTGTGACCTGTCAATTTGTAAACTCAGGCCTAGGTCTCAGGCCTTCCTGACCATATATTTTTGTGCCGGGGTTGATGGAGAGTTCATGACTGATGAATTTAATAGTGGTGATGCAACTTCGTTCTTATATATGAATATATCGTTGTGTGCATCGGCATACATTTTTCCAATATTAACATTCCTCTCTCTAATCCATACTTCATGATAGTCACATCATCAAAGGCTTGTTGTCTGCCCTTTGCAAAATTGCTACTTCCCTAGCTACTTGCCTTCTAACTAATTTAAGGACTGCATCTTTACAGCAGGAAACCCCCACTTGCAGGAAACCACACATAAACATTAATACTATAAATATGGGCAACAATGATGTGCAGAGACCAGTCAGCCACCGGGAGAGCCAGGAGAACTAGTTTGTGAACGACTCATGCTCAGGGGCACTTCCTTCCTCATGCATGTCTTTTTGTAGTCAGTGCAATGCTTGGATGGCAAGAGTCAGACTCCAATTGTCCATGTCATTGCCTTGTTTAAACGTACAGCAAAGTTCACCAATCTTTGTACAAACCCCACCAGAAGTCATTAAATCCAACATATATCGATGTTGCCTCACCATGAGGTGGATGGCTCTCAGTTCTTCCATGATTGCATTGAGGCTGAGCTCAGTGCTGTTCATCATTTTGAGCTTTCCCACCTGATAATTTTAACCAGTGGGCGTTCATGTTTGTCTGCATGGTGAAGAAGGGTATGGCCCCTCCTTCTGATACTTATGCATCAGAGAAAAGTCTTCTGGAATGTCCTTGTACTGAGCTCAGCCAAAATATTCAGCAGTTCTTTTCTCTTGAGCCTGATGCAGCAGAGTTGTCTTCTTCTTTAGCGGGTGTTAGTAGAGTTCTGATGATCCTCTCTAGGAATAACCTGAGAGTCAGGGTGTTTATGGTGATGAAGCAACAGAGGCTACGCTCTGAGTGCAGGCAAACTTACTGCATTGCCAGTAAGTTTCCATCAGCATGGAGGTGTCCAATTGTATGTCCGGAGTGTGCAGGATTGTGTAAATTTTTATTCACACCCAGCGGAATGGTTGCTTGGGCTGGGTTCCCTGGCTGTGGTTCTGTTGTCATGTGTTTGTCCAACTACCCGACCCCTGTTGTGGACTGACTTCCATGCAGCTGAGTGTAAGGCGCATTTGGGAATCCCTGGGCTTGATTTTGTGGATGGAAATTTTGTGGGGACTGACGTCAACTCATCGAACTCTGTTTGTGATATGCCTTAACCCAGCATCTTCGGCCATGTGGCCCATTCTGTGGCAACAGTAACATTCTCTAAGAACTGGCTGCTGCCAACTTTCCTTGTTTCTAATGTTGTAGCTGGGTTGTAAGCCTCTGGGGTTTTGTGGTGGAGCTTCCTTCAAAACTGATACCATTTGCAGGCTCGCAGCCAACGCAGCCCCCCTGAGTGCAGTCTTTAGCAATTTGTGTTGGACCAGCTTAACAGTGTTCCTCTCTGCTTGTTCCTGTCTTTACCTGTGTTATTCTTGTTTCTTTTTGTGAGAATGTAATATGTGAGTTTGTATCTCGTACCACGGTTTGGTGTCTTGCCCCACTAAGCTGTCCAAACTGCCATGTATTTCTGTGTCAGCCCCTTTTTGAGGATATTGTAATGTGATGTGGGGGCCCGTATCAGTCCATGGCTGTCCTGTCCCTTGTCCCCCTTGATCCCTCATCCTATCCGGAAATTCGGTTTTGGTCTCTCCAGGTGTCATATTTTCTGCCATTAGCTTCCTACATCTTGGCAGTCAGGGAACATTTGACTCAGGATCGTCACTAGATGGTGCCTGTACGAATTGAATGTAGGCCCGACATGCTGGTGTTTGTCAGTGTGATAGCTGGAATGCGAGCTCAGTTGAACATCGTATTAGTCTGCTCTGCAATAAGACTACTTAGCAGACCATAGGTTTATTCCTACTGCCTTCTTCTCAAAACTTGAGATCCATTTCCTGTCCCGTCCCAAAATAGGGGCAACTTGGTCCTTAGCCCTTCTTTATACATCTGAGCCTATGGCACATAGACGGTCCCTGATGTGCCCTTCTGTAGTAGTGGGTATATGTAGGCTTTGTGTAGCTCCACTGTTTTTTCCCTAACATAGCACTTCCATCTTCTTAGACAATCCTACGTGCGGGAAAGTTCTTCCTGTTATCTCCCCCTCTGTGTCAGATGCAATTTTTTGCAATAAATATGTTCTTTCATTCGAAGGATCCCTCCTCCAGCCAGGGTCTATTTTACTGGTCACTTCACTCAGTCCATCAGGCTAGCAAGTGACAAAATGGTGGCGCAAAGATCTTTCCTTCCTCTCGGGCCACTATCTCTCTTGGGGCTAGTTTGTCTGCCCTGTGCATTTGGGAGGTGTAGCGGACATCGTTTCAATGCTCTCCTCATGCACACGTAATGATGCCAGCTTGGTTCTCCTCAGGCTAACTTGATATTTTATTTCCTGACCAGCCCCTCTCATACAGTGGTGATCTGGTGAGGCTCAGACCCCAGTCAAAAGCCTCTCTTCTTGTTCTACTTTGGACTCTTCCTCAAATGTGGCTGTGTACCTACCCCTGCTCTCCTCAGTTGGAAGGCTTGATGGTCTATTCTCTTGGGATCTTACCATCTTCTTAAGGAGACTCGGGAAAATGCTGTGTGGTAGGAAATTTGTGGCTCCTTGTAGAGTCCAGAAGTTTTCATCACAGAAATGTGAGGATAATATCTGTTTTTAGTCGGTGTTTGAGGTGTTTAAGGTTTGCAGGGCATTGTGGGCAAGAAAATGGGGTGGGATGCATTTCTAGTTGGCAGACTACCTATACCCAAAAAGTACAGCTGTTCACCATTGCAAGTGGGACGAAACTGGGAGTTAGCCAAATTCTTCTGGCCTTGATGTAAAAACAACACCCACAAGAATCAAATTTCCCCTTGCTTGCCATTGGGATGGAAGGCTGTTAGACCTAGCATTCTTGGCATAGTTTCCCTTAACTTTTTGCCCTCTGACCTCCTGTTTTCTGATTTCATTTTTGCTGGTTTTTAGGATTCTGTGCATGCTACTACTGTTGACCAGTGCTAAAGTGCAGTTGCTCAATACACTACAACATGGTTACATTGTCTTATTCACCTTGCTGATGGGTCTTACTGGGATAGGTGGGAGGGTGGCGCTGATACCCAAAGCTGAATAGGGCTGTGCCTCTCCTCACATAAAGGGCTGCATAGCCCTTGTAGAATGTCTAGAGCAAGAGAAGGAAGGGAAGGGACCTTGGATCTTCAAAGGCCTCTTTTGAAGTCTCCCCTACTTCAAAGAAATATTTTGGTATAAGTACTGGACACCAAACCCCCACTAAATCAGTTTACTTTGGTCCTGAGAAGACTCTATCAACAAGAGGTGCTGTGATGCTGGACGGGACTGCCACTTTGCAACTTACTTTGCTGTGTTTGCCTGCTGCCTCTGATAGTAAGAAAGACTGAAACCTACTCTACAACCTTTAAACCCCCAGTACCTTCAAAGGATTGTTGGCTTGTCCCCTGTTCTTAAAAACTCAGGGCCATCAAAGACTTTGGTGGTCATTACAACCCTGACGGACGGTGTTAAAGCGGCGGTAAAACCGCCAACAGGCCGGCAGTAAAAAAATTGCAATTACGACCGTGGCGGAAACCGCCAACAAAGACAGCCACTTTAACACTCCGTCCGCCATGGCGGTACAAACAAACAGCGCGGCGGTCACCGCCAACAGACAGGCAGAGGACAATGTACCGCCCACACTATTATGACAGGCCAATCCGCCACCTTTTCCGGGGCAGATTCACAGCGGATAAAAACACGGTAGAAACAGGAATTTCGAAGGGAAAACGCTCACCTCTACACACTCCACGAGGAACGACGACACCATGGACCCGGAACTCCAAATCCTACCTGCGATAGTCTTCCTGCTCCTGTACCAGAAGCACCAACGCCGGCGGCAAAGACCACGGTGAGTACTGCACCTATGACACAGGGGAGGCAAAAAACAGGGACAAACACACGCAACACCCCCACCCCCACCCTCACCCACTACAACACACACACTAATACATATCTATACTTGATAGTAACACCCCCCAACCTCCTGGAAGAATGCAAAGACAAAAGGAAATGAGTGTAACCATTGTAATATATTAAAATGCAGTACGCAAAAATGTACATATATACACTATTAACAAAATATACACCAAGAATAGTAGTCCAGATATTGCACCATTTATAGTCCATGGACCACTGGGCCCAAAATGCATGGGCGAGGCCCACACACGATACCAGATCAATACAGAGAGAACACTGCAGGGGCATCAGCTAGGAATACAACAGGCACCTCGGGGGGAAAGGAAGGGGGGCACCTCAGCCGGATGAGTGCACGACGCCAGATCCACGAGGGGGCTCCATGCCCACTGATGTATCCTGGGGAGTGCAAAGCCACAGTCTCTCAAGTCCATACAGTGGGTGGTTTGCCCACTGTTCAATCCTGGGGAGTGCAAAGCCACAGTCTCTCAAGTCTATACAGTGGGTGGTTTGCCCACTGTTCAATCCTGGGGAGTGCAAAGCCACAGTCTCTCAAGTCTCTACAGTGGGTGGGTTGCCCACTGTTCAATCCTGGGGAGTGCTAAGCCACAGTCTCTCAAGTCTATACAGTGGGTGGTTTGCCCACTGTTCAATCCTGGGGAGTGCAAAGCCACAGTATCTCAAGTCTATACAGTGGGTGGTTTGCCCACTGTTCAATCCTGGGGAGTGCAAAGCCACAGTCTCTCAACTCTCTACAGTGGGTGGGTTGCCCACTGTTCAATCCTGGGGAGTGCAAAGACACAGTCTCTCAAGTCTCTACAGTGGGTGGGTTGCCCACTGTTCAATCCTGGGGAGTGCAAAGCCACAGTCTCTCAAGTGGATAACAGTCTCCACTGGTTCTGGAGGGGGACTGGTGCCCAGAGTGCTTCATCCTGTGAAGGACAGAGGTAGTGGATGGATCTCTCCACTGGTTCTGGAGGGGGACTGGGGCCCAGAGTGCTTCATCCTGTGAAGGACAGAGGTAGTGGATGCATGTCTCCACTGGTTCTGGAGGGGGACTGGTGCCCAGAGTGCATCACTCACCCCATGACAGTCCCAGTTGCGTCAGTGCCCCTGCCGCTCATGGGCTAGCAGTGCTTGATTCGGCGGTGCCCTGTTCAGCGGTGCTTGAGTTGGCGGTGCCCTGTTCAGCAGTGCTTGTTTCGGCGGTGCCCTGTTCAGCGATGCTTGAGTTGGCAGTGCCCTGTTCAGCGGTGCCTGAGTTGGCGGTGCCCTGTTCAGCGGTGCTTGTTTCGCCGGTGCCCTGTTCAGCGGTGTTTGAGTTGGCGGTGCCCTGTTCAGCGGTGCCTGAGTTGGCGGTGCCCTGTTCAGCGGTGCTTGTTTCGGCGGTGCCCTGTTCAGCGGTGCTTGAGTTGGCGGTGCCCTGTTCAGCAGTGCTTGAGTTGGCGGTGCCCTGTTCAGCGGTGCTTGTTTCGGCGGTGCCCTGTTCAGCGGTGCTTGAGTTGGTGGTGCCCTGTTCAGCGGTGCCTGAGTTGGCAGTGCCCTGTTCAGCGGTGCCTGAGTTGGCGGTCCTTCATTGCCCAGCTGGGCTGGGGCTGGCGGTCCTACATTGGGCAGCTGGGCTGTGGCTGGCGGGGCCCTCCTTGGCAGCGAGGATGGGGCTGGCGGTGGCCTCCTGTGCAGCGAGGATGGGGCTGGCGGTGGCCTCCTGGGCAGCTGGGCTGTGGCTGGCGGGGCCCTACTGGGCAGCGAGGATGGGGCTGACGGTGGCCTCCTGTGCAGCGAGGATGGGGCTGGCGGTGGCCTCCTGGGCAGCTGGGCTGTGGCTAGCGGGGCCCTCCAGGGCAGCGAGGATGGGGCTGGCAGTAGCCTCCTGTGCAGCGAGGATGGGGCTGGCGGTGGCCTCCTGGGCAGCGAAGATGGGGCTGGCGGGGCCCTCCTGGGCAGCGGGGATGATGGCGGTCTTCTCTGCCGTCCTGCTCCTCCCACACTTGCAGCGTTTATTGTGGCCCTTACCCACCTTGGGTGGAGTCACAGCTGAGTCTACACTCCCACCGGGGCCCCTGGGAGCGGCTTGGGTGGCTGGAGTCTTCCCCATCTCCCACCGGGCACTGGCCAACTTCTGGTGCTTCACAGGGGGGGGACTGGCTGTGCTGTGGCTCCGTGCCACACTGGCTGTCCTGGTGGCCAGTGCACTCCACATAACTGTGACAACAGGCACCACTGGTCCCGGAGATGTTGTGGCTGGGGTGCTAGTTCGGGACCTATTAGTTGGACGGGGGGTGGGAAATAGGTCAAGGCTGGACAGGAAAAGTTGTTTGGACACACTGGGATGGGTAGCTGGAGGGGGTTTGGGAGTGGAGGAAGAGGTGGTGGTTGTAGGAGGTGTAAGTTTGGTGGCTTTGAGTGCAAGTGCATGCGCTGAGGCTGTCGTGAGGTGGATGGCTGTTGGGTGGGTGTGTGCCTGCGTTTGTGTATCTTCGGAGGGGGCGTCACAGACACACTGGGAGAGGACACAGGGGATGTGTGTATGGTAGTGAGGGTGGTGACTGCACGTGAGCGGGGTGTGATGGTGGGTGTGCTGGTGAGGGACGTAGTGGCTGTAGAGGTAGTGCATGCAGGTGTGAGTGTAGACGAGACTGGGAGGGAGGAGGGAGACGACGAGGAGGGGGACACAGTGGAGGCAGTGGACGTTGGTGTGTCTGTATGTGTGTGAAGCTTGCGTGAGTGCCTGTGGGATGTGTGGTGCTTATGTTTGCCTGAGCTTCCCTTGTGTGGTGAGGTGTGTGCAGGCTGGTCTGATGGTGTGCTTGGGATAGACAGAGGTACAGGGGATTGGGTCTGGGTGGAGGAAGTTGGAGGGGGGAGGCTAGACACAGGGACAATGGCTGCCATCAGTGCTGAGGCCAGAGTTTGAAAGGCTCGGTGAAGGGCCGCCTGCCCAGAATGAATGCCCTCCAGGAATGCATTTGTTTGTTGCATCTGCCTTTCTACACCCTGGATGGCATTCAAAATGGTAGACTGCCCAACAGTGAGTGACCTGAGGAGGTCAATGGCCTCCTCACTGAGGGCAGCAGGGGTTACTGGGGCAGGGCCTGAGGTGCCTGGGGCGAAGGTGATGCCCACCCTCCTGGGTGAGCGGGCACGGGGCGAAGGCTGAGGGGCTGCTGGGAGGACGGTGCTGGTAGGGGGGGTGGCGGCTGTACCTGTAGATGGGGGGCACAGATGTTGCCGCCACCACAAGGGAGCTCCCATCAGAGGACGAGTCCGTGTCGCTGGTGTCAGCTCCTGACCCCGCCGTGGTGCTCCCCTCACTCTCCGTCCCACTGGTGTACTCTGAGTCGGTAGTGTGGCCCTTCATGGCCATGCGGGAAGCAGCTCCCTCGTGCTTCGGTGCCACTGCTCCTCTGCCTGATGATGCTTATGCACACAAGAACAGGGAGACCACAAAAAAGGGGGGGGGGGAAACAGAATAAAGACATGCTGAGTGCATGGATTACTGCTACCGCTGGCGGACAAGACAGACACAGAAGCCCCCTGCACTATGTCGCGCTCTTGGGCTCTACAGTGCAATTCATTGGAAATGGCCTACAAGGCTATGGACGACATCTGCACACATAGATGACACAGGTGCATGAATAGCTGTACTTGGCACTATACAGAGGTGGGGTGGGGGGCCACAGGGCCATGCCTTACGGAGGGGCCTAGCCTACGGAACTCACCCTGGGCTAGGGAAACCCACAGCCCTCCTCCCCCACCCAGACACCTCCACTGCGCGCAAAGTCAGCTGAATGAGAGTGTACTCACCCCCTTGTGTCTGCTGTGATGCCTTCAAGCGCCCATCCAACTCCGGGTAGGCCACCGCCAGGATCAAGAACATCAGGGGGGTCATGGTTCGATGGGCACCCCTCCCACGTTGGGAGGCCATCCCCAGCTGAGCCTCCGCCGTCTTCTTGCTCCAGTGGCGAATGTCCTCCCATATTTTCCGGCAGTGGGTGCTCCGTCTGTGGTGGGCCCCCAGGGTCCGGACGTCCTTGGCGATGGCACGCCAAATATCCTTCTTCTGGTTGGCGCTGACCTACATGAAATGTACAGGGGAAGAAGAGAAGTCATTACCAACTGCGCCGTCAAAGTGAGTGGCCCCCATCCCTACCCTTGCCATGTGGCACATGCACCCACCGTCTTTCATGCACGCAGAACTCTGCCCCCTTCCTTCTTACAACCAGCCCTCTCCACACAGGCATAGCCCATACCACATGCTCCCTGTGTATTTACCTGTTGGTCTGGAGGACCGTAGAGTAGCGTGTACTGGGGGAGGACCCCATCGATGAGCTTCTCCAACTCCTCCGATGTGAAGGCAGGGGCCCTTTCCCCAGACGCACAAGACATTGGGGGTCATTCTGACCTCGGCGGTAAAAGGCCCTTACCGCCGGCCAGAAGTCCGCCATTCTACCGCCGCGGCCACGGTAAACCGCCACGGTCATTCTGACCACCAACTGTGCAACCGCCAAAAACCCGACATCCACGGAACTCCGCCTCATCAGCGGGCAGCGATAAACTGGAGATGACCAAACCTCCACCACCACGCCAACACAATCACGCCCATGCCATTCTGACCCACGAATCCACGCGGCGGTCTTTCAACCGCGGTATTCCATTGGCGGTACACACCGCCGCGCTAAAAATACACACACAGCTCCAAAACACTGCCACATTGGACAATTCGAAATCCACACACCTGATACACATACACACACCACTCCCACACACCCAATTAACTATAAAACACACACCCACTTCACCCACAAACCCCTACAACCACAAATATCTGAGAGAAGGCGCAATACACTGAGAGAGAGCACAGGGAACGCAAAGCACAACACACACAGGAACACAACATCCTCACACACACCACATGTACGCACACATCACCACACATCACCACGCACATCACCACAAACACCACCCCACACCTCATCCACACCACCCCATGGCACCCCAAAGACACCCCAGGTTCTCGGACCAAGAACTGAGGGTCATGGTGGAGGAAATTATAAGGGTAGGGCCCCAGCTCTTCGGCACACAGGTGCAGCACACCACTATAGCAAGGAAGGCGGAGCTATGGCAAAGGATCGTAGACAGGGTCAACGCTGTGGGACAGTATCCCAGAAATCGGGAAGATATCCGAAAGCGATGGAACGACCTACGGGGGAAGGTGCGCTCGATGGTGTCGCGACACAACATCGCTGTGCAGAAGACTGGCGGCGGATCCCCACCCACACCACCCCAATTCACAGCATGAGAGCAAGAGGTAGTAAACATCCTGCATCCTGATGGCCTCGCTGGAGTACACGGAGGAATGGACTCTGGTAAGTCGAATCTCAACTACTTCACCCCCCCCAACCACCAGCATGCCAACCCCCACGCCCACCCTCACCCCCAATCTCAACCCCCCAGCACACATCCTCCCTGCCAATGTCTCACCAGCACAACCCACCCTAAACAACACCAACCCCTGAATGCCAACACAACCCATAGACAGCCATCACCAAAGCATGACCATTGCACATACCCATACACCCCCCCCACCCTCACAACACCTCCCACAAGGGAATGCCAGCACTGGGGGACAAGGGCACTCAAAATGCACGCCATGGCACACACAAAAACAATAACCATACTCTTTCACCCCTGCAGGGCCCGAACGCCAACACACCGCCACGGAGGGTCCAGATATGTCCATCCCACCCCCAGAACAGGGCCCCAGTGAGGACAGCAGCTCTGTCGACCTAGAACCTGATGACCAGCCCGGACCATCGGGGACCTCTGGACAGTCGGTTCCCCACACACAGACACAGGCCACAGCAGACCCAACCCCCTCTGGGACCACCAGCACAGCTCCCACCCAGCGGGCCCATGCCTCTGTCTCCAGGACGCGTCAATCAGCGGTGTGTCCGCCACTACAGGGCACCCAGGCTGACCCAACACCCCAACAACAACAGGGACCTGGGGGCAGTGGTAGTGGGCACACCGTCCAGGGACAGAGGCCCGGGGAAACAGGGCAACTGGGAGGGCTGCTGTGCGACAGGGGGGGGAGGACAGGCCCAGGGAACCGACTCTCCAAGAGGCCCTCACCACCATCATGGGAGCATACCATCACTCCCAGGAGACGATGGCGGCGGTACTGGCCAGGTTCACCGAGATCCAGGCACAGCAGGAGGAACGGTACATGGGGTTCAGCAATGAACTCAGGAACATCGGTACCGCTATGGGGACCATAGTCCAGGCCCTCAACCGTATAGAAACCACATTGCGGGACCATGTGGCACCACAAAGGGCCCCTGTCACTAGCCAGGACCAGGAACAGCCTACCACCTCCACCGGCGCTAGTGGACAGGAGGCCCCACCACAACGACAGGCCACCAGAATCCCACCTCCTGCTGAAGAACAACCACCCCGCAAGAGGAGCCTGAGATCCCAAAGGAAGACAGAGTAGGATGCCAAGACCCCCGCCAGCATAAGATACCCCCGGATGTCATCCCACTGTCCCACTGTCCCACATTGTCACCCTGTCCAACCTTGAACTGCCCCTGCTCCATCCTTCCACAGGCATATGGACAATGCACCTGTGCGACTGAGAACTGGACTCTGCCATGGACATAACTCCACCCTCACCTATCACCGTTTTAATATCATGTACCAATATCTAGCACTAAAATAAATCACTCATTGCACTGAAATCATTCAGGAGTCAGCCAGTATTATTTACAAATGTATAACACATTATTGATCAATAATGTTCAGGTAACTTTGTGATGACAACATACCGATGTCAATAAGCATTAGTCCATGGGCTAACCAAGCTGAAGTCACGCAGTGGGTCATACAGCACTGAAAAGGGAAGGGAAAATCAAACATCATTTTAAAAGAACTGGGGGGAAATACACAAAGTAAAGATGCAGGAGGCTTTCTGCAAATGTTAAATGGCGTGGTTGATTCTTACCTGTGTGCTACTGAAAATACTGTTGGATAACTGTGTCCCTGTTGTCTGTGTCGTCCCCGTCGTCTTCCTCCTCTTCACTCTCCACAGGCTCCACAGCTGCCACAACACCACCATCTGGACCATCCTCCTGCAGGAAAGGCACCTGGCGTCGCAAAGCCAGGTTGTGAAGCATGCAGCAGGCCACGATGATCTGGCACACCTTCTTTGGTGAGTACATCAGGGATCCACCTGTCATATGCAGGCACCTAAACCTGGCCTTCAGGAGGCCAAAGGTTCTTTCTATGATCCTCCTAGTTCGCTCATGGGCCTCATTGTACCGTTCCTCTGCCCTGGTCCGGGGATTCCTCACTGGGGTCAATAGCCAAGGCAGGTTGGGGTAACCAGAGTCACCTATTAGCCACACACGTTGTCTCTGTAGCTGTTTCATAACATAAGGGATGCTGCTATTACGCATAACATACACGTCATGCACTGACCCAGGGAACTTGGCATTTACATGGGAGATGTACTGGTCAGCCAAACAGACCACCTGGATATTCATAGAATGGTAACTTTTCCTGTTTCTGTACACCTGCTCATCGTCTTTTGGGGTACTAAAGCCACATGGGTCCCATCAATGGCACCAATGATGTTGGGGATATGTCCAAGGGCATAGAAATCACCCTTCACAGTGGCCAAATCAACCTCCTCAGGGAAAACAATGTAGCTCCGCATGTGTTTCATCAGGGCAGACAACACTCTGGACAAAACCTTAGAAAACGTAGGCTGAGACATTCCAGATGACATGGCCACTGTTGTCTGGAATGAGCCACTTGCCAAAAAATGGAGGACTGACAGAACCTGCACAAGAGGGGGAATTCCTGTGGGTTGGCGGATGGGGGACATCAGGGCTGGCTCCAGCTGGGCACACAGTTCATGTATAGTGGCTCGGTCAAGTCGGTATCGTAGTATGATATGGCGTTCTTCCATTGTCGACAGGTCCACCAGCGGTTGGTACACGCGAGGATTCATCCTTCTCCTCGCAAGTTCCAGCGGACGGTGCCTAGGAAGGACAACATGGAGCACAGAGTCAAGCAAATCACAGGTACGTTCACCACAGCTTGCATAGCACACGATTATCTATGTTTTGAAAGGCGTGTATGTGTGTCAATGCAAGGCCTAGGCCTGTGTGACGCAGTACAGATTAGGCCATGTGGGCCCTTGAAATGGCGGCTGCCTGACCTGTGAAGTGGGACAATGGGATGTGAGGTCAATGCGCTGGCGTGGCACACCGTGGCGGTCGAAGACTGCTATACGAATCCGCATCGGTTAACATTGAAGCCTATGGGTTTCAGGAGCCAATGACGAGGTGCGCCGGCGGTCGCGGTACGCACCGCCGCGGTACGCCCCGCCGTGGGCGTGACCACCATTTTCTATCTGCTTAATCACTCGAGACCTGATCATCCACAGGAGAGGACCTATACTGCATGTGCTGCTGTGACCTCGGTCTGGAAGAGACAATGGCTGCTGCGACTGGGGAAAGGGCCCCTGCCTTCACGTCTGAAGAGTTGGAGAAACTTGTGGATGGGGTCCTCCCCCAGTATGCGTTACTCTACGGTCCTCCAGACCAACAGGTAAGTACACTGGGTGCACATTGATTGGGCTATGCCTGTGTTGAGTGGGGTGGATGTAAGATGGTGAGGAGGGGAGCGAATGAGGAGTGCAACGCACGACAGATGAGAGCATGTGCCACATGGCAAAGTTGGGGAGGGGGGGGCAATCGCATCTAACATGCAGATAAATGATGAATTTTCCTTTCCCACCCTGTACATGTCAAATAGGTCAGCGCCCATCAGAAAGTCGACATTTGGCGTGCCATCGCCAAGGAAGTCCGGGCCCTGGGGGTCCACATCAGACGGGGCACCCACTGCCGCAAGAGGTGGGAGGACATCTGCCGCGGGACCAGGAAGACCGCCGAGTCACTGCTGGGGATGGCCTCCCAACCTAGCAGGGGTGCCAGTCGTACCCTGATCCCCCTGATGTCCCGGATCCTGGCGGTGGCCTACCCTGATTTGGATGGGCGCTTGAGGACATCACAGCAGACACAAGGGGGTGAGTATCAGCACATTCTGCTATCTTTATGCGCAGTGGAGGCGTCTGGGTGGGGGAGGAGGGTTGTGGGTGACATTAGGCCAGGGCGTTTCCTGTAGTGTAGTCCTCTCCTTTAGGCATGGCCCTGTGCCCCCGCCCCCCACCTCTGTAGGGTGCCAAGTACAGCTATCCATGGTCCTGCATCATCCAGGTGTGTATTTGTTGTGCATAGACCTGTAGGCCTGGTCACAAGTACTGAGTAGTATACCCCGATTGCGCAGCGTAGTGCATGAGGCTCCTGTGTCTGTCCTCTCCGCCAACGGTGTTGACATTGCATGCACTCAACCTGTTTTATTATTTCTCCCCCCCCCCTTTTTTCTTAATCTGCTTGTGCATTAGCATCATCAGACGGAGGAGATTTGGCATCGGAGCACGAGGGAGCTGCAAGTCACAAGGCCCCGGTGGGCCGTGGTACAGACACCGAGGGCACCAGTGATACGGAGGGCGAGGGGAGCACCACAACAGGGACCGGTGGTGACACCAGCGACACCGACACGTCCTCGGATGGGAGCTCCCTAGCGGTGGCGGCAACATCCGGGCCCCCCGCCTCTACAGGTACACCCGCCACCCAGCGCACCAGCCCCGCCCTCCCAGCAGCCCCTCAGCCTACGCTCCGTGCCCGCTCGCCCAAGAAGGCGGGCATCTCCTTCGCCCCAGGCACCTCAGGCCCTGCCCCTGTCACCCCTGCTGCCCTCAGTGAGGAGGTCATTGACCTCCTTCAGACCATCATTGTTGGGCAGACTACCCTTTTGAATGCCATCCAGGGGGTAGAAAGGGAGGTGCATCGGAGCAATGCCTACCTGGAGGGCATTCATTCGGGTCAGGCTGCCCATCAACGTAGTTCAATGCTCTGCCTCAGCACTGACGGCAGCCATTGTCCCTGTTTCCAGACTCCCTCTTCTAACTGCCTCCACCCTGTCTCTGTCTCCTGTTCCTCTGCCTATCCCATCCACACCATCAGACCAGCCTGCACACACCTCAACACCCAAGGGCAGCTCATCCAGACACAAGCACCACAGATCCCACAAACACTCACCCAAGCAACACCCAGATGCAGACATGCCAACAGTCACTACCACCTCTGTGTCCCCCTCCTCCTCGTCTCCCTCCTCCCTCCCTGTGACGTCTACACTCACACCTGCATGCACACCACCATCAGCCAGTGCTTCCATCACCAGCACACCCTCCAGTCCAGTACGCACACGTGCAGTCACCACCCCCACTGCCATTTACACGTCCCCTGTGTCCTCTCCCACTGTGTCTGTCACCCCCTCTTCCAAGACACACAAACGCAGGCAGCCACCCACCCAACAGCCATCCACCTCACGACAGCCTACGTCACAATCACCTGCACCCAAAGACAGCACACCTGACTCTCCTACAACCACATCCTCTTCCTCCACTCCCATCACCACTACTCCCACCCTTTACCTTGGTCCTAAAAATTTTTACCTCTCTAATCTTGACCTCTTTCCCTCCCCTGACCCACCCCCTCCATCTGCTAAGAGTCCCAAGAGCACCTCAGCCACCACCAGTCCAGCTTCGAGTGTCACTGTGGTGCATGGGTTCTGGAGCCCACCCTTTGGCAGCAGTGCCACTTCCATCAGCAGCAAGGGGACAGCCAGCCCCCCCCAGGCAAGAGGACCCGGAAACTCAAGGGCCGCCGTGAGAGGAGTGCCACGGCTGCCCCCAAGGACCAAAGTTCGGCCACTTCACCTGCCACAAAATCCAGGGGAGGCAAGGGCCAGAGAGCCTCTTCTAAGGAGCGAAAGGGCAGCAGGGCGGAGAAGTCAGCCAGCAGGAGCGTGGAGCAGGAGGGACCCACAAGCCCCATCCCGGCTGTAAGGGAGGACACCAAAGGGCCCAGGACTCAGTCACCGAAGGGTCCAGCAACTGCACGGTCGGAGGGCGACTGAGCAGGGAGTCCAGGCCAGGTCTGGCTTCCGTGAATTACTGGACAAGCACCGCTGAACAGGGCCCGCCGTGCAGAAGAGCACCGCTGAACAGGGCCCCGCTGTGCAGAAGAGCACCGCTGAACAGGGCCCCGCCTTGCAGAAGAGCACCGCTGAACAGGGCCCCGCCGTACAGAAGAGCACCGCTGAACAGGGCCCCGCCGTGCAGAAGAGCACCGCTGAACAGGGCCCCGCCGTGCAGAAGAGCACCGCTGAACAGGGCCCCGCCGTGCAGAAGAGCACCGCTGAACAGGGCCCCGCCGTGCAGAAGAGCACCGCTGAACAGGGCCCCGCCGTGCAAAAGAGCACCGCTGAACAGGGCCCCGCCGTCTCAAGCACCGCTCCGCTGGGCCCTTCCTGTCAAGCACCGCTCCGCTGGGCCCTTCCTGTCAAGCACCGCTCCGCTGGGCCCTTCCTGTCAAGCACCGCTCAGCTGGGCCCTTCCTGTCAAGCACCGCTCCGCTGGGCCCCGCCGTCTCAAGCACCGCTCCGCTGGGCCCTTCCTGTCAAGCACCGCTCCGCTGGGCCCCGCCGTCTCAAGCCCCGCTCCGCTGGGCCCTTCCTGTCAAGCACCGCTCCGCTGGGCCCTTCCTGTCAAGCACCACTCCGCTGGGCCCTTCCTGTCAAGCACCGCTCCGCTGGGCCCCGCCATCTCAAGCACCACTGGCACAATGACAGTGCCGGATCTGTGTCGAGCTATTGTTCACGGTTCACTGTGCCCACCATGCCTCCTCCTTGACCAGTGGTGACTGTTATCCACCTGATGGACTGTGGCTTTGCACTCCCCAGGATGGCACAGTGGGCATGGTGGCCCCTTCGTGGATCTGGTGTCGTGGACTCATGTGGCTGTGGTGCCCCCTCCTTCCCTTCCCCCTGAGGTGCCTGTAGTTTTGTCATCAGATGCCCCTGCAGTGTTCTCTCCAAAGACTCAGGTCTCCTGTGTGGGCTTTGCCCTTGTGTTGATACACTTTGGCCCACGGACACTTGGAATTTCGTTAAATGTGCAGGACTAATTGCCTCGGTTTATCGATTGCACTAAATATTGAATTGAATTATTAAAATTTTTATTGCTATTTGACCATGACTTATCAGAGGCTATTTTTACATAAATTTTGATTCACAATTTAATTATGTGTTTGCATTTTTCAGCGGGGGTTTGGGTGGTGTCACTGTGACTTGTTGCTCTGCATTGGTGTGTACATAGTTTGGGGGGGGTGGGGGTCGCATATGTGTGTGCCGTAACCTTTCCTCCTCCCCCCTCCCCTGTGTCGTAGGTGCGGTACTCACCGTTGTCATCTGCGCCGCCGTTCGTACTCGTGGTAGATGAGCAGGTAGACGAGAGCAGGTAGTATGTTTAATTCGGGTTCCATGCTGTCCTCCTTCCTCGTGGAGTGCGTAGAGGTGAGCGTTTTCCCGTTCGTAGTCTGTTTCCGCCGTGTTTTTATCGGCGGTGCTCCCGCACCAGAAAAGGTGGCGGATTGGCGAGTTGTGATAGTGTGGGCGGTACATTGTCTGCCGCCTGTCTGTTGGCGGTGACCGCCGCGCTGTTTGTTTGTCCCGCCGTGGTGGTCGGAGTGTTAAAGTGGCAGGCTGTGTTGGCGGTTCCCGCCAGGGTCAGAATTCCATTTTTTGGACCGCCGGCCTGTTGGCGGGTTGGCCGCCGCTTTATCACCGACCGCCAGGGTTAGAATCACCCCCATTGTCTCTTCCAGACCGAGGTCACAGCAGCACTTGCAGTGTAGGCCCTCTCCTGTCGAAGATCAGGTATCGAGTGATTATACAGATAGAAAATGGCGGTCACGTCCGCGGCGGTGCGTACCATCACCGCCACCGTACATCGTCATTGGCTCCTGGGACCCATAGGGTCCAATGTTAACCAATGCAGCATTGCGCTGCGGTCTTCGACCGCCTACCGCACCGGTGTACAACGCCAGCGCAGTTACCTCATATCCAATTGTCCCACTTTAGAGGTCAGGCAGCCGCCATTTCAGGGGCCCACATGGCCTAATTTCCAAATGCGTCACACATCCCTAGGCCTAGTCTCAACACACATACAGCACACATTTTGTGCATGATTGGTGTTCTGTGTAGACTGTGGGTACATACCTCTGAGTTGTTTGACTCTGTGCTCGCTGTTGTCCTTCATAGGCACCGTCCACTGGGACATGTGAGGAGATGGTGGAATCCTCCGGTGTACCGACCGCTGGTGGACCTGTCGACAATGGAGGAAATAAATTTGATTATCACCTACAGGTTTGACCGTGCCACAATCCAGGAACTGTGTACACGGTTGGAGCCTGATCTGATGTCAGCAATCCGCCATCCCACAGGAATCCCCCCTCAAGTGCAGGTGCTATCAGTGCTCCATTTACCTTGCAAGTGGGTCTTTTCAAACAACTGTGGCCATGGCATCAGGGATGTCCCAGCCTATGTTTTCCAACGTATTGTCCAGAGTGTTGTCTGCCCTGCTGAAACACATGTGGAGCTACATCGTTTTCCCTCAGGTGGAGGATTTGCCTACAGTGAAAGGTGACTTCTATGCCCTTGGACATATCCCCAACATCATAGGTGCCATTGATGAGACCCATGTGGCTTTGGTCCCCCCCCACAGGAGTGAACAGGTGTACAGAAACCGGAAGAGTTATCATTCCATGAATGTACAGTTGGTATGTTTGGCAGACCAGTACATCTCCCATGTGAATGCCATGTTCCCTGGCTCAGTGCATGACACCTACATGCTGCGGAATAGCAGCATCCCTTATGTGATGGGTCAACTCCAGAGGCACCGTGTGTGGCTATTAGGTGACTCTGGTTACCCCAACCTGTCATGGCTACTGACCCCAGTGAGGAATCCCAGGACAAGGGCAGAGGAACGCTACAATGAGGCCCATGGGCGAACTAGGAGAGTGATCGAGCGGACCTTCGGCCTCCTGAAGGCCAGGTTCAGGTGTCTGCATATGACAGGTGGATCCCTATTCTACTCACCAAAGAAGGTGTGCCAGATCATCGTGGCCTGCAGTATGCTTCACAACTTGGCTTTGCGACGACAGGTGCCTTTTCTGCAGGAGGATGGTCCAGATGGCGGTGTGGTGGCAGCTGTGGAGGCTGTTGACAGTGATGAGGATGAAGCAGAGGAAGAAGACATGCAGAACAGGGACTCAGTGATCCAGCAATATTTCCAGTGAAACACAGGTGAGAATACCTTCCTGCCTACTACATGTACTTTTACACTTCTACCTCTATCTTGTCTGTCGTTTTCAGCCAGTGTATGGTCACTGAGTTGTCACTTTCCCTTACGGTTTCACAGGTGTGGGTCCCAACGTGTCTCATCTGCTTAGATTCCTCATGGACTAGAGCTGTGTGACATAGGTATGTTGACATTACTATTTCAAGAACATTTTGTCACTGTAATTGCAAATACACTATTTCGAAATCACAGACAGACTCCAGATCTTTTGGTGCTTTAGGTGTGTTTATTTAAATACAAAATATTGGAGGGGGAAGTTAAATGGTGAGGGGTGATGGCGGAGGATTGTCCATGGCAGAGTCCAGTCTATTAGTCTCACAGGTGCATTGCCCATATGGGCATAGGAAGCGGAGCTGGGGAAGTTTCAATATGGACAGGGTGACAAAGTGGGACAGTGGGATGACAATCAGGGTGGTCTCATTTCTTGGCGGGGGTCTTGGCATCGTGCTCTGTCTTGTTCCTGGATATCAGGGACCGTTTGCGGGGTGGTTCTCCGTCTGCAGAGGGTGGGGTGCTGGTGTGGTGGTCCTGTGGCAGTGCCTCCTGTCCACTAGCGCCGGCGGAGGTGGTGGGCAGTTCATCGTCCATGCTAGTGTCAGGGGCCCATTGTAGTGCCACAGTGTCCCTCCTGGTGTTGAGTACTTCCTTCAGCACCCCTACGATGGTGCCCAGGGTGGAGCTGATGGTTCCGAGTTCCTCCCTGAACCCCAAATACTGTTCCTCCTGCATCCGCTGGGTCTCCTGAAACTTGGACAGTACCGTTGCCATTGTCTCCTGGGAGTGGTGGTAGGCTCCCATGATGGAGGAGAGGGCCTTGTGGAGAGTGGGTTCCCTTGGCCTGTCCGCCCCCTGTCGCACAGCAGCCCTCCCAGTTCCCCTGTGTTCCTGGGCCTCCGTCCCCTGGACCGTGTGCTCACTGCCACTGCCCCCAGGTCCCTGTTGTTGTTGGGGTGGTGGGTTATCCTGGGTTCACTGTAGTGGTGGACACACAGCTGATTGACGTGTCCTGGGACGGAGGTATGGGCCCGCTGGGTGGGTCCTGTGCTGGTGTTTCCTGAGGGGGGAAGGTCTGTGGTCGCCTGTGCCTGTGTGAGGGGAACCGACTGTCCTGAGGCACCCGATGGTCCGGGCTGGTCATCTAGATCCAGGTGGACAGAGGTGCTGTCATCACTGTGGGTCTCTTCTGTGGGTGGAGTGGACATGCCTGTCTGGTGACGTTGGGTAGTGGTCCTGCAGGGGTGGAAAGGTATGATTATTGCATCTGTGTGTGTCATGGTGTGCAATGGGTGGGTGACCGTGTACCCCAGTGCTGGCATTCCTGTGTGTGAGCTTGTGTGATGATGGTTTAGGGGGGTGTATGGGTATGTGCAGTGGGCATGCTTTAGTGATGGGTGTCCATGCGTTGTTGTTGCATGCAGGGCTTGGTGTTGGGATGTGTGGTTTGTGATATTGGTACATTTGTGAGGAGTTGGAGTGATAGGGGTGAGGGCGAGGGTGGGGGTATGTGTTGGCATGCAGGTAGGGTGGGGGATGTAATAGTTAAGATTTGACTTACCAGAGTCCATTCCTCCATCGACACCTGCGAGGCCCTCAGGATGCAGAATCGCCAAGACCTGCTCCTCCCATGTTGTTAGTTGTGGGTGGGGAGGTGGGGGTCCGCCGCCAGTCCACTGAACCGCCTGGTGGTGTCTTGAGACCACGGAACACACCTTCCCCCGTAGGTCGTTCCACCTCTTCCTGATGTCCTCCCGATTTCTTGGGTGTTGTCCCACTGCGTTGACCCTGTCGACTATTCTTCGCCATAGCTCCATCTTCCTTGCAATTGAGGTGTGCTGCACCTGTGATCCAAATAGCTGTGGCTCTACCCAGACGATTTCCTCCACCATGACCCTGAGCTCCTCCTCCGAGAACCTGGGCTGTCTTTGCCGTGCCATGGGGTGGTGTAGGTGATGTGTGGGGTGGCATGTGTGGTGATAAGTGTGGTGATATGTAGTGGTGAGTTGTGTGTGGTGCGTGGAAGTTGTGTGGGTGATGGTGTTGTGTGCCTGTGGATGCTAGTTTGTTGATGGTGGTGTCTCTCTCTGGCCTTCGGTCGTGAATTGTGGTCGTAGGGGTTTGTGGGTGATGTGGGGTGTGTTTTATATTGTATTGGGTGTGTGGGAGTGGTGTGTGTATGTATATCAGGTGTGTGTATTTCGAATTGTCCAATGTGGTGGTGTTTTGGAGATGTGTGTGTATTTTGAGCGCGGCGGTGTGTACCGCCAATGGGATACCACGGTTGAAAGACCGCCACGTGGATTCGTGTGTCGTGATAGTGTGTGCGTTTTTCTGTTGGCGTGACGGTGCCGGATTTGTTTTCACCAGTTTCTCACTGACCTTTGGTGTGGCGGACTTGTTTGGGTGTCTGAATTTTGGCAGATTCTGAGATGTGGGTCATAATAGCTGTGGCGGAATTCCGCAGCGGTGTGTTGGCGGTCTTCTGCATGGCAGTAAGCGGCTCTTACCGCCAATGTTGTAATGACCCCCTTTGTGTCCTCCTTTGTGTCACTTTGCCACAGCAACCATTGTACAAACACCAATGCATCCCACAAGGCAGCGTTATCACTTAAAGCCCAAATGTATTTGTTTGCCAATAGCTTTGTACTAGACCATACAATAAACCAATTATAAACAGTCTCTGTATACTTCAAATATGTTTCTGACCATACCACTTGTTCTTCCCATCAGCCCATCAGCAGATTGCGTAGCTGGGGTTTGTCATGTGCCCATTGCAGTTTCTTGAGTCTGGCCATAGAAAGAATCTTGCAAGAGGAACATGCTATTTTCTTCAAAAAACTACAATATATCCAACAGCATTTTATAGTGTGTCTTATAGCGGATAGGCCTGACTTTTAGATAACAATCACATGCCTTTATTCCATCCTGCCGTCCAATGCATGTATAGAGTGCTCAGGCATTCAGAGTTATCATGATTTATTTATGAAGCCAATCATTATTTAGTGTCTTAAAAAAAGTTGGTATCATCTCAAATGTATGATGCCAGACAGCAAACATATGAGATTACATAATTGATGACAACACTGTGCAAGGCAGGGATGCAAGTTCTGGTTACTTCAGTTAAAGGAACTGGTTAATTCCAGTGATTCTTGTGAGTATAAACTGTTACAATTTTACTGTTTTTTGTCTAACTATGACATAACTTTAACTTTAGTTTTTTCAGTAAATTTCTAAAGTATGTTTCAATGTCAAGTAAGATATTTTTACCATACCTAACTATAACATCACTTTTTTTTAAAGTATGCAACAATGCAGGAGAAGTCGTAATAGTCCTTGAAAGAAGGAATGTACAGTGTAGTTATTCTAGCACAACATTCAGAAAGGGAAACATGACAAGCATATCTATCATACAGGTATAGCAACATGAAATGGGGCAGCAAATGCTATCGCAGCAGCCCTATAGGTCATATTTGTGTGTGGTACGAGGACAGTGCATGTACATGCATTCATGTGTTGCTGTGTGCTCGAGGGTGTGGTGTCTATAGTACTTAAGTAGTCTCTTAACTGCTGCCAGATATCTTTAGGCCTAGAGGTTGAGGGCTAGAGAGATGCATAAATTTCACTTGTGTTGTCACCATAGATGAGGCTCTGGGGCCACTGCGTAACTGTAGGTGTGTGCCTGGTGCCCCAGTGAAGAACAATCTCTCTTTTAGTCAAAAGGAATACAATAGCAGTAAAATGACTCACACCTTTTGGAATATCCCCCACATATCCCAAGAGGGCATCAGTGGGTTAGGCAAAGAGCAATGCCCTACATCTGTGAGAGCTGGGCAAATACCTCAATCCAGAATTAGTTAATGGCGCTAAATGTCCATGTCATATGCGGGAAGACAGCCTCTTCAGTGCAGCACTTTAGGCAGTTGGGGGATTGTGAGGGCTCTATACTTGCTATGGCAATAGGCGTAATGTAGGCCCTATGGAGGAACTTGAATTACATGAGTTTGTACCAGTGATTAAAGGACACTATATGGGTATGAGTGCAACAGGCCAACTATATCCTTTCAGATGGGGACACCCACAGTTAGCTGTGCAGTCCGCCCTTAGCTTCATATCAGACACAGGCAGGATAACAAGACACACATGGTAAAACTTGGAGGTGAGTTGTGCCTCAGAATCAGCTATAATGACCAGAGTTAAGGGGAGGAAATCCATTTGGGCTAATGGGTATGAGATGAACTGGGTGCACAGGGTAGTTTAGAGGTGCGGAACCTCAAAGTGTTCCGGGTAAGCAGCATTAGTGAAATGTTCATCCTCTGTCTGCAAAAAGACATATCCATCCGGGAACACATCTCCGAAGGTGTGGATGTTTAGTGCCAGGAGGGTGCGTTGAACTAGTGTCTCCTGCACGATAAGCAGTAAAGGGTTATTGGCCAGGGTTAACGTGGGTGAGTACAGCAGCTGACCCCAAGGAAGACAAACAGGTTTAGTCCATGCCCAGCTGGTGGTGGACAGTGTTTGTATGTCCTTGGTGTCCCAGGGGCAGTAGCACTGTTAAAAGGACTGGGGCAGGGAGATCTCGCTCCAGGAGTGCACAGGGAAGGCACGCCTCAGGGTGAAACCAATGATAGGAGAATTGGCATTGCACTGCCAGATAATTTACTTGGAAGGGTGGCACCCCAAATCCACAGGTCTCATAAAGGAGGGTTAACATTTTCCATCAGATATGGGGGTGTTTATCTGCCCACATGAGGCTTATCAGAAGCCCGCAAAGGGTGTTGAAAAAGAAATTTGTGAGCAGAATAGGGATATTCAAAAACAAATAAAGTAATTGGAGTAGTATCACCATTTTGATTAGGGAGATGCGGTCTTCCATGAACAAGTGGAACCTATCCAGTGGTTTACCTGCATGGTCAGTTTTTCGATGGCTGGCCCATAATTTAGCCATATGACGTATATTTGGTAATTCATTGCATCACTTCAGGCGGAATTCCGTTTGTGGTGATGCATTTGTGGTGGTGCGGTGACGTATGTAAGAGGGAAAAGTTTGAATTTTTCCCAGTTAATATGCAGCCCCGAAAACACACCAAACCAGATGATTTCATCTAATACTGGCATGAGGTTGTCACCAGGTCAGCATACGAATAACAAAATATCATTCATGTGTAGACATATTGTAGGAAGCTGGCCTGGTGTGTGGTGGTACCTAAGGGACTTACACCTTATACCAGGTCCAGGTATCCCCTATTAGTGTAGGCTGTGTCTAGAAGCCAGGCACTCTAGAGGTAGCTGTGGATGAGCAGCCAAAACCCATCTAGGAGACAAATAAAGCTCATGCAAAACCACTGTAGTAAAACAGCACTTACATACATGAAAGAAAACACTCAGTTGCACAAAAATAAAGGTACTTTGGCCCGTATTTATACTTTTTTAGTGCCGTATTTGCGTCGTTTTTTGATGCAAAAACGGCGCAAACTTGCAAAATACCATTGTATTTTGTAGGTTTGCGCCGTTTTGCGTCAAAAAGCGGTGCAAATGCGGCGCTAAAAAAAGTATAAATACGGGCCTTTATTTTTGGAACACAATACCACAAAGTACTAAAGAGGCAACCCTCCAATAGGAGGTAAGTAATACACTAAGGGTCTGATTTATGAAAAGTTAGCGACGCCTTTGCGCCATTTTTTGATGCAAAGGTGGTGCTAAAGTTTCATAAATCAGGCCCTAAATATACGCACTAGTAAACAGTAATAGGCATAGAAACGGTTAGAAAATAGTGCAAATAGCAAAAAACAATAGTGACCCTACGGGGAGCCCAAACTATATACTAAAAAAATGGAAGTCAAACACAGCATCCCCACCTAGGTAAGTGGGATGTGTAGGGTGAAGCTGGGAGTACCAGAAAACTACAGAGATAATTAACACAGTACACCCCGCCAACCAGGAAAGCAGGAGTAAATCACTGGAATTTCCCCAAACCACCCAAAAGGAAGGAAAAGAAGAAGAGAAGACACCCAGACAAGACTGCAAGAAACCAGCAGAGGATTCCTGGAGAGGAAGACCTGTGGAGAGAGGGGACCAAGTCCGAGAGTCATAGTGGGGTCCAGGAGGAGTAAGAGCTACTACCCACCCAGCTGTACTTGCAGGAGTTGGACGATGATGAGAAAGAACAGGCCAGCACTGTAGCCCTGGAGCCGGAGAAGAGTTCCTGATGAATGCAGAAGATGTCCCACGCTGAAGTAAAGGTTGCAGATGGGTGTTGGTGCAGGGATTCCACCAACAAGCATTGGCAAAGGCAAATGTACGGTTAATGAAAAAGTGGTGGTGCCGGGGACCAGCAAGGCCCAGGAGGAGTCAGACCAGGAGGGGAAGTCACAAGGGACCTTCAGCAATACAGAGAACCCACAGGAGCAGAGGCATATCCACAGGAGTCCCACAGGATGGGGACACAGACGCCAGAGAAGAAGCCCTTGCAGCACTACATAAAGGGATCACACACTATAGGAGAACCATGCAGAGGGCTGTGTGTCACAGGAAGGAGTGTTGGGGATTGGAGCTACTAGTCACCTAAAGATCTCTTGGAGGAAATGCAAACAATCCTTGGCAGCTACAAGAGACCTGTAGCATGGGGGTACTGAATGCTGTGAGAAGGCAAAGGCTTACCTCCACCAAAGTTGGGCAGCTGGCAGAGAGGACAAGATGACTACTCCAGACCACCACTTGTGATGCAGAATCCAAGCAGCTCCAGATGAGGGGAGATCCACTCAGCTGGTCGTAATTGCAGTGGGTGCCTGTGGATGCAGGGCAGTGACTCCTTCTCTCCAAGGAAGATTCCTTCTTTCTACTAGTGCAGACTGAAGACACGCCACCCTCAGTGAATGCACAGCTGGTAAAAATGTTTCAGTTGCTGTCAGGAGCCCTGGAAAAAATGTTGCAGAAGAGTTCTTCTTCTTGGAGGCAAACTGTTGGGTCCTGGAGGGTCCAGTCACAGTTTTGGAGGCCAGAAGTCAAAGTGAAGGTTGCAGTGGAATCCTGCTGGAATCTTGCAAGCTGAATCTGAGGACCCACCCAAGAGAGAGACCCTAAATAGCCCTGAAAGGGGCATTGGCCAACTAGCTAGGTAAGCACTTATCAGGAGGGGGCTCTGACATCAACTGACTGGCACATGCAGAAAATGGGGGTGGCCATGCCACGAAAGAGGATACTTTCCTACAGATATCAATGGTGGACCATTGGTGAATTGCAGGCCCCTCTGTATTTGGTGGCACCCCAGGGGTCCATTACAATGGTAAAGAGTAGGGGCACTAGTGGGCATCTCTGCCGGGTGCCCCACTCAATGGTAAAGGGTCGTGAAAGAGATCCGTTGAGTTGTATAGTGACTAACGTTTGTGTGTATAGTAGCTTGATCAGGGATGTGAATCCAGGCAGGAACCCTAGTTTATGGAGTGTGGCATGGAGGAAGGACCAATTGAGTGTGATTGCTGCTGGTATGGTAGGAGACACTCTATTCAGTATGGAAAAAACAGAGATTAAGACATGTGGAGCGGTGCAAAATAAAACTCGATAGAGCTGGGGATATGATTTGATCTAGGAGGAGGGAGAGGCCTGTTAATAGTAGTTTAGCTAGTATCTTCTTATCAAAATTGAGCAGGGAGAGGGGTCGCTACAAGCCACACTGGAGTGGGTCCATACCGGGCTTGGGTAAGAGGATGATCACTGCCTCGTGTGGCATTTGGGGTAGCACCCCTGCCTCAAGGGCCTCCACATACACCGACAACAGTCATGGTGCCAGAATATGTTTATACATTTTATAAAGTACCCCTATGAACCCATCCTGCCCAGTGGCCCAAGACCCCTCCAAAGCATCTATAGCTTGCACTCCTCTGCAGGAGAGGGGTCACTAAGCAATTGCTGCTGGGCTGTGGTCAGCCAGACCATTGCCACCTCTGCCAGATATTTTTGTAATGCAGAGAGGGATGGGGGAGGTTGTGCTGTATAGAGGTGGTTGTAGTAATTGAACAATTCAGTCTGTACCACAGCAGAGCCCACTGCACGCTTGCCGTCCTATTTTTAAAGCTCTAATAAGTATGCAGCCTATCGAGGTGAGAGTAACAGCCTGGCAAGTGGCTGCCCCAGCCCCTACCCATCACGGTATTTACGGGCTTTGGTGTACTTGCCCAGGTAGTTGGCCTCACAGTCTGTGAGTTCACAGAAGGTATGCAATTGTGTTTTACACTTCTGTAGCTTAGAGGTGGTGTCTTGGGCCCAACGCTGCACTATCCAGCTCTGTCAACTGTGCCTCCACATGTGCCAGGTTGTGTTGTATATCGCTCAGCACCCCAGAATGCTTTGCTATACAGATACCTCTGATATATGCTTTGAATGCCTCCCATAGGGTCACTTGGGTAGCTATTGAACTGTCATACAGGACAAAGTATTCTGTGATGGCATTGCAAAGCTTGGAATGGAATAGCTTGTCCTGCAGTGCCATGTCTGGGAATACTGAGTGTTACCATAACTGGTAGTTGGTCAGGTAAAGTACGAGGGAGGTGTTTGATGGAGATGAGCCATTGGATGATTGTTTTAGACAGTAACCAGGAGTCAATGCACATCCTGGTGCATTGAGGTGCTGAATGGAAGGTGTAGGCCAGTACGATTGTGCTGTGAAGTCACTACTGAATTGTATATATGCTCGTGGTTAAATAGTAGGAAATAATAATACAATACATTTCAAACAATGAAACCATAAATCAATCATTGGTATCATATTTAATTTCTCAAGTTAATTATATTGATTTATTCATCAACAAAAAGGTCTGGCCAAATTTCTTTTTACAAATCTATGAACAGACACATACTTCAAAAAACATGTATCAATACCCTAATCAACATATATAAACATAAATTAACGTATATAAGGTGCTTCACAACTCTCCCTTGTTTAAAATAATGTGGTTCTGTACTGATTGTCACATTAATCCGCATTCCAGAGATGGTTGCCTAATTTATTACATCTCTGATATTTTTATTTTCAAACATTTCTTTGGCAGAGATGTTATCCACACTCCTCTAAGGTTTAGTCAAGAAAGAGTTGTGAAGCATCTTATATACGTTGATTTGTGTAGATATATAGTGTATGCTCTCAAATGTGAAAGCAAAGACATAAGTCTGGGATAAGAGGTCCATGCTGGTGACAGGGCCCTCATCTGGGGGAGTATGCCCCGGAGTCGCTCCCAATGTGGATGAACCATTTTTGACTTGCTGCTTACAGAAAGCCAGGGCATCTGTGGGGGAGTCAAAATAGTGGGGATTGCCTTTGACATCAACCCGCAGCCTGGCAGGAGAGAGTATGCTGCAACAAAGGCCCAGTTTATGAAGTCTTCTCAGTATCTGCAAACTTTCTTATGGCGTCTTGGACAGTGGGCATGAAATCTGGAACTAGGTAGACAACTTTGCCCTGGTAATGAAGGGGACCTGATTCTCTGGCAAGGCTAAGCGCTGTGTCACGGTCCCTGTAGTTGAGTAGCCGGGCAATGAAAAGGGGCCAGAAACCCTTGTGCAGGTGACGGGCCCAATGTACGATGTGAACTCTCCACCACAAAAGTAGATGTGACGTTTTGGTGACCCAGTAGATCCGCAAGGAGCCCCTCCACAAACAGTCCATGCGGCCGGTGTCCCTAGACTGCAATGCCATAAATGTGCATGCTATTACAGCAGCCTCATGCTTCTTGTTCTTACATTTTTATAGCTACTATCTTGAGTCTGGACTCCAATCTCTCCAGTCTTTTCTCCATCTGTGCAAAACTCTGACCTCCAATCCCGAAATGCGCTCCTCTGAACCCTCCAGACGACTCTGCTGTCAATTGAGATGGCCCCCCATTTTGTCGATTCTAGTGGTTAAGGTGTCAAATCTGGCATCAGTGGTACAGAAGCCCACTCACAGCTCCACCACTATGGCCTCTGTGCCTACCATTTGTCCAGGTGCAGGGCCACCAGGGGTGCCCCTCTCTGAGGTCATTGACAAGACGTTTGCATTCATAGTTGTGTTTTTATCAAATGGAATTTACATTGTATCGGGTCTCTGCACACCATGCTTGAGGCAAGGTGCTAAGGGTTGCCCTACTTCAAAGCTGTATGTAAAGGAGAGTCTCTTGGGGCACCAGTAATCAGACAGCAGTCCAACATTAACACTGAAGGTGTATGCACAACTGGGTAAGAAGACACTGTACTCCATATAGCATGGGGCAGGATTTTAAATTCAAGGGGGTCCCAGAACCAGGCAGGTTTGGAGCTTGTAGAATGGGCAGTTGCTTGGCCATGCTGAATTACACTGTTGATGGGTTACGCACCTTTGCCCGGTGGACCCAGCCACAGATTGGTCTTGTTTCATGTGGTGCCACCATCACCCACCTGAGTCCTCAACAATATCACGCAGAGGGAGAGAGGGAGCTGTAGCTCTACTAAACTATGTGCAATAAGGCAAGGCCCAGGGATGGTGAAGGCATCTCAGTAGGGTGCACCGCAGTAGTCGATGATTGTGCAGCAGGTCTGAACAGTTCTCCCCATCTCAATGGTGCCCAGGCGGTGGTCTCATTTCTCACCTTAGGCGGCGGTTGCGGCAGAGCTCATCCAGGCCATGCACTGACCTCTAGCAGTGCAGCACAATTGTGTGGGCCCAACCAGGCTATGCCGATGGGGTATCTCACTGCTGCTGACCCACTCTGCTCTCCAGGGCTGATTATATTTGTTGGACGGGGGGCAGAAGGGAGGCAGGAGGCTGCTACAATTTTCTACCGGCAGCACCGGGCTGTCTAACCAGCCATGTGCCTCAGGCTCACCAGCAGCCCCTATCGTTGTGGGGCTGCTGAGGCGTGCTGGCTGAGAGTGGATTGCAGTGCCTGCACAGCATTGTAGGGTCAGTCCTGGCCCCCTGTTGCTCCCCACACCTTCAGGTGCTCCTGCATCTTACGCTCTGCTGGTGTGCCATGTGGTGGCCGCCCACTCAGCCAGTTATCAGGGGGCAATGTTTTCATCTCTTTTCCTGCCGGCATGTTAGCAGACAGGGAAAGAGATTAAAACTCTGCTTTAGACAAGTGGAAGCATTTTTAAAACTCCTGCTTGCTAAAAATGGATCTGTAAGGTCCCACCAAGCAAAAACAAACAGCTACCACCTGAGGGTGGGCACCTCAGGAGACAGCAGGAGCCAGCCCTGGGTGGGTGGAGGTTCCGTGGGCCACAAATGGCAAAAAATGGCTCAAGGAGGGGGGCTTCACGGCACCCCACCTTCTTTTTTATTTGCCTCCAGACAGGTGGTTTTTCTCATGGCTGGGGGTCCATGTAGACCTCTTCTTAAAATCATTTAGTGGCCCCAGGGAGGTGGTGGTCCTCAGTGAGCAGCGCAGCTGCCCCACACTATTAACACATAGCCCCGGGGAGGTGGCCGTAACATATTTTTATAATATCTTGCCCTGAGGAGGTGATGGTCCCCAGAGTGCGGGGGACCATGCAGCCCACCGCATAGTTTATGAACATAGCCCCTGGGAGGTGAAGGTGAGTACCAAAATGCCTGCTAACACTTCTTGTTTGAAGCTTTGGCAGCCAATCAGATCTCAGCAGGCGATCTCGCTGGATCCACAGCCTAGATATACAAATTTTCTTTCCCTTTAATATCTCAAAAAAATTACTGAACAGTTTTCCACCAAATTAAAAAGAAGGTGATCTGCGGACCAAAAGCTACCTTTTTGACAAATTTGGTGTTCTTTCCTCCTCTTGTTCAAGCTGCAGGCATGTCTATAGAGTCCATGGGAATTAACATGGGAAATACACTTTTTTGACCCCTCCCCTTATTCTCGGCTCCAGCTTGACCGATCATTCCGATATTTTCCATGCACAATAAGACCCAACTTGACCTTTTTTTTATTGTAAGTAGGTCCCAACTATATACATAGATATATAGATATAAAATCACTGAAAAAAAATAAAGGTTACAGAGACCTTATAGTTACGAAATAGAATTAAATAGAATTAAAAAAAATATATAGAAATTCACAAAAAAAAAACAAAGGTTACAGGGACCTTATAGTGAGGCTCACTTTTTTAACGTACAAAACCCTAGAAATTTACATGTTATAGTTAGAGTGATCTATTGTAACTATAACTCATGCCCTAAGGTAACTATAACTCCTGACCATTGTCTGCTGTTCATTAAAAGGTAAGCATAGCATTTGCACTAAACAACTTACTAGTTTGACGCTTTGAAGTAATTGCATTAAGTGGCCATTACGATAACAATCTCTCTCTTTCTCGTTTCCATCCCATTATGGATTGGAAGAGAGAGGGAGTGACAGAAACATGGGGAGAGCCTCAAAGCCCCAGTCCTAGCTGGTTCCCCGTGCCCTGCAGGAGCCTGCAGGATCCTGCATTGCTCCCACAAGCAGGGAGCGGCTTTATTTTCTTTATAAAAAAATGTTGCCACAAATTTGTCGCCAATTCCCAGCAAAAATTTTAAATTGCTTTTTGGCCTTGGCAGGGTCCCTCTGGGTCCCCAGCCCCAGAACTAAGGAGTCAGGGTGTCCCTACCCTGGCCACATTTCTTTTTTTCACATTTTTATGTGGGGCTCAGCTGAACCTGAGTTCAAAGATAGCTGCCAACACTTCTTGGTTGAAGTGTTAGCAGCCAATCAAAGCTCTGCAGATCTCTACACTAGCTTGGCATTATTCGTAGCAATCTCAGCTATACAAATTTGGATTTCCTTTAATTTCTGAACAACCACTGCACAGATTTACATCAAATTACAAAAAGTGTAATCTGTGTACCGAAAGCTAGCTTTCTGCAAAATCTGGTGTAATTCTGTCCAGTGGTTCGGACTGTGGTTGTGTTCAAATGTCCTATAGGAATTAACATGGAAACACACATTTTTTTACCCCCTCTACACTTTCTTTCAGCCCCAGCTTACTGGTCACCTGGAATCTTTTTGTGTGCAACAAGAATCACTGGTACACTTTTTTTATAAAAAAAATGTGAAGATTTGTCAAACGGTAACAAAGTTATAGGCAAGTCAATTTTTTTTGTTTTATATGGAAGCATGGTTCTAACTATAACTACCTACTGGCGACTGCCATTGTAGATAGATAGATAGATAGATAGATAGATAGATAGATAGATAGATAGATAGATAGATAGATAGATAGATAGATCTATCTATCTATCTATCTATCTATCTATCTCTATATATATATATGTATATATATATAATATTATATATATATACAGTATATATATATATATATATATATTAATGCTCACACACATACTGTGAGGGGCCCCTCATGCTATTTTTTTTATAAGATATGTATAGGCCTTAAGATGAATGATGAGGACTCCCTTGCTCCACAAGGGTTGCAAGAGTCTGTGTTACACCCCTGAGTGCTTTTAATTCTCAACAAGAACGAGAAAGTGTGGCACATAATTTAGATTTCTGTGGACCATATTTTTTTTAATTGCTGAGGTTTGTGCCCTAACCACATTAAGAATTAGTTGTACAAGCATTCTTGATTGCATGTGGTTTGTTGTAGACACTGTTGATCTCTCTGCTCTATAGGGAATAACTGCAGTATTTTATCGTGGTCAATACCTCTGGTATTTCAATTGTGAAGGAAATACCTGATCCAAGTTTGCACACGGACCAGAGTCCTAAGTCATCCTGTAAACACAGCACCCACAAGTTACCCCCCGGCAAGTTTAGGTACGTAAAATTTGATAACATTTATATGGGGAATACGTGAGGATAAAAGAAACAGCATGCACAATTCAGAGTGATTCAATGCAGAATGATCACTTTATGCCTCATTCTTTAGTAAAAAATGTTAACAATAAGATTTAACAATAGATTTTGTTGCCCTTGCACCATGCATGGTGTTGCAAGGACAACTCAATCCCTAAACCAGATGTAACAACCAACACAAGTCGCTGTCTTGCTTTACTCTGCCCTGGTGCTGTTCCCAAACATCCACAAACAGATTTTGGCGCATTCCCGGATTTACCAAGACTGGAAAACCTGAGAATGCATCAAAATGCTGAGCCTTCCTGATGGAGAAGCAGTGAGGAGAAATAGCTTTATTTCTCTTTGTTGTTTCCTATTTATAAGCATGCTGCAGCAGAGGAAAAAACCTCTAAGGACTGTTTTTGTAAAGGAAGGTGTCCCTTCTTGCACAAAAATAATTCTGTCTGTAAATCAGGCACTCTTGCACCATGAAGCGAGGGTGCCTGCACTGGTGCTACACTGTACTGAGTGTGCCAGCACAGAGAAACAGTAGAAATGTATTATATCTTAAACAGTTCGCTGCCAGGCCTTTTCTCCCTCAGGTGCACAGTCTTTTCTTGGCTATTTGGGGTAGTCCGAGCTTAGGACCTTATAACTTTTTGTCCACATAAGCTATCCATACCAAATTTGCGTCCTTTTCTTCCAACATTCCAGGAAATCTAAAGATACCCAGAGTTTGTGGGTTCTCCTGAGGAGACCAAGAAATTAGCCAACATACAGCTAACATTTGTTTTTTTTTCACAAAAATGGGGAAAAAGTGCTGCAAAAGAAAGCAAGTGTTTTTTTCCCCTGAAAATGGCATCAACAAAGGGTTTGTGGTGCTAAAATCACCATCTTTGCAGCTTTCAGGAACAGGTAGACTTATATCAGGAAAACACATTTTACAACACAATTTGTGCTTTTAGCCCCCTTCCAGTTAGTGACAGAACTGGGTATGAAACCAATGCTCGATCCTGGACCGATAAACATTTCTGAAATGTAGACAAAATTCTGAGCTCTGCAAGGCCTCATTTGTGTAAATCCTTCAATGTTTTCCTACAGAACGTAACAATTAAAATACAAAAAACTGAAATTGAGGTAAAAAAGAGCCATTTGTGTTTACGTTTTGTTCTGTAACTTTTTCCAGCTATGGCAGATTTTATGAAGCAATATACTGTTACATCTGCTGGACTCTTCTGGTTGCGGGGAAATATAGGGCTTGTAGGTTCATCAAGAACCCTAGTACCCAGACCTAATAAATGAACTGCACCTTGAAATGGGTTTTCATTGAATACCGGGTATCCAGCAATTCATTTGGTGAAAACTAAAGATTGAAAAATAGGTATCAAGGAATCATTTCGGTGCTGCAAAGTTCTGGAATCTGAGAGGAGACAACAACTTTCTTCCACCCAGCATTCCCCCAAGTCTCCCAATACAAATGGTACCTCAGTTGTGTTGGTAGGGCTAGTGCCTGCAACAGGAAATGCCCCAAAACGCAACCTGGACACATAACATTTTTACATTCAAAACCGTGTTTTTTGGAAAGTGCCTAGCTGTGGATTTTGGGCTCTAGCTCAGCTGGCACCTCGGAAAACATACCAAACCTATACATTTTTTAAAACTAGACACCTAGGGTAACCATGGATGGCTAACTTGTGGCGCTCTCACCAGGTTCTGTTACCAGAACCCTTTGAAAACCTCATAATTTGGCATAAAAAAACACCTTTTCCACACATTTCGGTGATAGAACATTCCGGATTCTAAGAGCAGCCACAAATTTCCTTCCACCGAGTATTCGTCCAGGTCTCCCGATAAAAATGGTCCCTGATTTGTGTGGGTAGGCCTAGTGCCTGTGACAGGAAATGCCCTAAAACACAACATGGACTCATCAAAAGTATCTATGTAACCGGGTCGCTACCAATCCGGTTACTCGCGCTGACGCTGGACCTCCCGAAAGGTGCCCTGGGGGCACCTTTGATTGCTACTGTGAAATGGAGTTCTGTAGAAACCGAGATATCCGGGTTTCTACCAAAATAAAGGACAGACTGCAGACGAGCGCTGATGCGCAAGGCAAGACGGAAGTTCCCGCTGACAGGAGATCGAGGCACGACGAGCGAAAAGAAGAACCTGAAGAAGGACGCAAAGAAGATCTGGACCCGACGGAGCGGGCCTCAGAGTCCCTCACAGGATCCATCGCCCGCTACGTCCCTGGAGGGACGTGGCTAGTGCAGGTACGTTCCTGCCTCAGAAAACGATATAGTACATTCCTGGGAGGGAGGAGGGTGCGGGTGGGGGGAAAAGGGGAGGAGGGAACAAACACGCAAGACCCAACTGACATTGGTGGGCCAGAGGAAAGAGTCTTGCCCTGAGTTTTCCTTTTTTTTTTTTTTTGTTTGTTTGTTGGGGTTTGTCTTATATTTTTTTCTTTTTGTGAATTTTTTCCCGCTGGATATGGGGAAAAATTATTTCCTTTGCTACTAAAACACCAGCTGGACTGTGAAGCCAACAGTCCTCTTGTATTTGCCTGATTATTTCTCGTTGGTGAACAAAAGGGAGCACGTCACCACTGGGTGAAAGCTTGTCTTGTGGTAGTGGTTACCCCGACACCCCTCCCACCACACTGCACCTCCCCCTTCTAACCTTAAACAAGAAGCCCCAGTATATCCGACTTACCTTTCCCTTCTTTTCTGTTCGTTTCCTCCCCTATCCAACTCCAACACTGGTGACCTCCGCTTTTCCTGGGACGACAGAGTCCGCATCATCAGAGAGAGCCACCTGAAAAGGGGACAGAAGAACGTGTGAACGATTAGAGGGAGGGAATCTTGAGAATCACACCAAAAAGCCTGGAAAGAGACTGGGAACGAACCCAAACAGACTGGATAAGAAAGACACAGATAAGAGAAATAAAGACATACATTTAGAAAAACCCAATATCTCGACTCATTTAGCCTATGTTCTCCTAGCGCTATAACCACACCTCCTAAAATCTATTACAAAACTACCTGTTTTTGCAGGCGGGCACCTGTGTTTTTGGTCCTGGGCTCAGCAGCCATCTAGGGAAACCTACCAAACCAAGACATTTCTGAAAACTAGACACCTGAGGGAGTCCAGGAAGGTGTGACTTGCTTGGATCCCTCAATATTTTCTTTCCTAGAATCCGCAGCAAACCTCAAATTTAGCAAACAAATCACATTTTTGTGTGGGATCACCACATCAGCACAAATTTCCTACCACCCAATGTTCCCCTCCATCGCCCAATAAAAATGATACCTTTTTTGTGCAGATGGGAAAAAAACATTTTTAGGCTGACAAGTGGGGCAGAAGTTTTATTGATATAGATGCGACTATGCTGGGTGGTAGGAATTTTGTGGATTCATTCTGATTCCAGAAGTTTCCATCACAAAAATGTTGGGGAAATGCATGATTTCAAGCAAAGCTGGAGGGTTGCAGGGCATTGTGGGTAAGAAAATGGTGTGGCTTGCATGTGAAGCACACCACCCTGGACTCACCCAGATGTTTAGTTTTCAGATGTGTGTCGGTCTGGTAGATTTTTGTAGGTGTCAGAGTCCCAAAGTCCAAAAAGTGCAGCTGCTCACCATTCAAGTGGGATGGTATTGAGAGTTAGCCATGCTCCCTTGGCCCAAATGTAAAATCAAAACCCAAAATAAATCAAATGTCTTTTTGCTTGCTGTTGGGATGAGATCCTTTAGTTTGGGGGGGCTGAAAGACTGTTACTCCCTTCAGTTGGTGTGGGGGGCATAACCATGCCCATACTGGTTGGCAGCTCCCACCCCTCTATGTTGTTTTAATTCCCTGGCATCTAGTAGGCTTTCTGCCCCCCTCCCCATCGGGGAGTGGATCTGGGGTAATTGCCCCCTCTGCCCACCAGTGGGCAGAACAACTTTCTCCCCATTTATTTGGGGTGGGGATATGACCAAATCTCCACCCTCTTTTTTTTAAACAATTCTTCCCTGGTGTCTAGTGGGCTTTCTGCTGCTCCCCCCCCCCCTGGGGGGGAGAAGGGCCTAATACAAATAAGCTGATCTGCCCCCAAGGGGGTTAGAAATGGCCGCAGTAATGTGCCCCCATGGGGAGCATCCCTTGCCCAAGGGGCTGCCCCCCCAAAACAAAGCACACACACAACAATCTCTGGTGCCTAAGTGGTTTCTGCCCCCCTTGAGGGCAGATGGGCCTAACAGAAATAGGCCTATCTGCCCCCAAGGTGGGTAGAAAGGCCTATTATACCATGCTTCCCGGTTAGGAAACCTTGGCTAAGGAGTTGCTCCCCTTATGAAATTATATTAAAAAAATCTCTGGCCCCTAGTGGTTTCTGTTCCCCTTGGGGCAAATTGGTCTAATAAAAATAGGCTGATCTGGGCCCAAGGAGGGAGAAATGTCCTAAAATAAATTTGGCCACAGGTGCCTAAGGGGCTGCTCCCCTCCTGTAAAAAAACAAAAACAAAAAAAAGATTCCTAGTCTTTAGGGTGTTCTTCCCCCCTTGGGGGCAGATCAGCATAATTAAAATAGGACGATCTGCCCCAAAGGGGGGGCAGAAATGCCCCCCTCTGGTAGCGATCCTTCCCCAAGGGGCTGCTCCCCTCATGTGTTAAACAAAGGAAACTAAACTCCCTGGTGCCTAGTGGGCATTCCTGCAGCACAATCACTTTACAATTGTGCTGCAGGAATGTTTGGAGAGACATGAAAGGAAAGGAAAAGCCTTTCCTTTCCTTTCATGTCTCTCTGTCCTGCCCCCTTCCTCCGTCTGAGGAGGAACTAATCAGTTTCTCCTCAGTCTTCCAGCACGATGGGGGTGACCTCTGACTTCATCAGACATCACTGGGTATGTCCTTTCATAGCTGGAAAGGTGATTTAGCATTGATAAAATATAAATTGACTCGTGTTATTCCCCACTCACAATGCTGTGCAAAAGCGATTCACGTGTATGAAAGGATCATGGGCCAGATGTATGAAAGCATTTTGCATTCGCAAACGGTGCGAATGCCCATTTGCGAATGCAAAATGCCAGTTCAGAATGTATGAAATACATTCTGAACGCAATTTTAAGGAATCGCTAAAATAGCGATTCTTTAAAATTGCGACCCTGTTTAGAGAGTTGCAAATTGCGACTCTCTAAATTAGAAATCACAAATAAGGATTCCTTATTTACGATTTCTTAGCACATGTATGAAGCAATTCCTAAATGCGATTTTGGCATTTAGTAATCGCTAATTACCACCAAGTTGAACTTGGTGGTAACCATGTGCAAAATTTAAAAATGCATTTAAAATGCATTTTAAAATTGTGCACGTAACAATGGCATGTGTGCACCTTACATGTCCCCAAAAAAATGTTTGGGGTGCAGCAGAGGGGGCCTTAGCCCCCCAGCACCCTGGGGTTTTGCATTTCCAAAATTGCGATTACTGGTTCAGAAATCGCAATTTTGGAAATGCAAAAAATTTGCAGATATGGGCCAACAGGCTCATAGCTGCGAATGGGGCCGGTATTGCAATTTGCGAATCGGTAATAGCATTTGTGATTTTTAAGAAATCGCTATTACCGAATCGCAAATGTAATACATGGCACTTTGCGAGTCGGAAATAGCGATTTCTTAAAAATCGCTATTTCCAAATCGCAAAGGGCCTTGATGATACATCTGGCCCTAAATGTGCACCTTCATAAAAGCATCTGAAGTGAAAATTAGAGCAAGACTTTAGATAATGGCCAGCACCCCCTGCAAACAGCAGAAGGGCTCCAGGAGCCAGTATGAGCAGTCGGTTTTATTTCACCTCGAAGGAAGGTTGTGATGTCATCAGGAGGCACCCGGGGTGGGGCATTTAAGGCATTCGAGGGCGGGGGATCGGCCTCTTTCCTCCCCTACTGCGCACCAGCATAACCGGATCAAACAGTGCGTGGGACTTGGAGCCTTTGACTGCAAGCTTTCCGACGTATTTTGAACTTGATTCCGGCAGACCGGGGGTGCGATGGGGGACAGACAGATATCGGTATAGCCACGATGCCTTCCGATTCAGATGTTTGGAGTCAGTTATGAGACAGTGGATTTATAACTTACCGGGATAGGATTCCTAGGACGTTTTTTTTTAAACATATCAGGCTGCTCGCATTCAGCTTTCTGCAAGCCATTTTTGATCTCTAAGCTCGCCAAAATAAACTCTGAGGTCGAGAAATGGCAGGAGGGGAAAAGGGAGTTGTTAACATTATGCGAATATGACTTGGTAAACTATTTCGCTAGTTATGTCATGAGGGGTAGCTCAGTGTTAAGTGCATGGTTTTCAGGTATGCGCACTGCTTTAAATGGGCCGGTTCTGCCCAGTACTAAGTACCAGGCACTTTTTTATTTTGAGTGGGATAGAACCTGCACTTCTCAAGAAAAACGTAATACTTTTAATTGGAGAGTATCGACACTTCTCAGAAACAAGCAGGCCCCTGTTATAGAGTACCTGCACTTCTATTTTTCCATTTCATGCACTGGGTATGCTGCATTAAGTTCACCAAAATGTGTATCTCCCTGGCAGCACATGCATGGAGCTGGTAATAACGTCTGTGTGCATGTGCTTCAGGCAGTGCGACCCCGCAGTAGCAAGGGTTCGAATTGAGCCGTGAATAGCATGAAACACCCCTCGCCGTCTGGTCGAACATGTTATACATGCGGCCAGCTGGGGAGGTGACGGGAGTGAATGTTAGTTGTGACAGCAAACACAAGAGCGGGCATTTCAGGGCCGGCCCAGTTGTATTAGAGGAGATTATTTCCTTCTCTGAATGCCCATGTTTCCGGGGGTGGGATGTTGGCCCTCACATTCTTTCTGAAAGCTGTTATTTCACTAGTGTTTGTTTTATTTCTGACTTATCGTGTATGAAACTCATGGAACTGAGTGAGCTCAGACTACCCATGAGGTTAAACCTATCGCTCTTCTTCTGCTAGACGGCAATGTTGCACTTTAATGATCAGGGTTGTGGGTGCCGGTGAAATCCTGGGCCGAGTGAATCCGTGAAGCGGAGTGAATGATTGCATTCAGGTCTGGCAATGGGCGCCCAGTATAAATCTGATTCTCATCTGACATGGGGGGTAGTTAGATGTGCGGGGATGGGGGGAGGCTCTGCAAGGGTGCGGTTCTTTGGACAAGGGGCCAGTCAATGAAAGGATTGTGCCTGCCTACCACCTTAATATCTCTAATCTAATTAGATTTTTTGTCTTTCCAAACGTAGTATCTGCTAATTGAGTTAATCGTACCTGCAACATCCACCTTGGCTGAAAAGGTTCTGTGAGGTAAGGACGTGTGGTTCTCTGTTTATGATGGGCGAACTCAGGGAGCACTGTCAGGGCTAGTTTTTATACGAGTAGTGATAATCACTCGCTGGCTCCCAGTCAGGCTCACAAGGGGCCAGAGTGACTCATGAAAGTTCAGGGGAGGAGGTTGTTTGCTTTTAAGTTGTACGTCATTGAGATTACACCTCTTTTTTCTTTTTACATACATAGTATGGCCCCAAACTGAGCTCATTTAACTGTGGATGACCCAACCATTCAGTAGGAACTCTGCTCTTTCAGTGAGCTATGGAAGGTGGCCAAAGTCCACAGCATTGACTGAGCCATGAAGTTGATGTTAGAGGTCCTGGGAAAGGACCAGCAATCACCAGTGCCTCTTTCCACCGGCAGAGAAAGTGCCAGCATGCTATAAGGATGCTCTTCCAACTCTGGCGAGCAAGGCTGTGAATGAGCCTACAGCCGTGTCCGCTAAGGGGGGTGAGTCAGCAAGGCAATTGCCATGCTTCCCCCCCCCCCCATGGTCAGGGAGCCACAGGGCCTGTCTATAATGGTAATATGGGTGTAGTGGGGCAGACTAATGTGGTGATATTCCCGGTGCCCCAAGCAGATAGTAACCCACTGACCGGGCTGGCTCACTCTCCATGGAAGGCGGCAGAACCTCCCCTCCTGCAAGACCCAGTTTCAACCATGAAATCTGCGGTGGGAGCAACTGTAGAATCATGTACAAAAGCGGGTGCAAAATCAGCCCCTACACCTGGTGGTATAGTTGTAGAAGGGGGGGTCTAGCAGCTCAGCTGCACAACTTTAGGCACAACCAGCAGTGCCTGCACCTACCACTAGTGGCAGCCCAGGGAATGCTGCATTCACATCTAGCTACGTGCATGGTCTCACCCACTCTTGTCCCTCCATCAGCCATAGCATGGCATGTACCCGCCATGATTCAGAAAGGAGAGGTTTTTGATGTGTTTGACTTAATAAATTCACATCATTTTTGGTGTCACTGTTGTAGCACTCCAGTGGTAGCAGGGGTGAGGGCAAGATTGCCTAGAACCTCTTCTCCCTATATCAGAACGAATTGAAGAAGAAAAAGGGGGCTACCCTAAAATTTTGACTAATTTACTAGACTGACTCCTTGCTGGGGTGTTGATATGTGTGGGCTACTGGGCCTCCTGTCATTATGCATATTGGAGAGTTACGCTACAATGGAAAAGTGGGGACAATAAAAAAAAATCTAGCTATCGCGTCAAGAATTTTCAATTCTATTAAGGACACGGAGGTGAGGATTATGCTTTCTCTTTCTTTACTGACTTAAACAGCAGCCAATCAAATACAAGTAACAGAAAAAACTACACTTCCCAGGATGCCTGACATCCTGTCACATGGTCCAATCACCATCCATGTCCTCTGCCATGAGTCCTTTGACCTATGAAGTCACTTCCTCTTTCTTTGGTCAGAACAGATAAGATCAACTTGAAAACGAACTTCTTACGCCATCCCAAAGACCGGAGTCATGAACTTCTTCTCCTTACTGAAGAACCGAATCCTGGACAGCTCAATGCCGGAGAAACAACCGGGTAAAACCTTCAAACCAAACTTCCCTGAGGATACGAATTTCAGGGGTTCTTCTGATCAGAGCCTGTAACAATAAACAGGTAGGTAATATCCCAATAAAATTGAAATGTCTCAAAACTTTATAATTGACAATAAATGGGAGGGTTAAATGACAACATATCATAAATATGCACAATAATTGATATTTAATTTTCAATGAATTTAAAAGGGAGGGATAATCCTCGCCTCCGTGTCCTTAATAGAATTGAAAATTCTTGACGCAATAGCTAGAATTTATTTTATTCTATGTCAGGACCGGAGGCTCCGATTATGCTAATTTAAAGCTGTTCCATCATAATAATAGCTTCATCCAATACTGGTTTATGATAAAACTTACGAAAAGCATTTTCTGAAGACCAATCTGCTGCCTTCATTATGTCTTCTAGTCGAGAACCTAAGGCAAGCGATTTTGAAGCCATAGCCCCTCTAGCAGAATGGGCCCCAAAAACAGAGGTATCAATACCTGCTTCAGTCATCAACCATCTCATCCATCTAGCTGAGGTAACTGGTTTAAAAGGTTTTTGCAAAGCAATTAACAATTGACCTTTAACATCTTGTCGAAATTCTTCTGTGACAACTTCATAATCCTTTAAACACTGAACTACACATAATTTCGAATTTTCAGTATAAACTGGATAGGATACTGACCTGCAATTTGTTTTAGTTCTTCTTGTCACCGAAAAGGTGACTCCTTCTGGTGAAAAGGTTCTGCCTGCTAGATCTAAAGCTCTGACATCAGAAACTCTTTTGCAAGAGATGAGACATAAAAGCATGGTCAGTTTGGCTGAAAGCTGGTTGTGAGACAAATACCTGTTGGTAGGCCAAGAATCCAGAAATTTTAAAACAATGTTAACATCCCATAATACAGAGTATTTTGCTTGAGGAGGCTTAGAAAGACGTATACCCCTTAAAAGTTTGCAAATTAACAGGTGTTCTCCAATAGGTTTACCTTCTAGATGAGAATGTCCTGCTGAAATAGCAGATCTAAAGTTATTAATTGTGCGATAAGCTAAACCAGAACTAGCCATTTCAGCTAAAAAATTAACAGTCATACCAAGATGTGCTTCCACTGGATTGGCACCCCTTCCATCACACCAACTAGCCCATCTGCGCCAGGCTGAGTCATATCTCTTATGGGTACTATCGGCCCAGGCGTGCTTAATGTACTCCGCAGCTTGTTTCGAAACGTCTGGGGTACTCGATCTAGTCCTGAAATTAACCAGGCTAGTAGAGTCAACTTCCCTGACAGGACCAGTGGATGTTGACGGCCCTCCGGACTCAAAAGAAGATTCGGACGAGGCGGAATTAGAAGAGGAGAGGCACAGGCTAAATGAAGAGCAATGGGGAACCAAGGCTGTGCTCTCCAAAAAGGTGTTACCAGAACAATCTCTGTCCTCTGTCTCCGCACCTGAGACAACACCCTGGCCATCATCAGAAAAGGGGGAAATGCATAACCTCGAAACTGGGACCAATCCTGAAGAAAGGCATCTGTCTTTATTGCACAAGGGTCTGGACGCCAACTGTAGAATTTTGAAATCTGGCAATTGAGTCGTGAGGCAAACAGATTCACTTCGCAATTGCCCCATTCCCTGACTATCTGAGAAAAAATCAGAGGATCCAATTTCCAGTCGCTGGAATCCAAACGGTATCTGGAATTCCAGTCTGCTATAATGTTCTGGTCCCCAGGAAGGTATTCCGCTATGACCACTAGACGTTGAGATAGGCAGTAGTGCCAGAAGTCCTTGGCAATCTCCGCTAGGATTCTGGATCTCGTGCCTCCTAGTTTGTTGACATATCTTACTGCTGAGACATTGTCCATCCGTAAGAGTATGCAACAATCCATTTTCTGCGGGGAAAGACTCTTTATGGCAAAGGAACCCGCCAGAAGTTCCAGGCAATTGATATGAAGGGATTGTTCCCATTCTGACCATCTGCCCCCGTCACTAGGGAGTTGCAAACGAGCTCCCCAACCCCATCTGCTGGCATCGGATTCTATCACTACCTCCGGGTGAGAGCTGAAAATCACCCTGCCATTCCAGGCTTCCATGTGATGGAGCCACCACTGAACCTCTGATCTCACTTCGGCAGTCAATGGGATTTGCTCTGAATAACTCAGGCCCTGTTGTAGGTGCCTGATCTTGAGTCTTTGAAGTGCTCGGTAATGTAGGGGTGCAGGGAAGATCGCCTGAATAGATGAGGCTAGTAGACCCACTATTCTGGCTATATTCCTCAATGAGACGGTCTGGCTGGAAAGAACCAATCTCAATTCCCTCTTGATGTTGCGGATCTTCTGAGAGGGAAGAAGGAGTTGACATAAGGTGTAATTTATCTGGAACCCCAGGAACCCTATCACCTGAGAAGGTTTCAACAATGACTTCTGCACATTGATCAGGAAAGCTAAGTCCTGCAGAAGACTGATGGTCCAATCCAAGTGAGAGAGTAGGACTTGCGGTGATTGGGCCATCAGTAGAATGTTGTCCAGATATATAATCAATCTGACTCCCTTGGCCCTGAGCCATTCCATCACCGGTCTCAAAAGCTTCGTGAAGCACCAAGGGGCTGACGACAGACCGAAAGGAAGGGCGAGAAACTCCACACACTGTCCCTTCCACTGGAATTGTAGAAATCTCCTGTGGGGAGGAAAAATTGGAATCGACAGGTAGGCATCTTTTAGATCCAGTCGAACCATCCAGTCTCCTTCCAAAAGGATATCCCTTAGCATGTGGATGCCCTCCATCTTGAAGTGTCTGTATAGGATCCAATGATTGAAATCCTTTAGGTTCAAGACTAAACGGTGACCTCCTCCTTTCTTGTCTACTACGAAAATAGGACTGAGGAAACCGTAAGGATGAGGAGAAGCAAATTGCATGGCCTCTTTGTCTAAGAGAGCTTGCACTTCTTTGTCCATAAAAGTTTGATTTGCTAGGGAAAAACACATTTGTACCGGAGGGGAGAATTGCTTGGGAGTACTGATAAACTCCAGGCGAAATCCCTCGACCGTTTGGAAAACCCATGGGTCTCCGGATATCGGTTTCCAATTTGTCAAGCAGGATGCTACTCTGCCCCCAAGTCTGACCTGAGAATAATGAATAATGCTCACCTGTGAAACTTGAGTCTTGTATGGCTCCTTGTTGCCCTCTGCGATGGCCCCTGCGGAAACGGGGACGTCCTCCCCTGGGGCGTGTGGGGTAGAAGGTGGAGTCTTGTTCCCCGTACCAGCCACCTCTGCCTCTCGGGTAGTAGTTTTGGGGACTATTATATGACCCTAGGCCGGACATACGTCCCCCGTAACGACCGGTAGAGAAAAAGGCCTTGTTTAAACACCTTCTTGAGGGACATTTGGGCCTTATCAAGGGAAGAAAAGGTGGAACAGAACTTAGCCAAGTCTTTGATAAAAGATGATCCAAAGAGAAGTCCTTCAGCCGAAGGGCCCGCTTCCGAGGTCGCGAGATCCGATAGTTTAGGATCAATGCGCATTAGCACAGATTTTCTGCGTTCTGCTGAAATAGCGCAATTTGAGTTTCCTAACAGGCAAATAGATCTTTGCGCCCAACCGATAAGAACATCGGTGTCCACCGGAGACCCTGATTCCTTGGCCATTTACGCCATTTCAAGGATTTTGGTCAAAGGTCCTGAAAGATCCACAATTTGTCTTCGCAATTACTCCAGGATCGATCTAAACCTTTTTTGGGGTCCTTAGCAAATTTCCTCATAAAGGTGACCATGGTGGGGTCTATATCCGGGGTATCAGCAACCTTGCCTTCTAGGTCAGGTCTGGGGCACTCTGCTTTTAGGCGTGACCTGACTTCCTTATCGAAGCTTTTACGCAAATTGGCTTGGACATATTGAGCCACTTCGGGGGGGGGACCCAATTGGAGGCCTTGGGGTGGATGATTTCTGTGGGATCGAAGTCCAGAACCTGACAGGACAGGAAGTGGGCGCTTTTTTAGCTTTTTTACTAGGCAAGGGAGCGTCGGAATCCTCCGAGTCATCTGAGGAAGAACTTTTATCAGTTGACGAGGTAGAAAAGGAAACTTCCTTTTTTGAGCTGTAATTATGCTCGCCATTGCGTTTCTTACGCAGTTTTTCGAATGCGTCTGCGTGAAGGCCACTAACCTCTGCTCCGGATTCCAAATGTTTTGATTTGTCCTTTACTTTTTTAGATTCGTGTTGATGTTGTTGTCCCTGTGACCAACCCTGTGAGTGAGCGAAGTTAAATAGCTGCCCTGAAAAGGGACCCAGAGCTCTCACCAGGGCATCATTTACTGATTGTTGAACCCTGGTATCAAGGGCTTCTACCAGATCAACTTCCAGTTGATTGCCCAACTCCTCTGTATAGTATTCAGTTTCCTGCTCATCCCACTGAGCCATGACCAATGTATAAAGTTACAAAAGTCTTGAGGAGTATTGTAATGTCAAGTATTAAATGAGGGATCAAAGAGGGGGAGTGCAAAAACCCCTAATCAGGCACAGGAGGAAAGGAGTGTAGGAAAGTACCATCTTGCCTGGCATGTTACCCCCATATTTCACTGTATATATGTTGTTTTAGTGTATGTGTCACTGGGACCCTGCCAGCCAGGGCCCCAGTGCTCATAAGTGTGCCCTGTATGTGTTCCCTGTGTGATGACTAACTGTCTCACTGAGGCTCTGCTAACCAGAACCTTAGTGGTTATGCCCTCTCTTTGCTTTCCAAATTGTCACTAACAGGCTAGTGACCAATTTCACCAATTCACATTGGCATACTGGAACACCCTTATAATTCCTTAGTATATGGTACTGAGGTACCCAGGGTATTGGGGTCCCAGGAGATCCCTATGGGCTGCAGCATTTCTTTTGCCACCCTTAGGGAGCTCTGACAATTCTTACACAGGCCTGCCACTGCAGCCTGAGTGAAATAATGCTCACATTATTTCACAGCCATTTTACACTGCACTTAAGCAACTTATAAGTCACCTATATGTCTAACCTCCACCTGGTGAAGGTTGGGTGCCAAGTTACTTAGTGTGTGGGCACCCTGGCACTAGCCAAGGTGCCCCCACATCGTTCAGGGCAAATTCCCCGGACTTTGTGAGTGCGGGGACACCATTACACGCGTGCACTATACATAGGTCGCTACCTATGTATAGCGTCACAATGGTAACTCCGAACATAGCCATGTAACATGTCTAAGATCATGGAATTGTCACCCCAATGCCATCCTGGCATTGGGGAGACAATTCCATGATCCCCCGGGTCTCTAGCACAGACCCGGGTACTGCCAAACTACCTTTCCCGGGGTTTCACGGCAGCTGCTGCTGCTGCCAACCCCTCAGACAGGTTTCTGCCCTCCTGGGGTCCAGCCAGGCTTGGCCCAGGAAAGCAGAACAAAGGACTTCCTCAGAGAGAGGGTGTTACACCCTCTCCCTTTGGAAAAAGGTGTCAGGGCTGGGGGGGAGTAGCCTCCCCCTGCCTCTGGAAATGCTTTGATGGGCACAGATGGTGCCCATCTCTGCATAAGCCAGTCTACACCAGTTCAGGGATCCCCCAGCCCTGCTCTGGCGCGAAACTGGACAAAGGAAAGGGGAGTGACCACTCCCCTGACCTGCACCTCCCAGGGGAGGTGCCCAGAGCTCCTCCAGTGTGCTCCAGACCTCTGCCATCTTGGAAACAGAGGTGCTGCTGGCACACTGGACTGCTCTGAGTGGCCAGTGCCAGCAGGTGACGTCAGAGACTCCTCCTGATAGGCTCTTACCTGTGTTGCTAGCCTATCCTCCTTCCTAGGTAGCCAAACCTCCTTTTCTGTCTATTTAGGGTCTCTGCTTTGGGGAATTCTTTAGATAACAAATGCAAGAGCTCATCAGAGTTCCTCTGCATCTCTCTCTTCACCTTCTGCCAAGGAATCGACCGCTGACTGCTCAGGACTCCTGCAAAACCGCAACAAAGTAGCAAAGACGACTACTGCAACCTTGTATCGCTGATCCTGCCACCTTCTCGACTGTTTTCCTGGTGGTGCATGCTGTGGGGGTAGTCTGCCTCCTCTCTGCACTAGAAGCTCTGAAGAAATCTCCAGTGCGTCGACGGAATCTTCCCCCTGCAACCGCAGGCAACAAAAGACTGCATCACTGGTCCTCTGGGTCCCCTCTCAGCACGACGAGCATGGTCCCTGGAACTCAGCAACTCTGTCCAAGTGACTCCCACAGTCCAGTGACTCTTCAGTCCACGTTTGGTGGAGGTAAGTCCTTGCCTCCCCACGCTAGACTGCATTGCTGGGTACCGCGTGATTTGCAGCTGCTCCGGCTCCTGTGCACTCTTCCAGGATTTCCTTTGTGCACAGCCAAGCCTGGGTCCCCGACACTCTAACCTGCAGTGCACAACCTCCTGAGTTGTCCTCTGGCGTCGTGGGATCTCCTTTTGTGACTTTGGGTGGGCTCCGGTTCACTCCTCTTCGTAGCGCCTGTTCCGGCACTTCTGCGGGTGCTGCCTGCTCCTGTGAGGGCTCCCTGTCTTGCTGGGCGCCCCCTCTGTCTCCTCACGCAATTGGCGACATCCTGGTCCCTCCTGGGCCACAGCAGCATCCAAAAACCCTAACCGCGACCCTTGCAGCTAGCAAGGCTTGTTTGCGGTCTTTCTGCATGGGAACACCTCTGCAAGCTTCTACACGATGTGGGACATCCATCCTCCAAAGGGGAAGTTTCCAGCCCTCTTCGTTCTTGCAGAATCCACAGCTTCTACCATCCGGTGGCAGCTTCTTTGCACCCTCAGCTGGCATTTCCTGGGCATCTGCCCAATCTCGACTTTGTCGCGACTCTTGGACTTGGTCCCCTTGTTCCACAGGTACTCTCGTCAGGAAATCCACTTTGGTTGCATTGCTGGTGTTGTTCTTTCTTGCAGAATTCCCCTATCACGACTTCTGTGCTCTCTGGGGAATATAGGTGCACTTTACACCTACTTTTCAGGGACTTGGTGTGGACTATTTTTCTAACCCTCACTGTTTACTTACAGTCCCCGCGACCCTCTACAAGCTCACATAGGTTTGGGGTCCATGCGTTATTTGCATTCCACTTTTGGAGTATATGGTTTGTGTTGCCCCTATTCCTATGTGCTCCTATTGCAATACATTGTAACTTTACACTGCTTGCATTACTTCCTTTTGCTATTACTGCATATTTTTGGTATTGTGTACATATATCTTGTGTATATTTGGCATCCTCATACTGAGGGTACTCACTGAGATACTTTTGGCATATTGTCATAAAAATAAAGTACCTTTATTTTTAGTATATCTGTGTATTGTGTTTTCTTATGATATTGTGCATATGACACCAGTGGTATAGTAGGAACTTTGCATGTCTCCTAGTTCAACCTAAGCTGCTTTCCAAGGCTACCTTCTATCAGCCTAAGCTGCTAGAAACACCTCTTCTACACTAATAAGGGATAACTGGACCTGGTACAGGGTGTAAGCACCCCTTGGTACCCACTACAAGCCAGGCCAGCCTCCTACATTGGTGGTGCGGTGGTGGGATGAATACTTGTAACTGCTTACCACTTTGTCATATTGTACTTTTCATAAGAGAAAAATATACAAAACAAGTTCAGTGTATGTACACCTAACCCAAAAGTTTTGCTTTTCTCCTCTTACTCTATTTGCTAAGTGCTGAAAAGTACCTCTAAACTTTCAAAAAGTTTCTAAAAAGTTGAAAAAGTTTTTTTTTCTGTGTCCTTAAAAAGTCCTGAAACTTTTTCTTTCTTTTATCTTTCCCTAAACCCTTTCTATCATGTCTGGCACAGGTCCTACTCTTGATCTGGTCAGCACAGCTTATGACCACCTTAGCTGGAAAGGTTTGAGGAGTCTCTGCATTGATAGAGGTTTAGGGGTAGGGAAGAATCCCTCTAGAGAATTGTTGATTAACATGCTCATTGAAAATTATAAGGCCTTAGCTGGCACATCAGTTGAGAAGTTAGCAGATGGTTCACACTCTGGCTCTGGGGTAGCTCCAGCAAGAATGTTAGATGGTATTCTTTCCAATCTGCCCCTTAGCAGACCTCCTAGCATAACTGGTACTAATGTGAGCTCTCATCACAGTAGGGATGTCATTCCTTTAGGCCAGGTTGTTAGGGTGCCAACTGTTAGGGACAGGTCTCCTTCTGTTATTTCACATAATTCTTCTGTGTCAAAGCATGCCCAACCCACCCACCCTGCTGACAGAATGTTAGAAAGGGAACTCAATAGATTTAGAGTGGAAGAGACCAGGCTGAAGCTTAAACAGCAACAGCTGGCTCTAGACAGGGAATCTTTAGACTTAGAAAAAGAAAGACAGAAGTTGGGGTTTGGACCCCATGATGGCAGCAGCAGTATTACAGATAGTAATCCTGTGAAAGAGCATGATTCTAGAAATCTGCATAAGATAGTTCCCCCTTATAAGGAGGGGGATGACATTAACAAGTGGTTTGCTGCACTTGAGAGGGCCTGTGTTGTACAGGGGGTCCCTCAAAGGCAGTGGGCTGCTATCCTATGGCTATCTTTCAGTGGAAAGGGTAGGGATAGGCTCCTTACTGTGAAGGAAAGTGATGCCAATAATTTTACAGTTTTGAAGAATGCACTCTTGGATGGATTTGGCTTAACCACTGAACAATACAGGATTAAGTTCAGAGAAACCATAAAAGAGTCCTCACAAGACTGGGTAGACTTTGTTGACTATTCAGTGAAGGCCTTGGAGGGGTGGTTACATGGCAGTAAAGTTTCTGACTATGAAAGCCTATATAATCTGATCCTGAGAGAGCATATTCTGAATAACTGTGTATCTGATTTGTTAACCAATATCTAGTGGACTCAGATCTGACCTCTCCCCAAGAATTGGGAAAGAAGGCAGACAAATGGGTCAGAACAAGAGTGAACAGAAAAGTTCATACAGGGGGTGACAAGGATAGCAAGAAGAAGGATGGTAAGTCTTCAGACAAGGGTGGGGACAAATCTAAAAATGAGTCTTCATCAGGCCCACAAAAACACTCTGGTGGGGGTGGCGGGCCAAAAATCCTCTTCTAATCAAGTAAAGAAACCATGGTGCTATTTATGTAAAGTAAAAGGCCATTGGACAACTGATGCCAGTTGTCCAAAGAAAAGCACCAAACCTCCCACAACAACAACCCCTACTGCTATACCTAGTGCCCCTAGTAATAGAGGCTATGGTGGTGGGAGCAAACCTACTAATAGCCAATCCAAGGGAGTAGCTGGGCTCACTTTTGGTAATTTAGTTGGGGTTGGTCTTGTTAGGGAGACTACAGAGGCTGTGCTAGTCTCTGAAGGTGCCATTGATTTGGCCACCTTGGTTGCTTGTCCCCTTAATATGGATAAGTACAAGCAACTTCCCCTAATAAATGGTGTTGAGGTTCAGGCCTACAGGGACACAGGTGCCAGTGTTACCATGGTAATAGAGAAACTGGTACACCCTGAACAACACCTACTTGGTCACCAGTACCAAGTGACTGATGCTCATAGCAACACTCTTAGCCACCCCATGGCTGTTGTGAATCTCAACTGGGGGGCGGGGGGGTTACTGGTCCAAACAAAGTTGTGGTTGCCTCAGATTTACCTGTAGACTGTCTACTAGGGAATGATTTAGAGACATCAGCTTGGGCAGAAGTGGAGTTGGAGGCTCATGCAGCAATGCTGGGCATTCCTGGGCATATTTTTGCTTTAACCAGGGCTCAGGCCAAAAAGCAAAAAGGACAGGGTAACTTGGATCCTGGAACAATGGACCAAGTGCTCCCTAAAGCTAGGGTTAGTAAAGGTAAATTCCTACCTACTATCCCTCCCTCTACAGATGATTCAACTTCTGAGGAAGAAGAATTTCCCCCCTGTGCAGAACCTTCACCACTTTTGGGTGGAGGGGGGCCTGCCAGGGAGGAGCTGAGTGTGGCACAGCAAACCTGTCCCACATTAGAGGTTCTAAGACAGCAAGCTGTCAAACAGCAAAATGGGGATGTCAGTGACTCACATAGAGTTTACTGGGAGGACAACCTCTTGTATACAGAGGCAAGGGACCCTAAACCTGGAGCAGCCAGGAGATTGGTCATTCCCCTGCAATACAGAGAGTTCCTCCTAACTCTAGCCCACGACATTCCCTTGGCTGGACATTTAGGGCAAATTAAAACATGGGAAAGGCTTGTCCCCCTGTTTCATTGGCCTAGAATGTCAGAGGACACAAAAGATTTTTGTAAGTCCTGTGTCACCTGTCAAGCCAGTGGCAAAACTGGTGGCACCCCAAAGGCTCCCCTTATTCCACTGCCTGTGGTTGGGGTTCCCTTTGAAAGAGTAGGGGTTGACATAGTTGGCCCCCTTGACCCTCCTACTGCTTCAGGCAATAGGTTTATCTTGGTGGTAGTGGACCATGCCACAAGATATCCTGAAGCAATTCCTCTTAGGACCACTACAGCACCTGCAGTGGCAAAGGCCCTCCTGGGAATCTTTTCCAGGGTGGGTTTCCCAAAAGAGGTGGTATCAGACAGGGGTAGCAACTTTATGTCTGCATACTTGAAGGCCATGTGGAAGGAATGTGATGTACCATACAAATTCACCACACCTTATCATCCACAAGCAAATGGACTGGTTGAGAGGTTTAACAAAACTCTCAAAGGAATGATAATGGGACTCCCTGAAAAACTCAGGAGGAGATGGGATGTCCTGTTACCCTGCCTCCTTTTTGTTTACAGGGAGGTACCCCAGAAAGGAGTAGGCTTCAGCCCCTTTGAACTCCTATTTGGACACCCTGTAAGAGGTCCTCTAACACTTGTAAAGGAGGGTTGGGAACAACCTTTAAAAGCTCCTAAGCAAGACATAGTGGACTATGTACTTGGCCTAAGATCCAGAATGGCTGAGTATATGAAAAAGGCCAGCAAAAACCTTCAGGCCAGCCAAGAGCTCCAAAAGCAATGGCATGACCAGAAGGCTGTTCTGATTCAGTGCCAACCAGGACAGAAAGTGTGGGTCTTGGAGCCTGTGGCCCCAAGAGCACTTCAAGACAAATGGAGTGGACCCCACATTATTGTTGAAAAGAAGGGAGAAGTCACCTACTTGGTTGACTTAGGCATTGCCAGGAGTCCCCTTAGGGTGCTCCATGTCAATCGCCTAAAACCCTACTATGACAGGGCTGATCTCACCCTGCTCATGGCAACAGATGAAGGACAGGAAGAAAAGAGTGACCCTCTCCCTGATCCCTTCTCTTCCACAGAACAAGATGCTCTAGTGGAAGGTGTAGTTTTAGCAGACTGTCTTACTGATGAGCAGAAAGACCACTGCATAAATCTCCTGGGTCAGTTTTCTGAACTCTTTTCTACTGTGCCAGGCACCACTTCTTGGTGTAAGCACACTATAGATACTGGAGACAGCATGCCTGTCAAAAGTAAGATCTATAGGAAGCCTGACCATGTCAGGGACTGCATAAAACAAGAGGTTCAGAAAATGCTTGAACTGGGAGTGGTTGAGCACTCTGAAAGCCCATGGGCCTCTCCTGTGGTGCTTGTACCAAAGCCTCACTCTAAAGATGGGAAAAGAGAAATGAGGTTTTGTGTAGATTACAGAGGTCTCAACCAGGTAACAAAAACTGATGCTCACCCTATACCCAGGGCAGAAGAGCTCATAGATACACTGGCATCTGCCAAGTATCTAAGCACCTTTGATTTCACTGCAGGGTATTGGCAGATCAAGTTATCAAAGGATGCTAAAGCAAAAACTGCATTTTCGACTATTGGAGGGCACTACCAATTCACAGTAATGCCCTTTGGTTTGAAAAATGCACCTGCCACTTTTCAGAGGTTGGTGAATACAGTCCTGCAAGGGTTGGAGGATTTTAGTGCAGCATATCTAGATGATATAGCTGTCTTTAGCTCCACCTGGGATGATCACCTGGTCCACCTGTGGAATGTTTTGGAGGCCCTGCAAAAGGCAGGCCTCACTATCAAGGCTTCAAAGTGCCAGATAGGGCAGGGGAAAGTGGTTTATCTGGGACACCTGGTAGGTGGAGACCAGATTGCACCACTTCAGGGGAAAACCAAACTATTATAGATTGGGTTCCCCCTACAACTCAGACCCAGGTGAGAGCCTTCTTAGGCCTCACTGGGTATTACAGGAGGTTCATAAAGAACTATGGCTCCATTGCAGCCCCTCTTAATTACCTCACTTCTAAGAAAATGCCTAAAAAGGTATTGTGGACAGCTAGCTGTCAGAAAGCTTTTGAGGAGCTGAAACAGGCCATGTGCAATGCACCTGTCCTAAAAAGCCCATGTTACTCCAAGAAATTCATTGTTCAAACTGATGCATCTGAATTAGGGGTAGGGGCAGTCTTATCACAACTCAATTCTGAGGGCCAGGATCAACCTGTTGCTTTTATCAGCAGGAGGTTGACCCCTAGAGAAAAGCGTTGGTCTGCCATAGAGAGGGAGGCCTTTGCTGTGGTCTGGGCACTGAAGAAGTTGAGGCCATACCTGTTTGGCACTCACTTCGTTGTTCAGACAGACCACAAACCTCTACTTTGGCTAAAACAAATGAAGGGTGAAAACCCTAAATTGTTGAGGTGGTCCATATCTCTACAGGGAATGGACTATACAGTGCAACATAGACCTGGGAGTACCCACTCCAACGCAGATGGACTCTCCAGATATTTCCACTTAGACAATGAAGACTCATCAGGGCATGGCTAGTCTTATTGTCCTTCGTTTGGGGGGGGGGGGGGGTTGTGTAGGAAAGTACCATCTTGCCTGGCATGTTACCCCCATATTTCACTGTATATATGTTGTTTTAGTGTATGTGTCACTGGGACCCTTCCAGTCAGGGCCCCAGTGCTCATAAGTGTGCCCTGTATGTGTTCCTTGTGTGATGACTAACTGTCTCACTGAGGCTCTGCTAACCAGAACCTCAGTGGTTATGCTCTCTCTTTGCTTTCCAGATTGTGACTAACAGGCTAGTGACCAATTTCACCAATTCACATTGGCATACTGGAACACCCTTATAATTCCCTAGTATATGGTACTGAGGTACCCAGGGTATTGGGGTTCCAGGAGATCCCTATGGGCAGCAGCATTTCTTTTGCCACCCATCGGGAGCTCTGACAATTCTTACACAGGCCTGCCACTGCAGCCTGAGTGAAATAATGCCCACATTATTTCACAGCCATTTTACACTGCACTTAAGTAACTTATAAGTCACCTATATGTCTAACCTCCACCTGGTGAAGGTTGGGTGCCAAGTTACTTAGTGTGTGGGCACCCTGGCACTAGCCAAGGTGCCCCCACATCGTTCAGGACAAATTCCCCGGACTTTGTGAGTGCGGGGACACCATTACACGCGTGCACTATACATAGGTCGCTACCTATGTATAGAGTCACAATGGTAACTCAGAACATGGCCAAGTAACATGTCTAAAATCATGGAATTGTCACCCCAATGCCATACTGGCATTGGGGAGACAATTCCATGATCCCCTGGGTCTCTAGCACAGACCCGGGTACTGCCAAACTACCTTTCCCGGGGTTTCACGGCAGCTGCTGCTGCTGCCAACCCCTCAGACAGGTTTCTGCCCTCCTGGGGTCCAGCCAGGCTTGGCCCAGGAAAGCAGAACAAAGGACTTCCTCAGAGAGAGGGTGTTACACTCACTCCCTTTGGAAAAAGGTGTCAGGGCTGGGGAGGAGTAGCCTCCCCCAGCCTCTGGAAATGCTTTGATGGGCACAGATGGTGCCCATCTCTGCATAAGCCAGTCTACACCGGTTCAGGGATCCCCTAGCCCAGCTCTGGCGCGAAACTGGACAAAGGAAAGGGGAGTGACCACTCCCCTGACCTGCACCTCCCAGGGGAGGTGCCCAGAGCTCCTCCAGTGTGCTCCAGACCTCTGCCATCTTGGAAACAGAGGTGCTGCTGGCACACTGGACTACTCTGAGTGGCCAGTGCCAGCAGGTGATGTCAGAGACTCCTCCTGATAGGCTCTTACCTGTGTTGCTAGCCTATCCTCCTTCCTAGGGAGCCAAACCTCCTTTTCTGGCTATTTAGGGTCTCTGCTTTGGGGAATTCCTTAGATAACGAATGCAAGAGCTCATCAGAGTTCCTCTGCATCTCTCTCTTCGCCTTCTGCCAAGGAATCGACCGCTGACTGCTCAGGACTCCTGCAAAACCGCAACAAAGTAGCAAAGACGACTACTGCAACCTTGTATCGCTGATCCTACCGCCTTCTCGACTGTTTTCCTGGTGGTGCATGCTGTGGGGGTAGTCTGCCTCCTCTCTGCACTAGAAGCTCCAAAGAAATCTCCTGTGGGTCGACGGAATCTTCCCCCTGCAGCCGCAGGCAACAAAAGACTGCATCACCGGTCCTCTGGGTCCCCTCTCAGCACGACGAGCGTGGTCCCTGGAACTCAGCAACTCTGTCCAAGTGACTCCCACAGTCCAGTGACTCTTCAGTCCAAGTTTGGTGGTGGTAAGTCCTTGCCTCCCCACGCTAGACTGCATTGCTGGGTACCGTGTGATTTGCAGCTGCTCCGGCTCCTGTGCACTCTTCCAGGATTTCCTTTGTGCACAGCCAAGCCTGGGTCCCCTACACTCTAACCTGCAGTGCACAACCTCCTGAGTTGTCCTCCGGCGTCGTGGGATCTCCTTTTGTGACTTCGGGTGAGCTCCGGTTCACTCCTCTTCGTAGTGCCTGTTCCGGCACTTCTGCGGGTGCTGCCTGCTCCTGTGAGGGCTCCCTGTCTTGCTGGTTGCCCCCTCTGTCTCCTCACGCAATTGGCGACATCCTGGTCCCTCCTGGGCCACAGCAGCATCCAAAAACCCTAACCGCGACCCTTGCAGCTAGCAAGGCTTGTTTGCGGTCTTTCTGCGTGCTTCTACACGACGTGGGCCATCCATCCTCCAAAGGGGAAGTTTCTAGCCCTCTTCGTTCTTGCAGAATCCACAGCTTCTACCATCCGGTGGCAGCTTCTTTGCACCCTCAGCTGGCATTTCCTGGGCATCTGCCCAATCTCGACTTCGTCGCGACTCTTGGACTTGGTCCCCTTGTTCCACAGGTACTCTCATCCAGAAATCCACTTTGGTTGCATTGCTGGTGTTGTTCTTTCTTGCAGAATTCCCCTATCACGACTTCTGTGCTCTCTGGGGAATATAGGTGCACTTTACACCTACTTTTCAGGGTCTTGGGGTGGACTATTTTTCTAACCCTCACTGTTTTCTTACAGTCCCAGCGACCCTCTACATGCTCACATAGGTTTGGGGTCCATACGTTATTCGCATTCCACTTTTGGAGTACATGGTTTGTGTTGCCCCTATTCCTATGTGCTCCTATTGCAATACATTGTAACTTTACACTGCTTGCATTACTTCCTTTTGCTATTACTGCATATTTTTGGTATTGTGTACATATATCTTGTGTATATTTGGCATCCTCATACTGAGGGTACTCACTGAGATACTTTTGGCATATTGTCATAAAAATAAAGTACCTTTATTTTTAGTATATCTGTGTATTGTGTTTTCTTATGATATTGTGCATATGACACTAGTGGTATAGTAGGAACTTTGCATGTCTCCTAGTTCAGCCTAAGCTGCTCTGCTATAGCTACCTTCTATCAGCCTAAGCTGCTAGAAACACCTCTTCTACACTAATAAGGGATAACTGGACCTGGCACAGAGTGTAAGTACCCCTTGGTACCCACTACAAGCCAGGCCAGCCTTCTACAAGGAGCCTTTAAATAAAGTGTGGAGGGAGCTGCCTGAAATGGCACTCCCGGCAATAGCCTTATTGAATTTTTCAACCCAGTCAGTTGTATCTGCTGGGCGTCAGGGAGCAAGTGCTACAAAATGAAGGGGGAACACAATGGGGACACACAAGCGAACATGCAGCACTCAAGCAGATCGTTTCCAAAATTGGAAAAGGATCGACTCGATAAGACGCGCGCGTAATGTTAGAAATAGAAAGGAGACTGCTGAGAGCAGCTCCGCTCCCGCTCCCACTCCACGATAAAAAGTGGCTCAAATTGGCAAAACGCCAAGCAGTCAAAGCGCAAGAGCGCTTACATCAATACAACAAAAGCGCGCTGAATCGTGGCGCTTAAATTCACAAAATGACAGCTAGTAACAAGAATTAAATACAGTGAAATACGAGAGCAATGAAAATCGTGTACTTATCTGCTGCGAAGCAGCAAAGAAAGAGGAAGTGACTTCATAGGTCAAAGGACTCATGGCAGAGGACATGGATGGTGATTGGACCATGTGACAGGATGTCAGGCATCCTGGGAAGTGTAGTTTTTTCTGTTACTTGTATTTGATTGGCTGCTGTTTAAGTCATTAAAGAAAGAGAAAGCATAATCGGAGCCTCCGGTCCTGACATAGAATTGTGTATTGCTTGTACAATCCTGGAGCTATCTGCTAATATTATATTCTGAATTATCTTAACAATGTTTGCTTAACTATGGTTTCAGTTCTTCATGATACCATTGTGAATAAAAGGCACCATTTTGGTGAACCACCATGAGTTCTCTCTCTCCTTGGGGAATCTGTTCAGTTCATTAGGGGCAACAACTTGCATGTTCTGAGTGCGCTATGTGCTGCTAAATAATTTAAGCTCTCACCTTTCTTTCGTTCTTTCTCTTTCTCTCTTTCCCTCTCCATCTGTGTTGCTACACAAATTGTTCCTTGCTTTACACTCCTAGAAAGATTTATCAAACCAGCAAATACACCAACAGTGATGCCAACCAAAGTGCACCATGAAGATTCTTCTCCTATGGGCCTTTACCTGATCAAACCCCGCAAAGATAAAAGAGGGATGGTTTCAGAGGTATTCCCATCAAGCTATCCATAATTTTTGACACAAGGCCCTATCTGTTAACTTTAATGGACAAAACAGTGTGCCAAAAAATATGTCTCTTCCAGGCAGGTGAAAAGAAAGAGAAAGGTTTACTTTTCTTCAATCTTTTTGTCTCTCCAAATTGGAAAACGTTTAAAATTAAATCTCAGCAAGGTATCCTGTACTGAAAGAATACCTTCCCTTCTCTCTTTAACTCTACCTCGCCCCATTTGAGACAACCGACTTTTTACAGTGATAAATTCAGCAGGTGTGTCTCAAAATATGTGACTTGGAAGCATTAATGACTTTTTATATTAACTGGAGGACCCGACCACAGATAACGTATGCATATGCATGTTGATGTCTCATTGAAATCAAAGCCGGAGTATGTACTCACTTCACAATATTACCAACAAGCCACCTAGTTAGTCAAAATTCACTATGAGGCCCCGAGTTATATTGACACATCATTAAGGCTTAAGTACAGGAGACAGAAGATGCATTTGTCAACCTGTTGGTTTTCCGATATAAAACGTGAATGCGGGGATGCAAGAACAGTGGTGCATCACAGCTGATGCGCCACTTTTTCGTAAATCTGGCCCCATGTGTCTTTGTCACAAAACTATTTTAATTCGGGCAGTCATACGGAGTTTCAGCTATTTACAGCAAGGTACTCTCCACCCAATACAAGTATTTACAAACCCGAAATATACTAATTTCGTTAGAGTGAGGGGTGAATACACAACTCTTTGTTAAACATTACCGGAGGCAATTGGGTTCTGACTCTTAAGGACAAACTGCTTAGGAAGGTGATTCCACTCGGCTGCCCCTTGTTTCATCAGTGATATTTCATCATGTTAACCCTTACCAAAAGGCTACACTGGGGTTGAGTGGATTCTATTTCATGCCTCATTACAATTCATGTACATTGCAAATGGCTCTGCTATTACTTATCCCACATTAAGGGAGCTCGCTTCTGCAGGCAATAAGGGAAGAACGTCTTCTCATGCTCTATGCATTAGGCAGAATCTTTGCTTTCCATGAATGTCTAAAACTTTAGTGAGGCAGATCCATCAGTGTTCCTGCTAGATGCTGTGTGCATTAGCCATGAATAATTGCAATATTGGTGCGATCAAAGATGCTTTAATACTGGCTTGTCATTTGCAGCTGATCATTGATCTCTTTAAGCAAAAACTCATATCACTAATGCAGAGCAGCCATGGTGACACTCTATGTAACACGGGTTCGCAATGCAAAGATGTTTTTATTACATGGAACTCTAAAGTGAGCTGAAACCCTTACACCTTTAAGGGCCAGATGTATCAAAGGATTTTCCATGCGCAAACGGTGGGAGTCGGTAAATTCCACTGTTTGCGAATGCAAAATCGCCTTTCAGGATGTATGAAAGGCAGTGCAGTGCAATTTTAGGGAATCGCAATTTTTAGCGATTCCCTAAAATTGTGACTGTGAATAGGGAATCACAAATTGCGATTCCCTAAATAGGAAATCACAAATAGGGAATTCCTATTTGCGATTTCCAAACCACATGCATCATGCATTTCCTAAATGTAAATTTGGCATTTAGGAAATGCAATTACCACAATTTCAAGTTTTGTGGTAAGCATGTGCAATTTAAAAAAATGCATTACAAATGCATTTTTAAAAATTACATGTAGCGCACACATGCCCCTTGGGCATGTGTGCGCTTTACTTGTCCACAAACATTTTTTTGGGGTGCATCAAAGGGTGCCTTAGGCTCCCAGCACCCTGGGGTTTGCATTACCTAATTTCCTAACAGGAATTCGCAAATTAGGTAATGCAAAACCATTCGCACCTATGGGCCGGGATGAATGGAGTCCCATTCCCTAATTGCGATTCGGTAATAGCGATTGCGGCTTTTAAGAAATCGCTTTTACCGAATCGCAATTTTCATACATCTCATTTTACACTTCTTAAATAGCGATTGCCTAAATCTGGCCCTTAATCACGTAGGGAGTCTCTGAACTCGCTTCATATATTGCACTGGTGATAATTGCATGATGACAAGTCTTCAAAACATTTGCATCTTTTAGAAAAGCTGTTACTATTTGTTCTTCGTTTTTATTACTTTTTGCAACAAACTGGTTAGTTTTCTACATTACTCACGGAACACTGTGGGAACTTGGGGCCAGATGTACCAAAGGATTTTACCCATTCTGTGTCTATGGGAAAAAGCTTTCGTTCATATGGCCCTTGGTGCTGTGCACCTTCCTTTCAGGCACCATGTCCCTCTCAGCACCCCCAATCAAGAGGCTAGATAAAAAGTTCCACATTTGTCTCCAGTTGAAAAGTCTGGAATTCGATTTTTGCAAGGAAAGGTAGATATTTTCTAGAACAGGAAAGTCTGAGCTGTGGGAACGATGAACAGAAATAAACACAAGTATTTTGAATACTTTAGAACTAGTGTTTGTTTTTATTTGAACAATACCATGCATTACAAACTGGCCCATCCCTTGAGAAGGTTGAAATAGCTTCAAAGGAGCTGATGAGTTTTGTATTGTCCATAGATTTATTTCAGTACTATAAACATCTATGTATGTAAATATATGTTACCTACTCAACCCTGTTTCTCATCCCAATGTTAACACATATGAGGTGTTCCACCTCTGCTCAGACCCATGTGTCCTAGCCATAACCAATCAAAAATTTGTGCACAAAGATCCCCCTCCCCCAACTCCAATCACCCTTTACCAGATTTGGTTACAAAAGGACATGAAGCCCAGAAGACATCTTGTTTTTGTCTTCTGCTTCATGCTGTTCCAGTCAAAGGTAAGCCCTGGGAGGCCAAGCCTCTTGGGGTTGACTGTTTTACTTTTTATTTTGCTTCCCTGCTTGGGTGCGGTGCTGGACACTGTGCCTAGGGTTGTGGTTCTCTCTCTGGATATTTCCCCCAATTCTTGGGTTGGCTGGGACTTCCTGGGGTGGGTCTTTTTTTACGTGGCTTACTTGTTTTGTGCCCTGAACGTCACGTGTACTCCTCGCCTGGGACTAGGGGGCTGTGGCTGAATTTGCCTCTGCATTCTTTTCTCCACCTCACGCTTCCTTCTGCTAGCGCACGTGGTGGTTCGGCAGCTGGTTTTTTGCTCTTCCCGCTGATTGCTGGGTATCAGCCAAGTTGCACAGCGCCCGTTTCTGCAATGTGCAGTTCAGACACCGCGCTGTTCCTGGAGTTGTGTGGTTGGTCGGCCGGTTGCCTCGTTGATCAGCTGGCAGATGGCTCCCTCCTGTGGCATGAGGTCCTTGCTGCAGCTACTGTGCTGGTTTGGGCTGCTCAGTCACTGTGAGCTTTTGTGCCAGTTATTGTAGTTTTTGGGGCACACTTCATGTGCTTCAGCCCTCCCTGAATTCTTGGGCTCGACCACCTCTGGCCCCTCTCTTTTTGCTATATTTCGGTTTTGAACAAAAAATATATAGTTTTTGGTTGGGCTTTAGTTGTGGCCTACCTAGAGGTCCTTTTTGCCTTTATTTACTGGGTCCTGCTGTTTCCTGGTGCCAGTTCATCATGGAACACAGGAAGCAGTCAGCTAAGCTCCATCATTGCTCCAGTGCCCCTCAGGATGGGAGTAAACAACACAGATCTGAACATTCTCTTCCTGGGTCATCCCAGGGTATGGGTCTTTTTCTGTTGAGCAATTCCAGGTGTTGCTGTCCTCACTCTCTGAGGCTTTTTGAAGTCCAAAGACTTGATCGGCTCTCGCTACACTCCCTCTTCTCCTACCACATCGGCTTCTCCTTTGATGGTGTCTTCTCCCTCTTCTGCCTCTTCCTGGCCTTCTACAGAGTATGACAAGGACATTGTGTCTCCAGTGGCAGAGTCTGTACCTAGGTCCAAGTTCTTTCAGAAGTCTGATCTGTTGGCTTTGTTCAGATTGGGGAGAACCTCAGTATCCCTGTAGAAGATGACGTTCCTGGTCCTAGCTCCTGCCTTTTTCAGAAGTTTCATTCCCGTTCACAGACTTGTTTGGCTGTCATCAGGGGAGTATTGGATCTTCTCCTTCGAGAATGGTGGGATCCTGAAAAAACTGATCTGCCTAAAATTTTTGTTGCACCTTTATCCTCTGGCCAAAGGCAATCAGGAGTTCCCTTCCTCCGTGAAAATTGATCCCCTGCTTTCTCACCTGGCTGGCCATCCTTCTATTGTGTTGAAAAAGGTCCCCCTTTCAGATTTTGTTGATCATCGAGTGGATGCTTCTTTGAAGAAATGTTTTCTGGTTTAAACCTTGCTATTTATGCTATTTATGCCTCTCAGTCTCTGGTTAAGGATTTCCATTCTTTGATGGAGACAATCCAGGATGTCGTGGAATGCTCCTCTCTTTTTTCTGCTATGGAGATTCAGGCTAAAGTCCTGGTGGATGTGTCCTGTGATGTGTTGAAAGCTTCTACTTCAGCCCTGGTCTCTTCCGTTTCTGCCCATCACCATGTCTATCTCCGAGATTGGAATGTGGACTCTGCTCAAAAGTCGGGGTTTTTGAATGTGCCTTTTTTCTGGCAGCCATCTTTTTGTTGAAGATCTGGAGCAGATGCTACACAAAGCCTTTAAGAATCAGAAGCATATCCAGGTTTTTCGTTTGTGTTCCTGGCCTGCCCTTCTAGAAAGGATCCACCTAAGATGCGCACAAGGGGTTTCTCTAGACAGTTTCAGTCCAGTCCTAAGAGATCTGCCTCCTTTCCTGCTCACTCCTTTTCTGCACCTCAGTCTCCCCCTGCTCTTAAAGACGGGAAGCATACCTGACTATTCCTACCTCCCAGTGGGGTTTCATCTGGCCTATTTTCTTCCCACTTGGCAAAGGCATGTTTCAGACACCGGGGTTCTACAGATCATTTCCGACGGTTCCTCCCTTGACTTTGTTTCCCGGCCTCCCCCTAAGGGCACCATAGTGTCTTTGACCTCCTCCTCTGATCTTCCTTTGCTGTCCCAAGAGATTGCAGACCTCGTCAGAAAACAGGCTGTGATGCCTGTGCCGGTGGGGCAGAGAGGGAAGGGGTGCTACTCTCCAGTCTTCCTAATCCCAAAACCTGCAGAGAAGGTCAGGCTCATTTTCAATCTCAGACATTTGAACCTGTTTTTGAGGAAACCTCACTTTAAGATGGACACTCTATAGCGCATTATTCACCTCATTCACCCAGGCGAATGGCTGGCCTCCTTCTACTTGAGGGATATTTACCTCCACATTGCCATTGCCCTGTCCCAGCAGCGCTTCCTTTGCTTTTGTGTGGGCAGTGTCCACTGGCAGTTTTGGGTCCTCCCCTTCAGTCTGACTACCTCCCAGGGTGTTCACTAAGGTGATGGCCCCTCTGGTGGCTTATCTTCATGGCCTCGGGGTAATGATTTATCCCTACCTGGACTATTGGCTTCTCCATCATCCTGTGCTACCCGTCCTCCACTCTCAGATTGTGCTGGTGTTCAAGACTTTGGAGGCCTTTGGCCTGCTTATCAACTGTGAGAAGTCACATCTGACTCCTACACCGGATCTGTAGTTGATCAGGGCCTATTTCCAGACAGCAGAGGGTTTTGTCAGCCTTCCATCTAGACCGGGCACAGTGGTTGCATGGTCTCCTCCTGGATCTGGGTGCAAGAGCTCTGGTGCCTGCTCGAGACTGGCTTTGTCTTTGGGGTCACATGGTAGGTTGCCTTTGCTGTTCTGGTTTGCATTTTTTCACTGTCTTTCTTTTTCTTTCTGCAGTCCTGCTTCTTTGTCGTCCTGTGGGCTCGGCTGCACTTGGGTCCTCTGGTTCATCATCTGCTGTTCCATTGGTTACCGTGTCTGCATCTGCTGGTCTTTCTGATGCCTGTCTCCTGAAGCGTCTGGCACTTGCTGCAGTGGTGGCTTGATCCCCTTTAGTTTTGACCAGGGGCTTTCCTCTGGCAATGCCCCATACCAAGGTGGTTACCATGGATGTCAGCATGCTTGGTTAGGGGGCTACTCTGAGTGCCCATTCTGTTCAGGGACAGTAGTCTTCTTAGGAGAGCAGGCTCTCCTCAAATTGGACGGAATTGAAGGTGGTTTTACTGGCTCTGCTACATTTTTCTCCCTTGCTGAAGGGCCAGATAGTACTGGTGTGGACAGACAACAATGTAGCTAAGTCCTATATCAACAAGCAGTCAGGGATGGGTTCTCGGGCACTAGCTCCCAGCCACTTATATTTGGGGGAGGGACAATGTTTGGGCAGACAGACTCAGTTGTGTTTTTCCTTCTTCCCTAGAATTCTGTCTGGCCCCAGATATTTTCATCCAGATTTGCCACCAGTTCGACACTCCTCAGGTCAACCTATTTGCATCCGTGGCCAATTCCCTCCTTCTACGATTTGCTTCCGGGTCCCTGGATCAGGGTTGTTGAGGGATCAATGCTCTGTCCTACCCTGCCACAGCTGCTTATTTATGCCTTTCCTCCATTCTCTCTTCCCCTGCTATTGGCCAGGATTCGGAGGGAGTCAGTTTCGTTCATTCTGGTGGCACCCTTTTGTCCTCGGATGGGTTGGTTTCCTCTGTTGCGTCTGATGTCAGCTATGCCAGGGTGGATTCTCCCATTCCACCCTTGTCCTCATCGGACACCTATTATTCCCACGTCCACTAACTGATGGATGGGTCTGACAATTTGGTTCTTGAGAGGAGGGGATTGACGTTGCATGGTCTTTCCGTTCCTGTGGCTGTTTCTGTTCAGAACACTTGCAAATGTTCCAACAGAAAGGTTTACATTCATTATTGGTCTTTCTTTGTTCAGTGGTGTAGGGGTAAGTCTTTGGACCCGGCATCTTGTCCTGCCCCTTCGATCCTTCATTTACTTCAGGATGTTTTCCAGAAGGGTTTGGCTGTTTCTATGTTGAGGGTCCAAAGGGCAGCTATCCGGGCTATTTGCTCACCTTTTGGTCTACCTGAGCTCCTTCCTTTGGGTTCCCGTCACCTTAAGAGTCTTTCTTTACTGAAGCCAAAATGTTTGCCCTATCATTCCTCCTTAGGACTTGCATCTGGTTCTAGGGCCCTTTAGTCTTCTTCATTTTAGCCCTTGGACATTGTGGGTTTGAATTTTTTTCCTTTAAAACATTTTTTCTAGTGGCCATTACATTAGCCCAAGAATTGGGTGAGCTGGGGTCTTTGTCAATCCGGCTTCCCTATTTGCAGGTGTTTTCTGACCAGCTGGTTCTTCGCTTGGGTCCTGGCTTCTTTCCCAAAGTTGTCTCCTCCTTTCACTGTCTCCAGGAGATAACGCTGCCTTCTTTTTTCTAGATCCTGCTACTTCTATGGAGTTAACCTTACACAGTTTGCATGTGTTGTGGGCTGTCTCCATCTATCTCTCTCGTACCAGGGGTTTTCGTCAATGTGAGGCCTTTTTCTTTAACTTTGGTGTGTTTTGTCATTGCCTGACAGCTTCTACGCCCACTTTGGGTCACTGGATTCACTCTTTGATTTCCTTGGCTTATGATTCTCAAAATGTCTATTTCCTGGGTGGTGTCCAGGGTCGTGCTACATGGGGCATGGCAACTTCCTAGGCGGAGGGTCAGGTTTGTCAAGCTGCAACTTGGGCTACTCCCTCTAAGTTTCTCTCCCATTATAAGTTGGATGTTAGAGAATCCTTGTCCTTTGGGTCTCAAGTTTTGGCTACTGTTACTCGTTGATCATCTTCCTCGCCTGTATGATACCTTCTGGTTTGCAATAAATATTGTTTCTGCAGTATCTAGAGTTTGTGGCATTTGTTTTGTGGGGATCAGGTTGTTCTGAGTTTGCTTTGGTATATCCTAATATGTGTAAGCATTGGGACAAGAAATAGGGTTGTGGAGGTAATGAATTCATTACTTACTGATAATCATCATTTCTACGAATACCCTGCTTTTGTACCAATATTTACGTCCCACACTTCCCCTTACTACCCGGATCACAACCTGTTCACTTTGTTTCTTGGGCTTGGGGATGTACAGTATGTCTTCTGGGCTCCATGCCTTTTCATAACCAGAACTAGTAAAGGGCGATTGGAGAAGGGAATGGGGCTTTGCGCAAAAATCTTTTGATTCGTTATGGCTCGGGCACGTGGGTGTGAGCAGAGGTGGAACACCTCATATGTGTAAGCATTGGGACAAGAAATAGGGTTGTGGAGGTAATTAATTCATTACTTACTGATAATCTTCAATTCTCTGAATACCCTGCTTCTTGTACCAATACTCACGCCCCACACTTCCCCTTTCTACCCGGATCAAAACCTTTTCATTTTGTTTCTTGGGCTTGGGGATGTACAGGATGTCTTCTGGGCTCCATGCCCTTTCATAACCCGAACTGGTAAAGGGCGATTGGAAAAGGGGGAGGGGCTTTGCGCAAAAATCTTTTGATTCGTTATGGCTAGGGCACGTGGGTCTGAGCAGAGGTGGAACACCTTATATGTGTAAGTATTTGTATGAGAAACAGGGTATTTGGAGTAATGGGGATTACCGGTAATTAATGAATTCAATATAAATGTTCAGTGTCCAAAATGTACGTATCTATCTGATTATTCTCTTAAGCCCTGATATATTCAAAAGTGGCGCAGCATGGTGCTGCACCAAAAATAGCAGTGCAGTGATGTGCCACGTTTGAAACGCACGCATGCGCCATATTTAGAGGAATATGGCGCACCCCTGCGTTTACCCTGTGCTGGTGCTGAATTCAGTTGCCTGCACCAACACAGACATTCTTGCACCATAGCGCAAGGGTGTCTGCTTTGAGGGGATAGACTGCTTATGTGCAGGAAGGTGTCCCTTCCTACACATAAACAATTTATAATGGTGATTTGGCAATTCTATGGGTACTGCAAAGGAACACTTTCCTGCACATAAACAATCACCCATGGCATTTTGCTCTTTCTATGTGTGCTGCAGAATGCAGAACACATGGAAAATGCAAAAAATGCAGAGGAATAAAAGCATTCCTCCTCGTTTTGCCATGCTAACACCACCCCTGGGGTGGCATTAGTTTTTGGCGCTGCCACAGGTTTATGATTACTCGTAAATCTGGAGCAGCATCAGAAGCAATGGGTGTTGAGGTGGAACGCCCACTGCACCACCCATTGCACACCCATCTGATGCAGAAAACTGTGTCGGAGGGGCCCATATTTACAAGGAGGCGTAACGCCACAAAACGTTGCGTTACACCTCCTTGTTTATATGAAGCAGTGATTAGCTTCACCTGAGCGTCATGAAAAGTGATGCTCTGGTGGCGCTAGGGGTTCTTAAATCTGCATAAATCAATAGGGTACACTGTTCCAAACAAAACAGAAAAAGGAAAGAACACTGGTCCTAGAGACACTTCTAAAATTAGAAGCAAGACCCCTCACACATCCTATGATCCTATGAATGTCATGCTTCATCATAGGGCTAGCTCCTCGTCAGACTGGCGCTGCAATGTATGATGGGCCCCAGAAGGGGGCTCTTTGCTGGAGATCTTAATTTGAAGTGTGTGCCACGATTATTGCAGTAGGGATACATTAAAACCTACAGTCTGGGGAGAACAGGAGAAAAGGAGGTTAAAATTGGCTCAAGAGCCTCAAAACAAAATGTTTAATTAGGTGTTGAGGATCTCGGTCAAGATTAAAAACACGGGGGAGTGGAATAAAAATAATGTTCCACCACTCTACCAACACAAAAGAGCTATTAGGGACAATCTCCCTTTAGCTGGTATATGGGGTCAACATGTTTCGCGCCTTAGATGCGGATTACGTGGCACTTCATAAGGACCAAAACAAATGTCTCCTAAGCTACACTACATACCCTATTTAAATTTAAAGGTCTGAAGGGCAAGAAGTAACTTACACAGAATGCCACACAACTCGTGGCCTAAATAGGTAAGAACCTGTGGAAAGAAAAATACAACACAAAGTATGTTTATAATACAGTATCTATCATCGAAATTCATTACACTCATAAAAGTGTTGTGACAATCTGTGTTGGTGTGCTTCCATGCTGAATGTGACAAAACGTACAATAAAACATTCCTTACCCTCCTATATTAAGAAATGGGTACCTTGGGAAATTGCGAGCCACTGGAAAAACTTCACTCTATGTGGATCACAGAAGATTCAGTCATTATATTACACAAAAAAACAGCAGAAAAAGGACAGATAAATATGTAGTCAATGAGAAAGTAAATACTTCATACTTAGTAGCCAAAATTTGGAGAAGGTATGTCCACTTAGAGGAACAAGTGGACTCTCCTAAGGGCTCTAATGTCTGAAAAAAAGACTTAGAAAAGGCCAGTGGAGAGGGGAGCTCAAACGGTGTCCCGTAAAAGATGTCAAATAGGAGAGTAATAGACAAAAAAGAAAAACAGAGGCAGAAATGTACTACATAGAGAGCTGGATCTTCCAGAGATATGTTAAGTCATGTCAATCAGTACATGTATAAAAAGGAGTGCAGCTCTGTGCAATCGAGGCAGAGCCGTATTCTAGTCTGAACCCTTTAGACTGCTAATGAGCCCTCTGACAGTGGTGCATCCAGAAGGAATGGCGGTTTTTAAAAAGGGTGAGTGAAACATCTAAACCAAATAAGGGGAAAGCGACCCCTTCCTCGTTTTAGACTTTTCATCCTTGGCGTGGTTTCCCTTAACTTTTTGCCTCTGTCCTCCAGGTTGCTGATGTATGCTGGACTCTGATTTTGCAGTTTCTGTTACTCTGGGCACTTAGCCACTGCTAACCAGTGCTAAAGTGCAAGTGCTCCTTTACAAAATGTGTATGTAATTGGTTTATCCATGACTGGCATATTTGATTTACTAGTAAGTCCCTAGTAAAGTGCATTAGAGGTGCCAGGGCCTGTAAATCAAATGCTACTAGTGGGCCTGCAGCACTGATTGTGCCACCCACATAAGTAGCTCTGTAATCATGTCTCAGACCTGCCACTGCAGTGTCTGTGTGTGCAGTTTTAACTGTAAATTCGTCTTGGCAAGTGTACCCATTTGATAGGCCTAAACCTTCCCTTTTCTTACATGTAAGACACCCCTAAGGTAAGCCCTAGGTAGCCCCAAGGGCAGTGTGCAGTGTATGGTTAAGGTAGGACATATAGGCCCTCATTACAACCGTGGCGGTCAAAGACCGCCAGGGCTGTTCTAGAGGTTGTACCGCCAACAGGCTGGCGGTACAAACTCGGGGATTACGCCACGGTCGCACCGCCGGGACCAGCGGTTTTCCGCCACGTTGGTCCTGGCGGATTTAATCCTCCAGGGCTGCGCTGCTTGCAGCGCTGCCAAGGGGATTATGAGTCCCCCTCCTGCCAGCCTTTTCATGGCGATAGGAACCGCCATGAAAAGGCTGGCGGAAAGGGGAGTCGCGGGGCCCCTGCACTGCCCATGCCTTTGGCATGGGCAGTGCAGCGGCCCCCTGGCACAGCCCCATAAAGCTTTTCACTGTCTACACAACAGACAGTGAAAAGCGCGACGGGTGCAACTGCACCCGTCGCACAGCCGCAACATTGCCGGCTCCATTTGGAGCCGGCTCCCATGTTGCAGTCGACATCTCCGCTGGGCCGACGGGCGGAAACTCGGTTTCAAAATGGCCACCGCGGGAGTGCGGCCGCATTGGCGGCCGCACGGCGGTTACAACTTGGCGGGCAGAGGTTGCCACCCGCCAATGTTGTAATGAGGGCCATAGTAATGTGTTTTATATGTCCTGACAGGGAAATATTTCTAAATTCGTTTTTCACTGTTGCAAGGCCTGTCGCTCTCATAGGTTGACATGGGGGCTACCTTTGGCAGCCGATGGACATGTGGAGTTTGGGGTCTCTGAGCTCACAATTTAAAAATACATCTTTTAGTAAAGTTGAATTTAAGGTTGTGTGTTTGAAAATACCACTTTTAGAAAGTGAGCATTTTCTTGCTTATACCATTTCTGTGACTCTGCCTGTTTGTGGATCCCCTGTCTGGGTCAGTTTGACAGTTGGGCTGATTGCACCTCACACTAGACAGTGACACAAAGGATGCTGGGGTGTAGCCTGCATATCCTGTTGAGCCATCTGTGCTAGGAGGGAGGGGAGGAGTGGTCACTTACACCTGAAAGGGCTGTGCCTGTCCTCACACAATGCAGTCTCCAACCCCCTGGTGAGTGTCTGTGGCCTGGCCAAGGCAAGATTTCACATTCAAAAGAGACTTTACTTTGAAGTAGACCTACTTCAAAGGAGAAAATGGGTATACGAAGGGTACCCAAAACCACAGATTTTATAACACTTCTGGAAACAAGAGGAACCTCTGCCTGGAGAAGAGATGAAGAGCTGAGGAAGAAGTGCTGCCCTGCCTGTGACTGTGCTTAATGGAGCTATCCTGCAGTTGCTGCTTCTGCCAGAGTAAGAAGGCAAAGACTGGACTTTGTGTGCCTTCCATCTTGTGAAGAAATCTCCAAGGGCTTGATTTAGAGCTTGCCTCCTGTTGTTTGAAGTCTCAGGGACAGCAAAGACTTCTCTCTGCCAGCACCTCTGACAGTGTTCTGACAAGTGGTGCCCTATCCAGTCCCTGTGCCCTTGAAGGGAAAGCTGGTGAAAATCCAAGAGAATTTACTTCGGACGACTTCGGACCGACGTCGCTGCTGAATCCGGTGACGCCACCTGCACCCGACTCCGTGATCTTTGCTGGAACATGAGGACCTTCGCAGGCCCGATATCACTGCAGCCCCGCCGAAGTCCGTGACTCCGTGGAAGTCGTTTCACCACGTCGTGACCGACGCCGCTCGAAGTGCTCGGATTCAAATTTCACACTGACGCTGCGATCCCCGACTTCACGCATCGGCTCGTTTTCATTTCTTGACCAAGGTACTGTACCTGGTGGTCTATGCACCACCATGTCCGGCGCCGCTGCTGTCAGATTGTTGGGAACTAATCCGTTACGACGCCGTGTTAACACCTCATCGAAGCATTTTGTGTTTCTAAGCACTATTTTTTAGTTTAATCTTTAAAAAATCATAACTTGACTTGTATATGTCGGATTTTTGTCATTTTGGTCTTGCTTTGTTTAGATAAATATTTCCTATTCCTCTAAACCTGTGTTGTGTCATTTTGTAGTGTTTTCATTAAGTTACTGTGTGTGTTGGTACAACTACTTTACACCTGGCACTCTGAAGTTAAGCCTACTGCTCTGCCAAGCTACCAAGGGGGTAAGCAGGGGTTAGCTGAGGGTGATTCTCTTTTACCCTGAATAGAGTGAGGGTCCTTGCTTGAACAGGGGGTAACCTGACTGTCAACCAAAGACCCCATTTCTAACACCTCGTAAAACCAAAGAGTGTACTCAGACTTTGAACGTGTTCCGACGCCGGAGACCTACCCGATGGCCACAATCCCAGAAGTGTTGGGATAGACAAGGTCGTCAGGTAGTGAGGTCAAGGCACTCGGCAGGGACCAATCAGAATGGTAGGCAGGGTGAGGGGCTCGTCACACAGTTGTCAGGCCCAACCAGAGGTAACTAAAGAAAAAGGACTCCTGTGTGTATTCTAAGGAGTGCCAGAGGATCCTGTCATCAAAGTATGGGGAAATAGATCAATGTAGTTTCAAGCCACGCTATGGTGAGAGAGAAAAGGAGGATTAAAGAAGGTAATTTTGCAAATGCTGGTCTTAGCTTGTGCATCTGTGTAAAAGGCCAGTACTAGTGAAAAGTCAACACTGTCAGAAAAGCCAGGTATATATAACATCTAAGCGTCTCAAAGTGCAATTTAAGATGAAAAATATAGCCCCAGTGAGTGTCAGTAACTGGTCGTAAGGGATATAATATCATCAGACCGACAGTGCTGGTTTGTGCAAGGAGGTCAATAACTGACAGTAATGGTTTTTGAAACTACACTGGAAAGGCTAATCAGGAACCAGTGAAAAAGCTCATCCAAGGTATATCATCATTTAACCCATTAGTATAGGTACTCAATTTAAAAAAAACATAGTTGCTCTCTTTCAAATTGACCATTAGTCACACAGTTAGGGGCCTCAATCATTACCAATCATAAATCATTGGGAGTGTAATTAGTCTCAAGAAAGTGAACGCTCAATTTAGTTGTCGTTTGTCCACATCTAATATTGCTGCAATGTTCATTGATTCTTATCATAACCGGTCTTTTAGGCATTCCAACATAATCAGGGACACGTGATCATATAAATACAATTCCGGTGTTGCAATTGGTGTGTTTAAGAAGGCGCCATCTGCCTAGGGGTTGTAAATCCAAAGTTTCCATTCATGAAGTCAATGGACATATGTTACAACTCCCACACGGGTGGTGGCCTTTCACTGGTGGGAGTTGCCACAATGTCTAGGTGCTGAAGTCGAGGTCCTGGGGCGAGTATGGATTACTAGGTCTTTGATATTCCTAGTCCGTATAAAAGCCAACAGAGGTTTTGGAATGGCCTCACCACAACCACAGAGGATAGACCACTGTTTATTGATCAGTTTCCTGATACTATTGGACAGAGGGGTATAAGTAGAAACACACGTCAGTCGGGGGTCTGAGCGGTTAGGTACTGATGTCAGTAGTGGCTCTCTGTGGTTATTGTGAGCCCGTTTGTGGGCCAAGTTAATTATCTGGTGTGGGTAGTGTCTATCAAGCAACATGTGAGTTAGGTCATCTGCTTGTGATTCAAAGGTAGAATAGTTACTACAATTGTGGTGGAGTCGTATGAACTGACCGTAAGGTAAATTGTCCTGTAGTGCTTTTGGGTGATGACTTTTATATAGACGCAGGTAATTGTTCTCTTGTGGTAGGTGCTAATCTCTAGTTTACCATGGTTGATGGTAATCAAGGGGTCCAGGAACGAAAGTTGAGTGGTAGAGAGAGTTGAAGTGAACCTTAGAAAAGGGTCCAATCCGTTGATCAAAGTGATGAATGAACCAACTATTTGATTGGGCCATGCCATATAATCAAGATATCGTCAATATATCGACACCACTATTTGATATGGTTTTCAAAAGGGTTGGAGTTACTGAGTATAAATTGTTCCTCAAAACGATACATGTAGAGGCATGCCAAGCTGGGAGCGAAGGTGCTCCCCATTGATGTCCCTATCTATTTGGTGATAGAGTTGGTCCTCAAACTTAAAATAAGTCTGGGCCAAGGATGCACATTGCATCATGAAGTTCTTAAAATTGCCCCTTAGATTAAGAGCCTGACTATGAGTGACCTTTTTCGGATGCAATAATTATCACACCCGTGCATCCCTTGAAATCTGATATTTAAATGTATGGCTTGTAATTATCCCCCATTCTGACCTTTTAGGGACAATATGTGAATTTAAGTGCTTTGCATGTACTGATAAATACCAAGCATTTCCCCACTGATGAATTCCGGCAGGTTGGACCTTTGAAATGTAATGAAGCATGTGCTACCTATATAGTGATGCCTTCCCAAACATCTGTTTACTTAGGGATCACAATTTAAAGCTTAAAGGGCCACCTGTAATCAAGCTCTTAGTCTCATGTTTCATGACATATTTATTTTTGGATTGCAATTATGAACGTTTACTAGGGCTATGTGGTGACTTTTGAACATGCTTCTCTTGATTTACAGATGGTCTTAGCAATATAGAAACAATCTCATACATGTGGTACGGGGATTACCATACATGCACCACTCTTTGGCTATTGAGATTGATTTAGTATTACTACATTACAAATGCAATCACTGCATTCCACAATTAGAGCACGAGAATGCCATTATGTTGGCATCAGCAACAAGACTTGTGTTAACTTTACACCTCCACATCTGGAAAAGCCTACTCGAACGATGTCAGCTGCATGTTCATTATTTAAAGCTACATTTGCATTGTTTTTATGATATCAATAGGTGCTGTAACACTTTTACTAAATTGTGATATCAACACACATTTTGAGCTCCTTCTGTACTTCAGTGTGGTGAGTTATTGGTATCAGAAATTTACCAAACTCATCAGAAGTCTGAGATGCTGAGAAGCAGAACTTATGCCTTTGACACAGAGATTTAAGCTAGAAAACGCAGCCAAATATCTGAGTGAAAACCCTCAGAGGAATAAAAATTAGGAGGAATCTGACTTGGAATGATCAAGTTTCCTAGTAACTCCTCATTTCTAACTTCAGTTATGATTTTATATGTAATTCTCAGTAAGTATTCTCTACGAAGTCACTGGTACCCTCTGTATAAACAACATGAGGCAGGGAGTCCTCACAACAGGCCAATAGCAATGAGTACTTATGAAGCTGCATGATATCAGTGCATTTGGGAATTTTGCAAAAGTTCTCCAATAATTAAAACACTTGCATGTTTTTCATATGATAAGCCCACAAAAATTGTTGTACACACTCACTCAAAGGCACATACTGTAAATGATATAAAACATATCTGAAAATGTGGTTTCACAGTAGAAATAGGAAGGTAAAACCTCATGTGCTGTGTTGAAGAAAAGGAAGGGCTATATTTTACCAAGTGATAAAATAAAAGGTTCACCAAGGAATACCTGGGATTTTCAAAACACTTAACAGCAGCAGTCATACACATGCATCATTTTTGTCATGTTGAAACCAAAATCTATAGTTGGCATTTAAAGTATCTATAAAACATGTTTTCTCTGTATTTGCTCGTTTTGAGTTCCCTGCTGTAATGAACAGTACATCTTTGCCTCAGTCAAGTTATGTGATAAGGAGGAAGGAAGTGGGTTTCAGAAAACACAAAAACGTGACCATCCTGCAGAGCAACAGCACTGCTATACAGCATGGCTGCAGATAATTGCAATGCCCATACTGTACAGCAGGATCAAAAGGCAATGGCAGAGCCCATATTCTCAAAGGCGAGACCGTTTGGCTTTGCCAATGCATGTTAGGTCTGAACACAACATTACTGTGATCTGAGCAAATCAGTAAATCTCCCCAGCGAGAAAAAGAAAAAGAAAATGACGTGGCAAATAATCCTCATGTAAAGAAAGCAAATCACTACACCTTACATGCAACCACATCTCAACCGTGAAACAAACTCAACTTTGAATATTTAGGAACACAACTAATGTCTAACACAGATCTTGACAAAAAAATCAGTACAAACACTTTCAGAGTAGCTCCAAGAAGCTTTTGGTTTTCTAATACCACTAAGAACAACAAAACAGGACACAGGAAAACAAGCACCTTGAATGAATGCATAACTAAAACAGATAAAACATCAAATTGCAAAGCTGCAGCATACCTGGCTCAAAACAAACCACAATCAAGACAAACTCTACCTACACAAACATATCAGAATATACAAGTCAACTGCCAACAAAGCTAAAAAAGTACTATTCAAACAGAATTCAAAATGCTACCTGTGCAAATAAAGAGTTTTACAAAATTCTCACTGAATTCTGTAAATCTAAATGCACAGAAGGATCTCATCCCTTTCCTCTAGAATTTACTGACTGGCAAATCATTACACAGCCAAAGCAAACATGTTGGATTCCTATTTAAAACAGAGGAAAACAACATCAATTAATTTCCTATAATCCTCTCCAAGTGAAGGCCAACCGAGGCTCTACTTTCCTTCAAACAACTATCAGTAACTGAATATATGGATCTTGTCAAAGCTAATAGGTGCACCAGCTGCCCCTCATTTCCTTGCCCACCATAAATCTTCAAGAACATTCTTTTAACTTCCTCTGTTGCCACACCAATCAGAGTATCAATGATTCTAAATACATAACAGATCAGAATGGGGTTGCTGCATTATTTCTCTTGGACCTTTCACCGGCTTTCAATACAATTGATCATGGCACTCTAATCCAAAAATCTATGAAGCTGGCATGATTCAACTGTTCTCAAAAGATCCTTCCTTCAAAACACAACAAATGTCATCCATACTCCCCCTTTCTCATCCAAACCGTACTTCACAAAAGCAAGGGTCCCTCGAGGTCTATCATCTCACCCATGCTTTTCAACATCTATTTGAAGTCATTACCAGGCAATGATCAATTAATTTCAGCTCACATGCTTTAACTACCCAGATGACAAACATACATACAAATAATTCTTAAACTGGAAATCCCTAAATAGTCTGAGACTCAAAAATCTTCAGTTGCATCAGAGCAGTTAATCAGTGGATGAGACAGAGCCATCTTAAACTGAAAGCATTGAAAACTGAAATATGCAAATGTGGTGACTGGAAAAATTATGACCCGCCCTGACACCTGGCCTGACAACCTGGGACTACCTACTAAAGTATCCAGAGATGTAAGAAACCTTGAAATTACCTTGTACTCCAAGCTACTGATAATTGTCCATATGTATAAGATAGCAAGATCCAGCTTCATTACTATGAAAACTCTGCAGTGCTTCTTCCCCTATATAAGATTTCCACACAAAGTCCAAGCTGCTATCTCTGTTCTTCTGTCTAAACTTGATTATGTATCTGGCCTCTACCATGGATCATCTTTATCAACTATGAAATGTCTACAACAATTTCATAACTCTGCTTCCAGACCACTCCTAAATATAAAATCACAAGCCCACATCTCTCCTGCCTTAAGGGCCCTACACTAGTTACTGGTTGCCTGGAGATCCACCTTCAAGGTGCTTTGTATCACCTGCAAAGCAATACATGGAACGGGACCACTTTTTTATCAGGAATAAAATCGCCAAATACATGCAACAACCGCCACTCCAGTTTGACAACTCGCCTCAAAACATAAGCTTGTAAAAAATAAATACATGGGTGGTACTGCTTTCTCTGTTCAAGCAGCCAAACTATGAAATTCATTACCCTAAGCATAAGATCCCCCGATAGCTATCTTATCTTCAGAAGACTACTCAAGAGTTGGCTCTTTCCTACATGGCCACCATACTCAAAACACATAAGTACAGCATATGCCTGTGCATGTAAATATGTATACATGTATAATTTGATTATATGTATCTATTTAGAAATGTGCATTTCTTTGTACATCTATCTATCTATCGATCTATCTATCTATCTATCTATCTATCTATCTATCTATCTATCTATCTATCTATCTATCTATCTCTACATATATATATTACCTAGTGGCGGTCACCACTAGGTAGTTATAGTCAGGACCAAGTTTCTGTATAAAAAGCATTTCTTTACTTGCCTATATCTTTGATGCCGCTTGACTCTGCAGCCAAGCCAGATCAAACATTTCAGGGTTTGTCAGCAGGACCTTAAAAACAGGACCAACTGTCAAAATCCGAATTTTTATCTCTGTCCCTTAAACGTGTGAAGGAGACCGAGATTAAATGTTTCAGCAAGAAGGAGCTGCTGCCAAAGCAGCTCCATGCTTGATGCTTGATGAAGCAATGGCATTGCCAGGGAAGCCTTAAAGCTTCCCTAGCAGTGCCTGGTAGCCCGTAGCGTTTTTAATAAAAACAAAAAAAAACAAGTAGGGACCGCGTTGAAGCCCTTGAAGGCTCCCTCATGGTACAACATAGCCAGGAAAGGGCTTTGTAATAAAAATATAAATAAATAAAAAATAAAAATATAAAAATGTAGCTACCACAGGGTAGCCCTTGAGGGCACCCCTGTGTTCCCACAAAGGGCTAAAACAAAACAAACAAACAAAACATAGCTCAGTGTGAAGGCTATAGACCTTTACACTGAGCTATGGGGGTTTGGGTCCAGCTGGACTAATTTCCTTTTTTTTAATAATAAAAAAAGTATACTTTTTAAAATATATTAAATACATTTTTTGTTAAATCCAACAAAAATATCTCATTATTTCTCTCTCATTTTCTTTCTATCTTTCCCTCTTTCAATCAATTTCTCCCACTCCCACACATCCACTTAGACACTTACATGCCCACTCTTAGGCCCACTCAGACACTCACGCACCCACTCACAGACCTACTGGCACCCTCATGCACCTGCGCACACACTGAAGCACCTACTAAAACACTCATGTACGCACTCTCACACCCAGACAGACAATCTGACAGCCACTCTCACCCCCAGATACACCCTCTCACACCTATTCTCACACCCAGAGAAGCTGTGGCTAACTCCCCCAGGGCACGGAAAGGGCTGTGCATTGCATGGGTTTGGGTGGTTAGTGGGTGTTGGCTGCAGGGTCTGACTGCAGGCCAGGTCTTGTGGGCAAGCTCCCCTGCACATGGGTGAAGGATGTGCACGGTTTGATGCTTCTAAAGGGTTGGCTTCAGGGCCTGGCTGAATGCCAAGACCTGTGGCCAACCGCTGCCACGCACAGCCGCAGGCCAGGCACAGCAGTAGTTGGATTAAGGTATGGCAATAAAAATTACTATACGTTAAAAAAAATTGAACTTCATTGGAAAAAAACAAATGGTAAAGGGACATTATAGTTAGGAAATAGCATTTAAAAATCGTAGAAATTAACTTTGAAAGCCAAAGGTTACAGGGAGTTTATAGTTAGGCTCACATTTTAAACGTTCACAACCATAGAAATTCACCAGTTATAGTTAAAGTTACAGCAAGGTTCTATAACTCGGTCCCTAAGGTAACTATAACTTACGCTCGGAGCACTGCTAATTAACCCACAAATGATGTCACTCATGACATCTTTGAAAACATCATTGATATTATCAATGTACTATTTGTAGTAACATTTTTGATAAAAACTCTGTGCATGGTGGTGGCGCGAGTTGTAGTTACCTTAGGACACAAGTAGTAGTTATACTACAATGGCCACACACACAAACACACAAAATATAAACTTGAATGGGAGTGGGTGAATGGGCATGATGCTCTCACTCAATGCCAAATAACTATTTTTGTGAGTGAGTGAAAAAACCTTTAAATATAGAATAGTAAGGGAAGATCTTTAAAGGAGACCTTTTCTTTTTTCGGAGCCAACTCCCAATGTGCACCATACAGACCCTCAGCCAAGGATGGAATTCCGGCCTATGATTAAAAGGAGTTGTAGGAGTCTGGCCTGGTTTGTAGTGGGTACCTTGGGTACTTACACCTTACACCAGGTCCAGTTATCCCTTGTTAGTGAATGTAGTAGTGTTCTAGCAGCTTAGGCTGATAGAGGTAACCATAGCGGAGCAGTTTAGGCTGAACTAGGAGACATGCAAAGCTCATTGAATACCACTTATAGTTACACAGTACTTATAGACAAGTAAAGACAATGCTCAGTGTTACCAAAAATAAAGGTATTTATTTGGGTGACACAGTACCAAAAATATCTTAGAGACAATACTCCTTCTGGAGGTAAGTATTATACACAATATATACACTAGACACCAAAATTAGACAAGTAAATAGTCATAGAACAATGCAAACAGTAGGAAATCCAATAGAATGCAAAGGGAGAAAATAGGTCTAGGGGCAACACAAACCATATACTAAAAGAGTGGAATGTGAATCACAACTTCCCCCCTAGACAAGTGTAGTGTGTGCAGAATCGCTGGGAGAGTAAGAATACAGTAAAGGTAAGTAAATTACCCCACCCTAGAGCCCAGAAAAGCAGGAGTAAAGTACTGCAAGTTTCCTTAGGACACACCACGCCTCGTTTTTGGGATTTTGAAGCAACCAAGTCTGCAAAGAACAACTGCTGGATTATTGGACCTGAAGACCAGCAAAGGAAGGTTACCAAGTTCAGAAGTCGAAAGAAGTTCCAGGAAGGACAGGAGCCCCTGCCAACCCAGAAGAGGGTGCAAAAGAAGAGTCCCTGGTTAGTCAAAGACTGCATAAATGCACCCTAGGAAGATGCCAGCAGGTTTCTGTGTGATGCAAAAGATGTCCCACGGCACGAAGATCGTTGCAGATGAGATTTTGTGTTGGAAGGCACCAACAAGCCTTGGCTGTGGTAAAAGTGCGTTTTTCATCAAAATGGTGCTGGATGGACCCAGGAGGGACCTGGGGGCCTCAACTCTGTGTGAGGAAGAAGAGGGGGCTCTCAGCAATTTAGAGAGCCCTTGGGATGCCAGCCAGCACCCCCAGAAGCTGCAGGATCTGGGTTCAAAGAAGGTGCAGAATGCAGTTGATGCAGCACAACAAAGGAAGGTTCCACGCCGACGGAGAACAACTCAGTGAGTTGAGTATCACAGGGTGGAGTGCTGGGGACCTGGGCCAGGCTGTGCATGAAAGAATTTTGCAAAGAGTGCACAGAGGCCTCAGGAGGCGAAGAAGACACAAATCAAAGTGGTAGCATCGTTCTCAGGGAAGGCAAGGTCTTACCTCCTCCAAGTTGCATCAGCAGGCCCTCAAGACAGTCTATGTGGATGATGTCCACCCTCTGTGTCATTAGGAGCACGCTTGTCACCATGAGAAGAGTCCCAGGGTACCGGTCGTCACCTTGGAAGGTGCCTGCTTGGAGCAGGGGAGTGACTCCGTCACTCCACAGGAGATTTCTTCGGTCCTTCTGGTGCAGGATGAAGACAGGGAGTCCCCAGAGCGTGCACACCATGGAAACTGTTGCAGTTGATGACTTGGAGCTGAGGTTGCTGAAGAAAAGTGTCTCTTGTAGACACTTTGTTGCAGTTACAGCGTTTCTTGGAGCAGGCTGCGGTTGATCAGAGGTCAGAAGAATCTGAAGTTGTTGCAGAGGATTCCTGAAGGAAACTTGCAAGCAGAATCTGAAGAGAACCCACAGGAGAGACCCTAAATAGCCCTGAGAGGGGGATTGGCTACGTTATCAGGTATGTACCTATCAGGAGGGGTCTCTGACGACACCTGCTGGCACTGGCCACTCAGAGCCCTCCAGAGTGGTCCCACACCTTGCAAAGCAAGATGGCTGAAGTCTGGGACACACTGGAGGAGCTCTGGGCACCACCCCTGCGGTGGTGATGGACAGGGGAGTGGTCACTCCCCTTTCCTTAGTCCAGTTTCCCGCCAGAGCAGGGGAGAAGGGGTCTCTGAACCGGTGTAGACTGGTTTATGCAAGGAGGGCACCATCTGTGCCCTTCAAAGCATTTCCAGAGGCTGGGGGAGGCTACCCCTCCCCAGCCTGTAACACCTATTTCCAAAGGGAGAGGGTGTAACACCCTGCTCTCAGAGGAAATGCTTTGTTCTGCCTTCCTGGGACTGGGCTGCCCAGACCCAAGGAGGGCAGAACCCTGTCTGTGAGGTGGCAGCAGCTGTAGCTGCAGTGCAAGTCTCAGAGAGCTGGTTTGGCAGCACTGGGGGGTCCATGGTAGTTCCCCCAGGATGCATGGAATTGGCTCCCCAATACCAGATTTACATGGCCATATTCGGAGTTACCATTGTGAAGCTACATATAGGTATTGACCTGTATGTAGTGCATGCGTGTAATGGCGTCCCCGCACTCATGGCCCTGAACTATGTGGGGGCATCTTTGCTAGTGCAAGGTTGCCCTCACACTTAGTAACTTTGCACCTAACCTTCAGCAAGTGAAGGTTAGACATTTATATGATTTATAAGTTACTTAAGTGGCTGTGAAACAGTGTGTGCACTATTCACGCAGGATGCAATGGCAGTCCTGTGTAAGGGTTTGTCTGAGCTCCCTATGGGTGGCAAAAGAAATGCTGCAGCCCATATGGATCTCCTGGAACCCCAATGCCCTGGGTACCTAGGTACCATATACTAGGGACTTATAAGGGGGGTCCAGTATGCCAATTGAAATTAGTAAGTGAAGTCACTGCCCTACAGTGACAAATTTAAAAGCAGAGAGAGCATAAGGACTGAAGTTATGATTAGCAGAGTCTCAGTGACACAGTGAGGCACTACACAGGCATACACATTAGGCCACAAACTATGAGCACTGGGGTCATGGTTAGCAGGATCCCAGTGAGACAAAACACACTGACATATAGGTGTTTATCTATGAGCAGTGGGGTCCTGGCTAGCAGGATCCCAGTGACACAGTAAAAACACACTGACAAACACTCAGAAATAGGCCAAAAGTGGGGATAACCATGCTAGAAAGAGACTACTTTCTCACAGGAGTGTCCGAGGCTTGGCACAAAACAACCCAAGGCTATTAATGTTTAACTGATGTGTGTACATGGAAATGCATATTTAAGCTGTCTACCACAGATATTGTGTTCTATTTATAATGCTTTTTCTTTCTACAGCTAATATCCGCTGAATGTTTGTTGTCTCAGAAATCCGTCTCCCACTGTGCTCCTAAAATCATGCATCTTTTTTCAGACTGATCTCTTCTTAACCTCCATCTTCTGCACACCTTCTATTCCTGAGTACAGTTTCCTCTCTTTCTCATGTCTGTTTGCATTAATCTCTCATTGTAATTTTGCAATGGGTTGATAACTCATTTCATAGATCACAACTTCTCCTCTCTAAAACCCTATCCCTATAACCCAACATTACCTAATCTCCACCAGCCTATTTATCTCACCAATCATTCACCTGAAACCACATAGCCCCCACTAATGATCACACTTAACCAGCATTAATATAATCTATCACAAAGTAACTGGAGTAAATGTATTCAATTACTTCTGGAATGTACATGACTAATTGCAAAAACCACTGGAGTAACTGCTAACCCTAGGTTCTGGAAGTAGCATGCTACTCACTGTAAAATGATTCAATGCCTCATCTGGGCAGTACATGTTATTTAAATGTAAATTTAAATTATACTGCACTACTACTCCCATAAGGAGATCCAGAGAGGACAAAAAGACTGTCACCTTTGAGATTGCCAACTGGGCAGGACAGCTGTGGTCCTCATCTCCCGGAATAGGTGTATAGCCACAGAGATTGAAAGTGCACAGCAGGAGGGGATGGGCTGTCCTGGAGGTATTCACCCACATGGGTCATCTCAGGTGGCTAGCATCCCACCGTGGAGGAGGCTGCAGTTTCACATACAATACAGACGATGGTTGATGTAGTTCCCATGAAGTCCATTATCTAATTTATAACAAGGCAGGCAGGGTAAGTGAAAAGGAATCTACAAGCACAAAGGGAGGGAGCCAGGTTCCCATCACACACTGCTTTCTCTTTCACCTGCAGCAGCAAGCTTATCAATTACTTTATCTATTGCAGTTTACTCACACCGGCATTCCCAGATCCCTCAAACATGCATTCACATCCGTTATACAGAAAAAGACAGGAGTGGTGGAAAGTGAATTCGTGGCTTTGAAGAAGCGGCCTATAGTGACTACGAATGCATAGAGGGTGAGGCTTGGGACTATAGGCTGCATGTCACACAGTACAGTATGGTCAGCGGAAGTACAAGTAGTATCCGCATTAGAAACTCAGTATCTGACAATCATTTTTATCTTGCTACAAATGCCATATCTTTCTTCAGTTAGCCTGGGCCAGATTTCAAGATTTTTGCTGTTTTGGCTCCTTTTCTCAGTCTTTTTTCATCTTCTGTTCCTTGGAATGCAGCAAGGTCTTCCAGGGGACATGTTGCAACCTAAAGAGTGAAATTAGCTCTAGTCTAGGAGCGTTCTATACTGACTATTTTCATGTAACACACTGTGCCAAATGTTTAATAAGTTATTCTGTTCATCTTATTATTTGTAATACTTTGGCTTGGATTCCCATAACCTACCTGTTTCCGAAGAGGTGGGGGGTGGGGGTTCATGTTGGATGATGAATAGTTGACACTAGTGTTTTGTTTCTCTCAGTCCATTGCTCATATTTTCCCAAAGGTCTATCTCTTCATGTCTCCCATTCAGATTACTTGTAAAGCTTTGGGGACGTTGGGGATTGACATAGGATTCCTCTGCTGATCAGCTTGGCATGACAGTTTTCAAAACCACATTAGCATAAATCCTTAGAAGAATTCCCTTGAAGGTATGGCCAAAGCCAATAAAGTCATTCAGGGAGATGTAGGGAGTGATTTTGAGTTTGACGGACAGGTACTCATGTTGCAATCATCGTACGTCATACAGCAAATGCGTTATCATATAATGTACTTATTATAAGGTGGGCATGATATCTGTCAAATTTGTGATGGAGTATACATCCTCCAAACCTTAGGGCAAATACATAGATACCAAATTAGAGGAAGTCTTGTTTTTGTTATGACCCATCACACTATTTCCAGCTCTTACAGTCCCTCTGCCTATTACACGGGGCGGGGTGCCATCTGAGACATTTTCTGGACCTTGCCAGTATTTTCAGTTATCTTTGGCTTGATGCAATCTACATTTCATCTCCAGCTCCCCACTCTTTCAAACAAATCTATATACTATTTTATCTGATAAAAGACACTTTATTGTGTGCTGAGCAGTCGATGCTAACAAATTAAGGTCAGTTATTACAAACTTTCCAGGCCATATTTGGACAACAAGCAGGGTACCCATGTGGGACCCTTTACCTTAAGACAAGGAGCTAAAGTTTTCTTAAACTACATTTGCTATGTTCATCTTCTTTTTTTCCCAAAAACAATGAGTGTAAAGGAGGACATACACTCCATTGATTAATTTGATTCTTCAGATGGGTATGTGACAAATGAAACAACAATGCAGAAGAAGGGGTTTAACCACATAGTACCCCCTGCAGTAGGAGATGCAACCAGAATTAAGATAACACATTGAGCTGAAGAACTGATGCATGTTGGAAACATAAATCAATCTCCCTCATGGGACATAAAGGAGAGAAGAAGAATGATATTGTCTTTATTGCGGAAAGACATGACACTACTTTCATCATTGCCTGACATTACTTGGAAATGGCAATGCTCGGCTGTGAAAGACAATTCAAGGATGAACACGGAGCAGCGGTTCTTCAATAGGAAGGCTTTTTTTTAATTAATTTGGAATAAACAACTCCAGAAGGTCCTATCAACTGACTGATTGTGGGCCATTGTGTGCTTTATGAACAAATGTTTTCAAAAGAGAGCTCAAATCGTAGTACACAATAAAGACATAGCTGACCAAATCAATGGCAATAGCGGAACCCTGCATACTACAGGATATGTTAGCACGGAATCTCTTCTACTGCTAATGGTTGTTCCAACAGAGCATGGGGAGTCTCTTTCATATGAGAGACTTCATGCCCCTTCTTTTGCAGTACTAACTGGTATTTCTTGGTTCCACCAGAGTTCAGCGTAGGTCCCTCACTGCAATGCGTAATTTTGATGCCCTGGGATGATGTGTTGAAAAATAGAACAAGCCGGCTGAAAGGAGCATGTACTGCATCGATCTGGTAGGCGATGTGGTGATTTTCCAGCTGCGAAGCAGGTGCTGCATCAATTTCTGCAGGCATGTTGATTTTTTGACACACAGGGATTTTCTTCTCTTTGGTGAAGTCTTTTTTGGCCCTGAGACTTCAGAACAGGAGGCAAGCTCTATCCAAGCCCTTGGAGAGCACTTGTAGGGGAAGGCAGAGTCTTTCCTGCAGGAAGCAGGGCAACAAGCAGGAGAGCAGTCCTTTCGCTAAAGCAGTCCAGATGAGTCCTTTGGGCAGCCAGGCAATCCCTCTGACAGAGTCCAGTTGCAGGTCCGGAAGTGTCTGATTTGGTGGGGGTTACAGACACAGTATATATACCCAAAAGTGCCTTTAAAGAGGAGGAAACTTCAAAGAGTGGTTTTGAAGTTCACAAGTTCCCCTTTCAACCCAGCCCTGTCTGCCATGAACCCTGTGGGGGTTATCAGTCCTTTATGTGAGGGTAGGCCACTGGCCATCGAAGTGTAAGAGAGAGCCCCTCCACCCTTCCTGCCGAGGGAAACCCATCTGTATGCACTTGAATGCAGATGCAGCTGAGTGTCCTTTGTTTATGGCTGCCTGGGTGGAATGCACAAGGGGAGCTGTCAATCAGTACAGGCCAGATGTGGATAGGGGACAAGGTCTAAGGGGAAATGGCAGTAAGTGCAGAGAAATGTCTACTTTTTAAAAGTGGCATTTCTGAAATAGTAATGTGGAATCCAACTTCACCAGAAAGTAGCATTACTTACTATCATGCCAACCATACCAAACATGACAAGTCTATTCCCCACTTAAAATCATAGAAGGGAATCTCTAATGCTGGCCTATGAGAGAAGCAGACTTCATAATAATGAAAAAAAAGACTTTGGGTGTTTCTCACTACCAGAACATGTAAAATGTATACCTTTTACTTACATAGCACCGTGCCTTATAGCTTACCTAGGGCCCATCTTGGGGGTGACTTATGTGTAAGAAAAGAGGAATTTAAGGTTTGGCAAGTACTTTTAAATGCCAAGTCGAAGTGGTAGTGAAACTGTACACACGGGCCTGGCAATGGCAGACCTGAGACATGGTTAAGGGGCTACTCGTGTGTGGCACAACCAGTGCTGCGGGCCCACTAGTAGCATTTGATTTACAGGCCCTGGGCACCTTTAGTGCACTATACTAGGGACTTACTAGTAAATCAAAGATGCCAATCATGGATAAGCCAATTACATACACATTTTGTATAGGAGCACTTGCACTTTAGCAATGGTTAGCAGTGGTAAAGTGCCCAGAGTAACAAAAACAGCAAAAACAGAGTCCAGCACACATCAATAACCTGGGAAACAGAGGCAAAAGGTTAAGGGAGACCATGCCAAGGATGAAAAGTCTAACAGTGTCAAACAACGTATTCAATTTAGTTAGTTCTACTCTATTTTTCTAAATTGGCATGATTTTTATTGTGTTGTGCTTACCCTTCATTCCTGTTTTTGTGCTGAATAAATACTTTACACATTACCTCTAAGTTAAGCCTGACAGCTTTTGTGCCAAGCTACCATAGGAATAGGCTAATTTAGCAACATTTGTGGTTCACCCTGATAAGGATTGTGGTTGTTGCTTGAGAAGCGTCTTCACACCCTTAGATCAAAAAACGAGGCCCATATTTATGGGCTTTGTGGCACAGGGCAGCTCCGCAAGTCACCTTGCTGCGCTGCCCTGCGTCACAGGGCAAGGGCAACAATGTGGCACATATATATCCAATATGGTGCATTCCTATCCTTTTTACTGCACTGGTATTCTTTTGGCAGCCTAGCACCAATGCCCCCTTATACCATGGCGCAAGGTTGTCTGCATTGCATGCAGGATTGTTTTTGTGCGAGAATGGATACCTTGCAGCACATGTAGAAGGAGTAAAAAAAGGGAGAAATAAATATATTTCTCCTTGTTATGACTCTCCAGGGGAGGCATATCTTTTTGGAGCATTCCCAAGTTACAAGGTCTTGTAAATTTGGGAATGCATCAATATCCATGGATGTTGTATAGGGGCACCCACGGAAACACCTCTATGGTGCAAAGTAATGTAACACAGCAATTTGTGCAGCGTTACATTACTCGAAATTCAGCAAGCCATGCAAGGTGGCCTTGTGTGGCTTCATAAATATCACTTAAGGTTTCTTTAAGGGACCTACTCTTACAAGGAAGTAGGACCAGATTGCATATCTAAATTTACGAGTGCCATAGAAAAATGATGAAGTGATACGGTTACTGGAGTTTAATTGTTTTAAGTGTTTAAAAGAGCAACTTTGTTGCTACTGAACAGACCTGTTGGTACTGCTAATTTACACAACCGTGGTATTTTAGCATGTCATCCTGCTAACACAGTAGTCTGCTCTTTTTCAGTTTGTTTCTGTCTCCGTAAACAATGTGTCAAAACACTGGGGTTTGCTACCAAAGAATATATTTCTCCTTGTTACGTCTCGCCTGGGGAGACATATCTTTCTGGCGCATTCCCAAGTTTACAAGTTCTTATAAATCTGAGAATGCATCATAATCTATGGAAGTTGTATAGGAACACCAAACCAACACCTATGGAAACACCTCCCTGGTACAGAGTAATGTAACACAGCAATTTGTGCAGCATTACATTACTCGAGCTTTAGGAAGCCACAAAGGGCCATGCAAGGTGGCCTTGCTTGGCTTCATAAGTATCACTTAAGGTTTGCATCACTCTTGCACTACATTGTTTTGCATTGAAATTGATAATGTATGACCAATTATCAGTACTTAACCGCTTCTGTGCCTTGGACGAGATGATCTCGTCCAAGGCTACAGTTCCCCTGTGCCTTGGACGAGATCAGCTAGCGCCCCCCCGTGCACCTCCCAGCCCCCCAAGGCGGGGATGGAAGGGGAAGACCTTCCCCTTCCACCCCCGATCCCCCCCGCCCCCCACTGTGATGTCAGCGCGCGATCGCACGCTGATTTGTCACAGGGGCCTCCCCCATCGCGCTGGAAGCTCTGCTTCCAGCGCGATTGAAAGAGAAATGCTTTACATTTCTCTTTCAATCACTGGGGGAGGTCCGGAGGGGCTTCAAAGGGAAGAAAAAGTATTTCCTTCCCTTTGAAGTCTCTCCGAGGGTTTCAAAAGCCGGATTGCTTGCAATCCGGCTTTTGAAACCCCACTAGACACCAGGGATTTTTTTTTTTTCTGAAATTCACATAAGGGAGCGACCCCTTGGGCAAGGGTCGCTCCTATGGGGGGCATTTTTTCGGGAAGGCCTTTTCTGCCCCCCCTGGGGGAAGATCGGCCTATTATTAGGCCGATCTGCCCCCAGGGGGGGCAGAAACCTCTAGGCACCAGGTACCATTTTTTTTTTTTTTTAATGTTTCATTTTTTTTGTTTTAGGTTGGGAGCGACCCCTTAGGCAAGGGTCGCTCCCCTGGGGGTAAAATTATATTTAGGCCATTTCTGCCCCCCTTGGGGGCAGATTGGCCTATTTTGATGAGGCCAATCTGCCCCTAAAGGGGGCAGAAACCACTAGACACCAGGGAGTTTTTTCATTGCATGAATTTCACGCAAGGGGAGCGACCCCTTAGGCAAGGGTCGATCCCTGGGGGGGCAAATTTATTTTAGGCCATTTCTGCCCCCGGGGGGGGGGCAGAAACCTCTAGGCGACAGGGCAATTTTTTTTTTGTTTGTTTTTTTAGAGATGGGGAGCGACCCATCAAGCAAGGGTCGCTCCCCTGGGGGGCAAATTGTATTTAGACCATTTCTGCCCCCCTTGGGGGCAGATTGGCCGATTTTAGGTCAATCTGCCCCCAAGGGGGCAGAAACCACTAGGCACCGGGGATTTGTTTTTTGGCACCAATGTCACGCAGGGGGAGCGACCCCGTAGGCAAGGGTCGCTCCTGGGGGGGTGGGTTGGGGGGCAAATTTATTTTGGGCCATTTCTGCCCCCCCCTGGTGGCAGATCGGCCTATTATTAGGCCGATCTGACACCAGGGGGGGCAGACACCTCTAGGCGCCAGGGCAATTTTTTTTGTTTTTTTTTGTTTGTTTGTTTTTTTAGAGATGGGTAGCGACCCATCAGGCAAGGGTCGCTGCCCTGGGGGGCAAATTGTATTTAGACCATTTCTGCCCCCCTTGGGGGCAGATTGGACGATTTTAGGTCAATCTGCCCCCAAGGGGGCAGAATCCACTAGGCACCTGGGATTTGTTCTTTGGCGCCAATGTCACGCAGGTGGAGCGACCCCGTAGGCAAGGGTCGCTCCCGGGGGGGGGCACATTTATTTTAGGGCATTTCTGCCCCCCCCCTGAGGCCGGCTGAGCTACAGGCCAAACTCCACAGGTAGGCACCTTGCAAAAAACACCTCTGTTTTCTGTGAAAAAATATGTTGTGTCCACGTTGTGTTTTGGGCCATTTCCTTTCGTGGGCGCTAGGCCTACCCACAGAAGTGAGGTACCATTTTTATCGAGAGACTTAGGGGAACGCTGGGTGGAAGGAAATTTGTGGCTCCTCTCAGATTCCAGAACTTTCTGTCACCGAAATGAGAGGAAAAAGTGTTTTTCTGGCTACATTTTGATGTTTGCAAAGGATTCTGGGTAACATAACCTGGTCAGAGCCCCGCAAGTCACCCCATCTTGGATTCCCCTGGCTTTCTAGTTTTCAAAAATGCGCTGGTTTGCTAGGTTTCCCCAGGTGTCGGCTGAGCTACAAGCCAAAATCCACAGGTAGGCACTGCTTTTTATAAAAAAATGGGATGTGTCCACGTTGTGTTTTGGGCCATTTCCTTTCGTGGGCGCTAGTCCTACCCACACAAGTGAGGTATCATTTTTATCGGGAGACTTGGGGGAACGTTGAGTGGAAGGAAATTTGTGGCTCCTCTCAGATTCCAGAACTTTCTGCCACAGAAATGTGAGGAACATGTGTTTTTTTAGCCAAATTTTGAGGTTTGCAAAGGATTCTGGTGTAACAGAACCTGGTCCGAGCCCCACAAGTCACCCCATTTTGGATTCCCCTAGGTCTCTAGTTTTCAGAAGTGCACAGGTTTGGTAGGTTTCCCTAGGTGCCGGCTGAGCTAGAGGGCAAAATCTACAGGTAGGCACTTCGCAAAAATCACCTCTGTTTTCTTTAAAAAAATTGGATGTGTCCACGTTGCGCTTTGGGGCGTTTCCTGTCGCGGGCGCTAGGCCTACCCACACAAGTGAGGTATCATTTTTATCGGGAGACTTGGGGGAACGCTGGGTGGAAGGAAATTTGTGGCTCCTCTCAGATTCCAGAACTTTCTGCCACAGAAATGTGAGGAACATGTGTTTTTTTAGTCAAATTTTGAGGTTTGCAAAGGATTCTGGGTAACAGAACCTGGTCCGAGCCCCACAAGTCACCCCATCTTGGATTCCCCTAGGTCTCTAGTTTTCAGAAATGCACAGGTTTGGTAGGTTTCCCTAGGTGCCGGCTGAGCTAGAGGCCAAAATCTACAGGTAGGCACTTCGCAAAAAAACCTCTGTTTTCTTTCAAAAATGTGGATGTGTCCACGTTGAGCTTTGGGGCGTTTCCTGTCGCGGGCGCTAGGCCTACCCACACAAGTGAGGTATCATTTTTATCGGGAGACTTGGGGGAATGCTGGGTGGAAGGTAATTTGTGGCTCCTCTCAGATTCCAGAACTTTCTGGCACAGAAATGTGAGGAACATGTGTTTTTTGAGCCAAATTTTGAGGTTTGCAAAGGATTCTGGGTAACAGAACCTGATCCGAGCCCCGCAAGTCAACCCTCCTTGGATTCCCCTAGGTCTCTAGTTTTTAGAAATGCACAGGTTTGGTAGGTTTCCCTAGGTGCCGGCTGAGCTAGAGGCCAAAATCTACAGGTAGGCACTTCGCAAAAAACACCTCTGTTTTATTTCAAAAATTTGGATGTGTCCACGTTGCGCTTTGGGGCGTTTGCTGTCGCGTGCGCTAGGCCTACCCACACAAGTGAGGTATCATTTTTATCGGGAGACTTGGGGGAACGCTGGGTGGAAGGAAATTTGTGGCTCCTCTCAGATTCCAGAACTTTCTGCCACAGAAATGTGAGGAACATGTGTTATTTTAGCCAGATTTTGAGGTTTGCAAAGGATTCTGGGTAACAGAACCTGGTCCGAGCCCCGCAAGTCACCCCTCCTTGGATTCCCCTAGGTCTCTAGTTTTCAGAAATGCACAGGTTTGTTAGGTTTCCTAGGTGCCGGCTGAGCTAGAGGCCAAAATCTACAGGTAGGCACTTCGCAAAAAACACCTCTGTTTTCTTTCAAAAATTTGGATGTGTCCACGTTGCGCTTTGGGGTGTTTCCTGTCGCGGGCGCTAGGCCTACCCACACAAGTGAGGTATCATTTTTATCGGGAGACTTGGGGGAACGCTGGGTGGAAGGAAATGTGTGCTTCCTCTCAGATTCCAGAACTTTCTGCCACAGAAATGTGAGGAACATGTGTTTTTTTAGCCAAATTTTGAGGTTTGCAAAGGATTCTGGGTAACAGAACCTGGTCAGAGCCCCACAAGTCACTCCTCCTTGGATTCCCCTCGGTCTCTAGTTTTCAGAAATGCACAGGTTTGTTAGGTTTCCCTAGGTGCCGGCTGAGCTAGAGGCCAAAATCTACAGGTAGGCACTTCGCAAAAAACACCTCTGTTTTATTTCAAAAATGTGGATGTGTCCACGTTGCGCTTTGGGGCGTTTCCTGTCGCGGGCGCTAGGCCTACCCACACAAGTAAGGTATCATTTTTATCGGGAGACTTGCGGGAACGCTGGGTGGAAGGAAATTTGTGGCTCCTCTCAGATTCCAGAACTTTCTGCCACAGAAATGTGAGGAACATGTGTTTTTTTAGCCAAATTTTGAGGTTTGCAAAGGATTCTGGGTAACAGAACCTGGTCCGAGCCCCGCAAGTCACCCCACCTTGGATTCCCCTAGGTCTCTAGTTTTCAGAAATGCACAGGTTTGGTAGGTTTCCCTAGGTGCCAGCTGAGCTAGAGGCCAAAATCTACAGGTAGGCACTTCGCAAAAAACACCTCTGTTTTCTTTCAAAAATATGGATGTGTCCACGTTGCGCTTTGGGGCGTTTCCTGTCGCGGGCGCTAGGCCTACCCACACAAGTGAGGTATCATTTTTATCGGGAGACTTGGGGGGAACACTGGGTGGAAGGAAATTTGTGGCTCCTCTCAGATTCCAGAACTTTCTGCCACAGAAATGTGAGGAACATGTGTTTTTTTAGCCAAATTTTGAGGTTTGCAAAGGATTCTGGGTAACAGAACCTGGTCCGAGCCCCGCAAGTCACCCCATCTTTGATTCCCCTAGGTCTCTAGTTTTCAGAAATGCACAGGTTTGGTAGGTTTCCCTAGGTGCCGGCTGAGCTAGAGGCCACAATCTACATGTAGGCACTTCGCAAAAAACACCTCTGTTTTCTTTCAAAAATATGGATGTGTCCACGTTGCGCTTTGGGGCGTTTCCTGTCGCGGGCGCTAGGCCTACCCACACAAGTGAGGTATCATTTTTATCGGGAGACTTGGGGGAACGCTGGGTGGAAGGAAATTTGTGGCTCCTCTCAGATTCCAGAACTTTCTGCCACAGAAATGTGAGGAACATGTGTTTTTTTAGCCAAATTTTGAGGTTCGCAAAGGATTCTGGGTAACAGAACCTGGTCCGAGCCCCGCAAGTCACCCCTCCTTGGATTCCCCTAGGTCTCTAGTTTTCAGAAATGCACAGCTTTGGTAGGTTTCCCTAGGTGCCGGCTGAGCTAGAGACCAAAATCTACAGGTAGGCACTTCGCAAAAAACACCTCTGTTTTCTTTCAAAAATTTGGATGTGTCCACGTTTCCTGTCGCGGGCGCTAGGCCTACCCACACAAGTGAGGTAGCATTTTTATCGGGAGACTTTGGGGAACGCTGGGTGGAAGGAAATTTGTGGCTCCTCTCAGATTCCAGAACTTTCTGCCACAGAAATGTGAGGAACATGTGTTTTTTTAGCCAAATTTTGAGGTTTGCAAAGGATTCTGGGTAACAGAACCTGGTCCGAGCCCCACAAGTCACCCCATTTTGGATTCCCCTAGGTCTCTAGTTTTCAGAAGTGCACAGGTTTGGTAGGTTTCCCTAGGTGCCGGCTGAGCTAGAGGGCAAAATCTACAGGTAGGCACTTCGCAAAAATCACCTCTGTTTTCTTTAAAAAAATTGGATGTGTCCACGTTGCGCTTTGGGGCGTTTCCTGTCGCGGGCGCTAGGCCTACCCACACAAGTGAGGTATCATTTTTATCGGGAGACTTGGGGGAACGCTGGGTGGAAGGAAATTTGTGGCTCCTCTCAGATTCCAGAACTTTCTGCCACAGAAATGTGAGGAACATGTGTTTTTTTAGTCAAATTTTGAGGTTTGCAAAGGATTCTGGGTAACAGAACCTGGTCCGAGCCCCACAAGTCACCCCATCTTGGATTCCCCTAGGTCTCTAGTTTTCAGAAATGCACAGGTTTGGTAGGTTTCCCTAGGTGCCGGCTGAGCTAGAGGCCAAAATCTACAGGTAGGCACTTCGCAAAAAAACCTCTGTTTTCTTTCAAAAATGTGGATGTGTCCACGTTGCGCTTTGGGGCGTTTCCTGTCGCGGGCCCTAGGCCTACCCACACAAGTGAGGTATCATTTTTATCGGGAGACTTGGGGGAATGCTGGGTGGAAGGTAATTTGTGGCTCCTCTCAGATTCCAGAACTTTCTGCCACAGAAATGTGAGGAACATGTGTTTTTTGAGCCAAATTTTGAGGTTTGCAAAGGATTCTGGGTAACAGAACCTGATCCGAGCCCCGCAAGTCAACCCTCCTTGGATTCCCCTAGGTCTCTAGTTTTTAGAAATGCACAGGTTTGGTAGGTTTCCCTAGGTGCCGGCTGAGCTAGAGGCCAAAATCTACAGGTAGGCACTTCGCAAAAAACACCTCTGATTTATTTCAAAAATTTGGATGTGTCCACGTTGCGCTTTGGGGCGTTTGCTGTCGCGTGCGCTAGGCCTACCCACACAAGTGAGGTATCATTTTTATCGGGAGACTTGGGGGAACGTTGGGTGGAAGGAAATTTGTGGCTCCTCTCAGATTCCAGAACTTTCTGCCACAGAAATGTGAGGAACATGTGTTATTTTAGCCAGATTTTGAGGTTTGCAAAGGATTCTGGGTAACAGAACCTGGTCCGAGCCCCGCAAGTCACCCCTCCTTGGATTCCCCTAGGTCTCTAGTTTTCAGAAATGCACAGGTTTGTTAGGTTTCCTAGGTGCCGGCTGAGCTAGAGGCCAAAATCTACAGGTAGGCACTTCGCAAAAAACACCTCTGTTTTCTTTCAAAAATTTGGATGTGTCCACGTTGCGCTTTGGGGTGTTTCCTGTCGCGGGCGCTAGGCCTACCCACACAAGTGAGGTATCATTTTTATCGGGAGACTTGGGGGAACGCTGGGTGGAAGGAAATGTGTGCTTCCTCTCAGATTCCAGAACTTTCTGCCACAGAAATGTGAGGAACATTTTTTAGCCAAATTTTGAGGTTTGCAAAGGATTCTGGGTAACAGAACCTGGTCAGAGCCCCGCAAGTCACTCCTCCTTGGATTCCCCTAGGTCTCTAGTTTTCAGAAATGCACAGGTTTGTTAGGTTTCCCTAGGTGCCAGCTGAGGTAGAGGCCAAAATCTACAGGTAGGCACTTCGCAAAAAACACCTCTGTTTTCTTTCAAAAATTTGGATGTGTCCACGTTGCGCTTTGGGGCGTTTCCTGTCGCGGGCGCTAGGCCTACCCACACAAGTAAGGTATCATTTTTATCGGGAGACTTGCGGGAACGCTGGGTGGAAGGAAATTTGTGGCTCCTCTCAGATTCCAGAACTTTCTGCCACAGAAATGTGAGGAACATGTGTTTTTTTAGCCAAATTTTGAGGTTTGCAAAGGATTCTGGGTAACAGAACCTGGTCCGAGCCCCGCAAGTCACCCCACCTTGGATTCCCCTAGGTCTCTAGTTTTCAGAAATGCACAGGTTTGGTAGGTTTCCCTAGGTGCCGGCTGAGCTAGAGGCCAAAATCTACATGTAGGCACTTCGCAAAAAACACCTCTGTTTTCTTTCAAAAATATGGATGTGTCCACGTTGCGCTTTGGGGCGTTTCCTGTCGCGGGCGCTAGGCCTACCCACACAAGTGAGGTATAATTTTTATCGGGAGACTTGGGGGGAACACTGGGTGGAAGGAAATTTGTGGCTCCTCTCAGATTCCAGAACTTTCTGCCACAGAAATGTGAGGAACATGTGTTTTTTTAGCCAAATTTTGAGGTTTGCAAAGGATTCTGGGTAACAGAACCTGGTCCGAGCCCCGCAAGTCACCCCATCTTTGATTCCCCTAGGTCTCTAGTTTTCAGAAATGCACAGGTTTGGTAGGTTTCCCTAGGTGCCGGCTGAGCTAGAGGCCACAATCTACATGTAGGCACTTCGCAAAAAACACCTCTGTTTTCTTTCAAAAATATGGATGTGTCCACGTTGCGCTTTGGGGCGTTTCCTGTCGCGGGCGCTAGGCCTACCCACACAAGTGAGGTATCATTTTTATCGGGAGACTTGGGGGAACGCTGGGTGGAAGGAAATTTGTGGCTCCTCTCAGATTCCAGAACTTTCTGCCACAGAAATGTGAGGAACATGTGTTTTTTTAGCCAAATTTTGAGGTTCGCAAAGGATTCTGGGTAACAGAACCTGGTCCGAGCCCCGCAAGTCACCCCTCCTTGGATTCCCCTATGTCTCTAGTTTTCAGAAATGCACAGCTTTGGTAGGTTTCCCTAGGTGCCGGCTGAGCTAGAGGCCAAAATCTACAGGTAGGCACTTCGCAAAAAACACCTCTGTTTTCTTTCAAAAATGTGGATGTGTCCACGTTTCCTGTCGCGGGCGCTAGGCCTACCCACACAAGTGAGGTATCATTTTTATCGGGAGACTTTGGGGAACGCTGGGTGGAAGGAAATTTGTGACTCCTCTCAGATTCCAGAACTTTCTGCCACAGAATTGTGAGGAACATGTGTTTTTTTAGCCAAATTTTGAGGTTTGCAAAGGATTCTGGGTAACAGAACCTGGTCCGAGCCCCGCAAGTCACCCCATCTTGGATTCCCCTAGGTCTCTAGTTTTCAGAAATGCACAGGTTTGGTAGGTTTCCCTAGGTGCCGGCTGAGCTAGAGGCCAAAATCTACAGGTAGGCACTTTGCAAAAAACACCTCTTTTTTCTTTCAAATAAATGGGATGTGTCCACGTTGCGTTTTGGGGCGTTTCCTGTCGCGGGCGCTAGGCCTACCCACACAAGTGAGGTATCATTTTTATCGGGAGACTTGGGGGAACATAGATTAGCAAAACAAGTGTTATTGCCCCTTGTCTTTCTCTACATTTTTTCCTTCCAAATATAGAAGAGTGTGGAAAAAAGACATCTATTTGAGAAATGCCCTGTAATTCACATGCTAGTATTGTCACCCCGGAATTCAGAGATGTGCAAATAACCACTGCTCCTCAACACCTTATCTTGTGCCCTTTTTGGAAATACAAAAGTTTTCTTGATAGCAATTTTTTACTCTTTATATTTCAGCAAATTAATTGCTGTATACCCGGTATAGAATGAAAACGCACTGCAGGGTGCAGCTCATTTATTGGCTCTGGGTTCCTCGGCTCCTTGATGAACCTTCAAGCCCTATATATCCCCGCAACCAGAGGAGTCCAGCAGACGTAACGGTATATTGCTTTCGATAATCTGACATTGCAGGGAAAAGTTACAGAGTAAAACGTAGAGAAAAATTGATGTTTTTTTCACCTCAATTTCAATATTTTTCTTTTTCAGCTGTTATTTTCTGTAGGAAACCCTTGTAGGATCTACACAAATGACCCCTTGCTGAATTCAGAATTTTGTCTACTGTTAAGAAATGTTTAGGTTTCTGGGATCCAGCATTGGTTACATGCCCATTTCTGTCACTGACTGGAAGGAGGCTGAAAGCACAAAAAATTGCAAAAATGGGGTATGTCCCAGTAAAATGCCAAAATTGTGTTGAAAAATTGGGTTTTCTGATTCAAGTCTGCCTGTTCCTGAAAGCTGGGAAGCTGCTGAGTTTATCACCGCAAACCCTTTGTTGATGCCATTTTCAGGGGAAAAACCACAATCCTTCTTCTGCAGCCACTTTTTCCAATTGTTTTGAAAAAAACGAAATTTTCACTGTATTTTGGCTAATTTCTTGGCCTCCTTCAGGGGAACCCACAAAGTCTGGGTACCTCTAGAATCCCTAGGATGTTGGAAAAAAAGGACGCAAATTTGGCGTGGTTAGCTTATGTGGACAAAAAGTTATGAGGGCCTAAGCGTGAACTGCCCCAAATAGGCAAAAAAAGGCCTGGCACAGGAGGGGGAAAAGGCCTGGCAGAGAAGGGTTTAAGGGACCTACTCTCACAACGAAGTAGGGCCAGATAGCATATCTAAATTTAGGAGTGCACAGAAAAATGATGAAGTGATACAGTTACTGAAGTTTAATTGTTCTAAGTGTTTGAATGAGCAACTTTGTTGATATTAAACAGCCCTGTCGGTGGTGCTAAATTACACAACTGTGCAATTTCAACATATCACCCTGCTAACATGCTAGTCTGTGCACTTTTTTTGTTTTTTTCTGTCCACGTAAACAACATGCCAAAACATAACACTGATGTTTGCTACCAAAAAACAGTGCTGACCTGCCGCAAAATGAAATGCATCAATATAGCATAAAGTTACACCATGTAATAAATTACAAAGGAGAACAACATCACAAGTTACCAGTATCTAATAGAGCCTCCAACTATTCTAATTGCAATCAAGTGGCATCGACTCAACATTTTAATAAAATAGCTATGACATTCGAGAACTTCAGAGTTGGGGGTCTCTCTTCTTTCTTTTTGGGAATTTAAGATTGCACAAAAAAGTTCTGATTTGTAGGGGTGTTCACCTGTGCTTCCATTACCAGAGCTAATCGACAGACATCTGAGGTTGTAGCAAGGTGCCACTCCTACATATTTTTTTCGAAGAGCTTGCAGAAATAAATTGTATAATTTTTAATGTTATTGTACTATTTCCTCTCAAGTGTCTGGAACAAAGCAGCGGGAATGTGTAAAGGATAAGAAAACAACAAAGCGAGACCACTCTAATTTGAGGCTGTATGAGCTTTGCGTCTCTCCCCTAAAGTAAGATTTGAAAGCTCTGATGGAGCTTATTATATAATTGGGAGTTTGAGACCTGCGCCGTTAATTGTGTTCCTTTCCGATGGCTCGCCTGCAGTGGTTTTGCCTCTGCGGTTCTGCTCTTAAGTCCACTCAAATATGGCCGACCCCTGCTATTAAAAATAACAACCGTGTCGGCATTACTGACAACAGGTTTACTGCTCATTAAAATATGAGCAGACTGCATAGGAATGAATATTACAGCCACAATGCAGTTAGAGGGCCTAGGCAAATTTAACTCCATGTGTCCTTGCCCCCTGCAAAACGGACAGCTGTTGACATGCTTTCATTGTCCTCGCAATGGCGGTCAGATATTCTGTCATGGGGGCGCTAATACACAAACAGATCTTGAGCAGTAGCTTCCTTAATCTAGTTTTAGTTTTCATTTGGGAGCATTACAGGACATGCCAGGAAGTTGGCAAGATGGGGTTTTGATACAAAACATATGCATTTAAAGTAGTTGAGCTATAAGTCTTTGCTTTTCTACTGGATTTGAGATGTCCTTTCCAGACCTGGAAGGAGAGATTTTAATGCTGGCAGTTGTCTTTTAGCCGCTTCTAAACTGAAGCAAACATAATACCATAAAATCAGGATAGGTTTCTTTGCAATGGCAAAGAAGCGTCACCCCCACTGGCTAAGCCAAGAGATGAAAGATAAAATGGTATTTAATTATCTTTCATCATTAATCTGCTGGTTCAGCCAGCAGTGTGTTCAGGGTGGGCTGGGCCATGTGAGGTGGGAGGGGGGAAGAGTAGAGTGCACTAAGTGCACATATGTGTTTTCGTCAGGACGTCCCATGCCGGCCAAACACACATGCACACTTAGGTTACTCCAGCCCGGCTGTGTACACAGCCGGCCTGGAGAAACTGCACAGACCCCAAGGTTGTGTCAGAGTGGCAGTACAACCAGCTCAGACCAATCCTGACACTGCTTTCATGCTACCTCTAGCATGAAACCAGCACCAGAATTGCTGGGGAGCCTGTGCTGGTGTCCCAGACAATGCTGGGACACCACAAACAGACCAGGGGAACAATGCTGCATATTTTGTTTTATTTGCCCCCTCCCCATTCCTCTCCCCTCTGCTGGAAATTTGTGGTGGAGGCCGCTTCATAAGATGCTAGTTAGTTGTTTACCCTGACGCTGGGTTGAACAGTCAAACCAAGATAAAACGGCACCCACTACAAGGGTTAACGTGTTGATCAAGGCTTGGTATTAGTGGTAATAATAATTTATTTAGAAGCAACGTGTGCTGCTATTTTGACCTTTGTGTTTGCTACATTACTGCTTTAGCTTACTGAAACTAATTTGCAGCATATTCTACATACCAGCAAGACCCTGAATTATTCAAGGCAGCTACCAGCAACTTACTGATCAAAAAATCCACAGCTAACCATCCCTACTCTGACTCCCATTGTTTCCTAGTCGTCCATGTCTTTTTTTTATGAAAACAGCTGTTTAGCTAGCTTACCATGTACTTTTCGACTCAAATCCACATAAACATCTTCCCGTCCTATCATCCTGCTTCTTCTGCAGTGGCATTATGAAACTTGAGGGGGCCACCCTGCAAAGTACATCGAGGCCCCCCATGACCCATTCACAGTTTACTGTGCTGATGGGGTCTCTGGAGCTCAAGGGTCATCCCCCGAGGCTGCTGTCCTATTGTTACACCAGTGCTTCTCTGTGTCATGGTACTTCTTGAACTCAGTATTTACAGTGTTATCTGTGGCTCTCCATAAGGGTATTGCTTTATTTCTCTACTATTGTCCCTCTCTAACACCTATGTCAGTGACATTACCTTCTCAAAAGTCTTCCTCACCACATTAGTCATTAAATGAGCAATAGCTACTCCCCAGAAATTTACAAACATTTATAAAAACAGTCTAGTTGTTTGCATACTTTCCCTAAAATGGCCAGCTTCATCTTCCCTTAACACTGCCTATAAAGGGAAGCTTCACCCTTTCATCTGCCTGTTTTTTTAGATCTGCACGGGATCACCTGCAAGCAAGTATTGAGGTAAGTGTTTTTTTGCTAAAAAGAGTGGGTTGAGGCCTTGTTGTAGCAAGCACATGTTCCATGTGCACCTAATCAGTCAGATTAAGGGCAGAGAAGCGAGCAGCAGAGAGGCCACACTGTAGTGGGCTCATGGAATTAATAGCTCCAGATCCTGCAGTGGTGAATCACAAGCTGGTATTGTCCTTAAGTTATACTTACTTGGGGAAAGTGTGCGCTGGCCAGCTAGTCTTGTTTTGGGCCTAGGGTAGGGCAAAGTCTTTTTTGCAGCTATTAAGCAATGATTACGGATGTGAGTTTATTGCCAGGTTCATTGCTTAACTTCACTAAAAGCAGGACATAGCTGCTCTTGTCATGTTGTTTTAGAGCATGAGAGGTGATGTGAGGAGATCCAAGGCATTGAGCCAGACATTGCTGCCACTCCTTCAATGGCAATATTGCAGCAGAAGATCCAGGCTACAATACAGGCAGCATTTTAGCAGAGGGAGTGTCCTTCCTGGCCTAAGAAGCATCGCTTGGATCCTGCTGTCATAGCCTCTACAAGTGATTATTGGAAGGGGAAGATAGGATCATAAAGGCATTTTTATATAGCTAATTTAGCCATATTTTAGACACATTATTTTAGTAAACTAGGCCTGACGTTGTTCACTATATCCCACTTACATTTTATTCAGTATCGCTTTATTTTTCTAGCATTAGCCACATTATGGGTGTTGTTTTATTTTCTCTATCTCTTTGCTCCTTCGCCTAGGAAAGCATCACTTTCTTAACATTGCACTTTGTGCTTTTCTCAAGGCTGCAGTCAGATAGCATTGCCGGGAAAAGTGGTACGCTGTGTCTCCAACATTCGCAGAAACATACATATTCTTATGTGGGGACCCTTTCTTAGAATGTCAACTGTTTTATTATAAAGACACTCCTTTGTCCCATACATGTTAGAGGGAGATTCCAGCCAGACGACCACGATTGCACGCTGAATGCTGATTGCCTGCGCTACAGTTACTTGCTTACACTGCCGAATCCCTGACCTTCATGGGGACGATGTATCTTTAGACAACAGGCTTCCTTGCTCAGGTATGGGTGCTGATGTCTTCCCAGGGTAGAAACCTGACAGGTAGATTAAGGCTTATTATGCTGTGCTCTAACATAACTTAAGTAGAAAAGATATGTATGTATTCCTCCTAGTGACAATATGGTGGGACTGTTTCTGTGTTTCACACTTCTTGTCACCTTTTTGCTTTTAGCGTGGTTTGTCATCCTACTTATTAGCCATTTTATCTGAGATTCAGTTACTTCAATAAATCCTTATTGAACATTACTCTGCCTCTGTTGTCTTTGCCTGTGTGAGACTCATGTGACTGAGAGAAAGGGATGAGATCTGATCGACCACGATTCCCTTGAGGAGTCTTTTTTGTTATGCGCCCAGTTGCCACAATCATCCTTGTTCTTGGGCAGAGATGAGGCACTGCTATTTAGGCAGAAAATCTGGATTAGGCCAACTGGGGTCAAATGGAGTGGAATTCCATTCCAAATCCAGTAGCCTCATTAGGACAATGAGAACCTACGCAACAGCATATTTGTGCAGGGGCAGGAGTTCATGAGGTTCTCTGGCATATTAAGTTCAACATGGCATTTGTGGATGATACCACTTCGGAAAATAACAATGATTGCTTCTCCCAGTATCAAAAACATGAGCCTGAGACACTTCCTCTACATGCCGCCAACTTCTCTTTTCATAGGCTCAAGCAGATCATCAGCATCTCACTACAATACCCATCCACCTCAAATGGCACCAATGACCTAGAATCGATCCCGAAAGAGCTGAAATCCAATAAATTTTCCATCACTACTATGGAACATGCAACAATGAAAACCACCAAGGATGTGAAAAGTCTCTGAACAGATGTAAGCACCTTTACACTGCAGCTGGACCATGCTCAGGGTAGAATAACTGACTTGGAACAGCAAGTGCACCATACACCGGATAAAGGCATGGACATATTGAACCCACAAATCAATGCAGTAGAATTTGAAAACTGAAGCTGCTGCTACAATGTCTGTATATGCTGAGTTTCCAGAAAATGAAGAAGGGGCAGATCACAAGCACTTCCTGACAAACTGGCTACCTACTCAAAAAATATGACAAACCTCTGCAGCTTCAAAGGGTGCATAGACTGCAATCACATGGGGGACTTCCATAGAAAATCCCAGACCCAATATGGATAGCTTCCTTTGCCATGGTTATGTTCTAGCCATCCTTTGCACTGCTGTCAAAATGGCCTTTTCAATATAAATGACAATTAATTACCATAACTACATATCTATATCTAGAAACTAAGGCCCATATTTATACTTTTTGACGCAAACCAGCGCCGGCGCTGGTTTGCGTCAAAAAATTTACTGCCGGCTAACACCTTTCCTATGCAGCTCAAACCGGACTTGCGCCATTGTTTGACACACAACCCCCATTGAAATGACTCCTGTCTTAGCGAAGACAGGAGTCATGCCCCCTTGCCCAATGGCCATCCCCAGGGAACCTCTGTACCCTGGGCATGGCTATTGGGCACAGTGGCATGTACGGGGGCCCAAATTAGGCCCCCCAAGCCACTTTAAAAAATAAAAAATAATACTTACCTCAACTTAACTGTACTTACCTGGGATGGGTCCCTCCATCCATGGGTGTCCTCCTGGGGTGGGCGAGGGTGGCAGGGGGTGTCCCTGGGGGCAGGGAAGGGCACCTCTGGACTACTTCCATGGTCTGAGACCATGGAAGTGAGCCTACAGGTCCCTTAACGCCTACCATCACCCAGGCGTTAAAAAACGGCACACATCAGGCTGTGCGCCATTTTTTAAGGCCCCCCTCTCCTGTGCGTCAAAATGACGCAGGAGTATAAATAAGGCGCACAGGCCTTAAAGTCCTTTTTTGAACGGGAACGCCTACCTTGCATGTCATTAACGCAAGGCGGTTTCCCGCATCCAAAAAATGACGCACACTGAGTTTTTTCGACATCCGCAGGGTCGGGCGTCAAAATTTGAATATGGGGCAAGGTTTGCGATGAATGTGCCTCAAAAGTTTTGACGCACATTCGGCGCAAACAGAGCATAAATATGCCCCTAAACTGGTAATCCAAATCACAGATGTATCACCACAATCCTCAAAAACCAAAGAAAATTTGCATATAGTCATGGAAGCCCAGCGGCCCGCCTCTGCATTACATCTTAATAATAGACACAACTGGTGTTGTGCCCTTTACATACAGGAATAATCAACACAACCTAATCAAACTAAATCGGAAAGAGGGAGTTACCTCACTCTTGGTCAGAATATAAGTGCGTAGAGCTCACCTCTACCAGGGCACCACACATGTGAATGTCACCAGAAAATAAAGCCCATCCAGGACAAAACGTAATTAATATGACAATTTACCCGAAAAGCGTAGTAATTTTACAAATAGAAAAGAACAGGATGGCGATAGCTTGCTAAAAAGCCAATCTGTACCATTATCTCAGTACAGCACATGTATATTGTAATTCACACTCCAACTACGATCTACTTAATCTTATCATTAAAGTACATCTGAAGGGGCAAGCCAGACTCAAAAGTGTGAGCACATCGGTTGCCAAGCCATCAATGCACTCCTATGGTCCATAGAATGTAGCTAAATAAACACAACCATACAAGGCACAGGGCCAAACGCGTGAGGAACCTCGCAATTTTACCTATGCTGTGAGGATATAGACTGCCCCAATGTCTCCGGCCACCCGCCACCTCGAGGCACAGATGCAGTATTTTGTCTCCTTCTGTGAAGAAAGTGAGGAACTAAGGGCCAGATGTAGGAAGCCGTTTGCATGGTGCAAACTGCGAAAATCGAAGTTTGCGCCATGCAAACAGCCTTCTGCGATGCACATTCACAATTTGCGAGTCGGTACCGACTCGCAAATTGTGAATGCGACTCGCAAATAGGAAGGGGTGTTCCCTACCTATTTGCGACTCACATCACAATGCAGAATTGCTTTGTGACCGCGAATGCGTTCGCAAAGCAATTCGCAGTTACCACCAGGGTCTCACTGGTGGTAACTCATTCGCAAAAGGGAAGGGGTCCCCATGGGACCCCCTTCCCCTTTGTGAATGTGGGCAAAAAGGTTTTTTCAGAGCAGGCAGTGAAAAAGCAGTCACAGACATGTGGTCTGCTGACTTCAGCAGGCCACCATCCCTGTGAGCGCAGGGACTCGCTATGGGGTCACAAAATGCGACCCACCTCATTAATATTAATGAGGTGGGTCTTTGCGACCCCATAGCGAGTCGCAGACGGTGTCTGAGACACCGTTCTGCATCCGAATTTGTGATTCGGAAATTGCGAGTCGCACCGACTCGCAATTTCCGAATCGCAAATTCGGACCTTGCTACATCTGGCCCTAAGTGCTGGTGCGTCATGGAACTTAGATATAAATAAAGCGCATGCAACAAGCACGTCGAGGTGCCAAGCACCATCTAGTGTCTTATTAAAAGACACCTAAGTGAAGCAAACAAACATGCAACAGCATCCAGATGGCAATAAAGCCCCCACGCCAGGTACCAATCCACCAGACTTACGAAAACATAATAAAAGAGAAAAATCATAATACATGAGAAAAATCACATAGCATAGAAAGGCATATATTGAAATATGTATAAATCCATAGTGATGACTACATCAAAAGTTCATCCACAGGCACAAAGAAAAAGCAAGATGAAGCTCAATCGAGAAGGAGACCCCAAAGTAATCTTCCCCCATAAAAGTCATAACTCTAGACCTGCACATAAAAATGAGGTTGCCATACAACAGAAAAGGCCAGAGAAAAGATCATCCAGTTTCCAGAGTGACTCCCAAGAGACCAATTGCCTCAAAACAACAACAGAACAAAACCAAGCTCTCCTCCACACCCTATGTCTAACCAAAGGGGGGCATGCACACCGGGACCCACATAACTGTGGAAACATGCAGGGTCCCAAGAATTAAAACACCAAAAAATGTTCAACTCTACTCATGAGGAGATAAGGACAAATACCAAGTTACGTGTGCAAATTGCTTATCAACTGTTGGAAATGGCCCTTCTGCAGGGTTATCCCCAGACTTTTTGCCTTCCTCCTTCTTTTTTCTGACCCTTTTTTTTCTTGTATTTTATACTCTGCGCACTTTACCACTGCTAACCAGTGCTAAAGTGCATACGCTCTCTCCCTTTAAACATGGTAACATTGGATCACACCCAATTGGACTATTTAATTTACCCATAAGTCCCTAGTAATGTGCACTGTATGTGCCTAGGGCCTGTAGATTAAATGCTACTAGTGGGCCTGCAGCACTGGTTGGGCCACCCACTTAAGTAGCCCCTTAACCTTGTCTCAGGCCTTCCATTTCAAGGCCTGTGTGTGCAGTTTCACTGCCACGTCGACTTGCCATTTAAAAGTACTTGCCAAACCTAAAACTCCCCTTTTTCTACATATAAGTCACCCCTAATGTGTGCCCTAAGTAACCCCTAGAGCAGGGTGCTGTGTGGGTAAAAGGCAGGACATGTACCTGTGTAGTTTATATGTCCTGTTAGTGTAAAACTCCTAAATTCGTTTTTACACTACTGTGAGGCCTGCTCCCTTCATAGGCTAACATTGGGGCTGCCCTCATACATTATTGAAGTGGCAGCTGCTGATCTGAAAGGAGCAGGAAGGTCATATTTAGTATGGCCAGAATGGTAATACAAAATCCTGCTGACTGGTGAAGTCGGATTTAATATTACTATTCTAGAAATGCCACTTTTAGAAAGTGAGCATTTCTTTGCACTTAAATCTTTCTGTGCCTTACAATCCACGTCTGGCTAGGTTTAGTTGACAGCTCCTTGTGCATTCACTCAGACACACCCCAAACACAGGGTACTCAGCCTCACTTGCATACATCTGCATTTTGAATGGGTCTTCCTGGGCTGGGAGGGTGGAGGGCCTGCTCTCACACAAAGGACTGCCACACCCCCTACTGGGACCCTGGCAGACAGGATTGAACTGAAAGGGGACCTGGTGCACTTCTAAGCAACTCTTTGAAGTCTCCCCCACTACAAAGGCACATTTGGGTATAAAACAGGGCCTCTGCTCTACCACCTCAGACACTTGCTGGAGAAGAAACCTGAACCAGAACCTGCATCCTGCCAAGAAGAACTGCCTGGCTGCTCGAAGGACTCACCTGTCTGCTTTCTACAAAGGACTGCTGCCTTGCAGTTGGCCTGCTGCCTTGCTGAACTCTTGTCTGGCTGCAGAAGTGCTCTCCAAGGGCTTGGATAGAGCTTGCCTCCTGTTCCCTGAAGTCTCAGGACCAAAAAGACTTCTCTTTTTCAACTGGACTACTTGTGCGTTGAAAATTTCGATGCACAGCTTGCTCCGCGGTGAAAAATTCACCGCACGCCGATCCAGAAAGACGCCGCTCGACACGACACCTGCGGTGCGACCGGAACTTCGATACACGGCCTTGCATGGACAACGCCGCCCGACTTCCAGAGAGAAAATCGACGCAACGCCTGCCGTGAGAAAGAAAATTCCACGCACAGCCTCCTGGAACGACACGCAGCCGGATAACAAGCCGAGTAATCCACGCACAGACCCTGGGACATCTGGTAATCCCGCAAGCCATAGAAGTAGACAGTCCGCGTGCCGGAAAACGATGCACGTCTTCCCCGAGTGAAAAATAATGACGCAAGTCCATGTGTGAAGTGGCGAAACCGACGCACGCACCATTTTTCTTCCCTTAGAACGACGCACGTCTCCCCGCGTGAAAAATAACGACGCAAGTCCGTGTGTGAAGGGGCGTAACCGACGCACACACCATTTTTCCACACATCTCCTCTTCTGCGGTCCTCTGCTGAGATTTTCCACTCCAAAGCAGGTACTTTGTGCTTGAAAGAGACTTTGTTTACTTTTTAAAGACTTAAAACACTTCATATCACTTTTCAGTGATATCTTTACAAATTCATATTGCATCTTTGATCGTTTTGACCTGCAAATACCCAGATAAATATTATATATTTTTCTAAACACTGTGTGGTGTATTTTTGTGATGCTATATTGTGTTATTGTATGATTTATTGCACAAACGCTTTACACATTGCCTTCTAAGTTAAGCCTGACTGTCCGTGCCAAGCTACCAGAGGGTGGGCACAGGATAATTTGGCTTGTGTGTGACTTACCCTGACTAGAGTGAGGGTTCTTGCTTGGACAGGGGGTAACCTGACTGCCAACCAAAAACCCCATTTCTAACATCAACAATATGATATACAACAAGAGGTTGTGAGGGAGCAGCTTGTTGCAACATTTCTCCATCCAGAAAAGTTCAGGGCAATACAGAAGGTTGGCTTTGTCACCTCCTCTCGAGCTGAGGGAAGCCTTCTCGATCGCCTGCCACTTCAAGTCATTGTTGTGTTGCAGTCTTTGGTAGTGTTCGACTAAGGGTGCGCCTGCAGTCCCAGATTTTATCCTGCTCCTGTGCTGTAGGATTCTGTATTTCACCTTTGGTGTCATCTGACCAATGTACATCAATGAACATGGACACCAAATTACATGAATGACATAGCTGGTGTTGAAATTTCTGAAATATTCAGGATAAACACTTCATCGCCGTAGGTAAAATTACTTGAGTTAAGGCTAAATTTACAAGCGGAACACTGACCACATTTGAAATGTTCCATTATAGCTGTGAGACCCCATGAGGAACACAAGTTGGGTGCAGTAAGACATGGCAAAGCCTGCTTGACCAGTATATTTTTCAAATTCCTACCAAGTTTGAACAAGAAAAGGGGGAGCTCCTTTTTTGTGAGATGGTCCCCCACTAAACTCCAATGAGGCTTCACAATTTTGCTGATCTCATTAATATTGGGGTTAAAAGTGGTAACACACACAAACCTGTACATCGTTCTGTCCCTTTTCTGGGGATCCAGAAGGAATTCTGTATGACTGGATCATGCTCTTTAATGAGTCTGCTTGACCAGCCTTTTTTGGTAACCACTTTCAATCAATCTCTCTATCAGAGTATCAGACTCCTTGAAATAGTTTATTTGTCTAGTACAATTTCTATGAACCGTATAAGTTGGCCAAAAGGTAAATTATCCCTTAGGGTCCTGGAATGGCTACTACTATAATGAAGTAGAGTTTCTCCCATATTGATGGAATTCAGTCACAGCAGAGTTATATGAGGGGGAGACTGGAATATCACACAAGATCTGATCCTTGAACAGTAAAGACCTACCAGAGACAGGACAGAACAAACATATAATGGTGCTATTGGATAAAGCACAATGCTCTTATGGATCCTTAGTGTTTCCTACACCCAAGAGAACAGGTGTTCACATATATTGTACATCCACACGACATGGATATTCACACTGATTACTTTATAATGGCAGGGGTGCTATCTCTCAATCTGCCTTCCTGTAATATCAATAACAATGGCCTGTTGGACCAATCTCTTATCCAACTAGAGCTGATGGTGGGAATCATCCAACCACCACAGAGACAGTATAAAATTTAATTCTGGAAATTTCTGGCACCAGAAGAGTAGCAAAGACTAAAGAAACATCTACAAACATACATAATAAAAAATTAGGGCTCTGTGGACTCTCCACAATCTTTATGCGCAGCTAGCAAAGCCTATATATGCATTCAGCTTTTGGGAGAATCCCCAGTCCATCGAAGACAAATACCACAGAACAGACAACAATTGGAGCAGCATAGCAGCTCAATATCAACAAAACCTATCAGCAGATACATTTTGAGATCTTGTTCAGGCCAAAATAGACCTAACTCCTTGTGTACATCACTGACAGAGAAAGAGTGAGGACAGATAAAACACTGGCCCCATGAATTTGGAGAAAAGAAAAGAATGGACAACTTATTGCTCTGCCATTTAAACAAGAGGAGGCTTAATGTTCCACACCTGCTATATGAAACCGCTAGGATTAATCACCAACACAGTGCAAATTACAAAGAAATATGTGACCTTTTACAATGATCTATATTCGTCTACTGATACTATCATACTCACGATGGAGGAAACATAATTTTTTACCATCTCCCTTTCCATGCCTCACTGACAACTTAGCAAATGATGGGGAGTATGATATAAACGAAGAAGAGATCCAGGAAGGCATAAAAAGTATGTTAGCTTGTAAGCCCCCTTGATGTGGTAGCTACCAACCCATGTCTTTAATTAGCAAACAAAATATTGGCAAAGATGCTGGCCACCTGATTGAAAAAATACATTCCCTCACTGATACATAGTTACCAAGTGGGCTTTGTGCTGAGACGATCTTCTCTTAACCATATCAGACTATTAGTACACTTAGGTGGTCATTATGACACTGGCGGTGAGTGATAAAGTGGTGATAATACTGCCAACAGGCTGGTGGTAAATACCGCCAAATTATGACCATGCCGTTGACACCTCCCATAGACAGCCAATGTACCACACCAACTGCCAGGGCATTACCACTGACCAAGGCGGTAGCCATCGACAGTAAGGTGGAAGCCAAGGTACCTCCCACCATATTATGACATAGCAAACTGGCACGATTTCCGGGGCGGTACCAATGCCATCAAAAGCCTGGTGGAAACAGAACACAGAAAACGAAAGACTGATCAACAGGTACATGGAGGACTCCGCCACCACCATGGAACTGGAACTTCAAGTCTTCCCAATGCTATTCTACCCCATGGCCCTCATGGAACACCAACGCAGATGAAGAAGACAACAACGGTGAGTACAGGAAACTAGCGCACAAGGGAGGGAGGGAGGAAAAGGAGAGAGACACGCACAATACACCATACACAGAACCAGCAGCAGAGTTAAACCAATGTGACAGGGTACACGTTAAAATGAAACAAGGACAACTATGAGAATCAGCAAACACTGTAATTTGATGCCAACAGCCACCATACTGTCCATTTGATTCCAAATGTAGGTGACAATGTTCAGAATGGACCAATGGCCAGTCCAAAGTACAAAAGGACCACATGGCCACAGGGCACAGTCCAAGGCCCAACTTGACTCCTGACTACTTCTGGGATCCACTGTTTAGGGGCATCATGTTGGAAATGGGCAGGCACCTCAGGGGCATAGGGGGAGGGGTGGGGGGTAACTCAGCTAAAGTGGGGAATTTGTCCACTGGCTCTGGAGGGGGCTCCAGGCCCATTTGTCTTTGCTGGGGAGTGCAAGACCACAGTCTCTGAAGTGGGGAACTTGCTGGTGGAGTGGGCCATTTGCCTTTCATTGGTGGTTGAGTGGGCCTCTTGCCTTTCATTGGTGGTTGAGTGGGCATCTTGCCTTTCAGTGGTGGTTGAGTGGGAACCTCCACTTTCATTGGCAGTTGAGTGGGAACCTTCCCTTTCTTTGCTGGTGGAGAGAGATGCTTGGCAATCTTTGCTGGTGGAGGGAGATCCATGTGTCCCCTTTTGTGACAGTGCCCCTTGGCCTTTGACATATCACTTCTGTCCTTTCCTCCAGGACAAGGAGGTGCCTCCACTGTCCCTGTCTCCTGTCCCTTGCTTTTCACCACCCTAATCCTACCTTTCAGAGTCAGAGGTGTGCTCTCAATAGGAGTGGAAGCCGTCACACTCTGGGGCCCCTTTGTGCCAGCAGCTGATGATTAGAAGGGAGCAGTGGCTGACTGGCTGAGATGCTGGGCTGGGTCGTTGGGACCCTGCTCTTAGAGGGGGAGGGGAGAGGTCAAGACGTGCAAGGAAAAGCTTCTTAGGGGTGTTGGGGCAAGATGTGGGGGGAGGGATGGGAGTGGAGGTTGAGGAAGTGGTTGTCAGAGGTGTACGTCTGCTGGACTTGGGTGCAGGAGCATGGACAGTGCGCTTGTGTGAGGTGGATGGCTGTTGGGTGTCTGAGTGTGTGCGTTTGTGGCTCTTAGAAGGGGCAGACAGGGTGGGAGAGGACAAATGGGACGTGTAGATGGATGTTGTGGAGGTGTCTGCAAGTGAGGTGTGTGTGCTGCATGATGTGGTGATGGTGGTGGTGAATGTTAATGCAATGCATGCAGGTGTGAGTGCAGATGTGACTATGAGGGAGGAGGAGAAGGGGAGACAGTGGATGTGGTTGTGTGTGCAAGTGTCTGTTGTATGTTTGAGTGCTTGTGGACTGAAGTGTGGTCCCTGTGTTTAATTGGGCCACTCTTGTGTGGTGTCTTGTGTGCATGCTCAGCTGTATGTGTGCATGGGATGGGGTGGGGTTCAGGCGACTGGGAGTGGGAAGTGGTAGTTGGAGGGGGGACGGTAGGAACAGGGACAATGGCTGCCATCAGAGATGATGCCAGAGCCTAAATCGATCTCTGTTGGGCTGACAATCCACCGTGGATGCCCTCCAGGAATGCATTGCATTGCTGCATCTGGGATGCAAGCCCCTGGATGGCATTCACCATGGTTGACTGCCCTACAGAGATGGATCTCAGGAGGTCAATAGCCTCCTCACTCAGGGCAGCAGGGCTCACTAGGGCAGGGCCTGAGGTGCCTGGGGCGAAGGAGATGCTCACCCTCCTGGGTGAGCGGGTACGGGCAACTCTTTGAGGGGCTACTGGGAGGGCGGTGCTGGAACGGGGGTGGCGGCTGTACCTGCAGCTGGGGTGGTCACAGAGGTGTCAGCCACCACAAGAGAGCTTCCATCGGAGGAGGAATCAGAGTCTGCGTTGTCACCTCCTGTCTTCGCCGTGGTGCTCCTCTCGCCCTCCGTTCCACTGGTTCCCTCGGCGTCGGTAGACTCTGCCTCCTAGGTCCTGTGGGATGCAGCTCCCTCTGTCACCGGTGCCCCTGCTCCTCCACCAGATGATGCTAATGCAAACATGGACAGGATGACAGAAGGAGAAAGGGGGGAGGCAGAGAACGGGAGCACTGGGTCAATTACAACACCAACACCACAGTTGGCATACACAGTACAAGCACACACAGGGATCAGGATTGAGCACTATCCATTGCACTAGCATTGAATTGGCTAGATGCCACGGCAAGATTAGGGCCAAACACCTCCAACTGCACACCTCCTGAATCCCACAAAGCCCTGACTGACATGGAATGCAAACGAGCTAGGTTACCATTTGCCATACACCCATCACCCTTGAGCTGGATCACGCTACAATGTCTGTCCTAGCATTAAGGGGCACCCACTAACTAACACCCACCACCCAGATCCCATCCCACTTACCAATTATTATAATAATGCCCACTGTACTCACCGGCTTGAGGCTGCAGTGTTGCCCTCAAGCGGCAATCCAGATCTGGGTAGGCCACTGCCAGTATGCGGGCCATCAGGGGGGTCAGGTTCCGACGGGCATCACTTCCTCGTTGGGAGGCCATCCCCAGCTGGGCCTCCGCTGTCTTCCGTGCCCAGCATCTCAGGTCCTCCCACGGTTTCCTGCAGTGGGTGCTCCACCTGCTGTAGACCCCCAGGGTTCGCATGTCCTTGGCGATGGCACGCCACAATCCCTTCTTTTGATCGGCGCTGACCTGCACAGGTAATACAGACAGGAGGACAGCATTACACATACATCCAGCCTGTCACACGTATGACCCCAAATCCCGTTTTCAAATCCATTGGCACACACATCGATCTCCGCACACCATGTACACTACCACCAGACATACCGCCTCACATATGACACGATGCCTGCACACTCATCTTCATGCAACCCTCTCACATGCATCATGCCCAAGGTGTACTCACATGTTGGTCTGGAGGCCCATACAGCTGTCCATACTGGGGCAGGACCTCATCCACCAAGCGCTCCAACTCCATCGAAGTGAAGGCAGGGGCCCTTTCCCTGGTCAGAAGGGCCATGGTAGGTTCCAGACACAGGTCACAGCAGAACACGCAGTTTAGTTGTTGTCCTGTGGAAAGTCAGAAAACAAGTGAGGATATAGGCAGAAAATGGTGGTCACGTCCGCAGCGGTGTACACCGTCAGCGCCGACGCTGATCCCCAGTGGCCACTGTACTCCATAGAGCCCCATATTAGCCAATGAGGAATTGCACGGCGGTGCAAGACCGCCTTCTGCCACGACACCCAACGTCGGCAGAGTTACCTCACTTCCACCTGTCCCTAGATACAGGACAGGCGGTCCCCATTTCATGGTGGTGGATTGCATACAGATCTTCCATAACTGCGTCATTGCCGGAAATTGCACATACATTGCCATTCCCACTGTCCCATCACATTAATGCTGTATGCAGACTGAGGTGGTGGTTCCATTGTTTAAATTGTGACAACCTACTCACTCTTGTGTTCCTTAGATACCTACCACTGCGGATCAATAGGAGGAGGAGACAAACCCAGTGTACAGACCCCTTGTGGACGTAGCTACACTGGAGGACAGGCACATTATACTCACCTATAGACTGGACAGGACCACAATCACAGAGCTGTGTGCCCAATTGGAGCCTGGCCTGACATCAGCTTTCTGTCATCCCACTGCGATCCCCCCTTTTGTGCAAGTTCTATCAGTGCTCCATTTCCTGGGAACTGGTTCTTTCCATGTGACAGTGGGCTTGGCAGCAGGAATGTAACAGCCAATGTTCTCAATCATGCTGACAAGGGTATTGTCTGCCTTGGTGAAACACATGTGCAGCTACATTGCTTTCCTCTAGGTGGACGATTTGGCCACTGTGAAAGCGGGATTCTATGCAATGGGACATATACCCAATATTAATGGGGCAATTGACCTTAAACATATTGCATTTGTGTGTCCCCGCAAGAATGAACAGGTGTTCAGGAATCGGAAGAGTTTCCACTCACTCAATGTGCAAATGGTGTGCCTGGTGGACCAGTACATCTCCCACATCACTGCCAAGTATCCTGGGTCGGTGCATGACGCCTTGGTTCTGAGGAATAGCAGCATCCCAAAGGTGATAGCCCAACTACAGAGGCACAGGTGTGGCTAATAGGTGAGCCAGAGTCCCCACCCATGTGTGTCAGTGTATGCCTTCTAGTATTATCCCCACAGCATTGTGTAAGGCTAAATATTGTCTCTCAATACTTGCAGATGACTCTGGCTACCCAAACCTATCATGGCTCGTGACTCCTGTGAGGAATGCTAGGACAGGGGCTGAGAACTGTTATGATGATGCACATGAGCGAACCAGGAGAATAATCGAGAGGACCTTTGACCTCCTGAAGGCCAGGTTCAGATGCTTGCAACTGACAGGTGGATCCTGTGCTACTCCCCCAAGAAGGTCTGCCAGATAGTAGTGTCATGCTGCATGTTGCACAACCTGGCCATCAGACGACATGTGCCTTTTCTGCAGGAGGAGGGGACTGGAGATGACCCTGTGGCAGCAGTGGACCCTAAGGATAGTGAGGATGAGGAGGCAGAGGAGGAGGACGAGGACAACAGAACATCAGTTATACAACAATACTTCCAATGACACACAGGTGTCAGTGGAACTGACCATTACTCTGACTGTTGATGTTTTTTGTGCAGCTGTAGCATGAAGGCATTCACTTCCTTTGCATCTCAACTTACTGTCACCTATGGCTTATCCTTTTACAGATGTTGGTGATATGACAACAGTGTCCTGATGTGTTTTCTGCAGACAGCTACAGGCCATTAATTGTATGCTATCACAGTGTTCAGATCATTTACACTAGATGTGACTTTTCCCATAAATGCACATTTTCAACAAATAAAACAGTGTTACTCAAGCTGTGTTCAAGGGTGTTTATTGTAGTGCAAATAATTGGCAGAAAAGTGCAATGGAATGGGGTGATGGTAGAGGAAAGTCCAGGGTATTTTTCCAGTATGTTTGTAGCACAGGTCTAGTGTCCAAGGGGCCATGGGAAGGGGAGCAAAGGCAGTTCAAAGTGGGCAAGGTAACAGGATGGGACATAAGGGGGACAATCAGGAAAGTCTAATTTCCTGGCAGTGGTCTTGGCCTTGGCAAGTGTCTCTGACTTCTCCCTGGTCACAGGGAATGTTTGCAGGGTGGTTCACCTTCTGTAGGGGGGGGGGTGCTGGTGGCCTGTGGGTCCTGTGGTGGGGCCTTCTGCCCAATAGCTGCAGAAGAAGTGGAGGGCTAGTCAATAGACTGGTTAGTGGTAGGGGCCCGCTGGTGTGCTGTCGAGTCCCTCATGATGTTGGCCATGTCTGCCAGCAAACCTGCTATGGAGATCATGATGGTGTAGAGAGCCTACAAGTCCTCTCTGATCTCCTGATGGTGTTCCTATTGCAGCCGTTTGTTCTCCTGCATGTTGGTAAGGATCTGGCCCATCGTGCACTGGGATTGTTGGTAGGCCCCCAGGACATTGGTGAGCGCCTCCTGGAGAGTTGGTTCCCTGGGCCTGTCCTCCCCCTGGCACACACCAGTCCTCCCAGTGTCTCTGTTGCCCTGTGCCGGTGTCCCCTGAATGGTGTGTCCACTGCCACTGAGCCCAGGTTCCTGATTGTCTTGTGGGTGAGGTGTGGACTGGGGTCCCTGTACAGGTGGGCACACTGCTGATTGATGTGTCCTGGGGACAGAGGTGTGGGGATGCTGGGTGGGTGCTCTGGTGTTGGACACTGATGGGGGAGGTTCGTGGTTGACTGGGAGTGGGCTGAGGTGACCGGCTGACCAGTGGTCCCTGATGGGCAAGGTAGTTTATCCAGATCCAGAATTCCCGATTTACTGTTATCACTGGGGGCATCTTCTGTTGGGGGACTGGTTTGTTGTGGCACCTCCTATCTGCTGAAATTGGCTGGGGAATCTGTGGGTTTGGAAGTGATGTATTATACTTCATATCTGTGATATATTGTACATCTCTAGCTTCCCCTCTATCGTTGCGGTTGCCCTGTCACCTTTGTTTGTGTATAGTGATGTATTGTGGGATTTTTAGTTCCCCTATGCTGTGCATGCTTTTGTAATGGGTGTTCATGCAGGGCTGGTAGGGCTGTCCATGCATTGGTATAGCATGCAGGACTTGGCATTGGGGTTGGTCATATGTGGAGGTGCATTTTGTGGGATGGAGTGGAGTGATGGGAGTGACGATGAGGGGGTGAGATGGCATGCAGGTATGCGGGGTTATAAGTAGTAAATGTTGACTCACCAGTGTCCAGTCCTCCGGCAACTCCAGTGAGTCCCTCAGGATGCAGTATTGCCAAGACTTGCTCCTCCCATGCTGTGAGCTGTGGGGGAGAAGGTGGGGGTCCACTGCCAGAGCTCTGGATAGCAAGCTGGTACCTTGCTGTGATGGAACGTACCTTCCCCCGTAGGTCGTCCCACCTCTTCCTGATGTAGTCCCTTGTTCTTGGATGCTGTCCCATGATGTTCACCCTGTCCACGATTCTCTGTCATAGCTCCATCTTCCTGGCAATGGATATTTGCTGTACCTGTGCTCCATATAGCTGTGGCTCTACCCTGACTATTTCCTCCACCATGACACGCAACTCCTCATCTGTGAAACGGGGTTTCCTTTGTGGGGATATGGGTGTTGTGTGGGAATGTGTGTGGGTGTTGGGTACTGTGTTTGGGTGTGTGACGTGGGGTGCGTGAGGGATGTATGGGTGTATACAGTGTGTGTGTCTAGTTGTCGCAGTGTGCTTGTGTGTCAGTCTGGTGGCAATGATTTGTATTTGTAAAGGGTTGTGGGTGATGTGGGTGTGTGGTTTATAGTGCTGTGGGTGGGTGTGGTGTGGGGTGTGTATGAGTGTCAGGTGTGTGTTCTTGGTATTGGCCAATGCTGTGTAGTTTAGTATTTGGGTGTTCATTTTGAGCGCGCGGGTGTGCACTGCCAATGGTTTACCGCCATTGAATGTCCGCCGTGGTGATTCGTGGGTCATAATGTGGTGGCTGTTGTTTTGTTGGCGTATTGGTATGGCCACTTTAGCACTGACCTTTGGGCTAGCGGATTTGTGTATGTGGCTGTATTCTGTCGGGTTGGTGTGTGTGTGTCATAATTTGGCAAACAGATGTTCACCTCCGCGGTGGTATGTTGGCGGCCGTTACCACAGCGGTAAGCGGGATTTACCGCCAATGTCATGATGAGGGCCATGGTGTTGTCTGCGATAAATATTATTCAGACAGACATGTCCCTTTTATACCATGGATAAAGTCAGCTGCGTTCCATCATGCAGTTAGGTTGGACATTACAGACTTTGAAAAACGTCCGAGTTCAATGGAAGTATATAGTATAGAGTATAAGTAGCTGCGTCTGGTGGCTTAGTGGACTAATGCACCCACTATAAGAGCTTGTGTTCAACCTCATGGTCACAGGTTCAAATCTCGGCAGGCTTTCACTCAGCCTTTCATCCAAAATTCTGAGGTCAATAATATGAGTACCATTGAGTTGGGTAGCGATAAACATCTGTTATTCAGCAGCTAGATACCAATGAGTTATGTTTGCTTTACAAATACACATGTTATGTTAACGGTAGTGACTTGTTTGATGCTTTTAATTTATCCAAGGAACAACAGGCAAAGGCTAAAAGGGAAGTGAGTTCCGCCATGCTTCACATTGAAAGTATAGAAAAGTTGCCTTTTACAGTTGCAGAAAGTCCATCAATGGTATGCCTTTTACATGGCATTATTAACTTGCCTATTTCCACTTTTCATTTTTTGAAGTGCTTGAAACATCTTGCTGTGGATAGGTACGAGTGGCTAGGCCATAGCTATATTAAAAAAGAGTGGGAGTTGACCTTTGAATATACATGTTTGAATGGCGAAACAGAGGTCTTTCTCAGAGGAAACGAATGTGAGACTACTGTTAGTCATTCAATGATCCGCAAGCAGATTTCCCTTTACGGCCTTTGCAATGCAGGGGTCGCGCACTTGGCCTGTTTTATGACAGGTACTCCCGTCCCTTTGATTCGACCAGCATTTCATGTACTTTCAAATTAAAGTTATGCGCTTCTGAGTGATCAAATCTATTGCTGTATGTGACCAGGAATTGCCAACACAATTTCAGTCTCTAAGGTTGTTACGTGTTGCAGACAAGTTTCATACCCCCCACACAAGAGATAAAAGTATCAGAAATGTGGCCTCACATTGATACTGCTAAAGTAAATTATAATGAGCTGAGCAGACTAAAGGCACTACTGTTACAAAAATAAGTCGCATTGACATCAGCTAGAGAGACGTATGCTCCCCAGATAGCGAGATCATCAGCTGAGATACAATCCCTATTAAATACCAAAATCCCCAAGGACTTTGGGAAGCTGGTAACCAGAATTTTCTACGCTTCGAGCACTGAAGGGATTGTCCATTTCTCTAAGGAAGATTTGATTATTGGCTTATTATACCAAATTCAGAGCTTACATTTATTGCCCTTACTTTGGCCTGCTGTGCATGTCATGGTTGACATGATATCTCTTTGTATGTTTTAGCTATTACTTGTCAAGATGTTTTTAACTAAGGGTTTTAGCTAGTTTTTAATGGTTGTAGCTTGTTTTGGTACAGGGCATTTTTTAGCTTGGATTCATTTACCTTTGGTGGCGTCATCCTGTGGCATCATAATTGTTACGGCAATGGGGACGGTGTGGTGAATCCTATCTTTTTTAATGGGAAACAGGAGTTAGCTTAGCCTTTTGGCTTGCAGACCTGTGCTCCTGTCACTTTGTGACTTTTACCCTACTTAGCTTGCTCTGTTTTAGTGCAATTATATATTTATATGTTTCCAAGATGGCTGCATTGTTTCTAGTTAGGCCAATATTTTAGTTTCACGTTATCAGTGCCACCGGGCTAAGACGTCACTATCAAGTGACAAGGAAAAACAAACTGTAGGTATTCACATTAGGTACTTTACCTCTTCACGTATTCGAGGGAAATGTTTTCATAAATTGCCATCCCAAGCATGCCTTGTTATCTATTGTATGGGAACAGACCTACGCCAGGGGTCCGAGTAGATCTGTATAAATGCACCTTACTTAGACAGATAGTCACAGGGATTCCGACCAGATGCCATCACTGCTACTGATGCTGCACGTCGCCTTGACGCTGACCTAGTCTTTGTGTCCCTACAGAGTCTGACCTAGAGACCTCATTCCAAGGTAGTGAAGGTTGGGGGGTTCTTGTCATGGACATGGCATTGGCAGATTAGGTTTAACACACCTAGCTCTCTTTTAGGTTAGAGATTAGGTTCATCATGCTAGGGTATTAAGAAATATTTCACATCTCATTTCATGTTACAGCAAGATAGTGGGGGCCTTTGTATTAAAGACTCTTGCCATCACAATTCTGTTTCTTGCATTATTCATTATCCTTATCATTGCAGCATATGCAACTTATTGTACATTGCAGTTTTGATAATAAAACCTTTTGAAAACTTTACTGCATCACTTTCTTTGCCTTTGTTTGATTGAGACATGTTGTTCCTGTGAGAAAGGGTAATCCCCAGTTCACCACAACACTCCCTAAGATGTCACACTCTTGAGTGCATGCTTAAAGGCTTCCACAAATCACCTTTTACTGTTTAGGTTTTTGGCGAGGTGCTGCTTGTGAGCTGGGACGGTTGGGAGGACAGTTGCAACTTGTAGGACTGGCATAGTCGCCTACAAACATAAGTACTGTGATCCTTAAACCAGCATTTTTGCCCAGAGCATGAACATCGTCGGCCTCACTCAACTGGTTACTGACCCCATCCACAACATAGGTCACACTCTGGATCTCAGCTTCTCCACTAGCAACAGAGCCAGATTCTCCCACACCACCGAGGTAACATGGACCGACCATATCATCGTACACTTCACCATAGACTAACTACACAACATCTCAACAGAACCTCCTACCTTCCCATGCCGCAACTGGGGCAAAGTTACAGTATCCTCATGGATCATTGCCCTCAAGAACACCAGACCCAGCACCGCAGACACCCTCAAACTCTGCACATAGAACTTCTCCAACTGGTTTACATCTGTCACCAACTCTATACCCCCCCTGACAAAAAACCTCACCATCAACAAACCCACCAAGCATGCCATTTGGTTTACCCGACAACTCCGGACTCTCAAACAACATTTCAGGAAGCTAGAGAGACACTGGTACGCACAAAGGACCCTTGCCAACCTCAAGTCCTTCAGGCCTGACCTCAAGACATACCACCTATGACTTTGGAAAACCAAGAAAGAATCACTCACCACCATCATCGAGGCCAATATCAACCACACCAGAGAACACTTCATCATCATAAGAGAATTCTCCTGCCCCTCTGCCACGACAAACTCTGTCCTCCCCTCCCAAGACCTCTATGACAAGCTATCTGACTACTTCCACCAAAAAATCAAAGACATCTACAACAACTTCAAGACCCAACTCACAGACCTCAATCCACCCCACACCTCAACCCAACACCATCCTCTTTCAGATCTCTGAATTGAAGCAGCTGTCTACAGAGAACACATTTGCCACTATGACCTCCATCCACTGCGGATGCACCACGGACTCCTGCCTGCACCACCTATACAACCTAGGAAAAGATGTAAGTGGTGCAGGCCTCATGGAGATCCTCAACACCTCCATCACTACAGCCACAGTCCCCAATGCCTAGAAACACACTGTCAGAGTACCTTGGTTCGATCTCCTCAGGAGCAGCAGATAAATCCTCAGTCCCAACCCATACTACTCGCAATAAAATAGAATCTCTGTTTTCAGCACCCTGGAGGGGGAAACGGGAATGGGATTTAGAGAGATTGCCTCAGAGATGGAGTTTCTTCTAATACTTAGTCTGCCATACACTTCTTATCTTAACTGGATAACATCACCTGCAAAATTACAATAGCGATTACTAGGGACACACTATTGTAACTACATCTTTCATTAACATTTTAGGTTCACTTAACAATTATTTCTCACTCTCTTACCCTGAGCTCCCTGAGGGTTGTACCTGTCTCTTTCTCTATTATTGTTGAATGTTGAATAATAGAAGTTTTTAGTAAATAGTTTTCTTAGAAGTTCTCCGTTTTTTCTAAGTGAATATTAGCTTACTTCTCAACCTTCGTGCTGATATATATATATTTTGAGTTCGTTTGACTGCACGTTCTTAAATAATTTTGAATAGTTGATATATATATATATATATATATATTTTTACATATATATATATTCATATATATATATGTATATATATATATATATATATATATATATATATATATACACAAATATATAATATATATAGATGAAAGTTAAGTATAATAGTATAATGTATGAAGATTGTATTTCCTGTTGTCTGTTTTATGTTTATCTTTTCTGTTAAGAATAATCTGTAGACTTCTTTAACTCGTTGTGTTTATATTCTCCAGTAAACCTTTCAAACTCTGAGTGATTATATTTTTATATTCTTTGGATGTTCAGAAGAAATGCTTCCAGCTGGAAACTCATTCATAATTTGCGAAAACATTCTGCCACTGCTTCTGCTTCTAAGCAATTAAATATTATCTGCAGTTAACTCGAATAGTCCGTGAAATGCATGCAAAGCCAAGTTTGCCTCAGAAAACGTTTACCTGACAATGAGCGCTCTCTCAACACATCTGGATTCCTAACAGGTCACAGTTGAAGTGCAAAACTCTCTAGCGGCGCACGCGTGTCATAGCAACGAAATTGAGTGCAACACTAAAACGACAACTTAACGTTTGAACTTCACGTCGGCCATCTTTTTCCTTGCAACGTGAGTAGCATGACTCAACAAACCTTTCTCCAGGAAGGACATTGCTTTTTCCACCTTGGATACTTCTTTACCAGCACTCCTTAAGCTTTTCCTGTACGTTTCGCTGTTATTATATGGCAAGTTTGAGGATTCTTGACACACGCCAAGGTCAAACCGATACTGAGGAAACCATCACAGACCCCAATGTTCTCACAAATTATCTCCTAATCTCATTCCTCCTGTTTCCTGCCAAAGTCCTGGAAAAAACATCAACTGCAAACTCAAAAACTACCCCGAACACAACAACATACTGGACCCATTCCAATTGGGCTTCCAGCTCAATCGCAGCACCGAGACTGCCCTGATCGCAGCTACCGACGATTTAAGATGTCTACTCGACCTCAGGGAACAGCAGCCCTCATCTTCCTTGACCTATCCACAGCTTTTGACACTATCTCCCACCCTACCCAATCACCACACTCCACACCACCAGCATCTAAGACAATGGGCTCAACTGGATCTCCTTCCTTCCTCACCGGCCGAACACAGAGGATTCTCCTCCCACCTTTCATCTCTGCCCCAAGGACATCATCTGCAGCATTGCCCTGTGCTCCTCCCTCAACCCCACCCGTCAATGTCTACATGACCCCGCTAGCCAACATAGCCTGTACCCATGAGCTCAAGATCATCTCATACTCTGATAACACCCAGCTTGTCCTCTCCCACTCAGACGATGCCACCTCCTCACTAATAAAGTTCCAAAACACCATGTCAGACATCACTGCCTGGATGAGGTCCAACTGTCTCAAGCTAAACTCAGACAAGACAGAGCTCCTCATCTTCGGGAACAGGCCTTCACCCTGGAATGACTCATGGTGGCCCAGCACCCATGGTCCTCCACCCATGCCCACTAGCGACACACGCAACCTCAGGATCATCCTAGACACCCACCTAACCATGAAACAACAGATCAACACGGAGTCCTTGGCCTGCTTCAACACCCTGTGCATGCCCCGTAAGATTTTCTGCTGGATACCCACCTCCATCAGGAAGACAGTCATCCAGGCTTTCATCACCAGCTGCCTTGATTATGGCAACGCACTCTTTGTTGGAACCACCAAACAGCTCCAAAACCCCCACCAGATCTTCCAGAATGCCACAGCAAGACTCATCCTCAACCTCCACAGAAGGACCAGCATCATGCCCTCCACTGACTCCCCAAACAGCTCAGATGCCTCTTCACACTCCTTACCCACACATACAAGTCCCTCTCCAACACTGGACCCACCTTCATCAACAATTGCCTCACGTTCCACCAACTGACCAGAGAAATTGGCTCTGCCTCTGTCGCCCTGGCCCACGTCCCATGAATCAGCTGTGTACGCTTCGGAGGACGCTCCTTCTCCTACCTCGTTGCCAAGTCCTAGAACCCTTCTCATCAACCTCCATACTTTCCTCTACCTAAAGTACTAACGAAAACAACTCAAGACCCTCCTCTTTGGCCACCACCTCTGCCAGCCTGGTGATGCCCACACCACCAAACAAGCGCCTGGAGACCCCCTTGGGTGACAAGATTGCGTTTTACAAGACCTCCCTGACTGATTGTTTGATTGATTGATATAAGCCATGATCAACAGCTCCAGTAACTTCTCTGGCTCCAAAATCAATTAGTACAAGAATGAGGCATTGCCTCTTAATCAAGCAACGTCAACGACAACAGTAGATGGGCCACACTGTAAATGGTCTAGTACCACCATCAACTAATTGGGCATCCAAATTGGCAATGACAACCCAACAAACACATAAGAATATGGACAGACTATTGAGCAGAACAATCCTCAACTTCAAAAAATGGTCACACCTGTGATTCTCACAATGGGATCAAATACAAACATTGAAGGTGGTGACAGTGCCCCACTGTAATAATATTTCTGGAATGATCCTCACAAGCTTCCTGACTTACCTGCTACATAAAATCAATAAACGCATCAAAGACTCTGGGCCTCATTATGAGTTTGGCAGGTGGCAGAGGCAGCCTGCCAAACTCTTGAGCCTCACCGGCTCTAATAGAAGTTCACCGTGGGGCCAGCGGACAGAAACAGAGTTTCGAGCAGTGGAATCCATGAGGGGTCTGATCATAGGGGCCCATGCAGGACCCCCAGAGACTCCCATTCAGTCAGCCTTTCCATGGTGGTGTAAACCGCCATGGAAAGGCTGGCGGATGGGGACTGGTAATCCCCAAGGCAGCACTGCCCTGGCAGATTACAACTGCCCGGACTGCCAGGCTGCAGGCTGGCGGAAGCCTGGCTATGTCGGCAGTTGTAGGAGGCTGGCCTGGTTTGTAGTGCATACCTATGGTACTTACACCTTATACCAAGTCCAGTTATCCCTCATTAGTGAAATATAGGCAGTGTCTAGAAGACAGGCTCTCCAGGGTTAGCTGTAGCTGAGCAGCCAAGGCTTATCTAGGAGACATGCAAAGCTCATTCAATACCACTGTAGTCACACAGTACTCACACACATGAAAGAAAATACTCAGTGTTACAAAATAAAGGTACTTTATTTTAGTGACACAAATACCAAAAATACCATAGAGACTATACTCCCTTAGGAAATAACTAATACACAAATTATATATACTAATATGCAGAAACAGTCATAGAAAGGAGCCTAGGGGGACACAAACGATATACTAAGAAAGTGGAATGCGAATGTTGGATTTCCACCTAGGCAAGTGTAGTGTGTAGTGGGGTGCTGGGAGTATTGGAAGACAGCAAAGGTAAGTAATAGAACCCATCCCAGAGCCCAGGAAAGCAGAAGTACATCACAGTAACTTTCCTAGAAGACACAAGAACACGAGAAAGAAGATTATGCAAGAACCAGAAGAGACTGCAAGACACCAACAGTGGATTCCTGGACCTGAAGGCCTGGAAAAAGGGGACCAAGTCCAAGAAGCACCAAAGAGTGTACGGAGAGCAGGAGACCCTGCTAACTTGGAATAAGGTGCAAAAGAAGAACCACCGGTGAAGAACACAAGTCAGTACTGCACTCATGAAGACGGATGCGGGTTCCTGGTTGGTGCAGATGATCTCGCATGCCAGATGGATGATTGCAGTCTGGTTTACGTCACTGGATTCTGCCAACAAGCCTTGGCAAATGCAGAGCTCGTGGTTAGAAGAAAAAGTCGCTGCCCGGGACCTAGTGGTCTCTACCCAGGAGGGGGAGACAGAGGGGGCTCTCATAAACTCTGAGAGCCCACAGAAGACCAGGTAGCATGTACAGGAGTCCCACAGCAGAGGGATAAAGGAGGTGCAAAATGAGGCCCACGCAGCACTACAACAAAGAATCCCACGCTACCAGAGAACCACTCAGGAAGCTTTTCGTTGCAGGATAGAGTGCTGGGGGATGGAGCTGCATGGTGCACGAGAACTTTATGGTAGGATGCCTTGGCAACTTCAAAACACGCGGTGCACAGGGGTACTGTCTTGCATGGGGAGGCAAGCTCTTACCTCCACCAAAGTTGGACAGTAGGACAGTCGGGACCACTTCAGTCCACCACACGTGATGCAGGATCCAGGCAACTCATCCACCAAAAAATGTTTCATAGTTTAATAACCTCATGATCACATTTAACTAAGTGACAGAAAAGATGTTAAGCTATTGGTAACAAGAACTAACCATTTTTCCATGGTTAAGGAGATCGGGGCACAGCGGATTGGTGTATTGTATGTTCTTCTCAATAGAAATGGAGGACTGTTTACTCATAAAGAATGCTGCTGATAAATGGATCCTGTTGAGTGTTTAAATTTAAAGAAGGAAATAAAATCATGGCAGCTTACTACTCTATAAATCAACTGTCACATACCTCATAGCTGTGGCTGATTCTTCTCTCCAAGGAATCAAGAAAATACAAAGGATCTCTCTGATACCTTTTTGATTGTGCCAGACTATGTAGAAGATGAGCTGTAGTCCCCTCAATTTTTGATGATTCAGCAGGTCTGTGTAGCTTGTTCTAGAGGATACTGGCAACCTTTTTAAATAGAAACTCTGGATTAAAGATCTGCTAGACTTAAAAACATAAACATGGATTAGCAAAAGGATAGGTGGGTGACCAAGAATATGCCTGAATGTAGTCCAGACCTGTTTGTCTCAGAGTCACTTAATGTCACTGACTTTCTTTTAGGTTACACCTGAACAGCACAAATGTGCTGTTAGACCTGGCATCCTTGGATTGGTCTCCCCTGTCTTTTTTGCCTCTGCCTCCCATATTTTGACTGTGTTCTGGACTCTGTTTTTTCTGCGTTTGGTACTCCGGCAACGTTATCACTGCTGACCAGTGCTAAAGTGCAAGTGCTCCCTGTATAAATTGTATGTGTAATTGGCTTTTCCATGAATGGCATATCTGATTTACTAGTATGTCCTTAGTAAGGTGCACTACAGGTGGCCAGAGCCTGTAAATCATATGCTACCAGTGGGCCTGCAGCACTGGTTGTGACACCCACATGAGAAGCCCTGTAAACATTGCTCAGACCTGCCACTGCAGTGTCTGTGTGTGCGATTTCAACCTGCCAATTTGACCTGGCAAGCGCTTCCCCTTTTATACATGTAAGGCACCCCTAAAGTGGCTCTAGGTAGCCCAATGGGCAGGGTTCAGTGTATGTTAATGGTGGGACATGGTGTCCTGCCATTTGATAAAGTGTTGTTTTGACCTATGACTTTGTGTTTCACCACTGCGCATATTAGTCGCTCAATGTTCACCAGTAGCACATGGTATGTTTTGTTCAGTTTAGCCGCCTATGGGCTTTGACATTGCATTAGTCATTACATTCTGTATTGTGCCTATTGGCTTTGACATGGCATTAGCCATTACTTTCTGTATTCAGTTTAGCCGTCTATGGGCTTTGACATTGCATTAGCCATTACATTCTGTATTCTGCCTATTGGCTTTGACATGCTGTATCCAGTCTAGCCGCCTATTGGCTTTGACATTGCATGCCTATTGACTTTGACATGATGTATTCAATTTAGCTGCCTATTGACTTTGACATGCTATTAGATATTCTGCCTATGGGCTTTGACATGATATTATATATTGCATTTTGTATTCAGCTTAACTGCCTATTGGCTTTGACATGATATTCAGCTCCGCTGCCTATTGGCTTTGACATGATATTATACATTGCATTTTATATTCAGCTCAGCTGCCTATGGGCTTTGACATGATATAAGACATTGCATTTTGTATTCAGCTTAGATGCCTATTGGCTTTGACATGACACTAGACATTGCATTTGATATTTAGGTTAGCTGCCTATTGCCTTTAACATGACATTGCATTTGATATTTAGGTTAGCTGCCCATTGCCTTTAACGTGGAGTTCTGTATTTTTCCAAGCTGTGTTTTTGCACCAGAGAACCAAGATGTTTTGCTCTCACAGTAGACTAGACCTGATAAGAGAGAGTACATGGGCGTCGTTTCTCTTCCCTTGAGCTTGGGAACAGGAGTAGTCTTGGAGACCTGGCCAGTCTCCAAAAGGCTTGCTCAGTTTCCCAGGTCTGAGAGGAGGGGGCACACCTTTGTAACGAATGTAACAGGCTGCAGAGAGTCAGATTCGAATCTGCCGGACCTCGTGCTGGAGCTTGGCGCAGGCTGCCAGCAATCCCGTGTGGGTAGATGAATCTCTCTTTCTCGCGGTTGACAGGGGTCCTCAGCTTGCAGACCTTAGAAAGATGAAGCTGTGAATAGTTCCCACACGGTGAAGTATTTGTTTTGCTTTGCATACAATATCTTATAAATATAACCTGCTGTGTATATTGCAAACTGATATATTTTGTTTGATTAACGCGGACTTGAAAGCTACTAATTCGTCATTCATTCATAAACATTGTGGTTGGGGAAGAATAAAATAACAATAAAAGTCTTCTTTGACCTCAGAAGTGCATTTCTGTTGTGTTATGTTAGTGCTTAGAAACTAAATAAGAGGAAAGCACTACACATGGCCTGGTGTGTTTGACATGTCCTAACAGTGAAATACTGCTAATAATTCGGTTTTCACTGTTGCAAGGCCTATCTCTCTCACAGATTAACACGGGGTCGCCTTTAAATAACTTTTAAGGGCAGTTTCTCTTTGGGAGCAGATAGAGATCAGGAGTTTGGGGTCTCTGAACTCACAATTTAAAAATGCATCTTCTGGTAAAGTTGTTTTTTAAATTGTCAGTTTAAAGATGCCACTTTTAGAAAGTGGACATTTTCTTGCTTAAACCATTCAGTGACTCTGTCTGCTTGTGTATTCCCTGTCTGGGTCCTATTGGTAGTTGGGCTGTTTGTGAATCTCCACTAGACAGTGACACAAAGGAAGCTGGGGTGTAGCCTACATACTATGATGGGCCATCTGGGCTAGAGTGGAGGGAGCAGTGGTCACTTACATCTGAATGGGCTGTGTCTGCCCTCACACAATGCAATCTCCAACCCCCTGGTGTGAGTCTGGAGCCAGGCCTGAGCAAGGCAGGATCTTGTGAACAATAGAGACTTTCCTTTGAAGTTTGCCTATTTCAAAGGCAGAAAGGGGTATAAGTGGTGGACCTAAAACCCCAGAATTTCAGATTACTTCTGGAACCAAGAGGATCCTCTGCCAAGTAGAAGAGCTGAAGGAGGAGTACTGCTCCTTTGCCTGTGACTGTGCTTTGCTGAGTCGGCCTGCAGTTGCTGCTTATGCCTGAAAGAGGACAAAAACTTGACGTTGTGGTATATTCCTGCTTGTGAAGTGTGTATCAAAGGGTTGGAATGAGCTTGCCTCCTGTTTAGAAGTTTCAAGCCCATCAAAGTCTTCCTCTGCCAGCACTTGGACTTTCTGCTGAGACTTATGCCCTGCCATCTAGTACCCTAGCCAGTCTCTGGGTCCATGAAAGGTGAATCTGGTAGAAAAAGGCTGAAATCTATGCACAGGACGTTGTGCGGGAAAACTTTTGACGCACCACCAGCAATGTGGATGAAAATCGAAGCAAACTCCTCACTGTTCTATTTTTCCATTGCCGGACGGTCAGATTTCACATGCATCATCGATGGGCATCAAAATCATTGGAAACCTGCTCAGATCCGAGGTGCCCCATCAGATATTTCTCTACCAATTCAATGCCTTTTTTCGCTCACTTTGTGATATGTTTTTCAACCTACTAAAATTAGGTTTATTCTGTACCTTCTTGGTTTTCCACCAACCTCAAATTCTCTGCCTATTACTCAGTCACATATCTGTCAGAAGGTATGTTAGAACCTCTCTGAAATATTCTCAAATCTTTCTTGTGCTTCCTGCTTGTGGTAAGGTCCAATCCACCTTCATTGACTCCAGCGTAACTGGAGTATGGGCCTTGTGGTGAGGGTTAGACTGCTCAAACTGTGGTGTTCCGACCACCACATATACAGCACTTGCATGCGGATCCACAAGGAGACTGCCGTTCGCACCAGGACATTATTCCCGATGGGCTGATGGCGGTCTGAGTTGTACTCAGCCGGGGCAGCGTTGAACTCAGCAGCGTCTGTCTGATTACAACTCACCTTCCTGCAAGCATTTTCATGGCTGTAATATTGTAGCACTGTTCCCACCAATTAGCCCGGTGGGAACACTGTAAGACATTCGGTAGGGACGGCACTACCATGGCAGTGGCATCCTCCCTGAGAGTTTGAGGGTCCTGCGTTAGGACCGCCAAACTCATAATTAGGTCCTTAGGCTGATATTTATACTCCCTTTGCGCCGGATTAGCATAATTATTTTTACTTTAATCTGGCGCAAACTTAACACCATATTTATATTTTGACGCTAGACCCGTTTAGGGTCAAAATATCAGAGTTTGCATAATTTTCTGGATGAGTGAAACCGCCTTGCGTCAATGAGATGCAAGGTAGGCATCCCGTCCAAAAAATGACACAAAAACCTGTGCGCCATATTTATCCAACCGGCAAAAATGATGCACGGCTGGGAAGCGGACCTGAAAATTACACAAAGCGTAAAATTTTAACGCCTGGGTCAGGGCAGGCATTAAAATGTGGCAAACACACCACTACTTAAGGAAAACTCACACAAGCAACATTATTGCTCAAGAAGAATGACATGGAGGTGCTACTCATGCAGCATTCCAGACGACGCAGAGCACAGGACCAACAGCAGTAGCTACTACCACACCAATGTGGACCCCAAAGGCAACGGAGAAGTCAGGAGAGTCTATTCAGGACCAGGGCAACCTTCCTGGGCCTCATGGCAGAGGACATCATCCAGAGGTACAGACTCAACTGGCAAGCCATACAACAGCTGCTGCGCCAAATTGAGCCACAGTTATGAGCCAGCATGCAGACACCCCACATTATTCCACCGGAGACCAAGCTGCTAGCTGTCCTGCACATGTTGGAAAGTGGCTCTTTCCAAACTACTGGTGCCCTGGTTGCTGGGGTATCACAGCCCTCATTCTCCGCCTTCCTTCCCAAGGTTCTTGATGCCATCATCTCCCTCACACCCTGCCACATCAGCTTCTCCAACACACAGCAGCAGGAGACCAAACAGGGGTTTTACCAAATACGTGGCTTCCCGCATGTGCTTGGTGCCATTGACTGCACACATGTCCGGATTGTATCACCTGCTGCAACTGAGCACCTATACCGCAACAGAAAACACACCCACTCCATAAATGTGCAAGCCATTGTTGACCACTAGGGATCGTTCAACTACATCTTGGCAAAGTATCCTGGGAGTGTACATTATTCCTTCATCTTCCACCACAGCACCATCAATCAGCACTTCCAGGATGGATGATATGGCAATGGCCTTCTTGTCGGTAAGACAACCCTTTAGAACACACAAGACATACCCCACTACATTGACACATGGCCAGGAAGACACTGAGCTGTGACACAGGTAGTTATGTTTGATATCCTGACCCAATGGGATACACACCTATGGACAAAGGACAGCTGCTAATAACAATAGATGCCACTTTAGAGCCACAAGGGACCAATTTAAAACCACACAATGACAATGACATGGCCTGCACTGGCAGTACAACTTGGAAGATTAACCATTCAATATCACATAAGGCCACATAGTCAATCCCACACCCTCCCAAACAATATGTTCTGTGTAAGGTGTGTGCAATGTGGGTTGCTGCAGGTCAAACCCCATGAGACACAAAGCATGAAGAAGCTGACTCACATGTAGGTGACATGGAAATACTGAGGCAGCACCAACATTTCACATCACTCATGGGGTGACGTTGCCAGCTAGCAATAAGGAAGTGGACTGTGCTATGAAAACATGTTGATGTGACACTAATGCAAAGTGCACATTGCTGCACATACTGAAAGAGACAATTCTACATGTACATAACAGATGTACAGGGTGATGGCCCTTCCTGCACACATACATCCACCTCCACAACCCAGTTAGCCAGCTCACCTGGAGCAAGTTCAGTAGTGTAGGTCACGGTTGCACATGACCCACTGGCAAAGAGAGGGTTCCATAGAACCTAGTCACACATGGGACATTGTCAATACTGAACACCTCAGTGCTGCCGACATATGGAGATGTGTTGTGCATTGTCACCCAGCCTCATCAAAGGACCTAGCTGTTGCATTTCATCTGCAATGACATATGTCTAATTGGATGGGATGTCCAGGCCATGTAGTGCCATAGTGGAATCTATTGGGTGTGTGGAAGTATCATGTCCCCTCCAGTGAAAGCACACTAAGACATCTTGCTCACTACATACGCATGGGAGATACACACTGAACTGCAAGTTTGAAAATAAACCAGACATATCAGGACAATTAGCCAAACACAAGTTTTTCAAGTCAAACAAACCAATGCAGAAAGAACCTCACAGAAGCCCAGGATCCCACACAATACCACAAACACATATGAGTCACAGACAACACAAGATATCAACTGCCATGCTACACGACATTCCTGGTATGAGCAACAACAAAATACTTACTCCTATTTTCTCTTTCAGCTGATCAGGGTTATGGGATCCAGCCATGGATCATGACCCCATTCGCCAACACAAGCACAGCAGCAGAGCATGCCTATAATGATGCACATCGGAGGACACGCACCATTGTTGAACTGACTTTTGGCATCCTGAAGTCCAGATTCTGGTGCCTGGACATCATCGGAGGCAGCCTCCTATATTCCCCAGAAATGGTCTGCAAGATGTATTCATTAGTGCCAGACAGTGACAGTGTGCTGTGGCTGTATTCCTGGATTTGGCCAATACTGACCCAGGGTACACATGGCCACACACTTGAACTGGACACTTTTGTGCAATGAACCTCTGAAAATATGTGAACACATGCAGCATGGACTGCTGGTCCATGACAGCCACAGAAGGAACAAAGGTAATTTACATTAGTCAAACTGTGGTGTACATAACAATTTTATGATTGGAATTGAGGCTCTGTGTCGCAAACACTTTACCTACCAAACATGTTCAAATGCCTGACTCCTGGGTAGTATACACACAAGTGACCATAAAGTGGTAGCCAACAATTAATGACATGTGAGAGGTAACATATCCGACATAGCCCTCATCAGCCATCCTCAACCTTCCCTGTGTATTGTTTGTTGTTAGAAATGTATTGTCCCCAAAGTCAAACAACTACACACAGCAAAAGAATTGACACATATTAGAGACACATATCATGACTGTTGTACCTCATTGAATGGCACCTGATGCAGATACCCATTTGTAACACATTCATACAGGAACATCACGCATAATGTAATGCATGCCGTTCCAACAGAAGCACATAAATAGTTTTAACAGTCAATTCACACTCAAAACACACAGGCCATGATTCATATTTTTGTTCCATAGACTTGCTGTCCTCTATTGACGCAACATCTGTGCAAACTTAAAAATTCCATTTAAATTTCCAAAGTTTACGCTGCTGTTGCGTCAGTTAAAAAAGCAAATCCTGCACAATGATATTAGTAATGTGGGCCGGAGTAGGATGGTCTACCACATATGGCCAAACATTAGAACACACACTGCAGGTCATACCATCCTATCTTTGTCTAGTTATAGGCTGCATGCATGTTAAAATATGAAAAATGAGGTAAACACAGTTTGAGTCAGAAATTTTGACCAAATGCGTAAAAAAATGACGCAAATGCTCAACATACATCAATGGGTCCCTAGCGTTAAATTGTTAAATCGACTAGCGCACCCCAGGCATGCGGGTATCCATTGAAAATGTATTGTTCCATGAATGCATAGGATTTTGACACCTATGCATCAAAATATTGACGCAAACTACATAAGCCTAAAAAAATTACACTCAAGACAGAAAAAGGGGCGCAACTGGGACAGGAAGTGATGTAATAAGATACCCTGTTTACAGAAATGGCACAGTGGGTGTACTTTCACTTTCACTTTGCAGTCTGTGATTTTCTAGACAGTGTCTCTGTGTGGTGGTTTGCTCTTCTGTGGATTTTGTAGTTTGGTCTCCTGTGTGGTCTATATTTTGTCTTTTGGTGTTCACTAACTGTATTTTGCACCTGTGTAAGTGTTTTTGTGTCTTTTATTGTTGTTAGAAGTGTATTTGTACTGCTGGGGGTCTGTTTGTGGGTAGGATTAGTTGGGGTAGTTTGGGTCTTTAATTGGGTTTTGTAAGTTTCCTTTTTTCTACTTCCTTTCACTTTTTTCCCCCTATTTACTGTCAAACATTGCATTTTGTACCATATCGGAAAGGGCAAGGCTGGGTTGCATGGGTGAGGAGGAGCTTGGGGCATTTGTGTGGCTGGTGTGCCACTTCCTTCCTATGATGTTGAAGGCTGGGGGCTGTGTGATACAGGGGTAACACACGGAGGCAAGATGGCTGTGCTGGTCAAAGGTACTGTTCCACCTGAGAAGGATATTCAACACCGCCTGGAACGAGCACCAGCACAAGCTCGCTGGGCTGACCTGGTGGCCCGAGAGCAGGACCTGCTGGACCACCTGGGTGTGGTGATTTGTCGCCCTGTTAGTGAGTATCACATTGACAAATGTATACAGTTCAATGCTCCTGCCTGACAGCAGCAGATATTGTGACATGCTGCATGCAATGTTTGTGGCCATGTGGAATGCAAGTTGAACAAACTGTAAGTGTACCAGTTATGTGATGTATTACACATGGTAATACATGGTAACAATACAGTCTACAGTTTTGTTGAGCCATGTCTGAACAGTATTCAGGGCCATCTGTACCAAGCTCTTTCTAACCTTCACTAATATCTACTGAATACTTGTTCACTTGTAATATTCACTGAATTCTTGTGTTTACGTCAGGACAAATATTCTTTCACATGGACAAACCCAAATGGCCCATTCTATCAGATTGCACAATAACAAAATAGGGTCTTCTAGTGGCATTTAGGATTAGGCATTCAAATCCTATCATTGAGTCACAGGTGCCTATTACGTTTTTTTCTTGGGTATAATTGCCGGAACTGAGCTATTGGAGTTACCATCTGTTTCAAAATGGTGCCAACCCATTTTCAAAAGGGAAAGGGTCAGTATGGGATCCCTCCTCTTTGTGAATGCATGGCCACAAACTATTTCTGAGCATGAAGTTGTGCAAGGGACCACTGACTGCTTCCAAAAATCTGTATTAGTAATGAAATAGGTTGTTAGAATACTTTCTGTACACCCCTGCTGAAATATTGCTGCATTTCAACAAATGTTAACATCTCAATATGAAAGCAGTCACGGTCATGGTGGTCTGCTGAGCTCAGCAGGCCAGCATTCCTGTGAGTGCTGCCATTCCCAAGGGGGTTGCAAAATGAGACGTACCTCATCATGATTGAAGAGGTAGGTCATTTGCTACCCCAATTTTGTATTTGAAAACAGTGTCATTTCGAGTGTTCTACCTCTGATCATCCAACTTGCTAATTGCTAGATGCTGAGTCTCGCAATGTGTGATTCACAATACCTGATATAGGTACACATGGCCCTGAGTGACACATTTCAGGTGCAATGACTACACCTGTGCCCATGAATTCTGTCAACAATGATCAGATAAGACACTGTCAGCATTCATTATTTTGCAGGTTTGGAACAGCAAAGTGGCCAATCCATGTTTAGCACTACATTGTCATCATTTCACACACAGGATCCCTGCATCATGTTGTCAAAGGGGGCCTACACGGCTTAGGGGACACTGCCAATGAGGCATATGTAACCTACATACAACACTGGCACACCTATTATGGACCACTGAAAGCACAATAATTCCTGAATGCAAATCAACCCACATGTCCATCACACAGTTACTCATTGTCTCTTGATGCACCAGCCACAATATCTGAGTCACTGGTATTGCAGTGCACCAAGAAAGTGTCATTGCAATTGTCACCCAATAACAAATGATGAAATGGAGTACCATCTGAAATGGATTAGCCACAAATGTGTGTAGTCAGGTTTAGCACCCCATGATTGTTAGGGCCAGTGCATGTGTGCATATGTGTGTCTGTCACTCACTGGAGTGACAGTGTCAATGCAAGTTTGCAGTGGTATGTCTGCTGGAGTGTCTACATGCAGGATCAGCAGCTCTATCATATAAATGTCACACACTGTGATATGTTGTTCCCACGTTTGTACGGTGATCAGACATTGAGCATATATCTCCCTTCCATGTTTTACAGTTGGACAAGCCCCCTATACCATTGATGAAGTGGCTTGATTTGAGGACCGAGACGTGTCCAGTAAGTGTGAAAATGTCTTTCCTATGTTGTGATTGCAGCTGTTGTGTGATTGACTCTTGTGTGTTGGACTAATTGAAAGATATGATGAGCTGGCACGTGATCTGATATGTGACTTGACTGGAGATTGACATAGTGTTCAATGGAAGAGTTAGACAGAGAGTCATATCTTGGGAGTCTAGTGCTGCTCAACGGGCATGGGAAGGTGAACAAGGTGATTTGTTGCCACATGTAGACCCACATTTGATTTGGAGGTGGTCCAGTGTCATAATTTAGTCAGCAAGTCATACCCTAATTCACACAAAACAGTGATGCATCATTTTAACACACAAAATTACACATCCCTGTAATGTAATGAACATGTAGGACTCTATGGGTGACTGCCCCCCAGCATCTAGCCCCACATGCTGTACTCCATTTACGTGGCACTTAAGTGTTATGTTATAGGCGTGCATGCAGGTCGAGGTCAAGGCCAGGCGTGTGCTTGCATCAATGTGGGTGATTTAGGAAATGTTTCAGTGTGATCTGATATTGATAGTTGTCCACAAATGGAAACATGAATGTAGATGTGATTGACCAATGGTTGACTCACACCTAGTTGGCAGGCCACCTTACATGTGTTCCACTCACTAAATCCATGTACAGATGGTCAAAGCTTAGTGGTTGTCCTTGACGGTTGAAAATATGTATTGCATGCCCATCCCCCCTGAGGAACAGGGTTAGGGGAGAAAGTATATGTAGCTAGGTTTGATGGTCACAGTGTAGATGGCAGACATATAATTCAAGCATGCATGTGTGCCAAACTACAATGACCCCTTATGATTAGCAACTGCATAGCATCCTGCCATTTCCATATACAAATCACAGGTCTTGTGTGCCTTGATGTTGATCCAGATGATAGGGATTAGTAGGCATGGCACATGTTGACTACTTGCTGTATTTGCAGTGTGACACATTGCTCTTCATATATGCAGAGATCAGTTAATTTGGTACAAACCTTTGTGTGCATTGCTGTGCTGTTAGATAGTTGATGGGTAGGCTGCTTTGGCATATTGTGAGAAAACAGGGCTGATTGCAGAGGCCCCCTAACTTTTGCCCCCATTTTCCACTTTTTGCTGGTGTTTTCCTGACTCTGATGGTGCCCTGGGTACTACTAACCAGTCCCAGGGCCTGTGCTCCGTGTAAAATCAATATGCAAATTAGGCTAATTAGAATTGGCTAAGTCAACCTACCTATAAGTCCCTAGTATATGTAGGTTTAGGGACCACAGCATAGGTAGTGCACCCATAGGTGCACTGCTGAGGTGCCCAGTGTCATTTTAAAGGCAGGCCTGCCTTGCTGGCTGCTTTTAAATTAAAGTTATATGCAAATTCAACTTTGGAATTAAAAGTAGTTCCAAAGTCTTAAACTACCTTATTTTTACATATAAGTCACCCCTAAGGTGTACCCTATGTGCCCCTAGGGCTGGGTGCCATGTAACTATAAGCAGGGGCCTTATAAAATTGGTTTTATAAGCCCTGGTGAGGTAAAAACAGCCACATTTGTTTTTCCTTCATTGTAGTGAATGGCCTCCATAGGCTAGAATGGGGAAACTTTATTTTAATTTTAAAGTCCCCTTAAGTAATGGATACCAAGAGTTTGGTATCAAATTAATTGTTATAATAAATCCCACAACTTCCAGTTGTTGGATTTAATATAACTTGTTCAGGTAAAGAGTTTTAAACATTACCTGAAAAGTTGCCAATTTCAGCCCTGCACTGTTTTTACTGCTGTGCTTTGATTGGCCAGCCTCTGGCAGCCTGGCCAGGCTGCCTTGATGAGGTGTGAAGTGGCCTGGCTTCACAAAAAGAGATGTGCCTGTGGGAGGGAATTTCCCCTCAGCAGATGGTGAGGAAGGAAGGGGGAGGGCTGCCAAACTGGTCTCCAAAGGCAGAGAAGGACATTTGGAGCACCCCAGCAACACCCCCACATCCTGCAACCCCAGACAACTAGGTGCCCCCTTGATTAGATTAGGAGAGGGCAGGAGAGGGGTGTGTTTATTATTTTTAGCCACACCAGTGGGTGGGCTCAGCCAGATGTAACCTCCAAAAATCAGATTCAGCCATGATGGATTTTTGAAGAATGTTGCCTCCTGGGATTGATTTTTGCCACACTTCCCAGGAAGTGGTCATCACAGGGGTAAGGACCCTGCACCTGATTGGAGATTCAGGACCCCCCTGTTTTTCATCCAGGAGCAAGGATAAAACTGGCAGACCTGCACCCACACCTCAGTTCCCTACCACATCCCTACCAGGAAGAACTACAGAAGAAGAAGGACTGCCCTGCTGGACCCCTGGCCAGCACCTGGAACCTGCACTCAGAAGGACTGCACCAGCTGCACACTTGGGCTTCACTACAAGAAGGACTTTGCCTGGTTTTAACAGGTTCAAGGAGGGACTCCCTGTTTGCTACAGGTGAAAAATTGCTAACCAGAGTCCCCTTCACCAACTCCTGAAGAAATCAACCAGCTGACCACTGCCCAGTTTCCAAAAAGGAGTTTGCACCAGGTGCATTCTGGGAGTTGTAGTCCTCAACCCCAAGGATCATTTCAGAGCTTCTGGACCCTTAGGGTGAGCTGTGGACCACAAAAGAACCTTAAAAGAACATCTGGGACAAGCCCCAGAAGTTTGGAGAAGTTTGGAGAAGTTTGGAGTACTTTTGAAAAACAGCTCCATAGAGGGACCGACCCGCCGTGGCAACTCTAGCGGGCTTGCCTCAACCGCGACCCGGCCTGATTTGCAGGTTTGTCCCGGTGAAGAAAATCTCCAAAAAAGAGACTATGGGGGTTATTACAACTTTGGAGGAAGTGTTAATCCGTCCCAAAAGTGAAGGTAAAGTGACGGATATACCACCAGCCGTATTACGAGTCCATTATATCCTATGGAACTCGTAATACGGCTGGTGGTATATCCGTCACATTTGGGACGGATTAACACCTCCTCCAAAGTTGTAATAACCCCCTAAGTCAAATGGTAAAAAGTTGACCGGGACCTCCCAGCCAGCGTAACTGAGGAGGGCTCCAGGGACGTTGGATCAAGATCCAGGTTTGCCCCGGTCGAAGGATTTTCACCTCGAAAAAACGACTAAGTCCGAAGATAAAAATCTCCACCGAGGGCTCCTGCGACGCGTATCCGGAAAAGAGTTCCAGGAGGTCGGATTGGACTGGCAGGTTGGTCCTGCTGAAGAAAATATTCAGAAAAGAGACTAAGGGGGTCATGACGACCTTGGCGGGCGGCTACCGCTGCCCGCCAGGCGTTAACCGCCGTGCGGCCGCCAATGCGGCCGCACTCACGTGGCCCCCATTACAACATCCCCGCTGGGCCGGCGGGCGCAAACCAAGTTTGCGCCCGCCGGCCCAGCGGGGATGAGGCTGCAACATAGGAGCCGGCTCCTAATGGAGCCGGTGGTGTTGCGGCCGTGCGACAGGTGCAGTTGCACCCGTCTCGCTTTTCACTGTCTGCTATGCAGACAGTGAAAAGCTGGCCAGGGCCCTGTTAGGGGGCCCCTGCACTGCCCATGCCAGTGGCATGGGCAGTGCAGGGGCCCCCAGGGGCCCCAGGACACCCCTTACCGCCAGCCTCTTCCTGGCGGTGCAAACCACCAGAAACAGGCTGGCGGTAGGGGTGTCATAATCCCCAGGGCAGCGCTGCTTGCAGCGCTGCCCTGGCGGATTATCACCGCCGGGGCTAAAACGGTGGGAAACCGCCGGCCCCGGCGGTGCGACCGCGGCACTTCCGCCGCGGTCGTAATAGGGCTGGAAGCACCGCCAGCCTGTTGGCGGTGCTTCCGTCATATTAGCCCTGGCGGTCTCGGACCGCCAGGGTCAAAATGACCCCCTAAATCTGAAGGTAAACTTTTGACCGAGGCCTCCCGCGATCTGTGGCCGAGCAGGGCTCCATCGCGGTCGGCCTTAAACTTTGACTTTGCCCCGGTCGAAGTGCAACCAGATGACCCGATTGGCGCTTTTTGTTTCTAGGCGCTAAAAAAACAATAATTCTTAAAAAAATTCATATCTCCGGTTTTCCTTATCCGATTTTATTCATTTTTGTGCCATTTTAAAGATAAAAATATAGGGGGTCATTTTGACCCCGGCGGTCCGAGACCGCCAGGGCTAATAGGACGGAAGCACCGCCAACAGGCTGGCGGTGCTTCCAGCCCTATTACGACCGCGGCGGAAGCGCCGCGGTCGCACCGCCGGGGCCGGCGGTTTCCTGCCGTTTTAGCCCCGGCGGTGATAATCCCTGGGGATTATGACACCCCTACCGCCAGCCTGTTTCTGGCGGTTTGCACTGCCAGGAAGAGGCTGGCGGTAAGGGGTGTCCTGGGGCCCCTGGGGGCCCCGGCCAGCTTTTCACTGTCTGCATAGCAGACAGTGAAAAGCGCGATGGGTGCAACTGCACCCGTTGCACGGCCGCAACACCGCCGGCTCCATTAGGAGCCGGCTCCTATGTTGCGGCCTCATCCCCGCCGGCCCAGCGGGGATGTCATAATGGGGGCCGCGTGAGTGCGGCCGCATTGGTGGCCGCATTGGCGGCCGCACGCGGTTACCGCCTGGCGGGCGGTGGTAGCCGCCCACCAAGGTCGTAATGACCCCCATAATCTATTTTTATAAATTGGTTTTGGATCTTGAAACTGTTTCCTGTTTTTTATTTAATCACTGTTTTGTGATATTTGAATGCTTTACACTCTGTCTCCTAAGTTAAGCCTTGTTGCTCGTTGCCAAGCTACCAAGGGTTGAGCTGGGTTTAATTTCTGAGAGCTAACTGGACCTGAGTGGAGGTTAGTGGCCTATTGCTAAGTGTAGGTACTTACCTGCCCTTACCAATAACCCATTTTCCAAGACATATCATTCCTCAGGGACAATCTATCATCTTTACTGTAATTTGGACTGTATGTTCAATTTGTGAGGAAGTGTTAGATTATCATTTGTACATGCATCACACAATGATGACACTAATCTTTGCCTGTCTCTTTTTTACAGCTGCCAACATGAATGCCAAACAAATTCGAGAGTTTCAGATGCGGGCAGTGCGATACAGGCACATCCTCGATGTAGAGGCTGGGTATAGAATGATGGCAAGACGCTATTGTCATGCAAGAGACACTGGAGCATGGCAGGCTTTTAGCCAGGGGGCCCGGCATTGGCCACAACAGGTGCTGCCACCATCCCAAATGCAGGCACTGGCACAGTGGCCATTGGTATCTCTGCTACACCTACTGCACCCTCAACATCTGGAGCGCAAGGCACAACAACTGCTGCACAATCTATGCCACAACCCCCAGCCACGGCACCAGCAACTGCAGTTGCAACAACAACAGTGATACAAACCACCACCGCAGCTGGTATGGACATGGCCACATTGCAGCAGCAACAGCAGGACATGCGTAGGGTCCTAAGGAAAATGGACAGTCTCCAGCGTGAGGTAGCCCGCAACAGCTAAAGACGTAAATCACTTTAAAAAACTCTGAGGAGGGCAAACCTCTGAGTCCACTTTTGCCTCACCCCTAATTCCGTCCCCTCCCTCTTTCCTTATACTGTTTTATAGTGGGTTGAGGGGGTTTCATGATAGGTTAGAGTAGGCTATTAGTTGAAATAGGATAAGTAGGTTGGGGTGGGGGAGCTATATTATTACATGTTAGTTTGTGGGTGGGTGTTTTTTTTGGGTTGATGTTGGGGTTGATGTGTATTCTTGAAAAATAAATATATATATAGAGTGTTTAGTTACATGTGGTAAGTAAGTTTAGCATAGGGTAGTTAGGGCTAGTTATGGGTAATGTATAGTTAGGATAGATTAGGTTAGTATAGGTGTGTGACATAGTTTAAGTTTTCTTTCATACAGATTTAATAACGTTTTAGGTCTGTGTCATATGCTTGGGGATCTGGGCCTTTCCATGAGTGTACAGTGGCAAATTTGTGTTTGCCTGTATATTCCATCCTGCATCCACAACCCATTCTTGACATGTTTATTCCCACTTCCACAAAGCTACATCTTTATGCATCTGCCATCCATTGTACCCACCACTCAAGGTGACTATGGTTCCCATGTATTGGACAGTTAGGTGTGATTTTAAAGCTTTCATTGTTTCGGTCCTGTGTTGGAATCTTGGCCACTGTGGGATGTCTGCCTGCAGCCTGATGTTCATGTGAACCCTGATAAACTGAGTGGTGTCATAATCTTATGAGGTTCAGTATGCAAAATTCACGCCTATGAGTTTTTTCATTTTACTCCCAGGTGACGTTATTGTCCAAACACTCTTACACATCCACTCCTGCTGTATGTTGTGGTTGTGGCATGTATGTTTAGAGTCAAATGTCACATACACAATAATTGTCTTGTAGGGGATGTGGCCAGCATTGAGTTTAATCTTATAGATACCTTGGGCCTGACATATACAATTTGTAAACAGCATTTGACAGTTTGTGGTGCTTTAACTTCAGCAATGAGCCACAAGCAGCACAGATGATTGTAAAAACCAGACCAGTGTGCATAGATATCAGCCCACATCCTTTCTACGCTCTTGTATTGACATTCTGTGGCTATTGACAAGTTACACGCACCACAAATCTCCTGCACAGTAGATGTGTCACATCACACAGAGACAAAGTGGTTGTGTAGGTGCTGTTTATTTTAAAGTGCTGTAGGGCAATATTTACATAGTCCAGATTTGTAAGTCCATTGGTGAGCCGCATTCTATTGTGACGCAATACAAAAGCAATGTTGAGGGACATGTCATTGGACATGCTTCGATGGGGTGTCATTCAGTGCAGAGGAACATGAATTGCCAATTGGGTAGTGTGAGACAATTGCAGTCCATAGTGGTAAGGTAAACAGTGTTTCGTAGAACAGTGCATGTTACCAACTGTAGCAAGACTGGCATGTTGTCAAGCACAGGACAAAGGAAAAACAGTGCCCATGTGGCATGGGCTGGTACTACTGAGTACTCCTACGGGTGCAGGTGATTTGTTTTATGTCTTCATCTTCTGATGTGTGTTTCGTCTCCTCTGCCCTTGGTGGTGGTGGGTTTGAGGGGGTAACACACACTTCAGTGTTTGGAGAAGTGGACTCTGAATTACCGGTAGCTGCCAACTGTGGAACTATTATGGGCATAACTGCAGCAAGGAGGAGTTGCTGGTTATTGAGTATGGCAGCAACATCCCTGTGGGAGGCAGCCTGGTCGGCCCTGAGGGAGTCCTGATTGTTGTCATGCATGCAGTGAAAAGTTTGGGAGGCCAGGTGTTATGGTAACTCCCTCATTGCAGTAGACCTCACACACTGTTGTCTTCCTTGCAGTAGTGATTGTTGGACTTGCATGGCTGCTGACTGTTCTGCGGATGTCACTATGCACATGCCCATCCCCTCAAAGCTGGCTGCCATATTTTGCATTCCAACCCGCACCTCCTTGGCCAGCTCCCGCTGTACTCCCACAACGGTCCTCTCAAAGGTGGTCCCAGTGTCATCAGTCTTCAGCTGTGTTTGAGCTGGCAGGTCGTACTATTGGGGTGGTGGGTGGTTCCTCTGGGATGGCTGCTACATCTGTGCTCTTCCTTGTGACTGGAGGTGGGGTCTGGAGGGTTCCCAGGACATCTTGAAGGGTTTCCTGGCTAATGGTTGTCAGCTTGTCATCCATGTCAACAGGGTAGTCCAGGACAGGCAGATCCACAGGAGAGCCATCGTCCTCTGCAATGAGCTATTGTACAATTAGTGTGTCTTTGTTGTGGCAGTTGTAACGTGACGTGACTGACTTCCTATTAGTGGAACATTGTAATCTGGGTTCCCGTTCATTGTTCCTATCATTTATATTTGCTTTCTCACAGGCCTATGCCCCACCTGCATGTCACATGTAGTATGGGCAGTTTTGGAAATTGTGTGCGTCACATCCTCTAGGTGTAGCTTCTGTCCAAATTGTGTCTTGCCACCTTCTTGTCCTACACAACCCTCCCTCTGCTACCATTAGCATGGTGAGGCCTTGCAATGCCTGTTGGTGTTCTGATGCCACATGCACCACACATAACAATGTGGCCCTGACCCAGTCTATGATATTTCACCTACACTTATACGTTGCTGAGACCTGGCACATACCATGTATTGCATTGGCATGACACGATACAGGTGTCAGCATTGGTAGTTTGTCATGTTGATGTTTGCGTATGTGTGCTACACTGCATTGCACTGATGGGCCTGGCAGTTACATTTCCTCTTATGACTGTGCAGGTGTGTTTGCCTAGCTACACACATATGTCCTCCCCCTCAATGCTGTTGCCTTAGCAGTATGACAGTTGAGATGTTGCAAGGTGGAATTGCAGCTATTGTAACGCAGGCACGGGGTAGACCCTGGAATAGGCAGCATGGGTATGACATTACTGCTGTGTACTTCATCATGTAAGTGACAGTGCCTTATGTTTAGTCATCCTGAACCCTCATTTTGAGTGTATTTGTGCCATGGGCACCTAACTGCCATTTCCTAATTGATCAGCACACACAGCACAAGTAGTAGTGTCAAATGTTGTCAATGGTAAATGCCGCTTGAGGCAATGGCCTGAGACTGAGCATTGTCCCCTAGTTCACATTCTGACAATACCAGCTATCCTGTGACAGCATCCCAGTTTTACATTCTACCCTACCCTCCTGGACTGGCTTTGCCTTTCCAGCAGCCTTGACATGGCGGTATACCCCTATACAAAGGCTGTTGGTGTTGTGTTGTGCTGTGCCCCTGGATGCCCCTGCACAGCCCATGCACCCGTGCTGTGCCCCTTTGACCTCTCCACTGCCGGATTTCCATGGCTGACATGAACTGTGTAGTAGGTATGTACCCCCCTTCTTGCACTTGACATTTAGGCATTTTGGTCCCCCATGCAACTTACCATGCATATGTGTTGTTTCCTGGTAGTCTGTACTGTTCTGTCCTGCAATTCCTGTGACGATCTCCTCCGGGATGGTGGCTGCAACCATCTCCTCTATCTCGTCCAGGGCCTCCTGCGGTACTGGACTCCCACCTCCACTCTGCAGTGCTGCCTTCCTGTTCCTTGCCATTTTCTCCTTTTCCTGCGCTTGCAGTCATGCCAGCGTTTCTTGCACTCAGTGACAGTTCTCCTGACCTCTGCCATTCTGTTTATCTTGTCGACAATTTGTTGCCAAAATTTAGAGGTGATGAAAAGTTGATGCTGGTGCTCCATCACCTCTCTGACCACTATTTCATGTTCCTCTGTGCTGAAACAACACTTCCTTTTCTTCTTGTCTCTCCCCTGGGTCTTGTCTGTGTCCTCTTGGCTGGTTCCTGGTAGACTGAGTTCTTCCTGGGGTCTCTCCTGGCTTCTGGGATCCATTTTGGGGCTCCTTAGCACTGTTTGCTGCATTTGTGTCGCTTTTTGATGCGATTGCGGTGGAAAATGGTGCATATCCGGTTTGCGACGTTTTCTGTGTTGCAAACTGGATTAGAGTAATTGTTTCCTGTGTTAACGTCAATTTGCTTTATGACGCGGCGCAATGGTTAACATAAAAAAATGACTCTAACCAGTTCTTAGCGCCACCGTGTATCAAACTATAAATCTGATGCATGGGTGGCACTAAGAAATGGCATTAGCCTGCATTAAAATATTTTGACTGTGTTAGTGCAGTTTTGCGTTAAAAAGTTTAAATATGGGCCTTAGTCTTTTTCCATTGATACCTTCCCTATCCAGTCCAAATTGGAAGCCCCTTAACAAATTGTAGGCACTACACAATACATTCTCCCTTTTGTGTGTATCTCTTTGTTGAGAATGCACCATGCTCACCTTCCTCAACTTTGCATTTTCTGCTGAACATCCATCCTATTTTGTGTGTGATGGCCAGTGTTTGTTTAATTTGTAATATAATCAGTGCCAGTGCCCACTGAAACCTGTGGGCAGTACAATTAAATGTCAGCACACCAAATACATTGGGCCTGATTCGCGAAGGCCCTCTGTACTCTTGGCGGAGGCCTTGAAGTCATGGCAGGCATCCCGCATTTGTGGAGGCACCTCCATCCTCCATTTACCCATTGTGGAGGTCCAACCACAAGTGTGGGAGACCTATCATGATTGAGGGCCTCAGCCACAAGTATGGAGGCCCTTTGGGAATTGGGCCCTTAGGCTGCATGGTCTTAAATCCACCTCAAACCATTTTAATCCAATACCAGGCATCCCTGACCCTTTATCTTACTCTTTAAGGTTCCTGTTTTCTCTCTTGCTAACAATTTTTCCATATTTCTCTTCATTCATCTTACTGCATTGTGTGTTTTTATTCAGGTCCTCTCAGTAAAGGTCTGATGAGGAAAAATAAGTGCTGGTCTAAAAATATGAGTGCTAGTGTCCTTCACCAATAACCACCAGCTCAATTAAGCACTGAAAATGGTTAGAAAGGGGAAACAAAGGAGAGGCAATTGTGGGCATGACAGACCTTATTTTATTTTGTATTACTATGATAAGATATCACCTACAGGGTAAGTCATCTATTACTCAAAGAGGTAGACTACAGACTTTTGACTCAGATAGGAGTGTGAAATCATCCAATCAGACAATATGAACCAATAATCATCAGATATTGCATAAAATAATTAACATAAGCAAATGGAGTCAGTAATTTATATATACCATAACCTATGTGGCCATGAATCACCACACCAGTTTAGTAAATTTAAACATTTATTGCCCTCAAATTAACAATGCTAAAGTCACATCATTCATGCGCAAAACCAAATGATAGAAATACAGAAACATCACAGGCTGTCTCAATCTAATGAAAACATTTATCATTAAGCACTGCAAAACAACAATGCAGAATAACATCACAATCAAGTGAAAAATAGAAACAGCATACATTTAGTTTGTGCAGTTTAATTAAATATAATCAATGAATAAATGATCAAATGTAGACACTGGGTCAGGCATCCCTAACTATTTCAATAATAGGAAAAGCTTGTGTGGACTTCAAGTAAAAGGAAAATAAGACAAAAATTAATTTGGAAAACATGTAACGATGGCGCTAACCAAAATAAACGGTTGGATTTTCTAAAGAAGAATAACCTGCAAGAAAGACAAATGCACATTTGGTTGTACCTCTTTTAAATGGATCAGCAATGTTCACCAGCAGAGTGCAGGAACATCAGGTCTTCATTAATCGGCATCAAAACATGAAAGGGAAACAGTTCAGTAAAATTGGGCCTGATATAACTGAACTGTTAGAATCATAGGCAAGAGCTAAGCAACATTTCAAGCTCAGAAAATAAGAAACTGAACAGACGCTAAGAAAATGAAGAACTAACTTATCTCACCTAAAGCTTTGCTATATTAAAGTACCAATAGTTATCATTGAAGCATCTATGAGACAATGAGGTGGCTTAGTGTGCAGCCAATAAAGCATAACCTGCGTTTCAGATGTATCTTTTCTTGTTCTCTGCCCCCAGGATTGGTTTACGCTATCACTACTCTTTCCTCTCCGGTCATCAACTTCTAAATACAATTTAAAATGCAACATGAAACACGACATTGAGCACAGAGGCTCATTGTTTAAAACTAACATTTTGTATCTAAAGGAAATATACAACACAAGCAGTAAAAGCAGGACAAAAATTTCCACTGTGCAAGTCACACAGGATGTTTGAAGAAACATTATTTTGCAAAGTTAGCACACATTTAAACAATGTGTTTCTGGAAAATTACTAAAACGTGAGGCCTTTTTAACTAATGATAAGACATGCAGATTAAAACATTTTGTTTGAACTTAAACCATCAATCTTTTAGTGTATATTAATAATCATCTTTTGTCAGTACATGGAATTATGATTAAACAAAATGCATTTACATTAGTATTTATTTTCTCACATAATATTTTATTGTGGCTGACATCAGGCCAATCAATTTTTTGAGCATACAATTTTTTTTCTAACGCATGTTTTTCAATTAGCCCTTTTAAAACATGTTATTTCACATTATGTTTGAGTGACACATTTTTTTTAATAATGTTTGCTCTCTAACAATCCCTCCTCTGAAGACTATGTATGTTGTCTCAAAATAACTTATTAATACTTGTATTAATACTAATGAGACAACTCAAAAATTAGTTTGTTTAGCAGACTCAGAGACTGGTTGGTGAAGCCTTTTCTGACCCTGAGGCTTCAAAAACGGGGGAAGCTAGGGCCAAGACCTTGGAGATACTTTTCAAGAAGGAATGCACAACAAAGTCCAGTTTTTATCCCCTTTCACAGGTAGAGGCAGCAACTGCATGACAGGCAAACAAAGCACAGTCACAGGCATGGTCAGCACTTCTCCTCAGCTCTTCGGCTCTTCTCCCGGCCGAGATTCCTCTTGAATCCTTGAAGTATTCTAAAGTCTGGGGTTTTGGGACCAATACTTTTATCCCTTTCTGCTTTGAAGTTACCCAACTTCAAAGAAAAGCCTATGGGGGTCATTACAACATTGGAGGTAAAAGCCGCTTACCGCCGTGCAGAAGACCGCCAACACACCGCCGTGGCGGCGGGAGACCGCCACAGCTATTATGACACACATCACGGAATCCGCCAAAATTCAGACACCCACACAAGTCCGCCACACCAAAGGTCAGCGATAAACTGGCGAAAACAAATCCTCCACCTCCACGCCAACAGAAACACGCCCATGTTATTACGACCCACAAATCCATGTGGCGGTCTTTCAACCGCGGTATTCCATTGGTGGTACACACCGCCGCGCTCAAAATACACACACTTCTCCAAAACACCACCACATTGGACAATTACAAACACACACACCTGATACACATACAAACACCACTCCCACACATCCAATACAATATAAAACACACACTCACATCACCCACAAACCCCTACGACCACAAATTAGAGACGAAGGCCAGAGAGAGACAGCACAGAATAGATAACACCATCACACAGAGGCACACTACACCATCACCCACACAACATCCACGCACAAAACACCACATACCACTACACTCACCACACTCATCAACACATACACCACCCCACACATCACACACACCACCCCATGTCATGCCAAAGACACCCCGCTTCTCCGAGGAGGAGCTCAGGGTCATGGTCGAGGAAATCATCAGGGTAGAGCTACAGCTATTTGGCTCACAGGTACAGTACACATCCATAGCCAGGAAGATGGAGCTATGGCAAAGAATAGTCGACAGGGTCAACGCTGTGGGACAGCACCCAAGAAATAGGGAGGACATTAGGAAGAGGTGGAACGACCTACGGGGGAAGATGCGTTCAACGGTCTCCAGGCAGCACATCGTGGTACAGCGGACTGGCGGCGGACCCCACCTCCTCCCCCACAACTAACAACATGGGAGGAGCAAGTCTTGTCCATCTTGCATCCTGAGGGCCTCGCAGGAGTCGTTGGAGGAACGGACACTGGTAAGTCTAATCTTCATTATCATATCCCCCACCCTACCTGCATGCTATCACACACCCCCACCCTCACACCCTCCCCTATCACCCCAAATCCTCACTAATCTACCCATAACACCAACCACCCATCCCAACCCCAAGACCTGCATGACACAACTAAGCATAGACACCCATCACTAAAGCATGCACAGACCCACAACACCCCCCAACCATCACCACACAAGCCCACACACATGAATGCCTGCACTGGGGTTCACGCACACCCAACCATTGCACACCATTACACACACACACATGCAATAATCATGTACTTATACCCCCGCAGGAACCCGAAGGAACGTCACCACACCAGAGGGTCCAGACAACACCACTCCACCCCCAGAAGAGGCCCACAGTGACGACAGCAGCTCTGCCCTACTGGATCTTGATGACCAGCCTGGACCATCGTGGGCCTCAGGACAGTCGGTTCCCCTTGCCCAGCCACAGCCCAACACCGAACTGCCACCCTCTGGGAACACCAGCACAGCACCCACCCAGCGGGCCCATACCTCCCTACCCAGGACAGGTCAATCAGCGGTGTGTCCACCACTACAGGGCACCCAGGCTACCCCACCACCCCAACAACAACAGGGACCTGGGAGCAGTGGTAGTGGGCACACGATCCAGGGGACGGAGGCACAGGAACATCAGGGAACTGGGAGGGCTGCTGTGCGACAGAGGGAGGACAGGCCAAGGGAACCAACTCTCCACAAGGCCCTATCCTCCATCATGGGAGCCTACCACCACTCCCAGGAGACAATGGCAATGGTCCTGGACAAGTTGCAGGAGGAGCAGTATTTGGGGTTCAGGGAGGAGCTCAGGACCATCGGCTCCGCCTTGGCCACCATCGTAGGGGTGCTGACGGACATTCAAAAGACCTTGAGGGACACAGTGGCACTCCAAGGGGCCCCTGACACTAGCCAGGATGATGAAATGCCCACCACCTCTGCCAGCGCTAGTGGACAGGACGCCCCGCCACAGGACCACCACACCAGCACCCCACCCCCTGCAGACGGACAACCACCACGCAAGCGGTCCCTGAGATCCAGGAAAAGGACAGAGCAAGATGGCAACACCCCCGCCAGGAAATAAGACTACCCTGATTGTACCCCCACTGTCCCACTTTGTTACCCTGTCCATACTTTAACTACCCCAGCTCCACCTCCAATGGCCAGATGTGCAATGTACCTGTGAGACTAATAGACTGGACTCTGCCATGGACATTATTCCACCATGACCTCTCCCCATTTTACAACCCCCTACATTTTAATGCACTTCAATAAACACCCTTGAAACCTTAATAATATTGGAGTCAGTCAATGATTGTGAACTTTGTATTGTCAATTACAGTGTTAAAAAAGGTTACCCATTGGAAGGTCAACATACCAATGTCACACATCACAAGCCTTTCAAGGGTGCAAGCTGTTGACACGTAGGTTAACACATTTGTGAAACTGAAATGGAAGGGGACAACTCAGTTAACAAATAGGGAGTGAAATGTAGGTACAGGATAGAGGTAGACGTGTGAAATGTAAAATAATGTGCACCATGAAATTGTACTCACCTGTGTCTCATTGAAAATATTGCTGTATGACTGACTCCCTGTTGTCATTTTCATCTTCATCAGCTTCCTCCTCATCACTGTCCACAGGCTCCCCAGGCTCCCCCGCTGCAACAACACCGTCATCTGGATCATCCTCCTGCAGAAAAGGCACCTGGCATCGCAATACCAAGTTATGGAGCATGGAGCAGGCGATGATGATGTCGCACACCTTCTTCGGTGAGTAGAATAGGGACCCACCTGTCATATGGAGGCACCTGAACCTGGCCTTCAGGAGACCGAAGGTCTGCTCGATTACCCTCCTAGTCCACCCATGGGCCTCATTGTAGCGTTCCTCTGCCCTGGTACTGGGATTCCTCACTGGGGTCAGTAGCCAGGACAGGTTGGGGTAACCAGAGTCCCCCAATAGCCATACACGGTGCTTCTGGAGTTGACCCATCATATCAGGGATGCTGCTATTCCGCAGGATGTAGGCGTCATGCACTGAGCCAGGGAACATTGCATTTACCTGCGAGATGTACTGGTCTGCCAAACAGACCATCTGGACATTCATTGAATGATAACTCTTCCTGTTCCTGTACACCTGTTCATTCCTGCGGGGGGGACCAGAGCTACATGGGTCCCATCAATGGCACCTATGACGTTGGGGATATGTCCGAGGGCATAGAAGTCACCTTTCACTGTAGGCAAATCATCCACCTCAGGGAAAATGATGTATCTCCTTACGTGTTTCAGCAGGGCAGACAACACTCTGGACAAGACGTTGGAAAACATAGGCTGGGACATCCCTGATGCCATGGCCACTGTTGTCTGAAAAGACCCACTTGCAAAGAAATGGAGCACTGACAGCACCTGCACGTCAGGGGGGATTCCAGTGGGATGGCGGATTGGTGACATCAGGTCTGGCTCCAACTGGGTACATAGTTCCCGGATTGTGGCACGGTCAAACCGGTAGGTCACGATGACATGTCGCTCTTCCATTGTCAACAGGTCCACCAGCGGTCGGTACACCGGCGGATTCCGCCATCTTCCAATATGTCCCAACTGACGGTGCCTAAGAAGGACAACAGCGAAAAAACTGTCAGCATTCCTCCAGGTATGTACCCACAGTCATACACAAGACTACACCAGACAATTAACCCATCCGGGAAAGGTTTTGAGTGCGGGCCTCGGTATGTGTGACGCAGTAGTAAATGAAGCCATGTGGGCCCCTGAAATGGCAGCTGCCTGACCTCTAAAATGGGACAATGGAATTGTGGGGTAACTGCGCTGGCGTTGGACACCGTCGCGGTAGGCGGTCGTAGAGCGCGGCGCAATGCTGCATTGGTTAACATTGGACCCTATGGGTCCCAGGAGCCAATGAACAAGTGCGCTGGCGGGGATGTTGCGCACCGCTGCGGACGTCACCGACGTGGACGTCACCACCATTTTCTATCTGTTCAATCACTAGATACCTGACCTTCGACAGGAGAGGACCTACACTGCTAGTACTGCTGTGACGTCGGTCTGGAAGCGACGATGGCTGCTGCATCTGGGGAAAGGGCCCCTGCCTTCACTGAACAGGAGTTGGAGAAACTTGTGGATGGGGTCCTCCCCCAGTATACGCTACTCTACGGTCCTCCAGACCATCAGGTTAGTACACAGGGAGCACGTTGTCTGGGCTAGGCCTGGGTGGATGAGGGAAGGGGGCAGAGTCCATAGAACATTAATGCATGGGGATGAATGGGCCACAGGGATAGAGTTGGGAGGGGGCCAATTACAACGACGGTGCAGTAGGTAATGACTGTTCCTCTTTCCTTGTGCATGTCATGTAGGTCAGCGCCCACCAGAAGAGGGACATTTGGCGTGCCATCGCCAAGGAGGTCCGGACCCTGGGGGCCCACCTTAGACGGGGCACCCACTGCCGTAAGAGATGGGAGGACATTCGCCGCTGCAGCAAGAAGACGGCGGAGGCTCAGCTGGGGATGGCCTCCCAACGTGGGAGGGGTGTCCGTCGCACCATGACCCCCCTGATGTTCCGGATCCTGGCGGTGGCCTACCCGGAGTTGGATGGGCGCTTAAGGACATCACAGCAGACACAAGGGGGTGAGTTCAACCTCATGCAATGGAGTTTGCGTGCTGTGGAGCTGTCTGGGTGGGGGTGGTGGGCTGCTGGTGTCCCTAGGCCAGGGCGAGTTAGGTAGGCAAGGCCCCTCAGTTATGTAGGCCATGTGGCACTGCACCCCAGCTCAAAAAAATGGAAAAATTATGTTTAGTTGCCCCTTTGCCATCCATGTGGGCAGATGTCTACCATTGCCATGTAGGCCATTTCCCAGGAATTGCATGTGCAGAGGGCAGGAGCACGGCGTAATGTATGGGGCTGCTGCGTCCGTCTTGTCCGCCAACGGTAGCGGTATGCCATGCACTAAAACTCTCTTTCTTCTGTCTCCACCCTTTTTCTGCTCTCCCTGTCCTTCTGTACATCAGCATCATCAGGCGGAGGTACAGTGGCACCGGGGCACGAGGGAGCTGCATCCCACATGGCCATGGAGGGCCACACCACAGACTCTGATTTCACCAGTGGGACGGAGGGCGAGGGGAGCTTCACATCGGCCACAGGATCACCAAACAGCGACACGGACGCGTCCGCCGATGGGAGCTCCCCTGTGGTGGAGGCACCATCTGTGCGCCCCACTTCCACAGGTACAGCCGCCACCTCCCCTACCAGCACCGCCCTCCCAGCAGCCCCTCAGCGTTCGCCCCGTTCCCGTTCACCCAGGAGGGTGGGCATCACCTTCGCCCCAGGCACCTCAGGCCCTGCCCCAGTCACCCCTGCTGCCCTCAGTGAGGAGGCCATTGACCTCCTCTGGTCACTCACTGTTGGGCAGTCTACCATTGTGAATGCCATCCAGGGTGTAGAACGAGAGTTGAAACACGGTAATGCATTCCTGGAAGGCATTTTTTCTGGTCAGGCTGTCCTTCAGCGAACCCTGCAATCTCTGGCCTCAGCACTGATGGCAGCCATTGTCCCTGTGTCCAGCCTCCCCCCTCCAACTTCCTCCACCCAGACCCAATCCCCTGTACCCCAGCCCATGCCAAGCACACCTACAGACCAGCATGCACACAAGTCAACACCCAAAAGTAGCTTAAGCAAACATAGGCACCACACACACCACAGGCACTCACACAAGCATCAGACCCATACAGACACAGCAACATCCACTGTCTCCACTGTGTCCCCCTCCTCCTCTTCTCCCTCCTCCCTCCCAGTCTCGTCTACACACACACCTGCATGCACCACATCTACAGGCACTAGGACTCGCACCAGGACACCCAGCACCACAAGCCGCTCACCTGCACTCACCACCTCCACTGCCATATACACGTCCACTGTGTCCTCTCCCAGTGTGTCTGTGACGCCCCCTCCCAAAGTACCCAAACGCCGGCAATCACTCACCCAACATCCATCCACCTCACGACAGCCTCCAGTACCTGCACCCAAAACAGCTAAAGTGACACCTCCTACAACCACCTCCTCTTCCTCCACTCCCAGAGCCCCTCAAACTACCCATCCCAGTGTCCATCAGAAACTGTCCCTATGTCAAATTGACCTTTTTGCCCCCACCCCCCCCTCCAATTCATCAGTCCTGTCGTAGCGCCTCAGCCAAAAAGCCTCAAGTACCAGTGGTGCGTGTTCCAGGTTTTTGGAGTGCCCCGTCCACCAGGGCAGGCAGTAGGACCCGGAGCCAAGGCACTGGCAGCCTACCCCTTGTAAAGGCTCCGAAATTGGAGAGTGGACGACGGGACCGTGTCAAGACTCCTGGTGGTACAAACAGTGAAATGGCATCCAAGGCGATTGGTGAGTCATCTGTAACTCAAAAGAAGGTGGGGAAGGTCCCGAGGAAGTCTCCCCAACCTGTTGTGAGTGTCACGGCGGAGAAGTGCGCCATCATTTCCGGCGGTCCAGACACAACCGCCAGCACCGTCGTTACTGGTCAGGAGACCACCGCCAGAGTCATAGCCCAGGAGGGCACAAGTACCGTCACTGGTCCAGAGACCACCGCCAGAGTCATAGCCCAGGAGGGCTCAAGTATCGTCACTGGTTAGGAGACCACCGCCACCGCCAGAGTCATAGCCCAGGAAGGCTCAAGTATCGTCACTGGTCAGGAGACCACCGCCACCGCCAGAGTCATGGCCCAGGAGGGCCCAAGTATCGTCACTGGTCAGGAGACCACCGCAACCGCCGGAGTCACAGCCCAGGAGGGCTCAAGTATCGTTACTGGTCAGGAGACCACCGCCACCGCCAGAGTCATGGGCCAGGAGGGCTCAAGTATCGTCACTGGTCAGGAGACCACCGCCACCGCCAGAGTCATGGCCCAGGAGGGCTCAAGTATCGTCACTGGTCAGGAGACCACCGCTGGAGTCATATCCCAGGAGGGCTCAAGTATCGTCACTGGTCCAGAGACCACCGCCAGAGTCATAGCCCAGGAGGGCTCAAGTATCATTACTGGTCAGGAGACCACCTCCACCGCCGGAGTCACAGCCCTGGAGGGTCCAGAATCCCACAGCACCGCTGGGAAATGATGGAATGTCAAGCCACACACCAATGTCCAGTGTGGAGATCGTCATGCCACACACCAATGTCCAGTGTGGAGATCGTCATGCCACACACCAATGTCCAGTGTGGAGATCATCATGCCACACACCAATGTCCAGTGTGGAGATCGTCATGCCACACACCAATATCCGTACCAGAATCGCCATGGCAAAGCACCGCTGAACAGTCCATAGGCAGCTATGGCAAAGCACCGCTGAACAAGGCCAAGACCGCCATGGTGAAGACCGCTGAACAGGGCAAAGACCTCTATGGCAAAGCACCGCTGAACAGTCCATAGGCAGCCATGGCAAAGCACCGCTGAACAAGGCCAAGACCGCCATAGTGAAGACCGCTGAACAGGGCAAAGACCGTGTGGGTATGTATAGTCCGGCACATCAGGCTTCGTTCTCCCATGTGCAGCTGGGACTGTGACAGGACATGTACTTTCACGGGGAGACTCATCCAGTCTGGGCAACAGTCCCACCCAGTACCAGTTGAGCACTGCATCTACTTGCGAAGATGTGGCTTTGCACTCCCCAGGATGTAACAGTGGGCAACTCACCCACTGTAGAGACTTGAGAGACTGTGGCTTTGCACTCCCCAGGATGTAACAGTGGGCAAGCCACCCACTGTATAGACTTGAGAGACTGTGGCTTTGCACTCCCCAGGATGGCACAGTGGGCAAGCCACCCACTGTATAGACTTGAGAGACTGTGGCTTTGCACTCCCCAGGATGGCACAGTGGGCAACCCACCCACTGTATAGACTTGAGAGACTGTGGCTTTGCACTCCCCAGGATACATCAATGGGCATGGAGCCCCGTCGTGGATCTGGCTTCGCATTCATGTGGCTGAGGTGCCCCCCCCTTCCCTTTCCCCTGAGGTGCCTGTAGTGTTTCTATCTGATGCCCCGGCAGTGTTCTCTCGGATTTTGGTCAGGTATCTATTGTGGGCGTCGCCCATGCATTTTTGGACTGTTGGTGCACGGACATTGTTGTGTACATATCTGCACTACTTCTTGTCTTGTACATTTATTTTTGACAGATTTCGTGATATATATCCGTATATTTTTTAATGAGTAGTATATTGGCACAATACAATGTTTGACCGCTATTCGCTTTGTCATTGCATTCTTCCGGGGGGATTGTGGGTTGTTCATGTGATTTATTGTGAATGCATTGGTATGTATGTTGTAATATGCGAGGGTGGGGGTGTTTGGTGGGTGTCCCCGTAACTTTTGCCTCCCCCTCCCCCGTGTCATAGGTGCAGTACTCACCGGTATGTTCTGCGCCTACGTCGCTGTTGGTCGTAGATGAGCAGGAATGCAAGGGCAGGTAAGATTTGTAGTTCCGGGTCCATGGAGTCGTCGTTCCTCGTGGGATGTGTTGAGGTGAGCGTTTTCCCATAGCAAAAGCTGTTTCCGCCGTGTTTTTATCCACGGTGAATCCGCCCCGGAAAAGGTGGCGGATTGGTGTGTTGTGATAGTGTGGGCGGTACATTGTCTTCCGCCTGTCTGTTGGCGGTGACCGCTGCTCTGTTTTTCTGTACCGCCGTGGCGGGCGATGTGTTAAAGTGGCTGTCTTTGTTGGCGGTGTCCGCCAGGGTCGTAATTCCCTTTTTTGGTCCGCCGGCCTGTTTGCGGTATTACCGCAGCTTTAACACCGTCCGCCAGGGTTGTAATGAGGGCCTATGTTGTTTACAGGATCCTTCTGTGCCGAGGCCAGGCCTCAGATACACACCAAGGGGTTGGAGACTGCATTGTGTGAGGGCAGGCACAGTCCATTTAGATGTGAGTGGACACACCTCCCTCCACTCTAGCCCAGATGGCTCATCAGGATATGTAGGCTATATCTTAGCCCCCCCTTGTGTCATTCTTGTGTTGGATCAGAACTCAGTGCAGCAGAGACCAGCAGGAGGGAGACCTTTGGAAGACTGTTGTGTCCTTGTAGCTCACACAGATGTTCATCTAAATGAAGCTTGGAGTCACTCTAGGTTGCCAAGGATCAAGGCAAGCAGGTTCAGTCTTGTTCGTCAGACAGCAAGACAGTCCTACAAGCAGCACAACAGTCCTTCTGGAAGCAGGGCAGTCCTTCTTCTGAAGTATTCCACAAGTCCAAGAGTGTTCTGATAAGTGGTTCTGAAGGTCCTATCTTTATACGTGGTGCCAGCCTTTGTGTGGCAGAATTTTCTGAACTACCCTCAAAAATTATTCTAGTCAGCCCCTCCCCTGACTCCCCACTCAGGGGAGGGACTGCCCTGTCTCTAAACTGTATAGGGTGACCAAGGCAAGGGGAGGCCTGTTGCCAGGTTCTTTTGTGTGTGCTGTGGGCAAGGACTTTTTTGAAATATAATCAGGGTTTGGTACTGCTGCTCATGGGCCATCCTGCCAGAATACATTCTCCCAGCTACACCTATGTCCCATCGTCAACTATCTGTGTCCAATACACATTCTTGATGATGAGGGAACCATTAACATGCCCAGGCTGCTAGAAACACAGAAAGGCCTCAGAAACGTTAGGGAAGAAAATACCAACTTTGTAAAAATGGCATCTTCAGAATAGTAACTTAAAATCCGACTTAACCATGAAAAACAATTTTAAATTACAATTCATTAGAGTGTAAACATAGTTTATTTCTCTGTCTGCTCCCAATCTGAAGTTAGCACATATTAATTGAAATAAGCCTTACAACAGTGAAAAATGACTTTAGGAATTTTCACTGTCAGCACATATAAAACTTAAATACACATTTTGTGCTATGAACTCTTAGAGCCTACCTCAGGGTGCCTTAAAAGTATCAAAAAGGAAGGTTTTAGGCCTGGCTAAGGGTTTATTTTGCCAGGTTGAAATGACAGCCTAAAACTGCACTACAGATTGCAGTAGAAGGCCTGAAATTAGTTTTACAGTGCTACTATAGCTAGTGGCACATTGAGTCCTGAAGCCCACTAGTAGCATTTCATTTACAGGCCCTAGGTACTTGTAGTACGCTTTACTAGGAACTTACAAGTAAATGGAATGTGCCAGTTAGGTGTTGTCCATTTGTACCCTGTTTGAAGGAGAGAGCACAAGCTCAGGTTAGCAGGGGTACAGTGCACAGGGCCCTAATGCCAACAAAACGAGTTCAGCAAAAAAAAGGTGTGTGAAGGTAAAACATTTGGGGGAATACCTCGTCAAGGATGTCAGGTCTAACACCTTGCCCATGCCAACTACATTCATCCTTCCCATTTTTGTTGGCTGAAATGAAACAAATTGTTGTATTTTTGTTATTTAATTGGCCTCATATTCAATACTATTTGGAGACATCCAAGTGACACATTTTATGCAAATAACAGCTCGCTGTACTTAAGGCGTGCAGCCTATTTCATAACCCCATTATCTTTCAAAAGAAACAGAAAGTTGCAACATCATAGTGGGGAAATCATCAGCTGCATAAGCACCGTGATTCCAGAATTTGTTCGGAAAAAGGAGAGGGTGTTGTAATTATCTCCACTGTAATTAATTTTGTGAGTAATAAGCATAAATTAGAGCTCTATGGGAAGCCAGTTACACTGTGTGAAATGCAAGCCAAGGGGTGCTTTTCCCTTTTTCATGGGTGAATTTTTTTTTAAACAAGTTGAATCGTGTTCATTGATTAATGCGATACAAACTAAACTTTCAAAGTGGATCTGTTTTTTTTTCTCTCTTTAGATCCTGAAGCTCGTAATTGCTTTTATGCTGGCTGGGTAAATCCAGTGCCACTGGGACTCTCAACGGAGCTGGCCTTGCAAAGAGTATATCTGCAGCCAGGATCTACATTTTTATGGGGTCGTAAAAACCCCGCTCTTGATGAATGTTCGCCCCAGTGGCCCATCTGCCTCGGATACAGACGGCACAGAGCACGGTAATCCGCGAGCAGGTACAGGAGGTTGCTTGATAGCATTTCAAACGTTGTTTATGCTCCGTTGTGATTTTACAGCTTTCTATATGAAAACCTATTTCCCCTCTAAATACCTAGGGTCTAATTGAAAACAATAGAATTGATCTGACTTCATTCTCCAGCTTCGCGTGCTGTCCAATATTGTCTGTGCAAACAGGCACCTTTGAAGCTGCAGTACTTTCAAAGTTGGCAAAACAATTCTTCGCTTACTTCTGCTCGCGTGCTGGACAGCTTCTTGCTGTTGGCTTCTTTTATAGTCTTCATTATGAACAACCTCTTCAGTATCTTTCTCGAATGCACCTAGTCATGACACTTTCAGTCCTGGCAGCGACGGAAAGCTATCCAATCGATCCTCATTAAGAAGAAAATCGCCACATGCATGTTAAGAGAGCTGAAAAACAGCGGTTAGTTTGTAAAATTAAATAAATAAATGCATACATAGAGATAAGCACAGGGCCCAATGCTAGCTAATGCTGAGGAATGCAGCACTTGCCAGATGTCGAGGCTGCCTGCATTTTATCCCACCTCATGCCACTTTCTTTAATCACCATACATAGCGGCAGCACCTCCCACTTGGTCGCCCACCCAGATCCCATAAACTCAGACCACACCAATTTAGCTTTTATGGAAGAATTGAGGCCGCAGTTAATTAGGCAATTTTCAACTTACAAGGATCCTTCAACCACCATCTTCAATTCTTCAAAGAGCTATTGCCCTTCTTTTGATGGGCCTCCGAAGCACTGTGTGTCGGCACATTCAGTGCCGGCCAGTCTGCCCCAGGTGCCTTATCACCTTGGCGTGTGTAACCATTAGTTTGCATTCCGGGCAAACGTCTGCTTCCAGCCCCAACCGGAAACCATTCATTTGCATTCAGGGCAAGCGTCTACTTCCAGCCCCAACTGGAACGAGCCTGTGCCCTCCTTGTCACGGCCCCAAGCACTGTGACCTACATTCAGCGTTGGCCAGTCTGACCCAGGTGCCCTTTCACCGGGTGACCTTTCACTTCCGATGCATCCACTCAGTTCCTTCCGGGTATTCATCTGCTTCCTACCCAGCCGGGTGACCTTTCACTTCCGGCATCACCACACCTTCTTTTCAGACAAGCGTCTGCTTCCAGCCCACCGGGTGACCATTCACTTCCTGTATCACTATGCATTTCAATCAGGGCAAGCGCCAGCTTCCAGCCCAAGAATGAATTGATATCCTGGGTGAACGTTTCCACCCTTCTTTGCCAGTTGACCTAGTCACCTCTACACCAACTTCATCCGGGCCACAGGCTCTGCCCTTGATTGTTTCCTTCCGGTTCAACACACAAGGCCATTGTGGTAGCCTGTCAGTACCACCCTGGGTCCTGACTGTCACCTGTTTGTGGCCTGTTCCCCTCCAGCAACTTGCCATAATTATTTAGGATCGCCCTGTAAGTACCGCCATGCCTTGCTGGGAGCTTTCGCTGCCAGCAAGGCCCCCCCCAACGCCATAGGTGTGCCTCAATTCTTCCACTCTATGAATAACCTCTTGCATTCAATGATGCCCGTCTGGCATGTGTACCCCATTCGGACAATGATAGTCTGGCTGCCGCAAATTAGGCTATGCTTAATCCTACCTACGGCTACCCCCAACAGGAATTTGCCCATGAGGCTGTTTAACCTTCATCTTGACAACTACATACTATCTTGGGATTGAGCCCCTCTCTAGGACCTCCTGGGGATGATCTCTGTTGATATCACCTCTTTCACATCCATGGTTCTAGCCAACTCAGTGAGGGATTCCTTTATAATCTGAAACAAGTTGCCCCTACCGATAGCTGGGAGGTCTTTCCCTCCCAAAGTGGATGATCAAAATATCTGAGTTCTTTGCCCGGGCTCAGCATGCCAGAATTTTTCCCCTGTAAGACAGGCTTTGAGCGCCATTCGACCCTTGTGCGCTGAAACAGGAAAACTACCCTTCAACACTCCTGACCGTGTGCTCCCACCGGCCCATTCCACTCCTTGAATAGGCATTGACTCAGAGAACTCATCCAATTCACCAGTTTCAGGCATTAGTGTAACCTCCTTGTTGTCCGATCCCTTTCCTTCAAGACTACCACTGAAGCATGAACAAGGGATTTTTTTTTTTTTTTTTGTGCTATCCCCTGACACCTTCAATATCTTTTGTTGTGCCTCTTGGTAGCACTCTGATTAGCCCAAGTTAGTGTTTAGGTATTACCAATTATAAAATTTCCTATTGTGACTCCTCTATGTCCTTTGAATGTGTACTCTGGTAAGGGGGGTGGGGGGAGTTGTCGCCTCCGGGGTATGTTCTCCAGCCTGGTAGTTCACATCCTGGGTCATCCCTACCAGGACCTGCTCCGTCCTCCGAGGCCAGACCTAAGTCGATGCTGTGGGGCACTCAGGACTCGTTTGATCCACATCCCTTTTGCAGCTGACCTAAAATGAAATAGGCGTTAGCATAATGAAAGGTGTAAGTGTTATTGGTGTGCAAGTGCGGGCACCTTCGGTATATTCTGACTAGTGAAACCTGAAAATCACTGGGGTAATGGAACGGACTTAAGGGTGCGTGCACCTGTAAATGCAGTTGGACCTGACTCAATGGGGAGACATAAGATGTGTCCCACTTCCTTTCCCCTAATCAGCCCCATTAATCCAACACTTTACTTAACCCCATCCATCTTGCTATTGGGCCTCAGTTATGAGAATGGAAAAAGGGGGTCTGTGGGGCATTTACTGTATAGCGAAAAGGTGCATTCTAAAAATAGTGAAGTGGGAGGAAGGGTTGGGGGGGTATAAGTATTTGGAAACACAGGTGGGCTCAGTCCATCCATACTAACACCAGAGATAGTTTACAAGAGGAGAGAAAACAGCTCAACCCCTTCTATCTTCCTTTTACTGTGCCTCCCATTCCTGCCTTGCTCCACCCAGTTGCTTAGACTCACCTGGTGTTCTTGCCCCCGGCCTTTTATATTTCTTCCTGTTTCCCTTTGCTACATTAGTGATCACCGATTCTGCCCCAGTCGTGTCACCACCTTTACTCTGGGGAACCCTACCCCCTTTCCCATTTCACTGCACTCTCTCCTTCCTTATAACCTATAATAGAAAATAACTTGTTAACAATCTTGTTCACTTGAACCCAACCACATGCATTTGTCCCCCCCTGCTGTCCCTCGCTCTCCCACCGGACACGTGCCTTGCAACCTGATGTGTCCATACAGCTACCCCATGCTTTTTCTCCTAAAAGCCTGCTATGCATCTCCTACTGTTCCTTGAAATTACGGTATTGAGCTGAGTTACCTTTGGGACGTTGTATGCACTCAAGCTGCCTTGACTACCCACTCCTCTTTCCTTCACATGTGTGCTCCTCACTGAGTAGTGCTTACTTGTGTCCAGGCTACGTGCCCTTAACTTTCCCCCACCTGGGTACCTGCCAATGTTCCCCTTTATTTTGAGTGATAGTCTTTAAATCCCATCTGTGAAAATTCTTCTTCTAAAACATCTTTTTTTAAATGTTTAATCAGCTATACCGTACCCACCTACTTAGAACAATGATGACAACCTGAGGATGCCTGAGAGGCAACTCAATCCCTTCCCATTTCACCACAGACATAAAAGGTTTTGAATACCCAATATAAAATTATACCTTTTAGCACTCGTTTTGTCGCACTGAGACTTATTCCCATGCTTGGAATTGAAAACTGTTTTGCGTGCACAAACCTCCAACCATTTCTGCCTTTCACCTTCCCATGCTCAGATGTGATTTTTTATTTTTTTTGCGCGCACACACCTACCACTCTTTCTGCCTTTCACAAAGACCTATATTATATGCCGTACCTCACTCCCCTTGACCCACCTTGCACTGATGTGGCGCACTGGGGAAGGGGGAAGAAGGAGCGGAGAGCGCTCAGTATCTCCCAACTCCCTCCACCCCAAACTCCTGGCGAGGTGCCTTGCACAGCCACCCGAGTCAGAAGAGGGTCAAGGAATACCTCCCACCACAGCCAACCGGGTGGGGTTTCTAGGAACAAATGCAAACTCCCCTGCCAACCCCGAGGACTAGGCACCTGGTGTAGAGATCGCCGTCTACCCAGCATGTAAAAGGTGCCAACCTAACAGTAAAAGACAATGCCATTGTTGAGGCGATCTTTGACTCATTGCAATTTAACCCCCTTAGGTCACCCTGAAAGCATAAAGGGTACTTAATGTTAAGGATAGGGGTCTCAACCATAACGCACGTGCATCACTGCTTGTGTAACTGGTTGATGTGCCCTCTATTTAAGGGTGGTACCTAAAAAGACCCAAAATACACAAGAAAGTACGGGGTTCTCTTAACGAGGGCATCGCGGATATCAGCGTGGCCCTGGGTTGTATGTGTTCCTATTTGGAATGGTAATGTCAGTGAAATGTCAGAAGGTAACTGCAGAGTGCATGCGCGGGGAGGAACAGCGGGGGGGAGGAAATTCCTTTTACGGACTAGGTGGTCTCACACACTATATAGTGTCATGCTTCATCATTTGACCACCTAGACCCACCCAGGTAGGACAGTGCCACCTGGGCGGACTCAACCTCACTTTTAAAGGAACAGGAGGGAGTGCGTAAATAAACTTGTTTCTGGAAAGATCGGGATCCAGCTAATCTACTGAAAAAATTAAAAACACCTAAGCAGACACCTGTGAGGAGTAACAAATTTAATGGTGGTATCTGACTGGTGTAGTTAAAACGGGGGTTGGGACACCTCTGTGAGGACAAGGACTCACAGGGTCACCTAATTAATAGCCAACATGTTTCTGCCCTCAGAAGTGAGCCAATGAAGGTCTCGGGGCATTCGTCAGGGCCTGATTCCTGATCTTTTCTTCTCGCTCTCTCTTCATCATTTTCACCTTCTTTCCTTTCTCTCTGCTCTCCTTTCCACTCCCCATCACTCTCTCCTGCTCTTGCCCCCTCGTTTCCCTCTCGGTTGTCACCCCCTCCCTTCCCCTTTCTTTCTTCTCCTTCTCCTTGTATCCCCCTTTTTTCTCCCCCCCCTCCCCTCTCGGTTGTCACCCCCCTCCCTCCCTTTCCTTCTCCTTTCCTTCTCTCTCCCCCCTTTTGCATCTCTTAAAACCCCCCCGCCCCCCCTCCCCACTCGGTTGTCACCCCCTCCCTCCCTCCCTTTCCTTTTCCTTTCCTTCTCTCCCCCCTTTTTGCATCTCTTAACCCCCCCCCCCTAAACCCCCCCTCCTCCTCCGTTCCCGGCCCCTTCTTCTTTTTTTCCCTCTTTTTCTTTTTTTCTTTCCACTGGGCCACGGAACTGCTGGGAACTACGTTTCCCAGCGGCCACCGGGAACGCGAGGCTTCCGGTTGTGGTGCTCGGCCGGAACCTTCCGGCCTGGGCCCCACCCGAGCACTCACTCGCATTCATGCCGGCGCCCCGGCTCAGCTGGGGCGCCCGCCATTACAGCGACCATGTCGAGGTCAGAAACGCAAAAAGGCCCGCGGCGGTGATTGACTTAAATTGAACTCTAATTACCACGCTAACAGGGCGCACCTGGAACATCTTACAGCCATAAATAGACCGTTCTCCCTCAGCCACTTGTCACAAGCGGTCCAAGGAGAGGACGATATAGGCGCACAGCGAGCGTCCCCTTTGATGTAGTGAGTGGCTGCACGGGTCACAGGCAGCACAGATAAGCCTTCCCTCATTAATTTTAATCTTACTTTCTACCTGTTTTTATGACTATTATCTATAGCCACTTCGGGTTACTACTTTTTCTATTAAGCAGTATCTGTTTATTTGAGCAATGATATTGGGTTCCTAGTGGGAAACACCCCCCTAGTGCCCCCCTGTATCTATCCTGGCTACTCCTGTTCCCTCCCCTTCCTCACTTTGTCTTCGTGTCCATCTCTTTCTATGTCTTCCCTTAGTGTTTGACTATAAGGGGACACTCCCCCTCCTGGATACCAGAGGCTAGCAGCCTCTATGAAAAGGGTAAGAATTGTAATTCCCTGCTGTGGTAGGACTGTCCACTTGTATAGATAGATATACCCACTTGGTCACTCCACGCATGTATTTTGCCTATTATGAACATATGTGTTACGTGCATGAATGCATCCCCTTGACACGTGTGCAGTTGGTTGGTTTTGCAGTGCCGTGTGCCACTAGTGTTCTAATTGTTTGTTTATCCCCCATAGGCCGCCTCAAGGTAATTCCTTGGGTAAGGTAGACCTTTTATTTCACACTCTTTGACTTTCACATAGAGTAATTTCCTCCAACGTGAGACTTAGGGATCCTAGGCCCTGACGAATGCCCCGAGACCTTCATTGGCTCACTTCTGAGGGCAGAAACATGTTGGCTATTAGTTAGGTGACCCTGTGAGTCCTTGTCCTCACAGAGGTGTCCCAACCCCCGTTTTAACTACACCAGTCAGATACCACCATTAAATTTGTTACTCCTCACAGGTGTCTGCTTGGGTGTTTTTAATTTTTTCAGTAGATTAGCTGGATCCCGATCTTTCCAGAAACAAGTTTATTTACGCACTCCCTCCTGTTCCTTTAACAGTGAGGTTGAGTCCGCCCAGGTGGCACTGTCCTACCTGGGTGGGTCTAGGTGGTCAAATGATGAAGCATGACACTATATAGTGTGTGAGACCACCTAGTCCGTAAAAGGAATTTCCTCCCCCCGCTGTTCCTCCCCGCGCATGCACTCTGCAGTTACCTTCTGACATTTCACTGACATTACCATTCCAAATAGGGACACATACAACCCAGGGCTACGCTGATATCCGCGACGCCCTCGTTAAGAGAACCCCGTACTTTCTTGTGTATTTTGAGTTATAGGGAGCTAAGTACGGTGTGTTCCTCCATTTTTGTCCCTCCTTCTCCCTCCTCCTCTCTCCATGTGTAATGACCTAAAAAGACCCACCAGAAACACTGCATTTGCTAATGGTTGATAGGTAATTGTTTGCACATGTTCTCCTTCTGCATATCAGTCTTTTCACTCCCTCTTGGTTGTGCTTTTCCGCATCTCCTTCATCCCTTTAAATACATTATGCACCCATTACCCTGTAACCAGTGCATTTTCATATTGTTTTGCGTGAGCCCTTATTTATTTATTTATTTATTATTATTATTATTATCATTTTATTTTTTTCTCTTTGTATACCTCATTCCCATACATCTGCTCCAAATTACCATTGCCAGCAGAATACTTCACACCACTATCCTCTATGCCACACCACTACACTCCATAGTAAAATTACCATTAGTGAGTGCTAAGCACATACAAACCAGGAATTAGGCAAACACTGTAGGAGATGCAGCATTAAATAAGGAATGGCCATTGTTAATATTGTAAATATTGACATGTATTAAGCTATGACCAGTCCTGGCATCACTGCTAGTCCCACAGTGAGATCCCATGCACCTACTCTAGTCACCAGAGCCCCTATTTATTTCTTATCCAATGTCAGGTCACTTCAAATCTGGGAGTTCCTAGCATGCACCCCTCAATCAAACCTGTACCATCCAGAACCATCATCCTGCCCCCTCACCCACCCCTCCTTCAATACCTGAAAAAGGTATCACTAGCTAGTATGTAAACACTCCCTGGTATATGACAGCTGTAAAGAAACACAGAGTTAACCCTAAGCATCAGTTAAGGACAGACAAATAACATCCCTTTATTGTTTTATTTAAGTAACTCTCGGAAGCCTGCTATGTTTCCTTTGTCTTCATTGCTTGTTTTGCTCGCAAGATAGTGTCACTCAGCTGTCACATGTCGCTCATAACCACACTCCAATTCTGAGGCTATCACGCATAACCCTCGCTATCCTGCTGATCTACCCCAAGATTAACCTTTCTCTGCTGCCTTTTACTGGAAGCCACCGCTGCTGCATAACCAAGGTTCCCCCAGTAAATAATGAGCTGAAAACCCAACACAGATGCCTATATGAATTTATGTGGGCACCAACTCCTGAACATTTCTGGGGATTCCCATCAAACCAAATGACAGCCTTCCTGACAGCCAATCATGAAGCAATTGTTGGGTCTTTTTATCCATTTACGGACACTCTCTGCCCCTTTTAGCTCACTTTGCAGCTTCCTTTCTCCCTTTGTGAAGCGCTTTGTCTTTCCCATTTATCTAATAATCCAGGCCTTCAATTTGTGTTGGGGTTGCTTTTTTGCTTTTTTTTTTTTTTTTTTTTTGCACAACCAAGACACAACACCTCATTTGTTAAATTTCATAATTTGCACAAATGTACCCCTGCTACAAATGCCAAACGTGTGTGAAGTGTTAAGATCTGCATGCAGTGCGTGCATCTTTGCTAGTTGTATGCTTCTTTTTGGTTCAAGTTCCTTAAAAATGTTGCTTATTGTATGAAATACTGTGTTTTGACTTACTTTGTAACCATTCCACCCTGCATTACCCGCTCTTTCCGCCCCTAAGCCCTCTTGTGCACCCTGCTTGTCATATCATGTATTTAAAGATTATGCAGCAGCCTGATAGCCGGAAAATCTGAAGCTTTCCTCCCCCGATTTTACCGACTGAGCTACGCCCTCCCCTACACACACACACACTGCCCCCTCCATACCCTCACCCCCCCCCTCCGCAGGGGACTCATGTTCACTTGCACGGCTCCCAATGTGCCCAATATTCTTCCCCTGTGCCCAAGCCAGAGAGATGAGTTCAAAATTGTAATCCATAGATTGTTCAACAAATATAAACATTGTGGCTGCAGAGGCGATGACCCAATGACCCATGTCTGTTCCTCAAGCAAACTGTAAGTACTGCCTACATGCCTCGCCCTGAATGCAACAATTCCGCATTCATCACGCCACTCACTCCGCCCAGGAGTCCTGCATATCCAGAACCAAAGGTGCAATCAAAGATCTCTGCCCTAAAGACAACACCCCAGAGCACGCCGCATTATCAATCCAAGTACAGTGGTCACATCCCTTCACCCCGCTCCTTTAATCACATTGAAAACAACCACATGGTGCATGTAAAGTTGTTTTTTATGGTCCGCAAATGAACACGCACTGCACGCCAAATGCAAGTAAATGTCAGCCTTGCTCAAATAACTGCACACTGCATTATAAACTGACCACTTTTCTCAATGCAGTTGAAACAAATCATTGCAAGATGTTTGCAGTTTCTTTAACCCCTTAGCTGCTGGGCCTTTTCCCCCCCAGTGCTGAGCCCTTTTTTGGCTATTTGGGGTAGTTCGCGCTTAGGGCTTCATAACTTTTTGTCCACATAAGCTAACCACGCCAAATTTGCGTCCTTTTTTTCCAACATCCTAGGGATTCTAATGGTACCCAGAGTTGGTGGTTTCCTCTGGAGGAGACCAAGAAAATAGCCAAAATACAGTGAAAATTTTGTTTTTTCCAAAAAAATGGGAAAAAAGGGCTGCCGAAGAAGGCTTGTGGTTTTTTCCCTGAAAATGCCATCAACAAAGGGTTTCTGGTGCTGAAATCACTATCTTCCCACCTTTCAGGAACGGGCAGACTTGAATCAGAAAACCAAATTTTTCAACACAAATTTGGCATTTTACTGGGACATACCCCATTTCTACTATATTTGGTGCTTTCAGCCTCCTTCCAGTTAGTGACAGGAATGGGTGTGAAACCAATGCTGGATCCCGGACTGCTAAACATTTCTGAAAACTAGACAAAATTCTGAATTCAGCAAGGGGTCATTTGTGTAGATCCTACAAGGTTTTCCTACAGAAAATAACAGCTGAAATAAAAAAAATATAGAAATTGAGCTGAAAACAACAGCCATTTTTCTTTATGTTTTACTCTGTAACTTTTTCCTGCGATGTCAGATTTCTGAAAGCAATATACCGTTTTGTCTGCTGGACTCTTCTGGTTGCGGGGATATAAAGGGCTTGTAGGTTCATCAAGAACCCTAGGTACCCAGAGCCAATAAATGAGCTGCACCCTGCAGTTGGTTTTCATTCTATACTGGGTATACAGCAATTCATTTGCTGAAATATGAAGAGTGAAAAAGAGGTATCAAGAAAACCTTTGCATTTCCAAAATGGGATCAAGATAAGGTTTTGAGGAGCAGTGGTTATTTGCACATCGCTGAATTCCGAGGTGCCCATACTAGCAAGTGAATTGCAGGGCATTTCTCAAATAGACGTCTTTTTTACACACTCTCTTATATTTGGAAGGAAAAAATGTAGAGAAAGATAAGGGGCAATAACACTTGTTTTGCTATTCTATGTTCCCCCAAGTCTCCCGATAAAAATGATACCTCACTTGTGTGGGTAGGCCTAGTGCCCGCGACAGGAAATGCCCCAAAACACAACATGGACACATCCTATTTTTTTTATAGAAAACACAGCTGTTTTTTCCAAAGTGCCTACCTGTAGATTTTGGCGTCTAGCTCAGCCGGCACATAGGGAAACCTACCAAACCTGTGCATTTCTGAAAACTAGAGACCTGGGGGAATCCAAGAAGGGGTGACTTGCGGGGCTCGGACCAGGTTCTGTTACCCAGAATCCTTTGCAAACCTCAAAAAGTGGCTAAAAAAACAAGTTTTCCTCACATTTCGGTGACAGAAAGTTCTGGAATCTGAGAGGATCCTCAAATTTCCTTCCACCCAGCGTTCCCCCAAGTCTCCCGATAAAAATGATACCTCACTTGTGTGGGTAGGCCTAGGGCCCGCGACAGGAAACGCCCCAAAGCGCAACGTTGACACATCCAAATTTTTTGAAGAAAACAGAGGTGTTTTTTGCGAAGTGCCTACCTGTAGATTTTGGCCTCTAGCTCAGCCGGCACCTAGGGAAACCTACCAAACCTGTGCATTTCTGAAAACTAGAGACCTAGGGGAATCCAAGGAGGGGTGACTTGCGGGGCTCGGACCAGGTTCTGTTACCCAGAATCCTTTGCAAACCTCAAAAAGTGGCTAAAAAAACAAGTTTTCCTCACATTTCGGTGACAGAAAGTTCTGGAATCTGAGAGGATCCTCAAATTTCCTTCCACCCAGCGTTCCCCCAAGTCTCCCGATAAAAATGATACCTCACTTGTGTGGGTAGGCCTAGCGCCCGCGACAGGAAACGCCCCAAAGCGCAACGTTGACACATCCAAATTTTTTGAAGAAAACAGAGGTGTTTTTTGCGAAGTGCCTACCTGTAGATTTTGGCCTCTAGCTCAGCCGGCACCTAGGGAAACCTACCAAACCTGTGCATTTCTGAAAACTAGAGACTTAGGGGAATCCAAGGAGGGGTGACTTGCGGGGCTCGGACCAGGTTCTGTTACCCAGAATCCTTTGCAAACCTCAAAAAGTGGCTAAAAAAACAAGTTTTCCTCACATTTCGGTGACAGAAAGTTCTGGAATCTGAGAGGAGCCAAAAATTCCCTTCCACCCGGCGTTCCCCCAAGTCTCCCGTTAAAAATGATACCTCACTTGTGTGGGTAGGCCTAGCGCCCGCGACAGGAAATGCCCCAAAACAGAACGTGGACACATCAAATTTTTTCATAGAAAACAGTGCCTACCTGTTGATTTTGGCCTCTAGCTCAGCCGGCACCTGGGGAAACCTAGCAAACCAGCACATTTTTAAAAACTAGAAACCCAGGGGAATCCAAGATGAGGTGACTTGTGGGGCTCGGACCAGGTTCTGTTACCCAGAATCCTTTGTAAACCTCAAAATGTGGCTAAAATAGCATGTTTTCCTCACATTTCGGTGACAGAAAGTTCTGGAATCTGAGAGGAGCCACAAATTTCCTTCCACCCAGCGTTCCCCCAAGTCTCCCGATAAATATGATACCTCACTTGTGTGGTTAGGCCTGGTGCCTGCGACAGGAATAGATCACACAACGGTCAATGTTGGTCCTTACGTGAGGCAGCTGTTGACCCTGGGGTGATCCATTCCTGACACAGGCACTAGATGTAGGCACTCAAGTGGGGTAGTGTTTTTATCAGGACAGGTGAGGAGTCACTGGGTGGTAGGAATGTTGTGGATCCCAGCATATTCCTGTAGTTTGTGTGACAGAAATGCGAGAAAAATAGAGGTTTTTTTCAACATTTCAGCTTTGCAGGGTATTCTGGGTAAGAAAACTTTGGGGAATCCACACAAGTCACACCTCTGTGGACTCCCCCGAATGTCTAGTTTCCAGAAATGTTTGGGTTTAGTGTGTTTCTCTATATGGCCGCCGAATCCAGGACCAAAAACACAGGTGCCTGCCTTACAAAACCAGTTTGTTTTGCCATAGACAATTTTGATGTCTCCACAATATGATTTGGGTGGTGGAATTTGGGGCTGAACTAAATTGGTGAGCTCCCAAGAGAGCACTCTCTCTCTGCTTGCCGCCGCATTCACCTGCTCTCTGGGTTGGCCTAACCCACTATTACCCAGTTGCACGAACAGCTGTCCTCATCACCTTCCTCATAATGTACTGGAAGAGGAGTTTTCGAATGGGACTCCTCTGACTGAAAAATCACTCCCAGAGTCTGCGCCATTATCCTATCCCTCAGATGCTGTCTCAGTATCTGATGTCTCAGTCTCTGATCCTATGTCAGAGCGGTCCTCTATAGCCCGAGTGCAGGCAGCAGTCATCCATCAAGATGCCATCTCTGCTATTGGCTAAACTGTTGCTCTAAAACACTAGCCTACGTAGACAGTCACAAAATCGATGGTGTGTGTGAGATACGTGCAACAGTAGAGGCCACCTTACCTGCGCTTCTTCCCTCAATCAGCACTACTTTCAAGACACTCAAAAAACACCTTGTCACATACCATTCGTCACAGTCTTTAGCACCTCCTGCGCCAAGTCCAACAATCATTATTGGTGCTCCCACTCCCTCCTCCTCGGATTCCCTCATTACCACCCAGCAAAAGTGCCCTTCATCTCTCCATAGACTTTACTAATGTACTCAGCTATTTACATAAAATACAGATGTGCTCTTTGCAGTAGGCATATAAACCTTCTGCGCTTCTTTATGGCACTAAAACTGCCACTAGACAAGTCGGACCCTTTTCCACCCAGGGAAACCACACACATATTGACAAAAGTGATATATATATGACAGCCAACCACCTGAAACTCAACTCAAGCAAAACCGAAATAATCCTCTTTGGCCCACACAAAAACACCTGGGACCCCCCATGGTGTCCCACCACGCTAGGCCCTGCACCCACCCCGCCAACCACGCACGCAACCTCAGCATCATCCTAGACTCCTCCCTCTCGATGACCCAACAAATCAACGCTCTTACCTCCTCATGCTTCAACAAACTCCGTATACTGAAAAACATTCAAATGGATCCCCACAGAGACCAGAAAAACTGTCACTCACGCACTCATCAGCAGCAGGCTTGATTACGGAAACGCCCTTTACGCCGGCACCACTCTAAAACTCAAGCGCAAACTACACGCATCCAGAACTCAGCAGCACGACTCATCCTCGACCTCCGCCGACACGAACACATCTCTCCACACCTCAAATCCCTCCACTGGCTCCCCATTGACAAAAGGATCACCTTCAAGATCCTCATCCTCGCACACAAATCACTCCACAACACAGGCCCTGCCTACCTCAACGAGAGTCAACTTCCACACCCCCACACGAAACGTCCGCTCAGCTGACCTCTCTCTCGCCTCTGTCCCCCCCATCAAACACACCACCACCGGGGGCAGATCCTTCTCCTACTTTGCACCCAAAACCTGGAACGCACTCACAACCCACCTTCGCAAGACACAAAACCTACTTCTTTTCAGGAAGGGCCTCAAAACCTGGCTTTTTGAACAGTGAACCTCCCAGCCCCCAACTGAAGGGGAGTGCAGTTCCAACTAATTGTGGGTGCCATTTATTGTTAGACTCGTTTCTGTCTGAAGCTAAAAGGAGGCCTGTGCTCTGTCTTCTGTCCTTAGTGTTCAGACAAGATTTACGGCCTCCTGTGATGTGACCACATTCCAGGGATTGTTAACGCTTCGCTTGATGAACACGGTGTAGCATTGGGGCGAGGAGGGCAGCGCTACGCAATAGCAGTTTGGGCGCATGCATAAACGCATTTTTTTGCATTAATTTACCCCACACAATTAATTAACGCTTCCCAGTGTCAGTATTAAAACTAAAATTGAGAACAAGTTAATGCAAGGTTACCTGACTTGAGAATCCGAAGTAACCGTGTGATTGTAGTTAGTCTCCTATTCCGTTTACTGAAGATTCTGTGTTCTGCATTTGTGAAAGACGCGTGGATACAGGGAATTACTGCTAATCATCCACTCACATGTTAGGCAACATTTGCATTAATTTTGAATGTATAAATTAGAAACTTTGCCGCTCGGTCACATCACAGGCAGATTATCAGCCTTGGTGCCCGGCCAGGCCAGCCTAGACAAAGCCCAGAGGAGCTACACCCCCAGAACGTCCTCTGCAGAGCGCAAGTGCATCTCTTGGCGCCACAACACCTCCAAACTTGCCCACAAGTCACCAGAGCAGGCACCAACCCCAGCGGTCAGAATGCATTAAGTGGGTGAACTATTGCCGCCCCAGTGGGGCATCTGCCCAAAAGCAAAGCCTACCCCAGATGGAAAATAGGTAGGGCATGATAATTATAGCGGTTAGAAGCTGTAGCAAGGTAGTTCGCCAGACACTGCGTGGGAGAACCGTCGAAATGATGTGTCTGAGAAGGCAAGGAGGAACAATGTGCTCCCCAAATGATTTACCACCACCGCTCCATGCTAACGTATCACACTCAAGGAAAACACGGGGGACAGCCAGAAAACCTGCGACCGCAAACAGGTAGTTTAAACAAATGTCATAAATCTTACCACAAAGCACAAATCAAACCAACCGAGATAGAATGTAAATAAGCCAGGGCAATCTGGCCCAGGAATTGAGAAGAGTCTCACCCTACATATCGGATGTTTCCAACATGAGGTCATCCTTGTAAACCCCCGTGCAGCAGAGTTTCTGAGTAATGTGATTGGCATCGAGTTGCTATTACATTTGATATTCTAATCTCCCCGATCCTCTCGGAATGCGGAATAACTGTATTCTATTTAGACTGGGCGCAATCCCCTCTCTACTGATTCCTTTTAATTGCACCGCAAGTGCGATCCTACGGACTGTCCCATTTGGATGCCAGGTGGGCAACCGGAGATGCCGAGCAAACCCTATCCCCGGCATCCCTTTGTGTTCCTTCACTTACAATATGATGGCACGGCCCCCAGCTAACTATAAAGAGTACTGGGGATCTGATCCCTCTGCGCTTGCATAGTAAAGGCTCCCTGGGGCCTACGTTATGCAGCGCCAGCCTTATATGTAAAAATACCGGCTAGTGTCAGGCACCTCCACTCCCAACCTCCCATCTCCAGATATGGAGGAATGCCACTAGATCTTCGGACAGCCTTACCCTACCACCCTCTTCCCAAGGCCTAACCAGGACACCCCTCCCCTATTACAGCTGCGATAAACTGCTGAAATTAGAAACCCTCTTCATCCGTGACTGCACCTCTCCTGATAATGGCTCACAGACCCATTTGCTTGGTGCGGATATATGAAAAGTAATGCAGTACTCTTACAAGCCCCTTGAACAATGTGCTATTATCCAGCGGAGAGCGTGGCACAACAGAACGGACCTCTTTGCAATGAAATGTAAGCCCTGGTGCTGGAAAGGAGACAGGAGAGTGAAGAAACGAAATAACCAAACTAAAGGCAAATAAAAGTATCTGTGGGGGGAAATGACCCAGAGCTGTTCTCCCTCCGTAAGGCTGTAGAATTCCTGAATCTCATTTCACAATTGCGTGCGCACCCCATCTTCTCCCCATACCTGCCCTAAAGTCACTCGTATTGTTTGCCTTTTGTTGAGAATGGGGAGCGCTATGTCTAGTGCTAGCCTAAATGATGGCTGGTTCCTCTCTGCTCTTGAGGGACCCTCTCAGCTAATCTCCTTGCACACTTACGCCTCTGCTCCGATTCCCTTCACCACTCTGCAATGTCACCAACCAATCCATACATCATAGCTTTTCCTCTTGCCCCAGCCACACTGCTCCCCAAGTCTTCCCAAAATAACTCCCCCATCACCTCAACAATGCAGTAGCAGCACCTCTGTCCTCTGAAGAATCCCCAGGAGAAAGAGGGCCCATGCCAGGCACCCGCAGTTAAATACCTTCCATGCCACATTCCTATCACTAAATTTACGACTGGGCTGGACCCAGTGTCCCATTTCTTAACCAGTAACCTTCCTTGCCTGCCTTATCTCCCTCCCTTACACCTGCCAACTCCGGGTTCTGCTCCCTGGGGGATGGCCTCCACTAAGGCCCATGGTCCAGCCATATCTCCCCCCTCCCCCCCCCCCGAACCAAGGGGCACTTCCTGCTTCTTTATTCCACTCTTGCATGTTTTATTCAGTTCTTCTTTCTCAACGTGTCACTGATTTTCTATAATTCTCTGTATTTTTATTTTGTTCTGCCCTGCCTTATCTCTTGCTATAGGCCAGAAGCTGATGAAAAATAACTCCTGGTTCCCAGCAATCAATGATGCTTCCCACCTCCAGTACAAAAGAACATGCAACGGCTGAAAACTAACTACGCAGACTGCACTCCTGGAAATTCTTTTCTGCTGTTTTTTTTAATGATTACACTCCAAACCACAGTGAGAGTCGAAACGCGTTAAAGGACGGGCAAAAGGTGGTTTGGAGTGAAGTCACGGAAAAAGAAAAGTGCAGGGAAGAATCTCCAGGAGTGCGTCGTCTGTTTGAATTGAAACGTTGTCACAGGTTTGGTCTACGTGAACGCCGCACCGGAAGACAGAAAACTAATTTCACAGAGTATACAAACAAGAGTCGTAGCACTCGTGGTATAAAGACAGAGTTAGAAGTTGTTCGTATGTTCAGTATTCTTCGTAAATTATCAACCAAACTTATGTTTATATCACAATCCGAGTTTTATTAGTACTGTTCAACAATCCTCCACAAGAACAGCTTATTTGAATGTTCAGATATCCTCCAAAAGAACAGCCATTAGTACTGTTCAACAATCCTCCACAAGAACAGCCTATTTAAATGTTCAGATATCCTCCAAAAGAACAGCCAACACGTGTTTCATCCTCTGAGAAGTATCTCTCATTGAGGACTTCATCAGGGCTTACTGTACTTCATAAGTTCAAAACTATCATATCGTTCAGTATTCTTCGAATATTGTCTCCATCAGAATGTCCGAATAACTTAATAAAGGAAAAAAGGGAGGAACGCCGCGCGGTCTAATTCACCCGCAGCGTTCCCGAATCTAGTGGCTGCGATGTATCTTGATATTATTCGGGCCACCGACCACGGGAGCACCGCCAACAGGCTGGCGGTGCTCCCACGAGCATTCTGACCGCGGCGGTTCAGCCGCGGTCAGAAGCGGCAAGTCGGCGGGCTCCCGCCGACTTACCGCTGCTCGGGGGAATCCTTCATGGCTGCGGAGCGCGCTCCGCCGCCATGAGGATTCTGACAGCCCCTACCGCCATCCTGTTCATGGCGGGAAACCCGCCATGAACAGGATGGCGGTAGGGGGTGCCGCGGGGCCCCTGGGGGCCCCTGCCGTGCCCATGCCAATGGCATGGGCACGGCAGGGGCCCCCGTAAGAGGGCCCCGCAAAGTATTTCAGTGTCTGCCTTGCAGACACTGAAATACGCGACGGGTGCAACTGCACCCGTCGCACCCCGGCAACTACGCCGGCTCAATTCTGAGCCGGCGTCCTCATTGCAGGGGCATTTCCTCTGGGCCGGCGGGCGCTCTTTTGGAGAGCGCCCGCCGGCCCAGAGGAAATGTCTGAATGGCCGCCGCGGTCTTTTGACCGCGGTGCGGTCATTTGGCGGCGGTACTATGACGGACGGCCTCCGCCGTCCGCCATAGTCAGAATCACCCCCTTAGTATGCACAAAGAATGTCACATTTTGAATTTAGCACCTTCACAGAAAATCCAAAGGCCCAGGATAAATGTGCGCACTTCAACAAACACTACACATCAACGTTTTTATTGCCAAGAAATGATCGCGCATACTATTGCCGATCTGAGCATCAAGTTTTACATGCTGGAAATGAATCGTGCACACTGTCGATTCGAACAAGAATATGCAAATGCTATGAAATGATCGCGCAAGCTGTTGCCGATCTGAACACCAAGGTTTACATGCAGGAAATGAATCGCGCACACTGACGATTCGAACAAGAATATGCAAATGCCATGAAATGATCGCTCAAGCTGTTGCCAATCTGAACACCAAGGTTTACATTAGAGCAATGATTTGCGTACTCTGAAAGTTAAACAAGTAGGCCCAAAACTCAAGAGTCTTTGAGAACAGGGTCGGGGGGCCCGCCCGACCTCCGCTTTACCACCCAGCTCAAGGATCACCAAAATAATGCGGGGCAGGCCTGGAACATCAAGGTAGGCCTCCGGAACAGGAGCTCAGGAAATTGCTGCGGCTCTGCACTGGGACCTCTGAATAGTGAGCACGTGGAGCTGGGCTGGCTCCCTTGTATAGAGTCTGGCCCAGCCCACAACCACACCCAGTCATGCTGCAGAGAAAGCTTCTAGAAGGTCCTAGAAAGGGACCACACCCTAACACACTCAGTAAGTCTGCAGCAATACCTTGCAAATGAACAGTTATTGCAAACATCATTATTAGTGTTTTTCAATGTTCAAGTCTTCAATGCAAAAGGTTAACATACTGCATATAAACACAATGCATTAATTATGCTCTTGCATAAAGGCTGGGTTTTTGCATTTTTGTCGCCCGTAGAGAGCGCACTGTCCTGATGTTGACACAAGGTCTCTGGAGCATTCAAAAAAGCAAAGGAAAAACTGACAAGGCTGTCTAGATTGTAGTTAAACATGCAGACACTGTCATGCACAAATGTGCACACACTGTTTCAGAGCTCGCTGTATTCAAACTGCCTATTTCTTTATCTGCTGTGTCTGTGCCCTTTTTTAGGTCGAGCATAGCAGTGCTCAAGCGCTGCTTTTTTAGGGCGAGCATAGCAGTGCACAAGCACTACTTTTCCGATGTGTTAGTATCTATGTGGGCTTTTAACCATGTCCACCTCAAGCCCATCACTTTCATTCGTTCGTGGGCTTGTCTTTCAAAAATCCTTTGATGACATTGGTAAATGCTTTACATCTGTCCCACCTTGCAGCGGTTTTGTCACTTCCTTGGATAATTGCATGTGTGCCTATATGTTTGACTGCAAGCTGACTTCTTTTTTCCTTTTGTGTCTCTCCTTCGCGCTCACGGCGGCCGTGGTGCTTTGAATTCACTTGTTTTTAAGTTAAGTTAAACAAAAAGCGGATGACCTTGCAAAGGTGATGTATGTGGTTGCTAGGTTTCATAAGTACATCTTGTATTTCTGCAACTGTTTCAGGCAGTTTATAATGTCTGGCAGTTTGGCCGGAGGTTCCATTGTGAGGAGAGATGTTGGGAATGCTGTGACCTGGGCTTTAGTGGTCTGCAGGCACACGTTAACCTTCCGCCCAGCTGTACCACTTCACCTTGTAATCAAGGCTTGAGGATGTTAGCTCAGTCTGTACCCTCTCAGTAGATTCCTTGAACTGAGTTCATAATTTACTTTACCCTGACACAAAATACCCTTTCCAATGGCTTCAGTGCACATTGTATGGTTACAAGTTGTCCACTACTTGTAGAATAGTGTGTTTTCAGATGGTGGGCTGGTTGCACCTCGCCCAACAGTTTAACCTTTTTGATACCCTTTTTATTTCAGTTTTTATATGGCACAAACCTAGCCCAACAGTGTTAAAGTGTTTTATATGAGTACCAGATTATATCATACAAGGTCATATTTTTTGTTGATACCGGGGATTAAGGTATTTTATCAGAATCACAAGATGTTGAGCTGATGCAGAGACTCGAACCTCGTTGCTCAGTTTCAAAGTTGGCTGTGTTTGGCCACAACCCCTTCACTTTCCTCCTCTGTTATGAAATCACTGTAAAAACATTAACTGTCCAAGGTCATTCATTTACCTTACTGAAAATCATAGTAATTTTGAGTGAAAATCTATTTTTAGTAAAGGTATTGATTTAATTAGTTTATGACTACAACTAAGGCAATAGAGAGCGTTGTTTTCAAGTTACGTCTGAAAGCACCATACAAAATAGTTGTTTTTTTGTATTTGATTAACTTGAAGTTCTGTTTAAAAGTTCGCTTTTTAAAATTTGCTTGTTTTCTTTTTTGTGTTGAATACAGATTACTACTGTTTGCTTTACTTAAACTTGCATCTCAGTTCTTTAAATTGGAGTGCCAACACAGAAGCTTACTCTACTTCATATTCTATGCAACCATGTGTCCCCCTTTAAAAAAAAGAAAAGTACACATTTGAGCTAGACATTTTTTGTTGAAATCTGCACTTTAATCTAGAGTTTGTGGACTGAGGCAAGTTTGGTAAATTTGTAATTATTTGGTAAACACTGCATTTGCAGAATCACGTAATTCCAATTGCATTGACCATAGACTGCCTTTTTCCTGATCTGATGCTTAAGTTTTTGCTGGTCTAGATGAAAAAGCCCAAGTACACGACCTACACACTGCTTCATTTGTTAAAATGAATAAAAAAAATTCTTTGCTCAAGGTTTATTTTTTAAAGCTCATTATTGGGGTTGCTGTTTCCTGAAAACCAAGGCTATATAGTTTTGATTCACGTCATGCCTCAATCTTCCACTTTCAGTCTTTTATTTCATCATTGCAAGCACTTCTACATCCCTTCTTTCTTCCTTTGTCACTGTATTCCTATCTTCCTTTCTCCATTGTCCGTCCTTATCTTGTGTCCCGGGTCAAGCTCTCTTGGTGATTAATAAGCCTTAGGTGCTCAAAAATGAGTGCCTGTGTCCACGGTCTGCAACCACTGGCATACATTCAGTACATCTGTTACATCTATCCAGTCAATGTGCACGTGCAAGCACCCAGGAACAAACAGAATGAGGAAACCCGCAGATAATCACTTCATATATGTATTGTTAATCATTGCATGTGCTTTCTCTCCAAAGTGTGCACTCTGGAAACAGTGCAACTAAGATGGCATGAAAGGGCTGTCTGTGATCAAATAATTTTGATCCTCCTTCTCTTGTACCTGCACAGGCATGTTAAAGGGGCAGGTCCATCTGTTTCTGGTTTGTGAGCCTTGACCTAATTTGATTTTTAGGTCTTGTCACAGCAGTGCACTCTCTTGAGTGGCCTAGAGTGCTAACTTTTGGTGGTGAGGACTGCTTTGTGTATCTGTTCTGGCCTTTCCTCAGCAGTATTAGTTTTATTCATGGAGTTGCTATGATGAGGGCTGTAGTTTCAGTGGGGGTGTTTGGGGTATGTTACCTCCCTAATAAATGTTTCCTCTAATAAGTCATTGGCTTTTAGGTGCATGCTGTCAGGTTTGATGACGCCTCTGTCAGATTTCACAGAGAACGGTTACACACACGCACGCTGGCAAGAACACACACTCTGTTTCTCTTTTTCTGTGTTTTGAAGGTCTTCGCGAAAGTTGGTAATTTTGCAAAAGATTGCTTCCAACTTAGTACCCCTAACAACTCAGACTCCACTTGCTTTCCACTGTAGCTTAAACCCCTCACATGCCCCACTTGTTGCACAATATATTTAAATAGGATATGCCAGTGTGATTGTTGGAAAATATGAAGCCCCCCTGCCAACCCCACAATTTTACTGACCAAGATACGCCACTGGCTACAACTTGTCCTTCATGTGTGACTGTCTACTTGAGAATTGGCCTATCAGAAGGTAACTCTTTGATCTATGTGTTGCTTGAAACCTCGTTGGCTTTTTTTATCCACCAGTCATATGCTGGGGTCTTCAATCTATTTTATGAGGGTTCTAATAAATTATCATACTTTATAGAGTATTGATTTTGGCTTTTTGAGACATTCAGTACTGTGGTATTTTTATAGTGTGAACCTAGTCAGCAGGCAGCCCAGCGCTATATAGGATCAAAGGAAACGATACAGTAAACAAGTGATTGGAGAGGAAGCTGGGTTCTGAGAAGGTTGGTAGACTGCAACTACATAATGATATGGTGCTCTTGTGTCTCTTTCTAAAAAAGTTGGAGTAGGGTTGGGGCATTCCTGACAGATACAGGGATGCTGTTCTCGGTGCACAAATGGAGAAAGCTTGTTGATTTGTCTTTTTTTTTCTTTTTAGGTTGAGCGCGCAAATGATTCGACCTGTTGTAAGTCTTGTGGGCTTTTAACAATGCCCTCTGCAAACCCATCACTATAATTCGTTCATGGGCTTGCCTTTCAAAAATCCTTTGTCATCATTAGTAAATGCTTTACGTTTGTCCCTCCTTGTGGCGGTTTTGTTACCGCATTGGAAACCGGCCCTGTTACATGGATAAGTTGAGGGAATTAAGAACAGCAGCACCATGAGCTGGGGAGGGAAAAAACATCGCATAGGCATTTGATGCACACATGGCTCCACTATGGTTGTGTGTCACTGTATCACAGTGAAGAACACTGAGAGTCACTACATTGTGGCCACCACATAAAACGTCACTACCTCAGGAGTACCATTAGAGCTCAATGTTGCAGGTGGGGTAATATTTTTTATGTATTTACATATACATATATGCAATTTCAATGGTATGAAATAAAGCACCTGCTCCACTTTTTGATCCTGATTAATAATAGGTCCCAAAACCTAGAGACAGAAATGTAGGAACTCCTGATGAGAGCCCGCAATGTAATGGAGGGATACCATTAGCATTCTGTGGTTCATTCTCTGATTTAGCATACATTGTTGTGTTAAGGTCATAGTTTTGAAATGGATGAAGAAGGTCTACAGCCAATCCACTCATAGATATTTAGAGGTTTGTATGTGGTGTTCCTTGATGAAAATCAGGTCCAGGGTAGAGTCAATTTTATAAGCAGTTTACATGATATGTTGGATTAGGTTGTCATCCGATAGGAAGGATTTGATGAAGGATGCACAAGATGCTTTATCATGCTCCTATTAGAGGATGAATTCTCACAGGCAAATCTGATCAGGTAATGAATTCTGCCTGGCAAATCTGATCACATGAAAGGTGAGTTGATTAGTGCTACAGTCAGGAAATTTGCTAATAAAACTGGATTTGTGCTGCCTGGTGAGCAGTCTAAGATGTTCTGCCTTAGGTGTAGTGCCTGTAAGCTCTATTTAAAAAAATCCTTATGGCTAAAGGTAATGCTCCACCAATTATTTCTACTCTATTGAGGTAAAAGAAAGTGTTTCCTAGTGATAAAATGGTCATCTTTAGAGTATGGGCAGAGGCAGATCCAGTGAATGCAATAACATCATAGTCACAGATTTGATAAGGACAGCTAGTGAAGTTAGAGAAAGCAGACCTAGGGAACAGGTGGACAGCTATGATGTGTTGTGTGTGACATGTTTCACTGACAAGGGATGACACTTTGGCGGTTACATGAGCATATTGCTCTTTGTCAGAAATGGTGTCGCTAGTTGGCAGAGGTATTCACCTTTGTCCAAATAGTGACCTCAATCCTAGTCAGGGTAAATCACACACAATCCAAATTATCCTATGCACACCCTCTCGTAGCTTAGCACTGAGCAGTCAGGCTCAACTTAGAAGGCAATGTGTAAAGTATTTGTGCAATAAATCATACAGCAACACAGTGAAAATACCACACAAATACACCACCTGAAAAAGATATGAAATTTAAGGTCAAAACGATAAAGATTCAGTAAGCACAAGTTGAGATATCACTTTTGCAAGATTAAGAAGAGTCTTAAATCTTAGAAATTAACAGTTGTCTCTTGGTTTCACAAAGTACCTGGTTTGCGTAAAAAATAACAAGCACGGAGATCGCAGAGGAACAGATGCATGGAAAAATAGGGTGTGTGTCAGAATTTCCAGCGTGGCACAGATAATGCGTTGTTTCTTTACACGCTGCAAGGGGCTTTGCATCAATTTCTGGAGCACAGTCTTGGTTCCTCACTGTGATGTGGGGATCTTTTTGATGCCCAGGGATGGTGCGTGGAAATCCTGTGCGTGAGGGACCAAGTCAAAGGCACTGTGTCAATCTATTATACGGAGCTTCAAATTTTCTTTCGTATGGCAGGTGCTGTGTCGATTCTTCACACCGGAAGGCGGGCTGCATCATTCCAGTTCCACTGTACATCAATTTGGTAGGGCTGTGTGTCGAATTTCCAGCCACAAGTTGGGCTGTATCATTCCAGTTCGGCTGTGCGGCGAGTGTCTCGTCGCAAGGCAGGCTGTGTGTCAAATTTCAGCGCACAAAGAGTTCCTTGAAAAGATGAAGGTTTTTTTGGCCCTGAGACTTCAGAAAACAGGAGGCAAGGTCAATCCAAGCCCTTGGAGAGAACTTCTCAGCAAAGTCAGTGGGCAGCAGGGCAGCAAGGCAACAGAGGGCAGCAGACCTTCACAGCAAAGCAGTCCAGATGAGTCCTTTGGGCAGCCAGGCAGTTCCTCTTGACAAGTCCAGAAGTGTCTGAGTTGGTGGGGTCAGATACCCAGATCATATACCCCAAAATGCCATTGAAGTGGGGGAGACTTCAAAGAGTGGTTTTGAAGTGCATAAGGTCCCCTTTTAGTACAGATCTGTCTGCCAGGGTCCCAGTAGGGGTTTTGGCGGTCCATTGTGTGAGGGCAGGCCACTATCCTTTGAAATGTAAGTGTCAGGCCTTCCACCCTCCCAGCCCAGGAAGACCAATTCAGTATGCAGATGAGTGCAGGTGTGATTGAGTATCCTGTGTTTGTGGTTGCCTGGATGAAATGCACAAGGGAGCTGTCAACCAACCCAGATGTGGATTGGAGACAGGCTGTAAGGCACAGATGGATTTTAAGGGCTGAGAAATTCTCACTTTCTAAAAGTGGCATTTCTAAAATAGTAATGTAAAATCAAATCTCACCAATAAGCAGGATTTTGTATTACCATTCTGGCCATACAAAATATGACCTGCTTACCCCTTTCTGATCAGAATCTACCACTCAAACAGTATATGTGGGAAGCCCTAATGCTATCCAAGGAAAGGAGCAGGCCTCACAGTAGTGGAAAACAAATTAAAGAGATTTCCACTACCAGGACATATAAAACACACATGTATATGGCCTGTCTTCTACCTACATAGCACCCTGCCCTATGGGTGACCTAGAGCCTACGTTAGGGGTGACATATGTAGAATAAGGGACATTTAAGGCTTGGGAAAGTACTTTTAAATGCCAAGTCGAAGTGGAAGTGAAACAGCACACCCAGGCCTTGCAATGGCAGGTCTAAGACATGGTTAAGGGGCTACCTATGTGGGTGGCACAACCAGTGCTACAGGCCCACTAGTAGCATTCAATTTACAGGCCCTTGGGACATGTAGTACACTTTACTAGGGTAAATCGAATATGCCAATTGGGAATGAACTAATGTTACCATGTTTAAGGGAGAGAGCATATGTACTTTAGCACTGGTTAGCAGTGGTAAATTGCGCAGAGTCCTAAAACCAGCAAAAACAGTGTCAGAAATGTGGAGGGAGGCAGCCAAAACATTGGGGGATTACCACCCTAAGGCTATGAGGTCTAACAGTCTTTTATTGTGTTTAGCAGCAATAGCTCTGTTTAGTCTGGGAATAGAACGTTTTATGGGATTTCTGATGAGTATTTCAGTGAATAGTCTGAGTTAGAGGTAATGTGTACAAATGAATGGTCTGAGCCCTTGGTGTCTATTGTGCTATTCAGGAATACGTGTTTTGAACGAGGCATAAGAGGGATTTAAGGGATCAGTCCACAGGAGCATAATGGATGTTGAGAGTGTAGGAGGCTGGCCTGGCTTGTAGTGGGTACCATAGGTACTTACACCTTGTGTCAGGTCCAGTTATCCCTTATTAGTGTAGAAGAGGTTTTTCTAGCAGCTTAGGCTGATAGAAGGTAGCTATGGCAAAGCAGCTTAGGCTGAACTAGGAGACATGTAAAGCTCCTACTATACCACTGGTGTCATATGCACAATATCATAAGAAAACACAATACACAGAAGTACTAAAAATAAAGGTACTTTACTTTTATGACAATATGCCAAAAGTATCTCAGTGAGTACCCTCAGTATGAGGATAAGTTATATACACAAGATATATGTACACAAACCAAAATTAGGCAAGTAATAGCAAGACAAGTAATGCAAGCAGTGTAAAATCAGAGTAGATTGCAATAGGAGCACATTGGTATAGGGGCAACATAAACCATATACTCCAAAAGTGGAATGCGAACCACGAATGGACCCCAAACCTATGTGAGCTTGTAGATGGTCACTGGGACTGTAAGAAAACAGTGAGGGTTAGAAAAATAGCCCACCCCAAGACCCTGAAAGGTAGGTGTAAAGTGCACCTACTACCCCCAGAGAGCACAGAAGTCGTGATAGGGGGTTTCTGCAGGAAGAACAAATACCAGCAATGCAACAACAGTGGATTTCTGGACCTGAGTACCTGTAAGACAAGGGGAACAAGTCCAATAGTGGCAACAGTGTGGAGAGTGGGCAGGAGCCCAGGAAATGCCAGCTGAGGGTGCAAGGAAGCTGCCACCGGTTGGAAGAAGCTTGGAGTTCTGCAAGAAAGAAGAGAGCTAGGGACTTCTCCTTTGGAAGACAGATGTCCCGCGTCGCGATGAAGCTTGCAAAGGTATTCTCACGCAGAAAGACCGCAAACAAGCCTTGCTAGTTGCAGGGATTGCAATAAAGGTTTTTGGGTGCTGCTGTGGCCCAGGAGGGACCAGGATGTTGCCGCTTGGAGGAGGAGACAGAGAAGGCGCCCAGCAACTCAGGGAGCCCTCACAAAAGCAGGCAGCACCAGTAGAAGTACCTGAACAGGCACTTGGAAGAAAAGTAAACTGGAGTCCACCCGAAGTCACAAAAGGGAGTCCCACGATGCCGGAGGACAACTCAGAAGGTTGTGCACTGCAGGAAGTAGAGGCGGGGACCCAGGCTTGCCTGTGCACAAAGGAAATCCTGGAAGTGTGCACAGGAGCTGGAGCAGCTGCAAATCACGCGGTGCCCAGTAATGCAGTCTAGCGTGGGGAGGCAAGGACTTACCGCCACCAAACTTGGACTGAAGAGTCACTGGACTATGGGAGTCACTTGGACAGAGTTGCTGAGTTCCAGGGACCACGCTCATCGGGATGAGAGGGGACCCAGAGTACCAGTGATGCAGTCTTTTGGTGCCTGCATTAGTAGGGGGAAGATTCCGTCGACCCACGGGAGATTTCTTCAGAGCTCCTGGTGCAGGGTGAAGGTAGGCTACCCCCAGAGCATGCACCACCTGGAAACAGTTGAGAAAGCCGGCAGGATGAAGCGACACAAGGTTGCTAGTAGTCGTCTTGCTACTTTGTTGCGGTTTTGCAGGCGTCCTGAGCAGTCAGCTGTCGATCCTTTGGTAGAAGGTGAAGAGGGAGATGCAGAGGAACTCTGATGAGCTCTTGCATTCGTTATCTGGTGAGATCCCCAAAGCAGAGACCCTAAATAGCCAGAAAAGGAGGTTTGGCTTCCTAGGAAGGAGGATTGGCTACCAAGAGAGGCAAGAACCTATCAGAAGGAGCCTCTGACGTCACCTGCTGGCACTGGCCACTCAGAGCAGTCCAGTGTGCCACAGACATCTCTGTTTCCAAGATGGCAGAGGTCTGGGACACACTGGAGGAGCTCTGGGCACCTCATCTGGGAGGTGCGGGTCAGGGGAGTGGTCACTCCCCTTTCCTTTGTCCAGTTTCGCGCCAGAGCAGGGCTGGGGGATCCCTGAACCGGTGTAGACTGGCTTATGCAGAGATGGGCACCATCTGTGCCCATCAAAGCATTTCTAGAGGCTGGGGGAGGCTACTCCTCCCCAGCCTTCACACCTATTTCCAAAGGGAGAGGGTGTTACACCATCTCTCTGAGGAAATCCTTTGTTTTGCCTTCCTGGGCCAAGGCTGCCTGGACCCCAGGAGGGCAGAACCCTGTCTGAGGGGTTGGCAGCACCAGCAGCTGCAGTGGAGACCCCGGAAAGGCAGTTTGGCAGTACCAGGGTTCTGTGCTAGAGACCCGGGGGATCATGGAATTGTCCCCTCAATGCCAGATTGGCATTGTGGTGACAATTCCATGATCTTAGACATGTTACATGGCCATGTTCGGAGTTACCATTGTGACGCTGTACATAGGTAGTGACCTATGTACAGTGCACGCGTGTAATGGTGTCCCCGCACTCACAAAGTCCGGGGAATTTGCCCTGAACGATGTGGGGGCACCTTGGCCAGATCTTCGGATCACACTGGATCTTCAAGCCTTTGCAGATGTTCAAATTGATGCAAAATAATAGCAGTGGGTGAGGGGTTTGTGCTCTTATGTTGCAAATAATAAGGAAACAGGCTTCTTTCAGGTTCTTCCCCACTCATGCTCTTTTTGTCCCCATTCGGACTTTTAGCTGCCGGTTTTTCGACCTTGAGAGCACTGATATCCAAATATCAGGGCACATGTTCTGAATCCACTAAAAAAGGTATATTAAATTGGATGTCCCCAATTGGCAAGTAATGACTTACTTATAAATGCCTACTATAAGGTACCCAGGGCATGTACGGCAAAGTGTTCATTCAGGGCTACAGCACTGATCGTACCATCCTGTATGTGACAGTGTACTAAATGGCTCAAAGCCTTCCACTGCAGACTGGAAAAGTAGTGGTCCCACTGCTAGTTTGAATTTGTCATTACCATTGATGGCAACGTCACCACTCCCTTAGTAAGATATGTAAGTCTCACCTAGGGAAGACCCATGGAAGCCTATGACAGGGAGCTCTATCTTAGTAAGCATCACATATAGGTTTATATATGCCTTAGAAACATAACCTTTAAAGTTCTCATTTTGCTGAGGGAAAGTTTGTAGCCCCATTGGCTAACACAGGGTTACCGGCTGACATATCAGCTGGGCTAACTTCTGAATGAGACTTCGTAACTGGGTACTATAAAGTACCAAATTAATTGTGGCGTTAAATCCCACTTGATGCCCAGGTGGAAATTAATGTCACTATTAAATTAAGCAAATTTTTGAAAGTTTTTACTCTGTGAGGCAGCTGGTCCAGTGGCCTCACACAGGCCCTGGCCAACAAACAGCTTACTGCCCACCTGGGGAGACGTGTGAACTCCCAGGCTTCAGAACAAAGACAGCTGCTGCAGATATAGGTGTTACTTCCCCCTCAAAAAACCATTTGGGTTGTTATCCCAAAAGGAAAACGTCAAAGGGGAAGCCATTTTTGAAGGGCAAATGGTGATAACACTTCTGAGCAGGCTGCCTATTGTTCAATTGGACTAGCTGGAGACTGGGCCAGAAAGGGAAAACCTGTCACTAAATCAGTTTACCTGTGTACATGTAACCCTTAGGAAGCCACTCCGTTGGTATGGGTACCAAGCTCCTCACAGTCGAGAGAAGGTCCCAACATCTTGAGAGAGTAACTGCTTTCTCAGCTAGGGGCACTTTTTTTGGATAAAATGGGCACCCCTGGGAGCCTGAATCCTCGAAAGGGCTGCACCCAGGGCACTTAGTGCTAGTGAAGTTTGGACTGTGCCTGTGACTCCTAGCTCAGAGAAAAGTGGATTCCCAGTCCCATATAGAAATAGTGATTTCAAGGATCAGTTGTCTGGGCCCCTGGAGCACAACCAGGGACATTAAAGCCGAAGAAGCCGAAACCGATGAAGCAGAAGCTGAGGAATCACTGCTGACCACCACCGGGTGCTGGAAGAGACTAATCCATGGTAGGCCAAAATTTGCAGCCAAGTCTGCTGGACCTGGGACTGCTGTCGGATTTTATATTGGTCACCCAGGTGGGGGACTAGCCCTAATCAAGGACATTTGCTGTGACTGCTGTGTTAAGATATCATTAGCCCAGCCATAGCTGGCTTCCTATTGTTCCAAAGTGGACGTTGTGGGACTCTGAGTTCAGTGGTCAAATCGCCCCACCTTACCCGTGGACCGGGCAATCACCCACGGCTCACCACTGTTGAACGCACAACACCAGGAGCATCTTTGAGCATCTTTTCATCCTGCATCCTCAGGATCAAGACCACTCTGTTGTCGTCTATGGCGTTTTTTGCCTAAAGACTGAAAATGGACTGGAGGTGGCCTGGTAACTTTCTAAAGTAACTTTTCTGCACCCCTAGACCTCTGCCCGGCTGGATTTGGGCACTCAAGTCAGGCTGGAGTTGCCAAACTCTTTTAAACTTTTTGTTGACCAGTGCTTGTTTGCAGTTACAATAAAAAGTGCAGTTATAATTAAAAGTGTGAATATGTTTAAAAATCGATTTGACTGTAACCATCTGGTGGATTTCGCTCATTTAAGTTTCTAAAAAGTCATAAAAATATAATCTATTTTTTATGAATTGGTGTCCTGATTCTTTTGTGTTGTGTGACTTTCTTATTCCGTTGTTTGATATTGTTAAATGTTTTACACTAAGGGCTAGATGTATATAGCTTTTTTCTTGTTGGAAATGGCCCGATTCGCAGAGTCGAGCCGATTGCGACAAGAAAAAAGCATTTTGGTGTATACAAACCCTACTTTGAGATTTGGTAATCTATTTAGAGAATAGCAAAATAGGTTTGCAAGTCGCTATTTGAAAGCCGGGGGCGTCCCTTCCAATTAGTGAGCCGCAGTGGTATGTAAAATTGTTTTGCGACTGTGAATGAGGTTGCAAAACAATCACAGTTAACCCATTCGCAAACAGGAAGGTGTCCCCAAGGGGAGCAACACTTTTTCAGAGTATGCAGTGGCCCCATGGACCACTGTTTTTTTTTTGTAATGCATCCCGTTTTCCTTTGAGGAAAACGGGGCTGCATTTAAAAAAGAAAAACGCTTTATTTACAAAGCAGTCACAGGCATGGTGGTCTGCTGTCCCCAGCAGGCTACCATCCCTGTGAGTGCAGCAATTCTCAATGAGGCTGCAAATTGAATATTAATGCGGTAGATCATTTGCGACCACCACTGAGAATCGCAAACAGTGTTCTTGACACTTGATTCCCAAACGGATCGCAAATTGCAAGTCGCAAAAGAAAACTTTATACATCTGGCCTTAAGTTTGTTTGTGCAAGCCATGCTGCTCAAAGGCCATAGCATCCTAGGGTTGAGCTTAATGTTGTTCAAATAAGTCTGACTAGACCCAAGACAGTTTTCCTGAGTGTATTCTATGACCATATCATATAACACACCCAAATACTCACACAAATAAGTTCCATTTTATTTAAAGGTGAATGTAGGGATTTATTACTGTTGTTTTTAAAATAATCAATAAGAAAGAGCCTTTCACGCTGCTTTACAAAGATATCTTTACATTATACCAGATTTGACCAATGCTATTGGAGAAAACTGAGCATTTGCAACACATTTTGCCAGATAATCCTTATGGGAGAAACCCTAATGCCATGAAAAGTAATCTTTAGACCCTTCTGATGTTCAGGTTAAGCTACTTATCTACACTAATTTTAAATGTACCCTTTGACACTGAGGGCCAGAGTTATCATAATGTTGCTTCGCCTTTGCACCATGCAAGAGGGTGCAAGAGCAATGCAACACTAGTCAGGTTTATCTAGCCAAGCAAGGCTGCCTTGTGGGGCCTTTCATGGCTTGATAAACCTGGATTAATGAAAGGCTGCTCAAATTGCTGCCTTGCGTTACTCTGCCCCCGTGAGGCATTCCATAGGTGAAGTACAGGTTTTCCCAATCATCCACTTATGGTTTTTTGTGCATTTCCATATTTACTATTAGTGGTAGGCTTGGGAATGCATCAACATTCTATACCTCCTCAGGGGACGCCTAACGAGTAGAAATATCTTCATTTCTCCTCTTCGTTATCTTTCTACGTGTGTTGCATTCTGCAAGCATCCATAGAAAAAGAAAACTGCCGCTGAGGATTGTTTTTGTGCAGGAAGGTGTCCCCTCCTACACAAATACAATCCTGCCTGCAACTCAGGCACCCTTACACCATGAAGCAATCTGGCCCTGATTCTCTCAAAGGTTCATCCGAGGAGAACAGTAAGTCCACCACCCCTGACTTGTAAAGTGGTGTTTAAATTTTACAAATTTTTAACCAATTTTACAGCCCCAATATATTTACAAATGGTCCTTTTGTCACTTACCATTTGTCCATACACCACCTGATTGCAAATGGCTTATTGGCACTAGTAATCAGTAGCCTTGGGCTAGACTACCTATGTACATAACTTATGCAAATCATATGAAGATCTCTTCTTGACGTGTCATACTGAATGGGGAGAGGGTCAAATAAAAAGAGGTATTAATCTTCACACCCACCTGATCTGGCCAGCATATATTTGAGTTCTCCTAGGCCAGCGTAAACACATTTCCAGCTTTACAGAGCATTTAGAGAGGAAGATTGGGCCGCTTGTCTTTTGCATGTAATCATGGCCATGCCCAGTGGCAGGGGATTACCATAATACAATCTCTGGAATTGCCTGAAGGCTGGCACTGTGGCACTGTGTATTCCTACACCCCAAAGTTAAAGTGGGGAAAAAGTTAAAATGTTAGGTAGCTGACACCTGCCCAAGACGTTTCTGTACTCACCACTCTCTACTGTGTCAACACATTTGGCTATCATTACACCTCCTGACTTGTCAAAGGGCATGGAGAATATGTTCCCCTTAAGAAACCCCCCTTATTGAAGTTTGAGGGAATCGTTTCTCAACACGCCTACATTACCTAGGGGTAGGAGCCTTTGAATATATCACCCACTATCCATTCACGAGTACTTGGAGCATTTTGTTATATCCCCAATTTACCCAAGAGCACATAGTGACAATGTGCATCCAAACTAACAGTATTAAAAAAGTACAGGGCCTTTTATAACGCACCTTGCTTTATCAAATGGCAGGTGGTACTAAGTAAGTACACTGCCTTGCTAAATAATGCTAACTGGTTAATCCTTCCTACCATTCCTTCTTGCCCAAAAACATAGGACATCTGGGCCTGCCACAGTGAACATTGCTTTGCGGCGCTAGTTACTGTAAGTACATGTTCACATTCATCTATGCTTGTTCTACTTTTAAATGCTATGCACCCAGTCTTGTGGGTTCAAGACGAGGCGTGTGCGGGGGGCTCCACTCCACTTGACTGGAGGAGGTAACAGAGTTTTTGGAACTCCAAAAAACTCCTCTAGCCCCGCCAGTGGAGCTCACCCAGTGCTCGCTGCAGCCCAACCTGATCTGGCCAGGATACATTTTGGTCATCCTAGGCCAAGGTAAAGACATTTCCAGCAATATGGGCAGCAGCGCGCACAGGAGCAGAGGGAGACAGCCCCACACTCATCGCTGTCGGATGACAAGGAGAGGAGGACCCCGGGAAGACCCAGGTAAGTCCTTGTCTCTTTTGGTGTTGTTGGTGCACAACAAGGACTGAAATGGCAGCTTTTGCTGCCTATGGCCCAGGCTTAAATTCAGGCCTGGGCTGTAGGCAGCAAAAGAAAGCTCTTGTGCACCGTCCTGCCGCATGCGCACTGCACATGGGAAGGGCTGGTGCACAAGATGCCTGAAACTGCAGCTTTCACTGCCTATGGCCCTCCTGAATGCACCCATCTCTGACCTGACCAGGCCCGACCCTGCGTAGCGCTTCCGAGATGGGTGAATTCAGGAGGACTCCACAGCCATGGAACTTCTGCTTTGCGTTATTCCATGGAGTTTTCTTTCAACTCCCCGGAATTCTGCGAAGCCGGACTCCGTTCACTCTGCCCAGCCCTACTCAAGACTTACATGGGGTGACTCATTAATATTTAAAAGAATGTTTGTGACCTGTCAAAGGGATTATTTTGAGAGGTTCAATTTCAATTTTACACAGTTACACTCAGGCTACAATGGTGAGTCTGAAGTTATGTTTACACAGCCACTGTAGTAGATGGCAGAAAAGACCCAGGCCCTGGGTACACTTTGCTCCATATACTAGGTATTTATAGGCACGTTAAATGACACAACTAGGAATGTACAAATTCAACCATGTTTTAAAGGTTTATCACAGTCAAGTTACTACTTGTTAGCAGGGGTAAAGTGCATAGAGTTCTAAAGGCAGCAAAAATATAGGGTCCAGCCAATGGTAAAAAATCATGGGTGACCATGCATAAAAGGCAGATTTTCTACACCTACCCCCATTTACCCCAACGAAAGCCTAATTAATTGGGTTAATGTAACTCTAGTCTGTTTTTATAACTATGCACAGCATTTGTTGCACCTCAACCATCAATTATATAATAACCCCCCTGTACTTGCCTATGGAATGGGGTGAACTGTGCCCTTGCCACCCATAGTGTGGTAGTCCCACAGATTTTGGGGGCCATTCAGGCCTGGGCTGTAGGCAGCAAAAGAAAGCTCTTGTGCACCGTCCTGCCGCATGCGCACTGCACATGGGAAGGGCTGGTGCACAAGATGCCTGAAACTGCAGCTTTCACTGCCTATGGCCCTCCTGAATGCACCCATCTCTGACCTGACCAGGCCCGACCCTGCGTAGCGCTTCCGAGATGGGTGAATTCAGGAGGACTCCACAGCCATGGAACTTCTGCTTTGCGTTATTCCATGGAGTTTTCTTTCAACTCCCCGGAATTCTGCGAAGCCGGACTCCGTTCACTCTGCCCAGCCCTACTCAAGACTTACATGGGGTGACTCATTAATATTTAAAAGAATGTTTGTGACCTGTCAAAGGGATTATTTTGAGAGGTTCAATTTCAATTTTACACAGTTACACTCAGGCTACAATGGTGAGTCTGAAGTTATGTTTACACAGCCACTGTAGTAGATGGCAGAAAAGACCCAGGCCCTGGGTACACTTTGCACCATATACTAGGTATTTATAGGCACGTTAAATGACACAACTAGGAATGTACAAATTCAACCATGTTTTAAAGGTTTATCACAGTCAAGTTACTACTTGTTAGCAGGGGTAAAGTGCATAGAGTTCTAAAGGCAGCAAAAATATAGGGTCCAGCCAATGGTAAAAAATCATGGGTGACCATGCATAAAAGGCAGATTTTCTACACCTACCCCCATTTACCCCAACGAAAGCCTAATTAATTGGGTTAATGTAACTCTAGTCTGTTTTTATAACTATGCACAGCATTTGTTGCACCTCAACCATCAATTATATAATAACCCCCCTGTACTTGCCTATGGAATGGGGTGAACTGTGCCCTTGCCACCCATAGTGTGGTAGTCCCACAGATTTTGGGGGTCATTCCGACCCCGGCGGGCGGTGGGCACCGCCCGGCGGGCGGAGACCGCCAGAAGACCGCACCGCGGTCAAATGACTGCGGCGGTCATTCTGACTTTCCCGCTGGGCGGGCGGGCGACAGCCAAAAGGCCGCCCGCCCGCCCAGCGGGAAAGCCCCAGCAACGATGAAGCCGGCTCCAAATGGAGCCGGCGGAGTTGCTGGTGTGCGACAGGTGCAGTGGCACCCGTCGCGATTTTCAGTGTCTGCTAGGCAGACACTGAAAATCATTATGGGGCCCTGTTAGAGGGCCCCACGACACCCGTTCCCGCCATCCTGTTCCTGGCGGTTTTTACCGCCAGGACCAGGATGGCGGGAAGGGGGTCGGAATCCCCATGGCGGTGCTGCGAGCAGCGCCGCCATGGAGGATTCTTTGGGGCAGGGTTAAACCGGCGTTAAACCTCCGGTTGCCCTTTTCTGACCGCGGCTTTACCGCGGCGGGCAGAATTGCCCATGAAGCACCGCCAGCCTGTTGGCGGTGCTTCCGCGGAACTCTGCCCTGGCGGTTTTCAACCGCCAGGGTCAGAATGACCACCTTTGTGTCTTCATTTCCTGGTTTTGCTGAACTTCTTTTTGTTGGCAATTACTCTGCACTTTATCCTAGCTAACCAGTGGCAAAGTGCTTGAGCCCTCTTCCTAAAATATTGAAAAATTGTACATTTATTTTACTTATAAATCACTAATACTACGTTTCCCCAGGCCCTGTAATTCAAATGCTACTGAAGGCAGCAGCACCAATTGTTCCACCTACTAAAGTAGACTACAAAACATGTCTCATGCCTGCCACTGTAGCCTATAGTACAGTTTTAACCTGCCATTTCGACCTGGCAAAATAAACCTACTAAAGATTTATATTGGGGCGGTAGGAGTACGTAAAAAATCTCCAATCAACTTCCAGTCGTAAATGGGAATGAATCAAGGGGAGTGGGCTTGTCTACTGCAAAGGCCTAAGGGGAGTGAGGTGCCACAGAGAAACCTAATTGAACTTAGAAACCCTAAAGGTTCTTTTAAGAGTCCGTCGCCCACCGAGTTCCATGCTGGTATCCTCCATCATTGGGTCATCACTCAAGCACTTAATGTGATTGAGTGAACTCAACCTCCTCACCTTGGAAACACTTCTAAACCCAACTGTGAATGAGATCTATGAGATGTGTGTTAATCTTACCTCTGCAATCCCAAACCAGTTTTGTTGTATATCTGGGACTCTGAGTAAGATAAAATTAACTGTAGGATGTGCCAAGGGTTGGTAATGGTCCCTGATATCACCTGTTTGATTATGCTCCACATGTTTCAGCCACCTGGTACCAGACTGGGTCACATGGCTTTCCTCAGGACCATACCATGACACATCCCAATATATCAAAACTCAAAATACAAAGGTGGGCACTATCCTCAAAGTGAACCTCATAATTCATGGATGTCACTGAACTACACTATGTCTGGGTATACTGGTCTGGTACCTATGGGATGAAGAGAGTATATCCAACACAATTAACATGTTATAGGTTTTAAGTAAAAGTTCTCATGAAGAAAACATTATTTCAGAGCCCAAAGTGCACATTCATACTGGTGGATATCATGGCATGCACTAAAGTAACATTTGTATGGACACATATTTACTAACATCAAAACAAAGACACAAATGACATGAATATGGTTTTTGTAATCACTCTTGTGGTTAGTAATATGCTTTTCTTTTTCATGGTAGCCCAATGGGTTATGGTAGACAGTACATGTGACAAGAATGGTGAGCATTCCTCATGCCCGCTAATGAAGTGTTTTATATGTTTAAATATAATCTGAGTGGCTTATTGAGACCCCAAAAGGCAACTTAGAGGTGGGATGACCCTGTAGTCACACATTGCAGGTTTTAAAAAGGATGATTGGTACCGAAATTGCTTCAAGGTAAGCTATTTCAGGAATGTTCCTCCAACAAGAGAGTTTCATTTACCTTCTCAAGTGTTTGGCCCATCTATGCAAAGCAAATTGAAAAGAACAGGGCTCTCCAGATCTAAAAAGATGCCGAAACTGCATTGCGCTCTGTTGTTTTGCCTTTCTTATCAAGGCTGGGTGTCTCACGTCATGTGGGCAGGAACAAAGCAAACACTCCTACGTGTGGTAACAGCAATGCGTGTGGGGCCAATGTGGAACCCTTTCTAAAAGTCAGTGGATCACAGCTGTACATTTTCTTATAAACATGTGATCATAGTGGGGCAATAAACATTATATAGTTGATGGTTGATGGTGGTAAAAGTGAAGCAAAAATCATAGGCAAATCCATAATTGAAATGAAAGTGAATAGCAAATTGCTCTTAGACCCTCAGAAAAGACATGCAGTGTGAAACCCCAGGGAAGTCATAACTGAGAGTATTAATGCCTGATGGTTTTGTATAACAGCATAGAAGCCCAAAAATTTGATTCCGACCAAATCTGGGGTATCTTTCATAGAGTGTAGATGAGTGCGCTTATCGATGTGTCCCAAGATGGTACCCCACAGCACTTCAAAAGTGTTATGGAATCACCAAATATTTTGTTGAGTCAACAAAAATAAATACTCTAGGGCTGGACACTCACCACAAATCATTTCTTCAAGTCTTGCTTCAACCCTGGGGTGCTCAGGATGGCTTGGAGCTGTCATCTGTAACAGTGGTCATATGCTGAGGATGGCTCCAAGCTATCCTGGCACCCACTCATGTTAGGAGCACTGGCCCTCCCCACACAAATCCTTTGCTAAATGCCCCCACCAGAGATGGCAGTGGAATCGCTTATGCATCCATCCCCAACCCGTCTGGTGATCTGATGATGTAAGCATGCATTCCACATGCTGATGTCTTCAAAACACAACAGGAACATGCCGGAAGCCATTTATTTCCAGCGTGTTCGGAAGGAATGTACATTTTTTTACTCCTGGGAGGGAACGTGGAGGGTGGAGAGGCACTGGGAAAAGAAAAGAGTGTCTCTCTGCAGTGCATTTATGCTGCAGGGTCATGTATAAGGCTGAGATCATGCAGTGGGAATGCACCCACTAGACCCCAGGGATTTTGTTTTTTTCTGCGGAGGGACCTCCTGGACAAAGTCGCTCCCTATTGTTGGTGCAATATTGTGGCTGTTTTCCAACTCCCCGGGACAGATCAGCCATATTTTTAGACCAATCTGCCCCCAAGCGGGGACAGAAAACCACTAGACACCATGGATGATGTTACTTTTATGTCAGGGAACGGTCCCTTTGGGAAGAGTTGCTTCCCATTATTGGGGCAGTATTTGGGCCTTTTTCTGCCCCCTTGGGAGCAGATTGTGCATATTTTTAGGCTGTTATGCTCAGAGGGGGAGGGCAGAAAACCACTAAACAGGGATAAAATTATTTTAGATGTCAGGGAGCGCCACCTTGGCCAAGAGTCACTCCCCATTATTGAGGCATTATTTTGCCCATTTTCTGACCCCTGGCGGGCTGATCTGCCATATTTTTAGACCCATCTGTCCCTGACAGGGCAAAAAGTGACTAGACATTAAGGATTATTTAATTTAGATGTTAGAGAGTGGTCCTTTGGGCAAGGGCTGATCCCCATTAATGGGGAAGTGTTTTGGCTGTTTTCTGCCCCCCTGGGGTAGATCAGTCATTGTTTAGTCTGAACTGCCCCCAATATGGGCAGAAACATATTAGACACAGGGAATAGGTTTGTGTGTGTGTGTGTGTGTGTATGTGTGTGTAAAAGAGAGAGAGAACTGGAGTTTGGCTGATGGTCTGCTTGTCCTGGAGTTTGGGTTCCTGCGTGTGTACTGACATTTGGCTGGCAGTGTGTGTGGACTGGTGTTTGGTTGATAGCGTGTTTGAACCTGTGGATTTTTCTGGCAGTGTTTGGTGATTTTTTTGCCCTTGCATTGTGCTCTTCTTTGGGACAGATCGGGCCTTTGTGATGCTGATCTGTCCCAAAGACCAAACTTCATAGTGTTTTATAATGTTAATTGTTTTATTTGTTGTCTTCATTTGCATTTCTGATCTAAACTAAGGGCCTCATTATGACCCTGGCGGGCGGCGGAGGCCGCCCACCAGGATGCCGCCCTCCAAAATACCGCGCCGCAGTCAAAAGACCGCGGCGGGTATTACGAGTTTTCCCCTGGGCTGGCGGGCGGTTGCTGAAAAACCGCCCGCCAGCCCAGGGGAAAACGACCTTCCCACGAGGAGCCCGGCTCGTAATCGAGCCGGCGGAGTGGGAAGGTGCGACGGGTGCAGTGGCACCCGTCGCGTATTTCAGTGTCTGCAAGGCAGACACTGAAATACTTTGCGGGGCCCTCTTACGGGGGCCCCTGCCGTGCCCATGCCATTGGCATGGGCACGGCAGGGGCCCCCGGGGGCCCCGCGACCCCCCCTACCGCCATCCTGTTCATGGCGGCTTTCCCGCCATGAACAGGATGGCGGTAGGGGGGGTCAGAATCCTCATGGCTGCGGAGCGCGCTCCGCAGCCATGGAGGATTCAAACGAGCAGCGGAAAGTCAGCGGGAGACCGCTGACTTTCCGCTTCTGACCGCGGCTGAATCGCCGCGGTCAGAATGCTCGTTGGAGCACCGCCAGCCTGTTGGCGGTGCTCCCGTGGTCGGTGGCCCTGGCGGCCACCGGCCGCCAGGGTCAGAATGACCCTCTAAATGTTTTGTTTCTCCTCTTTATTCTAGTGCAAAGCTTCTGATTTCTTTGGTGAAGAGTCCTGCTTGTGGTTTTGGCACTGATAGATCTGCAGTTTTTGTAGTTGCACATGTTTGGTAAGAATTTTTTTTTTGCACTGCTTACTTCAAATGTGCATCATTGCCCTGCATGAATATGTTTTTTAATGATGTAGTAATTGCTGCATATTTAGCTTCTGTTGGATTGTGAATTAAATTATCTTTCAGTTTGCACAATAGTCTTTTCTTTGCCCTTTTTAGTGGGATATTGTTGGTGCTTGCTGTGTCTGGGTGGAGTAGATGCAGGTGATCCTCAGTCTAGCTGCCTCTACCAAGTGAGTGGTATTGTTTTTGAGGATATAGGCACTGTGTACTTTCTATTGATTAATTTGTTCTTTGCAATAACTACATGCTAATAGTTTTACTCTCTGTTTGATAAAGCTACAGTGTTTATTTATTATTTTACAGAGTGTTATTGTTGACTTATTTGTTGTATTTCGTTTATTAGCCAGGATAATGGCTAACTGCAGGTTGACTCCTCAGCAGGTTGTTGATTTGCTTTTTGAATAATCTTCTATCGATGGTTCTGGGACTGACTTTGCACCTGGGGCAGAGGACAAAGTCCAAGATTCTGGTAGTGAATTATCTGTCCAAGAGGAGTCCTCTGATGATGAAGGCACTATCAGTGCAGAGAAAGTGCCTCTTTTAGAGGAGGACATTGATAAACTGATAGTGCAGCAAAGGGAATCTGGATTGCAGCCAAGGGTGGGGAGTCTTCCCCTTGGAAGTGCAAAGCTCTAGACTGCCCCAAACATGGTACAGCCTGTGTTTGCCTGCCTTTAGTGGTTTCACAATGTGTACAGTCTATACTGAAAACCTTTTTGCCTATTAATTTGTTTCAGTTGTTATAGACAATGTGTTTTTAGATGAGATTGTTGATCAGACTAATATGTATGCTGAAAAGTATTATAGATACAACAGAGTCAGTCTCAAGGCCCATTCTAAAGCTATCTGGTGGACTCCCACAAATCTGGATGAGCTGAAGAAGTTCTGGGGTTCAACTTTGTTGATGGGATTGATTAGGAAACTATCATTGTCTTCATATTGATTTCAAAGTCCCTGGATGGCAAATGCATTGTTTCTTGCAACCATGAGTCATGATTGGTATCTGCTTCTGCTTCAGATGCTGCATATTGTTGATAATGCTTCAGCATTGCCACTGGATCACCCTGATTGCGATCATCTCTTCAAGATTTACCCGGTCTTTGATCTTTATGTAGAACGCTTTTGAGACATCTGTGTTCCAGGTAAAGAAATGGCTGTGGTTGAGTATTTGGTCCTGTTCAAGGTCCGTTTGTTTTTCAGGTATGTTCCCAACAAGTGGGCTTGTTATGGAATTAAGATGTATATGCTGTCTGAGAGTAGTACTGGATATGTATATAATTTCAGGATGTACACTGGTAGGGTTTCTTCTATTGACTCCCCTCATTGTTCTTCCACTTCTAGAGTCAGTTAGAAAATTGTATGGGAACTTAATAGAGGACTTTCTAACAAAGGTCATCATCTATACGTAGATTACTTCTACACTGTTGTGCAATTGTGCAAGGAATCGTTTAAAGTGGTCACTGTTGTGTGCGGCACAATCCGCTCTAACCGTAAATGTTACCCCAATGAGCTTGTATGCAAAATCATTCAGAGGAGATTGTGCAGTGCCCTGCATAGTATCAAACTTCTAGCTGTGAATCTTTCAAACAGAAGAGATGTCCAGATGCTGACAACCACTCAATATGAAATACTTCACTTGTGACTGTTTGGGGTCAGGTTGCTGAAGTGTGCAAACCTGTGCATTTTAGACTATAATAAGCACATGAGTGTTATACATATAGAACATCAGAGACTTTAGCCTTACAGTGCTGTTCGTAAGTCATACATTTTGTATAAGGAGTTGACTGTCCATTTGTTTCATTTGGCAACCTTCAATTCTTTTGTTGTATTTAAGGATTGTTTTCCAGCTTCATAGATTACTTTAGTTCAGTTTCAGCAGTATGAATTAGTGAGCCTTGGTATGGTGTAACCGGAAAGTGTCCCTAGAGTTAGATTGGTGGATAATGTGGCTAGTTTGAAAGATGGCCTCTTTCCTGATTATATTCCTCCCGCACCCAACAAAAACCTTTCCTGTAGGAGATGAAGTGTCTGTGTCCGAAGAAGCTTGCAAAAGGAGAGTCATATATACTGCCTCAACTGTCCTTCTAATCCTGGACTATGTGTGCCCGCATGTTTTAATTTGTAACACACGCAAATCAAGTATTGGGAGCTACCATGAGAGTAAAAGTGAACTGATTGGTCTGTATTGTTTAAAATTTTTGTTCAATTCCATAATTGGTGGTAGTTTTATGTATTTAATTAGACACCTGGGGCCTCATTTACAACATTTGCATGAGGGGCAGTGAAGCAAGCCTTATTGATGTGTTGCCCTGCATCAAAACAAAAGAGCAACAATGCACCATATCAACAAGATACAGTGCATTTCTATCCTTTTCCCCTGTGCTGGCACAGAAATTGCTGCCACCCGCCAATACAGACACCCATGAACCATGATGAAGGGTGCCTGAGTTGCACGGATGATTGTTTTTGTGAAGGAAGGGACAACGTCCTGCACAAAAACAATCCCAAAAGCAAAATACAGCACACATAGAAAGAGACAAAATGGGAAGAAATAAAGATATTTCTCCCTGTTGTGCTGCCCTTACGCCACTCCAAGCATGGTTAGGCTTTTGACACATTCCTAGGTTTACATAACCTTGAAAATCTGTAAATGCATCAAAATCCATGGGTGTTTTGTGGAAACACCCAGCGCAACCCAATGGAATGCCTCTTTGATGCAAAGTAAGGCAACACAGTGAATTGCGCTGCATAGCCTTACTCCATAGCCACAAGGCCATGAAAAGGCATGCAAAGTGGCTTTGCGTGGCATTGTAGATATAGGCCTGCAGCCTGGGCTGCCGGTGCATCACAAAAACAGAGGGACCTGTGGCACAAGTCGCTTATAAATGAGTCCCATTGTGTTTATAGTCATAATTGGTTTATCATCTCCATAAATTTAGTTTGTGTTTTCTCTTTTGTTTAAAAAAATGTGATGGCAGTGTGTGTGAACTGGTGCTTTGCTTGTGATGAACTTGGACTGGCACTTGGCTGACAGTGTGTGTGAACTGGTGTGTGGCTGGCAGTGTGTGTGAACCGGTGCTTGGCTGATGGTGTGTGTGGGCTGGTGGTTAGCTGCTGGTGTGTGGAGTTGCGTTTGTCTGGCAGTGTGTGTGGATTGGTGCTTGCCTGACAGGGTGTGAGGTGTGGAACATGGCTGGTGCTGTGTGTGTACTGGTGCATGGCTGGCGGTGTGTGTGGACTGGCATTTGTCTGGTGGTTTTTTATGTAGTGACTTGCTGCTGGTGCCTATGCACACCCCAGCCAAACGCCAGTCCACACACTCCATCAATTGCCAAGTGGTGTGATTGCTGTGTCTGACCTGTGGGCATATGAAATTGATGTGCTATTGAATGGTGCCATTTGTTGATGAGAGTGTTGTAATGTGCTTGGCTCATGGCTGGCTGTTTGTGTGATTTTGCATGTGTCACACCTAAAATATAAGTGAATGACCTGTGAAGCAGCTGGTACCTTTTCGTGGCTTTACAGCTCACAAGCTGTGAGTCATTGGTTTGGCAATTCTGAACTTTATATTATTAACACTGAGTTTTATTTTTGGGAAATCTTTTATTAACAAAATGTACATTTTAAACTTTTCACTTACCCTCATGCTAAATCCAACCAGTATGTCTGTGAACTTTAGGAGTAGATGCTTGTGCAGTAATATTTGCCTGTGTTTCTCTACCAGGGTGTACACTGTGTCTTTGGGAAATCTACCAACTCTGGATACTTTTGTGAACTAGACACCAGGGGAATACCGGGTGGATCTCTCAAAGCATTGAATCTGCTAGGAGCCTCGAACTTTCTGCTACCCAGAGTTACCACATATCTCCTGATAAAAACGGTACATCACCTGTGTGGATGGGCCTAGTGCCCGCAAAAATGAGGGGTCCAAGATGCAATGTGGCAAAATCAACAAAAGGGGTAGCTGCAGGTTTTGGGCCTGGGTTTAGTAGCCACAGGGGAAAACCTACCAAACTCAGCCATTTATGAAAACTAGATACTCAGGGGAGTACAGAGTAGTATGACTCTCATGGATCTCATAAAGTTTTCTTACCCACAATGCCCTGCAAACCTTACTATTTGCCTACAATTAGACATTTTCCTTGCATTTCCATGACAGATTCCTCCAGAGTCAGAAGGAATCAACAAAACTCCGAATACCAAGAGTTTCCTTACTTGTCCCAATAAAAATGCTGCCCCGCATGTGTAGCTAGGCCTAATGCTGGCAACAAGAACAGATCATACTAACATCAACTGGAGTCCTCGCAAAGGATCATTCATTGACCTTGGTTTGACCTGTTCCTGTCATGGGTACTAGGCCCAGCCACACAAGTGGGGCAGCATTGTTATTGGAATAAAAGGTAGAATGCTGGGTGGAAGGAATTCAGTGAATTCTTGCTGATTCAGAACTTTCCACACACATAAAAGTGAGGAAAATGTATTTTATTAGTTAAAGTTTGAGGTTTGCAAGGGCAACTGGGTAGGAAAAAACTGGTGGGAGACACACGATTCACCCCATCCCAGATTCCCCAAGGAGTGTAATTTTCAAAAGTGTAAAGGTCTGTTTGGTTTTCCTAGGTGGCCAAGGTCTACAAATAGGTAAATGTTTTTTTTAAAAAGGGTCAGTTTTCAATGGAAAATGTTGCTGTGTCCATTTTGCGTTTTGGTGCCTTTTATCCTTCAGGGCCACTAGCCCTAGCCACACAAGTCAGGTACATTTTTATTTGGAAGCTTATGGAAATGGCAGGTGGCAGAAAATGAGTTGCCCCCTGCAGATTCCAGAACTTTCCATAATAGAAATATAAGGAAAATGTGTTCTTTCAGTCAAAGTTTGAGGTTTGTAAGGGCTCCTGGTGAAAGCCACGTACGTCACCCCACCAAAGATCACCCCAGATTTCTAGTTTCCAAAAATGTGCAGCTTTGCTTAGTTTCCCAAGGTGATGGCTGAGCTAAGGAGCAAAATCTACACCTAGGCTCAATGCAAAAAAGAGGTCCGTTTTCAATGGAAAAAATGTGCTGTGTCCATGGTGCGTTTATGTGCCTTTCGTGTCATGGCCACCAGCCTTACCCACACAAGTGAGGTACCATTTTTATCAGAAGTCTTGGGGGAGTGGTAGGAAATTAGTTGCTCCCTGCAGATTCAAGAACTTTCCATCATTGAAATGTGAGGAAAATGTGTCTTTTTTATTCAAAGTATGAGGTTTGTAATGGCCTCTGGGTAGGAAAACCTTGTTGGAGCCACACAAATCACCCCACCCTGAATTTTCCTACCTGGGTGATTAGTTTTAAAAAACTGTGCAGGTTTGCTGGGTTTCCATAGGAGACGGCTGAGCAATGCCCCAAAATCTACAGCAAAGCAAATTAAAAAAAAAGGGTCAATTTTCAATAAACATTTCCTGTGTCATTTTGTATTTTGATGCCTTTCGTGTTGTGGCTACAAGCTCTAGTCACACAAAGAGGTTTATTTTTATTGGGAGACTTGGGTGAATGTTAGGTGGTTCAAAATTAGTTGCTCTTGCTAAATTCCACAACTTTCCATCACAGAAATATGAGGAAAATGTATTTTTTAGTCAAGGTTTGAGGTTTGCAAGGGCTTCTGGGTAAGAAAACCTGGTGAGAGCCATGCAACGTACCCCACACTTGATTCCCCCAGCATCTAGGTTTAAAAAATATTCAGGTTTGCTAGGTTTACATAGGTGCAGGGTGAGCTAAAGCCTACAATTTATATTTAGGCACATTCCAAAAATGTGTTGTGCCCATGTTACGTTTTGGCACCTTTCGTGTTGTGGCAGTAGCCCTATCCACACAAGTGAGATATTATATTTATTTGGAGACTTGGGAAAATTCTAGGTTGTTGGAAATTAGTTGCTACCTGCAGATTCCATAACTTTCCGTCACAGAAATGTGAGAAAAATGTGTTTTAGTCAAGATTTGAGGTTTGCAAGGGCTTCTGGGTAAGAAAAGCTGGTGCACGCCATGCAACTAACACCTCCCTGGATTCTCCCAGGTATCCATGTTTCAAAAATGTGCAGGTTTGCTTGTTTGCTAGGTTTACATAGGTGCCGGCTGAGCTAGCGCCTCAAATCTGTAGCTAGGCACATTAGAAAAAAGGGGTCCGTTTTCAATGGAAAAGTGTCCAGGTTGCATTTTGGCACCTTTCGTGTTGCGGCACTAGCCCTATCCCCACAAGTGGTGTGTCATTTTTAAGGGGAGGCTTAGGGAAACACAGAATAGTAGGACAAGTGGTATTACCGATTATATTTCTCTTCATTTGTGCCTTCCAAATGTAAGCCAGTGTTTAAGTAAGAATACATTTTGAGAAATACCCTCCAATTCTCATGCTACTATGGGTAACCACAAATTTGGAGATGTGCAAGTAACCGCTGCTTCTAAATGCCATATCGTGTGCCCAATTCGGAAATACATAAGTTTCTTTAATAACTGTTTCACTCTTTATACTTTACCATATGAATGGCTCCACACTAGGTACACAATGAAAATCTTTTGGAAGGTTCAACTCAGTTATTGGCTCTGGGTACCTCGAATTCTTGCTAAAACCACAAACTCTATATATCCCCAAAACCTGAAGGGTCTGGCAGATGTAATGGTACAATGATTTTGTAAATCGGTCATCACAAAAAAAAATTACAAATGTAAATGTTGTCATAAATGGGCATTTTTACCCTACTTAGAAGTGGCGGTCTTACCGCCAACAGGCCGGCGGTAAAAAAATTGGAATTATGACCATGGCAGTTACCGCCATGGTCATCCGCCACTTCCCCAATCCGACCGCCAGGGCGGCCGTCACAAGACCGCCGGTGGTATCACGACCTGGCTTACCGCCATGGATTTCATGGGGTTGAGAACGGCCATGTAATCCATGGCGGTAAGCACTATCAATGCCAGAGAATTCCTTCCCTGGCACTGTTAGGGGTCTCCCCCACCGCCGAGTCCCCCCCCACCCCCCTGACACCCCCCCAAAGGTGGCAGGACCCCCCTCCCCATCCCCACCCCCACCCCCAACATACATACACGCACCCCTCCCCACCACCAACATTCATACACGCACCCTTCCCCACCCCCAAAATACATACACGCACCCCACCACCAACATTCATACAAGCACCCTTCCCCACCCCCAAAATACATACACGCACCCCTAAACGCACCCCCTCCAACATTTCAACACTCTACACGCATACAGACACACCCGATACTCATACCCGCACACATGCCAACATACATACCAACATACACACACACAGTCATACACGCACACATACTCACAGACAGACAGACACGTGCACACATTCAGCCACACAACACCCCCCGCATTCATACACGCACTCACACACCCCCTCAACACACTCACACGCACACCCCCATGCACGCACACAACACACAACACCTCCCTACCCCCCTCCCCTAACGGGCGATCAACTTACCTGGTCCGTTGATCCTCCGGGAGGGGACGGGATCCATGGGGGCTGCTCCACCACCAGCACCCCATCAACAGAACACCGCCACACCGAATCACAGAACGTGATTCGGTGGGCGGTGTTCTGTTGACGTGGCGGTGGAGGTGGAGCAACCTCCACTTCCCCGCCGACCGCCAGTATGGCTGCTGGCAGCTCTCCGTCCAGAAAAGGACGGAGGGCTGCCAGCAGTCATAATGCGCTGAGCGGAAAACCGCCACCACTGGCGGTCTTCAGCACGGCGGTCGCTCGGCGGTCTTGTGAAAAGACCGCTGAGGTTGAAATGACCACCTAAGTTTTTTTAATCAGGTGTGCCTGCTCCTGATAGCCGGGAAGATGTTAATTTTAGCATTGCAAACCTTTCATTGATGCCATCTGCAGTAAAAATACCAGACACTTTCTTCTGCAGCACCTTTTTCCCATTTTTGACACAAAAATGAACATTTTTCTATATTTTGACTAATTTCTTTGTCCCCTCCAGGGTAATCTACACATCCTTGGTACCGGTAGAATCCCCAGGATGTTGGAAGAAAAGGATGCAAATTTGGAGTGGATAGCCTATGTGGGAAAAATATTTTGAGGCGTAAGTGTAAACTATCCCCAATTGCCAAAAAAGGACTAGCACGGGAGGGGTGGGAATGACATAGCAGCAAAGGATTAATTTAATTTTGTGCATCTGGAAATGATAAATCCACTGATGTTGTTTTACAAAAATAATTAATTTGGAATTCTCCGTGGTCTCTGGAATTGCTCATTTAAAGTCTTCTACTGTGTGGTTTGTTTCAAGGTAATGATTATTCAACTTCATTGTGATTTTCTTGCTACAGATGTTGCTCCTGTGCTCTCCTATGTGAATATGTATTTTTCTGCATGTCATACCAATATGTTTTATATGGCATGGCCATGTAATCATATACACTACATGTGATGTGCTGCAGTTTGTGTGTCTACAAAACATCCAATGTTTTTCTCACCCAAAGTCAACTGTGGTCAGTCACCAAACACTACATGAACCACAAGGAAAATGTCCCACTACTGGTTAAATACCCAAAAGTTGTGCTACTGTTGTAGATGTCTTCAGGGAAGTAGTGGGCTGAGTGTGTACCAATTGATCCCTCAAATTATGGCCTCTTTAAGTGCAAATCTCTATTTTCCAAAACACAGTAATCCTGTATTAATTATGCACCAGTTCTTGTTGACAGTTCCTTTAACTTGATTAGAGGCTATGTTGTATGTAGATGCAGATGTTAGGATGATAATGTCATTGGTCCTTGATGAGAAGTCAATGGCCCCTTCCCTATTCTGGTTCCTGCCTCAATTCCGGCTTTTGGAGATTATAGTCTGTATAATCTCTGTTCTTGAGTTTACTGGTGAATACCTCAAATTTTAATTGACATCAATACAGTTCCTTCTCATCTATAGGAATTTACTATACAGGAGATTTGGAGAAAATTATTTACAAGTATTATAACTCACCACTAAGTTAGGTACTAATCACTCATAAGACACAATGCATGGCATTTAAAAAGTACGATGTGTGGTTACATTTTACATGTTCTGATAGTAAAAAACTCCTAATTTAATAGTTCACATTTGAAAGGCTTTCCCTCATTTAGATTAACACTGGGTGACCTTATTACACAAGAAATGATAACTTAAGTTAGGACCAGATATAGAAGGGCTTGTTCTACTCAAATGAATTGTAATTCAAAATCCTCTTTAATGGAGAAGACACGTTTCGAGTTACTAGTCTGAAAACGCCACTCTTAGAATTTTGCCATTCTTCTCCTTAAATAAAATGTGCCTCTCTGCCAGTTTCCAGGATCATGACTGTCACTGGCTGTCCTGTACCTTTTCTGTATTCCTTCCAGACATGCGATCAAAAGGCTTTGGGTGTGTGCAGAGTGTTCACTTTTTGATCCGGATATCCTGGGGGATGTACTTAGTTTTCCTGACATTCAAATGGTAGCATCATGGCTTCCCCACCCCCTTCCAAACTTCTAAAGGTGACTTCTCTGCCACTGACAAATGCAGTTTACAATTAGGCCTGCCAGCCCTTTGATACCCTACCCATTTTGAAGCCAAATCCAGGCAAGAGGGAGGTTAGACAAAGGGGACATCCCCCACCCACAGGCCAGTATTAGAGATAAAAGTGGCACCTTCAGAACTTCAAATCAGAGCACTGAGGTGGAGGATTGAAAAGAAAAACTGTCCTGCCATCTGAAGAAGGAAGACTAGACCTGCTTGTTTTGAACCCAGGCTTCTTAGAAGTGACTCAAATAGTCAGTTGGCTGACATCTTGCTTTAACTACAAGGACACGCCTGCAATTGCCCAGCTGACTAGTGCCAACTGGAAATGCCTGAGCCCTGCTGCTGGTCTTTGCTGGAGTGGGTCCTGATCCCTAAGAGGTGCTGATCCCTAAGAGGTGCCTCTCCAGGCCCTGGATCCTTGGTTGGCATCAGAGTGCCCTCCTCCTACCTCAAAACCACAAGTGCTGAGTTCCAGGTGAAGATACAGGAATTTCTGGGATCATTGCAATGGTGAACATCCTCCTTGAATCACAGATCACTATTTTCAGTGCCTGCTGAGGTGAATCTTCAGAGAACGACCTGCTCTTCACATCTGCTCCAAGATATACAGCAACAAAGTCAGCTTTTCACGATTTCCGCCAACATGAAGTTCTAGCAATAACTGACTCTTTCTGTTGAACAGTGACCATTGTCGGCCCGGATTGGCCACCAGCGTAAAGCTCTGCTGCAGCTCCCTGTGTGTACTTGAGCTCAAAGATGGTAAAATCTTACGCAAATTGAACCTGGTTCCTGTATCCGACCCATGATCCATCACAGTCAGCCAGAACTGTGACTTTACCCTGGTCCAGCGCAACCAGATAACCACAATTGTTTTTTTTTTTTTTTTGGTGTGATGTTCACTAGAAAATGTAAAAGTGCATACCTCCAGTTCAACTCCATTTATACTCATTGCATGTTTTTGTCATTTTAATTATTAAAATGTACTCTACTTTCTTAATTGTATTGGAATTTTTCTTGTTTTGTGTTTTATGAGCCATTCTGGATCTGAAAATCTTTCAACAGGTATTTTAACTGTAAACTTCTATAGATGCTTGCTCTTACCCAAGAGTTTGAAGTTGTGAATGATCTTTAATTGCTGTTTCCTGTTTCTTATCCATTGTTTCAGGAAGTATTGCTTCCCCCAAAATTATAACCCCTTGCAAGAAAAGACCAGCCATTAGAAAGTCCACCTTGAGTGTGAATGGGAGTTCTGCAAGGGATTATTTGTGGACCAAACATCTGAGAACATCTGAGAACAGACTGGTAGCCTACCTTTTCCATTATGCCAAAAGAACATTTTTTAGTGCCACATGGAGTTCCGGCTCTCTTCATTGATAAAGACTAAAGAAAGCCTCCTAATAAATGTAGGGTGTCCGGTCTGTCAAAATTAGATCCTAAGCGTTGTAGCTGCTCTGATAACTCCTCTCCTTGAACATAAAAACCCTTTATATCTTTCTTATCCACATCATCCTGAGTATCTCTGATTCTGGAGATTCTTGAAGGAGGAGACCATTCCCTAACTGCAAAAACACCCTCATCCGTACTCTCAATCATTTCCTGAATAGTGTCTATTGAAATTAAATATTGATTTAAAGAGGCTGGGCCCACCTCCTCCTCTTCTCCAGGAAAGTAAGACTCCAAGTGCTTTCTCTTCATGTCTGCCTTAGAGTCCATCTTGAAGCACAGAGCCTGAAGGGCGGTTACTTCCATAAAAAGTGGTTGCTTATCCACCAAATTGTATGACAAACAACAGTTTAACAAAAAAAAAGGATTGAAATCCTCAAACCTAGGAAGAAGCCCACATGCATTCTCATCAGGTAAGGCATTATCTGTGATCTGACTGCTTATTTCATGCCATCTTTCTCCAGCCAGACCACTATATCATGCCTCTGTTGGTCAGCTGCTCTCCCCACGTCAGCTGAAGCATGACGAGTGGTTCAAAATGAACAGGAGCTAATTAATGAAAGATATGTCAATAAAGATGGTCTGCTAAGAACATATGAACAATGCAACACATACAAATTGTTAACATACCTCAGGTTCATCTTGTCTGTCACAACATGATGAGATAAAACAGCTAGTGCTCATGGCCCAGCCTGTTGGTATGCATCACAGCAGCAAGTAGTGGGTGGTCATTTCTGCAGTTTGTTTTGGTTTTCTATGGATTGAGAAATAGGAGTGAACTTTACAAATAAGGACTAGGGCATTGAGGACAGAGGAGAAGATAATGCTTCCTTATTTTCCATACTGAAATTATGGACATGAGCTAAATGCATGGATCACCTAGTAAGGGCGCTCCATGCATTTAGCATGGTGCCATCAGATAATGTGTAACAATATGTATACAGAAAGGCTATTATTACCAACACCCATAATGTTACACAACACAGGCACCTATTGACTGCATGTCACTGTTCACTCGCTTATTGATGTTAGACTTAGTTCAAAGGCTCTCATTAGCTAAGGCAGCTTCAGCCTTCCATGTAGAATCTTAATGCCTTTTCAAAGACGATCCTCTTTTTTCGTATTTACCCCGACAAAGAAGCTGGGAAATGTCCAATTTTTCAGACAGCTTTCTGGTTTTTGCTTTACTTATTTGCAAACTTTGAAAAGCAAACTTTTCCCTTGAATTTAAATTTATGAAATATTATGAAATGATGCATCAGGAGACATGTAACTTCATAAATAAATCTTATTATTCTTGAATACTCTGCTGTGAAAAGGCAGTACATTGGAGATACAGTGACAGCTGCCAGAACAACCTGGCGATAGAATTCTCAGCAATGTTGTAACTCAGTTATAGATGCATTAAAACAGAGAAAATTTGGTTTGAAGAAAAGTGAGCAGTCAGTTGAAGTAAAGATATCACCGAAGTGGGGTAACTGTTACAAGAGAGCATTCAGAAAAACAAGTTGTATTTATAAGTTGATGAAGAACCTACATTCAATATCAATTAAAAAAATAACATCTTCAGTACTGCAGATTGCTCTCTGTGAAATAACTTAGCATGGAATGTGTGTTTGGAGAATCCAGTGGATTGTTTTTATATAAAAAAGGTGTTTCTTTCAAACAAATGTGATGAAAGTAAGGAGACCTGAAAGACTTAGGGCCTCATTTACAGGTAGCTTGCACTGCCGCTGTGTCATTTTTTTTGACACAGCGGCAGTGCAAGAATAACTTCATATTTACAAAATGATGCTAGAGGCCTCCAGCATCACTTTTACCCCCATTGCGTCATTTTCCCTCAGTGTCGGATCTGGCTGCATCAGATAACAACAATGATATGCAAGGTAGGTGTTCCCCCTTTGCAATGATGCAGGACTGATTCAGCCATATTCACAAGCTTTTCCAAAAATATTGAACCCTCTGGAAAAGTCGTGCAAAGTCTGCAGTGCACCACAAAATGAACACCTGGCCAGAACAGGATTTAAAATGAAGCTTTGGTCCAGGTACATAAAAAAACAACAGGCCCAAATCACTCTGGCAAGCTCTAGGACAACATGGATCAACTCCTACTTCAGAACACCAAGATGACCACCTCAACTACCCCCATCATCACCACCTTCACCATCACTACCACAATCACCACCACCACCCACACCACAGAGGCAGCACAGGAGAAGGGAGCACATATATCAGTAGAGTGCCTCACTGAATGGACTCAGGGAAGAAGAAGTAATCACCTATTGCTATCTGCAAAGTTACTCCATCATCCAGCTGCTCCCCCTCATTGCACCCAGACTATGGGCAATGGTCCACAGGGTCACCAATATCCCCCAAATACAACTCTCCTGGCCATGCTACACATGCTGGCTTCGGGGTCCTTCCAGACCACTGCAGCATGAGTGGCAGGAGTTTCATAGCCACCCTTCTCAACATTCCTCCCCTCAACATGCCATCATCTGGCTCACGCCCTACCACATCCTCTTCCCTAACACCCAGCAACTACAGCATTAAATTAAACAAGGTTTCTACACCATCACTGGCTTTCCGCATGTGCTGGGTAGATTGCACACATGTGCAACTTGTTCCTCCTGCTGCTACTGCCCATATATACCACAACAGGAAACATACCCACTCCATCAATGTACAGGCCATGGTTGGCCATCACGGGTTGAGCCTAAATATGGTGGCCAAATACCCTAGCAGTGCATATGATGCCTTCATATCTGGCAGCCCATCATCAACCACCGATTCCAGGATGGAAAATATGTCAACTACCTAGCAGACACAATAAAAAATAGATATGGGGGACACAATACACAGATCACTGTCTGCCTGCACCGATACAGTCTGCAGAATGAGGGCTGTTCCACATACATGCACAATGCTTCAGTTTACATATCAAATGCAAATCTCCCTGGCATGCATGTGAATACATCTCAAACTAGTTATGCACATGTTACATGACATAAAGGCACACAGCCATGCATGACAGGCAGGAAGTCTGTCCAACAATACTGAGTGAAAGGGAGGTGTACCATATACACTGGGGGTGCTCTTATGCAACACACATGGGCCATCAGCCGTGTTATGGCTCGCACTTCAGGGACAAGGTGTAAGCTGACAAACCCTGGCCAGGTGAGGTAATTGTACAAATGTATAGTGCTATGCAAAATAACTCACTTCTCACATTTGTGATGTGTAATGCTACACACATACACCACTCACCATACCTCTGAGGCAGCAGCCTTGACTGGAACTTGCTCCACACACATAAATGCCAATCTGAAAGCAAAGAAGTACCTGCACAACCCCTGATGAACATGTTAATGTGTACTCGCTAGGCAACTTGTGTGCAAGTCTAGTCAGAAGGAACCTGGAAGTACAGGAGGCCCCAAGTATTGTGTACCTGTTTCCCTTCTTAGACACGTTAGGCCTTATTAAGAGTGTGGATTGTGGCGGTCACACAACTGCCACACTCGCGGTGGTGGTCTGGACCACCACCTATGCGGTGGTCCAACCACCACATATTAAACCTGGTGGTCAGACTGCCAGGGAACCACTAGCTCCACCAGGACCTTGGATCCCGGTGGTCTGGCAGTGGTGTAGATCCTAATCCGCCAGGGCAGCATAGGATTATATCCTTGTTCTCCACCAGCCTTTTCATGGCAGTAACATCACCATGAAAAGGCTGGTGGAGAACAGGTGCAGGGGGCCACAGTGCCCCACCCCTGCCCAGCACCATTGCAATGTTCACTGTCTGTACTGCAGACAGTGAACATTGCGAGGGAGCTGGTGCAACCTGCTGGCTACAGCATTGCCGATGGCTCGATTACGAGCCAGTGACAATGCTGTAGCCTGTTTCACACTAGGCCAGCCAGCAGAAACATAGGTTTCCGCCCGCAGACCTAGTGGGAATCCCTTAATAACTCGGGAGGTCACCCCATAGACAGCAGTCACCCTATTGGGAGTTTGGCAGACAGAGTTTTCCGTCCGTCAAACTCAAAATGATCCCCGGTGTGTAGGAAGTTGTGTAGCTGGACTGCACAGGACTACTCACAGATCTTCAGGATACATGTGCAATGTGCGAAGATTGGACACAATGCTGTCACATATGTACACAATTTTCCCCCACCATGACATGCAACCATGGATTGGGAATTTGCAGTTGTGACATGATGTCACTCATTTGGGATGTGTGAGTGCATACTGTGCGGGTGGCATCATGTCAACTGCCCTGGACAATATTGTACACTCAAATGCATGAGCCAGTGTAATGCTGTCCAACACCCATATCTGGGGATGACCATGGACCTATGCATGTATTTGTGTCAGCCATGTCCACTATGTCACCATCCACCTAGTCTGGACCTCCAAAAAAGATTCACATCCCCTTCTATCTCGCCACACATGAAGTTTGAACACATGACATTGAGTGGACTAGAGCAATGAAAATCAGTCACCACAAAAATCTGCTGCAGAAATGTGAAGGATATTGAATTGCATGATGTATCTGCTCATACACTGCATTTGACATCACAGAGTAAGTGAAGAGGCCCCTGTAAACAGCAGGCTGGCATTATTGACACATCATGTGGTCATAATTGTGAGAAGGGCATGGCAGTGCCTTTACACATAACCCACATGGGCTGGACTGTTAAAAATACAGTAACCCACAATAATGACACTGTTTTTTGTCATACCTTTCAGCTGACCAATGATGTGGCATCAAACAGTGGGGGATGACACAATCTTCCAGCTTACAGACTGAGCAGAAAAAGGCCTATAACCATGTGCACATCTCCACACGTAACATAGTTAATCAGACCTTTGGTCTGCTCATGGCTCAGTTTCACTGCCTGGACATTTCTAGGGGTAGACTGTTGTATTCCCCACCCCTCGTCTGCAAAGTTATTTTGGCATCTGCAATCCTGCACAATATATGTATGCGGACAAATGTGCCCTCGGATGAAGAACTGGAGGACCCAAGGGAAGAGAAGGAGGATGAGCCACCACATGATTGAGACATACAGAACACTGCTGCAGGTGGATATAAACTTGCTCGCATTGTCTAGAATTTATTTTCATGAGCACATGGGTCTGAAGGTATGATAATGCCAAACATGTAAATAAATGATTTCACTTAACATAGGTATTTGAGTTTATGTCACAGTCCCAGTTAAAATCAACTCACCCACCTCTAGGAAACCATAAGTAGGCAACAAAAGGCGTCAATCAAGAGTGAACACTGACAATATCCTCAAAGTAACAGACACAAAGCACTGATCTCAGAAAAGTGTGGTGTGTAATGTTTGCATTGCTTGTCGAACAAACATGTTGAACTGCAAACACTCATAACTGCCAAATAACTGTTGATACAAAAGAAAAACAGACAGATCTAAATCACTATGTTATGCATTAGGCCCAAACTGTATGCTAATCTCTGTTACTAGTAGTCATAAAATGCAACAGTTGATCAGGGTGAGATATGTGACAACTCAATGGCCAAAAGATTTATTTCACTAGTGACAACTCACCACATCCACATTTGTTGCACTCACATGTATGACAAATAGTAAGGAGCATATTTAGGAACCCCTAGTGCCATTCCAATGCCACATTAATGTAATCTTTTTATGCTAATATGAATGTGGTGTTAGAAGTCCAAAAACACTGCGCCATCTTTACATAGTGGCACAATGCATGCATTGCGCCACTTTGTATGCCTTTGCGCTACATTATACCTGTGCCAGGCATAATGTAATCAAAGAAGGCGTCCCCCCATTCGGGGGGGGTAACAAAATGGTGCAAGGAAAGAAGAGATTTCCTTGTGTAATTTTTTCTGCACTTTTAACGCCTGCTCAGAGCAGGCATTAAAAGAAGGCTTCCATTGCTTACAGTGTGCCTCTGGGTGCTTCGCAGGATTACCGTCAACATTTTTGGCGCTAATCCTGCAAAGCACTGGACTAGCATCAAAAATGTTGACGGTAGCCCCCTAACTATCGCCATGGTGTGCCGTATTTTAAGTAGGATGCACACATGGTGCAGTTAGAGGGGCGTTAAGGGGTGCAAGAAAAGTGGTGCTGCACTGTGTGCAGCGCCACTTTTCTTAACTATGCCCCTAAGTGTATTTCAGAGGACAGTACACCTGTTTTTGTAGCACAGTATTGGTCAAATTAGTTATTATCTTACATGTATGCCAAACAATGTCATAGCATGTCTCATACTGTTGGCAATGTGTATGAGCCAATCAGGACACATAGGGGGTCATTTTGACCCTCGCGGTCCGAGACCGCCAGGGCTAAAATGACGGAAGCACTGCCAACAGGCTGGCGGTGCTTCCTGGCCTATTACGACCGCGGCCGCACCGCCGGGGCCGCCAGTATTCCGCCACTTTTGCCCCGGTGGTGATAATCAGCCTGGGCAGCGCTGCTTGCAGCGCTGCCCAGGGGATTACGAGTCCCCAAACGCCAGCCTTTTTCTGGCGGTATGAACGGCCAGCAAAAGGCTGGTGGTACGGGGAGTCGTGGGGCCCCCTGACAGGGCCCGTGCAGCTTTTCACTGTCTGCATAGCAGACAGTGAAAAGCGCGATGGGTGCAACTGCACCCATCGCACGGCTGCAACACTGCCGGCTCCATTTGGAGCCGGCTTCCATGTTGCAGCCCACATCCCACGCCCGGCGGTTACAGCTTGGCGGGCGGCTACTTGTAATGACCCCCATAGTAATTTATATATGGATGTGGGGCCATTAGCTGGCATGACCATTTGGCCAATCCACCCATACTCACTGTGCATCTGCAAAGGATATAGGGCCTGATTACAACTTTGGAGGAGGTGTTAATCCGTCCCAAATGTGACGGATATACCACCAGCCGTATTACGATTTCCATAGGATATAATGGACTCATAATACGGCTGGTGGTATATCCGTCACTTTACCGTCACTTTTGGGACGGATTAACACCTCCTCCAAAGTTGTAATCAGGCCCATAGTCTGCAGCTGTTGGTGAGTACTCATCATAAACACACCAATACGGAAGCCCAGCAGAGTCACATTCAGGTCCTAACCCGGACATGCTATGTTGTGGTGGGGAATTCCAGAGTACAGAAGTACTACATCAGGAGTCAGGATATGTTTGGGGGTCACTTACTCGACTCTCCACCAAAGGCAAATAAACAATCCCTAGTGTGCAGCATATTGCAGAATACATGTGTAGCGCATAATCTCCCAGGGCCCAATGGCAATGAGTAGCAGGAGGAACTGGATGATGAGTATTAGGAAGATGAGGAGCAAACACAAAATGTACCATCAATAGCAGAAATGTTACTGATATCCTAATATGTGTGTGGTACATGCATGAATGACTGTCACAATGTCAGGAGAGTCTGATAACAAGAATCATTGCATTCATGTACAACAAAACACATAAGCACAACCGGTATGTATGCAAATTACCTGCCCAGTCACAGTGTGAGGAAGTCATCCTTTTAGCATGTTCACCCCAAATGTTTATTACTAACAGTAGTGGTGATTGACCCTGGCTGTACCCTGGGTCTGCTAACCAGGTTTAGGGGCATTCCTTTGAATAAAAGGTATATGGCAACGTGGTAAAATCACAATTGCCATTGACAGGCTCCTGTAAGTACCCAGTAGATAATAGGGCAAGGGAGAATCAAACTACCTGTAAGTCACTAGTACAGAATAGGGTAGGTATGTTTAGAGGCGCAGTAGACTTCCTGCACTGTAATGTACACTGCTGTGTTGCCTGCTGTTATTTCGAAAGACAGCCCTGCCTTGCATTCTTCAAAAATGTAAATGTGTGCCAAACTAACTTTGGAAGAAAATGTACTACCAAGATGTAAATCCACCTTAACCTTACGTAAAATTCACACCTAAGATCTCCTCTAAGTGCCCCAGAGATGGGTGCCATGTAACTGTAAGCATGGACATTTCAATAGATGCGTGATTAGCCCTGGTGTCTTATCCAGGTGACTGGTTGACACCTGTTCGGTATAAGTCAATAAGGACGCTCAATGAAGGACCACACACCAATTATAAATACAATTTAGCTTTATTAGAATTGCAGGTAAATGTAGGCATTTGGCACATTAACAATAGTAGAATAAGAATAGCAATGAAAATCATCTATTTATATATAAGTACACTACAAAGAGCATCTATGCATATATATAAGCAAAGAGTTCATTGACAGATATAAGTTTTGATTAACTGTATACCAAAATGCATCACACTACGATGTTCAGGAAGCAGAATATAAATGAATTGAATACTTCAGATAAGCTTTGATTCACTGCACACCAAAATGCATGTTTCAATTACTGCAGCAGGCTCTCACTACGATGTTCAGGAAGCAAAATATAAACAAACTGAATACTTCAGATAAGCTTTGATTTACTGCACACCAAAATGCATGTTTCAGTTACTGTAGCAGGTTCACACTATGAGGTTTAGAAAGCAAAATACAAACGAGCTGAATACTTCAGGTTATAAACACAGTGCAAGCATAAATAATCAGTCATAATAATGGAGCAGAGAAACAAAGGCCTTTCATCCCTGTGTGGAACTTAACTTAGTCCACGAAATGCTGGGAAGCCTTCTACCGCCTGCTTGGACCTCTCTCCCCCTCAAGCATCACAGTCAGCAAAACAGGGAGGCAGCACTGGGCCATGGCAGCTTTCAAAACTCCATCTGCGAGCTTCAGATCCCTCACCCACACTTCAGTGCTTAAATAACTCGAAGCTTGGATTCTTTCTCTTTCTGGCAGTTTCTAGCTATGTTATCAGCACTTGGCTGCTTGGCCCTTCTCAAGCCTTTGTTTTCATTCCATCTTCTCCCATGTTGTTTGAGGGGGGTTTCAACAGGCATCACACTCATCTACACTGCTCAAGCTAATTAACCCTTTGCGTCACAATGTCTTCCGCACCTTTCCCTATACTGATCAACTGCACATCAAAGTTTAGCTCCATAGGCAAACATCGAAATATTTGACTAAAGCTCAAATATTGCTAGGAATTCATACATGTGTCATAACAGGACTCAAAAGATTGGCAATGAGAAATCCAACAACTTGCAACTGTTGACTTAATCATAACTGTCAGAAATGGGGTCTCTATTTAGCAGTGGTGTGCACACTGTCCAAGAAGGGACCCTCACTCTATTAATAAAAAAGGGAGTCACCTAGCTCAGATAGCCCCTGCTCACTTGTTTGGTAGCATGGCACAAGCAGTCAGGCTTATCTCAGAGGCAATGTGTAAAGTATTTGTACACACACACCACAAAAGTACTCCACACCAGTTTAGAAAAATGGCCAATATTTATTGGAGTAAAACAAGACCAAAATGACAAAAACCCAACATACACAAGCAAAGATACAAATGTATAAAGAATAAATCCCAATAAAGCACTTAGAAACACAATAGCTCCAACTCGGGTTATCAAGACGTCTTGACCGAGTTGTTGCCAACAGTCCGATGCCACTCTAATATGCATGACCATATCCAGGTGTACTACATGTTGTTTTGTTATAGACAGCCATTGCAATGGCCTCAACCCACATTATCGAAGTGGTGTGTTTAGTGTCAAGTACCTATATCTGAATCCCACATCAGAAGCAGACCCTCTCCAGCCTGGGTTCTTCCATGGATCCTAACATTTGTGTTGGCTAAGTGTTTCTTGGTATCCCTTGTCAAGCCCCTGTTTGACATCCTCCAAATTGTACATGTGGCACTGTGAGACAATGTTGCATCATGCTCCCTCCTGGCATGTGCCACATGTTCCCTCAGTCTACATGACATGTATGTTGTTGTCCCCCAATGGTCTTTTCTCCGCCATCTATTCCCAGGTATGCCACAAGCGTAGCACAGTTAGACCCAGTTGCACATGTGTATTGTGTAGGTACCATGCAGTACACATGCCCATTCCCACCTCCCCAGTATGCACAATCTCCCCATTCACACTGATTGTCATTTTGCCATGCACAGTCAGCACCTACCATACAGCGCAGTAGCAGTGTCCCACCCTGCCCACACATAATCATTAGTTAGTACACACATGGTCCAGGAGTGTGCATTTCTTACATTACCCCCCTCCATTTGATTATTTGGGATGAGTTCCTGTGGTTCCCTTCCATGGCAGCTGACACCTGTGTGCACTCACCCTGTCCGCCAAATCAGCTGGGGATAATGTAGTTTCATGCAGAGTACAATAGATTTGTCTCTTGCCATGTCACTATGTGTGGATACCTCCCATTGCCCACACCTGGCCCCCCTGTTATCTGAGTTGTTTGTCCTGTTGCACAGCCATTCCATTCAGAGGATTTACATTCTAGATTAGTGTGCATAGGCCCAAGTGAGACCAAGTAGCTACATGGTGCAAGGGTGCCTACGTTAGAGCTAGGCAGCAGTTTGTGCACCATCGCTGAGGAAAGTACAGAGATACATTGAATTTCAGTAAATACAATGCATCCTTGCACTTTCTAAATGACACCACGCAGCACAGATAGCTGACTTGCTGCACTGCACTGCTTCATTTCCTCTCCCATGAGGGGATTGGTTAAGGACTGGCTGGTGCAAAGTGTGAGAGGTCAGTGCACATTACATCTCTTTGCTGTTTAACCAAATGTGTGCCAGCATACCACACTTTGACCTGCATACTACATAGCTGCCTCCACCTTATGATATAGCTTAATTACTACATTGCCCCCTGCTGTGACTTACCCGGTGGTTCTTGTAGTTTGTCATATGCTGCACTGTCCTGTCCTGGGACTCCTGCCACCAACTCCTCAGGGATGACAGCTACCACCATCTTCTCCAATTCATCCATCTTCTTCTGGGATGCTGGACTTCCGTCTCCGGTCTGCAATGCTGGCTTGCTGTTGCTGGCCAGTTTCTCCTTTGTTCTGCACTTGCAATCACACCAGTCCTTTACACCTTTGCCACACTGTTGACTTTGTCCACAAAGGACTGTCATATGGCCTCTTTCCTCCCTAACAGCAATTTAGAGGTGACAAAGAGATGATGTTCATGCTCCATCACCTAAGTGATCAGTACATTATTTTCTTCCTCACTAAACCTGCACTTCCCCTTTCTCTTCTTTTCCTGTGAGTCTGTCTGGACATCCTGGGTGGTTCTGGGGGTGTTGGGGTTGTCCTGGAGTGTCTGGTCTCCTGGGTTCTCCACATCTGATTCTGCAGTATCTCCTATTTTGTTTTTTGCATTTTTTGACTTTTTTTATACTTTAGGCGCGCAAATGATGCTAGGATGGCTTGCATCAGATAACATGCCGCAAATCAGGTATGCGTCACTTTTGCTGCACTAGCGTAATTGTTTTTTCACCGCAGCACAAAGGCTAGCGTAATTTTTGGGACGCAGCCTAGATTCTAACGCCATGGTGCACTGTTTTGTAAATTCAAAGCAAGCATGGCATTAGGATCTGTTATTCTGCAGCGTTAAAATTTTTGATGCATCGCTGCACTGCTTCTGTGATGCATCATTTCTTGTAAGAGAGGTCCTTAGCCTTAGAAGAAAAAAACATTGGGGGGCTTATTTTCAAGTGTCCTGCATCAACGGCGCATCACTTTCTGTGATGCACTGGTGGTACAGGCTAAAAGCTCATATTTACAAGGCCATGCAAAGCCACTTTAAGTGGGTTTTAATTTTGTTGTAGATATGGAGTAAGGCAACACAGCGCAAGTCACTGCGTTGCCTTACTTTGCATCAGGGAAGCATTTCCATGGGTGTTGCATCATGGTCCCACGCAACATCCATGGATTTTGATGCATTCCCAGATTTACAAGGTTTTGTAAACCTGGGAATGCATCAAAAGCCTATGCCACCCCAGGCATAAGAGTATTGCAACGGGGAGAAATATCTTTATTTCTCTGTGTTTTGTCCTCTTTCAATGTGTGCTGCATTTTGCAGAACACCCAGAAATAGGAACATGCCTTGTGATTGTTTTTGTAGAGGAAGATGTCCCTTGCTGCCCAAAAACAATCATGTCCGCAACACAGGCACCCTTGCACTAATGTGCAAGGGTGCTTACATTGGCACGTGGCAGCAATTTGTGAGCCAGGGCAGGAGAAAAGGACAAGAATGCGTTGTATCATCTAGATACAACGCTATCCTGCCCTTTTGTTTTGATGCAGGGCAGCGAAGCACAAAGGCTTGTGCCACTGCCCTGCGCCAAAACATTGTTAATGAGGCCCTGAGCTGCTTGTACATTCTGTTAAGACCATGAATGGTGGAATTTGTCAGCAAAGTATGTTTGATGTCTTTTTTGAACCAAAGAACCTTTTAAGTTGGAGAACACGGTTCGCCTTAATGCATAGAAAACAATACTTACCTCCCAAGTAATCCTAGTTTGATTATACCAGCCTCCATGGAGTCATGCTGACACTCCAGATAAACAAAATACCTTCATTAAACATGCTCACTCTGCCAAATTGTTTCATCCTACATTGACTTCTGAGTCATCATACTTCAAAACTCATCAATGTCACCCTCCTTTTAGATCCAGAAAGTTGAGCGGTAAGCAAATACAACATGGAACATTTAGATCTTTAATCATTTGTAGATATTTCAAATAGTGTGTCAGACTAGACTACACATTCTTAAAGAGACCCACACCTTATTTTAAATATGTGCTGCTCATGTCTTATTTAACTGTAATAGTGCCAGTGATGCTCTTACCAAAATCTCCACTCGGCCTAACTCATTCCCTGCAGCCAGCTATGTCGCAGGAAGATATGTGGCCCATTGGCTGCTGGGGAGTGGATTTCATATCTGACACACAGGGCTTCCCTTTGTGAACAGAGTTAAACGAAATTGTTAAAATGTGCCCATGTCTTCGTTGATATCATATACGCCCAGGATTCGCCCCTTCCCCACCCCCAAGTGTCTCCATTGTACGGAAATACTGTTGCATCTATAGAGAACTGCCTCTGATCAGAGGGTCTTTGTTACGCTAGTAATACACCTAGGCCAATATTTAGAAGTAAAAGTGTGCGGAGTGGTCAGAATGTTAATAGAAACAAGATTATGTTAGTCATGGGTCTACTGAGCCGGAAGGTAAACATGCACGAGCAAGGGGCTAAAGGTTATGGCCAACCCTCCACGTAAAGCGTTGCTGAACAGTTGTTACTTAATTATGAAACACAGCAATGCGGGAGTCTGCCCACACAATCGGTTAAAATGGAATGTGTTGATAATAATAAAAAAGGGCATTTGCCATCAATGAAAGCCAGGCCTTGTGCTTCAAGGTTGTGGCTCGGAGAGAAGAGTTCCCCTAATAAGCCCTGGTTGCTATGGAAAAGCTGCAATGTTATAAATAATGGAACTCTGAGATCCCATTTTCCTGAGCTTAACGAAGACAGATGCCAACACATCATGGAAACCAGGCAATAAATCCCAGGCTAATCTGTAAATAAAGTAATGTTTACATATTTGATATTTAAATGTGAGGCTTTACGTTGTAATTAATTTGGATCCTGCCAGGTCTAATAGGAATGGCGCAGTCCCTATTTCCACATCAGTTGAAAGGATTTGCTCTCTCAAGTCAATGTCATGGCGCAGACAAATAATTTAGCTGAGCTTTCCCGTGATCTGCATTTTGCAAAAGCCTTGAAGTCTGTTCCTTTGGCATTCTTTCGAGAAGGTATCAGAACAGATTGTGAGCGAACCATATGACATTGCCTATCAAGGCGGTCGTTATGGCTACAAATTGGCATAAGCAGTAGTGAGTGAGGTGGCATTTGTCACTCTGAGGGTAGCATGCACAATAAAACTAAGAACTGCCTTACCTGATTTTCATCACAACACCTGTTATGAGAGACAATAGAATGTATCTGCGCCTCTTTCATTTCTCTTCGAGGACAAACGTTGAAAAGGTAGAGCAGCACATCAACGTTATTTTTCATTATTTTTTCAGCTGATCGGAGATCGTAAACATTTCTAAAATGATAACGATCATTAATGGATAGCAAACAAATAACAAAAATACTTGAGCCATGCTCTTGTTAGTGCACAGGACACTGCACACAAATGACCATAGTAGGAAAACTTAGCTCGGCTAAAACATAAAATAATAAATACCTTTTTTAAGGAATGAAAATGTATATTCTGTTCAAATCTTGTTGTACCACAAGTAAACAAAAATGAAACTGTTGTGTTCAAACAAAAAACTGTTCTATAATCAAAATAATTGCAAAATAGGGTAACCGGATTTTGCATTTTTGCTGCAGCAGTCAAACTAAAAAATTAAAAAAGTTTTTTTGCTTCAGACTTAGGGGGTCATTCTGACCCCGGCGGTCTCTGACCGCCGGGGCCAGGGTCGGCGGCAGCACTGCCGACAGACCGGCGGTGCCCCGCAGGGCATTCTGACCGCGGCGGTTCGGCCGCGGTCAGATGCGGGAAACCGGCGGTCTCCCGCCGGTTTCCCGCTGCCCTGCAGAATCCCCCATGGCGGCGGAGCGCGCTCCGCCGCCATGGGGATTCTGACACCCCCTACCGCCATCCTGTTCCTGGCGGGTCTCCCGCCAGGAACAGGATGGCGGTAGGGGGTGCCGCGTGGCCCCTGGGGGCCCCTGCAGTGCCCATGCCATGGGCCAATGGCATGGGCACTGCAGGGGCCCCCGTATGAGGGCCCCAAAAAGAATTTCAGTGTCTGCCTAGCAGACACTGAAATTCGCGACGGGTGCTACTGCACCCGTCGCACTCCAGCAACTCCGCCGGCTCCATTCGGAGCCGGCTTCATCGTTGCTGGGTCTTTCCCGCTGTGCTGGCGGGCGGCCTTTTGGCGGTCACCCGCCAGCACAGCGGGAAAGCCAGAATGGCCGCCGCGGTCTTGTGACCGCGGTGCGGTCATTTGGCGGTAACCGCATGGCGGGCGGCGACCGCCGCCCGCCGCGGTTAAAATCAGGCCCTTAGACTCCTCTTTCATATTTGAAAGAGGCACAACACAATATTTGCTTAATTTCACTGATATAAAACAGACCAAATATGGCGCTCTGCTCTCCTTGTGGTTCATAATTTTCCTTTTGCTCTATTAAGTAAATCCTAAAATGGTACACAATGTATCAACCACTTTTTCTGCATTGTTTCGAAATATTTTATAATAAGGCTCCAATCGTCTTTCCAACTTCAGTTATTTTACATTAAAAACAAATGCATGAAATTGAAGGCCTAAAAACATTTAATTGTTTTATATGTTGATACTTTGTTTTTATGCTTTACCATATTTGCTAACCTACGGGTTAAATGTGTGGCTACATTGTGACTATGCGTGGACACTATGATGGTTTAAATTGCACCTGGGAATTTTGAAAACACACCATAATTCACTTACATACCATGAACTATCACTGCACAGTTTATAAGAGGGATTGGCATGAATAAAAAAAGTCTTATGATCTTTATTTCAAATGATCTTGTGTGAGGCATGAGAGTGGGTCAGTTACAGCCTCTATAATGGCTCTTTCTAAGCAAGTGGATGCTGTTTGTTAAATTCATCAAGCAAGAAGACTATGAGTGTGGGAAAGGGACCAGTTAGGCTATGCCCTACAACCCATTCCACCACTGTGCTGATCACAACTTTACTTTCCACCAGCCTTTTCATGGCGGAGTCCCCACCATGAAAAGGCTGGAGGAAAACCAGTGCTGGAGTTCACAGGGGCCCCACTGCACTGCCCATGACCATGTCCGGGACAGTGCAGGGCCCCCCCTGCCCTGCACCCTCGGAATACACACTGTCTGCTACGGCAGTCAGTGTATATTCTGAGGGTCCTAGGAGCACTCTCAGTGCGACTGGATTGGCCTTGGCTCCTTCAGGATCTGAGATCAATGCTTCTGCATGGTTTCCACTGGACTGACTGGTGGAAACCTCACCTTTCTGATGTTTTCCCCAGTCAGCCCAGTGGAAACCTTGTAATAGGGCTGGGGGGAGTCAGCCAGCTCCACGGCGGTCTCCTCTCCACGGGGATGGATGGCTGACAGTTGACCCGCCAACCTCTTAATGAGTCCCATAGTAAGATAGGAAATGTGGCAAAACAAAGCAACGATAACAAAGGGCCTGAATTAGATCTTGGTGGAGGGAACACTCCATCACAATTGTGACGGATATCCCGTCCGCCATTTTACAATCCCCATAGGATTTAATGGGATCGTAATTGGGCGGACAGGATGTCCGTCACAATTGTGACGGAGTATTCATCTCCACAGGATCTAAATCAGGCCCATAGTTCCTTTACCATAACCAAGCATCAGAGGTCAGTCGTGCACTGATAATTTTCAATGATTCTACCCACTTGATAAGGATGATGAATAACAAGTTGTTTGGAATTGAAGCACACTGCCCCTACAAAGGTCACATAATAAACAAGCATTTGCAATAGAATAGTTCCTCACATTTCTCCGAGTTAGAGCTATTAGCAGTTGTGAACTCCCAACCGGATTTTTCTTGCCACATTAAATGGAAAAAAACAGCGCGATCGCGCTGCTACAGTTCACTCGTAGTGAAACCTATTGGCAAAAGTGCAATTATCTACGTAACTGGCAAAAGTGCAATTAACTATGTAACAGGGTCGATTGTTCTGCAAAGCGCTCGACTTCTGCCAAGTGAGATCACGCTGTGAAAAAAAGGTAAAAAGTGGTCCACAAACCTGACGGGAAACAGCGAGCCTCGCATGTTTTCAGTACTTGGTCGCTGCGCGCGAGGAGGGCTAACCACCGGAATAGGCATGACGTATGTGTGCCTTCCACTAATTAAAGCAAGCAGATTTTGAAAGGCAAGCCCACGAACCAATGAAACACACTGACGTGATATGGACGAGGCTCCGAGCCCTTTTCTAACTCCTAAAGCGCCTCGCGAGCGAAACGCATGCACAAGCGCCTGCGACACAGGCTCGACCCTAAAAAGATTTAAATAGATCTCAAAGTTGTTCCCACACTTCAAAGTGAGTTCTGCACTCTTGACAACATTTTTGAAGATGACCACATAATCATACTTGTCACGATTGTTCTTCACAGATGAGCAATTCAGGAGGGTTATCCCTTGCTTCACATTATCCTTCATAGGACTTCAGCAATTTAATTTTAGAATGTCATGTTTAATTGTGGTTCTATGTGGGCAACACGTTCTCTTAGAGACTACGAATTTCTCTGTAACCTAGCAGGCTACATCCACCATGAAAGTTTCCAAGCAGACAAAAATCAAAATATACCTGTAGTCCATGCTAGGGAACAGTCTTTCCCAGGTTGCATAGTACATTCTGGAAACAGCAGTGTAAGGTACGAATAGGAACCAAAATATGTTGTTGTTCCACTGGTATGAAATAGAAAGAATGTCTTATCTAAAACCAAGATGTTCCTCCTACTCCTTTCATGTTACACACAAGTTCCAAAATGCCAGCATAGGAGCTTGCATTGTATACCAAACAAGTCTGTAAAATGTCCCGCAATTCCCATGCTCGCTTTTACATCAGAGTAATACAATTCCCTTTCATAATGGTACCATTATTTTCTGTGCGTACTGTTTTATGAAATTCTAGATGATATTGAACAGCCTGAGAGCTCAGGAGTCACTGTCTTTCTCCTGCCTCTATTCCTTGCTGAGTAACTCTTCCCAGTATATTTCAAAAGGACTTCAGCACAATCTGACAACACATACCAAGGCAGGTCTGTGGACCAGAAAGCAGCCCTGGCAAATATGCTCCTACTAGCCCCACTTCCTTCATCTCCATGTGCTATGTCTCTCTGTTCATCCATCCATTCTTTCTCTTCCACTCGTTTCTCTATTTTCTCCCCTCTCCCTCCTTTTCTTTCTACCTTACACCTTTCTTCCTTTCTTTCCCTCTCTCTCTTAGACTCCCTGTTCTTGCTACAATTAATCTTTTGCATCTGAGGAAAGTGACAAAGGCACCAGGAGTGGGACTGGGCTTTCAAAACTGACCTCCAAGGGCAATTCAACTGGGAAATGCCCAGTGGAATCAAAGGCCTGTCCAACCCTGACACTCACCTGAGAAGTCTAATTTGTCACTGAGACTGTCTGTCTGGTAAGGTCTCCGCCAAAAAACGGATGAATGATACCAGCCTTGTTTATTCCCCATTGTTTCGTCATTACTCACAAGCTATCCCCTCTCCCCTCATCCTCACTTTGGCGAGTGTCCTTTTTAAAACTTGAGGCGCACGTCTTTCATGAAGAATATTGACGGGATGGAGTTTGAAACAGTTTTGAAAGCTGCCCTCTTAAAGTATATATTGTTTTGGCTATTGTTACTGGAGTAGGCGTAAAATATGTGGTTTACAAAGTTACAAAACTAAAACAGATCAAATCAGGTGACTGATTTGACTATTTCAGGGCAAATTAATTTTATGATATAATATTCATGTTGTTTGTATTTTCACATTTGATGAACCAAACAAAGCAAAGTAAAGTTCGTATTCAAAAGAGACATGAGGCCATTTGCAGTTTTCGGTGGTGCACCAGTCTGCCAGTGTGAGAAAACAGGGCTGATTGCAGAGGCCCCATAACTTTTTGCCCCAATTTTCCTCTTTTTGCTGGTGTTTTCCTGACTTTGATGGTGCCCTGGGTACTGCTAACCAGTCCCAGGGCCTGTGCTCTGTGTAAAATGGATATGCAAATTAGGCTAATTATAATTGGCTAAGTTAACCTACCTATAAGTCCCTAGTATATGGTAGGGCATGTAGGTTTAGGGACCACAGCATAGGTGGTGCACACCTAGGTGCACTGCTGAGGTGCCCAGTGTCATTTTAAAAGCAAGCCTGCCTTGCTGGCTGCTTTTAAATTAAAGTTATATGCAAATTCGACTTTGGAATTAAAGGTACTTCCAAAGTCTTAAACTACCTTATTTTTACATATAAGTCACCCCTAAGGTGTGCTCTATGTGCCCCTAGGGCTGGGTGCCATGTAACTATAAGCAGGGACTTTATAAAAATAGATTTATAAGCCCTGGTGAGGTAAAAACAGCCAAATTCGTTTTTCCCTCATGGAAGTAAATGGCCTTCATAGGCTAAAATGGGAAGACTTTATTTTAAATTTTAAAGTCTCCTTAAATGTTACATACCAAGAATTTGGTATCAAATTAATTGTTGTAATAAATCCCACAACTTCCAGTTGTTGGATTTAATATAACTTGTTCAGGTAAAAAGTTTAGACTTTACCTAAAAAGTTGCCAATTTCAGCTCTGCATTGTTTTTGCTGCTGTGCTCTGATTGGCCAGCCTGCAGCAGCTTCTGCCAGGCTGCCTTGATGAGGTGTGAAGTGGCCTTGCTTCACACAAAGGAATGTGCTTGGGGGAGAGAATCTCCCCTCAGCAGATGGTGAGGCAGGAAGGGGGAGGGCTGCCAAACTGGTCTTCAAAGGCAGAGAAGGACATCTGGAGCACCCAGCAACACCCCCACATCCTGCAACCCCAGACAGCTAGGTGCCCCCTTGATTAGATTAGGAGAGGGCAGGAGAGGGGTGTGTTTATGATTTTTAGCCACACCAGTGGGTGTGCTCAGCCAGATGTAGCCTCCAAAAATCAGATTCAGCCATGTTGGATTTTTAGAGACTGTTGCCTTTTGGGATGGATTTTTGCCACACTTCCCAGGAAGTGGTCATCACAGGGGGACGACCCTGTACCTGATTGGAGAACCAGGGCCCCCCTGCTTTTCACCCAGGAGCAAGGATAAAACTGGCAGACCTGCCCCCACACCTCAGATCCCCACCAAATTTCAAGAAGAAAGAACTTAAGGAGAAGAAGGACTGCCCTGCTGGACCCCTGGCCTGCACCTGGAACCTGCACTCAGAAGGACTGCACCAGCTGCACACCTGGGCTTCACCACAAGAAGGACTTTGCCTGGCTTCAACTGGTTCAAGGAGGGACTCCCTGTTTGCTACAGGTGAAAAAGTGCTATCCAGAGTCCCCTGCTCCAATTCCTGAAAAAGTGACCAGCTGACCACTGTCCAGTGGCCAAAAAGGAGTTTGCGCCAGGTGCATTCTGGGAGTTGAAGTCCGCACCCCCCAAGGACCATCACAGAACTTCTGGACCCTTGGGGTGAGCTGTGGACCCCAAAAGAACCTTAAAAGAACATCTGGGTGAAGCCCCAGAAGTTTGGAGAAGATTTGAAAAATTTTGTAAAAAAGCTCCAGAGAGGGACCGACCCGCCGCGGAAATTCTAGCCGGCTTGCCTCAACCGCAACCCGGCCTGACTTCGTGGTTCGTCCCGGTAAAGAAAAACATCCGAAAAAGAGACTAAGTCCGAAGGTAAAAAGTTGACCGGGACCTCCCAGCTATCGTATCCGAGAAGGGCTCCAAGGACGTCGGATCAAGATCCAGGTTTACCCCGGTCGAAGGATTTTCATCTCGAAAAAACGACTAAGTCCGAAGGTAAAAATCACCACCGAGGAAACCCACATCGCGTATCCGGACAAGGGCTCCAGGAGGTCGGATTCAACAGGCAGGTTCGTCCCGGTGAAGAAAAACTTCAAAATAAAGACTAAGTCAGAAGGTAACTTTTTGACCGAGGCCTCCCGCGACCTGTAGCCGAGCAGGGCTCCATCGCGGTCGGCCTGAAAGTTTGACTTTGCCCCGGTCCTGGTGCAACCAGATGACCCGATTGGCGCTTTTTGTTTCTAAGTGCTAGAAAAGTAATAATTCTTTAAAAATTCATATCTCCGGTTCCCTTTATCCGATTTTATTCGTTTTTGTGTCATTTTAAAGATAAAAATATAAACTATTTTTATAAATTGGTTTTGGATTTTTAAACTGTTTCCAGTGTTTTATTTAATTACTGTTTTGTGATATTTGAATGCTTTACACACTGTCTCCTAAGTTAAGCCTTGACGCTCGTTGCCAAGCTACCAAGGGTTGAGCTGGGATTAATTTACTGAGACCTAACTGTACCCAGGTGGAGGTTAGTGGCTTGTTGCTAGGTGTAGGTACCTACCTGCCCTTACCAATAACCCATTTTCCAACAGCCAGGCTAAGAGAAACTATTGCCGCTCCTCACCTGAGAGACGACCGTCTGCCATGTGCAGAGATGCAAGGATATCTGTGCCTTCAATGTAGCTGAGAAGGAGCAATATTTGATAAGCGCTTTCTGCAGAGTTTTGTTTTTTATTTACAAGTAACACACTCCTAAAGCGGTTATTTGGTGCTTGAAACTATAAAGATTAATGTAGCTGAAATGAAAATAGTTTCCTTTCTTGCCTTGGATCCAAGAGGAGTTTTCCGTGTACAGAACCACACTGCCTCGCATGGCAGTCGTAGGCCGGAAAGTCCGTTGTTCCTCCCTCTGCCCGAACTAGGCAAGGCAACCATCCCTCTGAATTGATGGTGCAGCGGTGGATTGACTATCAGGTCAGAGGTTTATAGTAATGGAGTCAATGGAGACTATTTGCTGTACATCCAGTGTTTCCTCAAGTCAAAATAGAGTATGGGAAGAGTATGTTTGTTGGGGTGGAATTTCCACCAATTTACGGCAGTGATTTCACTCCATGATGTGTGCAGGAAAAAGCTGCAGGTGCTTCTACACAGCGCACAACTGAGTGAAAGTGAGGCTAGGGGAAGGACTATATTGCACATCGGTTTTTATTACTGACCCCTTACCAGCAGAATTAGCTCCCATATAATAATACTTCTAACTTCTACTAATATTTGCCCAAGAATCAGTGATAGCCTCGTGGTGGGATTCTGAGAGAATGTACATAAGCATACACATCCTAACATCAAAGTAAACAAGCATTGGATAAATGCATTCGGTTTTGCCTGTGGGGTTAACAATCAATTAAGAGGTGTGGGAGCAGTGTATGAGTGCAGGGAGAATGGCGTGAGTGCTCTCTGTGCAGGGTGAGTGGTGCGTGAATGAAGGTTGATAAGTGTCTGAGTGCAGGGTGAAAGTGCCTTAATGCATGGTGATTGATGTGTGTTCAGTGCAGAATGAGAAATATGTGAGCGTACAGGGTGAGAGTTGTTACCCTGTACAAGTTCAGAGGTGTTCGAGTATAGGGTGAGAAGTATGTCGATAGTATAAGAGAGGTTTGAGTTCAGGGTGGGAGGTGTGGGTGAAGGGTAAGAGGAATGTGAGTGCTGGGTGAGAGGTATGTCAATGCTATATGAGTACAGAGTCAGTACTGTGTGAGTGGTGGGTGAGCAGTATCTGGTGGTAATATAATGCAGGAGAAACAGTAGGTACCTCTGGCACCACTCGCTTTTGCAACTCTCTGAGCAGCTTCATCAAAAAGTAAACCGGTTTCTGAGAGTCTTGATTACTGTCTATAGGTTCCACTCTTTGTCCAGCGCTTCAGCAAAAATAGGAATTTGCCAGTGAGCGACTATGGGGATAAGGGATGAACCCTGTAATGTCTTTGAGGATCACTTCCGCTAAACCTGCTATTTTGGTGAATCGTTTATGGAGTTTGCTAAAAGTATTTTAGTTCTCACCCAGAATCGTCTGAAAACTAAAATGCTGGAGAAATGTAAGTAAATAAAAAGGGAACAAACCAACGTTCTTCCCTAAGCACTCAGATATATGCTTCCCCATTTTTCAAGCTCCAGTTAAATGTACTGCGATTGAGCAAAGTGTTCTCTGCATGATCATTGTAGCCAACCGCACCAATGGAGACCATTTCAATCGAGTGCTAATTTAATTAGAAAGCACCCATTTTTATTAATTTACTCAAGAAGATCACTGAAAACTCCTGGTACAAAGAGATGTTGCAGTCTACCCTGATGAACATTTGGGGCTTTGTAAATGGCTCCCCTCAGCCTTGTTAGATGAGGAGAGAGGTTGTTATCACTCCCTGTGACCCTTTCTGTAAATATTATACATCTGTCTGCATGTTTGATTGACGATTAAGCCCTGGCAACTATGCTGTAAATGCATGCGGCCAGACCCTGTAAATGCATGCAGTCACAGCAAGGTAACTAAAGGTAAACAGCAAATGCTGTGAAGCCTTAATAAAATAATAAAAAAGAAGTTCCAGCCACCATTTCAAGCTCCATGAGTGTTCACCACTCTTGCTTGTGACATCTACAGATCCCTGTGAATTCTGCTGATGCCACCACTTAGTTTGTGAAGCAGCTTTGAGCAGTGATAAATGCAACAAGATGAAAGGAGCAACTTGACAAGACTATGGGAATGGGGTAAAGCGGGTTGAGAGGAGGGGTAGAGACTCTTTCTTGCTGTGCCAGCAAGTAAAGGAGGCACAAGAAGAACAAGCCTCAGCCTTTGCAACAAAAGGTAGCACTAGAGTGGGTGACTGCTTAAGCCCAGGGTGACTGGTGAGTGTGCGTTGCCCTGGGGAGCCTGGTGGGTGCTGTTGTGACTCGAACCCAAAGTGGATGAACACAGTACTTGGGGCTCAGGACAATGGTAGGAGCAAAAACATGAGGAAGAACAGGAAATAGCATGCTACAACCAACAGAAATGGGGGAAAAGTAAGTAGTAAGCACAAAAATCAATGAAATGCAAGGGAGAGGGATGTAATCCACTTTTAAGATTTCTATTGCATACAACAGATTTCACAAGCACAGCACAAGCCCAGGGCCGGCCTTAGGGCTGTGCAACCAGTGCAGCCGCACAGGGCGCTGACCTGGAGGGAAGCACTGACCTCGGGGGGGGGTGCTGTATTTAGCAATAATTTACAGTTTGAAAGCATTTTCTGCTACGTTCCCTGTGGTCCAACTTTCAGGCACCAATAAAAATATCAAGATATTGCCTGTGATTATTGTCCCTGTTATAGAGAGAGATCAGCATTTTTTCTAGTGGCAGTTTTGATTCGCCATAAAGTAGCGCAGAGTTTTAATATCCCTGCTGCAAAAACAGATCTGTATTTCAAGTGGAAAGTTGAGTAGATTAGTAAAGCTAGCCTTTACCACCACTTTAAAACAAATGGAATGTATGTGAGAGAGGGGCTAGGGAGGAATGAGGGGCACTTTTGCTGGATGGTATTGAGGGAATCCAAGAAGGATCATAAATGAGGGGGCACCAAAAAAGTTTGTCGCACCAGGCGCCACCAATGCTAAAGCTGTCCCTGTGCAAGCCACTGCATGCTGTAATTTCATGTCCAATGTTTATACTGGTAAACTACAGGTCAAAGAAGCACAGGGTATCACTCACAATGCCTGGCCACTTACAGTGCTATTGAGTGCTGGTTAAGCAGGGTCTGTATATATAGTGAAGGAGTCTACTGAGGCTGAAGCCTCAACTGTGGTCTGCAGACCCTTCCCCTGTGGCTCAAAAGTAGACCATGTGACTGCAAACTGTGATACCAACAGACTTATATACTGGTATACTCAGTCCCAGTTTAGACTCCATCTTCTCTACCTCCAAGTCCCTCCTCCCAGACTCACATTTTGAGCTGAACGTTGATGTCCTGGTCGCAGTGTAGACAAAGTGGAACTTCTCCGCTTCCCCCATGATGGCGGCGTAACTCGCACCCTACAGTTGGGTGCTCGGAAGCAGACAATACAGCCACAGCTCCTGCCACAGGCTGTGACGCCCAACATCAGTTTCACAAGGAACAGGAAGTTGCGCTTTAAACTATATAAAGTCCACCATTTTTTAACAGGGGTTTTTCAAATTACTGTCAATCCACCTAGCTGCATATTGGAAAACAAAACAATTGGAAAGCATAAAACATAAAACATGAAAATTAAAGATGGCTTGACTCCAAGTTGATTTAATCACATATTGTTGGGTATAACATAAAATGTACTACTCAATTATGTTTTCAAACAAACATCATAGAAGTTGTAAGCACTTGTATTATGTTGCATGTTACTGTACTAAAAGATAAATATTGGTAGTTAGACTTTTAAATATTTGTGGACATTTTAAACTGATGGACGTAGTCTGAGAACGTTTTGTGGAGACGCTGCTGCGCTCCACTTCATTTTGTCTCTGTCTTGGAGGTTATGGTTGCAAGTCAAGGGCTGTCAATATTTAGGGGGAAATGACTTTGTGGTTGGCTCTCGGGCATTATGACCAGGAAACAAACGTGCAGAAAAGACTTTGGCCCTGATTATGAGTCTGACGGTCACTTGACAGCCAGACGCGCGGATGGTGGTCAGAACACCGTGAATACGGTGTTCGGAGCACCATATGAAGACCATGGCGGTCGGACCGCGGTGCGACCACCAGCTCCCCCAGGATCAGAGATCCCGGTGGTCGGGTAGTTGCAGTGGTCCTAATCCACCAGGCAAACAGCACTGCCTTAGGGTTTACAACCTTGTTCTCCGCCAGCTATTTCATGGTGGGAGCATGTGCAGTGCAGGAGTCCCCCTGGTCACCATCCTCGCAATGTTCACGGTCTGCTTTGCAAAGCAGACCGTGAACATTGTGAGGGTGCTGGGGCACCCTGCATCCTACAGCATTGCCGCCGGCTTGATTACAAGTCAGAGACAATGCTGTAGGCTGTTTCCAGCTATGCCAGAAAGTGGAAACCTTGCGGGAAACTCTCAATGGGCCTGTCAGGGAGGTAGCCACTATGGTGGCAACCTCCCCGTCGGAAGTTCGGCGAAAGGCCTAAACTATCTGCCAAATTTGTAATAAGACCCTTTATGTTTATTCAGGTCGAATAGGATTATGGTGGCCATATTGAAATATACTGAGTCTGTCTATGTAATTAAAGCAATTTAATAGTATAGCATTTCAACAACTTGAATGATGACAAAATGAAAGGAGTAACTTGACAAGATTATGCCAATGGTATAAGAGTGTGGGTGAGGGGTGGGGCAGAGTCTATTTCTGTTCTCTTACGGTCAACAAGTATAGGAGGCACAAGAGGAACAAGTGCCGGCCTCTGCTTCAAAAAGGAGCACTAGATAGGGTGCCTGCTTCTGCCCTGGGGGAACTGGTGAGAGTGCCTTTCCCAGGGGGACTGGTGAGTGCTGTTGCGTTCTGAAACCAAAGCGGATGAACACAGTACTTGGGCCTCAGGACACTGATAAGAGTCATTGTACATTGAATACAATAGATTTCACAAGCACAGTGCAAGCACTGTGCAGGCAAAACTGAAAAATGACCAAGGACCAGGGAGAAAAAACATGTTAGGTGTATCACCTCTCAGTAATCATTCACTTTTAACTCTAATGTCTCCTTAAGAGTGCATAGCTTTACTGACTATTTGAGTCAAGTTCCAATATCCATGTTCACACAGTAAAAACAATCTCTGTGCAGCCAATTGATTCCTCAGTTGGTCTGAAGAAATTCCCATTCCCAGCAGACAACCCAGAACTTAAAAATGGCCTTCCTTTCCAATCTTGCAAGATGTTACTCTCACCACTATTACATTTAGTAAGCTAGAAATCATTTCATTCATAAAACTAATGTTAAGTGAATATCTCATCTTCAAAAACTAAACTAACTCTACCTGTTTGACTATAAATATAACAATCATTTGATGTGCTAGCCTTGAGCTGTTCCCACTCAGTGTCTTTTGAGTTCTCGTTGATGACATTGATTGCCTTCCATGAATCTTGGTAAAGTTTAACGTACTCTCCATACATTTTCTGTTTGGTATTATTGATTTCCTGACTTTTAGCCCATTTTTTACATATGTTGTTCTTTACTCTCTGAGTACTTAAAAGAGCCTTTAGCTAATTAACTACAGTATTATTTATCTCTACATTACTAAACATCACCACATTCCCTATAGTGTGGTGAAACACAATATGGCCTGCTTAGTATCTCCATTTTAGAATGAACATTTTAACTTAGCATGTCTTTTCTGATGATGAGCCTTCATATGACTTTCCACTCATGGTATAAGGTACTGAGAAATCACTGTACATGCAGCTTGTTTCTTGTAAGCGTTGCTACCATCCAGTCCGTACACTCCATTCAGGGTCAGACACACAGAATGCAATGCCCTAAGTATTATGTCTGTGCAGACAGCTCTCCACTTGCATACATCTCAATAAATTGGCACTGCACCTCTGACACAGTGGACACGAACGGTGTTTGTCTTTAAAAAACTGCCTCTGTGCCACATTCAGCAGAGGAGCAGTTCAGCTAGGATTATCCTGGAATGCGGCACACATAGGCCAAAATGCAGCCATGCTGAATCTGATGCTGACTCTGACCTTTACCCAGAACAAAACAATAGCCTGCACTACACTAGCTCAGGTTGTTGGCTTCCCAGTACATCTCACACAGGTATGGGCGGTTAGGCTATCCCAATTGATCTTGCAGAGGGTACTCCTACTATGCTCTTGATAGTGTAGGTCATAACAGACAGGAGTGTACCAACATAATAACATTATCATGTTTGAATTGTTTATGTTTTTCACCATTTTCGTAATGCTGGTTACCATGCTTTGTCTTGTTTGCCTAATAATCGCAGCTCATATTTCTTCTCAAGAATACAATTGTTGCAATAAATGCTTGAAACAACATTTCCACATCTATCTTGGGAATATAGTGTGACAACAAAAGGATACGTCTGTTTCCATGATTTTCTTTGGAATCTGAGAAGTCGTATTTGAGGTTGCAAATACCATGTGGTACCTTGGTGTGCTTAGGCATTCCGATTGGGCTGTGGGAGCTAGCTAGGACGTGTATCAACATTTCCTTATAGCATTGGCAGAATGAAGGTCTCATTTACAAGGCCTGTGGTGCAGGGTGGCACAGAACGTACCATGCAGCACCACCCTGCGCCATGTTAAATGGGCAGAAATGCAGTGTCTACACAATATGGCACATTTCTTTCCTCTCCCTCTGTGCTGGTGCACAAATTACTGCCATGCACCAATGCTGGTACCCTTACACCAGAGTGCAAGGATGCCTATGTTTTGGGGATGATTGTTTTGGTGCAGGAAGCAACATCGTCCTGCACAAAGACAATCACAAGAGGTCTTTTCCTCTTTCTATATGTTGTAAAATGCAGCACACATAGAAAAGGAAAAAATGGAGAGAAATAAAGATATTTCTCTCCGTTGCATCACTTGTAATCTGGGAATGCATCAGATTCCTTTAGGTTCCATGGGTGCTGCATAGGAACACCCCAAGCAATACCCATGGAACGGCCCTTTCATACTGTGTTATGCATGAAAAGGGGCCATATTTGCAAGGCCATGAAAAGCCACGCAAAGTGGCTTTGTTTGGCCTTGCAAATATGGGCTGGCACACTGTGGCCCATTAATGTAAAAAATGATGCTCTGGTGGTGCAGTTTGCTGCCAGGGCCGCGTAAATGAGACCCTGAGTCCCCATCTACTAATATTTATGTTGACCAGATACACCGTCATAATTGGTTCGTAGGAACCATAGAAAAATGTCACCCGTTAATGTTGGCATGTTGACATACCTCCAAGAGATTATGATTTAAAAATGATAACAAAACATCCTTCCTAATGAGAATGTCTTTATTATCACATTTAACTGGTCATTTTGCATCATATATGTAAACTCAGACATTATTTAAACAATAAATTCTCTATTGAGTGATCTTTTATTGGACATCAATTTATAATCCCACTGTGTGTCTCACTTACTGTTCTTAAAATTCTTGGGACTGGAACATGGTGAATTGGTAACAGCTGGCCATGTACTCTTGGTAAAACTAATCTCTTCACTGACTTTCTAGAATTGTTCAGATAGCGCTTTCTTCAGCACTCTTTGCTCTCAGTGGTGCCTAGGAAGTCTGAGTGGAATGATGCATAAAAACTGAGAAATGTTGTTACATTGTGATTGAGAGAACTAAGTAAATGAGCCTAACTGACATTTATTAGCGAGGGGCTCCAGGTGGTTTCCTCTAGAAAAAAGACTGAAAAAAACAGTGTCAAATTGCGCATTAAAAAGCAAACTTGAGAAAACAAGATGTTTTTATAGCAATTGTGTGCATGCAGGCTTAAAAGCCTTCCACCTCACTCTCACAATAAGATGTTGTCAGTTTTTTCAATAAAATGCATACTATTACTTTCAGATTGCAGTGCGGCTTATGGGGAACAGTTTGTTTCCATTCATGAGGCTTTGATCTGTGCTCCCAGTCACACTGCTCTTTTAGATGTGTATTGTGAGATTTTGGATTTTTGGTTGAGGGGGGTTCCAGCCTTTCTCAAGCAACAGCCACAATCCTTGTCATGGTGAACCCAAAAAGTCACTAAGTTAACCTATGCTTCACCCTCTTCTAGCTTGGCAGTAAAGCAGTTAGGTTTAATTTTGAGGAAATGTGTAAAGTATTTATTCAGCACTCAAAAGGCAATAAAGCAAAAACACCATACATGAAATAGAACACCAATTAAGAAAAAATAAAGTAAGTTTTAAGGTAAGAATAGTGCCTAAAAGCACAAAGTACCACTCATGGTTATCTGGTTCAGAGAGACTGGGTGAAAGTCACTAGTTGAGGCTGATCACAATGAGAGTAGTCCAGATACAAGGTCCATGTTAGTCCTGCTGAAAAAGTTATCTTCTAAAGTCTAGTGTTAAGAGTTCCATTCGGGGTGGAGGAGGCTGTGAAGAGCATGGAAAGTATTGTGGATGGTTGTTGCTGTAGCACAAAGAACAGTTTAGGCACCGAGGACAGTCATCAATATAGCACGGCGGTCCTTTAAGGTGTTGCAGATGGTCATAGCTGGAACTTCGTGTTGCCAGTCACTGTCGGTTTTTGATGCTGTAGAATGAAGTGCAGATCTCTTGTTGCCAGTCCTCACTGCAGTAAAGTGTCAGGTTCACAGGAGCTACTCGTTGGCAGTCAGCACGGGCAGCAAGATCTTGGTTCAACCCGGCCCGTGCATGCTCACAAGCAGCCCAAAATTTCAAGACTTCTAGGAAGAGCTCAACTGATGCCACTCCAAGGGTCCAGGACCTGGGAGGCACTCCTTAGGGATCGGGAACTCACTCCAGGAAAGGCTAGCAAGCAGGCAGGTCCAGTTGGAGGACCGAGCAGGTCCAGTGCAGCAAGTTAGCTGGGCAATTGCAGAGAGGCCTCAGGAGCTTGTTGTGTTTCTGGAGCTCTGAACAGCAAGTCAGCCATCTGACCCATTGAGTCACTTCAGCCTGGGTTGAAGCATGCAGGTCCAGTCTTCCTTCTTGGAGAGCAGGGCAGGACTCAAGCAGCAGGGATGTCCTCTGGCAGCAGGGCAGTTCTTCTGTAGTATCCACAGGTCCTGGAGTATACTGAAGAGTGGGTCTGAGTTTCGCTATTTTAAACCTGGTGCCCACTTTTGACTGGAAGATACTTCTGGAGTTTTCGCCCTACAGTTGTGTCTGTAAGAGGTATGCCCCACCTTAATGAAAAACAAATTTAGGGTTTTTTCACTACCAGAACATGTCAAACCTAAAAATTCATATCCAACATTTTAAATACAATGTCCCATGTTTTATGGGCTGTTTGGAGCCTACCCTAGTGGGTGACCTACATGTATCAGAAAGGGAGGTTTAGGCCTGGCAAAAGGTTTATGTAACACATAGAAACAGCAGTTTAAAACTTCACACACAGGCTACAATAACTAACCAAGACATGTTTAAAGAGCAAATTAAGTGGATGGCACAATCAGTGTTGCAGTACCACTACTAAAATGAATTTGCATTTGGGTACACATAGTACCAATTTACTAAGGACTTTCAAGTATATTAAGTGTGTCAATTTGCTGTAAGCTAATTTTATGTTTAAAGGAGAAAGTGCCAGCAATTTAGCACTAGTTAGCAGTGGTAAATTGGACAGAGTCCAACAGAAATGGGTTTAGAAACCAGCCAGGAGGGGTAAAAGCAAAAACTTTGGGGGTGATCATGCAGAAAGGGCCAGGTTCAACAAGTATGCTTGGAACATTGTGATAGGAGAGTAACACATTCAAAAGAATCCTACTCTGTTACAATATAATGGGCCTCCACATGGTCTTGGTGGGTAGGAATGATTATCTCCGGTTGTTGTATAATATATATGCTGAAATATTGTATTGACTAAAATGCATCTGTTTTAGTTGGGGGCTTTGGTAACAAATCATGGGCCCAGGTTGTGAAGAATAAAGGCTAATCCCACTTGTACACTTTTCCACCAGTCATCACACGCAAGACTACAAAATCATATAGTTCAGTTTCAAACAACTGAAGGGTATCATAGATAACAGTCATAGACAAAGTATATCCATCGCGGTGATAAGATATTAGTCAGAAATTACCAGAACAGCTGCTTCTCTTTCCTTTAAATAAACTATCATTTTAAATGATTTTGCAGATAGAGGAAGACTAACTGGGATTACATAAAGTTATGGGTGCCTACAGTGGAAGTCACCCATCCCTTAGGATATATTTACACTTTTAATGATACCTGCAGTTTTAAGAAACACTTTTGTTTACACATTGATTTAGGGCCTACATCTTATGATCATTTACTTCCACACTCATCTGCACTATTCACACTTATCTGTAATTTATATTTTTTCCTAAAGCCTATCTACAATTTTGAATTATAAAGTAAAATCTGAGCTGTCATGTAAATATTAATTCTGCTGATTTTACCAAACAGCATGAGATTAACACCAGAATTGGTTGGGGCAGGTGAACCTAGCAGTCATTAAGAGACATGAGGGCTGTGGTTATAATTTCCTTAGATCACTAACATTATGCAGGTAAGGAGAGGCCTTAAGTGTGCATGTCAGGCTGTACAGAGAACTACACCCATCCAACCTGACATGCACGCCCAGGGCTGAGCTGCAGTGAGCCTACCTGCTGTGAAATATTAAAAAAGAACAGTTGATGGACGGAATGTAGACCAAATCAAACATTCACCCCCAGTCACAGATCTGGGTTTAATCCATCAGTTTTTTTGCTCACCATGCCGTTCCAGTTTGGACCCAGCCATATGCAAATCAGTCTTGACCCTATTCCCCATGGGAGCAGTCCATCCCGAACTGCCAGGCCAAGTCCTCCCTGGACCAGAAACAAGCATCCTGGGACCGGTTTCGGGGTATCACCCCTCTTCAGCCAGGCTAGCTTGAATCTGGTAGCATAGTGACCACGGGACCCACGTCTGGGCATAACCCTTCCCACTTGGGGTGACAAATGCAAAAAGAACAGTTGATTAAACCCAGATCTTTGTGACTGGTTTGCTCTGCATTACGTCCATCATCTGTTCTTTTTGCATTTGTCACCCCGAGTGGGAAGGGTATGCCCAGACGTGGGTCCCGTGCTCACTGCACCACTGGATTCAAGCTAGCCTAGCTGATGAAGGGCGATACCCTGAAACCGGTCCTAGGGTGCTTGTTTCCGTCCAGGGAGGACCTGGCAATTCAGGCTGGACTGTTCCCATGAGGAACAGGGTCAAGACTGATTTGCATATGGCTGGGCCCAACCTGGGGTGGCGTGGTGAGCAAAAAAACAATGGATTAAACCCAGATCTTTGTGACTGGGGGTGAATGTTTGATTTGCTCTGCATTCTGTCCATCATCTGTTCTTTTTGCATTTGTGAAATATTCAAGCACCACCCATGGCTGCATGCCTCCCTGTTAATCAAGGAGGATGAACTAAGGCCTGACCTGTGGCTGTAAAAAGCACCCCTGTGGCTGAAAAAAACAAAAAAAATGTTTTTTCATATATAATACAGGGGCTAAGCAGGCAACAGAAATGTGGGGGGTGACACCCCAATGCTCTAATAGAGAAGCCCTCATCGATTTACTTGATATTGAATTGTGTAAATGTGCAGACTGCAGCACTGCAAATACCATAGTCACATCCGTTGTGATCTAAATCTGGGCGTGCTCCAGAACTTTATAAAATCATTGCATCTACTAGAAATTCCAAATTTATCAATGGATGTCATGAAGTGTAACTTCAAACGCCTAACAGGGTACCTGAATAGCACAGCACTGAATACACTATGTGCCCAAAACATCCTACCGTACAGTTACAATAACAACAACAAAAAAACCTCCAGATGAAATAAAATGTATTATTTAATGATGAAGCCATAGCACTATTACTGGATACAGCTGTAATACAAATTTTAGACCCTAATTGTAATAGGCTCAATTTTTCCGATCCCTTCTCACATATATTTGCAAAGGAATCATGCCATGAGTTCAACAGTAATTACTGCATCTCACACAATTTTCCCCGAGTAAAAATCGACCTGGATAAAGTTGCCAAAATTTACAATGGTCAAATGCTTTGTAACCTCTAGCAAATACAAATGTTGGTACAGAAAGCACAAAAATCCATGCTATTTCACATTTGAATGCAAATCATACAGAATAGCAGGGAGTTATTGGGCATAATATCTGTGGATCCCTGAGGTATCGGTTTTGTAGTGTCTGATAAATAACTATGGGCTTCATTATGAAGCTCACAATGGCAGTTGGACTGTGGCATTTGTGTAGCGGTCCAACTGCACATTACAACCCTGGCCGGAGGACCTGACAGATGACCAATGTTCCTGCCTGGAATATTGTTCTGCATTGGGTGACAGCGGTTCGAGTTGTAACCAGCCACGGCAGCACTGAACTGAGCACCACCAGGCTGACTATAACCCCACTTTCTGCCAGCCTTTTCATCGCGGGGACGCCACCATTGCAGAATCCCAGTGCCGGGGGTCCCCCTGCCTAGCACTGTCCGAATGCACAATGTCTGCTTTGCATACAGTGCGCATTCCAAGGGTGCTGGGTTGCTAGGATATTGGCCTTGTCTCCCTTAAAGGAGCCGAGGCCAATATCATAGCACTGTTTTCACCTGTCAGCCCGGCGGGAACACTTATTACAATGTTTCCCCGGTCAGCCCGGCAGGAACATTGCAATACACTCGGGGAGGACGCCACCGGTATGACAGTGGCATTCTCACCACAGCTTTGGCAGTCTACTTTTAGGACCGCCAAAGTCGTAATGAGGCCCAAAATCTATTACTTTCTAAGGCATGCACAGCTGTCAGACAACTTCAGTAGTTTCCAATTTAGTTATGATGACTTATAAATACGGTTCTTGGTGCATATATTTCATACAGTGCAATGACTGAAGTCTAAACAATTGACAACCAACTATTGTCTGGAGTCTTCACATTTAACACAATTTACACATTAAGGGCCTCATTTTGAGTTTGGCGGATGGGAAAGCTCACCTGCCAAACTCCGAACAGTGTGGACGCAGCTTACATGGCGACCACCCCACGGGACCTATTAGGAGTTTCCCAATAGGTCGGCTGGCGAAAAACAAGATTTCCACCCACCAGCCTAGGGGGAAACATAGCAACAGCATTGTTTCTGGCTCATAATCGAGCCAGCGTCAATGCTGTAGCCCACAGGGTGCACCAACACCCTGGCAATATTCACTGTCTGCAGACAGTGAACATTGCAATGGTGCTGGGCAGGGGGGCCCCTGCATTGCCCAGGCCAAATGCATGGAACCACCATGAAAAGGCTGGTGGAGAACAAGGTCATAATCCGAAGGGCACTAGATTTCACTGCACCATTTTTCCGTCATTTTTAATGCCTGCTCAAGGTAGGTGTTACAATGATGCACCCATTAAAATCAATGGGCCTCCCTGTGCTTTGCTGCACCAGCGTCAATATTTTTGACACTATTGCAGCAAAGCGCCACAACAGTGTCAAAACTTCTGATGGTGTTGAGGCAATGAATGCCATGGCGCACTGTATTGTAATTATAGCACAACCACGGTGTCGTTAGGTGGCACAAGGGTGACACAAGAGAAGTGGCGCATGGGGACCAATGCGTCTCTTACCATGAATATGCCCTATAGTGGTATACTTACAATGCCCCTGCGCACAATAATGCCACAGGAGCATCACTTTTCTGATGCTCCGGTGGTGCAGTGTACCCGCACATATTTAGAAAGCCAGGTAAAGCCACATTGTGTGGCTTTCCATGGCCTTGTAAATATGGCCCACTTTCATGTATAACTCTGCGTGAAACAGACGTTCCATGGGTGTTCCTGTGCATGTTTCCACGCCACACCCATGGAATCAGATGCATTCTTAGATTTCCAAGGTTTTGTAAACCTGGTAATGCATCAGATTCCCATGCTACCCTAAGGGGGGTGCAAAAGTTGCACATCGAGGAGACATACCTTTATTTATCCTAGTTTTTGCTCTTTCTATGAGTGCTGCATTCTGCAGCCCACAGAGAAGGATGAAAACACCATTAATGATTGTCTATGTGCTGTAAGCTGTCCCTTCCTGCACAAAAACATTCATCCCAGCAAAACAGGCACCCTTGCACTATGGCAGCCAATTGTGGGCTAGTGCAGCGGAAATGTACAAGGATGCATCGTATTGCTGTAATTACAGCACATTCCTGCACTTTCCAAATGACGCAGGGTGGCTGTGCAAGTTGGCTTGTAGCGCCACACTGTCATTTTCTTGTAAATATATGCCACAATGTCAATGCATAACAATTCTAAGGAGGTTTACATGAAAAAAAGGCTAAGCACGTTTCAGATATTGACAGAAGCCATGTGAACAATGTGTACCTCAATTTGCTCTCTAATTCTCGATTATTTATTTCTGTGTCCCAAGCAGTAAGCATCAGGCAGCGGTATTGATTTGCGGTCTGAAACCGAAGCCCTAAATTATCGAGTGAGGAGACTGAATTGGGCATCCCGTTTCAGGCTACAAAGTGAGATACTAGTTAAGGTATCTTTCTGTGGATTAGGGGTGCGATTTCCCTGTACTAAAATAAAATGACAACGCTCAATGCATTGTCTTGTTAATAGTTCTGTTCTTGAATGATGTCATTGGCGGGGCTTCAGTTATATTGCGATTAGAATTTGTTCGGTGTTTTACAATAAAGATTACGTTAAAAACCTTCCTAAACTGTAAATTCAGTTTTCTTTTTTCTTATCACCTGTCTTTAGTGTCTCATTATTATTTAGTTTCTTTAGAACATTTTTGTATGTTTTCCATCAGAATTATTGCTATAATGTCATATCAGTTGTAAGTTCTTGCTGAACCGCTTGCTTGTTTCAATGTCCTAAGGACTATTGGATTTCTAAAGAAGGAAGTGCTGTGCATTCGCCACTTTTTTCAGCTCTATTCTTAAATTCTCTCTTTTTTCTACTGCGTGGCTGTTGTTTTATTTCTTGGAAACAGAAGGTTCACTGTTCCCTTGCACAACGTGTTTTTTCTAGGGATACCTCTAAGGTATGAGTGTAATGGTGTGTGACATCAGTCTAAGGATGCATTTGCCTGTAGTCATCTAAATAAATAAACGTCCCTAAACATAACAATAATTTAAAATGAAAGTATTGCTATTTTTGTAGCCTTTCCTGTGATATACATTAATAGAAACCTAGTGTGATATACACATGCTAGTCAAATGAATAGCAAGGCCAGTGAGAGATGGAAAAGGCATGATTCTCCCTGACAACTGTTAAATTTGAACATGCTAATAGCAACTACACAAGTCAAGAACAGTGGGAAGGGCAGTATTTGACATATTGGGAATGTTCATGATGTTTTTTCTGCTACTGAATCACACAATTCTTGTGGCTTCATCCAGCAATTGTTTTGCATCTCTTGTTTCGTGGTTGGACTGAGCAAAGTCAGCTCTTTGTCTCGGACCATATAACACGGTACACGTCCAATTATGTTTAGAAAGCCTAAGTGTTGTTAAGAATGAGAGAGATCTGGTCCGTCCTTGGATATTTTTGTTCAGTAAGTTATTTGTGGATTTTTCCCTTTCCTTAAGTACTTGCTTCAAAGTTCTGCTTCCTCTTATTTAGAAACTTGATGATAAAGTTATGAAACTCCAGAAAGACTTTCGTCCTGACCTTGTCAATGTGATCTGATCTGAGTGAGATCACCGAGCCATTTCTAGACAAAGGCAATATAGGAAACATAGGCCAATATGAATGACTGGCTGCTGTCCTAGCCACTCATTTATTCTATTGTCACTCATGTTTCAAACCTGTTCATGATTTTGGCTGAGTTTAAGGGACCCCTGTTCTAAATAACCCCCAAACTCTGAACCAAGCACTCACTTCCCATGCGCTCAAAACCTGTAGACCCTAAACCTGCTTCCTTACCTTGTAGCCTCAATGGGATAGCCCCTTTTACTCTCCTTACCGAGGTCCTCACTGATTGCAGCATTTACTCATCTCATGGGCGCAGAAGCAGAGGCAACTGCTGGCCACCTTCTATCAGTTAAGCCCAGTGACAAATCAAAACGTGTTTAGTATTTACTTAAACGTGTTTGTTTTTCATGAAGGCTACATTTATGAGACATTATCAGCTAGTCATTGCAAATATCAGGTAAGTGCGAAGGTAAGAGTGTTCATGTTCAACTTCTTTAAACCAGTAATTCGGGTCACCCTTAGACAACTGATTTTATTTTTTACACGAATTATGGAGGGTCTCTCTCTGTATAAATCACAGTTACACCCCACCCCCACTTTACCTCATTCCTTGTTGCACCTTTATATGCAAGCTATTTTCTCAATGAAATACCGAAGGATTCTCTCCAAACTAAAGGCTTGGGAAAAGTAATTGTTAGCTACTAAGTAAGCCCCAGGATCCCCGGAGTCTTCACAGACCATGTCCTGCTCAAGCAACCATCCCTTTCTGAGGAGGAAAACTGTGCTTCAACCACAACAGTTTAATTTCAAAGCCTGAATGTACACTAGCACTAACTGACTGTGGTTTACTGCCCTACTGCCAAAGACCAATCAATTTTGCTGGAGTCTGCCGGCAGCAAAGTGAAATGCTCCCGCAACAAGAGCTTCCATTGCCCTTCCGTGTGCTTGTCGAGTATGGAAATGCATATACCACAGTTCTGGTATAATGCATGTGCACGTGGTACACTCCTTATTCAGCATGAAGAGACCAGAGATAAAAATAGAGGGATCAATGAGACAATATCGATGCACTCAATATTGAGTCACAAAAATATCAGAAAATACATATTGTAAAAAAAAAAATAAGCTTCCTATACTTAACTAAGAAAAACATAAACATTGGCAACAACAAAAAATTGTTCTCACAAATATAGGTTTTTACTAATATAGATAACAAACATATCAGAAATAAAAATATGGTAACCTTTAAATAAACATATTAGAAGTTGAACATATTATCACACAATATCCCCTGTATTAATATTGATAAAATAACTAAAATATACTTTAAAAAAATAACAATAGCAACTGTTTATGTTAAAATCTGAAAATAACATTACTAAAATGAAAATCAATCACCTGGAATAAAACTAAAACTAAATACATCAAAAAATACATGTAAAAATCATTTATAATAACATTTAAGTAATGTTTATATATATCTGTGTATATCTATATATATATATATATTTGTAAATATATATATATATATATATATACAGAGAGAGAGAGAGATGTATTTTATATACATATATACATATATACACACTGTGAACAAGACTCCATGGGGAGTTGAAACGCGTTGGTGGTTGTTATTTTGAAATAAATATGCACTATTGAGACTTAATGGAGTGCAGTGAAAACTCTTGGTTATTTGTATTTTTCGAGATTGGTCCTCTCCGTCACTGGGCACCGGCAGTGGAGTGCGCCGCCCAGCAACTTTCAGACCACTTTGTTTGATAACATATTTATAATATATTTATATATGTATATATATATATATATACTTATAGATAGATAGATAGATAGATAGATAGATAGATAGATAGATAGATAGATAGATAGATAGATAGATAGATAGGATAACAATATGAAAAAAACAAAGGTTGAAGTAACGTTATGGTTAGGTGCATTTCTCAGTGACAACATTAAGGTTTTGAACTAAAAAACACAGAAATTCTGCAGTTCTAATTAGCAGCACTAATTATAACTTGCACCCCTGCCATGCACTGCTTATAACCTCACGTATGACATCACTCATGATGTGCTCTATGATATCATTAATGACGTCACTGATGACATCATTGATGACAAGTGGGCTGTACGTCTTGTCAAGCTTCTGCTATACGCTCGCAAGATCATACATTTGTGATTAAATTCCTAAGAGTGTATTTTTATCATTTTGACAAAAGTGAGACATGACAAGTGTTGCTTAAAATACAAAAATAATTGATGTATTGTTGCTTTCTCATGAGACACCGCAAGATGCCAAGGAGAGGAAAGGCATCCATTGGAAGGATTTTGATTGGTTCTCATGGATTTCTTTATTTAGCATAGTAATAATCCTTCCTTGTTGTATCATTTGCCTATTGGGTTTTTCAATGATTACACTTTTTTAGCTACCTGTGTGACTTTTCTGCTTTTCTGTGATCAGAATGTCATCATCTTATTCAGACGAGAACCCTACTCCTGTTTCTGCAAGGCAGATACCTCAATCACCAAGGGAATAGTTGGTCTGGCACTTTTTTCTGATGAGGCCTGGTGGGAAGAGAGTAAATGCTGAATATGTAATCTGTAACATATACAAACAAACATTGGTAAATGCATTAGGTTTTGCCTATGTGATTAATATTGTATTTTGTTCTAAGTTGTAGTTCAGTGAATATTTGTGCAATATAGGTTATTGATTGCCTGTTTAAGTGTTAGCACTTGTTTTTTAAGAAAGGCAATATAGTTTGTTGTTACTGGTTTTATTACAAAGTGGGGTTTATAGGTTGATGGTCTAGTTTACGATAAAAATATATGTACTCCAGAGGCAAGCCCGTCTGCGCCCGTCCGCGCCAGGACCGCGGCCAGCGCCAGAACCCCTGGTCCCCTAGCACCCCACCGCACCACACCCAGCCTCAGCTATGACGCCAACTCCCTCCACGCACTCAACAGCGGCCAAGATCAGCACGCAATCAAGCTGCCCCAAAGCACACCCACGGACCCTTCGCCTACCACAACTGCCACTTCACCTGCGACTGAACTTCCAAACCAACTACCGCCAGACCCAACCACCTCCGCTGCATACTCCTCAACACACGCTCCGCACGCAAACACGCCGTCGAACTCTGGGACCTGCTCGACAGCACCGCCCCCGACGTAGCCTTCTTGACCGAGACATGGTGGAACGACTCATCCGCGCCAGACATCGCCATCGCCATACCCATCCCAGACGGATACAAGATCACCCGCAGGGACCGCACCAACGGCTACGGAGGAGGAGTCGCCATCATCCACAAGTCCACCCTCAAGATCACCACCCATACAGATGACCACTTCAACGCCGCCGAGCTCCCACACATCCGGATCCACACTGACCCCAACACCACCCTCAGAGGAATGCTCGTCTACAGACCCCGTGGACCACGGGCCCAGTTCTGCGATGCAATCGCCGACCTCGCAAGCACCCACGCACTCGCCTCAACGGACTACATCATCCTCGGGGACCTCAACCTCCACCTCAAGAACAACAACGACACCAACTCTACCACGCTGATCAGCAACCTCGTGAACCTCGGCCTCAGACAACTCGTCACCTCACCAACCCACACTGCCGGCCACACATTAGATGCCATCTTCTCCACCAGCGACCATGTCACCTTCGACCACACCACGAACCCTACTGGACCGACCACTGCTTCATCCACTTCACCTACAGAAAAAACACCACAACGCCACAACCACCAGCTCCCCCGCCGCAGTTGGGGCAAAGTCACCGGAGAACAGCTTCACACCACCCTCTCCCAGGACCCCCCGAGCGAGCCCACCAATCCCGACGCCGCAGCCTACAACCTCAGACAATGGATCAACAACTGCGCCAACATCCTCGCCCCGCTGAAGAAACCCCCCATCAACCACACCAGCAAGAAAGCCTCCTGGTTCACCGACGAACTCCTGGCCTCCAAACGCACCTGCAGGAAACTGGAAAAGAAATGGCTCCAAGAACGCACACCGGACAACCACACAACCCTCAAGGACGCCACCCGCCAACACCACCACCTCATCAGGACCACCAAGAGAACCTCCTTCAAAGACCGCCTAGACAACAACGCACACGACAGCAAAGAGCTCTTCCGCATCGTTAAGGAACTGTCCACCCCCAGCGCCAACGACATCCCGCCCTCACAGGAATTCTGCGACTCCCTCGCTGCATTCTTCCACAGCAAGATCGCTGACATCCACAGCAGTTTCAACACCCCGACCACGCCCACCACCATCACCACACCGAACCCAAGCACCACCAACCTCATCACTGCCTGGGCCAACGTCAACGACAACGAAACACGCAAGACCATGAACTCCATTCACTCCGGATCACCGACCGACCCCTGCCCCCACCACATCTCAACATAGCCAACTCCATCATCGCGCCCCAGCTCCGCAAGATCATCAACAGCTCCTTCGAAACGGGCACTTTCCCGGAAAGCTGGAAGCACGCAGAGATCAACGCCCTCCTCAAAAAACCCAAAGCCGACCCCAAGGACCTTAAGAACTTTCGCCCCATCTCCCTCCTCCCCTACCCAGCGAAAGTCGCAGAAAAGATCGTCAACCTTCAACTGACACGCCACATCGAAGACAACGACATCCTTGACCCATCGCAAACCGGATTTAGACGCAACCACAGCACCGAGACCGCCCTCATCGCCACCATAGACGACATCAGACGCCAACTCGACCATGGCGAAACCTCGGCCCTCATCCTCCTGAACCTCTCAGCGGCCTTTGACACGGTCTGCCACCGCACCCTACTGACACACCTCCAAGAAGCCCGTATCCAGGATAAAGCCCTAGCCTGGACCGCATCTTTCCTCTCCGGTAGAACCCAGACCGTCCGCCTCCCACCTTTCCGCTCAGAAGCCAAGAACTTCATCTGCGGCGTCCCCCAGGGCTCCTCCCTGAGCCCGACGCTGTTCAACATCTACATGGCCCCCCTCGCAGAAGTGGCCCACCGTCACAACCTCAACATCATCTCCTACGCCAACGACACCCAGCTCATCCTCTCCCTCACCAACTACCCCGCCACCACCAAAGCCAACCTCCACGAAGGTATGAAAGCAGTCGCCGACTGGATGAGGAACAGCTGCCTGAAACTGAACACCGATAAGACGGAAATCCTCATCCTCGGAACATCCCCCTCCACCTGGGACGACTCATGGTGGCCCACCACCCTTGGAACGGCACCAACACCCACCGACCACGCTCGCAACCTGGGATTCATCCTCCACTCCTCTCTCTCCATGGACAGACAAGTCAACGCCGTCACCTCCTCATGCTACAATACCCTCCGCACCCTCCGCAGGATCTACAAGTGGATCCCGACCGACACCAGGAAGACAGTGACCCACGCCCTCGTCAGCAGCAGATTAGACTAAGGCAACGCACTCTATGCAGGAATACCAGCAAAGCACCTCCGACGACTACAATGCATCCAAAACGCCTCCGCCCGACTCATCACCAGCACCCCCCACCACAGCCACATCACCCCACTCCTCAAAGAGCTATACTGGCTTCCCGTCGACAAGAGGGTCACCTTCAAGCTCCTCACCCACGCACACAAGGCACTCCACAACGCAGGCCCTACCTACCTGAACAGCAGACTCAACTTCTACACACCGACCTGCCAGCTACGCTCCGCAAGCCTCGCCCTCGCCACCGTCCCCCGCATCCAACGAACCACCTCCGGCGGCAGATCCTTCTCCTACCTCGCCGCCAAGACCTGAAACACGCTCCCTACCTACCTATGACAGACCCAAGACCTACTCGCCTTCAGAAAACTCCTCAAGACCTGGCTCTTCGAGCAGTAGCAGTCACACCCCCCCCTTAGAGCCTTGGAACCCTAACGGGTAAGTAGCACGCTCTATAAATGTATGTGATTGATTGATACTTGATTTGTAGTCTTGGAATTGGTACATACATGGAAGAATAGGTAAAAGGTAGACGAGATACAAAGCAAGGTCAGTGTAAGCACAGTCTTTGCAAATCTGATAAAATTTAAATAATAAAGGTACATGAAAATTTGTTACTGTCTACTGACAAAAACAAATACAAACTTTAAAAGTTATGATTCAGCATCTTATATTGTGTAATATAATTGAAATCAACACATTTTAAGTTTGTTTTTGTTTTCATTGAGAAAGCGTGTTGTCCTTAGAAGCTCTAAAGTTGTACAATGTTTTAATGGCTGCATATTTTCTTGCAAGTATCTGCTGCGTAAGGCCAAATTCTAGGCAGACTTGCACATGGGAAACATTTTTTGGAAGGCCAAACACTGTTTGCACATGGTGACTTGCAGATTATCCAGTAGCTGTCCATCATTCCAATGCTGGACAGTGCTGGTGTATGCTATTTTTTAAAGAAATTTTGTAGCCATCATCCTCAATAAAGGTTTGTATGATGCAATCTCTAGTTTTCTGTAAACAATGCAGAATGCATGGATTAATGCTTTGACTGTCCAGGTCATATAGCGTTTCTGCTCCACAAAGTTTTCTTTGTTATCTAAATAAACACCCAAGCATTTGTAGCTGTTAACCTCCTCTAGGATCTCGTCATCCAGAAGGATCCTTGACCGATGATCAAAGCAGTCTGTGAGTACCATTGTTTTAGTTTTCACTGTATTGATTTCTAATATGTTTGCTTCGTATACATTAGTAGCTCAGTGACTAATCTTTGCATGCCAATTTTGGATAAACACAGCAGTAAGACATTGTCAGCGTATGCGAGGTGGGACAGGTTCAAATAGCCCAGGCGCAAATTCACCCCATCTAGTCTTTTGGACATGTCGGCCATAAAGAGGTTAAAAAGATGGGGTGCCAGCATGCATTCTTGTTTCTGCCCCATTGCTGTTGGAATTTTCGATGATAGCGTGGACCCATTGCCTATTTTAACCTGGATCCATGTATTGGTATACAGCTGTTCAACGGCACATAGAAGTATGCCTGGAATATTTATCGCCTTCAAATTGCGCCACAATAACCCCTGATCAATGTTGTCATGTGCAGATTTAAAATCAACAAAGCAAAAATAAAGTTTTTTCCTTGCTCGTTTACACATTTCAGCTAATACACTTAAGGCTAGAATGTTAAAGGTGGTGGCAAAGCCCTTTCTGAAGAATGTTTAATTTACCAGTACCAGATTTTTATTGTTTGACCAGTTCATAAGATCTTATAAAATTAAGAATGCATAGTACTTGGCTTCAGTGTCTATTAGGTAAATAAACCAACAATTGGCTGGGGCTAAACGATCTTCACCTTTGAATATTGGATGTATTATTGACCCCCTCCAGCTTGTTGGTATTATGTCAGTAAAAGCCACTTCTCTGAAACGGGGGACAGTATGTTTGCCCAGTATTGGGGGTTTCTTTTAAAGATAGCCTGAGGGAGGCAATTTGGGCCCAGGGCTCTGTCTCGCTGTCCCATGGTGGTTGCCTTTTGGACCTTTGGGGGAGGAGGGAGGGTAGGCTAGCTGCTCAGTTTCTGAAAAATTAATTGAGTTGTCTTGTGGGATAATAGAGATTCTGCTTACCATTGCCAGAGCATTCTTTGCATTTTTTGCTGTAGTCAAGGAACTATAGCGAATGGTTACTGATGGCGAGGGAGGGAAATTGATATACTGATACCAAGGGGCCTGATGTTAGGTTCCTATTAAATGTACTATGCAAGTTCATAACCTAGGTTTTCTCTGGCACATTCAAGTTATTTATTTGCTTGGTGGATCTCGCTAAGGCATTTACTGTTTCCCAAAAGGTGCTGGTGTTTGCTTACTTTGAGCTATATATAAGCTTTGCCCAAAAGTCTTCCTCCTTCCTCCTTCAATCTTCCCAGACCTGTTTTTTTAACCCTTTCTCAATGTTCTTAATGTCTCCCATGTTACTATTGTTTGTGCAATTGCTGTCTTTGGAGCACTAATTGCATTTTTGAGCACCCTCTTTAAATTGATGGATTTTGATGATAGGACGGTTAAATGCCTGGATGGTTTTCAAGCCTTCTTTGCTGGAGGGGCTTGCTAGAGCAACTTTATAGAGAACATCTCCCAGCATTCCTTATGACTGTTTGTTAATAAGTGTGAGTCTTCCAGCAGATCTTTCAGCCTAGATAAATTGACTAGAGTGTTGTTAGTCCACTTTAATCTTCTTAAGTTGATATTTTTGAGGAAATCAATATCTGTCTGTGCTTGAGAATGCTTAGGGAGATTTATATTTAACGTCACTTTCTGATAAGCGTGATCACTTAAGATGGTATATTTGATAGCAAATCTTCTTAGGTATGGCATTAGGGCAAGGAAAAGAGCTGTGAAATCTGAAAATGATCGTCAGATGACCTTTCATTGATCACTCTGAGGCCAAAGTACTCCAAGCGGTGACAAACCGCTCACCCTTGATATCACAACATTTTGAAGGTGGACATTTCTACTCTCATACATTCCAGAAAACATTGTCTGCCGAAAGTTTATCATCTTCATCTTGGTGTAGAATACATTTCCATGAAAGTCACCTGTCAAGATTATCTCCCAAGTTGGATGTTCATATCTTATTTCTGTTGTAATCAAATTAGTATAGAAGTTGTACTTCTCCCTAGCATTAGGATGTGCATATATGTTAAATAGTACCATGGGGTCTATTTCAGGATTCTTCCTATTACTTAGTTTTATCATTTGGATACCTGGAGTGGAGGATGGAAGCTGTTCAAGGATGGCATTCTAATGATAATGAGATGTAGCACGCAAGTCCTCCCTTAGGGCTCCCATATTTACGCAGTTTTTTTAGCATTAATATGATGGTGTGCATAGCCTATCAAAGGCATTGGCTCCAATAGCCATATTTCCTTCAATGCAATGATATCGTATGAGGGGGAGTATCCTGATGCAAATTGATGTGGCCCCAGCTATACTCCAGGACAAAATGTGAAGGAAGTCTTTCTGCATTTTCTTGGGGTTAGCAACCTTATGATCACCCTCTGTTTGGTGCATTTAAAGCAGTACCTAGCCAGCCCCATTACTCTTGACTGGGCTTGTTAACTAATTCAGTGTCACCTTCTGATGATATTGAGGGTACCCTGGCCGACTGCAAAGCCAAGTATGCTGTGTCTGTTTTGATGGTGGTTTTGGGATCTGAAGATTGCAGTAGAGGATTTGGGTAGCGGCATGCTTTGAGATGTTGTGTCTACTTGGACCCTTAGGTGTACTTTGTCTTGAGTGCTATCACCGGATCTAAACACATTGGGTGACTTATATACTGCGCTTACTTTCGTTTCTCTATCTGAATTAAGTGACTGATGCTGCACATTAGCCAACTGGGTGGCTATTCCCTTTTTAGACAATTACAGTGGAGTCATAAAGGTTGTTTGAGAGTTGTGTCTATGTGACTGTAGTTCTTTGAGGGCATGTGTTCCCTTACTAGGCTGTTGCGACAGTGTCATAAGGGTTACTTGAGAGTCTTGTATATGTGTTAGCGATGAGGACATACGGGTTGTTTGAGGGTCTTGTCTATATAACAGTGGTTCATTAAGTACATGTATTTCAGAAGTAGTCAAGGCTACTGGAGGTTCTTTTAACATCACTGTATCTATGCCAGAGGTTGGGGGTTCTGTAAAGTCTGATTAATGTTTTTTTGATGATGGTGATTCAATTCTTCTTGCTGCTCTTGGATAAAGGAGCTTTATGCTAGTTCCCTCTTAAGTTTGATACCAGTTGGGTATGTGGAGCAGGGGTTGCGCTGGTTTCTTGCCTGGCCGCCAAGATCAGGTATACTCTTAATACTTCTTTTAGAGGATTCCGGAGTTTATTCCTAGCTTTCCTGGATCACTTCCTTTGATGCTTGGTTTGCCTTTCTGCATCCAATGCATTTTGGCCATCTAGACGTGTTACTGGGGGCCTGATTATGACCTTTGCGGATGGGATACTCCGTCACAAATGTGACAGATCTCCAACCCACCATTTTACAAGTTCTATAGGATATAATGGAACTTGCAAGAAGGCGGACGGGATATCCGTCACGTTTGTGATAGAGTATCCCATCCACCATGGTCATAATCAGGCCTTTTAAGAGCAAGTCTCTGGTTTGAATCTTCATGTTTATTTTTGAATTGCCCGGGAGGTTGAATTGAGTACAATGTCATATGGTTGCTCTGTCTTACCTGAGACAATTGAGTTACCACAGCAGTGGGATTACTTACTACTAAGGGTTGCAGATCTGTCATTAATATTTGAGGTTGAGCTTTAATTCTATTAGTATCCTGTTTATTTAATGCTAGTGGTTTACTTTGATGAATAATACTTGATAGAACTGCTAAAAGAGTGCTTCATTTATCCATGATTGGGCTGCACATACAGGTAGTTTGAGAGGAGGAATTACTATTTTGATCCCTTATAATTAGGCCTGTGAAATTTGGCATTTTGTTGCTTATATCTATGATGTGTGAGGCCATAACATTCATTAAGTCAATTTGTATGTCCAGCTTATCAGATTGCATGTTAAGTGCCTGAATTGATGATTGCATAATTCCTAAAAGTGGACTGCAGACGTTCACTAAATTATCCTCCCTCGCGTCTCTGAGTCCTTCATAGGAATTATTCTGCATCTTGAGCGGGGCGTTCTACTCGAAGTATATTGGGTTTCACATCTACAGACCAGTTAGATTGTCGGTTATCAAACAAATGGATGCCACTGGGTCCATAAGGAAAGAGAACTTCTAGCTTTTGGGCCGACTACCAAAATAATTTTGTATGGCTGTTACTGTGGAGTTGCCTTGATATGCTTCAATATGTTTACTGCCTTAAGTTTTTTGTATTCCTTTTTTGATTTATAAGGTTGATTAGTTTTGGGGGAGTCTGTTGCCCCGTCTTGTCCTGATCTCATTTTGTCCACCAAAAGTATGTTTAACTAAATGTTGATATTGTATTAAACGTATTGAATTTGTTGTTATTGTTTTGCCTGCTTGAATCAAAACTTTGGTTGATTATTGTTTGTTGTTTATTGTGTATTATTTATTTATTTATTGAATCATTATTTATTGTTTTGCTGATTTATCCAAACTTTCCCCAAACTTGGATTTTGATCTGGTGTGACAGTTTTGGAGCTCAGTTCGAAGTGCAGTTGGACAACTGCCACTGAAATTCAAAGTGACTGATTTGTCCCGAATGTTTCTGGTGCTCCTACCTTCTGTCTGTTAACGTGATGAATTTGCTGGATTATCCTAGAGCCACTGAGACCATGGGTCATCTATTTAATTAATGGCTGGCTGAAGGCTGGCTAAGTGATCTTGCAGCTCTTACCAATTTTGGTAGCCTAGTATTGGAAGGCCAGGGAGCTAGGGGACTAGATAAGGGGGGCATCTCATATCACCCTACCTTCTGTTGCTGTTCTTTTAGCCCAGACTCTGCTGGAACTGCAATTCTCTTGGGTCTTGCTGGGGTTCGACGAGCTGTGTGAAGGAGTAGGGTGAGTGGGGTCAGCAGACCACACCGCATGCCACACCCGGACCTAGCCAGGCCGCTTCTGCAGTGTGCCTGGGCTTGCTCCCAGCAGTGGTCTGCTACGGCCACTGTACTTGCTATAGTGCCGCTCTGGTGCCCGTGTGCCCTTTTCCTGAGGTTCCTGGAGTTCCTGGGGGTGGATCGTACTTGTGGTCCCATGGCCTTAGCTGTAGCAGAGCCAATGTGGCTAATGGCTGGCAACTGGTGACAGAATGAGTGTGATAGGGGGCAGGAGGTGGGCCGGTGAGTGGTAACAGTTGATGTGGCCAATGACAGGAAGGCAGCAGCGGGCAGAAATGCAAGTGAGCAAGGGGGCAGAGGGCTGTTGTTGGGAAACTCAGCAAGCTTGGCTCTGCAAGCTCATTGAGCACAAAACCACCACTCACTGCTACTTGCTGCCACATGTCACACTCCAAATCCCCCACTTCCATTGTATGATATTAGGATGAGGAAAGGCAGGCATTAGATCTGGCTTAAACTGCTGACAGATATCCATGATTGTCTGCCTATCCAGGCTGTATATCTGAACCATATAAATTCTCCATGGTCAGCAGGTCTGCTAGTGGACGGCACACTGGAGGTTGCCTAAACCATTCTCATTCCAGGGTAACTATGTGAGAGAAAATAAGGAGGTATGTCTATCACTCATTGTGTCCCTTGTAAGTGTCAATACATATGTCTCATATAATGATAAGACGTGCTATATGATGCAGTTGAAACATGGTACACAACACATACCAATAGTAATAATTGCATATCAGTGATATGTCATCCCCTTGCCTGAATTATGACATGGAAATGTAAACAGATGCCTCAGCGAGTCTCTGTGATACTATCTAGGCATTTCATTAAAAAGCCACAAAAAGAAGAGAGTGCTGACTGTGCCATCAATGATTCCTTAATTTTAGCTAAACAACATAACAACATGTCCCTTCATTCTGGCCATTCGTAAGTCTTCAAGGTGGTTGGCGAATGCGACCGTGGCGGACATTGCCATTGGAACACATTGCTGCCTGTGGCGGTCTTTACCCAATGGCAGTATCCGCCGGTGGTGACGGTCCTGTACGAGGCGGACGTGACTGCCATCTCCTGATGAATCTCTCACTTGACTTCTGGGACTGCTGCCAGCAAGACCTCCACAACTTGAGCTACAGTGTACTGCCTCTGGAAGAAATCATGCCACATCCTATAGGTGATAGAGCCCTTGACTTGTCACCAGAAGAGCTGGAAAATGTTGTGGAGGAAGTCCTACCCCCATATGAACAACTCTATGGTGCACCAGAGGAGCAGGTAAGAGTACCATGTACATATATGTTTCTGTAGCTCAACTAAGCTTTAATTTGTTTAGCCTGGGCTTATGGGCAATATGTGAACATGTGTCCTTTAATCTCTGTAGGTACTATCAGTGTGCTTAAATGATTGAGTGCCAGGGCATGTCCCTATGTGAAGTGACAGGTGTAGAGTTCTGAAACATTGCAATGAGAATTCCCTGGCCCACCTTCTGACTGTTGCACATGGGTAGCTGAGGTGTCATGGCAGCCATCACCAGGTATTTCCCATCATCAGATATACTTGATGTGTGGACATATGTGCTAAAATGACAGCAGGAGGTGTTAATGCACTTTGATTGCCGGCTTCTCACCATACTTGTGCCCTCACTATATCTGTACATACATCTTTGGCCACATCTGGCATTATTGTAGTGTTGTACTGAAGCCAGTTAAGGGCACTCTATGGTCCTAAGCTCTGCACAATTACAGCCCTTATCATTTGGCTATGGGATACATGCAGTATTCTGATGCGTCCAACCTCTTAGGACATGATAGATTGTGTTGATTTGTGTGCTCAGCCGGCAGAGAAAGTTGGCTTTCAATTGCCACTTTCTTAAATTATTGCCATCAGGACTGCTATTGTATAGCTTCAGAACTGCAAGTGTAAGCCTAAAGCTACACCCTGTATCCATATACAGCCTGTGATGGTTGAAAATCATGCCTCACTACTGAGGTTCCTCGACCCCAGGCTATGCCAAGTGTCTGTGTTTGACTTGTTCAACTGACTTATCAGTTCTGTCTGTTTTTGTGTGGTACTTGTGTACATGATTTTCTTTCTTGTCTATATCATCCATGCAGGTCAACACCCATCAGAAGAAGGGGACTTGGTGTGCCATTGCCAAGAATGTGTGGACCTTGGGGGTCCACAGCTGATGGAGCGCCCTCTGTCGGAAGAGGTGGGAAGACCTGAGACGCTGGGCCCAGAAGACAGTAGAGGGCCAGCTGGGGATGTCCTCCCAACAAGGACGGAATGCCTGTCAGACCATGACCCTTCTAATGGCCTGCATTTTGGTGGTGGCCTACCCTGAGTTGGATGGGCGTTTGAGGGCAGCACAGCAGCCACAAGGGGGTAAGTACATACTTTGAGTGAGGGACAGGATGTTAGCTCTGACAATGTGGTAAGTGTAATGTGTCACAAATCGTCTGTGATCACATTGATATACATGAGTCATGTATTGACAACAGGTGTGCACATACATGTTGGTTTTGGACATGGTCCTCAACTACGGGGGACACTCAGTCCTATAGCACAGAATGGAGTAAATATGACAGCATTTTTAAGTTCCAGTGATCTGCTTTTACAACCCTGGTGGTTGTTAGTTCCCACCATCGGATTACTCCTCCCTAATGCCATGGTACAAGGGTAGGTTTGTTCTTGCTCTCTGTTCTCTGCTATGTAGCAGGACGTATGTCTATGTGTGAATTGAAGTCAGGCAGGGGCAAGTCATCTCCAGTGTTTAGTGGTTTCTCATGTGTCACAGCATTATGTGATGCAGTGGTGTCCATCAGACATGTCAAATGACATACATAGCTAACATCTTCACAGCTGTTGCAAAGCACTTCCCCTTGGTAAGTGAGGAATGTACTATGACACGTGTGATGTCCCATCAGAGGTGACAATTTGCATGTTGGTTACTAGTGTGCATATGCTACATTTCCAAAGGGATAAATATGTTGGTATCAAATGTAACAATGTGAGTGCCATGTGTAAGGCTATCTATATTTAATTTATTTAATCACGACTCAGTCTTGACCACTGACTCAATTTTGTGCTTAGCTTAGCTTTAAATGCAATCACATCAGTAGCGCATGCATTTTTCCATGCACAACTTGTTTTCTACACTGAACGTGTTTTTGCGCTTCATACCAGAGCAGGGAACATATCGTAGGGGATATGGAGCTGATAAGAGTGTACCAGGATGAGAATGTTTGCAACAGAAAAAGTTACATCTCTGTCTCTGGAATGCACATTGGGGCCTGGCCAGTTCTTTTGCATGTTGTTGACCCAGATCAAGTACAGCAAGTGCTTGAATTTCACAACTTACTCAAAGGGAGGGGGAAGGTTATCCAAACCTTCCTCTTCGGTTTGCTTAAGGTATATAAGGAAGGGAAGCTTGGCCTGAGGCAGTAGGAACTCAATCTTGAGGGTGGATGCAATGCTCAAAAACTAATTCTCATTGGGAAGTGTTTCTCCGGTCTCAGCTGTCAAGAGTTCCACAGCTTGACATTGGCAAGGATAATGTTGGATTCGATCCCCATGGTGATGCATTTTAATTCTTAATTATCTAGCTTTGTTGTGTGCATACATAAATATATATATATATACTCACTGCATATATATTTATTGTTGATGTATTGCACTTTTTCTGCCTATCATTGTTCAGCTGCTGTGATTATTTTAGTATCTGCACGTGTTGTACTGCATTCGAGCTAAATGCTCAGGTTAATATTTTTGCGTGTCCTCGTTTGAGATATGGGAAAGTGCCTTAAGAAATTCACTACTCACACTAAGAGTGCTGCATTATTTAGCTTTGTTCCCTTCTAGGTTGAAGCTAAACAGAACACCATGCCAATGTCCTGATAGAAGACACTTGGCACATAGCTTGCCCATGGTATACTTGTGTAAATATGATACATTGGCAATGGTTGTCCACTCACAGCAATGGCCCAGACAGTACTGTGTCAACATCATGTGTTATTTTGGAGACACATTTCATCCCTCACTGTTGAATATTATCATGTGTACTTGTCATAGCTGTTACAAATGAGGCTAGGGTGTTTGAGAAATTCCGGTTTGACAAGAAACATATATGGTGCAGTTGTGGTAGTTCTTAAAAATCTGTATGTAGGTTGTTAAGTGTGACCTGACTGTTGACTTGCATCATGGTTGTTGTACCAGTTATATTTGCATCACTTATACTTTTATTCTGGGATCCCATTACAGGCAGATGCCAGTCTTGCCATGTCTGATATGTGGGCAGTGATGTTTCTTCTCATTCTGTGACAAAATAGTTTACTCATGTCAGTGTTAGCAAGGTCTGTTTCCCTCCTTCCTGTACAGCACAGTAGTCCATTTGATACATACACAATATAGTAAACTTATAATTGTGTGTGGGACATTTGTGTGAGCTTATTTGGACCTCACATTTTCTTTGTCTTCTCAAGACATTTTTCGTACAGTGCTTGGACCAGAGTCCATTGTCATTCCTTTCTTCATCACAATTGGTGTATGTGTGCATGACGTATGTACTCCCTCTTTGACCAACATTTGGCAGGTGTGACACGTTGATATGTCATATGATGGTATGTTCCCATTGTGATTTGGTTGTATCTATTTCACTTGATGTAGGTAAGGTTTGGTTGAACCAGGCTTGCCTGCCTTTACTTGGCAACATATGTTATTGACTGGCACATGACTTCTGGGTGATGTACCTAGCAATGAGATTCCATTGCTTGTCTACTGGTTGACTATGTTGTTATGATTAGGGCACCTGTATTAAGTGTATTAGTCACCTAGTCTTGGTATAGTCAGTGTGATTTGTCTACTTCATTCATGGTATTGTAGGTTCCAGTTACCTTGCTTTGCTGGTGTGTGACAGTTGAGCAATTGAAGGACATGCAAAGTATTCTGTTCCTACATGATGCTGCCACTTTACTGGAACTTCCTGCGGGGGTCAGTGAACAGTATGGTATGTGATTTCTGTCTGATTAGAAATGAAAAAGTTATCATGTGTGTGTGATGACCATCTATTTTCAGCATCAGCACCTGCAGGCGAAGGAGACATGGCATAGCCGAGTGGGAAAGTTTCTGGGCAAGGGACCTCCAGTCACAACACCACAGACACCTAAGGACTCAGTGGTTCAGGGGGCAAGGGGAGTGCCACGGGGGGGAATCTTTAACATCTTCATCTGAGTCCTCCTTCAGTGGCCATTCCCTACTGATGGTGACCCATCAGGAACCACTTCTGTACCATCTCTGACTACCACCCCCAGTTCTCTCACCCCCTCCCTGTAGCTCCCCACCCAGATAGCTATGCCTGCTCATCCAAAAAGGTGAGCGTCTCCTTTGCCACAGGCACTTCTGCCTCAGCCCCTGTTCCCCCTTCTGCCCTCAGTGAGGAGGCTATTGACCTCTTGAGGTTCTCTGTGGGTCAGACATCCATAGTGAATGCCATCCAGGGACTGGCATGACAGATCCAATAGAGCAATATGTTCCTGGAGGGCATTCACGGTGCAATATCTGCCCTACAGAGAACATTTCCAGCTCGGGACTCCACACTGATGGCAGCCAGTCATCCCTTGTCTACCATCCCCCCTTCACATTAGTCTTCCCAGTTCAAGTCCCCCCTTCCCCGATCCAGCCAAAGCACACAAACAGACAGGCATACACCCACCTCAACATCCAAGGGTAGCACAGACAAACATAAGCACCACAATACACACCACTGACATGCACAAAGACAATATCCACCTGCAGACATAGCAACAGTCATAACTTGCCCTAACACCCTCTAACCCCTAGCAGCACAGATATAACATCTGGCACACCTACAGATACTACACCAACATTCACTGATCCAGCCACCACACCTACCCTACCTGCAGACCTTCTGAGATCCACCCCAGTCACCACACCTGCAGACACCAAAACCACTGCCATGCCTACATGCAGCACATCCACCATACCTGTAGTAACCACCCCAACAGCCAACCACCCACCATGGCACCCCCAGCACCTCAGCCCAAGACACATAAATGCCTTCACTCACCCAACAGACATCCACCACACAAAAGCACACCTCCTACAAACATGCACTCAAGACATCCACTCCCAGACATCATACAACCACACCTTCACCCTCCCCAACCAAACTTCCATCTGACCATCCTAGGGTGTCAACAAGGTGTTCATTTCCAAATGTTACCTTTTCCCTACTCTCCCACTGACCTTGACACCCCCAAAAGGACTGTTTCCCCACCCAAGGCCATCCCTTCTACCTCCATGACCTCCCCTACACCCTTGCCAGTATCCATGCCCCTCCCACACCAAGAAGAGGTCCACCCCTCCCAAGAATGTTCCCCCCTCCCAAAACAAACCCAAAACCCACCCATCCCAAGCCCAAACCCCTGTCCCCTACCCCCAATACTCGCTGAGGTGTCTACCTACCCCCTTGATGCCCCTACCTGTAGAGGTTACATGGAAGTCAGGAGTCATGTTAAGGCACCATTTTGTGCGTTTGGTGTAAAACTGTTTGTAAATGTGGACTGGCCAATGGCCTTTGACTTTTTTTATTTTTTTACAAAATAATATAGCCAACCAGTTGTTGGTTTTCTGGTTACATCTTTGTCCTGCATTTCCTTTCCTAGGTTTCAGTTGTTCCTGGCTGACATTGGTTGATTGCTAGTATTTTGTTGTGTGTCCTGCTTGCTGCTTTATGTATAATTTGAGCAGTATGTGAGGTTGTGTGCAGTGCTGTTGTCCCCCAGTGGTTGGGTGTGTGTTATGTGATAGGTATGTGTATGTAGCTGAAATGTTGGTGTCATTGTACTGTGTTGTGTTTGTCTTGATATGTGTTTGTTGTTGTGCAGTGTCGTTTTGGGTGTTTTGACTGTTTGAATCTGTGTGTATTGTGCATGGCATGATAGGTTTGATGTACTGTGTGTGTGTGTGTGATTTATGGACACTTCTCAACAATGTTCATAAAGGATACTTCTAAATAGCTGAACTTAGAAAAGCTTCTTCTATACTAGTAAAGGCACCAGTCAGTCTCAGTTCAAAACTCATTCAGTTCTGCTGCATATACCTCCAACAGGCTTCTCTCACATCCAAATCACCAATAACAATCTAAGCTATCCCTGGTTCTACATCCAGTCACATCACAGCATTTCTTCAGCCTTGCAATAATAATACAAACTACTCATTGTGCCTTGGCCTTTTTTTGTTACTTCCCTCCATACAATCTTAGAAGACTTTCACAGAATCATAAAACACCTTGTGGCATCCCAGTAATTTTCATATGGGTCTCATGAGAGGATTGCTCGATCGTAAAATACCTCATGCCAGGCTAAGAAATTTACCCTAGAGAAAGAGTGGCCTCTCCAAACAGACCTCGCTCTCTCAGATGGCAGGTGCACATATATGCCAATATTTTGAAGAAAATTTGGGAGATTCTAAAAAAATTATCCGGAGAATGTATTTCCCCCATTGACAGACAGAATAAAGACATTATTGCCTTATAAAATCGGGAATCTTCTGCCCGAATAGCATCTATTGGCATGTATGGGTATAAGCAGTAGTGTGTATGAAGGAACTGGCGTCTTCGGTGAGACTCCTCTATGATGGGTGTGTGTTAGAAATGGTGTATTTGGTTGGCAGTCAGGTTACACCCTGTCCAAGCAAGGACACTCCCACTAGTCAGGGTAAGTCACACACAATCCAGATTATCCTGCGCCCACCCTCTGGTAGCTTGGCACTGAGCAGTCAGGATTAACTTAGAAGGCAATGTGTAAAGTATGTGTGCAATAAATCATGCAATAACACAGTATAGCACCACAAATATACACCACACAGTGTTTAGAAAAATATATAATATTTATCTGATAAGATGCAGGTCAAAATGATTAAAATGCAATAAGTACACATTGAGATATCACTGTAAAAGTTATAAAGTGTCTTTAGTCTTTAAAAAGCAATAAATGTCTCTTTCATGCACAAAGTACCTGGTTCGCGGTCAAAATCTCCGCAAAGAACCACAGAGGAGGAGATGTGTGGAAAACAAGGGGGTGTGCGTTGATTTCTCGGGCCGTACATGGTTCATTTAGTTTTCATGCAGGGACGGCTGTGTGTTGATTTCCGGCACTCGGTCGTGGATCCTCTTAGGGTTGTGGGGTTTTCAGACACCCCGGGGATGATGCATAGATTTCCGACGCTGGTAGGACGAAGTCATAGGGGCTGTGTCGATCCGGTGGACGTTACGTGGAAATTCCTACCGCATGGCAGGCGCTGCGTCAATTCCTCTCTGGAAGTTGGGCTGTGTCGTTCTGGCTCGACTGTGCGTTGATCCAGTGCGCTGCGCATAGAATTTCTGGTTGCTACGATGGCGCTGCGTTGATCTTCTCATTGCGAAGTCGGGCTGCCTCGTTCCGGTGCGGCATGCAGTGAATTTTTTACTGCTGTGCAGGCTGTGTGTCTTTTCTGGCAGGCTGTGCATCGATTTTTGCCACCCAAGGAGTCCTTCTTATAGAGATGGAGTCATTTTGGGTCCTGAGACTTCAGGGAAAAGGAGGCAAGCTCTATCCAAGCCCTTGGAGAGCACTTATCAGCACAGCCAGAGAGCAGCAAGGCAGCAGGGTAACAACAAGGCAGCAGTCCTTCACAGAAAGCAGTCAGGTGAGTCTTTTGGGAATCCAGTCAGTTCTCTTGGCAGGATGGAGGTTCTGGTTCAGGTTCTCTTCTCCAGGAAGTGTCTGTAAGGTAGAGTGTCTGCCTCTAAAGTGCCTGAGTTGGTAGGGGCAGAGGCCCTGTTTAAATACATAAATGTGCCTTTGAAGTGGGGGAGACTTCAAAGAGTGGCTTAGAAGTGCACAAGGTCCCCTTTCAGTTCAATCCTGTCTCCCAGGGTCCCAGTAGGGAGTGTGGCAGTCCTTTGAGTGAGGGCAGGCTACTGTCCTTTGACATGCAAGTGTCAGGCCCTACACCCACCCAGCCCAGGATGACCCATTCAAAATGCAGATGTATGCAAGTGAGGCTGAGCATCCTGTGTTTGGGGTGTGTCTGAGAGAATGCACAAGGGAGCTGTCAACTAAACCCAGCCAGACGTGAATTGAAAGGCATAGAAAGATTTAAGTGTAGAGAAATGTTCACTTTCTAAAAGTGGCATTTTTGAAACAGTAATATTAAATCCAACTTCACTAGTCACCAGGAGTTTGTATCACCATTTTGGCCATACTAAATATGACCTTCCTACTCCTTTCAGATCAGGATCTACCACTCAAGCAGTATGCAAGGGAAGCCCCAATGCTATCCTATGAAAGGAGCAGGTCTCACAGCAGTGTAAAAATGAATTTAGGAGTTTTACACTACCAGGACATATAGAACACACATGTTCATGTCCTGCCTTCTACCTACATAGTGTCGCGTAGGCTCTCATTATCCTAATGAGACTACTGGATTTTGAGTGGCAGAATCGCCTGTGGTGTGGGAGACTGAGTCAAACCCACTACAGGTGACACCTGTTGCTCCAATCCGGGTTCTGCTCCGACTAACTAGCAGTGCCTCATCTCTACCCCAGGGCAGGGATGATTGGGCAGCCGAGCGCATTACATAACTGATTTCTCAGGGAAGCTGTGGTCACTCAGGTTTCATCCATTTCTCTCAGTTACATTGGACTCACATACACAATGACAAACAGAGGCAGTATATATTTCACTAATGCTTTAATAAAGCAACTGCATCTTAGATAGCAAAGCGTGGACTGCAGTAACCAGGACGATACAGCACGGCAAGATTAAAATTGTTAGAGGAGAGTAAAACATAAAAATAATGCTACCATATTGTCACTAGAGTCAACAAACTAATTCCTATCTAGGCTATAATAGAGCACAGCGTGTTAAGCTCGCCCTTCAGGTTCTCCTGGAAAGACACCATACCCCATACCTGAGCAAAGGCCTGAAGTCTGCATTAGCATCTGTAGTGAAGCATTAAACGATCAGCATACAGTCGTGGTTCTCTGGCTAGAATCTCCCTCTAACGTGTAAGGGACATGGAAGTGTTTTTGTAATAAAACAGTTGTTGTTCGGAGAAAATGTCCCTACATGAGTATGTGTGTTTTTCTACGAATGTCGGAGACTAAACTTATACCAAGTTCACCGGCAACCTATCTTGCTGCAGCCTTGGGAGAAGCACAGAGTGAGCAAGAATGTCTTGTTTGAGAACAGAGTGCTGGCCTAGGCAAAAACAGTAAGATAGAGAGAAAATAAAATGACCGTAAAAATGACTACTGTAACAATAATAAAGCACAGCCGAATAAAATATATTTAGGTTAAAGTGCACAGCGGCAGACCTAGTATGTTAAAATAACGTGCATGGAGCTATAACTAAAATGTCTACACAACAATAGCACCCTGCCCTATGGGCTACCTAGGGCCTACCTTAGGGGTGACGTATATGTAGGAAAAGGGAAGTTTGAGGCTTGGTAAGTACTTTTAAATGCCAAGTCGAATTGGCAGTGAAACTGCACACACAGGCACTGCAGAGGCAGGCCTGAGACATGGTTAGGGGGCTACTTATGTGGGTGGCACAACCAGTGCTGCAGCCCACTAGTAGCATTTAATTTACAGGCCCTGGCACATGTAGTGCATTTGACTAGGGTCTTACAAGTAAATTAAATAAGCCGATTGGGTATGAGCCAATGTCACCATGTTTTAAGGAAAGAGCATATGCACTTTAGCACTGATTAGCAGTGATAAAGTGCACAGAGTCCTAAAGCCAACAAAAATGAGGTCAGAAAAAGAGAAGGAGGAAGGCAAAAAGTTTGGGGGTGACACTACAGAATTGCCATTTCCAACAGTGTGTGTATTGTATTATGTGAGGGGAAACTGGTCTCTTCCCTCAGACCTCTTTCTTACATGAAGGGTGTGTGTAGTAGGGCATCTGTATGGACTGCCCTCTTTTTCAACACCTTTATCTCACATAGCAGGAGTGTGTTGTAAGGTGTATACATGGTCTGCTCTCCCCTTCCACACCTCTCTCAGACAATGGGTTTGCATAGTAGATGGTATGGAGAGAGACTGTCACTCCACTTACTTCTCTGTTTCAGATGATGAAGGTACATATTATGTTGTGAATAAGGACTGACCTCTTCTATCAGCTCTTTGTCTCAGATGATAGCTGTACATAGTAGGGTGTTTACATGGATTACCCTCTTCTTCCAGACCTCTATCTCAGAAGATGGGTGTGCATAGTAGGGTATATTGAGAAAGACAGGGTGTGTGTACATGGACTACCCTCTCCTTCCAGACATCTGTCCCAAATGATGGGTGTGGTTAGTAGGGTGTATACATGGACTAGCCTCTTCCATCAAACCTCTGTCTCAGATGATGTCTGTGCATAGCAGGGCATGTATATGGACCTCTCTTTCAGATGACAGGTGTGCATTGTAGGCTGGGTAGATAGACTGGCCTCTTCGTGGCTGATAATGAGTTTGGTGGTCCCAACGCAGGTCCGCCAAACTCATGGGGAGGATTCCACTGTCATCATGGTGGAGTCCCCTTGCCCTATTACAAGCTTCCCCCGGTCTAACCTGGCTGACCGGTGGAAACCTTGAAATAAAGCATTCTGGGAAGTCAGACCGGCAGGAACAGTGTTACAAATAGCAGTCAGCTCCCTTAAAGGAGCTGAGTGCTAACTCGTAGCACTGAGCGGGCTGACCAGCACCCTCAGAATGCACACTGTATGCAAAGCAGACAGTGTGCATCCAGATGGTGCTGGGCGTGTGGGCCTGCACTGCCCAGGGGACCACCTGTGGCCCAGCACTTGTTCTTCACCAGCCTTTTCATGCTAGGGAGACTGCCATGAAAGGCTGGCGGACAACAAGATTGTAATCAGTGAGGTGATGCTGAGTTCAGCGCTGCCCTGACCCATTACAACCATGACCGCCGTTAGCCCATCAGGAGCTTGGATGCTGGAAGAGATGGCGGCCTGTTGGCAGGTCCACCTGCCAACCTCGTAATGTGGCAGTCGACCACCACAGTTGCAGCAGTCTGACCGCAACCACAAGTTTACCAGTCTTGTGACCTTGAGACTTATGATCAGGCCCTTCTGTCACAATTTTGTGTCAGATGATGGGTGTGTGCGGTAGGGTGTGTGGACAGGGAGTGTCCTCTCCCTGAGACCCCTCTCTTGAATAACAGGTGTGCATAGTATGCTCTATCCAGAGAATGTCCTCCCTGCTAACACCCCACTCTCTGATAATAGATGTGCATAGCAGGGTGTGAGAAGAGACTATACCCACTCACAACTCTTACAAAGCTGATGGACCTAAATAGTACTTTCTGACAAACACCATCTCCAGTAATATTTCTTCCTACAGTAGCAAGTGTGCATACTAAGGTCTATTCAAAGATCACCTGCTCCTTTCTACTGTTCACAATCCTGTGAGATTCTCACAAGATCATAACTTTTTTTTACAAAATAGAAAGCAACAATCCACTCTCCACAGTACTTATCCCATGCACACTTCCTCTCAAAAACAATAACCCCAATATGTTTCCAGTAATGGAGTTTATTCAGAACTCATCTACCCCTTTTACTATTCACAATCTCCAGAGAGTCCTTAAAGATCGTAAAAATGAGTTAAAAACAATATAAATGTATTTTCTTCAAAGTAGTTAGCCCTTAGACACCTCCTCTCTTAACATAGGGGAGAGCATGCCTTTCTTCTGCCCACTTATTTACCTTTTTTATTAAATTTCACCAACACCTCAAATTTTTCACAGTAAATGGTAATGACGGCCATTTCATTTCTAATATTCCAACAGCCAGCCAATCAGAGCACTTGTGAGACTCATGGGTTCCTTTTGCTCCTGTGAAAGCATTAAGGCTCATGGGAAAAACAGGCCTCCCAACCCACAGACTTCCATTTTAAATATCTGCGCCCACAAGACTTTTTGGGTGTCTTGCAAGCCCAACTGTAAATACGTACAATTATTTTTCACCCTTTGTTTCTCAAAACAAATAAATAGATGTACACCAAAACACAGAAAGCAGAATCTATGGATCAAGATGCAGCTGAATTTGCCATAATTCCAATCAGCAGTTTTTGCTCTAGCTGTGTTTAAAGACGTCTATGGAAAATGCAGGGGATTTTCTGTTTTGGGACTCTATTTGATTGAGATCACCCCAAACCTTCCAGGAAGGAGCTGTTTTTGTTTTTTTAAAGAAAGTTTAGTGAAGATTCATCTAACCAGGTCAAAGTTATTAGTAGACCATATACACACACACACTCACATATATGTATACACTAAACAGGAACTCACTGTTACAAATAAAACAGAACTAAATCAGCCCACACTACCTATCAACAAACATGTAAAATGAAGGTGATGCACTTTTTTTAAACTAACATAAAACAATTCACCTGCTCCATATTACAACACCCTCAATGGAAAACCTACAACGAAAGTGTGCAATGTCTCTCAAGAACATATATGTAAGTATAAAACACAAAAAGTGATGCATAATTTTGCATGTGAATAATAAATGTGTCATAGATTTTAAAATTGTAATGATGTATGCTATTACACTATTTCTGGACATAATCACACAGAGCAAGATAGGTCACATCACAGAAACGAAAGCAATTATTAACTCACATGCGCTACTCTTAAAATGCAGAAAGTGCAAAGATGGAAACTGTCAACTGGAAAAGTACAGACTATTACTCTAATGTTTGCTAAGGGAGGGCCACTACAAAAGATGGTGTTCTAAATAATGTTAAGGAACAGAGCCACCACACAAATCTAACAGGAATAGAATTAAGACATGCATTGCAAGATATACGAGAATCAAGCACTAGCTTCCAAGAGCTGACATCTAAAATCCCACAAGATATAGGGCCTGATTTAGAGTTTGGAGGAGGGGTTAATTCAATCACAAATGTGACTGATATCCTTTCTGCAGTATTGTAATTCCATTATAGCCTCTTGAACTTGTAAAATTTTTTGGTAAAGTAACCCCTCTGCCAAACTCTAAATCAGGCCCTTACTCCCTAAAGTCCCAGTATACACCAAAGGACAACTACGAGCTACACCCACCTTAAAACGCTCAATTGCATACATTTAAAAGCCACCAAAAATACCACTCCTGCTCCTTGGAGATATCAAGATATCCAAATGCCTGAACACTTAAAACTACATATAATGAGTAACCCTTCCTCTTATATGAAAACCTAGACAATGCTAATCAAATCCTAATATTATCTTTAGCAGATTTACTAAAACTAAGCCACTGTCAAACATAGATGATGAATGGGATCATCAAAATGTTCCCAGAAACATTCACTTAGATATGGACCATACATGGTGAATATCAAAAGACACATTTACCATTCATATATACCCTACGACCTAATAAACAAAGTAGCATTAATACAAATTATAAAACCACATTAACATGAAAACAAACCAATACTGCCACATTAAGGCCCTCATTTCAAGTTTGGTAGACGGGCTCCCTGCCGGAGTCATTATGAGTTTCTTGCTAGGTTTGTGGCGGAAACCTGACTTTCTGTCCACCGGTCTACTCAGAAACAGGTTACAGTATTGTCTCTGGCTTGTAATTGAGCTGTAGTCAGCAGGGTGCACCACCACCCTCCCAATGTTCACTGTCTGTGAAGCTCACTGTCCGCAAAGCAGACAGTGAACATTGTGATGGGGCTGGGCAAGAGGGCCCCTGCACTGCACTGCCCCTGTGGCTCCCAGCACCTGTTCTCTGCCAGCCTTTTCATGGCAGTGAAACCACCATGAAAGGTTGGTGGAAAACAAGGTCATAATCAGCAGGGCAGCTCTGCCCTGGCAGATTACGATCTCTGCCACCTTCAGGCCACCAGGAGCCATGATGCTGGCAGAGCTCTCGGTTCCCTGGTGGTCTAACCACCAGGGTTGTAATGTGGCAGTCGGACCGCTGCATCCACGGCAGTCCTTCCCACCACAGTGAGTATGGCTTTTGAACAAGCTTTACATAAGCATAGAAAGCATTTTAGAACTTCACCCACACACAGCATAAAAGACTGTTACTTCCACTTCAATTAAAGCACATGGAGGCATCACCGTCAATCTACACCAATTGGAGAATATGCTACAAATAGACAATTTGGTTTTGAAATTTTAAAAAATATATATTGCACTAGCCATGTCCTTGTAACAGAGGTAGATAACCACAACAATGTAGTTAAAGAAAGCCCTTTCTACTAACAAAATATACATAAATCAAGCTACACTATATAAATGTACAAATATTTGATATATGAAAAATAAATTATGTAAATATTGCATTAACAAAATACTGTATTAACATATTAAAAAATGTACAACAATGGAGACAAATTACAGAAAAATATACAAAACGCAATTTACAGTTTATATTTTATAAATATAAAATGTTTTGATATAATTATAACTGTATATGGTAAACAATGTAAATATATACATTAAATCAATATGCGAAGAACATTAAAAATTACAAATTGTGTCATGTATCTATATTATAAAAACATCTAAATGGTATATTACAAGTGCACAACCAACTCCTATGTGAATTAGGACACTAATTAAATTACATGTACTTCTACCACGTACAATACCATTTTAACAAAGGTATTGGACACTAAAAGGGTTACATTTGCTATGCCCACTCCAATCAAAACCATTTGGGGGAAGGTATTAAACACTAAAGGGGGGTCACATTTCCTATTACCAGTCCAATGTATTCTATTTTGTATAAGGTGTTGGATACTAAAAGGATAACAATTACTAATCCCACTCCAGTCTAAACCATTTTGGGGAAGGTGTTGCACACTAAAGGGGTCACATTTACTATACCCACTTCAAACCTACCTATTTTGGGGAATTTGTTGGGCACTACAGTGGTCACATTTACTATCCAAATTCCTATATAAATCATTTTGGGGAAAGTGGTGCTCACTAAAGGGGTCACATTTACTATACCACTCCAAACTAAGCCATTTTGGGGAATGTGTTGGACACTAAAGGGGTCACATTTACTATTCAAACTACAATCTGAACCAATTTAGGGAAGGTGTTGGACACCAAAAGAGTGTCACTGGGATCATAATTAAAAATCCTAACTTACGGCAAAGTCAGATTTATAATTATAATTCTGAAAATGACACTTCTAGAAAGCTGCCATTTTCTTGACTTAGTTGTTTAGTACCCACATCCTGTCCCTGGGTCACATGACTGCATGTGGGTGATAAGTGGGTTTTGTTTATTCCTCCTAGACAACCACACACAATGGGGAGCTTAGTTGTTACTGGATGGGACATCACTGGCAGGATGGTGGATGAAGAGCTGTTCCCAGCCCCAGTTACTCTTGAATAGGGTCATTTCTGTCTCTACAGAAAGGGCTGCATACACCTTGTAGTTAGTCTGTACCAGGGCCAGGGAGGCAAGACACCTTTACACTTCAAAGGTATGATGCTAGAAGCTTCTCTCCACTACAGTAAAACTACTGGCCATAAATACAGGCACCTCAAATTCCACCATTTCAATGCACTTCTTGACCAGTGGATACTCTTCCAAGGAGAAGGAATGTTGTGCTGCTCCAAGGACTGCCACTCTGCTGGACTACTGCTCTCAAGGAACTGCTGCCCTCCTGCCTGAGTGAGAATGACTGGATCTGCGTCTCTTGAACCCAGAACCCACAGTGACTCGAAGGGCTAGTTGGATGGCGTCCTGATCTGAAGCGTCTGGGACATGCCAGGCTTCCAAAAACTTTGGATCTGCACCTGGAGTCTACTTTGCCAACTGGTGTCACCACAGTCCTGGACCCTTGGAAGTCGACTTAAGGTACTCTGAGAGCCTCTGAGGATTTGGCGAAACCAACGCATCGCCTCTGCTGTGTGGTGCAGCTCCGAGCAGAAGTGACCCATCTCCACTGTTGCGTGGATTGGACCCATTGAAATGACTCACATCGCCTGCACAGGCCACAGTATCCTCAGAGCGGCTGCTGCATGATGCACCCTCAGTACATACACTCGCATCTCTCATCAACAGCAGACTTGATGATGATGACAGACTGCATCTCAGCCTCATAGCTCCTAGGAACTGATGCATTGCCCCGACTGCACACCGCATCCCTGATAATGGACATCGCAAGCCCCATTGACAGGATATTTGACAACTACACAGGCCTTTGCATCGCAGTCTCATCGCATCTCAGAACCAAAGCACAGCTTTTGCTGTGTGGCACATCTTTGATGCAGTTCTTCACAAATGTCTACAAGCCAGGATTTAAGGTACTGTGTTTATCAGGCCTAAATGGGTCCTTGTAGCTGGCCTGTGCTCCATCGTGGTTGGCCTAACCTTGGGCTTTGTCCCAGTCGGGCGTGACCAGATATCCACAGTAGGCTCTTTATGCTATTTAGAGCTACTTTCATTGAAAACTTTAACATCCATATCTCCAATTCTACTTAGTGAATATTTGTCAATTTGGCCTTGTTTCATTTATTAAAGATTGTATTATTTTTCTAACCTGGAGTGGGATTCTTTTTGTGTGGTGTTTTCACTTTATTACTATTTGAAGAGTTTCACAAATACTTTACACATTGCCTCTAGGACTGCTCAATGCTGAGCTACCAGAAGGTTGAGCACAGGTTAATTTAGGGTTGGCCTGTGCCTCACCCTAACAAGGATTGTGGTTGTTGCTTGTCTATGGTTCAAATCCCATTCAACTAGTAACCCAATTTCTAATAGTTTGACACTAGCCTTTTGTGGCCCCAGGTACACTAGGGCCAGAGCAGGGAGGCAGGAAACTCTAAACACCTCTACGGGGGTTAAAGCTTCTAGGAACTTCCTCCACTTCAAAGTGGGCACTAGGTATAAATATTAGACCCTCAGACCCAACTCTTCTGAATACTTAGGGACTTGCCTTAGGGGTTAGTTATATTCATTACAAAGGAAAAATTGGGCCTGGCAAAAGGTTGACTTTGTTAGGTCGACATAGCAGCTTAAAATTCTACATGCACGGGCTGCAATGGCAGTCCTGAAATATGTTTGAAGGGCTACTTAAATAGGTGGCACATTCAGTGCTGCAGGCCCACTAGTAGCATTTTATCTACAGGCCTTGGGTACATGTAGTACCACTTTTCTAGGGATTTACAAGTAAATTGAATTAGTCAATATAACATGTTTTAGAGAGAGCGCACCAACACTTTTGCACTGGTTAGCAGTGGTAAAGTTCCCAGAGTCCTAAGGCCAGCAAACATAGGTTCAGTAAAATGGAGGAGGAAAGGCAAAAACTCTGGGGGAAGAACACCTTAAGGCTGACAGGTCTTCCACAAACCCTTTGTTAATGTGCTCAGGCAGAGGCTTTGTGTTGTGCACATGTGGTAGGTGAGAGATCCACCCCATTAGCAAGTCAAAGATGGCCCATCCTAACAACACCTATTCCCCTTTTGTCTCCCTGTCTAGGAACAATACACACAGACCAACTGGCAGCTACACCTAGTCATGTGTCACAGGATACAAACCACAGGCACCAAATGGTCAGAACAAGAAAATGCCAACTTCCTAAAAGTGGCATTTTCAGAATAGTGATTTAAAGTCTGACTTTACCATTTAAGAGGTTTTAAAAATATACTTCCTCAGACACCAACCATGACTTTCCTACTGGCTCAATTAAAAGTTTTCATTTAATAAATGTAGTAAAGTAACCCAATGTTATTCTATTGGAGAGAAAGGGTTTACAATAGTGAAAAAGGACTTCAAAAGGTTTTCACTAACAGGACATTTAGGGCCATATTTATACTTTTTGATGCAAAACTGCGCCAACGCAGTTTTGCTTCAAAAAGTTTAACGCCGGCTAACGCCATTTCTTTGCTCCACCCGGGCATGTGCTGTGCAGGGCAAACCTGAGGCAGAGCACAACACTACACCAACAACCATTGCATGGGGTACTCAGCCATGCCAGGGATGTTGGAAAACCAAAGCCAGTCCAGGAGGGTAGGGTACAACGTAAAACTGGCCTGATGTCACACAACAGCTGGAATTGTTGCTACATGAACTGGGGCTCAAGTGTGTTCAGGTCAAGTAGCTAATGGCAGTTATGTGCCCATGGATCAAACACACCCAAATTAGAGGGTTCAGGATGACAACGTTATCAATCCCCTGTAATGAATAAAAATATGCAAATCCTGTCAAATGCCCATGTCCATAGGCGCTACAAACATCAGGTATTGTATGTAACATTATGGGGTACACAGCAGTAATGTCATACCCATGCTGCACATGCCAAGGTCTACCCTGTGCCTGGGTCACAATAGCTGCAATGCCACCATGCAACATCTCAAGTGTCATAGTGCTAAGACAACAGCATTGAGGGGGAGGACATATGTTTCCAGCTAGTGAAACACACCCGCACAGCCATAAGAGGAAATGGAACACTGCTAGGACCATCAGTGCAATCCAATGTAGCACACATTCCCCAACATCAGCAGTACACACTACCAATGATGACACACAAATCGTGCCATGCCAATGCTATACATAGTGTATGCTAGGTCTCAGCAACGTATAGGTGGATGTGAAATATCAGAGACTGGGGCAGGTCCAGATTGTTAAGTGTGGTGCAAGTGCCATCAGAACACCCACAGCCATTGCAAGGCCACACCATGATAATGGAAGTAGATGGAGGGATAAGTAGATTGAGTAGGAAAATAAGGTGGCAACATACAATATGGGCAGAACCTACACCTAGAGGATGTGACACAGACATTTCCCAAAACTGCCCACACTACATGTGACATGCAGGTGGGGCATAGGCCTGGGAGAATGCCTATATTAATGGCAGGAACAATGGACAGGAACCAAGATCACAATGTGCAACTAATAGTAAGTCAGGCACGTCACATTACAAATCCCACAACACAGACACAATAATTGTACAATATCTCATTGCAGAGGACGATTTCTCTTCTGGGGATATGACTGTCCTTGAATTCCCTGATGACATGGATGAGAAGCTGACAAACATTAGCCAGCTGACCCTCCAAGATGTCCTTGGAACCCTCCAGACCCCACCTTCAGTCACAAGGAGGAGCACAGAAGTAGCAGCCATCACAGAGGACCCACCCATCACCCCAATTGTATGACCTGCTAGCTCCAACCCAGCTGAGGACTCTGATGACACTGGCACCAGCTTTGAGAGGACTGTAGTTGGAGTACAGCGGGAGCTGGCCAAGGAGGTGCTGGTGGGGATGCAAAATATAGCAGTCAGCCTTGAGGGGGTGCGTTCATGCATGATGTCATCTGCAGAACAGGCAGCAGCCATGCAAGGGTAAACATCTATCCTGCAAGAACTTCAACAAAGTGTGAAGGAAATCAGCACAGCAGTAGGGGAGTTGCCACAACACCTCACACACCAAACCTTTCACTGCGTGCACAAATGCAATAATGACCCCCTCAGGGCCGACCTGACTGCCTACCACAGTGATGTAGCTGCTTTACTTAAGAACCAGCAGCTCCTCCTTGCTGCAGTACTGCCCTTAATAGCCCCACAGTTGGCAGCTACCGGGATTTCTGACTCGACGTCTTCCAACACTGAAGTGTGTGTTGCCCCTTCAAACCCACCACCTCCAAGGGCAGAGGAGACAACATACACATCAGAAGATGAAGACGTGGAACAGATCACCTTCACCCATAAAAGTAACCAGTAGCACAAGTCCATGCCAAATGGGCACTTATATCCTAGGTCCTGTGCTTGTTAAAATGCCAGTCTTGCAACAGTTGCTCACATGCACTGTTCTCCAGCCTACTGTTTACCTTGACACTATGCTCTGTGATTGTCTCTCACTACCTCATTGGCAAGTCATGTTCTGCACTCTATGATACTTCACCCCAGCATGTCCGATGACATGTCCCATTGCACCTGTGTAGTATCACAATAGAATGCATCACATATCATGGATTCACAATCCTGGACTATGTAAATATTGCACTGCAGCACTTTAAAATAAATAGCACTTACACAACCACTTTGTCTCTGTGTAATGTGACACATCAACTGTGTAGGAGATTAGTGATGTATGTCACATGTCAATGGCCATAGAATGTCAATACAACTGCCTTGAAAGATTGTGGGCTGATAACTATGCACTGGGGTCTGCGTTGTATCATCATCTGCACTTCCTGAGGGTTATTTCTGAAGAAAATAGAAAACTAACAGTATAATGCTGTGTTGGACAGAAAAAGTCAGCTTCAAGGAATGTTTAAGCAGAAAATCAATGTGTTCAAATTTTCCTTCTAGACAATCTTTAGGTATGTGACATCTGACTATAAACTTTCATCACACACACACACTATACAGCAGGAATGGATGTGTATGATTGTATGGACAAATATGTAACCTGGCGGTACAATGTAAGAAATGATAGGCGTGAGTTATGTATACTATACTACATACGATTATACCATCACTCACCTTATAAGGGTTCACATGAACTTCAGGCTCCAGGCAGATGTACCACAGTGCCCAAGATTCCAAATCTGGTCTCAAACTATGATAGATTGAAAACATACATCCAAACTTAACAACACATTGGGAACCATAGTAACCTTGAGTGGTGGGTGCAATGGATGGCAGATGCATAGAGAAGTAGCTTTGGTGTAGCTGCCAATGTGGCAGCTCAATTGGAATTGTGAATAACCATGTCAATAATGGGATTTGGATGCAGGATGGAACACAAATGCTAATATTAAATTGACACTGTTCAACCACGCCAAGGCCTTGATCCCCAAGCATATGACACATACTGTAAAGGAGTACCTAAATATTTATTAACAGTAAAAAAGGATACTAAAACTAGGGGAAACACCTTAACTAACCTAACCTATCCTAACTAAACATTACCCACAACTGGCCCGTACTACCCTAATCTAAACTTACTTATCACATTTAACTAAACACTCTAAACATCAACCCCCTGCCCCCTTCTATGACGGGACACATGTAGGACAACATGTACTAACCTAAACACATACTATCTTATCCTAAACAAATATACATTTTTGGGTATTTTTTATATATTTTTTGTTATTTTTATTATTTTTATACACATAAACTCCAACATCATCCCCCACCCACAAAAAAAACACATGTTAAAATAATATACCCTCCACCCCCCAACCCGCTTATACAAACTAAACTAACAGCCTATTCTAAACTAACACTAAGCTCCTTAAACGCATTAAATATAAGAACCAGGAAAGAGGAGGGAGGGAAGGGAATCATGGCTAAGGGTCCTACATTCACAAGTTTGCCCATCGCAGGATCTTCTTTATCCCACGCAGTCTCCTGCTATTGCGGGACACCTCTTGCTGCAGCCTGTCCATCCTGCGCAACATCCTTTGCGCGTCACATCGCATGTTCATAAATTCTGCATTGTCTCTGACTGCAGCAGGGGTGGTCTGTGTGCCACTAGTGGATGGTTGTGCTGGTGCCGGTGCCATGCTTGGAGGGGGAGGTGCAGGAGCTGCTGTTAGTGGGCCAGGAGCGGGTGATGTGGAGGGACCTGCAACTGTGGCCGTCATCCTTGGTGTGACTTGGGTCAGAGTGATGTTGCTGGTGGTGGTGGCTGTTGTGGTCAAGGATGGCCCCCCTTGGGAAAATGCCCTCCAGACCCCTGTGGCTCTCTCATGGCAAGAACGCTGTGCCATGTTGCGGAATCCAGACTCCACATCCAGAATGTGGCGGTAACGCATCGCCCTCCTCTGGAATTCTCTGATCTGATTTGCGTCCATGTTGGCAGCTGTAAAAATAGAGAAAGCCAAACATTAGTCACATCATTGTGTGATACATCTACTGATGATATTCTAACACTTCCTCAAAATTAGCTTTAACAGTCCAAATCCCAGTACAGATCATAGATTGTCCCTGAGGAAGGACATGCCAATGCAGCCTACACATCTCCTATCTAACAACACAGCAATGCTCAAAAAGGTTTGTAACTACTTAAAAGATCTATGCATCATTATTCTGCCATTAGTCACATAACAAATGCTGCAAGTACTCCACATGTGACAGGCCAACTAATGGATGACAATCAAGGGCCACAAGATCGGTGATTTGTAAATGGAATTGCAGGACGGTATGCAGTTGCTAATCATGACGGAGTATCCTAGGTTGGAACAAATTAATGTTGGAATTACATGTCTGTCTTCTACACTGGGATCCTCATACCTAGGTACACATATTTCATAATCCTAACCCTGTGCCTCAGGGGGTGATGGACATGCAACACATACTTTCAAACATCAAGGACAACCAGGAAGCTGTGGACAGCTGTCCATGGGTTTAGTCAGTCCACCACTGGTAAGGAGGGCTGCCAACTAGGATAGACTCAAACATTGGACAGTCACATCCACATTCATATTCCTAATTGCAGACAATTGTCAACATCATTCGATCTCACTAATACCTTTCCAAAAACCAGCACATTGATGCAAGCACCCATCTGGGCTTGAGCTGCATGCACACCTATGACATTCTACTCTAGTGCCACATAAACGTAGCACAACATGTGGAGCTAGATGCTGCTAGGAAGTCAAACATACAGTCCTCCGTGTTCATTGGTTAACAGGGAGGCTCAAGTCTGTGGGTAATAGTTCGGCATCACTGGTCTGTGTGAATCTGTATGACTTGCTGACTAAATCATGAAAATGCCTACTTGTAAACTTTTCATTGGCATAAATGTTGCAACAAATATCACCCTGTTCCCCTGCCCATGCATACAGCGCAGCACTAGATACCCAAAATATGACTCTCCGCCACTGATTGTCCAACTCCAAAATTGAACAAAATGTCAAACTCCAGTCAAGTCACATATCAGATCATGTGCCAGCACATCATACCTTGGTATGTGTCTGGCACACAGGAGTCAATCACACAACACCTGCAAACACAACATAGAACTAACATATCAACACTTACTGGATATGTCTGGGTCCGCAGATCGAGGCACTTCTTCAATTGTGTAGGAGCTGGTCCACCTGTAAAACATGGAAGGGTGACATGGGTTCAATGTCTGCTCACTGTACAAAACTTGGAATAATAACAACTGTGTGTGACATGTTTTATGATAGACCAGCACCTCAGGCATGTAGACACCCCAACAGACATACCACTGCAAACATGAATTGACCCTGCCACTCCAGTGAGTGATAGACACACATGTGCACACATGCTCAGGCCCTAACAATCATGTGGTGACAAACATGAATACTCAATTGGGTGCATATTTATTTAGAGAGGGTACTCCATTTCTTCATTTGTTGTTATGAGAGACATGCAAAGCCAAATTCCAGGTGCACTGCAATACCAGTCACTCAGGTATTGTGGCTTGTGCATCAAGGTACAATCAGCTACTGTGTGATGCTCATGTGGGTTGAGTTTAGCTCATGAATTACTATGCTTTCTATGGACCATTATATGTGGGCCTGTGTTGTCTGTAGGTTACATATGCCACATTGCCAGTGTACCCACAGCCATACAGTGTATGCCCCCTGTGAAACCATGATGGCAGGGATCCTGTGTGTCACTTGATGACAATGTTACGCTAAACATGGATTGGCCATTCATCTAAATCAAAACAACAAAGAAATATATGTTGACAGTGTCTAATTTGATCATCCATGATAGTATGCATGGGCACAGGTGTAGTCATTGCACCTGAAATGCGTAACTCATGGCCCTGGGTACCTATATCAGGTATTGTAAATCACAGGTAGCCACATTCATCATCTTACATTTGCAAAGTTGGGTGATCTGTGGTTATACAACAAACTTACACTGTCCCCTAATTGAAACATGGTTTAGCAAATGTCCGACAGTGGAAATCTTAATGCGGTAGGTCTCAATTTGCATGCACCTTGGGAATGGCTGCAGTCACAGGAATGCTGGTCTGCTGATCTTAGCATAAACCCATGTCTGTGATAGCCTTCATACTGAGATGTTAACTGTTGTACATATGCTGCACTAGATCAGCAGGGGTGTACCAAACGTAAACTAGCAAACTATTCCATCATTTAAAATGTATGATGGAAGCAGTCAGGGGTCCCTTGCACAACATCACACAAATAAATATTTTGTGAGTATGCATTCACCAATTTCAGGGATCCCATGATGACCCATTAACTTTTGAAAATTGCTTGCCTATAAAGTGACACAGATGGCAAATGCATCAGCTCTGTACCAGAAATTGTGCCCAAGGCAAATTAAAACACACAGGAACAATGAACATAGGGCCAGATATTTTAATTTTTTTAATGTGTAGCATTTGCTTCATGTTTTTACGCTACAGCTATGGAAAGTAGCACCAAATATTTAGATATTATCAAGTGTGCATTACTTTGGCATCTATTTCTAATTTAAATGCTGCACAAACCAAGTCAAAGTATCAGCCTAAGCTATTACCAGAGGTTAGGAAGAACTTATGGCTATGAATACAGTTCAGACATGTATTCCAAAGTATTGGGGACTACAGTCATTCCTTGCATTAGCATGTGAAATACATCTCATTCCTGGTACACTCACAGACCATGAATAAAACATTAGTTTGTGCTGCATTACCATCATCTATTGACGTCAAAGCAGCACTAATTTACAAGATCAAGTTGTGTTTTGTAAGTTTGTGCAGCTTTTGCATCAACGAATGACGGTAATGTGTAGCTAATATTGTATAAATCAAGGCCATTGTATATTTAATTGCATTCCACATATCCACAAACATTGCATGCAGCATGTCAACAAATCTGCTACTGTCACTACAGAGCATTTAAATGTGCACATTAGTCTCATCTGTACTCACCAACAGGGCCACCAATCACCACACCCAGGTGGTCCAGCAGGTCTTGCTCTCTGGCCACAAGTTCAGCCCAGCGATGCTTGAGTTGGTGGTCATTGTGCTGGCTGTGGAATACTCTCTTCAGATGGAAGAACACCTTGGACCACCTGAGCCTCCTCGCCTCCATGTGATACCCCTGTATCACACTTCCACCAGCCTCTAACATCAAGGGTGGGAAGTGGCACACCAGCCAAATGGAAGCACCCAGCTCCTCTTCACCCATTCTCCCCAGACGTGGCCTTCCCAACATGACAAAAAGTTATAGGGATAGGAAAGGGAAAATAGGAAAATACAGGGAAAGAAGCTAGGAAAATAAAATATAAAGAACCCACAAACATTCCAACAATACCCCAACTAACAATACCCACTGCACACTCCCAACAGTACAAAGACAAAATCAGACACAAAAAATGACAACTACACACTTACACTGATTTACTGAGAGAATTACAAAAACAACAGATGACAAATGGAATGGCACACAGGAGACAAAAGCACAATTTGGACAGACAAATCTCTCAGCACAGCCACACAGTGTAGAAGAATCACAGACTGCAAAGTGAAAGTGAAAGTACACCCACTGTACCATTTCTGTAAACAGGATATCCTATTACATTACTTCCTGCCGCAAATGTGGTGAATTTTTATTATGATGCGTGGAATTTGTATGATGCTTACGGGCTTTGCGTCAAATTCTTTTGATGCAAATGCTTAAAAATTCCCCCCATTCAAAGCTCAATATTTTTTTCATGGATAACCAATTTCATGCGGTGCAGTGTTGGAATTACCACTAGGGACCAATGGATGTATAATGGCTGTGAGCGTCATTTTTCAACGCATATGCGGCAAAATCTGACACATATTTGTCTTTTTTGATGCATTTGCGTCAAAATATCTGTCTTTAACTGTGTTTGTGTAATTTTTCTCATTTTTAAAATACATGAAATCTGTTTGGGCCTGCTGTGTGTGTTCCAGTGTTTGGGCACATGTGGCAGACCACACTACTGCGGACCATAATACTAATGTTGTTGTGCCGGATAAGCACTCTTGACTGACGCAACAGCAACCCAAACATTTGGAATTAAAATTGCGCTTCCCTAGTTTGAGCAGGTGGTGCGTCAATAGAGGATAGCAAGGCTACGCAACTTGATACATTCACTCATGGCCTGTGTGTATATATCTGTGAATTGGCTATTTCAATTGTTGTTGTGCCTCTGTGTGAATGTCACAAGATGTGTTTTGCAGAATGTGCTTGTATGCATGTGTTGTAAATGTGGATAACCATCAGATGCCATTCATTGTGGTACATCATTCAGGATATGTGTTTGTCATAACGGTAGTGTCTAATGCTTTGTGAACTTCTCTGACTTGGAAGACAAAACATCTCCCATGACAAACTATGCACAGGATAGATAGAGGACAGTTGATAATGGCAATGTTACACGTGTAAGCCATCACATGTACTGGAAACGTTGGATACCACTTCCTGGTCACTTGTTTGTATACTACCCCTGAGTCAGGCATTTGAACATGCTAGGTAGGTACAGTGTTTGTGACACAGAGTGCCAAAACCAATCCAAAAATGATATATTACACCACATTTTGAGTCATAAACATGACCTATGTTTCTCCTGTGGCAGTGGAGGACCAGCAGACCATGCTGCATGTGTTCACATATTTCCAGTGGTTAATTGCACAAAGGTGTCCAGTTCAAGTGTGTGGCCATGTGTACCCTGTGTCAGAACTGGCCTCCATGTTGTCACAGTTACGTTCAGGTCTAGTCATGAGTCTGTGGAGCCATTCCCTGCATTAACAGAGTATCCTTCAAAGCAGAATTGACCTAAAGAAAAAGACAAATTGACGACATACATGGGGATAGTCCAGCTATGGCACTTCAAAACCTTTATAAGGCTGACAACAGGGCAACCTTGGTGTGCTTAAACACTTTATGGATCGGTAATAGGAAACAGGCAGGTTTATTCACAACATTTGTACATAGGGTGGCCTCTAAAATTCCCACTGCAACAGGGAACATCAGTGTCTCTGTGCTGATTATTCTCACAGACATTCACCATGCAAACACCATCAATAGTTTGCCGCCAATGTGAATCTGTGTGTGGACCATCAGGGCACAAACATGTTTTGTCCTTTCATACACATTAGCAAACGTTGTTTGTTGTGCTGGAGGCTCCGTACCAAATCCATGCATACAGCCATTGTACATTGTCACTGTTTATCACTCATGAGTACATGAAACCCAGACAAGGGATGGGGGCTGGAATAGGCAATTTGAACACATGTCCCGTGCCATAATACGATAAGTAAACTGATTAAACTATACTATAATTTGAGGATTCATCATAGACCTACCAAACCCAATGCCCCAGGAGGAAAGAGAGGGCATGGAAAGCAACTATGAGACAAATGTAGCCACAGGGAACGTCTATGGTAACTCAAAGACAGGAACCAGTCAGGCTAACAGAATGCAGGGTCAGTTAGGAACAAAAATGAACAAGGCAAATACACAGTGAGCAGACTCTGACTGGGAAAAGCTGGAACAATACTGTGGGAACTAAAAATTGTACTTGTGCTGTGGGCTGCAACGTGACACAATGCCCCAAGCAATGTGTAAGACAAGTGATTTATACGGCAATGCACAACAAGGATAGTCAGAAAATGGCAGCTTCTAAGCAGTTCCAGACAGCAGCAAGGGCAGGGCAGAGTCAAATGGCTGGTCTGCATGAAAGTGCCCACAGGTGTGTGCAGCTTCAGTCTCTCACAAGTCCTGTAGGTGAGAATCAAGTTCAAAGGGCCAACAGTACCTTTCACATGGGAAGCAATGGACAGCTGATTACAGGTCCTGCCAACTACGAGGCAGTGCATTATCGGACCCGAAGTCCATGCAGACAGATGAACTATGACTATGGCATGCCATACTAAAGAGGGAAGCACACAGGAGTCAGAATGGGAGTCTTGGTGTGTGTAGATGAAGGTTATCAGGGTACAAATAGTCCATTTACAGGGCCCCCTAGAGAAGGGTGGGGAGAGACTGAAAACATGGCAGTGGCAGGACTTATTACCTGGATGGACTGCGCATGGCATGTCTTGTGAGCAATGCTTGTCATACCTGGGGCACTCGTGATATCCATTTTCAGCTTAGATGGACTTCTTGTCACACATGCTCCTTGCAAAGATAGCTGATGTCACACTTACTGCTGTCAGGGCTGTGGTTATACATTCCTGTTACCAATGCAAAAGCACATTCACTGACTTATGTACGAAACACTTTTTTACCTTATGATTGATGGTGTCTTAGTTGTGTGTCATGTGCTGCAATGGCTCATGTTGGAAACATGGATGTGTCTCAGAGATGTAGCCCTCTGATTTTGCCCTTCACATGTGAAATAGACAGGACATATGTCATTTCCACTGTGTGTGATGTTGGGTGTACATTCATACCCGTCAAATGTGATGTGGCTTTTTCAGTATCCTAATCTGTATTTCTGCAATGCTCCATGAGGCTAAACTCTGATTGTGATTCCTAGGGATCATGTGATGCATAAATAATTACCCAGACCATGATTGAGTGATGAAGTGAGGTGTTTAATGACATATGGTAAGAAAGTGGTGATGGTGACTATAGTTGAAAGAGGTTTTGTACAATGTGTTGTCTCCGATGCAATCCTGCTGCAGTGTTTGGATGGTCCCCCTCATCTTGATGAACAGCATCCTCCTCTTCCTCCTCTTCAGGCATTTGTGGGTCTGATTCATTGAGGGGAATGTTCCTCCTTACACAAATGTTGTGCAAGATGGCACAGGTCAAAATGATCTTGTACACCATTTCAGGGGAGTATAAGAGGCTGCCTCCGGTGATGTCCAGGCACCTGAATCTTGACTTCAGGATGCCAAAAGTCCTCTCTACTATGGTGCGTGTCCTCCGATGTGCCTCATTATAGGCACGCTGTGCTGCAGTGATTGGTTTTGCAAACGGGGTCATGATCCATGGCTGTATCCCATACCCCTGATCAGCTGGAAGAGAAAATGAGTGTAAATATTTGGATGCTGCTTGCACCTTGATTATAATTTTGCATGGCAGTTGTTATCTTGTGTCGTCTGTGACTCATCTGTGTTTGTGTTATTGTTTGGGATCCTAAGGTTCAAGGATGTTCTATCAGCATTGGGTTGTTTATTTCTCTAAAATGGTGTTTAGTGGATTGACCGTATATCAGCGGTATATTTGTAAACTTGCAGTACGTTGTGTATCTCCTATGCATTATGTCATGTGAAAGAAGTGTCCATGTGTCTTCACTGGAGGTGACATGATACTTTCACACAAAGAATTGATTCCACTGTGGTGGTAACACGGTTGCACTATGTGGCCTGAACATCCCATCCAATTCAACATATGTAATAGCATGTGAAAAACAACAGTGAGGCCCTTTGATTTGGCTAGGTGACAATGTACAACACATCTCAAGTTTGCAGCACTGAAGTGTTGACAATTAACAATGCACAAATATCCCATGTGTGACAAGTTCTATGCAAACCTATTTTTGTGCCCTCACCGAGTTGGCTCATGTGCAAACGTGTACCTACGCTACTTAACCTGGTCTAGGTAAGCTGGGTAACTTGGTTGTGGTGGTGAAGGTTTAAGTGTCAGGAGGTCCATATGCCTGTACATCTTTGGTATATATGTGTAATTGTCTCAATCCGTATGTGTAGCAATGTGCACTTTGCAATAATGTCACATCAATAAGTGTTCTTAGCACAGTCCACTTCCTTATTGCTAGCGGGCAATGTCACCCCAGGAGTGATGTGAGATGTTGGTACTGCCTCAATGATGCCATGTCACCTTCATTAGAGTCATCATCGAAATGCTATGTGTTTCATGGTGTTTGACCTGCAGCAAACCACATTACACACCCTTTACACAGTACGTATTAGTTGGAAGGGTGTGTGATTGAGTGTTATTGATGTGATGTTGTAAGATTCATCTTCCAAGTTGTACTGCCAGTTGAGGCCATGCCATTGTCACTGTGTGGTTTTAAATTGGTCCCTTGTGGCTCTGGAGTGGCATCTGTTATTTGTCCACAGATGTGTATCCCAGTGGGTCAGGAATTCAAACATGACTAGCAGTGTCACAACCTCAGTGTCTTCCTTGCCATGTGTCAATGTAGTTGTTTATGTGTTGTGTGCCCTACAGGGTTGCTGTGCAGTGTGCATATAACTAGGTTTCTGTACTGACCAACAAGTAGGCCATTTCCATATCGTCCATCCTGGAAGTGTTGATTGATGGTGCTGTGGCGGAAGATGAATGAATCATGTACACTCCCTGGATACTTTGCCACGATGTTGGTGATCAATCCCGGGTGATCCACAATGGCCTGCACATTGATGGAGTGTGTGTGCTTCCTGTTGCGGTATAGATACTCGGTTGCAACAGGTGGCACAATCCGTACATGTGTGCAGTCAACGACACCAAGCACATGGGGGAAACCATTGATTTGGTAGAAGCCCTGTTTGGTCTCCTGCTGCTTCTGCTGTTTGTTGGGGAAGCTGATGTGGTGGGGTGGGAGGAATGGCATCCAGTATCTTGGGTAGGAAGGCAGAGAATGAGGGCTGTGAGATCCTGGCAAACAGGGTATCAGTGGTTTGAAAAGAGCCACTTGCCAACATGTGGAGGACAGTTAGCAACTTGGTCTCTGGTGGAATGATGTGGGGTGTCTGCAAGCTGGTGCCAACTGTGACTCAATGTGGCGCAGCAGCTGCTGTATGGCTTTCCAGTTTAATCTGTACCTCTGGATGAATTCATGTTCCCTGAGTCCCTGAAGGATTGTCCTGGTTTGAAATATCCTCTCATATCTTTGGCGTTGCCTTTGGGGTCCCTGCTGGTATGGTGGAAGCTGCTGCTGTTGGTCCTGTGCTCCTCGTCTTCATGCATGCTGGATGAATAGCACCTCCATGTCTTCCTTTTGGAGCTCTGGTGTTGCTTCTGTGTGTTTTCCTTAAGTACTGGTGTGTTTCCCCCATTTTAATGCCTGCCCTGACCCAGGCGTAATTTTTTTACTCAAATTGGGCTGTGCGTAATTTTTCTACTCCGCCTCCCAGCCGTGCAGGACTTTTGCGCGGTTGGATAAATGTGGCGCACCTGTGTTTAACTCATTTTTTGGTTGGGAATGCCTACCTTGTATGTCATTAACACAAGGCGGTTTCAAACATCCAGAAAATTACGCACACTGCGAAATGTTGACGTTCGTGGGGTCAGGCATCAAAGTATAAACATGGTCTTAGTTTTGCACCGAATTTGCGTAAAAAAAAATTACACAAATCCGGCACAAGCAGAGTATAAATATGCCCCATAAAACTGAAACGTGCATGTCCCACATTTTAAATACATTGCACCCCCACCCTATGGGCTGTTTAGGGCCTACCTGAGGGGTGTCTTATATGTACAAAGTAGGAAGGTTTAGGCCGACAAAAGGTTCTTATTGCCAGGTCTAAATGGTAGTTTAAAACTGCACCCACAGGCTACAGTGGCAGGCCTGAGATGTGTTAACAGTTACTTAAATGAGTGGCATAGCAAGTGCTGAAGGTCCACTAGTAGCTTTTAATTTATAGGACTTGGGTACATGTAGTACCACTTTATTAAGGACTAAGAAGTAAATTAAATGTGCCATTTGGGTGTAAGACAATTATACTATGTTAAAAGGAGAGAACACAAACATTTTAGCACAGGTTTGCAGTGGAAAAGCGCACAGAGCCCTAAAGCCATCAAATATGGCTGACAAATAAGAAGGGTATTAGAAATGGGGTCTCTGGTTGTGTCAACATCAGGGCAGTGCGCGCTCTACGGGCGACTGGAATGCAAAAACTCAACATTTATGAGATAACGTAATTCATGCATAATGTTGATATGCTGTTGTTTAACCTTTTGCATTGCAGAGTTTAATCATGAAGACTTATATTCCAGGTGCTTGAAAATACTGTTTATTTGCAATGTATTGCTGCAGGCTTTCAGAGTGTGTCAGGGTGTGGTCCCTTTCCAGGGCCTTCTAGACGTTTTCTCTGCAGCATGACTGGGTGCAGTTTGTGGGCTGGGCCAGACTCTATATAAGGGAGCCAGCCCAGCTCCACGTGCTCACTATTCAGAGGTCCCGGTGCAGAGCAGCAGCAATTTCAAGGGTATTTGCCCAAGGGTAGGTCGCTCCCCCTGCCGTTGCAGCTCCTCCAGCTCCTCCAGGTTCCTGAGACCGCCCAGCCACCTCGCAGTAAGTACCCCCCACCTCCCAGCCCCTCGCCATGCCCCACGCTACTCACACTCTCTCCTGCTTCTTTTCTCCTTCTCTGTTCTTCCTCCTCGCTCCTCTTCTGTAATCTTCTTCTGTACTCTTCTTTCGCTCCTGCTCCCCTTCTTCTCTCTTCATCTGTGTGCTTCTCAGCCTCTCCTCTGCACCGTGACCCGCGTGTGCCTCTTCTTCTCTGTCCCTCTTCTTGGCTCGTTCCTGTGCCGCTCGCCGCCCCTCTTCTCCTTCTTCATCTGTATTCTTCTGTCTTCTGCGCTCCTCTTCTTCACCTTCATCTGTACTCTTCTGTGCTCCTCTTCTTCACCTTCATCTGTATTTCTCTGTCTTCTGCGCTCCTCTTCTTCTTCATCTTCTTCTGTAGTCTTCTGTCTTCTGCTCTTCGTCTCCTGTACCTTCTTCTGTGGTCTTCTGTTCTTCGTCTTCTGTTTTCTGTCTTCTCTTCTTCGTCTTCTGTCTTCTGCTCCTCATCTTCTGTCTTCTGTTCTTCTGCTTCTTTGTCCTCCGTCTTCTGCTCTCCCCGCGCCTGCTCTCCTGCTCCTGTCTCATCTCTCTCCCTCACTCGCCTCCCCCTCTGTATCACCCCTATCTACCCCGTTTGCTATCTGCCTCCCTCACTCCTCCTACCTACCAATCTACCTATCTCTCTATCTCACTATCTGCCTCCCTCACTCACTACCTCCTCCTATCTACCTATTTCTCTATCTTTCCCCCCACTCGCCACCCCCTCCGTTACCACCCTTATCTTCCTATCCTTTCTCTCTACCTCTCACCCTCACCCACCTCTACAACCCCCCTTCCCTATCTTCCCAACCTTACTCCTATCTCTCTCCCTAAACTCCTAAACTTCCTAAAACTCACCCCCCACCACCCTTAAACCCCCCTCCCCCAGCTCTTCTCCCTCTACCTGTCCCCCCTCCCTTCCGCTTTCCCGCCGCCACCTCCTGCACGCCCCCGCCCCCCAGCTCCCATTCGCCCCCAGCTGACCCCTCCCCCCCTCCTCCCTCTTATGGCGGCCGCTGCGCGACAGTGGTAGCGACCCTTGACCCAAGGGTAGGTCGCTCCCCCTGCCGTTGCAGCTCCTCCAGGTTCCTGAGACCGCCCAGCCACCTCGCAGTAAGTACCCCCCACCTCCCAGCCCCTCGCCCTGCCCCGCGCTACTCACCCTCTCTCCTGCTTCTTTTCTCCTTCTCTGTTCTTCCTCCTCGCTCCTCTTCTGTAATCTTCTTCTGTACTCTTCTTTCGCTCCTGCTCCCCGTCTTCTGTCTTCATCTGTGTGCTCCTCAGCCTCTCCTCTGCACCGCGACCTGCGTGTGCCTCTTCTTCTCTGTCCCTCTTCTTGGCTCCTTCCTCTGCCGCTCGCCGCCCCTCTTCTCCTTCTTCATCTGTATTCTTCTGTCTTCTGCGCTCCTCTTCTTCACCTTCATCTGTACTCTTCTGTGCTCCTCTTCTTCATCTTCATCTGTATTTCTCTGTCTTCTGCGCTCCTCTTCTTCTTCATCTTCTTCTGTAGTCTTCTGTCTTCTGCTCTTCGTCTCCTGTACCTTCTTCTGTGGTCTTCTGTCTTCTGTTCTTCATCTTCTGTCTTCTGTCTTCTCTTCTTCGTCTTCTGTCTTCTGCTCCTCATCTTCTGTCTTCTGTTCTTCTGCTTCTTTCTTCTGCTCTTCATCTTCTGTCTTCTGTTCTTCTGCTTCTTCGTCCTCCGTCTTCTGCTCTCCCCGCGCCTGCCCTCCTGCTCCTGTCTCATCTCTCTCCCTCACTCGCCTCCCCCTCTGTATCACCCCTATCTACCTCGTTCGCTATCTGCCTCCCTCACTCCTCCTATCTACCAATCTACCTATCTCTCTATCTCACTATCTGCCTCCCTCACTCACCACCTCCTCCTATCTACCTATTTCTCTATCTTTCCCCCCCACTCGCCACCCCCTCCGTTATCACCCCTATCTTCCTATCCTTTCTCTCTACCTCTCACCCTCACCCACCTCTACAACCCCCCCTCCCCTATCTTCCCAACCTTACTCCTATCTCTCTCCCTAAACTCCTAAACTTCCTAAAACTCACCCCCCACCACCCTTAAACCCCCCTCCCCAGCTCTTCTCCCTCTACCTGTCCCCCCTCCCTTCCACTTTCCCGCCGCCACCTCCTGCATGCCCCCGCCCCCCAGCTCCCATTCGCCCCCAGCTGCCCCCTCCCCCCCCTCCTCCCTCTTATGGCGGCCGCTGCGCGACAGTGGTAGCGACCCTTGACCCAAGGGTAGGTTGCTCCCCCTGCCGTTGCAGCTCCTCCAGCTCCTCCAGGTTCCTGAGACCGCCCAGCCACCTCGCAGTAAGTACCCCCCACCTCCCAGCCCCTCGCCCTGCCCCGCGCTACTCACCCTCTCTCCTGCTTCTTTTCTCCTTCTCTGTTCTTCCTCCTCGCTCCTCTTCTGTAATCTTCTTCTGTACTCTTCTTTCGCTCCTGCTCCCCGTCTTCTCTCTATATCTGTGTGCTTCTCAGCCTCTCCTCTGCACCGCGACCCGCGTGTGCCTCTTCTTCTCTGTCCCTCTTCTTGGCTCCTTCCTCTGCCGCTCGCCGCCCCTCTTCTCCTTCTTCATCTGTATTCTTCTGTCTTCTGCACTCCTCTTCTTCACCTTCATCTGTACTCTTCTGTGCTCCTCTTCTTCACCTTCATCTGTATTTCTCTGTCTTCTGCGCTCCTCTTCTTCTTCATCTTCTTCTGTAGTCTTCTGTCTTCTGCTCTTCGTCTCCTGTACCTTCTTCTGTGGTCTTCTGTCTTCTGTTCTTCGTCTTCTGTCTTCTATCTTCTCTTCTTCGTCTTCTGTCTTCTGCTCCTCATCTTCTGTCTTCTGTTCTTCTGCTTCTTTCTTCTGCTCTTCATCTTCTGTCTTCTGTTCTTCTGCTTCTTCGTCCTCCGTCTTCTGCTCTCCCCGCGCCTGCCCTCCTGCTCCTGTCTCATCTCTCTCCCTCACTCGCCTCCCCCTCTGTATCACCCCTATCTACCCCGTTCGCTATCTGCCTCCCTCACTCCTCCTATCTACCAATCTACCTATCTCTCTATCTCACTATCTGCCTCCCTCACTCACCACCTCCTCCTATCTACCTATTTCTCTATCTTTCCCCCCACTCGCCACCCCCTCCATTACCACCCCTATCTTCCTATCCTTTCTCTCTACCTCTCACCCTCACCCACCTCTACAACCCCCCTCCCCTATCTTCCCAACCTTACTCCTATCTCTCTCCCTAAACTTCCTAAAACTCACCCTCCACCACCCATAAACCCCCCTCCCCCAGCTCTTCTCCCTCTACCTGTCCCCCCTCCCTTCCGCTTTCCCGCCACCACCTCCTGCACGCCCCCGCCCCCTGCTCCCATTCGCCCCCAGCTGACCCCTCCCCCCTCCTCCCTCTTATGGCGGCCGCTGCGCGACCGCGCCGCTGGCGCGCCACAGGCGCACCAGAGGCAAGCCCGTCTGCGCCCGTCCGCGCCTGGCCCACGCCCAGCGCCACGACCCCTGGTCCCCAGCTCTCCCAAACCCTGCTGCTCCGCTACGACCCCACCACCCTCCACGCCCTCAACCCAGGGCGCTCCAACACCTGCTTCCAAGCGCACCCCAAACGCACCCATGGACCCTTCACCTGCCACTCCTGCAAACGCATCTTCTACCACGCAACTACCACGACCACCAGCCCACGCGCCATCAACCACCTCAAGTGCATCCTGGTCAACGCTCGATCCATCCACAAGCACACCGTTGAACTCTGGGACCTCCTGGACTCCACAGCACCGGACGTCGCCTTCATCACGGAGACCTGGATGAACGCCTCCTCGGCCCCTGACATCGCCACTGCCATCCCTGAAGGCTACAAGATTTCCAGGAAAGACCGCACCAACCAAGTAGGAGGAGGAATCGACATCGTCTTCAAAGACTCCATCAGCGTCACCACCTCCACCGAAGACACCCCCTACGCCGCTGAACACCTGCATTTCCAGATTCGCACCGACCCCAGGACCACCCTCAGAGGATCCCTCGTCTACCGTCCCCCCGGACCGCGCGCCCCTTTCAGCGACTCCATCGCCGACTTCGTCTCCCCGCACGCCCTCGCCTCACCGGACTACATCCTCCTAGGCGACCTCAACTTCCATCTGGAACAGAACAACGACCCCAACACCACCACTCTGCTCGACAACCTCGCCAACCTCGGCCTCAAGCAACTGGTGAACACCGCCACCCACATCGCCGGACACACGCTTGACCCCATCTTCTCCGCCAGCAAACACATCTCCTTCAGCCACGCCTCTGCTCTACACTGGACCGACCACAGCTGTGTCCATTTCACATTCCGACGCGAGACCCGCCACCTCCGCACTCAACCCATCCCTCGTCGACAGTGGAACAAAGTCCCCGAAGAACAACTCTTCTCCGCGCTCACCATCAACCAACCCACCCTCACCACCGACGACCCCAACGACGCAGCCTTCAGCCTCACGAACTGGATCACCAACTGTGCAGACAACCTTGCACCCCTCAGACGCACGCATCGACAGGCCAACACCAAAAAACCTCGCTGGTTCTCTGACACCCTTAAGGAATCGAAGAAAACCTGCCACGCCCTCGAGAGAACCTGGCGCAAGGACAACACCGCTGACAACATGACCGCCCTCAAGAACGCGACCCGCGAACACCACCACCTGATCCGCGCAGCCAAAAGGAATTTCTTCACCGACAGACTGGACAAAAACAGCCACAACAGCAGAGAACTTTTCAGCATCGTTAAAGAGTTCTCCACCCCCAACGCCAACGCCATCACGCCCTCACAAGACCTGTGCAACTCCCTCGCCACCTTCTTCCATCGCAAGATCACCGACCTCCACGACAGCTTCGGACACCAGACCCAACCAAGCATCACCGAACCCACACCCCCGGCCATCACCCTCAATGCCTGGACCCACATCAACACTGAAGAAACCAAAACCACCATGAACTCTATCCACTCCGGCGCCCCATCGGACCCCTGCCCTCACTTCATCTTCAATAAAGCCGACGACATCATCGCCCCGCACCTCCAGGCCATCATCAACTCTTCATTTTCTTCTGCCACCTTCCCCGAAAGCTGGAAACACGCCGAAGTCAACGCCCTACTAAAGAAACCTACGGCTGACCCAAGCGACCTGAAAAACTTCTGCCCCATCTCGCTCCTCCCCTTCCCTGCCAAGATAATAGAGAAGACCGTCAACAAACAGCTTACCAACTTCCTGGAAGACAACAACCTTCTCGACCCTTCACAAACCGGATTCCGAACCAACCACAGCACTGAAACCGCCCTCATCTCAGTCACAGACGACATCAGAACCCTGATGGACAACGGTGAAACAGTCGCCCTCATCCTCCTCGACCTCTCGGCTGCCTTCGACACCGTCTGTCACCGCACCCTAATAACCCGCCTCCGCTCCACCGGGATCCAAGGCCAGGCCCTGGACTGGATCGCCTCCTTCCTCTCAAACCGCTCTCAAAGAGTTTACCTCCCACCTTTTCGCTCAGACCCCAACGAGATCATCTGCGGTGTACCTCAAGGCTCCTCGCTCAGCCCGACACTCTTCAATGTCTACATGAGCCCCCTCGCCGACATCGTACGCAAGCACAACATCATCATCACCTCCTACGCCGACGACACCCAACTTATACTCTCCCTCACCAAGGACCCCGCCAGCGCTAAGACCAACCTACAAGACGGCATGAAGGACGTCGCAGATTGGATGAGGCTCAGCCGCCTAAAGCTGAACTCGGACAAAATGGAAGTCCTCATCCTCGGCAACACCCCGAACGCATGGGACGATTCCTGGTGGCCCACGGCCCTTGGCACCGCACCGACCCCCTCAGACCACGCCCGCAACCTCGGCTTCATCTTGGACCCTCTTCTCACCATGACCAAACAAGTCAACGCTGTGTCCTCCGCCTGCTTCCTCACCCTCCGCATGCTCTGCAAGATCTTCCGCTGGATCCCCGCCGACACCAGAAAAACCGTGACCCACGCCCTCGTCACGAGCCGCCTAGACTACGGCAACACCCTCTATGCTGGGAAAACCGCTAAACTCCAAAAACGCCTGCAACGTATTCAAAACGCCTTGGCCCGCCTCATCCTCGACGTACCCCGCAACAGCCACATCTCCGCACACCTGAGACACCTGCATTGGCTCCCAGTCAGCAAAAGGATCACCTTCCGACTTCTCACCCACGCACACAAAGCCCTCCACAACAAGGGACCTCCTCAACCGTCACCTCAGCTTCTACGCTCCCACCCGTCTCCTCCGTTCCTCTGGCCTCGCGCTTGCTGCTGTCCCTCGCATCCGCCGCTCCACGGTGGGTGGGAAGTCCTTCTCCTATCAGGCAGCCAAGACCTGGAACACCCTCCCCACCAGCCTCAGGACCACCCAGGACCACTCCGCACTCCGGAGACTCCTCAAGACCTGGCTTTTCGAGCAGCAGTAACCTCCCCTCCCCCCTAGCGCCTTGAGACCCGCACGGGTGAGTAGCGAGCTTTATAAATGTTAATGATTTGATTTGATTTGATTTGATTTCCTGAACTCCTGTTCCAGAGGCCTACCTTGATCTTCCAGGCCTTGCCCTTCATTGTATTGGTGATCCTTGATCAGGGCAGTAAGACGGAGGTCAGGCTGGGCCCTGATCCCGTTTTTTAAGGCATTCGAGTTCTTGGGCCTAGTTTTCATATTGGAAGATTTTTCCTTGTGCGTGTGAATGTGCTATTTGTTTCTGGCATTTACATGTTGATATTTGAATCAGCAAGACACGCGATTCATTCTTGGCATTTGAGATTCGGGTCGGCAACAGTGTGCGCGACCATTTCTAGAAATTTGCATATTGGCATACGAATCGGCAAGTCGCGGCAATTCATTCCTTGTGCTTAACTCTTGATACTCATTGTGCGCTACCATTTCTTGGCATTTACATGGTGGCATTCGAATCGGCAAGACGCGCGATTCATTTCTGTGCATTTAACTCTTGATACTCATTGTGTGCTACCATTTCTTGGCATTTACATGGTGGCATTCGAATCGGCAAGACGCGTGATTCATTTCTGTGCATTTAACTCTAGATACTCATTGTGCGCTACCATTTCTTGGCATTTACATGGTGGCATTCGAATCGGCAAGACGCGCGATTCATTCCTTGTCTTTAACCCTTGATACTCATTGTGCGCTACCATTTCTTGGCATTTACATGGTGGCATTTGAATCGGCAAGACGCGCGATTCATTCCTTACATTTAACTCTTGATAAGTATTGTGCGCAACCATTTCTTGGCATTTACATGATGGCATTCGAATCGGTAAGACGCTCGATTCATTCCCGCATTTAAAACTTGATGTTTCAGATCGATTGCAGAGTGTGCGATCATTTCATGCCATTTGCATATTCTTGTTGAAATCGGCAGTGTGCGCGATTCATTTTTCTGCATTTAAAACTAGGTGTTAATATTCTAGATGTTACACTATATGTGCAGAATAAGTCCTTAATACAATTCCTATTGTGTTCCCAGAAACGTTCAGATTATTTTTTGTCCTCATGCAAAAGACCATTTTTGATTTTGAAAACATAATTCTAGAAGGTTCTTATATTCCTAGTCAATGTGTAACATTTCATGAAAAGTTTCATTGAGAAGTTGTATTAATCATTTTTGATTCCTTCCCAGGTAACCAGAAGTCTTGAGGCCTAGTTCTTAGTCCTTTCTTAAGTTAACCATGGTTACAGTATGACAATGCTTAGAATCATATTCTAGTAAATGTCAATGTGATATCATTTTGATATTGTGTGTTTTAACCTTTTGTTTCCTACAGGTCTCCTTCCCAGCTATTCCCATCTTAATCCCCTTTTCCCCCGCTTGGACTCTCTCAGTCTCTGGGATTTATCTATCAGAGTCTTGGAGCTGTCAGTGGTGGACATGTTGGGAACGTGCGCAGACTCCGATGATGTGGTCTCCCTGACAGGCTGGCAGTCAGTTTGCACTAAGTCCAAGCAGGGACCCTCATTCTAGTCAGGGCAAGGGAGATGCTCATTCAAGATATGCCCTGCTCACCCCTTGGTAGCTTGGAAAACGTAGTCAGGCTTATCTCAAAAGCAATGTGTAAAATATTTGCACCAACACACAGAGTAATACAGTGAAAACACTATAAATAGATACCACACCAGTCTAGAAAAATAACCAATATTAATCTAAATCAAACAAGACCAAGAGAAGAGGACAAAAATCCAACACACACAATTAACATTATGAATTTTTGAAATGACAGAATCTTACTTCTAGAAAACAATGGAAATGTTTTTGTTACCCAAAGTACCTGGTTTGCATCAAAAATAAATCTGCATTGGCGAGTGTTGGACTTTTGCTTATGCAGGGTCATCCCCAGTCTTTTTCGCCTCCTGCCTCCTATTTTTTTCTGACATGTTGCTGTTGGCTTTTCAACTCTGAGCACTTTACCACTGCTAACCAGTGCTAAAGTGCATATGCTCTCCTGTTTAAATTGTATGTAAGTGGTTCATCCATGATTGGCATATTTGAATTACTAGTAAGTCCCTAGTAATGTGCACTAGAGGTGCCAGGGCCTGTAAATCAAATGCTACTAGTGGGCCTGCAGCACTGGTTGTGCCACCCACATAAGTAGCTCTGTAATCATGTCTCAGACCTGCCCCTGCAGTGTCTGTATGTGTATTTTTACACTGTAAATTCGACTTGGCAAGTGTACCCACTTGCCAGGCCTAAACCTTCCCTTTCCTTACATGTAAGGCACCCCTAAGGTAGGCCCTAGGTAGCCCCAAGGGCAGGGTGCAGTGTATGGATAAGGTAGGACATATAGTAATGTGGTTTATATGTCCTGACAGTGAAATACTGCCAATTTCGTTTTCACTGTTGCAAGGTCTGTCTCTCTCTCATAGGATAATATGGGGACTACCTTTAAATATGATTAAAGTGTAGATTCCCCTAGAGAGTAGATGGACATGTGGAGTTTGGGATCCCTGAACTCACAATTTAAAAATACATCTTTTAGTAAAGTTGATTTTAAGATTGTGAGTTTGGAAATGCCACTTTTAGAAAGTGAGCATTTTCTTGCTTAAACCATTCTGTGACTCTGCCTTGTTTGTGGATTCCCTGTCTGGGTCAGTTTGACAGTTGGGTTGTTTTTCACCTCACACCAGACAGTGACACAAAGGGAGCTGGGGTGTGATCTGCATTTCCTGATTAGCCATCTCTGCTAGGAGGGAGGGGTGGAGTGGTCACTCTCATCTGAAAGGACTGTGCCTGCCTCTGACAATGCTGTCTCCAGCCCCCTGGTGTGTGTCTGAGGCCTTGCCTGGGCAAGGCAGGATTTCACAAGAAGGTGTGAGTCCCCTTTGAAGGAAGGTGACTTCAAAGACTAAAATGGGTATAAGAAGGGCACCCAAACTTACAAACTTTAGAAACACTTCTGGAATCAAGAGGAACCTCTGCCTGGAGAAGAGCTGATCGCTGAGGAACAAGTGCTGCCCTGCCTGTGACTGTGCTTTGTGGAGCTTTCCTGCAGTGCTGCTTCTGCCTGAGTAAGAGGGCAAAGACTGGACTTTGTGTGCCTTCCATCTTGAAGAAGAAATCTCCAAGGGCTTGATGTAGAGCTTGCCTCCTGTTGTTGAAGTCTCAGGGATAGCAAAGACTTCTTCCTGCCAGCACCTGGAGTCTCTGGAGAGACCCCTACTCTGCTCTGTGGTGCCCTTCCAGTTCCTGGGACCCTGAAAGGAGAGGCTGGCAGCCTAAGGACAAAAATACACGCACCGAGTGCCGTGCGGAGAAAAGATCGACGCGAATCCGATCGCGGCTGAGAAAACGACGCGACGCCGACTCCGCAGCTGAGAAACGACGCCGCAGGAAACGCGACCGGAGAATCGACGCCCGGAGCAGGAGAAACGACGCGCAGCATCGCTGACGAAGGCTGAGAGATCGCAACCAGCGCCGCGGGACTTTCGGACCGTCGCGTGGCTGGCTTTTTCGACGCGTCTCGCCGTGCCGAGCTGTTTTCGACGCATATACCCGTGCAGGGTTATTTTCGACGCACACCGCCCGTGCGGGGTTATTTTTGCCGCAAACCAGGTACATTTTCACGCTAGCAGCGCTAGTGTGGTGTTACAACTACCTAAAGACTCTTTTTATTTTAAACCTTTAAAAAATCATAACTTGACTTGTGTATGTTGGATTTTTGTCGTTTTGGTCTTGTTTTGTCTAGATAAATATTTCCTATTTTTCTAAACTGGTGTTGTGTCATTTTGTAGTGTTTTCATTAAGTTACTGTGTGTGTTGGTACAAATACTTTACGCCCAGCACTCTGAGGTTAAGCCTACTGCTCTGCCAAGCTACCAAGGGGGTAAGCAGGGGTTAGCTGAGGGTGATTCTCTTTTATCCTAACTAGAGTGAGGGTCCTTGCTTGAACAGGGGGTAACCTGACTGTCAACCAAAGACCCCATTTCTAACATTGGTGACCAGCGGTCGGGATTGGACTTGTGTTTGTACTTGACATACAGTAATTAAGTGTACACTACTGTTTTGATCGCAGACCACTACGTGACCACATACTACTTGTCTTGTGATTCTGCTTTTTGTTCTCTGATGTCCTCCTGGAAGTATTGCTAATATTTTTGGACTTTGTTTTTTTGGTTGTGAAGCCTTGGCAGAATGGAAGTCAATTTCTGGCACCTATTTATGTATAAAAAGTGGCAGCTTAAAGCATTCTGCATGGAAAGGGGACTGGCTGTGAACAGGAAATCCAGAAGGGAGGATCTTGAGTCAGCCCTGTTTCAGTATGAATTGAAACGTTGTCAGGCAACACCACCAAATGAGTCTGAGGAGGATAACTACTCTGAGGAGGAGGACTACTCCAAAGAGGAGGGCAGTGGCCCTGAGGAGGGAACAGAAAGAGATGATTGGCTCCTAGCTCGAATCCGGAGTCTGGAAGAGCTAGATGCAGAGCTTAAGAGGGCTGAGGAGAAGAGAGCCTTAGTCCTGGAAGAAAGGAGGAGGGACTTAGAGATTAAAAAAATGATTTATGCTTACGAGCTTAAATTGAAAGAGCTGGAAGTCATGAGGGCTGAGTCCAGCTGGAATGGTGGCAGCAACAATTGTATATCCAGTGATGCTGCAGAAGTGCACATGCCCAGAGAGGTGGTGCCCTACTTGAAGGAGGGAGTTAACACACGCCAGGAGGTTCAGGGGTATGAGGTAGCTCCAGTGATGCACAGGGTCCCTGAGGTGGATTGGGGAACTGGCATGGGGAGTCATATTCCTACTGGTGGGAGGGACACTCTACTGACTCTAGTTGAGAGTGACAGGGAGAGGGGTTCCCCCCAGGTAGAAGTCCTGGTTATGGAGTGTGAAAACATCCCAGAAGAGTGTGGGTTGAGTGTCAGGGACAGTCAGGTACTGTCTCACCAGTCTCAGGAGGGTGATGTGGGGTGCTTTGGCAAAGCAGAGTCACTGGATGGTTGGGTGAAGGGTACTTTGGTTAATTCATGTGAGGGGCTGAGTGATGTAATTGCTGGAGAGCATATGTCTAGTCCTTATTTTCCAGAGCTATGCCAACACCAGGTGGAGTGTGAGTTCTCTGACCCCAGGGAGCTTACAATGGAGGCAGACTTCTGGGTGAGTACCAGAGAGTCTGAAGAGGCATTTGGGGGTGCTCCTGAGAGGAGTGGTCTAGGTAGTTCCCAACCAAGTGAGGTAGGGAAGGATTGTAGTGTCCCAGGTAGGTCCCAGTGTAGTGGGATGGGTGAGGGACCCCATGTCCAGTCTCAGAGGAGAGGGAATGGGGATGGGTTGAGGCCCAAGGTGCCCGAGATCCGGTCCCAGGTCCTGGAGGGTTCCCTGCGGGAACACCAGGAGGGGAGCCTAGCCTGTACCATAGGGCCATCTGTTGAGGGAGACCCCACAGTGTCAGGAGAACTTGGGGGGGCGGCTGTAGCCAGCGTCCCACCAGTTCTGGTGTCTGGCAGTACCACTCCTAGTGAGGGGGTGCAGAAGTCCAGACAGAGGGTTGAGAGGGGGTTGCGGACCCCAGTGGAGAACCTGGAGGGTCAGGGGTCAGCTCTGAGAGCAGAGCCCCCCATGAATGACCTTGGTGAGACCATTTCTGGGTTGGGGGGAATCCAGACTCTGTCAGATGGGCAGAGGTCAGGAGACCTGCGCCAGCCAGACTCTTGTGTGGCCCTTCGGGACAGTGTGTCCCTTGAGGGGGGTAAGTGTGCCCCCCTGGAAGTCCTGGTGTGCCAGGCAATGGTTCAACCGCAGGGTGGTGACTCTGGGTTGAATGATCAGGTTCAGGGGGTAAACTCTGACCTGATGGGGGGTAAGTGTGCTCCCAAGGAAGTCCTGGTGTGCCAGGCAGTGGTTCAACCGCAGGGAGGTGACCCTGGGTTGGATGACCAGGTTCAGAGGGTAAACTCTGACCTGGTAGGGGGTAGGTATGCCCCCCAAGAAGTCCTGGTTTGCCAGGCAGTGATCCAGTCTGTGGGTACAGACCCTGGATTGGGAGGCCAGGTTAAGGGTGTCCCCCCTGACCTGGAGGAAGGGGCTACTGCTAACAGTGCCCCTACCATGTTGTCTTCTGGGGGGGGCGCCCCTAGTTGGGTGGTTCAGGACCCCAGAAGAGAGGGCAGGGGGAGGGAAGCCTCACCCCTGGCCCTGGTCCAACCAGAAGGTACAGACCCCAGGTTGGAGGATCAGTTGCAGGTTAACATCCCTGCACTGATGGAAGAATTGTGCAGGACTGCTTCTACAAGCACCCTGACAGTTTTTGACTCTGGGGGTGCCGCTTCTGCAGGGAGGTTACAGAGCCCCAGAGGGGAGGACCAGGGTCAGGTTGTCATCCCTGACCTGGTGGAAGAGAGAGTGGTCAAAGGGTGCCAGGCACCTGGGGCTACCACCCCCCACTCGCCACAGTCACAGTGGTTAGAGAGGCCTGAGGTCGGGCTCTCATCCCTGACAGTTGTCTGGGGCCACTGTGGCTTGCTGTCCTGGTGGACAGAGTTGCCCCTGGGGGGGGGAGGACGAGAGTCACACCCCGGGGGTGGAGTGGGCAACACCACTGTGTTGGCCCTGGTGGTACTATCTGCCCATTGCAATACATCTGTGAGCAAAGTAAAGTTAGGTGTTGCACAGATAGTGTCTGTAGATGTGGAGAAGGGTTCCCCATGGGTTAGCTTAGTGGGCCCTGAGAGTATGGACAGAGGGATCCAACTGGAGTCAGGAAGGCGTAGAACTGGAACATGCCCCTGCTGTTGTGGGCCTGGGTCCCTGTTCTATCGCCCCAATCAGGGAAGTACATCAAGGTATTGATTGTTCTCCCCTGGCTTTAGGCTGGTAGGGGGTCGTGTTGGACTTTTGCTTATGCAGGGTCATCCCCAGTCTTTTTCGCCTCCTGCCTCCTATTTTTTTCTGACATGTTGCTGTTGGCTTTTCAACTCTGAGCACTTTACCACTGCTAACCAGTGCTAAAGTGCATATGCTCTCCTGTTTAAATTGTATGTAAGTGGTTCATCCATGATTGGCATATTTGAATTACTAGTAAGTCCCTAGTAATGTGCACTAGAGGTGCCAGGGCCTGTAAATAAAATGCTACTAGTGGGCCTGCAGCACTGGTTGTGCCACCCACATAAGTAGCTCTGTAATCATGTCTCAGACCTGCCCCTGCAGTGTCTGTATGTGTATTTTTACACTGTAAATTCGACTTGGCAAGTGTACCCACTTGCCAGGCCTAAACCTTCCCTTTCCTTACATGTAAGGCACCCCTAAGGTAGGCCCTAGGTAGCCCCAAGGGCAGGGTGCAGTGTATGGATAAGGTAGGACATATAGTAATGTGGTTTATATGTCCTGACAGTGAAATACTGCCAATTTCGTTTTCACTGTTGCAAGGTCTGTCTCTCTCTCATAGGATAATATGGGGACTACCTTTAAATATGATTAAAGTGTAGATTCCCCTAGAGAGTAGATGGACATGTGGAGTTTGGGATCCCTGAACTCACAATTTAAAAATACATCTTTTAGTAAAGTTGATTTTAAGATTGTGAGTTTGGAAATGCCACTTTTAGAAAGTGAGCATTTTCTTGCTTTAACCATTCTGTGACTCTGCCTTGTTTGTGGATTCCCTGTCTGGGTCAGTTTGACAGTTGGGTTGTTTTTCACCTCACACCAGACAGTGACACAAAGGGAGCTGGGGTGTGATCTGTATTTCCTGATTAGCCATCTCTGCTAGGAGGGAGGGGTGGAGTGGTCACTCTCATCTGAAAGGACTGTGCCTGCCTCTGACAATGCTGTCTCCAGCCCCCTGGTGTGTGTCTGAGGCCTTGCCTGGGCAAGGCAGGATTTCACAAGAAGGTGTGAGTCCCCTTTGAAGGAAGGTGACTTCAAAGACTAAAATGGGTATAAGAAGGGCACCCAAACTTACAAACTTTAGAAACACTTCTGGAATCAAGAGGAACCTCTGCCTGGAGAAGAGCTGATCGCTGAGGAACAAGTGCTGCCCTGCCTGTGACTGTGCTTTGTGGAGCTTTCCTGCAGTGCTGCTTCTGCCTGAGTAAGAGGGCAAAGACTGGACTTTGTGTGCCTTCCATCTTGAAGAAGAAATCTCCAAGGGCTTGATGTAGAGCTTGCCTCCTGTTGTTGAAGTCTCAGGGATAGCAAAGACTTCTTCCTGCCAGCACCTGGAGTCTCTGGAGAGACCCCTACTCTGCTCTGTGGTGCCCTTCCAGTTCCTGGGACCCTGAAAGGAGAGGCTGGCAGCCTAAGGACAAAAATACACGCACCGAGTGCCGTGCGGAGAAAAGATCGACGCGAATCCGATCGCGGCTGAGAAAACGACGCGACGCCGACTCCGCAGCTGAGAAACGACGCCGCAGGAAACGCGACCGGAGAATCGACGCCCGGAGCAGGAGAAACGACGCGCAGCATCGCTGACGAAGGCTGAGAGATCGCAACCAGCGCCGCGGGACTTTCGGACCGTCGCGTGGCTGGCTTTTTCGACGCGTCTCGCCGTGCCGAGCTGTTTTCGACGCATATACCCGTGCAGGGTTATTTTCGACGCACACCGCCCGTGCGGGGTTATTTTTGCCGCAAACCAGGTACATTTTCACGCTAGCAGCGCTAGTGTGGTGTTACAACTACCTAAAGACTCTTTTTATTTTAAACCTTTAAAAAATCATAACTTGACTTGTGTATGTTGGATTTTTGTCGTTTTGGTCTTGTTTTGTCTAGATAAATATTTCCTATTTTTCTAAACTGGTGTTGTGTCATTTTGTAGTGTTTTCATTAAGTTACTGTGTGTGTTGGTACAAATACTTTACGCCCAGCACTCTGAGGTTAAGCCTACTGCTCTGCCAAGCTACCAAGGGGGTAAGCAGGGGTTAGCTGAGGGTGATTCTCTTTTATCCTAACTAGAGTGAGGGTCCTTGCTTGAACAGGGGGTAACCTGACTGTCAACCAAAGACCCCATTTCTAACAGCGAGGGTTGATTACTTACTTGCAGGTAAGATCGTGTGTCGTTTCTTCTCCGGTCGGGTAGGTGAAACGTCATTTTTCTCTCTTGCAAGAGCGATGTGTCGATTTCCAAATGGGACACCTCGGATCCACGCAGGTTCACATTGATTTGGACAACCAGAGATAATGCATGTGAAATCAGGTGTTTCAGGTGGTGCTTTGATTTCAGCCATGATGCAGGTGGCTCTTCGTTTTTACAGCTGCGTAGAAGGTGGTGCATCAAACGTTTCCCCTCACGGCTCCTGTGTGTGGATTTCCACCTTGATTCCACCAGCTTCACCTTTTAAGCGCCCAGGGACTGGATAGGGCACCTCTTGGCAAGGTAGGAGCCTCAGCAGAGAGTCCAGGTGCTGGCAGAGAAAGTCTTTGATGACCATGAGACTTCAAAACAGGGGCAAGCTCAGTCCAAGCCCTTGGAGACACTTCACAAGCAGGAAAATACCACAAAGTCCAGTCTTTGTCTTCTTTTAAGCAAAAGCAGCAATAGTAGGCCAACCCAGCAAAGCACAGTCACGGGCAAAGGGGCAGTACTTCTCCTCCAGCTCTTCAGCTCTTCTCCTAGGCAGAGGTTCCTCTTGGTTCCAGAGGTAATCTGAAAATCTGGGGTTTTGGGTCAACTACTTATACCCTTTTCTCTTTATGAAGTTGGCAAACTTCAAAGGAAAGTCTCTGTTGTTCACAAGATCCTGTCTTGCACAGGCTTGGCTCCATTCTCACACCAGGAGTTTGGAGACTGCAATGTGTGAGGGCAGGCATCACACATTGCATCTGGGCCCTCCACTCTAGCCCAGATGACACATCAGGATATGCAGGCTGCACCCGACCTCCCTTTGTGTCACTGTCCAGTGGAGATTCAAAAACAGCCCAACTGTCAGTCTGACCCAGACAGGGAATACACCAAGACACAGAGTCACAGAATGATTTAAGCAAGAAAATGTCCACTTTTTAAAAGTGGCATTTTCAAACTGACAATCTAAAAAGCAATTTTAACAAAATATGTATTTTTAAATTGTGAGTTCAGAGACCCCAAACTCTATAGCTCCATCTTCTCCCAATGGGAAACTTTACTCCTGTTAACCTTTGGAAAAGATAGGCCCTGCAATAGTAAAATCCGAATTTGGCAGTACTTCACTATCAGGACATGTTAAACACATCAGTATATGTCACACCTTTAACATACACTGCACCCTGCCCATGGGGCTACATAGGGCTTATCTTAGGGGTGCCTTGTATGTACAAAAAGGGAAGGTTTGGGCCAGACAAGTGGGTACACTTGTCAGGTAGAATTGGCAGTTTAAAATTGCACACACAGACACTACAGTGGCAGGTCTGAGCCATGTTTACTGGGGTACTCATGTGGGTGGCACAACCAGTGCTACAGGCCACTAGCAGCATTTGATTTACAGGCCATGGGCACCTCTAGTTCACTTTGCGAGGGACTTACTAGGAAATCCAATATGCCAATCATGGAAAAGCCATTATACATACAATTTACACAGAGAGCACTTTAGCACTGGTCAGCAGTGGTAAAGTGTCCAGAATACCAAAAACAGCAAAACCAGAATCTAGCACATAGTCAAAAATACAGGAAGCAGAGGTAGAAAGACAGGGGAGACTACTCCAAGGATGCCAGGTCTAACAAGGGGTGAAGTCAAAACATTTGGTTGTGACCCTGCTGAAAGCGGGAGGTCCAGTAGTGAAATAATATTAAATATAACCTACACAGAAAATTAAACACAAATACATCCAAATACTTACAAATATCCTTCCTCATGAATGACGTTCCTAATAATGTAACATCAAAAAATATAACTAATGACCTATAACAAAATAAGAAAAACATAACATTTTATGACTATTTGGGAACAAACATAAAACATAAAGGCCCTCATTTTGTGTTTGCCGGATGGGAAACCCCATCCACCAAACTTCTGATAGGGTGGCGGCCGTTATAGTGGCAACCACCCCACTGGACCTATTAGGAGTTTCCCACTAGATCGGCGGGCAGGAACCTCAGTTGCCACTCACCGGCCTAGTGGGAAACAGGCTACAGCATTGTCTCCGGCTCACGATCGAGCCAACGGCAATGCTGTACCCGCAGGTTGCACCAGCACCCTCACAGTGTTCACCTCTGCACTGCCCATGCCAAGAGAATTGCAAACCAATCACTGATGTCTTCTGTTGGCTAATTCTTGCACTTGCTCCTGTCCCTCTTGCCTCCATATCAGATGGTATATTTTTTTATGGATTTTCATATGAAGCTCACACTGCAAAAGCAGTAAACATAAGGATGGTCAAGCTATATGCCTCATGTGAGAATGCAGTAATACAGCTTCAAGCCTCTAGCTGTTGATATTTTCAATTAACCTTTACTCATGCTACAGAGCAATATCTGCGGCACATTATCATACGGCTAGAAGAGCATAGGTGTGGGTGGTGGTCACCTGCTATTCGCATTAATGAAATATTGAGTGGAGAAGGGGTAGAGAGAATTAAATCTGACTGTACTGGAGTTTTCCCTATACTGATTAAGAGCAGAAAATGTAGAAATGTCACCTGTCTCTTAAAATGTGTGATGACATCCATGGGGTAAACCATCACTTAGAGAGTAACTCAGCAGTTTTGTTCTATGTGCAATTGTTTGTGAAACATTGGGGTGCAGAGGTGGGTGCAGGTGGCAAGTCAAGATATTTGTGCTCATACTATGCCCACTGTTGAATAATACACTAGTGGGGAGACACACTGAGCCACTAGGAGAACCTATCAACCTCATGTGAGGCTCCTGTCTCAGAGTGGTGAGTACTGCAGAAGCAGTGTTAGTCTGATGCTAGGCATAGCCAAGATCTATTGACCTTGCATAAACACAAGTTTGGTAGTACAGTCTTTAGGGCCAGACGTATGAAAGGATTTTGTAATCACAAACCCCGACTTGTGTAAAATCACTGGGTTTGTGACCACAAATGCCTACTTCTAATATCCAAAATCCATTTTATGAGTTGTAAAACTCGTTTAGCGACCCATATTGAAACGCAGTTTGAAGGGGCATAAACGGAACGTTCATTTCAATTTACAGTTTGGTAAGTAGTGTAACTGCATCCACCATTCCATTCACAATACATTGAACAGTTAACAGTGCTGCAAAGGAGGTGGTAAGTGAAACACAATGAGAAAGAGTTCCTCTTAGAATGCTGTTGGCACCGTTGGTGGGAGTAGGCAGTGGTCCTGGGGATCACTGCCTGCTCCCCTAGATATGTTTCCAAACTGATTTTCTTATTTTTTTAAAGCAGCACCAGATCTTTTAAGAAACCAGTGCTGCTTCAAAAAAGTCACTTGGGAATGCAAACATAATGGCTGTCGTTTGCTGTTCCTTACATGGCACCATCCTTGTGTTTGTAGCTAATCACTGCGGTTTGCAAATTGCAATCTACCTTATTACTATTCATTAGATCATTTTGTGATCCCTGTGAATCGTAATTTTGTGACGCAACCTATTTTTACATAGGTTGCTTTGGAAAATCAAAGCAGGTTTGCAAAGTCTACAAATAGTGACCAGAACACCTGAATATATTGCCTGACCCCTGGGGGAGACATAATCCTTATTATATACAAATTCATCATTTATGGAATTGTGCAGGTACCTGTTTTGAATCTAAGGAGTCAATGCTCGTTGATGCATTGTTTAATTATAGTGAGGTATACACTAGCATTTAAGAGCGCTTTTAAATATAAAGTAGTCTGCAGAGAGCTTCATATGTTTGTCACCTGGGAGCAAGGAGAGCCTTATACATTTTCAACTAATGATCTACCCAACTCTTGGCTGATATGGCTATGGATGTTTATGGGAAGTAAGAAAAGAAGAAGCTGCACATTCAAGATAGTCAATTAATGTCATTGTCATTTACCTCTAGAATCCGAAGCCAATAAAGAGGGTTTGGATTGGTTTATAAGGGTTTATAAACTGTTAGTTCTCAAATCTTCACTGTTTCAATCAAATACAGTTTAGAGAATATAGCATAAAGCAAGTCCTGTAACTCTTATCCCTATTCTAATTTCAAAAATAATAAGAAAAGTTAGCTGAAAAACTCATGAAGAGTTTTCTCTCTCAGTGTACATATGAAGCTCAATAGCAAACAATGGTTTGAGTCAGATACTTTCAGAAATCAAATATAAAATAGCAAAAAGAAACAAGCATCAGCAAGTTTGTGTAGACGGAAAGTCTGTCAGTCTAAGAGTCTCTCCGACCCAGTCAAAGGCAAGATTGAGAGCAGGCGAGTGAGTGAGATGAGCCGAGATGATATTCTTTCCCTGGAACTCTTTTTTTGTAGAGAATACAATGATATAAACAGCTTCACAGTTTCACAGATAAATTCTTCTTCCGTACAATCAGAAAGCGAAGGTTGCTTGGGACAAGGACAGTTTCCCTTGAGACAGTAAATTTTAACAAGGAGCATTCTAAACTCATGATACATTGACTAAACTTCTAACATCTTCAAAACATTAACTAAAGTTATCAACCGCATTGGTTTCTGAAAGGCACAACATTCATGTAAGTTTATCCAAAAATACATGTAGCCAATTCCCCTCTCACATGTCTTTCCAGTAGAAGGCTATTCATGAAGAAACAAGCATCAATATTAGTTAAGCAAAATAGCAATTTCAGAGCAGGTCAAGTGGTTAAAAGAAAAGAAAAAAAAAACTTTTTTGTTAGCATACAAATATTTGCATCTTGAAATGTTATGCAAATGGTCATAATAGAAGTTAAGAACCATTTCAGCTGGGTTATAGCAGTTTGGAAGTTGCCAGCATTAGCATTTTCTATCAAGTGCATGTCGCAGGCTTTAGAAAGTAAAATTCATGTTTAATATGCAATGTTTATTTAGGCCTATAATTCACACACATGGGTTATTGCTTTAATACATTTATTTCTATTAAAAGCCCTAGCGCAACTCAAAGGCGAACGCACGTGCACAAATGTACTGTTCTGAAGAGATGCACCTGTATGATTTGAGTTAGAAGTGGCTAGGCATTAGTGTACAGTGCTTTTATAACATACGCTTAACAAAAATCTTTGAAGCACATAGCAAATACAACCAATACAAGAATAACTCAAAACATTATTGGATAATTTTGCATAGAAAACTGTGGGGTAACACAAAATAATTGGTCCCATGCTGCATAATGAGATGAGGGGCCCGTGAGCTCAGGGGCATAGCTTCGGCCGGGAAGTTTGGAGTGTTGGGTACAGGTGCTTTCAGACGAGTATGGTGAGGTGTCTGACACATTTCACCCTGGATATTTTACATGCCTACACTGGCAAACACACACATGCACTTCTCACACTCGTTTCTGCCTTAAAACTTGGTTAGTTTGAAAACTATTGTACCCCTAACAATCTGCACTCATCTCTCTTTCCACTGCCTCCTAAGCCCCTCTGTGTCCTGCTTCTCAATGTATTTCAACAAGAAATGCCAGCGTGATTGTTGGGACATCTGAAGCTTACACCTCCCAACCACCCCCCAGTCTTACTGACCAAGATATGCCCCTGCCTGAGTCTCCTGCATCTCCTAAGCATTCACGGACTATGGGCTGAAAGGGAGCCACTTGAAGGGTTACCCCCTCCCACCTCCACCCCGGGGAGGAGGGGCCCGCATATCGCCACCGGTAGCAGAGCAGAGCATGTCTTAATTAATGTAACTATTCATATTTTGTTATAATATCAAACGTCGTTCGCAAAAAAACAATGTTCACTGATCAAAGACCATCCTTTTTAGTGGAATACAAAGTTTCTCCTATCTCTCTCTCTGAGAAGCTGCAATTTAGGGATTTTGTCCAAATCAGCATGCTCACCAAAATCATGCCTACAAAAAAACAGAGAGAGATATGGGTTTTTAAACAATTAGTAAGCTTTATGTGATCTGTGTAGAGCAGAGAATACCAAACAAATTAGTCTCATGCCAGGCTTTCTAATCTGCTACACTGCCTGCAGGTAAAGAAAAAGAGGACAGCTCAGAACAGACTTTTTTCTAATATGCCTTGCAGGCTAATGACCTCCGCATACAATTTTGCAACTCGATATTGTTGGGAGGTGGAATAGTCACAAACAAAAACTGCATTCTCGGTTTAATTATTTTGGGCTTTTGCATGGCTGACTGTGTGCTCTCTCTCGCTCTGAAGATGTTTTCTATGCAAACTGAATTTAAATAATGAACCAGATTCTAACTTACTTGACGTTTTGCACTGCCTTTTGTGTTATCGCCGACCAATCCTTAATAACAGAACACCAGGTAGTGATTCTCGATTTGGTGCTGAACTCTCTGGATTGATATGTCCTCTAATATTTTTAAAAAATGAAAATTCCTTTTACTTGATGACTTTATTATTTGGGCGAAAGACAATACCCTTCCAGCTACAAACATCTTGCTGGATGCTTGCGCTACTCCTGGCCTAACTCAATAGATCTCTGGCCTTCTGGTGTTATTGACCATAAGATTGCTCTGATTTTCACCACCCCTAATTATGCCTCAGTTCGTGCATTATTCCCATCCTCTGGACGGATCACTCTTCCTTCTCTCACCAAATTTGACATGGCCATAGCTAAGAAAATACTGACAATTTATCTCATGAACTAAGTAGATCTAGCTTTAAAATAGGCACTCACCCCGAAACGACACAATGCATCTTTTATGCCTTTGATGTCCAATGCTCCTCACATAATTCTCACTTTCTTTTTGCACAAGGTAATCCGCGCTGTGGCTCCCAGAATCTCTCATGTTGCATAGAGGCCATTGCAAAGTACTAGAGCTGCATTATACTTATTCCTCAAATGCAAAAGCAAGAGTCCTCCGTTCTTAAAAAAATAGACGGCAGAGATCAAAAACACCTCTGATCTGTGCTATTATCAGCTTACATGACAGTCTCCGAACTCTACCTCACAAATCTTTACAATTCTAAACGAATTCTCCAAATCTAAAGCCGGTCCATCGGGTATGACAGTACTTCAAGATTTCTGTGATAAGTTAGCCATACTTTTCGAAGACAAAATATTCATCATTCTGTATTGCTTTCCTGCAGAGCTTAACGCAGGTACCATTTCCTCTCCTATTGATTCTCAAGACTCCCAAGATCAGAAATTATTAACGTCCGGGCCTTTGTGTACGGAATCCCCTCTTGGCGGTGTCATATTTGATTTTAAAATTGCGGACATTGTAAATTAGTAATTTTCTGTAGCTACTATGTCTAGCTGATGGAAACAATCTATGGTCACATGGCTTTAAAAGAAGCCGACAGCGGAGATCACTGTTAGTAAATTTCATCCAATCTCACTTCTTTCTTTTGCCACAACAGTCGCCTGAAAAAGAGATCAACTTTTAAATGATCACCTCCACCACAGCTATGTATGTACTTGATTGAGCAGCACCTGGTACTTCGGTCTCATTGGCATTGGTTGAGCATGTGCTCCAGTTGCTGGAAGATAAGAGTAGTTCAGCAACTTTAATCTTACTGCATTTTATGGCTACTGTGGGCCTCACTTACAAAGCCCATGGAGCAGGACGTGCGCCACACTGTGCCACTAGGAAAGTGAAGAAACGTGCTCTATTTACAAGATACAGTGTATTTCTGTTCTCTATCCCTCCGCCGGTGCACAAACTTGCTGCCATGCGCCAATGCAGGCACCCTTGCACCATAATGCGAAGGTGCCTGCATTGTGGGGATGATTGTTTTTGTGCAAGAAGGAACACCTTCCTGCACAAAAACAATCACAAGAGATGTTTTCTTCTTTCTATGTGTGCTGCACATCTCATCTTTACAAGAAAAATGCACAAGCTACCTGTTGACATAAGAGCAGCAGGTCGGTGTTTTTACACAAAACACTGCATGCCTACGGTAATATTTTGCTGTCTGGGCTTTTGTCAGCTCTATTCTTCATACAGTGTGCTTCTGTGAGTTACCTCTTGCACTCTGACAATAGCAAAGATTACACCAATTTTCCATAGTGGTAATTTTGAATTCTAACAGATATTTAGGACCCGGTGTTCACTTCCGAGGCACATTCACATAATGAGCAGTCACCTTCAGTTCTGGAAGTTCCTGAATACTGTTCTTTTCAATGAGTAATCAATTTTTCAAGTATTTTTCTTCCCAATTAACACCAGGATACTTTATTGGCACTTCCATGCTTTATAACTTGATTAAATTGAAAACTGAAAATGATCTTACCACTCCTCCCTCACATTATAGCTAAGTTTTACTTACTGTTTAAGAATTGATAAAGTATGACTTTGATGTAGAACAACATTAAAAACCTTATTTCTAAGGTTACAACACTTCTAGACACTTGATTTGAACTGCTCACTACTTTCAGTCATCCTGGAAGCAAGATACAAAAATTGTGGCAAGACAGTTTGTAGAAAGTTGGCTCTGTGTGTGCTATTTCAAAGTAAGGAATAGCATGCAAAGAGTCCAAGGGTTCCCCTTAGAGGTAAGATAGTGGCAAAAAGAGATAATATAATGCTCTATTTTGTGGTAGTGTGGTCGAGCAGTAGGCTTATCAAAGGAGTAGTGTTAAGCATTTGTTGTTCATACACACAGGCAATAAACGAGGAACACACACTCAGAGACAAATCCAGCCAATAGGTTTTGTTCTAGAAAAATATATTTTCTTAGTTTATTTTAAGAACCACAGGTTCAAATTCTACATGTAATATCTCATTTGAAAGGTATTGCAGGTAAGTACTTTAGGAACTTTGAATCATTTCATTAGCATGTATACTTTTTACTTAAAACACAATAAGCTGTTTTAAAAGTGGACACTGCAATTTTCACAGTTCCTGGGGGAGGTAAAGTAATGTTAGTTTTAACAGGTAAGTAAGTCACTTACAGGTTTCAGTTTTGGGTCCAAGGTAGCCCACCGTTGGGCGTTCAGAGCAACCCCAAAGTTATCACACCAGCAGCTCAGGGCCGGTCAGGTGCAAAGGTCAAAGAGGTGCCCAAAACACATAGGCTTCAATGGAGAGAAGGGGGTGCCCCGGTTCCAGTCTGCCAGCAGGTAAGTACCCGCGTCTTCGGAGGGCAGACCAGGGGGGTTTTGTAGGGCACCGGGGGGGACAGAAGTCAGCACAAAAAGTACACCCTCAGCAGCGCTGGGGCGGCCGGGTGCAGAGTGCAAACACGCGTCGGGTTTTCAATGGTTTTCAATGAGAGACCAAGGGGTCTCTTCAGCGATGCAGGCAGGCAAGGGGGGGCTCCTCGGGGTAGCCACCACCTGGGCAAGGGAGAGGGCCTCCTGGGGGTCACTCCTGCACAGGAGTTCCGTTCCTTTAGGTGCTGGGGGCTGCAGGTGCAGGGTCTTTTCCAGCCATCGGGAAATGGAGTTCAGGCAGTCGTGGTCAGGGGGAGCCTCGGGATTCCCTCTGCAGGCGTCGCTGTGGGGGCTCAGGGGGGACAACTTTGGTTACTCACAGTCTTGGAGTCGCCGGAGGGTCCTCCCTGAGGTGTTGGTTCTCCACCAGTCGAGTCGGGGTCGCCGGGTGCAGTGTTGCAAGTCTCACGCTTCTTGCGGGGAGTTGCAGGGGTCTTTAAATCTGCTACTTGAAACAAAGTTGCAGTTCTTTTGGAGCAGGGCCGCTGTCCTCGGGAGTTTCTTGTCTTTCTCGAAGCAGGGCAGTCCTCAGAGGATTCACAGGTCGCTGGTCCCTTGGAAAGCGTCGCTGGAGCAGGTTTCTTTGGAAGGCAGGAGACAGGCCGGTGAGTCTGGGGCCAAAGCAGTTGGTGTCTTCTGTTCTTCCTCTGCAGGGGTTTTTCAGCTCAGCAGTCCTCTTCTTCTTGTAGTTTCAGGAATCTGTTTTCCTAGGTTCAGGGAAGCCCTTAAATACTAAATTTAAGGGCGTTTTTAGTTCTGGGGGGTTAGTAGCCTATGGCTACTGGCCCTGAGGGTGGGTACACCCTCTTTGTGCCTCCTCCCAAGGGGAGGGGGTCACATCCCTAATCCTATTGGGGGAATCCTCCATCTGCAAGATGGAGGATTTCTAAAAGTTAGAGTCACTTCAGCTCAGGACACCTTAGGGGCTGTCCTAACTGGCCAGTGACTCCTCCTTGTTTTTCTCATTATTTTCTCCGGCCTTGCTGCCAAAAGTGGGGGCCGTGGCCGGGGGAGGCGGGCAACTCCACTAGCTGGAGTGTCCTGCGGTGCTGGAACAAAGGGGTGAGCCTTTGAGGCTCACCGCCAGGTGTTACAGCTCCTGCCTGGGGGAGGTGTTAGCATCTCCACCCAGTGCAGGCTTTGTTACTGGCCTCAAAGTGACAAAGGCACTCTCCCCATGGGGCCAGCAACATGTCTCTAGTGTGGCAGGCTGCTGGAACCAGTCAGCCTACACAGATAGTTGGTTAAGGTTTCAGGGGGCACCTCTAAGGTGCCCTCTGGGGTGTGTTTCACAATAAAATGTACACTGGCATCAGTGTGCATTTATTGTGCTGAGAAGTTTGATACCAAACTTCCCAGTTTTCAGTGTAGCCATTATGGTGCTGTGGAGTTCGTGTTTGACAGACTCCCAGACCATATACTCTTATGGCTACCCTGCACTTACAATGTCTAAGGTTTGGCATAGACACTGTAGGGGCACAGTGCTCATGCACTGGTGCCCTCACCTATGGTATAGTGCACCCTGCCTTAGGGCTGTAAGGCCTGCTAGAGGGGTGTCTTACCTATACTGCATAGGCAGTGAGAGGCTGGCATGGCACCCTGAGGGGAGTGCCTTGTCGACTTACTCATTTTGTTCTCACTAGCACACACAAGCTGGTAAGCAGTGTGTCTGTGCTGAGTGAGGGGTCTCCAGGGTGGCATAAGACATGCTGCAGCCCTTAGAGACCTTCCCTGGCATCAGGGCCCTTGGTACCAGAGGTACCAGTTACAAGGGACTTACCTGGATGCCAGGGTGTGCCAATTGTGGATACAAAAGTACAGGTTAGGGAAAGAACACTGGTGCTGGGGCCTGGTTAGCAGGCCTCAGCACACTTTCAATTCAAAACTTAGCATCAGCAAAGGCAAAAAGTCAGGGGTAACCATGCCAAGGAGGCATTTCCTTACACAGTTGTTACAATCCAATGCTCCATAATATGACACACACACATCATACCTCACATTTGACAGAGCCCTCCCCCAGACCCAGAAATGGTCAGGGGCCTGAGGCTGTTTATGACTTCATACGTCTTGTGGTTTGTAGAAGTATCTCAAGCTACTCAAGCCTTCTATACGTTTTCCTACCCTCAATTTACCAAATTAACTATTGCAGAGTATGAAGCAGATACTTCAGGACTTTGCACCACCACAAAGTTACCCAAAGTGAAGCAAACTAGTGCAAAGTCTTCATAGGGTATTTACTTTGCTTCAATGGGTGTTCGGTGAGTGGCATTTGGACTCTCAAGGGCACACACTGAAGGTTTTTGACAGAAAGCCACAGCTACTGAAATTATGAGACTGGACTTTATATAAAAAAATAACAGACGTAAAGTGAAGAATTGTCTCACTTGTGCACACATTGCTTGTGTGCTGCACTGTACAGCACACACCTAATATTTTTTTAAATGTTGATACGTAGGCTATATTTATTAACTAAAGCTATGCTCTCCTCCCTTGTGTGGCAACTTTGGTTGCTGTGCTAATTACTTTGATAATCAGCCACTATGTTTTAGACTTACAAGACTGCATTGCACCTGTTGCACTTGGTCCTACCCTAGTAGTACGCCTGGATGTTTTGCTGTTGTGATCATCCGTTTTTTGGACTTTTTACTGTGGGTGAGCCTCACTAATGGGATCTCACCCACAGTAATCACCTGGTAAATGGACTGTGGGCCTAATTATGAGTGTGGCAATATTTAGTCCCTAACTCACTGTGGCAGCCACCAATATGGCGGTCAGAGCCCCACATTATAACCCTGGTAGTTGGAACGTCAGCTCCGCCAGGTTTGGAGGTGGTGGAGGTCCTAATCTGCCAGAGCAGCACTGCATGCAGTGCTGCCCTGGGTATTATGACCCCGTTCTCCACCGGTGGTTTCATGGCTGTAACACAGGTACATGGGTCCACAGGTGGGCCCATGCATAAATATGCCAATTAGCTATAATCCAATCATACCAAATGTTTTAAGGGAGAGCACATGCACTTTAGCACTGGTTAGCAGTGAAAAAGTGCTCAGAGTCAAAACGTCAGCCAACAAAGGTCAGAAAAATAAGGAGGCAAAAAAGCAAAAAGTCTGGGGAATGACCATGTAAACGGGCCAGGTCCAACAGTGGCAAACAGGTGCATGGGGCCACAGGTGGGCCCGTGCACTGCCCATGCACAGTGCATGTCCCCCCCTGGCCAGCTCCATCGGAATGTTCACTATCTGCTCTGCTGACAGTGAACATTGAGAGGGTGCTAGTGCATTCTGCAGACAAAAATATTGCATCTGGCTCGATTGTCAGCCGGAGACAATGCTGTAGCCTGTTTCCCGCTTGGCCAGTGGGTGGAAACTTAGGTTTCAGCCCGCCAACCTAGTAGGAAACCCATAATAGCACCAGGAAGGTAGGTCGCTGCATAGGTGGTAGCCACCCTGTCAAGAGTTTGGAGGATGGAGTTTGCCTTTTAAGATAAGACCCCACGACACAGTAACTGGCACTTGGCTGGTTACACGTGAACAAGTGTGTGTACATGTGTGCGGGCTGCGCATGGGAGACTCCTATCGTGTACATCCGAATAACAGTGCTCAGGTACTCTGGCACAATGGGGAGTGTGGAGGATTAGGTATTCACCTGGGATATGGCTCATGAGGGTAGTGTACACTAATAGGGAAAGATGGTGTGCTTTACAGTTTTAACTCCAGTGTGCATCTTGTGGGTAATTCAGAGTTTCCATGTTTTCCTGGCTCATTTTTTATTAAAGACAGTTGATAAACAAAAATTCATTCTTGTATGCTGTTACTGGTTAAATCAGTGGAATGACATCAGACAAACCAGCAGGGAAGCAATGCCCTATGACATTGCTCCATGGAAGATCAAAGGGCGAAAGTTAATATTTCACATAGACCAATGATGATTAGAAAAAGTAGTGACTGTATTTTATTTTAAAGAAGATGCCATGCCCACATCCGTGGGTTCCTGAGGATGGCTAACAGGAAAATAAAACATTTTAGTAATCTGAAAGAGTGGAAAGGCAATAGAAGGAAACCTTTAAGAATGAGTAATTGTGGGAAGAAGTTTCAGCAGCTGAGTAAAAAGTAGTTGAGCCTACTATACGGCAACTAAAGTAAGATAATGGGGGTTATTCTAACTTTGGAGGAGGTGTTAATCCGTCCCAAAAGTGACGGAAAAGTGACGGATTTACCACCAGCCGTATTACGAGTCCATTATATCCTATGGAACTCGTAATACGGCTGGTGGTATATCCGTCACTTTACCGTCACTTTTGGGACGGATTAACACTCCTCCAAAGTTAGAATAACCCCCAAAGTTTTAAGGGTGGTGACGTCAAACTAAAACAAGGGAAGAGGGAAAATAACAGATGTAGGAGTAGAGAAGATCAAAACAAATTAGTAAAAGAAAAGAAGTATATCTGTGGTGTCATCTCATCAAAATATAGGAAGAGAAGAGATAATAACCTGTCGGTGTATATTGGCAGAGTTGAAAAGGAAGTAAAAAACTGAGACCTTTGAATAGTGGACTTCTATTGCAGGTGTGTCACAACCGTCCCTCCTCCAAATCATCCAACAATTTGAAATAAGTTGACCTTGTAACCAATATGGAAGCAAAGATAGTCATAAAGATAATTTTTCACTCCTCGATGGTCAAGTTCTTTATGTTACAAGCAAAATAAAAGAATAACAGTAATGAATCTAAAATGACTCCAGCTTCTGAGATAGAAAAAGAGCATGTAAAACCTTTTCTAAATCATGTTAGCATATCTTCTAATCAAATTCGCCTGGTTTGGGAAGAGGAAATGTTGGAATCTATTAAATTAAGTGTTTGTTTAGACAATAGGAGTTTGAAAATCAGGATTCCAAAGTTGAGGCACGAGACACAGAAGGAAATGGATTCATGGGGAATTATCATGCTTGTCTAGATTACGATTGAGAAGGAGAGAGGCAAAACTAAAGGTTAAGTAATATAGATTAAAAAAATTGTTCCCCTGCAGCCTAGGTTTCTCCAGTTGGAATACTCACTGTTTGATGAGATTATTATGGATGGAAAAAATAAATGAAACTTTAGATAAGTATAATGTAATCTGTTTTCAAATAACAAAATAACATGACTGTGTGGGGAATCACTAATGCTTGATGGATTCACCCCAAATGAATACTCAACAAGCAAAAGCTGTTCCTATTAGTAAGGCATTTGGGGGCATATTTATACTCTGTTTGCGCCGGAATTGCGTCGTTTTTTTTAACGCAATTCCAACGCAAAACTAACTCCATATTTATACTTTGCCGTTAGACGCGCCTAGCGCCAAAGTCCATGGAGTTTGCGTCATTTTTTAGCGTGGACACCTACTTTGCGTTAATTATATGCAAGGTAGGCGTTCCCATCTAAAAAATCGACTCCGAGGCATGTGCGTCAGATTTATACTCCCGGGCAAAATTCACGCCCGGGAGTGGGCGGGTCCAAAAAAATGACGTATGGCCGCTTTTGCGCCGTTTTTTAGCGCCTACAAAAGGCAGGCATTAAGGGACCTGTGGGCTCTGAAGGAGCCCAGAGGTGCCCTCCCATGCCCCCAGGAACCCCCCCTGTCACCCTTGCCCACCCCAGGAGGACAACCAAGGCTGGAGGGACCCATCCCAGGGACATTAAGGTAAGTTCAGGTAAGTGTTTTTTTTTTTTTTTTTTGTGGCATAGGGGGGCCTGATTTGTGCCCCCCTACATGCCACTATGCCCAATGACCATGCCCAGGGGACAGAAGTCCCCTGGGCATGGCCATTGGGCAAGGGGGCATGACTCCTGTCTTTGCTAAGACAGGAGTCATTTCTATGGGGGTTGGGAGTGAAAAAAAATGGCGCAAATCGGGTTGAGGCGAAAAAATTGCCTCAACCTGACTTGCCCCATTTCTTGACGCCCAAGCCCCATATCCCCCTACGCCGGTGCTGCCTGGTGTACATCATTTTTTTTAACGCACACCAGACGGCTAACGTCATTCAATAAATACGGCGCCCGCATGGCGCTTCAGAATGGCGTTAGCCGACGCTAATTTTTTTGACGCAAAACTGCGTTAGCGCAGTTTTGCATCAAAAAGTATAAATATGGGCCTTGGTGTTCTACCAACCCCTAACTTGACACATATTGGTAGAGGTGCAAAGTGTAATAAAAGTAAATATGAATGGGTTCAGACACACAATGCAAATCTGTAACTCAATTCATATGGATCTATCCAAGAGCCCCCCACCCCCTTCCCTAACAACATTCCCATTCTCCACCCCCTGCTCCCAGTAGTGACCCCCACATGCACATACTTACTGCCCACCCTCCAATCCCCGTACTTACCTGCCACCCCCCACATACACACACACCCTGACACTCACTCACTTCCACTCACAACACCCTTACACTCATGCACAAACACACGCAGCACCCCCAAAACCCATACACACATGCACAACACTCCCACTCACACATGCACTCACTACATCCACCCTCATTGACATGCATACACATTCCATCCCCCACCCCCTCCTTTCCTCAACATACATACACACACAACCCCTGTCTACATGCATGCACACACGCACCCCGACCCAGCATTCACATTCACCCACACATGCAGGTAGAGGTAAATGTATATGTGATGATATTGAACAGATTGTATAATGTGAGACAACACATCCCATTTAGTGGGCCCCGGAGTATACCATGCAGGTTTCCCAATACCAATGAGGTCCTCATGGATGATTTTACCCTCAAGTTAAAGCCTAAATCTGATTATTCATATAAGATTGAGCTATTTGCTTACAATATTTCTCTAGCAGCTTTTCCAGAATGTGAAGATTCTAAGGTTGCTTGAAATATGCAAATGCTCTTGATAAACCTCCCTAAACAGTTGTGTTAGAAATTGGGTCTCTAGTTGGCAGTCGGTTTACACCCTGTGCAAGTAGGGGCCCTCACTCTAGTTGAGGTAAGGGAAATACCCAACTCAGATAACCTCTGCTCACCCCCTTAGTAGCTTGACACAAGCAGTCAGGCTTATCTCAGAAGCAATGTATGAAGAATTTGCACATAACACAATAATACAGTGAAAACACTACAAAAGGACACCACACACGTTTTAGATAAATAGCCAATACTTATCTGTGTAAAACAAGACAAAAACTAGACAAATCCAACATACAGTATTAAAGATATGAATTTTTCAAGAATTAACTTAAAAATACAGTTTCAAGAACTCAGAAATCGATAGCTCCTTATAGGGCTATCACAGCGTTGTGAACAACAGTTTCAACAGTTCAAGCTGACCTTAAGGTCACAGGCCAGTACGATGTCAGGAAGACCCGCAAACAGTACCATGGAAATGTAGGGCATTGGCATCTTCACAATGAGATCTGGAGTGCAACGCTGCTGGCATCAGTAGGCATCAGTTACAGAAGTCGGTGCAGGGATCAGTGGGCCCTTGAAGTCACAAGCATTGCAGGTTGAACTCCGGGCTGATGATGAAGTCAGGTGCACTGATGTCAATGGCGTTGGGGCTGCGGAGCGGAGTGGTGCAGGATGGTGCTAATTACGGTGCCCACAGGTCACGGTGCAGGCAGCGGCTTGGTGATGGTGTCCTGTGGCGTGAGACCAGGGCTGCAGTGTGAAGCAGAGCAGTGCAACATGCAGTGTCTCCAGGTCACAGTGTAGGCATCAGCATCATTGTTGTTGCTGCAGCACTGTTGTCAGTAGGCCCAAGGCGGCAGTATGACGTGGGGTGTGCTCCTTGCAGCACCCAAGGGTTGCGGTGCAAACAGGGTCATCTTTTGATGATGCTGATGTCAATGATGTTGGTGGGCCTGGGCTGTGGTGTGGGACTGTGCTGTGTGTATCCCACGAGCGCTGTCCTTAGGCCATGGTGCAGGCAGTGGTATTGGTGTCAGTGTAGAGCATTGTTATTGGTGATACCAAGGCTGTGGTGTAAGCAAGGCGATGCAGAGTGCGGGGCCCACAGGTCACGGTGCAAGCAGTGGCTTGGAGGTGGCGTCAGAGAGACCACGGTTGCCGTGTGAAGTGGACACAGCTCTGTGCTTGATTGTCAGGTCACAGTGCAGGGAGCGGTGTCATTGACAGCCTAATGGTGGTTTTTCTTCTGTTGCAACACAAAACACACAGATCCAAGTGCTGTAGGCATATGAACCTGAAGTATTTGATATCCCTGAGACTTCCAACAAGGGCAAGCTCTACTTTAAACCCTTGGAGAAATTCACAAGCAGGATGCACAGTAAAGTCCAGTTTTTTCCTCTTTCACGCAGAAGCAGCAACTGCCGGCCAACACAGCAAACCACACACAGCAAAGGGGTGGAGCACCTCCTCCATCTCTTCTCCTTCACAGAGGTTCCTCTTGATCCAGAGGTGTTCTAAAAGTCTGGGGTTTTGGGTCCACTACTTATACTCAAATCTGCCTTTGAAGTAGGCAAACTTTAAAGGAAAGTCTCTGTTGTTCACAAGATCCTATGTTTCCCAGGCCTAGCCCCAGACACACACCAGGGGGTTGGAGACTGCATTGTGCAAGAGCAGGCACAGCCCATTCAGGTGTAAGTGATCACTCCTCCTTCTCCTCTAGCTCAGGAGACTCATCAGGATATTCAGGACACTTTGCAGTTTCCTTTGTGGCACTGTCTACAAGGAATTCACAAATAGCCCAACTGTTGGTCAGAACCAGACATGGATTTCACAGGCAGGCAGAGGCACAGAATGGCTAAGCAAGACAATGCCCACTTTCTAAAAGTGGCATGTTCAAATAGACAATATAAATACAAACTCTACCAAAAGATGTATTTTTAAATTGTGAGTTCAGAGACCCCAAACGCCAACCTCTATCTGCTCCCAATAGGAAACTGCAGTTAAAAGATATTTAAAGTCAGTCCCATGTTAACCCATGGGAGAGATAGGCCTTGCAATAGTGAAAAACAAATTTGGCAGTAATTTCTATCAGGACATGTAAAACACACCAGTACATGTCCTACCTTTAAAGTACACTGCACCCTGCCCATGGGGCTACCAAGGGCCTACCTTAGGGGTGACTTACATGTGGTAAAAGGGAAGGTTTGGACCTGGCAAGTGGGTACACTTACCAGGTTGAATTGGCAGTGCAAGACTTTTGACACAGACACTGCAGTGGCAGGTCTGAGACATGTTTACAGGGCTACTAATATGGGTGGCACAATCAGTGCTGTAGGCCTACCAGTACCATTTGATTTACAGGCCATGGGTAACTCTAGTGCACTTTACTAGGGACTTACTAGTAAATCAAATATGCCAATTATGGATAACACAATCACAAATACAATTTACACAAGGAGCATTTCTACTTTAGCACAGGTCAGCAGTGGTAAAGTGTGCAGAGACAATAAACCAGCAAAAACAGAGTCTAGAGCGTACCATAAAACAGGAGGTCAGAAGGCAAAAAGACTGGGGTGGGGGGCGACACGCCAAAAGATGCCAGGTCTAACAAGTTATTTTTGCTGTGATATTCCAGCCTCAAAACATTCATCCAGTGTATGCAACAATGTCCATATGTATTTTTACCAGTTTTGCATTTTACTTGTATCTTGGATTTTCAGGTTGTTCATATAGAAGGTAGTAATCACTGTCTACTAAAAATGAACTTACAATTGTTAATGTCAAATCAAAATAAAAAGGAGCTTTCCCTCCATGGAGAAAGCCCAAGATGGTTAACAACCCATATAGATGAGGGACAACTGAGAAGGTTTTTACAATTTAAGGTTGATGTACTATCAGATAATTTGAAGATGTTGAATAACTATATAACGTATTGGTATACGTGTGGGGTAATAGAGGCCATAACATTTTTGAAAGTTGAATTGAAAAGAATTGTTAAATCAAGGAAGGGGAAAAATACAAAACGGAATTCTTATAAAGTCAGCTAAGGAATATAAACTAGTCAATGGGGAAAATGGTGGAAGTTCAATAGAGAAGGAATATAACAGAATAAGGGCCTGATTTAGAGTTTGGTGGACTGGTTAGTCGGTCACAAATGTAATGGATATTCTGTCTGGTATATTAGTCTCCACATGCCATTATGGTATTGTAATATGGCGGATGGGATATTTGTCACGTTTGCGATGGAGTAACCACCTCTGCCAGGCTCTAAATCAGATCCTAAGATCTGAATACAAGTCTATCTTAAAATTAAAATAAAAAGGAGAAAGGGACTATTATAAATTCATTTGGGAACACTGGGAATTTTGTTCATCTCATCAGAGAATTCTAAGACATTTTGGCAAATACTATACTTTGGAATGGAAGTGAGACAGATTATAGTGAAAGGTGTCATGCCAGAGGAGTCATGGATTAAATATTTGGATGAAATTTATAGCAAGGTGTATTATAATCTGGTATGAGTTGAATATGAGTTTAATGAAGAACTGTTAACTGGGTTTCCCAAGAAGCTATGAAAAAGGTAATTTTGTCTATAACAAACTTTCTAGAGCATCTGCTCCAGATATTATTCCAGTGGTAAAAATTATGAAAAATGTAGATTTTTGTGAAAGACTTTTTAACAATTATGAGGTATTTCTCTGGAAGTTTAATGGGGGGTATTATAAATCCTATGCATAGGAAAGGCAGTCCCATTGCCCCAAAAATCTGTAGACTCATTCGTATAAATGTAGGTCCCAAGGGGAATGTAACAATCTTACTTCATGCTCTGAAGAATTGGATAGAGACCTCACAGCTAATCCCAATTAAACTAAGAGGATTTAAAGTTAGCCACTCAAAGTTGGCCTATTGTTTTACTTTATTCATCAATTAAGTGCAAGTTCATAGAGACAAGGTGCAATTTGTTATATTGCTTTGTCGACTTTTTGCATACTTTGACCTGGTTAACCAGCAAAAACTTCAGGAAATTTTAAAGGAATTGAAAATGGGCTGTGGAATATTTTCAATATTGCAAGGGCACCCCAGGGGGAACAGGGAATAGGTGGAGTTGAATCAAGATGGCTCCCTATCCAAAAAGATTTTCAGAAAAAATGGCTTGCACCAACCTTGTGTCATGATCCCTATACCTTTTGCACTTTATCTAGCGGAGTTTCACTTGATTTTCTTTATTTTTTAAGAACAGCTTCATTGAACCCTAGATGAAGATTGATATATTCCTTGTTCTACATATGCAGACAAAATGGTGGTCAGGGAATGTTGAAAATTGAGTCTTTTTTTGGCAGTCAGGTTACCCCCTGTCCAAACAAGCACACTCACTCTAGTCAGGGTGAAGGAGAATCACCCTCAGTTAACCCCCGCTCACCCCCTGGGTAGCTTGGCATGAGCAGGCAGGCTTAAGTTCAGAAGCAAGGTGTAAGGTATTTGTACCAACACACACTCAGTGAAAACACTACAAAATGAAACAACACAGGTTTAGAAAAATAGATAATAGTTATCTGAACAAAACAAGACCAAGATGATGAAAATCCAACATACACAAGTCAAGTTATGAATTTAAAAAGCAAAACAGTCCTAAATCCTTTAGAAAACAGTGAGAATGTTGTTAGCGTACAAAAATATGTGGGTAGTGTCACAATATATCCGCAAGGGCGAGCGTGCATCGAAAAAGGCCAGCGATGCATCGATTTCTAATTCACAAGCAACAGCATGCGTCGTTCCTCCTCTGGTCGGGTCGGTGTGCATCGTTTCTTCTCTCCCGTAAGAGAGTAATGCGTCGATCTTGATGGGCACCTCGGGTCCGGGCAGGCTTTGGGTTGATTTTCCACCCCCAGTGATGTTGCGGTGAAATCCGGTTGCATGGTGTTAGGAAACCGCAATGCGTGGGGGCTTGCATCACTAACAGCAGCTGCTGCAGGTGTTGCGCATTGTTTCTCCAGCCATGTTGCGTCGATTTCCCACTGGTGATGGAGGTGGAATGGCAATTTTAGCCATGACGCCGGCAGCACATTTCAGCCGCATAGCGGGTGGTGCGTCAAAAGTTTCCCTGCAGAGTGGTCCTTGCGTGGATTTCTGTCCTTTTCCACCAGCTGTGCCTTTCAAGGGCCAAGAGACAGTTTAGGGCACCACTTGGCAGGCAGGTCTCTCAGCAGAAATCCCAAGTGCCGGCAAAGAGAGGTCTTTGCTGTTCGAGACTTCAACAATAGGAGCCAAGCTCAGTTTCAAGCCCTTGGAAATTCTTCACTAGTGGAAAGTCACACAAAAGTCATTCTTTGTCCTCTCTCAGGTAGAAGCAGCTACTGCAGGCCAAACCAGCAAAGCACAGTCACAGGCAAAGGGGCAGTACTCCTCCTCCAGCTTCTCCAGCTCTTCTCCTTGGCAGAGGTTCCTCTTGGTTCCAGAAGTAATCTGAATTTCAGGGGTTTTCGGTGCTCTACTTATACCTCTTTCTGCCTTTGAAGTAGGCCTACTTCAAAGAAAAGTCTCTCTTGTTTGTGAGATCCTGCCTTGCCCAGGCCAGGCCCAGGCACACACAAGGGGTTCAGAGACTGAATTTTGTTAGGGCAGGCACAGCCCTTTCAGGTGTAAGTGACCACTCTTCCCTTCCCCTCAGCCCAGATGGCTCATCAGGATATGCAGGTGACACACCAGCTCCCTTTGTGCCACTGTCTAGAGAGAGGTGCAAACACCCCAACTGTCAAACTGACCCAGACAGGGAATCCACAAACAAGGAGAGTCACAGAATGGTTTACGCAAGAAAATGCATACTTTCTAAAAGTTGCATTTTCAAACTCACAATCTAAAAAACAACTAAAGATGTATTTATAAATTGTGAGTTCAGAGACCCCAAACTCCACATGTCTATCTGCAAAGGGAATCTGTGCTTTAATACTATTTAAAGGTAGCCCCCATGTTAACCTATGATAGAGATAGGCCTTGCAACAGTGAAAACCAAATTTGGCAGTATTTCACTGTCAGGACATGTAAAACACATAAGTGTACGCCTCACCTTTAACATACATTGCACCCTGCCCACGGGGCTACTTAGGGCCTACCTTATGGGTGCCTTACATGTAAGAAAAGGGAAGGTTTAGGGCTGGCAAGTGGGTACACTTGCCAAGTCGCATTGGCAGTTTAAAACTACACACACAGACACTGCATTGGCAGGTCTGAGCCATGTTTACAGGGCTACTAATGTGGGTGGCACAACCAGTGCTGCATGCTCACTAGTAGCATTCAATTTACAGGCCAAGGCACCTCTAGTGCACTTTACTAAGGACTTACTAGTAAATCAAATATGCCAATCATGGTAAAGCCAATCAACAATACAATTTACACAGAGTGCATATGCACTTTAGCACTGGTTAGCAGTGGTAAAGGGCCCAGAGTATTAAAGCCAACAATACAGGTCAGAAAAAAATAGGAGGCAGGAGGCAAAACAGATTGGAGATGACCCTGCAAAAGGAAAAAAAGTCCAACATGGATGTGACCTGAATAGTATTGTAAAGAAAATTATCAGAGATTTGTAAGTATTGTGAAACTGAAAGTTAGTTAAATTTGAAAAAGTTAACTGCATTTTTAAGAGACTCATGGCAAGTAGAAGGGGTATTTCAGTACATTTCTCTCTGCTGCTGAAACCAGAAACAAGACATTAAATTTTAGATTTCAATTGAATCCCTTCTATGTTTGACAAGAGATAGCTAAACTCCTGAAGCACGCTGTGGGATAAAGTGAGCGGTTGTAAATGTGGGTTAAACAATAAATATTCTAATATGCATGTATTACTGGACTGATCATTTATACAGGACTATATTTTTTAATAGTTTTTCATGAAATATGGCATTAATTCTCATTACAAAGTGTTCGTTTTTTATTTGCCATGCATTTTTTATACGTTATATGACAGTGGGAGTATTTTTATCAGCTTTAAAATGTTGTTGTGAGAAAGTGGCACTTTTTACATGGTTATCTCGATTTTGTTTTTGGAGTAATGTTGCTGATTGTTTTACTCTTTCTACTGGGACATGGCTGTTCATGCCCAATGCATGTGCTCTGAGCCATACTATATGGTGCAGAAAATGAACATGCAGTATAGAAAGTTAAATGTCACTTCTGGACAACAGAGTTTGTGCCATTCACTAGTGTGACAAGAAGGACATGACATCAGGCCCTCCCTGTGACAGCAGCAGCTTGAACGCTGCATTGCACACCTATCAAAATCAAAATTTTGACCGGTGAATAAATCTGACTTAAAAGAGAAATTGGTCACCCTACGTACACCTTGATGCACACAGGCTAGGGTACATATGGGCAAACTTATGAAAATTTAGTGCTGCCTTCATGTCATTTTTTTACGCAAAAGCGACGCAAACTAACAAAATTTAATTATATTTTGTAAGTTTGTGCTGCTTTTGTGTAAAAAAAAGATGTAAAGGTGGCAGTAACTTTTCATAGATCAGGCCCATAATATTTAAAAGTGGAAAAACAATATTGTAATTGGTCAGGCTGTAACTAGCACGTAGGGAAAGTATAGATTATGAATCAAATCTAAGGGTGAATATATGGTAAATGTAACTTTTAGAAAGTAACCCACACCCTGGGTGTGGCTGTTTTAGGATAATTAACTTTAGATCTGCCACCATTGCCCAGCCTGTTACTGACACATGTGTAGTGAAAGAAATGTAAAAAACTGCTCCCAGACCTGTATGCAAGGATGTGTTTTCTTCTCATTGCAGATGTCCAGTTAGGGTGCACTCATGAACTTCATTAACTTCAAAGGGGACTACCCTGTCACAGCAATGTTAGGTGGTACTTGGAAAGGTCCAGCCTTTGTCACCATAGACAAGCTGGCACCAAACCCAGTGGAATGAAAGCTACCTACAGAACCAGTTTTGAGTAACTACAGAGGAAGCGATTGCTCATTACCCTTGAGCACAGAAGCTCTGCACAAGGTAGAAATGGTTTATCTTGGATTTTGTGTGTGAGGGGCACTGTTGGATTGTTTGCAGTAAGGTAAGGATGTAGTGCTAAAAAAGTGGGTAGTGCTATCCCTGAGAACTTTTATAACATTATTTGGTGAGTGCCAAGAATTCAACCTCACCAACTAGCTGGTGACAAGCACCCCAAGGCACCTTCTTAGAATGCTTTCTGGATCTGTGGAAGAACAGAAGAAAGACTACCCTTACTGAGACCTCTGATGAAATCTGAATGACTGGACCTATTTCCATATGTACCCAGGACAATGAGGTGGACTTCAAGGGTCATTTGGCTAATCTCCTGTTTGGCTATACGAACAAAAAAGATACAAGAATCATTTTCCTTGTAGTACCCAGCTGACCAGTAGCAACTGGACTGAACTTACTGTTGACCTCTTCCTGTTGCCCTAAAGTCTATGCTGTGGTCCTGGGAGTCTCAGAAGTGTACTCCTATGGTTGTTTGGTCTTCAGAGGATAGTCTGGAAGTTTTTGCAGGATTCAAATATAGTAGGGTATCAGCAGTTCCACCTCATTGGATTGAATTTCAGCTTCGTCCCACTCAATGATCCCTGTACCACTGAAAAAAATGGCAAAGTCCCTTTCTGCTTTGATACATAGAACATTTTCATAGAGAACTTTACAAATCTGCAGAGCACCAGCAGGACCAACCTGCTCCTAGTATCCAGCCTTTGGTTCTATGAAAGTGGCTACATGTTTGAGCAGCTACCCATTTGGGAGGATTTTTCTTTTCACTGGAGACAAAGAGCCTGTTTTAAAGTTTTGGGGACACATTAATTCAAATATCATGAACATTCTCCTGCTGTATTACAAGTCCATTATTTCCAATGACACATTTAATATGGAGGATAAGATATCTGCAAAGTTTGCCCTTTCTGCATTCAGACTTAGAAGAAATGTCATTGCTTTTCTCCCAAAAAATGACAAAGGTCCTTTATGAAGTTGGACTTAGAATTTAGAGATAGTGGTCCCACGGACGACTGAATACTCTTTAAAATGAAAATAAAACTTTTTATTTTTGTAATGCATCCCGTTTTCCTCTAAGGAATAGCATGTTGTTCACACTCAGAGGTAAGTTACATTTAGTTTACATTAAGAATGTTCTTAAGTGATCCAGTTTGAGCTAGGCAGGTGCTCACACTCGTCAGCACTTGTTTTGGCTGATTATTTAAGAAACCATTGCAGTGCAGACACCTCTGTCCTAGTGTCTCCATAGTGAATTAGTGAGATCAGTGAGCAGCGTTCTATGTGACTTTTGTCTATGTAGCTTGTACAGTCCCATGCAATTTCACAGTGATATGTAGTAGTACTACGGGTATGCATTTATGCATTGCAAAAAAGGGAACCTATGTTGGTCTATGAAGGGGGGCTGAGAAATGAGAATAGAATCAAAGATCATTCATTGCAATGCATTAGTTCCGAATGTTGTTTTAGTTAAGGAAATTTGGAATAGGGATTTTTGGATTTGTATAACAAATTCAATGCTGGTCGATTCTAGTACTAGAGGCGTATTGATTTAGATAAGTTAGATATGTTACAACGTTTGCTTGTTATGATAATTTTATGGACATTAACTGTACCACTAATCCGTTTATTCTTTATTTCTTACATCAGCACTCAAGGGCAGGAAGAGGGGCAGCATCGAGGTTGGTCTGGGGAGAGCCGGGGAGGAGGAGGCACTGGCCACCAGCGCAACTGCTGAGGGCTTTGCTCATCCCAGTAAGTCCTATTATTTGTTATTATCACTTCCCTAACTTTTACCTCTGCCCACTATTATACTACTTTTTAATTGTGGCCTTGTTATTTTAATTATGTTCTCTCCTTTTTTTCCAACTCCCCTATCCAATTTAATTCCTGCTATCCCTAATTATCTTTTTTCTGTCTTTTATTGACCATTATTATTCCACCCCTTCATTGCTCTTCAATGATTCTGAGTCATCATCACCATAGGCTATAGCTCTGCCCCTCCAGTATGAAAGTTTTTTGGTTGGCTTGACTACCTGACTTTTCTAGCAATGTAAACCAACAAAATGCCCAAAGTGATATTTTTGATAGAAGTTACTGCAGTGCTAACCAAACTGCAGCAATGTACTGCAGTTGCCTTTTTTTGAAAAAAAATAGTAGAGGCATATTTGGTATCTAAAACATGTATAATTTATTTTTATAGCCATAGCAACCACTAATGACATCAGCTCAACTGCTGCTGCAGAAGGAGAGTCAGTTGGAGGGGGGAAGCAGCAATAGGGATGGACGGTGGAAAGTCACATTGATTGCTTATTGACAATTACTATTATACTCACTAGCTGCAAGGTCGTTGTCATGATCATGAACTCCCCGCTTTACTAGCTACAGTGGTGGTTGAGTTATGGCCTCTTCTATCTGCAACTCAGCAAAAGCTCACATAATGTATGCTAAATATGATAGATTTACAGAAATGGAAACAGAAGGTTAAAAAAAAGGATGGGTGAAATGAGTGAAAGGAAAGAATGCATGGGTAGGTGAAAGGATGCATGGGTGAATGTTGGGTAAATGGATGGATGGGTGAAGCTATGATAGAAAAGGGCTGATACTGAATGGATGAATAATGGATTTGAAATTTTGCTGAAAGCCTGGATGAGAGAAAGTAAAGCTTGAATCATGGTGGCTATGGCTGAATATATTAGGAAAAATGAAAAGATGACTGAATAATTGTTTTGATGAATACACAAAGGTGCTCTTTTGGAGAGAGGCATGCTGCTCACCTACTTGGCTTACTTTGTTGTATAATTATCAAAGCTGTGGTTCAAAGTGGGGCATTTTAATTTGTGTTCTAATCCCTTGACACACTTTATTTGTTAAGGGAGGCAGATATGTATTCCACCCATCATCATTCATCAACCCCCTCCCTGCCCATGGCATTTCACCACCCATGACTGAAGAAGTGCAGTATGGTTCAGTTTGTGACTGCAATGTTGGCTTTGCAAAGTGTGCCTGCTTCAGTTATTGCAGAATTTACAACGGTTTCAATGTATTGCAAACGGAACACACAATGGCCCTCATTACAACCCTGGTGGTAAATACCGCTTACCGCCGTACAGAAGACCGCCAACATACCACTGCGGCCGTAGAATTCCGCTACAGCTATTACGACCCACAGCTCGAAATCTGCCATAATACAGACACCCACACAAGTTCGCCACACCAAAGGTCAGTGATAAACTGGCGATAACAAAACCGACACCGTCACGCCAACAGGAATACGCCCACACTATCACAACCCACGAATCAACGCGGTGGTCGTTCAACACGGTATTCCATTGGCGGTACACTCTACGCACTCAAAATACACACACATACACAAGACACAACCACACTGGACAAATCAAAATACACACATATACACACCACACCCACACACCCAATCCAATATAAAGCACACACCCACATCACCCACAAACCCTTACTTCCAGAATTCTGAAACCAAGCCAGAGAGAGACACCACCATAAACAACACCAGCATCCACAGACACACAACACCATCACTTACACATCATCCACACACATCAAACAACACACAACACATCCCCTCACACATCACAACATACACCACCTTACACATCACACACAACACATCATGGCACCTCAACGACACCCCAGGTTCTCTTAGAAGGAGCTCAGGGTCATGGTGGAGGAAATCGTCCGGGTAGAGCCACAGCTATTCGGATCACAGGTGCAGCACACCTCCATTGCAAGGAAGATGGAGCTATGGCGCAGAATTGTCGACAGGGTCAACACAGTGGGACAGCATCCAAGAACTAGGGATGATATCAGGAAGAGGTGGAACGACCTACGGGGAAGGCGCGTTCCGTGATCTCCAGACACCAGGGGCCAGATGTAGCAAGAAAGCAAATTGCAACTTGCAATTTGCGAGTCCGTGCGACTCGCAAATTGCAAGTCGCAATTTGCTATGCAGAAAGGTGTCTCAGACACCTTCTGCAACTCGCAATGGGGTCGCAAAGACCCACCTCATTAATATTAATGAGGTGAGTCGCAGTTTGCGACCCCATTGCGAGTATGGGCACTCATGGGGATGGTGGCCTGCTGGAGTCAGCAGACAACCATGTCCGTGACTGCTTTTTAATAAAGCAGTTTTTTTTTCCATCTGCAGCCCGTTTTCCTCAAAGGAAACCCCTTCCCATTTGCGACTGGGTTACCATCCACTTCAAGTGGATGGTAACAGCGATTTCATTTGCGACCGCGTGAAATTGAATAGCATTGCGAGTCGCAAATAGGAAGCAACAAAGCAAATTGCAACTTGCAATTTGCGAGTCCGTGCGACTCGCAAATTGCAAGTCGCAATTTGCTATGCAGAAAGGTGTCTCAGACACCTTCTGCAACTCGCAATGGGGTCGCAAAGACCCACCTCATTAATATTAATGAGGTGAGTCGCAGTTTGCGACCCCATTGCGAGTATGGGCACTCATGGGGATGGTGGCCTGCTGGAGTCAGCAGACAACCATGTCCGTGACTGCTTTTTAATAAAGCAGTTTTTTTTTCCATCTGCAGCCCGTTTTCCTCAAAGGAAACCCCTTCCCATTTGCGACTGGGTTACCATCCACTTCAAGTGGATGGTAACAGCGATTTCATTTGCGACCGCGTGAAATTGAATAGCATTGCGAGTCGCAAATAGGAAGGGAACACCCCTTCCTATTTGCAAGTCGGAAATGCATTTTGCGAGTCGGATCCGACTCGCAAAATGCATTTCTGCATAGCAGAGAAGCTTCTGCGCCTCGCAAACGGCGTTTTTCGCCGTTTGCGAGGCACAAACCCTTTGCTACATCTGGCCCTAAATTGCTGTACAGAGGACTGGGGATGGACCCCCACCTCCTCCCCCACAACTAACAACATGGGAGGAGCAGGTCTTGGCAATACTGCATCCTGAGGGCTTCGCAGGACTAGCAGGAGGACTGGGCTTTGGTAAGTCAACTCTTTACTACCTTATCCCCCCCACCCTACCTGCATGGCATCACATACTCCCACCCTCACCCCATCACTCCAACACCTCACATATGCCCCACTATCACAACCCACCCATCCCAATAACAAGCCCTGCATGCAGCACCAAAGCATGGACACACATCACCAAAGCATGTCCACTACAGATACCCACCCAGACCCCAAACCAAATATTACACAAGGACCAAGCCAAGAATGCAAGCACTGGAGTACAGGGTCACTCACCCATTGCACACAATGGCACACACAAATGCAATAATCATGCCATTGCACCCCTGCACGACCCCTACCCAGCGTCACAGGACAGGAGGTACCAGACATATCCAGTCCCCCCACAGAAGAGACCCACAGTGATGACAGCAGCTCTGTACAACTGGATCAAGATGACCAGCCCATCAGGGACCTCGGGACAGTCAGTTCCCCTGACACTGGCACAAGCCACCACAGAGCCTCCCCCTCAGGAAACAGCAGCACAGCACCCACGAAGCGGGCCCATCCCTCTGTCCCTAGGACAAGTCAATCAGCAGTGTGTCCACCAATACAGGGAACCCAGGCAAACCCACCAACCCAAGAAAATCAGGGACCTGGGGGCAGTGGCAGTGGGCACACGGTTCAGGGGACAGAGGCTCAGGAAAACAGGGAAGCTGGGAGGACTGCTGTGGAACAGGGGGAGGACAGGCCCAGGGAACCCACTCTCCACAAGGCCCTCTCTAACATCATGGGAACTTACCATCATTCCCAGGAAAGGATGACAACTGTACTGGCCAAGTTTCAGGAGACCCAGCGGCTGGAGGAGGAACACTATCTGGGGATCAGGGAGGACCTGAAGTCCATTAACAACACCCTGGTCACCATTGCAGGGGTGCTGCAAGACCTTGTCAACACCAGGAGGGACACTGTGGCACAACAAGGGGCCCCTGACACTAGCCTGGACGATGAACAGCCCTCCACCTCCGCTGGCGCTAGTGGACAGGAAGCACTGTCACTGGAACACAACACCAGCACCCCACCCCCTGCAGATGGAGAACCACCCCGCAAACAGTCCCTGAGATCCAGGAACAAGACAGAGAACATTGCCAAGACCCCATTGCCAGGAAATGAGACCCCCCTGAATGTCACCCTTCTGTCCCACTTTGTCACCCTGTCCTTCCTTCCACTGCCATTGCTCCACTTCCTATGCCCCTTTGGACAAAGCACCTGTGAAACAAATAGACTGGACTCTGCCATGGACATTCCTCCACCATCCCCCCTGCCCATTTTAACCCCCTTCCACTTATTTGCACAGAAATAAACACACTTCAATCACAAAACAATCTGGAGTCAGTCTGTGCTTTCACAAACGTGTAATTGCAATAACCATGGAATATAGCAATGTCAATTTACTTGTGCACATACTGATGTAACACAGCTGTAGGCCTGGAGGAAATATAGCAGAGGGCACAAAGTGGGACCCATATCTGTGAAATGGAAAGCCAAAGTGACAAGTCAGGGTCCATAGACTGAGTCAAAATGACAGACGTATGCTAGCTCCAATAATAGTGTGAGATATGGGAGGCAGTGACATCTTCTTACCTGTGTCTCACTGGAAGTATTGCATGATTATGTTGTTTCTGTTGTCGATATCCTCTTCTTCTGCCTCCTCTTCTTCACTGTCCACAGGCTCCACAGCTGACACAAGACCACCATCTGGCCCATCCTCCTGCAGAAAAGGTTCCTGGCGTCGCAAAGCCAGGTTGTGCAGCATACAGCAGGCCACGATAATCTCGCACACCTTCTTTGGTGAGTAGTAGAGAGAACCACCTGTCTTATGGAGGCACCGGAATCTGGCCTTCAGGAGGCCGATGGTTCATTCAGTCACCCTCCTAGTTTGCCCATGTGCCTCATTGTAGCGTTCCTCTGCCTTTGTCCTGGGATTCCTCACTGGAGTCAGTAGCCATGACAGGTTGGGGTAACCAGAGTCATCTGCAAATATCGAGGGACAACTGTTAGACACACACTAACCCTTAGGGACAACCCCATACCCAGACACCTATTCACACTGTATAGGGTCCTTGTCCTCACCTATAAGCCACACACAGTGCCTCTGGAGTTGCCCCATCACATAAGGGATGCTGCTATTCCTCAAAATGTAAGCCTCATGCACTGAGCCAGGAAACTTGGCATTCACATGTGAGATGTACTGGTCTGCCAAACACACCATCTGCACATTTATAGAATGGTAGCTCTTCCGGTTTCTGTACACCTGTTCACTCCTGCGGGGGGTACCAATGCCACATATGTCCCATCAATGGCACCAATGATGGTGGGGATATGTCCCAGGGCATAGAAGTCACCTTTCACTGTGGGCAAATCCTCCACCTGAGGGAACACGATGTAGCTGCGCATGTGTTTCAGCAGGGCAGACAACATTCTGGACAACACATTAGAGAACATTGGCTGGGACATCCCTGATGCAATGGCCACTGTTGTTTGAAAGGAACCACTTGCCGTGAAATGGAGTACTGACAGGAACTGCACAAGAGGGGGTATCCCTGTGGGATGGCGGATAGCTGACATCAGGTCTGGCTCCAACTGGGCACACAGTTCCTGGATTGTTGCACGATCAAGTCTGTAGGTGACTATGATGTGTCTCTCTTCAATTGTCGAAAGGTCCACCAGCGGTCTGTACACTGGAGGATGCCGCCATCTCATCACCTGCCCCAGCAGACGTGCCCTACGGAGGAGAACAGTGAGCAGAGAGTCAGCCAACACTGAGGTATCACAAAATGTAATTTGCAAACATTTATTAATCTGCAATGTGCTTGTAACTGTGTGTATTCAAGGCCTACATTGGTGTGACGCAGTTATTATTAATGCCATGTGGCACCCTGAAATGGTGGCTGCCTGACCTGTAAGGTGGGACAAGGGGATAGAGGTAACTGCGCTGGCATTGTACACCGTCGTGGTGGGCAGTCGAAGACTGCGGCGCAATTCTGCATTGGGTAACATTGGACCCTATGGGTCCGAGGAGCCAATGACGATGTACGCCGGCGATGATGGTATGCACCGCCGTGGACGTGACCGCCATTTTCTGTCTGTTCACTCACTTGATACCTGACCTTCAACAGGAGAAGACCTACAATGCAAGTGCTGCTGTGACCTGTGTCTAGAAGCGACGATTGCTCATGTGTCTGGGGAAAGGGCCCCTGCCTTCAATTCAGAGGAGTTGGAGAAACTAGTGGATGGGGTCCTCCCCCAGTACACACAACTGTACGGTCCTCCAGACAAACAGGTGAGTACACTGTGAGCATGCTGCATGGGCAATGCCTGTTTGGAGTGGTGTGGATGGAAGATACATGAGGGGGGCTGAACCCTGCATGTGCGGACGGTGAGTGCATGTGCGTCAGGGCAAGCATGGGAACGGGGGCCAATGAGTATGATGGTCCGGACGGGTAAAGAATTTCCTTTCCCCCTGTACTATTCCTCTAGGTCAGTGCCCACCAGAAGAAGGCTATTTGGCGTGCCATCGCCAAGGACGTCCGGACCCTGGGGTCCACCACAGACGGAGCACCCACTGCCGTAAAAGATGGGAGGACCTGCACCGCTGGAGGAAGAAGACAGCGGAGGCCCAGCTGAGGATGGCATCCCAGCGTGGGAGGGGTGCCCGTCGCACTATGACCCCCCTGATGTTCCGGATCCTGGCGGTGGCGTATCTGGAGTTGGATGGGCGCTAAAGGGCATCACAGCAGCCAGAAGGGGGTGAGTACACTCTCATTCAGCTGACTCTGCACGCATTACGAGGTGTCTGGGTGGGGGAGGTGGGCAGTGGGTTCCCCTAGGCCAGGGTGAGCTTGGTAGGCAAGGTCCCTTGTGAGGCTGGCTAATGTGGCACCCCAACCCCACTACTGGTTAGTGCCATCTACACCTAGTCAGGCTCCTGTGACTTCCAGGTGTGCAGCAATCGGGCTTAGGCCTTGTACCCCTGGGCATGTGATTAATCTAGGAACTATAAGTGCATGGCATAGTGTAGAGGGCTGCTGTGTCTGTTGTGTCCGCCAACGGTAGTGGTGTTGCATGCACTGAACATGTCTTTCTCCTGTCCCCCCCCCACTTTTTGTGGTCTCCCTGTTCTTGTGTGCAATAGCATCATCAGGCGGAATAGCATTGGCACCACAGCAGGAGGTAGCTGCATCCCACTTGGCCCTGGATGGCAAAACAACAGACTCTGAAGCCACCAGTGGGACGGAGGGCGAGGGGAGCTCCATGGCAGGGACAGGAGCAGAGGACATCGACTCCTCCTCTGATGGAGCTCCCTTGCGGTGGCAGGCCCCTCTGTGCCCACTGCATCAACAGGTAAGGCTGCCACCACCCTACCAGCACCACCTTCCCAGCAGCCTCTCAGCGTGTGTCCTGTGGCCGCACACCCAGGAGGGTGGACATCTCCTTCACCACAGGCACCTCAGGCCCTGCTCCAGTCAGCCCTGCTGCCCTCAGTGAGGAGGCTACTGACCACCTGAGATCCCTCACTGTTGGGCAGTCTGAATGCCATCCAGGGTGTTGGGAGGCATTTGCAACAAACAAATGCATACCTGGAGGGCATTCATTCTGGCCAGGCAGCCCAACAGAGAGCATTTCAGGCTCTGGCCTCAGCACTGATGGCAGCCATTGTCCCTGTGTCCAGCCTCCCCCCTTCAACCTCTTCCACCCAGACCCAATCCCCAGTACCTCAGCCTATCCCAAGCACACCATCAGACCAGCATGCACACACATCAACACACAAAAGTGGCTCAGGCAAACATAAGCACCACACATCCCACAGGCATTCACACAAGCATCATACCCATGCACACATACCAACATCCACTTCCCCCACTGTGTCCCCCTCCTCCACGTCTCCCTCCTCCCTCCCAGTCTCATCTCCATTCACACCTGCATGCACTACATCCTCAGCCACTACCTTCATCACCAGCACGCCCATCACCACACACCGCTCACATGCACTCACAACCCCCACTACCATTCACACATCCCCAGTGTCCTCTCCCAGTGTGTCAGTGAGCCCTCCTCCCAAAGTACACAAATGCAATCACACACCCACCCAACAGCCATCCACCTCACAACAGCCTCCAGCCCATGCAGCTTCACCCAAATTCAGCAAACGTACACCTCCTACAACCACTACCTCTTCCTCCACTCCCAAACCCCCTCCATCTACCCGTCCCAGTGTGTTTAAATAACTTCCAGTGTGCCATGGAGAGAGGGCAAGGACATTCCACCACCTGCCAAGGTTAAAAAGGTGCCCACATCCCGGAGGGAGAAGCCGAAAACACCAGCCACCAAGGGGGCAGCGAAAACGAACGGGAAAGTGGCAAGACAACTGTGCCACCATCAAAGGTGGAGAAGGGCCAAAAACTGAAGGGCAGGTCAGGAGAGGGCATGATGGCACCGACTGAGGGACCAGTGTCACACCTTCTGTCCACGTCCACGCCAACCTGTACGGCGGAGAACACTGCCACCTGCACCACCACCAGCGCCGCTACCTGCACTGCCTCCGGCACGTCTACAGCCACTGCGACAGTCCCTAGCATCTTCCACAGTGGGCAGCTGTCCGAGGCTGCAGGAGACATCCTGCTTTCTCACTCAGCTGGTGCTGACACATGCTCTGCCGCCACAGACCCTGCAGCCAGCACCGCCGCCACAGACCCCGCGGCCAGCTCCACTGCCACAGACCCCGCCGCCCACACCGCCGCCTCAGACACCGCAGCCAGCACTGCCACCACAGACCCCGCCACAAGCACCGCCACGACTGACACCACCGCAAGCATCGGCACGACTGATACTGCCAGCGGCCCCGCAACATCCTCAGACAGTGGCACCATCGCAGACATGGCTACCATCCCCAGTAGTCAGTCGTCCGAGGCTGGTGGTGAGTTCAAGGACCCTGGGCAGCTTCCATGAAGCATCACTGTCATCACAGTTGTCACCTGCACATGGAATGCGATGCCGCAGCAGTGTGGGGTATGTCTCTGCCTCCATGGCGTATCATGCTACTTGTACCTCAGCGATCTCATGGCACACACACCCAGGAGCGTGTATTGTTCCAGCCACACTGCACGTGGAGCACTCTGGGCACCATGCCCCCTCCAGAACCAGTGTAGAATGACATCCACTACCTCAGTCCTTGGCAGGATGAAGCACTCTGGGCACAAAGCCCCCTCCAGAACCAGTGGAGAATGACATCCAGTACCTCAGTTCTTGGCAGGATGAAGCACTCTGGGCACCATGCCCCCTCCAGAACCAGTGGAGAATGACATCCACTACCTCAGTCCTTGGCAGGATGAAGCACTCTGGGCACCATGCCCCCTCCAGAACTAGTGGAGAATGACATCCACTACCTCAATCCTTGGCAGGATGAAGCACTCTGGGCACAAAGCCCCCTCCAGAACCAGTGGAGACTGTTATCCACTTGAGAGACTGTGGCTTTGCACTCCCCAGGATAAAGCAGTAGGCAAACCACACACTGGAAAGACTTGAGAGACTGTGGCTTTGCACTCCCCAAGATAAAGCAGTGAGCAAACCACCCACTGGAAAGACTTGAGAGACTGTGGCTTTGCACTCCCCAGGATGAAGCAGTGGGCAAACCACCTACTGGAAAGACTTGAGAGACTGTGGCTATGCACTCCCCAGGATGAAGCAGTGGGCAAACCACCCACTGGAAAGACTTGAGAGACTGTGGCTTTGCACTCCCCAAGATAAAGCAGTGGGCAAACCACCCACTGGAAAGACTTGAGAGACTGTGGCTTTGCACTCCCCAGGATAAAGCAGTGGGCAAACCACTCACTGGAAAGACTTGAGAGACTGTGGCTTTGCACTCCCCAGGATAAAGCAGTGGGCAAACCACTCACTGGAAAGACTTGAGAAACTGTGGCTTAGCACTTCCCAGGATAAAGCAGTGGGCAAACCACCCACTGGAAAGACTTGATAGACTGTGATTTTGCACTCCCCAGGACTAAACTGTGGGCATGGAGCCCCCTCGTGTAGCAGTGGCGTCGTGCGTTCATCAGGCTGAGGTGCCCCCCCTCCCCCTGAGGTGCCTGTATTTTTTCTATCTGATGCCCCTCCAGTGTTCTCTCAGTTTGGAGTCAGGTATCATGTGTGGGTCTCGCCCATGCATTTTGGGCCCAGTGGTCCACGGACTATGATTGGTGCACTATCCAGACTTGTGTAGGTGGTGTACATAATTGTATATACTGGATTTTGAATTTTGATAATGATATTTCACATGATTACATTTTCTTCAAATCATTTCCTTTCGTCCTTGCGTTCTTCCAGGGGGTGGGGGGGTGTATATGTAATGTTGCAGCATGTATTTGTGTGTATGGTGTTGTGGGTGGGGGTGTTGCGTGTGTGTGTCACTCTCTTTTCCCTCCCCCCTCCCCTGTGTTGTAGGTGCAGTACTCACAGTGGTCATCGCCGCCGTCTTTGGAGCTCCTGATAGCGGAGCAGGAAGACCATCATCAGCCGTACCTGCAGTTTGGGCTCCATGGTGTCCTGGTTCCTCGTGGGGTGTGGAGAGGTGAGTGTTTTCCCTTCTGTGTAGTTTCTGTGGTATTTTTGTTCGTGTTGGTTCCGCCCCAGAAAATGTGGCAGATAGACCTGTTGTGATAGGGTGGGCGGTACATTGTCTTCCGCCTGTCTGTTGGCGGTGTCCGCCGCGCTGTTTGTTTGTACCGCCACGGTGGTCGGAGTGTTAAAGTGGCTGTCTATGTTGGCGGTTTCCGCCACAATCGTAATCCCATTTTTTTCTCCGCCGGACTGTTTGCTGTATTACCGCCGCTTTAACACCGACCGCCAGGGTTGTAATGAGGGCCAATGTTTATTTCCCTTTGCCCAATCACTCACCTCTTAGTACTTATTTCCTTTTTTCTTCCTAAGATCTTCTGACCCAGTCTACCAAAAAAAACAAAATTCAAAACCCATTCTTGGAATGTGTCACATTTGTATGGCCATGTGACTTATTTCCAAAGCATTTTTCATGGTTTCCCATTACCGATTTATTTAGGCCTGTTCAGATTTTTCTCTTTTGACTTTTGTCTATAGAGTGACTGAATAAGCCAAAGCTTAGCCACATGATGAGTTGATGATCAGTGACACCCCTCTCTTCTATAGCAAAAGCTCTACCTATCAACCTAAACCCTCTGCCTTACCCTTCAGCAGAGTAAGTCAAGTTTGTTTTCCTCAATGCCAGCAAATACATTTGTTGAGAATAGTTTGTGGTGATGGGCGAAGCAAGTGAGTAAAGTGAGACTAGTAAGTGCCTGATTTGATTTCAAATTTGGGGTAAGGGATACTCTGTTACGAATGTGACAAATACAGTCTATATAGGCTGCTCCTTTCCCTGTCTTGCATGGCAGACAGGATAATATATCAGGATTTTATAGATGAAATGTGTGACGTAGCATCATATTACTCATCTGCCTCTTTGTAGTCAGGGGAGAAACTAAGTGAAAAGCATTTGGAGAACAGCAAGGCTATTAGAATTAAAGATAGAGAATTGTGAACTTCAGCTGCCCTAGTTGAAGATAGTAGCAAAGTTACAAAATAGCTTGCTAGCATGCTAACATTAGGCACAACAAATTATACTTCATAGTGCATAATGCTTTACTCATAAAGGAGAGGTAATTTGTTTGTAGTTCTTCACTAAAAGTGTCTGTTTAGGTGCTAGAAAAGTCTTCAAAAGAAAAAAAAATCAAATCACAGTTTTTTTCAATCTGGTGTTATTGTGCCTTAATTCTTTTCTACCAGACAACATTGCTTTTTATTTTTGGCATGTGTGGGTAAACAAACAAAAATTGGCCCTGTGACTCTCCTGATTAATCACAAATTCCAATGTCCCTGGGTGACCAGCAATGTACTGCTACTGTGCCACCTCTTACTTATATTTAAATACGTGTTTGCTCAGAGCATTGTTTACATTTTGTCTTTTATTCTTTTTCACAATATAGCTACTCCTGCTGGTCAACAAGCACCACCCACCTGGAAGGAGATAGCGGTCCATTTACGGTACCAGAGGCTGGAGACAATACAGGCTGGATGCAGATGGCTGGTGATACCGGAGGATTAAGAGGTGGAAACAGCTGCCTGTGACCCAGGACCCAGTTCATCTGCATGCCTGCCTCAGCCTTCTGGCCAGTACATCACCAATGCTACTGCCAGCTGTCAGCGGCCCTGACTGCACCTGCAGCTGTCCCGCCTACTCTGACAGGGCATTACTCCATCGTATCCTGCAGTGGATGGACCATATGGAGAGCCGGGTCACCAGGATCGAGCAGAGACTGGACCAGCTCCAGACCCAACTAGACAATGTCTTCTTTTGAGCCCTTTTTTATTTTTTGGTGGGAGGGACTTGTGGGTGCAGAGGGTGAGAAGGGAGTTGGTATCAGGTTTCTGTCAGGACTCCAGGCAGAGTCTGTTGGAACTCCAGGAGGAGCATCTCTTGAGGTCATGGAATATCACCCTATGGATGTACTGTACAGAAGCAGAGGAGCAGATAAAGTCATATACCAGGAAAGAACAGACACAGATTGAGCACAGGAACAGGATAGTGACGGCAGAGCAACCTTAGAGTGAACAAACAGAGAATGACCCAATAATGGACAACACAATGGTTATCACCAAGGTTGAGCACAGATAAGGCTCCGAACTTCTGGCAGTAACAGGGAATTTCAATGCCTCTGTTCAGGTTACTCTTACGGGCAATTACCCCAAAAGCCCCATTTAAGGGAGGCCTCAGAAATGATTCTGTCTCTGAACCCATGGTACAAACAACGACTGTACTTGATACAATAGACAAACCTTCATGGGCCCAGCTGGAAACACAGTGACAATTTCTAGAAAATAGAAATGGCACTCTGTGACAGATAAATCAGTTAAGACTACATACAACACAAGGCAAAGAATGGGGCAGGAATTGCCTCCTGGAAACCCTGAGCCACCCTTATACAAAGAAAAACACTTATACACAGGTGAGGACTAATGGCACACTTACCAGACACAATAGCCCAAGAGGAAAATACAGAACAGGCGCTAGAAAGGAGCATAAGAATTGTAGGTAATATTTCATGAGCAAGAGAACAAACAAGTCATACAAGGATTGTAGAAAACTGTAACAAGCATGAGACTTGACTTCAAGAGAACTAGAGGCTGCAAAAGAATCAGAGAAAAAGAACAAAAACTAGGACAAAATCTAAGACACAAAGGAGATATTACAGGAGTTAAGGTAGAAGCAAAAGAATAAGTAATTGGAAAATAACAGCAGAAACAGAAGGAACAAAACCAGGGACAATTAGAAAGAGGGCAGCTCAAGGGCTGCAGCAAGAGTACAAGAAGCCAGACAAAAAAAATAGCAAAAGCAAGCAGGACTGGGAAACATCTGTAGAAGGCTGCACGGGAACAGGGCACAGCACACAGGGCTGGGAAAAATCTGTAGCAGGGCTGGAGCAAGCAGGAAGAGTACAGGGAAACAAACCAACCACATTTCCGGTAGACAAAGGAACAAACTTCAATGCATGGACAAGAAGCATCATCAAAATGCAGCTTATAAGCAAGCAAGCCCAGGGCAGAGTCACATGGCTAGGCTGTACAAGACTTATCACAGGTGTGTGAAAATTCCAGTCTCTCACAAGTCCTGGAGGAGAGAATCCAGTAGGAACAGCAGGACTATTCACATAGGAAGCAATAGGCAGCAAATTCCAGGTGTTATTGAATACTAGTCAGTGCATTATGGATCTTGAAGTCCATGTAAACAAATGTAGATGTTCAGTAGTAGGTAACATCAAAATGGTAAGCAAGTAGGAGTCACAAAGGATGAGTTCCAGGCTGTAGATAGTCTGTGTACAATATTTCCACAGAGGCATGACAGAATACCCCCTTTCACCATCTGTCTCAAAAAGAGAAATCAATCTTTAGGCTGAAGAAGGCTGAAGAGAAAATGCAACAGCAAGGCAATCCAACACCAACCTTGGTTGACAAGTTTACAGTCATGCCACAGGTGAATCATCCAATGAGCAAAGCATGTATTAATACCCATATGGGTTCTGATGTCTTCCCTTTTCAATGCTCCATTGACATGTGAAGAAGAGTCTAGAGCGTTGGTTTCCAGTGGAGTGAATTCATTAGTAAGCTGACCTGGAGTGGCACTAAGGGCAGTACTCTTTAGAACATTGGTTTCCTTTAGAGTACATTCTTCTTTGGAGAAAATAATAAGTAACAGCCAGATCTATAACACCATTAGCCATGAAGGATAGTTTTGTTTATGTAGCAGAATTTGCATTGATTGTGGTCTGAGGCTTGTAATGTATAGAGACATGGGAGATATGGTTAACTGGTGTTCTCAAGGTAAACATGAAAAGGTCAGACTTGTCTTCAGTTTTGGATGACTTCAGAGTATCAATTACAGAGTCAAGTCAGTAAAAACTGGTTTAACAGCTGAAAAGGTAGAAGTCCCCAAGCTAACTCTTAGGGTGATCTTCAGACAATGCTGTGATTTCTGCATTACCAGTAGTCGGCGGTGTATTCAAGGTATCAGTAATGGCTTCTTTGAAAAGCAATGCTACCACAAGCAGCTGATCTGCAACTCTGTTAACACTGGAAGGCTGTTCTCTGGGAAGAATCAGGACAGGAATCTCTTCAGAAGTTGCATTTGCATTCTTGTCTGAATTTGCAGCCCTAGTCTTTGAGTTGAAGAAGGTTTCTTGCAATAAAACACTCACTACAGTTATTATTGAAAGATCTTTGAATACCAGATTTGAATTTAAATCTTTAGTTTTGGTGGGAGACATGACATTCTTCAATATTTGCAGTTCTGTTTAAATTGATTGTTTCAGGAGTTTTTAATTTCAGGTACATAGTAGGTGGCATTTGTTTGGCTGGTTTAAAATCAGGATTAGACACCGGTACGGCAAGGAGATGTTCTTTACTTAGCTTGAGACAGGAAGCACAGTGGAAGTAAATAGCAAGTCGGAGATCAGTGATTAGGGATGCAAATGTGTCCAGTTCTAGGAGAAGGCTATCATTACTTATGGCATGCTGTTCAGTCTCAGATTGATGGTTCTCTTCATCATCTAAAACCTCCATCATTTGCTGTGGCACAGAAGAAACCTTAAGACTCTGAGAAGACCATTTCATTCTTTGTAGATGCTGGTGGTTCTTCATTTTCTTTAAAATTCATTAACTCATTTGAAAGAGGAACTGTCTCTTCATTGTCTGAAAATTCCATGATATAACTTTGAAGGCCAGGAGTATCCTCATCATCTGAAAAGTCTGGTATATGCGTTATTTGAGCAGTACTAGCTGCAGGTTTGTTTACTGCAGGATATGTACTATGGTTATCACTAGATTCAAAATCTTCATCACTGTTGCACAACTTGCCCTTTATCTCCATTAAACTGATTTCTCACTGTGCAGCTGTTTGAGTCTGCATTGGAACTCTGACTTTATTTGTTCTCTCAGAGGGGCTGAGACACTTCCTTCACATGACTCTGGTAAATTAGACACCTTTTGATTCAAAGGATGTATCAGAGATGTCGGTGAGTCATTCACCTGTTTAGGGATATTTTCTGAGGTACAACTCAGCTGTAAAAGAATCTGGAGAAGTGGCTGATTTATTAGAAAATGATCAGTATCTTGACCATAAGTACTAGGAGGGACAATCTAATCTAATGTAGTCTTTGGAGTGGCTTTATTTGTGGCACATGGAGGAACATAATTTTCTGTGAGCCAAAGCGGGTGAGCATATTCTTTTTTCAAGTTTTCAAATTGCTTTGCAGTAGTTTCTATCAGCTGCTTTGTTACAGCTTCTAACCTATAGATAAACAGAAAGTCTGGTTTTGTCAACAGTGAATTATGCGTTTGTGAAAAGAGCCTGTGTGTAAGATTAGTGGAGTATATCCAAACATATTCATCATAAAAGTCTTCTATCTGCCTTTTAATCTGCCAGAACTGCTCCTTTAGTGTGTATATTTGCATATTGTTTTCAAACCCACACAAGCTAGAAAAGGATTTAGCAGAGTGTTTAGGTGTTGAGACTGATGTACTACCATCCAGTTTTGGAAGAGCACAAGCTATTTGTGTTGAGCTAATTAGTTCCACAGTTTTTCTTGACCTCTTGTATACAGGGTCTATTGTGCTGACTTGAGACCTCTGAATGATTTGAAGGTTTTTATAAATGTCAGCACCACACTTAGAATTCTGAGGAGCTAGCCAAGATGGTCCAGAGCACAGGCCAGAAAACAAGGGAACCTCATGTGTGGATTTTTGGACAGTGTATTCTTTATTATAGTGGAGCCCTGGAAGTGAACATGGGATACACTAGCATGAGCAGTTCCAGGCAGCAGCAAGCCCAGGGTGGAGTCACATGGCTGGGCTGTACAAGATCACAGGTGTGTGGGATTCCAGTCTATCACCAATCCTGGAGGAGAGAATCCATTGCAGAAGAACAGCAGGACTATTCTAGTTGGAAACAATGGACAACAGATTCAAGGTCTTATTGAATACTAGGCAGTGCATTCTGGATCTTGGAGATCATAGAAACAAATGTAGGTTTTCAGTAGCACACAATATCGAAACTGAAAGCAAGGAGGAGTCAGAAAGGAATTCTGGATAAGTTTTGATGTTGATTTACAGGTTGCAGAGGGTCCCTGTACAGCGATCCCCAGAGGTGGAACAATAGAGTTGTGATTGTTTCACTTTGGACTTTAATTTGACTCTTTGGAGACAGGACTATATGTTCGGAGGGAGGGATGGGCCTGTTGTAGATAGAAAGGGTGGGCTTTCTATTTGTTCAAAATAAAAGAGGATATTTTGCTTAATTTGTGCTTCAATTGTTTATTTTAGTGGTTTAGTTTGCACTGCTGTCTTTTGATGTAGCCTGTTTATTTTTTTTTATTTTTTTAACTTGCTAAAAAAAAGTGTATGTCATTTACTTATACCCTGACTGTAGTACCCTCTGTAACTATATTGACCACTAGGGGATAATTGCAATTGCCTATTTTGCCTATAAAAACCTAAATACCCACAAACAACATCTTGTTCAGTAGAAGCTAATTCCTAACTAAAACAAGTTTACTTCGATCCATAGTTCTTCTCTTACCTGAGTAGATTCATCAACCTACCTCAGTCTTCTTACCGCAGGGTTATCCCAAGGTGGCATCTTAAGGGGGGTGGTTGTAGTAGTAGTAGAAACAGGTTAGCACGCTAACAGAGAAGACAGAAGGTGCCACTCCCACCAATGCAAACTCCAACTGCAGGATTAATCAAAGGGTTATCCATCACTGTCAACTAGATTGAAAGAAAACAGAGAGTTAGTGGGTCATATATTATATCATAACTTTAAAAAGAGTGAGACCAGACTACCACGATGACAGTATTTGACACACACCAAAGAAGACCTGATATGATCATAAAAACTAGCAATATCAATGTCTTCTGAGCAAAAGGAGGCTAGTATGAAACCTAAAGTTCGGAAATGACATTCTTGAGTCAGGAAAAGTTGCTCAGACTCAGGAGTGGTTGGACAAGGTTAGGTGTTTATGCAACACAAGGTGTTAATGATGATGTTGATGTGTGTGTTTCACCACTTCCACCCCAGCAAGTGTGTGATCCAAATATAGTGTAAAATTAAGTCACACCTCAATAATTCACATAGCCTGGGGAAAGAGGGTGAGGAGCTCGATGAATGGGTAGGGAAGAAGATTTGGGGAAATGTGTGACAAAGACAACCACTACACAAAAGAAACCATGACAAACATTTTTGGGGCAGTGAGCAGCCCACCATCGTCAATTGGCTGTGGAAGGAAACAATGATGGGATAAGTATGACCCTGTTCAGTTAAATGCATTGCAAACAATCCTTCTGCCCCAGAGAGACCAAAGATGATATATCTCCATTTCTGATGTCTTCAAGGTTTGAAAAATATAAATTATGGAAGATTGAAGTTAACCAAATGAGTTCTACAAATTAGGATTGTTAAAAGAAAAATTATGCTGTATTGCCAAATTGGGCAATGCATCTTCATTCTTCTCTGAATGTCCATCACTCTTGGGGGCCTGGCTGAACCAGTCCGGTAGGTAAGCTGAAGGAATGGACGAGGAAAAGGCCTAAGTATTGAAAAACTGTGCCTGTATGATAGAGTAAAGGAGAAGGACACAGGGACGGGGGAAGGCACCGGCATCCCGCTAAGGGGAAGGAGCCCTTTAATCTTTGAAAAGGGCAGGAGCCCTTTAAACGCGCACACCAGCATTTCATTAAGGGGCAGGAGCCCTTTAAATTTCTGGAAGCGCTCCCGCCTCGCGCTCTCCAGACACCACTCGGGGAAGGCACCGGCATCCCGCTAAGGGGCAGGAGCCCTTTAATCTTTGAAAAGGGCAGGAGCCCTTTAAACGCGCACACCGGCATTTCATTAAGGGGCAGGAGCCCTTTAAATTTCTGGAAGCGCTCCCGCCTCGTACCGGCTTAGATTGCTGTTCTGCCCCACTATCATTAGTAAGGCGATGGGTAAAAGAAAGATCACCACACTTGGGGCCGATGGAGCACATGCCATGCCCGTCCAATCATCAATAACTAGCTACTTATCTTCAGTTATTGGGGCCATTGAAACTGAAATTGTCCAAGTAGAAGAAAGAATTGGGGTGGCAAATAACTTGACTCAAAGAACCTCTTTAGAACCCACGACTTATATACAGTCTGCAGTCTCTTCAATTGTTCCCCGTAAATTCAATTCGCCTCTGCCTGAAGATGATGTTAATGCTTTGCATTCCTTACAGCCCTTTAATGCAGTTAACACCGAACATTTAGTTGATACTCCCCCTCCTCCAAAAAAAAAGGAAAGCTGGAGGATACCGCAAGTGTAATAAGTTACCTAAACATCCAACGAAGGCCAAGGAATCTACTTCTACACCATTGGATACCCCGGCCGACCCTTTTCCAAAGAAAACTCCATCATTTGGCGAACTAGGCTCAGACTGCAGGATTCTAAGAGACAATCATTTGACCAACTTAGACTCGATCCTCAAACCTCTTTTTTCGGCTATAGAGGAGAAGCTAGCACTACTTATTGATTCCAACTTTGAGCAGCTACAAGAAACTATTCTTAAATATCTGCCTCAGCAGTCCACTTTAAAAACAAGTACAAATTCCCCTTTCTCTACTCTGAAACTGGTGTGTGATCCCAATGCCTCTCAGCAGGCTAACCGTTTAATGAATTGCAACCAACTCCCGTCCCATCGCATACTTACCCGCGATTCCCATGATGATTCATTAACTGATTCTCTGCCTACTTTGGCTGGTGGTGCGACTGCCTTACTGAAGCCTGAAACTGCTTTTAAACCTAGATCTCCCACTAGTACAAAGGAGGTTTTACAGCTTCCTACGGATAGTTTGCCATATGTTTTAGTCTTAGCAAACGTTCCTCCTCTTGATTGTACCCAGAAGGAAGATACTCATGCGTTAATAAGGAAATGTGCACATTGGATGAGCCAAAAACTTAGACACCAAGATGATCTAAATAATAGAATAATTATGGCTAGAAGGGTGAAGTGGTTAGGTTTGTCTAAAAAAGTATATGAAGGCGATTGTACAGTGATCAATTTTGCAAATTCTCATTGTGTTAATCATTTGTTGGCGTCTCTACCATCGAGTCCAAAAGGGGAAGGTGGGATCAAAGTCTATCCATTAAGCTTCTTTTACAGGCTGCCTACTTCATCACTTCCTTCTACGAGGGTTTCCGATGGTCAAAATATTTCAACAAAGGCACCTTTACAGAACCATACACTTGACCTTGGGGGTACCCAAAATCACTCCTCCCTTGATGCAATTGATTGACAATTGGAGGGGTTGGGGCTCCCAAATGATTGTTCACAGGAATTAGAACTGATGGGAGTGCATACACTTTTGGAATCACCCATAGGGTCTGATGAGCTAGTTAGCTTTCCACATCTTATAACAGATACGGCCATAATTGAGGAGTCTGGGAAAATGCCCCAGCAAAGTAATGCACTGTTATCTTTAATTAGTTGGAATATTGCTGGGCTTCGTTCTAAAGCTGAAAATTTAGAATGGCTGGAGTTTATATCCACATTTGATATCATTTGTTTTCAAGAAACCTGGCTTATGGCACCCTTCCATTTAGACGGCTACTATTCCGTGTCTCAGTCAGCTACTCCATCCAGAGCAGGTAGAGCAAGTGGTGGTCTTCTGGTACTTGTGTCATTACTACTCCCAAAAATTGAGGTTTCATTGATTTGGTCTTCTGCTTTTTTCTTGGTAGTTTTATTATCAATATCTGGACGGAAAGACGCTCTACTTTAAAATTTTTACAATAACATCCCAAGTGTTGCCCTGCCAGGAAGTCTCGAAGAGCTTAAAGACTTGTTAGATTCTGTCGGGAAACTCCAGGACAGGGAATTTGATATGATCTGGGTTGGAGATTTTAATGTTCAGTTATGCAAGTATGAATTACCCTACTTATGTGGTGCTGCTATAGAAGGCAGAGAGTCTCTCACTCATGTCATTCACTCTAATCTAGGAAATGCTTTGAATACCCTTATTTATAAATTTGATCTTGCTTTTGCAAGGGATATGGCAAACAGTGGGATAAGAGAAATACCCACCTATACAGGGAGTACTAATGGTAGCATTATTGATTTTATTCTTATTAATTCCTCACTTTCACGTTCAATAGTGGATTTTAAAATGAAATCTCACTGTGCCAGCAACCATAACCCCTTGAGTATAAAAAGATCCTTTAAAACTAGAGTAATCTTACCTAGGATTGTATATAAAGGGAAAGAGGCTTTTAAAAGAAATTCCGGTCCTCGCATGAGGCGGGAGAGAGTAAACCCTAACACTTTCCATGCGAACCTTATAACTCAAAATAAGGCTGACATCAACACTTGCTTGTCCCTGCAATCCACTCCATTCCACCTTATAATTGCCTTTGAATCTTTAAGCTGCACTATTTCTGAGGCACTGACGTGCGCCCAATATTCCAAAGGCGTAAAACCCCAACGGTGGTTCAATTCGGCCTGTACGGCTGCCCATAGAGACCTAAAGTCAGCAATCAAAACTATTCCATGTAATCGTGATTTAGTTAAACAGGCCAGGGGCCGATACAAATCAGTCCTTGAAGAAAGAAAGAATGAAATATGCACTAGCGCTTGGGATCACCTTATGGCAGCGACGGAACTACGGGATCCCTCTCAATTTTGGAAGGTGGTTAATCACCCATATTTCTCAGGAAAGGTAAATAGGGACGACGACTGTCTGATACCAGAGGGGGTTTGGGTAGACCATTTTTCATCCGTATTTCAATCTGCAAATAATCCTAATGATGGAGGGGAGGCACGTGGCCTCCCATGTTCGGCTACTCTAATTCCAATTAAGAGCGGCATTTTACTTGAGGCACATGAGATCAGTGCAGCAATAACTAAAATGAAATTGAGGAAAGCCCCTGGCCCCGATGGGATACCTGTGGACTTATTTAAATCTCTACCTGATCTGTGGGTTCCATTAATCACCAATGTTCTGAACAGTGCTATTCAAAGTGCTATCCCCTCTTCATGGTTAATGGCAATAATTGTCCCGATCTTCAAAAAGGGCAAAAGGCTTGACCCTTTCTGCTATAGACCCATCTCTTTAATAGACTCCACGGCAAAGATACTGGGGAGTGTCATTCTGACCCGGCTCGAGGATTGGGTTGTAGGGACAAACATTTTATCGCCAATTCAATATGGGTTTAGGCCTGGATTAGGCACAGTGGATCAGGCCCTAAATTTACATCTTATCCTTAGTAAATATGTTATTGCCAAAAGGGAACCTATCCACTTAGCATTTATAGATCTGTCCAGTGCATTCGATATGGTGAATAGAGCAAAACTGTGGGATATAATGGATACAACGGGGATTGAGCAAGATTTGTTGAATTTGATCAAACGTTTATACTCTGACCTTTCTATTTTAATTCAGTTTGGACAGCATGGTGGAAGATCTCATCCCCTTGCTTCCAATCGAGGTGTTAGACAGGGTTGCACACTGGCACCTTTTTTGTTTCTACTGTACATAAATGGCTTGTATAATTGTCTGGTCCAAAACGGTAAGGATTTCCCAAGGATGAGCTTTAGACAAGTGCCAATTTTATTATATGCCGATGATGCCGTTTTAATTGCCCGCACGGCCAATGGTCTACAGACCCTCCTGGATCTTTTTTTAACACATACACGAGAGCTTGATTTGAAAGTCAATTTTAAAAAATCACACGTCATGACTTGCGGCCCTAAAAACACTTGCACCAAATGTTTTACAATGGGGGGGAACACCCTGATAAAGGTAAAAGACTTTTGCTATCTAGGTCTGTATCTAAGTTCTACTCTGTCTTGGAAATTCCATCTGAATTTTAAGTTCCAACAACTGGCAAGAAATGTTGAGGTAATCTTCCATTTTGCCCGTAGATTAGGGCACAGACCGGTCCCCCAGATCATCACACTCTATAACTCTAAATGTGTTTCGGCGGCGATTTACGGGGGTGGCCTTTGGGGACATACCAGTCCAAGTACTTTACAGCTTGCAGAGAATAAATTCCTTCACCGGTTACTTATGGTACCTAAGAACACTGCGAACATTTTATGCCATGAGGAACTGGGAATCTGCTACATTACAGACTTGATAGATATTGCCCCCCTTTTGCTATGGATAAAAGTATGGTTAGATCCGGCGGCTACACACGATTGCGTAAAAGACTGTATTTCACTAACAAACTGTAACAAAATTCCATGGTTAAATTTTGTTTACAATGGCTTCCGAAACTTGGACTTGGAGTATATGTATTTCAAACCAGAGCTCCTGCCGGCCAATGCGAAATAAATTGTTAAATCTCGACATAAAGAGCATGTTATGAATGTTAGATACCAAGTGGCAGAGAAATTGAGTTCTTTTAATTCATATATACAATTTTTATCATCGGACTTGTTAGAACCTTATTTTGTTTGGTTCCCGACCCCTTCTTTATACTCTTTACTCGTACTTTTTAGATGTAATATTATCCATTTTAGAGTAGCGTTCCCGATAAAATGCGTGTGGGAAAAAACACTACCGTCATGCCCTTGCGATAACTTTTCAAAACAAAGTACTTGCCACTTTATTTTATTCTGTACACTCTACTCTGTTCCCAGGAAAACCTTTTTACTACCCATTTTGCGTAACTTGCACACTTCTTCCTATAAAGAAGGATTGACTGGCATTCAAAGCCTCTCATCCAAACAAATGTGTATTTCTATTCTTAGTTTTATTAAATCTGCTATTACCATCAGGAACCGATATGAACTGGTAATGTGACTATTTGCTGAGAGAAACTAGACACTGTCTTATTACTATATTGTCTTATTATTATATATGATTTTATAAGTATTTATTATCTTATACCGTTTTAGTAAGCTTGGGCGGTAAGCTCAGATTTAATAGATTTGCTTTTGATGTATGGAATAGGTACTGTATTTTATAATTACTTTTATGCATGCATGTGTACATTTATGGCAAAATGCCGAATAAAGTTATTTTGACTGACTGACTGACACAGGGACGCAAGGTAAGCTTAATTTGGAGTCAGGAGGGTACTAAGAAGATTCAGAGGCAGAGCAAGAACATAAAGAGAAGTTTCACAGTTGAGCCATCAATGCAGCAAACACACTCAGCCGCATTTCCCAAATCAATACACCTCTTCGGTCCACAGAGCTGAGTGAGTACTAGGACTCATAATCTTCACCATCACCATGGTTTCTTTTTGAAGTCAATAACTTTCTCTTTCTAGCTGTTAAGGTAGTCCCTCCCTGAGTCCTTCCATCCTTCTCCCGAGTCTGAGTAACTGCGTCCCAGACCCAAACCGAGAGAGATAGATCTGTGTAGAGCACTGCAGTTGAAGAACAAACAGAGAAACAGAATTGGAGTATTTTGTGTAGATTTGTGTTTGGTAACTAAAGTGACCGGTCTGTTCTATGAGTAACCAGAAAAAAAGTTAATTTAGCTAAGTTTGAAAGGACAATCACTTTCAGGAAAACATGACCACCCATTACCCCTAAACATTGCAAATCATTGAAATCAAGTTTAAACATTTCTTGAACTCCCTCACTGACAGCCACCACATACATTAAGAATCATCCCTCACAATCACTCAATGTATCACCACTCATTGGTGCAATAGTAGTTACCTCTTTCAATATAAGCAAGGTGGTTGATACTAAATATTATAAATGATGTCAGCAACACATTGAAATTTGGAATTGGCACTAGCAGTCTTTTAATCAATCATCTTCTGAGGCAGCCCGGTGAGATGATGTGAAAAATAAAAAACGGATAGGCGATGGCATGTGAGGGAGGCAGACATTGTCTCAAATGTCCTAAGGGGAATAAAGGGTCTTCTTCACTGCACACAGTTCCAACTCCAATCTAGCCACATACATCACTAAAAGATGGTATGACAGCATTAAACCAACACAAGCAAAGTTCCACTCGCTACTTTTTTTTTTTTTTGCAATGGAAAAGTTAAACAAGAAATAATTAAAAAGCTCTCTGGTGGTATAGGCATACTCAGTCCAGGAAGTAGAGTTTGTCCTCAAACTCAGGTGGTTCATCCAGAATTTGATCAGGAAACCTACTTGATTCTTACCAATCATCCTCTTCCTCCTTCTGTGGAACAGTATAATCAGGTGGTATAAAATGCTGGTTCCTTTGTTCATAGTTAATCTTGCCACGTTTTGAGGGAAGAGACTTGTCCCTCTCACTGTCACAACTGTGCAAGCTGCACTGAACACATTCAGCAGACATGCTACCAACTGGACAAGCCAGATACTTTGCCAGCCTGCTGCATTCTGGCCATTGGTGCATCGTACTGTACCAATACACCTGGTGTTGGCTGCTGAGAAAATGGAATGTTCTCTTTGGAAGTTGAAGGCAGCACCCCATAACTGTGGAGATGGACTCTAAGTTCCAGCTGTTGTTCTAGTTCTGCTTTCTCAACAATCCACATCTTGTATTTTGAAACATACCCTTCAGGAAAAGGAATGAAAATGAGAAGAATTTTTTTAGTAACATTGATCAAGTACGGTGGCACAGATGTACTCTCTGGATGAGATAGTGTAATTTTGCAGCCTTTCATTACAAGTCAAGCAATATCTTAGGTTCTCAACCGAGGCAGTTGCTTCTGAGTTTTCGTTCGCACCTCTGAGTGCAAACTTTTCAGACACCTTCTTCAGCTCCTCCTTTAGCAGACGCAAAAACAGGATAGCTTGGTCCATCGTACTGTCCTCCTTGCTAACTTCCTGCATGAAAACCTCAAAAGGGAGCAGCATCTCTGTCAAGGATTTCACTAGGCTCCATTTGTCCACATCCATGGTCATAGCTTTCCCAATTGCATTCCCTCCTCTTTGAATGACAGTCATTGATCTGTCTGTACTGAATAAGCAAATGTGTCAATACACAAAAGGCTGAATTGCAGCATGTTGGCACCTCTTGTAACAGGGCTTTAATTGGTACTTTTTAACACAATGAATAATCACCAACCTCTTTTGGGCTTTAACAGAATTGCTGAAATTAGTGCAGAGTAATCTGCAGGTGTTTAGTATGTTGCTGTCTATGTCTTCTTTTTTTAGAAAGTCTTGAACAACTAGGTTGATGCAGTGAGCCATCACAGGACCCTGAAATAGCCACCATCTGCCATGGCCTTGACTATGTTACTGCCATTGTCCATGGCAACAAATTCAATTTGGAGACTTCTGTGTCACAGCCATCCAGACACCTTACTATCAAATGTGTCTAATATGTTTGCAGCTTTATGTGATTTCTCCAAAGGCGAACATGGCTACTGAAGCACACCCCCAAAAACTCTTTAAAACAATTCAGGGCCAAGACCTATAGGTAGCTTTTGCTTTACCCCCACAAGAGAAATCCAGTGTTCAGTGATGCACATGTAATTAGTAGTCTAACAACTGGTCCACATGTCTGTCATTAGGTACATAGTCTGGCCAACACTTTGCTGCAAAGCTTGTCCAACCAATTGCAGCACATTGCTTTACAGTGTTGGAACTGCAACTCCGGCAAAATAAATCTCACGTGGAACCTTCCATTTGGGGCAGTAGGCTGTCACAAAGTTGAAGAATCCCACTCCTTCCACAAAAAGAAAAAGGAAGGAAGACTAGCATTAATGTTTTGCCAGCTTCCCATATACAAACGCCATTGGGTGTCTGGGTTTGTAGGGCCCCTCCTGCATAAACATGCTCATAATAGTAACCTGGATGTTCATATTTTGTGTGGCCACTGACACAGGTGACTTGAGCTGTAGGTGGTAGTGGACTCAATGTGAGTCGTGGCGAAGTCACTGTGTGTCATGGTGTCTCCATCTGACTCTATTCCTGTGCCATTGTGAGATCACTGAGATGGGAGATTCTGATGCACTGCTGGGAACAGGGCTGTTTTGTGTGAGGATGCCACCCTATTCTTCCTCACCTTCCATTGTGCTTTGTCCAGTTGTAGCTGATGCTTCTCTGCTCTCCTCACCTTCACCACTGCAACCACGTTCAGTAATTTCTTTAAAGTGCTCCTCCCACTGGATTGCGTGATGTTTTTTCATATGGGTTGCCTGGTCTCCAGTACCATAAGTGACCCAGGCTTACCACAATGAAAGCTTTCTTCGCAAATGGTACTTTCTTACTGGGCCACTGCCAGTGCCTGAAGAAGAACTGGAGGTAGGTGGGTGTGTTGATTGCCCCTCTGTAGTGCATACTTCTACGGAGGTGGGGATTGGTGGAGGACTCTGCTGGGGCCTTACAAATATGGGAGCTGGCAGTGGTGCCTCTGCTACATGCTTCGGAGCAGGTTGGGCAGTAATGCTGGACTCCTCTGTGCCAGCTTCCACAATAACTGGCTCATTACCATCCTCTTCATCATAATACCCTTCCATGGTTCTAAGGCGTTCTGGAAGGTTTCTATTTTCCTTGCCACCCATGGTGTCTAACCGGTCAAGTGGTCAAGGTGGACAAGGAGATAACTGTGGTAGTCAGAGAGAGGTGCATGGGTAAATGGAAAAATCCTTAAAAACCAATGGCAGCATGGTGGTCCAGGAGAAATGGAATAATCATTAAAAAAATGATTTATGCTGCTTATGTGTCTACAGTGCATTGCAGCGAGTGTGTCCAGAAGGAAATTGAATTATTATACACCTATAGAAACTGAATGCTGTAGCACAACTGTGAACCTTTGCTGGATGGACAAATCAAAGCAAAATGCAAAATTAAATAAAGCTACATAAAAAAAAATTAAAATACAAACAAAACTGTAAAAAACTAAAATAAATATTTTAAAAAAAACAAGAAATTAGAAAATAAACATAAAATACATGAAAATAAGAAATTAAAATAAACAAAATTAAAATTGATGTGTAAAATAAAAAAATTAAATGTAATATTATGATGAACGAATGATTAATAATTGCTGATGTATGTATGCAAGGGTATAGCAAAGGTACACTGGCTGCATGCACAAAATGTCTGCCACCCAGAAGGTCAAACAACAAGGAGCAAGGAGACCTGGCAAACAAAGAACACATGCAAGCCTATGGCAAAGAGACACTGACTGAATGCACATAATGGCCACCACCCACATGGTGATATAACAGCAACAAGGATAAAGGAGAACAAAGAAAATATGCAAGCCTACGGCAAAGACACGCAGTCTTGATGCACAAAATGGTCTCCAGCCACACGGTTAAACAACAACTGCGAACAAGGAGGTATGGAGAACAAAGAAAATATGCAAGCCTATGGACATAAACTACACAAAATGGCCCACTGAATAGAGAACAAAGACAAATGGTGGACGATGATACACACACAAACACACACACACAGGCCATAAGGAGGCATGGTGGTAACACTGAAGAAAACACTAGCATTAATTCAGCAAAGCAAAACACAAAAATCGAGCTATAGAAATTCCACAACAGTACACATCCTCCTATCCCATCAAATATTTCCCCACAGCATATAAACTTTTTGCAAAAAAAAAAAGAAAAAGAAAATGCAACCAATGGCCAACATTTTTAGTTTGATCCAATGCTATTCCTGCCCTAAATTGAGTTTAAAAACATATTCCACTGAAATATTAATTTCATGCACCGATGACTATTAGAACTGGGCCTACTGGCTAGATGGCCCTTTGGAAATCTAAACCACATAGTAAAATAGTATTGCAACTGTTATAAACATGTAGAAAAGGTACTTAGCCATGCAACAATTTTCCTTTACAAAAGATAACAAAAATAAATACTGGTGCATGCCCATGTAAATAAGCAACATCCTTTTCCAATAGTTTTTTTAACTGACTTTTGTGATTTCAATTTAAACAAAGTCCTTAAATCCAAAGGTATTTCCAGGAGACAAAGAGAGTGATCCTTCCACCTCGAAATCCAAGTGGAAAGTGATCAGGAAATAGACAAAGCTCTGGGAGGAGCATGCTGGACAGGAACAGGAAATTGGAGTCTCTGCAGCTCTTCCTTCCAGTTTGAAAAAAAAAGAAAAAAGGCTTCTCATACCAAAAAGCAACTTGAAGGGTCCATTGGAGAAGACAGTCCACTCAAAAACCTCCTTTTGACTAGATTTTGATCTAACTCATGTAGAAAATCTAGTCCAGGTGCATTCACACTCGCAAGCGGGATTCGTGGGTGGAAGCAGTGTGGGAAAATGTGAAGTCTCCAGCGTGCAGATGGCAACAGCGCTAGCAAATGGAATGTCTTGCATGTGCTTGCTACCTGCCCTTAAGTATAGTGGCGCTCACGAGAGAGCACCAAAACCATATCCTGTGCAAATGAAATATGCTCTGAGCTGGAAGGTGGAATTTGTGAGCTCTGTGTACTCCGTGTAGCGTGATGTTCCTGAATTCCACAAACTCCACCTCCAGAGCAGAGTTCTACTCTCAGGCCTAGTTGTAATTCTCTGAAATCATTCCCATGTCAGCAGCCATTTTGAAACTGAGCAAGCAGACACTTTTTAGCGCATCTGACCTCAAAAAGTAAACTTACAAGGGGACGTGAATAGGTCAGTGAACCTTTAAGACGCAATTAAGACATCTTACCATAGCTCCAGTACATAATCAATAATCAATACACAATAGTCAAAAATCAGCAACCATCAATAACAGTAAAAATCAAAGGAGTCAGTAATTGTCATGCACCATGACCTTTTAGTCATGAATAACCATACCTTTTAGTAAAAGCTTGAATATTTATTTTCCTATATTAACAATACTAAGGTCATGTAGATTAATCTCAAAATCAAATGAAACACATACAGAAACAGTACTGGCTGCCCAAAGCGGCAGAAGAAACATAATCTAATCAAAGCTTGAACTACAAAACATTCTAAGGTTACAGTGCAAATTAATAACAGAGTCAACTGCGTCAAAGTAATCACGTACATTAAGTTTAGCAGAGAAATTCATCAAGCATTAATCCCTATTAGCGTAATTTTCATTGGTGAGGATCCTTAACTAACACCAGATAGTCAATATTTGTCCTCAGGACATCAGTTGATCAGCAAGGCCTCAGGATTCAGCATCAAAGTTCAGAAAACACAAAGGGGGTCATTCCGACTCCGGCGACCGCCAAAAGGCTGCCTGCCGGCCCAGCGGGAAAGACCCAGCAACGATGAAGCCGGCTCCGAATGGAGCCGGCGGAGTTGCTGGGGTGCGACGGGTGCAGTGGCACCCGTCGCGATTTTCAGTGACTGCAAAGCAGAAACTGAAAATCATTATGGGGCCCTGTTACGGGGCCCCTGCACTGCCCATGCCAGTGGCATGGGCAGTGCAGGGGCCCCCAGGGGCCCCATGACACCCGTTCCCGCCATCCTGTTCCTGGCGGAAGAAACCGCCAGGAACAGGGTGGCGGGAAGGGGGTCGGAATCCCCATGGCGGCGCTGCAAGCAGCGCCGCCATGGCGGATCCCCTGGGCTAGGGAAAAACCGGCGGGAAACCGCCGGTTCCCCTTTTCTGACCGCGGCTTTACCGCCGCGGTCAGAATGGCCCAGGAAGCACCGCCAGCCTGTTGGCGGTGCTTCCGCGGTCGCGACCGCCAGGGTCAGAATGACCCCCAAAGTCTTTAGGCAACTCGAAAGAATAGAGGTAAACCATCCAGAAGAATAGAGACAAATGGCAAGTCTTTTCCCTGTGCAGTGCTGTTAAATTAAAACTCCTAAAACTACTCCCCAAATCCCTATTGGTCAGTTAATCGCATGCTCATACTTTGTCCAATAAAACTAATACCCCAAATCTATGAATTCTACTATTACTCCATTCACATGTAATTAATTGCTTTGTCCTGCAACGTCCTCATCCTCTGGCTTGTCAGTTAACAATATTGTTGCAGATTCCACTCCAGTCAGTATCTCCAGTGTTCTTCTCCTGAGAAAGTCAGTTTCACACGCATTACACACAAAGTGTTACATTGACAAGAACAGCATCTTCTAGCAGTCGGTTCTCATGAGAAACAGTTCTCAGCTACGAGCCGTTTATTAAGCTTTAAGTAATACAGCTTTGACATGAGGCCTGGCAAACTAGGCCAAGACATTCGTTAAGTTAAGGCCTACAATTAATAAAGCTAAAGCATAATGCATAATCCTTAATATGACATACTACTACATTAGTCAAACATATATTCAACGTTTCATAATATAAATTCACTAGTAAGTACACTTTGTGAACATTGGCTGCCACCTTTCGTAGCCACATTTTCAAACGTGTGCATTATTTTCTATGTTATTATATTTTCTACACAAACTTAATATTCAGAATACATGAACACTCATTCATAATTTTTTTAATACACCTGCGCTAGCACACTTGCTGCTATACCTTGAAGTATATGGTTCAGTGCTTGGGCTGTCATTTTCTTATGCTTCACGTTTGCTACAAATGAACCTTTACTCATCCTGGGTATCTATTCAGCTCAAGTGTATACTTTGTTTTTTGACAGGACAAACCATGGTAACAGAGATAGTTCTGTGTACTTTTCTTTCGGCATTATATTCATTGAAGCACCCCTATCATTAATGAAAGTTATTGAATTTCCATACAATTTCAGTGTCATATTTGAACTGTGTGTGTATGATTTTGTTACTTTGACAAGCCAACTTTTCTTTGACTTACCTTTCAGAAGCAACTAGTCTGACATGTCCATGTTTTTCAGAGGTAGGCACTGACATGGCACAATCACTTTCTTTACTTCCATGTAACCACTCAATACTGGGGGAGAAAAATGTTTGATAATGATTTAGATGACGATCGATGTCGTTTAGTATCTATTTGCCTCAGCTGATGTTGCCACTTGGCCATGTGGGCATATGGCGAACATTACTTCTGAAAAGTGCTAGTAGCCATTTTGTCTTTACGCTATGAGGCACTTACTTTTTTCTTCATTCTACACATCATCACAAAATGGTTCTCTTTACCACAGCCTTTGCATATCTGACCAATGACGGGACATATTCCTTCATGAGGAAATGCAAGTTCAGATCTGAAAAACAACTTTTTGCATGCAGAAATCAGTTTCTGTCCTTTAGGACCACTGCCTGCTCGGAAAATAAATTCACAGTGCCATTCACAACGGGGAAGGGGTCCCATGGGGACTCCTTCCCTTTTGCGAATGGGTTACCACCCATTTGAAAAGGTTGCAAAATGCGATTGGTTTGCGACCACGCTCGCGGTCACAAACCAATCCTACATTACACTGCGACTCGCAATTAGGAAAGGAACACCCCTTCCTAATTGTGAGTCGCAAACCCGTTTTGGGATTCGGTAACCAGGTTACTGAATCGCAAAACGGGGTTTGTGCATTGCGATGTGCTTTTTGCACGTCACAAACAGCTAAATTTGCTGTTTGCGACATGCAAAAAGCTTGCTACATGTGGCCCTTAGTCTTCTGTTTTGAATATTTTTTCACTCTCATGACTGACATGCTCTAGGCACCTCCATATCAGCAGCTTCTCTGTCAGCCTGTTCCTCAGCTCTGGCAGCCATCAACACTCACTCCAGACTAAGAGTTTCTCTCAGCATTTGCCATCTGAATAAATCAGACACATCCATCGATCACTCTAAATCGCATAGCGTCTTCTTCATTAAATTCATTGAACTTGGAGTGTTTGATGAGTGTGTTGAATCTTTCCACAAATTCATCAATTGTTTCACCTGCTCTTTGACACTCTTGGCAGAAAGGATATTAGTCATATTCGACCTGTTGTGCTAGAATAAACTTGAGATTCGATGCATTCTTAATCTGACAGAATGTGATATCTTCAGAAGTTTTGAGCATTTTCTTCATGACTTCTTTCACACCATCACCAGCAAGATTCTTGAGATATTTGATAATCTTCCTGTTATCAGTCTCCTCAAGCACATAAATGAAATCTCCAAACGTCTCTATGCATGCAGTCCATATATTGCCAATGTTTTGCTTTTTTGGAGGGGTAAATGATGATGGTTTAAGTTAGGAGGCAGCATTATAAACCAATATGGAACTTACTGATGCCAGGATGGGAGCTTTTCCTGGCTCTGACTGGAAATCAGGATCAGTTTCATTTATGCCTCATCGTCCTTAAGGGGCTTCATTGGCAGAACGGCCTGCTGCCAATATTCTGGCCTCTGTAAATATGGACCACTTGCTTAGCACAACCCTTGTGTGCTTCTTGGGCCAGCGTCGCCATGATGCAGCATCTCTTTAGCGGGCTCAGTAACACATTTACTTTATTCTTTTTATATTTCAGTTTGTATTGTTTTACACCTGGTTGGTCCACCTTCAGAGCTATTTGTTATGCAATAGTTGTCTAACTGCACTTTATAAACCTGGAGAAATCTGCCTATAGCGTTAATGCTCCGTATATTGTGCCACTTTTATTTTACGTTGCAGCACAGTACCTTTCTGTAGCATCTTGGTTGTAGTTTCTTGACCAACAATGTGTGGACTTTTCCATGAAGCTCTCTTTTTATTCACTCACTTCACATCGGCTAGAGTTGCGCTTCGACTCCACATACGGCAACTGCCTGCTTGGCACTTCGATGCAGGCACATGCGGCATAGTCAAACAGCCTGGTACCCACTGAATGACTGGACCACACATGAAGCTGTAAATCACATGCCTTTATTCCTCTGCATATATCTGTGAATTCCAACATTCTAAAGCAAGCTTTCATACATTTTATTCTAGCGATCACGTCATGCAATGTTACTAAGTCCTCAGAGAGCCAGAAAAATTCTATTCGAAATCATTCACGACACTGCACATCTTATGTATGAAAACAGTCCTAAAACATTAGGCAGAAGTACCCAATTCCTGTGTATCTTTGTTGTTGGATGTAGAACTATTTTTGCAACATGGAAGAAATCTGCCAAATTGAGGAAGAAGAAATGAAATACAGTTTGATCAGTTATATTGTTTATTCCTTATCCTTTTCCTGCTCTCAGTGTAGGTGCATAAATCTGAAACCTAAATAAAAGTATGAGAATTGCAATATTTTTCAGCATGATACTAACAAATGTCAAACTCTCCTTTAAAACCTGTACTGTATAATACTTGCTTGCAGTCTCTGTGCAGTGGTCCATAGCCTATTGAATGGATTTTGTGATATAAAACAAAAAAACAAAATAAAAATGTGCAATAACATTTTGGTAGCTGTTCAATGAGGTAGTTTTTAGGATGTGGTAAGTTTGTGTGGAAAAGGGAAAGAGGAAAGCTGAATGCATGTGGGATTCTAAGAAGGTGCACTAGCTTAGCCATCACCCTCACATTGAATTTGATTAACAGAATGCCCTGTCCCATATTTCGGATCTAGTGTTCCATAAGTTCATGATCTTTTGCAAAACTGCTGCTGCCTTGTGAAGGATATTTTGTTACTATTTTCTACAAGGCATTAAACATCAAATAGTGATTTACGCACTAAGGGCCAGATGTAGGTACAAAAAAATTAGCGACTCGCAATTTGCGAGCATATGCGACTCGCAAATTGCATGTCGCTAATAGGAATGCAGGTACAATGTCCGTGTACAAATTGCGACTCGCACCCGGAGTCGCAACGCAGATAGCGAGTCCGGTGTCTGCGAGGTCGCTGTTTGCGACCGCGCAAAAAACGAACTCGCAATTTGCGAGTGGGTGTCGCAAATTGCGAGTTCCATGTAAATTGATTGCAGGTGCTGCAGAACACTCCAGAAACCACTCTGGAAACACTTCCTGGCACATGATGATGACATCACAGCCAGGAAGTTTACTAATACACCTGGGAGGAGGGAGGACCACACCCATTTTAAACTGCTGAACAGCCAACAGGAGGAACAGCAGCTACAATGGCAGAAACACCAAGAAAGAGAAAACTTAAATTTTCTGAGAAGGAGCTGGAGGTGCTGACAGAAGAATGCTGTCAGCACTATGATGATCTCTTTGGAAAGGCAGCCCTCAATGTGCCAGACTCAACCAAAAAACAACTCTGGCTGGAAATTCAAGAAAAAGTTAACTCCCTGGGGGTCAGACACAGGAGTGTGGATGAGATCAAGAAGAGGTGGTATGACCTCCGCTCCCGGACCAAGGAGAGGGTGGCAGAAAGGCTCTGGGAGATGAGAGGCACAGGAGGGGGACCATCATCCGTACCACCACCCACACCCCTGGAGGAAAGGGTGGAGGAGACCCTGGAGCAGGAGGCAGTGACAGGATTTGGAGATCTGGACACCTCTGAGCCCACTACATCAACCGGTGAGTACCATGTGATATGCCTGTACCCCCATCAATGCCATACCCCCACCCACCATGTACACAGGGGCATGCACAACCAAGATAGCTCCATTTCAGGGTAGCAAACACCAGAATGATGCATTATGGGCAATGTAGTCAAGTAGGCAGTAAATAGGAAAATGTTTATTAGGAAGTGTGCACCAGATAGTAGACACTGACAGTCTGTTCCCCATGTCCCACAGGTCTCCCACAAGACACCACCACAAGCCACAGCAGCCAGCCCCATGAGGAAAGCACAGGAGCTGCCACCACTCCCACCTGCACCACCAACACCATCCCCTTGATGTCAACACCTGCTCCAACAGTGGTTCCGGAGGCTGCACCAGCAATAGCCAGGAGTGCCACAGTAGAGCTCACAGGGCATACACCGATGCGCAGGCGACGCAGGTTCAGGAGAGCAGGGCTGCAGGCTGAGTCCGGGCGTCCATCCACCACCATCACCGAGGCACAGCTGCTCCGTGGTCAGCGCCTGCAGAACAATATGTTAGGGAGAATTAGTGGGGTTCTGCACCGCTTTGTGAGGAGCAATGAGGCCAGCATGCAGCAGCTCCATTCCCAATTGGACGTCATTGGCACAAACACTGGGGACCTAGCCCTGTCCATGCGGGAACTGGTGGCAGGACTACTGTCACAGAGCGAGGGTGGGCGGCGCAGGGACCGTCAGCTGCTCCAGAGGCTGGACAGGATGGCCACATCAATTGGCAGACTGGCAGTCAACACCACTGGCCTGTTGAGAAGGACAGTTGGCCTCCAAGTTGAAATGGGCCACTTTGCAGGGGATGTGGCTAGAGGCCTGGGCCGGATCACACATGTGATCGATTTAATGGAGGCACGGCATGTGTCCAGGGGCACAGGGGACACCCCCCAGGACAGCGAAGAGGGCTCCACTGTGAGCAGTGTCTGGCCCTTAGTGATTTATTTACAAGCTTCTTGGGCCACCATACATCATTTTTTTATGCTACTGTGGCAAAATATAGTTCCCAATCCCACGCCATATTTGCAAACTGGAGAAATGCCACCATTGCCCCAGTTTGTAAACCCTTGTGCACATTATACCATTCTAGCATCATTTGTTAATGCCTGCCTAGGGCAGGTGTTAAACTGACACTGGGCTCTTTTCAATGGGCTTTCCCACAGCTTTGCTGGACTAAGGTCAAAATTTGATGCTAGTCCATCAAAGCGCCACAACTGCATTCAAACTTTTGATGCAGTTGTGCTTAACGAGTGCCATGGTGTGCTGCATTATGAATACAGTACTACCATTGTGTTGTTCGGGGTGCAGGCGACGCAAGGAAATTGGCGCATCAGATTCCATGCACCAATTCCTTTTAAATGAGGCTCATATTTTTCCTGGAAGCCACAACATTTCTATAAATTTGCTACAATTTACAATCACCATTGACATGAAGAAATCTTTATCTTCTAGCGTCCTTTAAGTGCTCACATATTTGAATTTCCTTCCTAGTTGTCAGTTCTAAATGGCTAATTTTTTAGATCATCATGAAACTCATTGTCAGCGCACTGATCTACTGCTCCTATGTTGTCCGTGAGAAAGTCTTGGGCATGTTTTTCAACAGAAAAACACTACTTGCAGCCTATCATCAAGTTTTAAGTTTTGGATTATCTGTCAAATGCTCATTTTTCAAAACTGCTTCAATGTAAAAAAAAAACTGTACACAATAAAATTCAATTCATTGAATGAGAAACGTGGGAATAATTCTTTGCATCGCTAAATAGAAATTGCCCAATCAGTGAATAGCAAATGGACCAATATTTACAGAGGAACTAATGAATAGATGGCTAAATTTTGACCCTAGTTCATAAAAACTCTCAGCCGTATCTAGGAGTCAATCACAGCGGCGATGCTCACCTTTAAGTATCTGGCTATTTAATAGAGTAATTCTTTGCATTGCTAGTATCCACCAGCCAGTTAATGTGCTTCTGAGTTACAGTAACTACATTCGCTAGTACATTAGTGGAGTAATAAATCATCGTAAATTATTCAGCCAGATGCTGAAGCGATACTGTGAAGAATATAATCACCAGGTAATAAATTGATGGGTCATAAAAATATAAACCATTAATCATATAAATTTACGTTTGTAACTAAATCAAATATTTACTACTACAACATTTCGAGTTGGATATTTTTGCACACAAAGCAGGAGAAGGCAGGTGGGATTTGGCCACGACCCCTCCACACATCTTTCTTGGCCGGTCCACAGTCTATATGAAAGCTGCTCCTCCTCCTGGATTTTTCAAGTGGCACTGACTCTCTAACGCGTTCACTCAGAATACTATCTTGAAACCAAATACCTGCAAGCTCCACTCATTCTCAAGAGAAGGCACACCAACCTGCTGTGCTTGAGCAGTTTCTCTGGGCAGTCCCACCTGCAGTGATGGTATAGGTACTTATGCTGAGTTGTCTTCTAGAGTGTCGAACACATTTACATAAATGTGGCAATCTGACTGAGCACCATCAGTGTAAGGGACTCTCCTTTAGATGCCTTTACTATGAATTCGTCTTGTGCAGCTTTCCAGAAATTCTGGTGTGAATCGGTCCTTTGGGAGCAAGGCTACATGAGGCTCAGATCATACTCAAGACCCTCAGATGCATTCCGATGCAATTATTCATTATTATGGCCGCACTCCAAAACAGAAGTTCAATTTCATAACCATTTTGTTTAGGCGCCGCTTGCTCTGAAAATGAGACAATTTTTCGACCACTTTGAAATGAGAAGCACCTATAAAACGATCAATACAATCTTCACATTCTTTAGCTACTCCAGTGGTGACCAACATTGCCTTAGATGGGCTGGTCTCTCATCAAATCTCATTTAGTTATGTGAAGGATTGCCATTGACTCCCTTTACATACACATTTATCTCACGTGGACTCTGAAGAGATGGCACTGATTGAATATTCCTGGTTCGGTGAGCTACATCTCCACTTTATGGCCTCTATTTATTAATTGTCTGTTTACAAACGTTTAGTTTGCCAATTCCGGTATATTATTTTTCACTTCCATGAGATGGTGGTCACCACAAACAAATGAATAAATCCCATGCAGATTTCCATACGCAAGAATTTACATCATGTCGGGGCAATTACAACTGTGGCAGCAGCTTTAGGAGGGAAAATCCCACTGACAGGATAAACGCGAGGTTATGGCACATGCATAAAATAAATATGAAAATGATTCCACATGACCCAAACACAGCCCTTAAGTTAGGATATTCAAATTAGTGCTCCGGGAGACACAGCGGAGGCTTGAGCAATATCGGAAAGATGAACTTGCACATCAATATGCAAAAATTAAAGCGCGGGTTTTATGAATGGTGCCCTCAATCTTAATCTGCCAGTCACAGTTTGACCTTTCAGTGACAGAGGTCAGTCTAAGAATGGCTCAGTTCCCTCTTCAGATTCTGCTTATCAGGGATCAAATACAAAGTATCTATCATTTTGATGACACAAAGCCGTCTGAAACCTTAGCCTCCAGGCTCACTGCTGCACATAGCAAAGATAATTCGTTTAACCCAAAGGTGACTCGGAAGGTTGCGCATTTGCAGGACAGAATCTGACCAATTATGTTCAAGTAGGAAGTTGACACTATTAAACAGAATTCATGTTCTTTGCATAAAAATTGTAATTGTTTAATCGTAATATTGATCAATGTTGAATTGTTCACTGTTTCAGAATATTAAAATGTCGCAAGAAGTCAATACTAGTGTTATTGTTCTCCTACTCCTCTTTCTTCTTTAAAAAAAAAAAAAAAAGATCGGAGCTTTAAAAAAAGGCCATGAGTAGGAAAGCGTTCAGTGCAAGCCCATGTGGTGAACCTTGGGTAAGCAGTGATATTTTTTGCTCATAATCTTTGAAAGTTTTCCAGTTGATTACAACAAGGTACGACATGGCCGCCAGGGACTAACATAATATGAAAGGAGACCAGTTGGCACAAAGCAAGTACATATAGTAAGGAAGTAAAGGTTTCATAGTCATTAGATAGGCACACAAAAGGGTCGTCCACAGCATTGAATGTTGCAAAGCAAAAAACAAGAACAGTGAAACAACAAAATACAATTATTCCTGGTCGAGTTTTTTTTTGATGGAGTTTGAAGATCTGGACAATGTTGCGCATTAGTACATAGATGGTCATTATTATTAGTGAGTGAGAGTGGGGGCTAGTGTAGGCTCCGGTGACAGATCAGTCAAAGTGCTGTAAAGCTCGCAACCTCGGAGAATTGAAAAATGTAAAGTCAAACCAAGTCAGACAGTGGATCAGTGGGTGCCAAACAAATTGGAAATTTTGCCTTGTAGTGTGTTAGATTTCGAGAGGGTTGTTCAATTGCCAGCACGTGCCACAGACGAGCGAGCCATTGAGCAATTGAAGGGCCAGTTTTCTTTTTACATGTCAATGCCATAAGCTGCCGCACAGCATGGAGCATGTGCCTAATGACCGTCCAGTCAGCGTGTGTCATTGATTCAAATGTAAGGGGCCTCACACTTAGGACAACAATAATGTAAGAGGGAGGAAGCGTCTATCCTATGGTGGCTTTAATGTGTCCCATGATTTCTTTTTTGTAGGTAGCAATAAAGCTACATGACCAGCATATATGACAAAAATCCCCCACTGCCAAGCTGCATCACCAGCAGAGGGAAGATGTGGTAGGGTACATAGTGAAGATGGAGGACGGTGTATAACACCATTGGAACATGAGCCTGTACACCATCTCCATAAGGGATACTCTTTCATAAGTTGTGGGTCTGTCTTGCCAGCAGGTGTCCCATTGCTTGGGTGAGATACCATATGTAGTGGTAACCTGCAAGCACGATTGGTAGGGATAGGTACTAAGGGATGTGAAATGCTGTAGTGTGTGATATGTATTAGCTATAAGTCCATGTAAGTACCCTTGATCCATCGAAAGCTCTTACCAGTTTTTTGAAGGGAGTATAAGGGCTAATCACACCAGGATAGTTGGAGGGATGTAAAACCCAATGCTATCCATTTCATGACGGTGGAAATCAGTTTTCCATTGATTAGAGGACTTTGGAGAGTCCTACAAAGGAGCAGCGTAGCATCTGACACTCTCCCACCCCCTAGCTGGAAAAGGACAAAGGTAGCAGCGAGGGGGTAAAATCAGGATTACACACAATAGGCGTGTTAGGGAGGGGAAGGTAGTGAGCCCTCTCCTAGTCGCCAACCTTTCCCATATGTCGAATACTGTCTTGGTGGGAGTAGTCAAGTAAGCACTGTGTGGTCTGGCTTGTTTGTGTAACTAGGCTAAACCCCATAGGGACCACCACTCAATCCATGTTAAACAATTACTTGTCACTCTCACGCACCACCCATTCCGAGATGTATCTTAGTTGGGCGGTCCTGTAATGTTCAATAAGGTTAGGGCAGGACAGTCCATCCCTGTCCCATGGCCCCACCAATAGGGAGTTAGAGACCCTTGGCCATTTCGCATTCCAAATAAAGGAACAGATATCATCCTGCAAGCGAAGGATATCTTCCTGGGGAATCAGAGTAGGCAGAGTCTGGAAAATTTACAAAGTCCATGGGAGGACCTTTATTTTTACAACATTAATGTGGCCCAGCCAAGAGATGTGAAGGAGCTTCCACTACCTGAGATCTGCCACAATGGACCTCCAATGTTGCGGCAAATTTGCCTGCTTCCAAGAAGACATTTCAGATCTCAGGTTAAGACCCAGATACCTAATTACACTAGAGAACCACTGGAATGGTGCTACGTCTTGTGGAGCAGGGTGTTCCTGCTGTTGTATAGTCAGGATTGCGCCAAGGATTTGTCGTGAGCACCAGCTGACTGAGGGGGCGGGGACCAAGGCCCCTTTAATCTTCAACGCACGCCCGCTTCGCGGGTCACGCCAAGGATTTGCCGTGAGCACCAGCTGACTGAGGGGGCGGGGACCAAGGCCCCTGTAATCTTCGAGACGCGCCCGCTTCGCGGGTCGCGCCAAGGATTTGCCGTGAGCACCAGCTCACTGAGGGGGCGGGGACCAAGGCCCCTTTAATCTTCAATGCGTGCCCGTCAGCCCCGGAAGGGACTGGGCTGGGCACTCTCTTTTATTTTCCTTTGGCGGCGACTGGTGTTCCTAGAGGCCTGAGGAATTTACCTGCTGTATTCTCTAGAACATTGTCTGACTTGTTTGCGAACATCAGTGACTGTCTGAGGATGGGCTGGGCCCCCCCTCTGGGTCCCAAGGTACGGCTGGGGGCACTTTGATACACCTGTGTTTACTTCTTCTTTTTGTGCCCATTTTGGTGCTGAGTCTTTATCCACTTAGAATGGGAAAACGCAAGGTGAGACCCAGTCCAGACTCAGGCCCTGTTAAAACCAAAATTCTTAAATCTAATAGAGTCACACAACCCCACACCAATTGCGTGTCTAGAGAAATTGGCAATTTAATAGAAGAAGTGGAGTTAATCCTCAATGATAAAGAGAGTAATGCTCGAAAGAGGCTGAAACCAGGAACTTTACTGCCGTTTTGAACATCTGGACCCAATCCTTCTATTGATGTCCAGCCCTCGAGAATTCCAGCTCAAGCCCTTGCCCCCACAAGCCCGCTTTGTATGGTTAACTCTTCATCTTTACCTGTTTCTGTGTCTAATTTGGAAGCCATAGCCACTGACTCTATTCTCCATGGGATTACCTGTTCAAATCGTTTTTCTGTTTTGGACCATTTAGATCTGGCCACTGCTAAACAGACTCCTCCGATCCCTGTGCTTTCCAACTGTGATCCCTTTAGAGAAGATCTTCCAGCACTAGTCTCTAGCTTAAAGTGTGAATTAGGGGAGTTGAAGTGCTTAATGCTCGAAGTTCTTAAGCTTCTTAAAAAACCTGAACCAACTCCTCTGTGTGCTCTGAACCTAGCACCATTGCAATGCAATTATCCCACGTTTTCTGTTCCTTTGCCAGCAGATTCATCGACAACTTGGGAGGCTGCTCAGAGCTCCAGTTACAAGCCTCATTATGGTAAACATACTGCTCCACTTTTGGCAAAACCCACACTCTCTCCTTCCATTATCGATCGGAAACCGGATTTTACATCAGTCTCTGGCCATTCCACCTTCATGTCCAATCGAAATTGCATTTATATGTGCAATGTCCCCCCTCTCACACCTCAATCGAGGGAAGATACATTTTCTTTAATCAACAAGGCTTCGCATTGGATCCGTCATGTTAGAGGTTGTGGCTCAATTATCCATGCAGATATTGTATCTGCCTCACAGTTGTGTGGTCGTTCCAGCGGGCAGGATATTATTAAACTCAATCTTGCAAGCCCCTCCTTCGTCACGGACCTCCTGCAGATGGAAGCACGTAACCTTACTAGGAAGGAACTTGATACATTTTTTAGTGACAGTATGCCCGCTTTGGGAAATATGAGTTTGTCCACTCGACCAAGTATGGATAAGCCGATTCAATCAAATGCAACTGGCCTTGTTGCTTCTTTTGGCCTGCCGTCTACTTCTGTTGTTGAGCCTGACAGGTTCCTTGTTTCGAAATGTGTTAGAGCATGTGATCCTGTGCTTCAGGGGATACTTCTGATGTTGATTGACTATGTTCTTCCATTCTTTGTAAATCCTGTGTCGGTCTTGACTCCCAGACCTTGCCCCTCCAAAGAACCTTGCCAAGTCCGGGAGCCCACATCCTATGGGATCCCCCTATTGCTTCTATTGTGAATTCCAACCCAGCACTGGACGTTGATTTTTGTGAAGACACTTGCAGTACTATACATGTCACAGGGAAATTTTTGTCCTGGAATGTGGCTGGTATTAAGAGCAAACAAGCTGATCCAGAGTGGGGGACTTATATTGAACCCTTGTGTATTTGCATGTTCCAGGAAACGTGGGCCCCGGAAAGTGTGTATAGGCAAGGTTTCTGCTCCTTCACTAGAACTGCTATGCAGTCTCCTATGGTTAGGGCAATAGGGGGTTTATGCACTTGGGTAAAGATGATTGAGGTGGGCAAAGTAAAGGAGATCTCTGTAGATTTCTGTGATATTTTGGCAATAGTAATAATGCCAAACTCAGGTACTCCGGTCTTATGTATTAATATCTACAATAGACCAGGCCCTTCCAATCACCGGTCTGCTACTATAGATCTCCTGCATAATCTCATATCTGACTTCTGTTCGAAATATCGCATTATTATTGTAGGTGACCTTAACGAGCAAATAGTCAGATTAAGAGCACAGGACTTAGATATATTGATTTTGAAGCCTAACAGCACCTTGAATTCAGCGAGACTGGCAACAATTGTTGTCAAAGAGGTAGCAGAGCAGTGACATTCTAATAGCAAGGTAAGTCCTTGTAGCGTTTTATTCCTTACTTTTCTGCTCTGTCTTTTCTTTTTGGTTTCCTTCTGTCTTTCAAAACTATACTTACAATCTGCTCTTTTGACATCGCATTTTGTTCAATTGGTAGATGAATTGGTTGTTCTTATGATGACTTGTTATGGCTTGTTTTGTCTCTTCCAATATACTATTTAAAACTTAAAAAAGACGATGTGGCAAACCTCAAGCAAGCAGTGACATTCTGATAGCGACATACTTTTGGAGAGTTACAGGAGTAAAGTCAGGAAGATAGTCTCACAGCAGGCCGGAACCGTATGTTGGAAATGTAATTAGTATATTCGATTTATTCAACTACAGTGTACCATCAACTTCTGCAAGTGTAGTTTTATAGTTTTTGTATAAAACTTACATGTGGGGCATTGAAATGTTTCTCCACGAAGGCAGCACTCTTGCAGCTGTGCGGTTGAAAGAGTATTGTCTTCGCTTTGAGCCTGTCTGGGAAGTTTTTCCATGTTGTGCCAGAATAAATCCAAAACTTTGTCCCATATTATATGCTTTTGTTGCAGTCTGCAATAAATACGAGAGACTATTATTTCTATTCTTTCTGAGACGGAGATCATATCTTGAGCAAAAGCTGTAAATTAATGTTTTAACTACACAGATGTGCAACTAGTTAGTGGTGCACTAAAGTTTATTTTAAAAAAAAAGCTTCAGAAAAATGTATAATTTGCTGGGGCCCAAGAATATAATTCCATCCCATGCCAAAGTCTAAGTTTACACAAGTGACCTTTAAAATGATGTCAAGCTGAGTTGTTGCGATTGAAACTTTATCGGTTGACTTTAATATTAATCTTGAGATAATGTGCGCCAAATGTTTTAGTTCAATTCTATCTTGTCAAAGTATTGTTCTTACATGGCAGATTTTAAATGTTTCAATCATAGTTGTATTTATTTGTTTAATTAACCAAAGAGTGTGTACAATTTGCGAGTCTGGCTTTTGTGTAATTATGTGACATTTCAGCAAAATTACGCAACATTACTCATGAATCACAAAAATGTGAAACTGTCACTTCAGACTAAATTTTAGAGTAAAATGCATGTCTGTGAGAGGCAGACCCTCATTGTACTATCTGAGGTATGATGGCCGATTTCAAGTGATTTTACCCAGTACAAAACATTGACACTGACAGTTTCTAAGCTTCCCTATATCACTTGCATGACCCCGTCACTTTCTTATTTTTTAACTCTATGTTTTTTTTTTTATTGTGCAACTTTCTTAGCTTTGCAGTGTGTGATTAAAGTTAGAGGAACCAAAACATTTAATTACAACTATAGGAGGCTGGCCTGGTTTGTAGTGGGTACCTATGGTACATACACCTTATACCAGGTCCAGTTATCCCTTATTAGTGAAAAGTAGGCAGTGCCTAGAAGCCAGGTTCTCTAGGGGTAGTGTGGATGAGCAGCCAAGGCTTAACTAGGAGACATACAAAGCCCATGCAATACCACTGCAGTAACACAGTAGTCACACACGTACTTTATTTTGGTGACACAAATGCCAAAAATACCATAGAGACTATACTCCCTTAGGAGATAAGTAATACATAAATCATATACACTAGTATGCCGAAATAGCTGTAAAAACAGTTAGAAAACAGTGCAAATAGTGAAAATCACAATAGTTCGAAATGGGCCTGGGGGAACACAAACCATATACTAAGAAAGTGGAATGCGAAAGACGGTTTCCCACCTAGGCAAGTGTACTTGTGTAGAGGGGCGCTGGATGTATTAGAAAACAACACAATTAAGTAATAGAACCCACCCCAGAGCCCAGGAAAGCAGGAGTAAATCACAGTAACTTTCCTGGAACACACAAGAACATGACAAAGAAGATATTGCAAGAACAAGAAGAGACTGCAAGACACCAATGTTGGATCCCTGGACCTTCAGACCTGTAGAAGAAGGGGGCCAAGTCCAAGAAGCACTGAAGAGTCCAGGGGGAACAGGAGTCCCTGCTAACCTGGAGGAAGGTGCAAAAGAAGAACTACAGGTGAAGAACACAAGTCAGTACTACATCCAAGAAGACGGATGTGGGTTCCTGGTTGGTACAGATGATGTCGCACGCCAGATGGATGGTTGCAGTCTGGTTTGTGTCACTGGATTCTGCTAACAAGCCTTGGCACACGCAAAGCTGTTGGTTAGCGGAAAATGGTGCTGCCCGGGACCAGGAGGGACCTGGTGGACTCTATCCACAAAGGGGAGTCAAAGGGGGCTCTCAGCAACTCAGAGAGCCCTCAGAAGACCAGGCAGTGTGCACAGGACTCCCAGAACATGGGGACAAAGACTGTGAAATAGGAGGCCCACGCAGCACTACACAGAGGGATCCCATGCTGCTGGAAAACCACCCAGGAAACTGTTCCTCACAGGAAGGAGAGCTGGGAGCCGGAGCTGCACTGTGCATGAAGAACTTCATGGAAGAGTGTGAACAGGCCTTGGCAACTACAAAACATGCTGTGCTTGGGGGTACTGTCTTGCATAGGAAGGCAAGCTCTTACCCCCACCAACGTTGGACAGTAGGACGTCGGACCATCTGGACCACTTCAGTCCACCACTCGTGATGCTGGATCCATGCACTTTGTCAGGACAGTGGACCCATGCCACCGGTTGTCGCTGCAGAGTGGTGCTTGCTGAAGCAGGGGAGTGACTCTTTCACTCCAAAGGAGAGTCCTTCATCCTTCTGGTGCAGGCTGAAGACAGGCAGTCCTCAGAGGATGCACAATCTGTAAACAGTTGCAGTTGCTGGCAGGAGCAGAAAATACAATGTTGCAGAAGTCGTCTTTGCTTCTTTTTTGCAGTTTGTGGAGTTCCTGGAGGGTTTAAAACCAGTTTCTACAGTAAGAAGGTGAAGTAAAGGACGCAGAGGATTCCTGCTGGAGTCTTGCAATCTGAATCTGAAGAACCAACCAAGAGAGAGACCCTAAATAGCCCTGAAAGGGGGATTGGTCAGATACACAGGTACGCACCTATCAGGGGAGGGCTCCGATGTCACCTGCTGCCACTGGCCACTCTATTGCTCCCAGAGTGCCCTGCCAACTTGGAATCCAAGATGGCAAAACCCAGGGACCCCCTGGAGGAGCTCTGAGCACCACCCCAGAGGTGGTGATGGACAGGGGAGTGGTCACTCCCCTTTCCTTTGTCCAGTTTAGTGCCAGAGCAGGGAATGTGGGTCCCTGAACTGGTGTAGACTGGAGGGCATCATCTGTGCCCTTCAAAGCATTTCCAGAGGCTTGGGGGGGCTACCCCTCCCAAGCCTGTAACACCTATTTCCAAAGGGAGAGGGTGTAACACCTGTCTGAGAGGTGGCAGCAGCTAGGGCTGCCTGGAAAACATCAGAAGGCCGTAATGGCAAAACTTGCTTGCAAATGCCTTAGGGTATGATTCCAACATGTTTGATACCAAACATGCCTGTGTTCAGAGTTACCTTTATGTAGCTGGCCATAGGTTGTGACCTATGTCCAGTACATGCGTAAAATGGTGTTCCCGCACTCACGAAGTCCACGAAAATGGTCCTGGGGGTTATGGGGGCACCTCTGCTTGTGCAGGGTGCCCTCACACACAGGTACTCTGCTCCCTGTCCTCAGGGCTAAAGGACCTGATATAGGGGTGACTTATAAGTGACCTGGTGCAGCGTAAATGGCAGTGAAAGGGTGCATGCACCTTTTCATGCAGGCTGCAATGGCAGTCCTGCGGAAGCTTTTGCATGGGCTCCCTATGGGTGGCAGAAGAAATGCTGCAGCCCATAGGGATCCCCTGGAACCCGAATACCCTGGGTACCTAGCTACCAAGGTACCATATACTAGGGACTTATAAGGGGGCACCAGTATGCCAATGTTGGGTGAAATACTGGGTTACCAGTATGCAGTGACAACATTTATAGGAGAGTGAGCATAATCACTGGGGTCCTGGTTAGCAGGATTCCAGTGAACACAGTCAAACACACTAACATAAGGCTGAAAATGGGGGTAACCATGCCAAAAAGAGGGTACTTTCCTACCACAACATTAATCATTTTCGATCTAATGAAATGTGCATCTCATTTATCATTACACTGCAATTTTTACAAAATGCAAAAATACGTTTGAGCGCACCAGATAATGTGAACACAAATTTACCAGAATCATCAAACACCACTGATTGAATTTGCCAGAGCTTTAAAATATTTCCTACTTATAACAAGGAACAATGGACAATAAAACATTAAATGTGATAGAGTTCTCAACATGCCTTTTGTACATTAATGACTTTTTTTGGAACAGGTTTTTCCTCTTCATAAACGCATCAAGTACTACCAGCCTTAAAATACAATAAATCTTTCAAGATATCATATGACATGAGATATACTTTAAAGCATTTCAAATGTCATTATATCAAGTTCTTAAATGTTGTTTTAGAATTAAACAAATGTTTTTCAGCCTTAAAAGAAGGCATATCAGAGAAGGAGAATTCTATTTGATCAGAATTTTCAGCAATACACTTATCAGGGTTTTCCTCAAACCAAGCTTTATTCCACTACCTAAAACTTTTTTTTTGTTCCAATAAGGTAAATCCTGCCAGGATCTGTGTGTTTTTTGCATTTAATATTAATGTATAACAGGAGAGTGACAATAAACCAGTCTCTATATTAATTGCCTGTAGGCAGGAGTTGCATTGAGCAGGGACATAGTACTGTATTACATTTTTCTATCAGACTGCCCAGTTGTCAAATAAGCTTCTCAATCCATGCTTCGGCATCAAAGGTGATCTGGGGCACAATCTTACTTCAATCAAGTGTCCCTCATATGTGGACCACCTTAGTAAGAACCTTTATGGTTGATATCCCACAACAGAATATAGACTTATGAAACAAAGTCTTACTACCTCTTCACCATAATGCATTTAACTGCATATTTAAATATTTAAAGAGTGATATTCTTTCAACTTGAGTACCATTAAAGTATCATTTCAAATCTTTGATCCAGCGGTCACTACCAAAATATTATTGTGAGAAAGTAGCCTATTTCTAGCATGGGTACCCCCATTTTTGGCCTGTTTGTCAGTGTTTGTCAGTGTGTTTTTACTGTCTCACTGGGATCTTGCTAGTCAGGACCCCAGTGCTCATAGTTTGTGGTCTACATGTCAGCAAGTTTAACTGTTTTATCAGTATGCTTGACTGTGTCACTGGAGTCCTGCTAACCAGAACTCCAGTGCTTATGCTCTCACTGATTCCAGATTTGTACTTACATACTGGTAACCCATTATTCCATTCCAAATTGGCATACTGGACCCCACTTATTAGTCCCTAGTATATGGTACCTAGGTACCCAGGGCATTAGGGTTCCAGGAGATCCTTATGGGCTGCAACATTTCTTTTGCCATCCATAAGAAGCTCATACAAACATTTCTTCAGGACTGTCATTGTAGTCTGAGTGAAATAGTGTAAGCATGATTTTACAGCCATTTTCACTGCTCCAGGTCACTTATAAGTCACCTATAAATCTAACTTTCAGACCCTGAAGGCAAGGTGCATAGTACCTGTGTGTGAGGGCACCCCTGCACTAGCAGAGGTGCCCCCACATCATCCAGGCACATTTTCCTGGACTTTGATAGTGCGGGGACACCATTACAAGTGTGTACTACCTATAGGTCAATACATATAAGTAGCTTCACAATGGTAACTCTAAATATGGCGTGTGAGATGTCTAGGCGCTGGAAATTGTACCCCCAACCTGATTCTAGTATTGGGGGGCAATTCCATGCACCCTGGGGGATCCACCATGGACCCCCAGTACTGCCATATCAGTCTTCTGAGGTTTTCACTGCAGCTCCTGCCGCCTCACAGACAGGCCTCTGCCCTCCTCGGGCTTGGGCAGCCCAATCCCAGGAAGGCAGAGCAAACCATTTCCTTTGGGTCAGGGGCGTTACACCCTCTCCCTTTGGAAATAGGTGTTACAGGCATGAGAGGGGTATCCTCCTAGAGCATCTGGAAATGATTTGAAGGTGCCCTCCTTGCATAATCCAGTCTACACCGGTTCAGGGACCCCAAGTCCCTGCTATGGCATGAAACTGGAAAAAGGAAAGGGGAGTGACTACTCTGCTGTCCATCACCACCCCAGGGGTGGTGCCCAGAGCTCCTCCAGAGTGTCCCTGGTTTCTGCCATCTTGTTTTCACGATGGTCTGGGATCTCTGGGAGCATCTGAGTGGCCAGTGACATCAGAGAATCCCTCCTGATAGGTCCATACATGGTTAGGTTGCCAATCCCCCTCTGTGTGCTATTTAGGGTCTCTCTTCTGGGTGTCTCTTCAGATTTGGTTTTGCAGGACTCCAGCAGGAATCCTCTGCAACCTCTGCTTCACTTTCTACTGATGGATCAACCGCAGAACTGCTCCAGGAACTCTACGACTGCAACACAATATACAAGAAGGCTACTGCAACTCTGTAACTTCAGCTTCTGCCAGCAACTGAAACAGTTTCGAGATCGTGCATTCTCTGAGGACTGCCTGTCTTCATCCTGCACCAGAAGGACCGAAGGAATCTCCTGTAGAGTGACAGAGTCACTTCCCTACTTCATCAGGCACCTCTCTGCAGCAATGGCCAGTACTCTGGGACCCCTCTCCTAACAGCGAGCGTGGATTCTTGAACACAGGTGGTGGACTGAAGTGACCCTGACTGTCCAAAGGTTCAGCTGTCCAAATTTGGTGGATGTAAGAGCTTGTCTCCCTGAGCCAGACAGTACCCCTGTGCACCGAGTGTTTTACAGCTTCTAGTGTTTCTGTGTGCTTCTCCAAGGAATCCTTCATGCACATCATAGCCCAGGTCCCCAGCACTCTATCCTGCGATGCTCAGCTCTGTGAGTTGTTCTCCGGCAGCGTGGTATCCCTTTGTGTGGTGCTGCAACGACTGCAATTTGCAACTCCTTTGTCCCTGTGTCCTGGGACTCCTGTGGGGGATGTCTGGTCTTCTGAGGGCTCTCTCAAGTGCTGAGAGCTCCCTCTGTCTCCTCAGTCTGAGTTGAGACCCCCAGGTCCCTTCTGGGTCCAGGTAACACCTTTTCCCACCAACGCGTATTTTGCATGAGCCAAGGCTTGTTGGCAGAATCCAATGAAGAAAACCAGCTTGCATTCTTCTACTCAACGTGGGACATCTCTTGCACCAAGCAGGACCCACAGCTGTCTTCTTAGGTGCATCTCTTGATTTTTCTTCTAACCAGAGAATCCACTTTTGCACCTTCATCCGGATTAGCAGGGGCTTCTGTTACTCCTGGTCTCTTCAGCTGTTCTTGTACTTGGTCTCTTCTCTCCGCAGGACTTCAGACCCAGGAATCCATCATTGGTGTCTTGCAGTCTTGCTTGGTTTTTGTATTATTCTTTATCACAACTTCTAATGTGTTCTGAGAAAACTTGCTGTACTTTACTCCTGCTTTCCTGGGCTCTGGGGTTGGATACATTACTTACCTTTGGTGCTTTCTTACACTCCCAGCGCCCCTCTACACACTACTCTTGCCTAGGTGGGAAACCTACATTCACATTCCACTATTTTAGCATATGGTTTGTGTTCCCCCTAGGCCCATTGTAACCTATGGTGATTTTCATTATTTGCACTATTTTATGACTGTGTACTTACCTGATTTTGGTTACTAGTGTATATTTTGTGTATAATACTTATATCCTAAGGGCGTATAGACTCTAAGATATTTTTGGCTTTGTGTCACTAAAATAAAATACCTTTATTTTTGGTAACACTGAGTATTGTCTTTCTTGTGTGTAAGTACTGTGTGACTACAGTGGTATTGCAAGAGCTTTGCATGTCTCATAATTCAGCCTTGGCTGCTCTGCCTACAGCTACCTCTAGACAGCCTGGCTTCTAGACACTGACTACATTTCACTGATAAGAGATAACTGGACCAGGTACAAGGGTAAATACCTTTGGTACCCACTACAAACTAGGCCAGCCTCCTACAATTATTTATTTTTGTAGATTTACTTTGACAGTCAGATGTACTGCACCTCTCATTAGCACACCCCACCAAAATAATCTATAAACCATGGGCTTACTTATGCAGTCAAGTGCATGACATCAGCGTGTGAATGCACATGAACACAGAGCCCGTGCCATATGTTTACTATCTTCTCCCAGAAAGCCATTCATACACAGTCAGCGTGTTTGTATGAGAGATCACATGCTACACAGTCACTAAAAGATTGGTAGACCTTCCATTATATGTGCTTGCTGTATGGGCCTTCTGATTCTTTCACAGGTGTTTTATGAGATCCTATTAATCAATCAATCATGATTTATACAGCGTGGCTACTTCACCAGTGAGGGTCTTGAGATGCTGAGGGGTCGTGCTGCGGGATCATACTGCCAGTTCCTGTTCGTTGAACATCCAGGTCTTGAGATCCTTTCTGAACTGTTGGAGTGATGGTGAGATTCTGAGATACAGGGGGAGGGTGTTCCAGGTCTTGGCTGCCAGGTGGGAAAAGGAGCCGCCTCCACTGTTGGCCCAGCCGATGCACTGAGTGGCTGCCATAGAGAGGGATCTGGGATGTGGCTATCTCGTCAATTGGTGGAAAGTCACTTGATTGGTGAGGTACGCTGGTCCTTTGTTGTGTAGTGTTCTGTAAATGTGGGTGAGCAACTTGAACTAGCATCTCTTAGTGACTGGTAGCCAGTGGAGTTTCCACACGGAGCAACAATCACAGAGATGTGGAAAACACCTGAGACACACAATTGCATAATTCCTGTTGCTTTGTCTTTAACCTAGATGACAATCCTTTCCACTGCTTACCGACCTTTGAAAATTGACATTTTTACAATAATATTTTTCTTGTATTTCCATAACATTAAGGGCCGTATTTATACTCTGGTTGCGCCGAATTTGCGTCGTTTTTTTCGACGCAAATTCGACGCTAAACTAACGCCAACTAACGCCATATTTATACTATGGCGTTAGACGCTTCGGGCGCCAAAGTGCCCGGAGTGAGCGTCATTTTTTAGCGTGAACACCTTCCTTGCGTTAATGAGATGCAAGGGAGGCGTTCCCGTCTTAAAAAATGACTCCCAGGCCTTTACGTGGTATTTATACTCCCGGGCAAAAATGACGCCCGGGAGTGGGCGTGGCCAAAAACGGCGCATTTGCGCCGCTTTTTAACGCCTGGGTCAGGGATGGCGTTAAGGGACAAGTGGGCTCAAAATGAGCCCACAGTGCCCTCCCCTGCCCCCAGGGACCCCCCCTGCCACCCCTGCCCACCCCAGGAGGACACCCAAGGATGGAGGGACCCATCCCAGTGAAGTACAGGTAAGTTCAGGTAAGTATAATTTTTGTTATTTTAAAAAAAAAAATTGTGGCATAGGGGGGCCTTATTTGTGCCCCCCTACATGCCACTATGCCCAATGACCATGCCCAGGGGACATAAGTCCCCTGGGCATGGCCATTGGGCAAGGGGGCATGACTCCTATCTTTACAATGATAGGAGTCATGTTGATGGGGGATGGGCGTCGAAAAAAAATGGCGCAAGTCGAGTTACGACGATTTTTTCGACGTAACCTGACTTGCCCCATTTTAAGACGCCCATACGCCATTTTCCCCCTACGCCGGCGCTGTCTGGTGTACGTGGTTTTTTTCCACGCAAACCAGGCAGCGCCGGTCTGCTTGCGCCGGCTAACGCCATTCCATAAATACGGCGCCCGCATGGCGCTTCAGAATGGCGTTAGACGGCGCAAAAAATTTTGACGCTAAACTGCGTTAGCGCAGTTTAGCGTCAAAAAGTATAAATATGGGCCTAAATTATTATGCCTTCCACCACTTTGTACGTAGGAAAAAATCATATCAAGTTATATAGATGTTGTCTATAAATACGCCTTCATATCACACGTTAGCCAGTTCGAAGTGTAATAAATAACAGGTGTTGCAATTACCTGCTTTAACGATTCTTACTTTATCAATATTGGTAAGATGAAGTCCTGACTTGGTCTTGCTTGGGCCTGTCGATCACAGTGAATGCCAGCAGCGAGCGTTTATCTCACTGATCTAACATGCTATATGCAACATAGATTTCGCTCGCCGTTGGCTCCATCAATCTAAATAGTTGGTCTAGTTTTTCTTAGACAGGTGACATACATAGAGCCTTCTTTTCTTACTAGATGCTCAACAGCCTTTTCTTTAACTTTCTTTGTTAAGATATATAATGTACTTTGCATACTGTGGACTACAATAATAGTAACATTAACAGTACTATTGTGATTCCCTACTCACAGTGGATCTGCTAGCTTACTGTCAGCTGTATTTGTCTCTTTTAGTTATTACTGATTACAATGCAGAGTACCGGACAATACCACGCCAAGGAAATGAAGGAAGGTGCTATAGTCAGCAATGATAATAAATCATGTTATCTTGGGTTTCATATCTGTCCTGCAATCATCTTTCTGCCGCCTTATTTATTCATGAGGAAACAAAACTCCAGTTCAATTTAATTTCCCTCATCCCTAACCTTGACCCAGCCATAAAATGAAATTAGTTAATCGAGAACGTGCTGAGCTTTGAGGCTGCTTTTTAGATGGAGCGCTTCTACCCTGCAGCAATTAAAAATATATTGTCATTTAGAAATATTAGCTTTGGATCAAGAACGTTTGAAACCCTTAATTGTTAAATACAGAGTGTTCCACTGCTTGAAAATAGCCCTTTGTTATATCTCTCCGCATGAAAACATATTTTAAGGCAAATTACTGTAAAAGAAAAGGTGCCATTTAGCATATTTTCTAAATTGAGGTATCTCTGTGTTGCATCTACGAGATGAGCAAGAGCGGGTGCACAATTCACTTCTCACTGGCCGAAAATAAAAACACCGATTGTGAAAACATGTCACAAGTGGGCAGCTTGGAGACTCATTCTGGAAAACAGCAACAACCCTGGTATAGAACAATCGAGACATACACTCAAGGTATTCAAAACTATGGCAATGTAAAATTACAGTGATGTAATAGTTAAGCAAAAAGAAGACTAAATTCATCGTTTGCTGTTTTACTCTTTTCGTAATGGAGAAAGGTAAAAAAAGGAACTGCCCCGAGCTAATGCAATATAAGATCGTTTTTAAAAAAAAAATTACAAGCAAGCTAACTATAATTGTCAACAGTATTGACCATTCCATGTAAACAAAGCGCGTTATATATATTTGAATTGCTCTGTGGTTAACCCCTTAGCTGCTGGGCCTTTCCCCCCCCCAGTGCTGAGCCCTTTTTTGGCTATTTGGGGTAGTTCGCGCTTAGGGCTTCATAACTTTTTGTCCACATAAGCTAACCACGCCAAATTTGCGTCCTTTTTTTCCAACATCCTAGGGATTCTAATGGTACCCAGAGTTGGTGGTTTCCCCTGGAGGAGACCAAGAAAATAGCCAAAATACAGTGAAAATTTAGTTTTTTCCAAAAAAATGGGAAAAAAGGGCTGCCGAAGAAGGCTTGTGGTTTTTTCCCTGAAAATGCCATCAACAAAGGGTTTCTGGTGCTGAAATCACTATCTTCCCACCTTTCAGGAACGGGCAGACTTGAATCAGAAAACCAAATTTTTCAACACAAATTTGGCATTTTACTGGGACATACCCCATTTCTACTATATTTGGTGCTTTCAGCCTCCTTCCAGTTAGTGACAGGAATGGGTGTGAAACCAATGCTGGATCCCGGAATGCTAAACATTTCTGAAAACTAGACAAAATTCTGAATTCAGCAAGGGGTCATTTGTGTAGATCCTACAAGGTTTTCCTACAGAAAATAACAGCTGAAATAAAAAAATATTGAAATTGAGCTGAAAACAACAGCCATTTTTCTTTATGTTTTACTCTGTAACTTTTTCCTGCGATGTCAGATTTCTGAAAGCAATATACCGTTTTGTCTGCTGGACTCTTCTGGTTGCGGGGATATAAAGGGCTTGTAGGTTCATCAAGAACCCTAGGTACCCAGAGCCAATAAATGAGCTGCACCCTGCAGTTGGTTTTCATTCTATACTGGGTATACAGCAATTCATTTGCTGAAATATGAAGAGTGAAAAAGAGGTATCAAGAAAACCTTTGCATTTCCAAAATGGGATCAAGATAAGGTTTTGAGGAGCAGTGGTTATTTGCACATCGCTGAATTCCGAGGTGCCCATACTAGCATGTGAATTGCAGGGCATTTCTCAAATAGACGTCTTTTTTACACACTCTCTTATATTTGGAAGGAAAAAATGTATAGAAAGATAAGGGGCAATAACACTTGTTTTGCTATTCTGTGTTCCCCCAAGTCTCCCGATAAAAATGATACCTCACTTGTGTGGGTAGGCCTAGTGCCCGCGACAGGAAATGCCCCAAAACACAACATGGACACATCCTATTTTTTTTATAGAAAACACAGCTGTTTTTTCCAAAGTGCCTACCTGTAGATTTTGGCCTCTAGCTCAGCCAGCACATAGGGAAACCTACCAAGCCTGTGCATTTCTGAAAACTAGAGACCTAGGGGAATCCAAGGAGGGGTGACTTGCGGGGCTCGGACCAGGTTCTGTTACCCAGAATCCTTTGCAAACCTCAAAAAGTGGCTAAAAAAACAAGTTTTCCTCACATTTCGGTGACAGAAAGTTCTGGAATCTGAGAGGAGCCACAAATTTCCTTGCACCTGGCGTTCCCCCAAGTCTCCCGATAAAAATGATACCTCACTTGTGTGGGTAGGCCTAGCGCCCGCGACAGGAAACGCCCCAAAGCGCAACGTGGACACATCCAAATTTTTGGAAGAAAACCGAGGTGTTTTTTGAGAAGTGCCTACCTGTAGATTTTGGCCTCTAGCTCAGCCGGCACCTAGGGAAACCTACCAAACCTGTGCATTTCTGAAAACTAGAGACCTAGGGCAATCCAAAGAGGGGTGACTCGTGGGGCTCGGACCAGGTTCTGTTACCCAGAATCCTTTGCAAACCTCAAAAAGTGGCTAAAAAAACAAATTTTCCTCACATTTCGGTGACAGAAAGTTCTGGAATCTGAGAGGAGCCACAAATTTCCGTCCACCCGGCGTTCCCCCAAGTCTCCCGATAAAAATGATACCTCACTTGTGTGGGTAGGCCTAGCGCCCGCGACAGGAAACGCCCCAAAGTGCAACGTGGACACATCAAAATTTTTGGAAGAAAACAGAGGTGTTTTTTTAGAAGTGCCTACCTGTAGATTTTGGCCTCTAGCTCAGCCGGCACCTAGGGAAACCTACCAAACCTGTGCATTTCTGAAAACTAGAGACATAGGGCAATCCAAGGAGGGGTGACTCGCGGGGCTCGGACCAGGTTCTGTTACCCAGAATCCTTTGCAAACCTCAAAAAGTGGCTAAAAAAACAAGTTTTCCTCACATTTCGGTGACAGAAAGTTCTGGAATCTGAGAGGAGCCACAAATTTTCTTCCACCCGGCGTTCCCCCAAGTCTCCCGATAAAAATGATACCTCACTTGTGTGGGTAGGCCTAGCGCCCGCGACAGGAAACACCCCAAAGCGCAACGTGGACACATCCAAATTTTTGGAAGAAAACAGAGGTGTTTTTTGAGAAGTGCCTACCTGTAGATTTTGGCCTCTAGCTCAGCCTGCACATAGGGAAACCTACCAAACCTGTGCATTTCTGAAAACTAGAGACCTAGGGGAATCCAAGGAGGGGTGACTTGCGGGGCTCGGACCAGGTTCTGTTACCCAGAATCCTTTGCAAACCTCAAAAAGTGGCCAAAAAAACAAGTTTTCCTCACATTTCGGTGACAGAAAGTTCTGGAATCTGAGAGGAGCCACAAATTTCCTTCCACCCGGCGTTCCCCTAAGTCTCCCGATAAAAATGATACCTCACTTGTGTGGGTAGGCCTAGCGCCCGCAACAGGAAATGCCCCAAAACAGAACGTGGACACATCACATTTTTTCATAGAAAACAGTGCCTACCTGTGGATTTTGACCTCTAGCTCAGCCGGCACCTGGGGAAACCTAGCAAACCAGCACATTTTTGAAAACTAGAAACCCAGGGGAATCCAAGATGAGGTGACTTGTGGGGCTCGGACCAGGTTCTGTTACCCAGAATCCTTTGCAAACCTCAAAATGTGGCTAAAATACCACGTTTTCCACACATTTCGGTGACAGAAAGTTCTGGAATCTGAGGGGAGCCACAAATTTCCTTCCACCCAGCGTTCCCCCAAGTCTCCCGATAAATATGATACCTCACTTGTGTGGTTAGGCCTGGTGCCTGCAACAGGAATAGATCACACAACGGTCAATGTTGGTCCTTACGTGAGGCAGCTGTTGACCCTGGGGTGATCCATTCCTGACACAGGCACTAGGTGTAGGCACTCAAGTGGGGTAGTGTTTTTATCAGGACAGGTGAGGAGTCACTGGGTGGTAGGAATGTTGTGGATCCCAGCATATTCCTGTAGTTTGTGTGACAGAAATGCGAGAAAAATAGAGTTTTTTTTCAACATTTCAGCTTTGCAGGGTATTCTGGGTAAGAAAACTTTGGGGACTCCACACAAGTCACACCTCTGTGGACTCCCCGAATGTCTAGTTTCCAGAAATGTTTGGGTTTAGTGTGTTTCTCTATATGGCCGCCGAATCCAGGACCAAAAACACAGGTGCCTGCCTTACAAAACCAGTTTGTTTTGCCATAGCCAATTTTGATGTCTCCACAATATGATTTGGGTGGTGGAATTTGGGGCTGAACTAAATTGGTGAGCTCTCAAGAGAGCACTCTCTCTCTGCTTGCCGCCGCATTCACCTGCTCTCTGGGTTGGCCTAACCCACTATTACCCAGTTGCACGAACAGCTTGCGAAGGGACAGCAGGACTGTCCTCATCACCTCCCTCATAATGTACTGGAAGAGGAGTTTTCGAATGGGACTCCTCTGACTGAAAAATCACTCCCAGAGTCTGCGCCATTGTCCTATCCCTCAGATGCTGTCTCAGTATCTGATGTCTCAGTCTCTGATCCTATGTCAGAGCGGTCCTCTATAACCCGAGTGCAGGCAGCAGTCATCCATCAAGATGCCATCTCTGCTATTGGCTAAACTGTTGCTCTAAAACACTAGCCTACGTAGACAGTCACAAAATCGATGGTGTGTGTGAGATACGTGCAACAGTAGAGGCCACCTTACCTGCGCTTCTTCCCTCAATCAGCACGTACTTTCAAGACACTCAAAAAACACCTTGTCACATACCATTCGTCACAGTCTTTAGCACCTCCTGCGCCCAGTGCAACAATCATTATTGGTGCTCCCACTCCCTCCTCCTCGGATTCCCTCATTACCACCCAGCAAAAGTGCCCTTCATCTCTCCATAGACTTTTCTAATGTACTCAGCTATTTACATAAAATACAGATGTGCTCTTTGCAGTAGGCATATAAACCTTCTGCGCTTCTTTATGGCACTAAAACTGCCACTAGACAAGTCGGACCCTTTTCCCCCCAGGGAAACCACACACATATTGACAAAAGTGATGTATATATGACAGCCAACCACCTGAAACTCAACTCAAGCAAAACCGAAATAATCCTCTTTGGCCCTCACCAAAAAAACCTGGGACCCCCCATGGTGGCCCACCACGCTAGGCCCTGCACCCACCCCCGCCAACTACGCACGCAACCTCAGCATCATCCTAGACTCCTCCCTCTCTATGACCCAACAAATCAACGCTCTTACCTCCTCATGCTTCAACAAACTCCGTATACTGAAAAACATTCAAATGGATCCCCACAGAGACCAGAAAAACTGTCACTCACGCACTCATCAGCAGCAGGCTTGATTACAGAAACGCCCTCTACGCCGGCACCACTCTAAAACTCAAGTGCAAACTACACGCATCCAGAACTCAGCAGCACGACTCATCCTCGACCTCCACCGACACAAACACATCTCTCCACACCTCAAATCCCTCCACTGGCTCCCCATTGACAAAAGGATCACCTTCAAGATCCTCATCCTCACACACAAATCACTCCACAACACAGGCCCTGCCTACCTCAACGAGAGTCACCTTCCACACCCCCACACGAAAAGTCCGTTCAGCTGACCTCTCTCTCGCCTCTGACCCCCGCATCAAACACACCACCACCGGGGGCAGATCCTTCTCCTACATTGCACCCAAAACATGGAACGCACTCACAACCCACATTCGCAAGACCCAAAACCTACTTCTTTTCAGGAAGGGCCTCAAAACCTGGCTTTTTGAACAGTGAACCTCCTAGCCCCTTTCCCTCCCCCCCGTCCCCCCCCCAGCGCCTTGAGACCCTCACAGGTGAGTAGCGCGCTTTATAAATCTCTTTGATACAGATCTACCTATATATATATATATATATATATATAAATATATATCTACATAGATATATCTATAGATATATCCATGTACCTAGATATATCTATCTACATAGATATATATATATATATATAGATATATACATATATTTTTTTTTAGTTGTTGTATGGTTTCCTTGGGGGCCAAAATGGCCCCCAGGGAAACCCTACAACATCTAAAAAAAAAATTGCCCCCACAGGGGGTCACCCTGCCCACGGGCGACCCCCTGTCATTTCATTTTTTTATTTTTTATTTTAATTTTTGGGAGAAAAAAAAAAATCCCCGGGGGGGCGCAATCGCACCCCCCCCCCCCCCCCCCCGCAGGGGGCACCTACCTTTTTTTTTTTAAAGAAAATTATGCCGGGGGGGGCGGCCCGTTTTCCGGGGGGGGGGGCCGCCCCCCAAAAGTGAAATCCCTGGTGTCTAGTGGGGTTTCCTGGCCCCCGATCGCAGCTATGCTGCGATCGGGGGCCAGGAAACCGTTTCAGAAGGCCTCATAAGAAAGGGGAGACTCTCCCCTTTCTTACGAGGCCTTCTGAAACTGTTTCTGAAAGTGTGCTGCGATCGGGGGCCAGGAAACACTTTCAGGAAGGCCTCGTAAGAAAGGGGAGACTCTCCCCTTTCTTACGAGGCCTTCCCGAACGTGTAAAAGGCCGTTTTCCCCATGAAAGCAGGAAGCGGCCGCAAGGCTGCTTCCTGCTTTCATGGGGAAAACACCTTTGCAACGTCAGCGCGCCTCGCGGCGCGCTGACGTCACAAAGGGGCGGGTGGGGGGCGGGGGGAGACACAGTAGCTTCCGTGTCTCCCGGGGGGGGAAGAAAAAAAATAAATAAATCGCACCCGAGGATTTATTAATGCCCTTCCTGGTGTCGGCCACTGGTCGTGACCCGCACCAGGGAGGGTGTGTGGGCGTCGGCCAGTGGCCGACGCCCGCACTTAAGAGGTTAAACTGTGAGAGCTCTTTTATTTACACCATGTCGAGCAATACGGCCCCAACAGCATGTGTAATGCGAAGCTGACATATTGAAATACACCACAAATCTGTTATAGTTAATACTTCCATTACATCTTAATCCAAACCTAGTCACTTGTCCTCATTTTGCACGAGGTGAAAAAAAGAAGCAGAATTAGTCCATATCATTTTTACATTGGATTTTTAGGTAAGGTAAGGCATGCGTTTTTCTCCGCTTTCCAAAAGTTACAGATACTAATGGGAAAGAACTCTACATTGTTTTTTTCCTAGTGTAAGGTAGCACTTTTACAGAACAGACAGACTGTCACAAATTGTCAACAGAAATGTAACTCTGTTTATTATTTTATAGAGATATTTACAGAGTGTGGCAGTAGCCGCAGCGGTAGTGGAGCATTTTACAAACAGAAAGAAGACAATCCACTAACGCTTTCAATTAGAAGAGCTAATACAGTACGGTTCAATATTAAAAAGGCTTGGCTAGAGAATCCATGTTTGATAGTCTTTGATGCACAGTTTGTTGTTCACCTAACTGGGAATTCTGAAATGCAGTACTTTGTGGGAAATGCCAGCCATCTTAAAGTGAATTGTGGCTTCATTGAGGAGTGACAGTGCTTAATGTAGCGAACCAATAAATATACCCACACAGGGCTATGTATATCACTTCTTTTTTCCTCTGTGTAACCACAAACTCAACATTCTAAACCTGCATTTACGTCACTACATTCTAACACTTAAGTCATCATTCTATTGAACCTTTCAGTAGCTAAGAGAGCCATACACATTCAGAAGACACTGCATCTCCCCCTCTGTTAAATAAAAAGCTCTTGAATGATTCTTCATGGAGCTTTGATAACTTTTCCCGATTGTATCTTCGGAAACTGTGAATCAGTAATCAGAGTGTCCATGATCTGCTTTGGTGATGTAGGAACAATAGCAGCCTGGGGTTCTACTATTGTCTTTCTCTATGTCAACATTAATGTCCGACAAGCATTGAGCCATATGTTTGAAGTGCAAGGAATCTTGTCTAATGGATTTCCCCAGACATTGGACAGTCACCATGGTTACAACATGAAATGGCTCGGCATAAAAAGGAGCATCAGATTTACGTCTTGTGACTGACTGATGAGCAGGTGAACTCCTTGTGTGAAGATAATGTTCTTTGCACGTCACCTTTGGTCATAATAGGCCTTAATTTTCTCTTTACAACTCAGGTCTTTTGCAAGGGTCTATCTGTTCTTGATCTGCTGTCGGTCCACTGAGATAACTTGGTCATCATGGCTCTCTTAAACATCAATGTTGCAGGGCTTTCGTCTGTAGTTGAGTGAGGATTTGAATGATAATATTGTTAAGTAGAATTCAAGACAGTCTTGAGATTGAGTTTCTCTAATGCACCACACTGAACAGCTTTCTTTAGTGTACTCATGGAACGTTCAATAAGGTCATTAGCCTGTGGCCAAAGTGGTGTGCTCTTCTGATGCTTCACATTAAGTACAATGAGAAAGTCTCTGAATTCTCTTGTATTGAAAGTTGGGCCATTGTCAGTTTTCAAAATCATAGGAATGCCTCCCATGTCACAAAGATGCCATCTAATCTTTCAATATCTCTTTCCTGAGTTATCAACAAAAGATCTTCATTTAATGGGAAGCAAGAATATTCATCCACAATCACTATCAAGTGATGTGCATTGTTAAGTGGACCAAAAAAAAAAGAAAAACAGGAATCCCTTGCCAGGCATGCCTTAGCAACTCCGACATATTTAAGGGGTGTTGAGTGGTTTTCGATGACAGCCAATTGCACAGATGACATGTCCTCAACTCTCTTTCAATCTGTTCATCGAGATGAAGAGACCAGAATATTTCGGAGAGCTTGTTTAGTGGCAACGATTCAATTACCCACTTCAGTCACTTCCTGTTGCAGATTCTGTGGAATGACAATTCTTGACCCCCCTCAAAATAATTCCTTCTTGTATCATGGACAGTTAATCTTTGACATTTTTATACTTCTAATACTCACTGCCACTGTTAAGAGGTTGAGTATGTTGATTCCATAACTGAAGTGTAATAATGTCTTTTTGTTTTAAAATGTCACTGTCCTGACTCATTGCAGTGACAACTTGTTCCAATAAAATGACAGCTGGTGCGTTTAATCTCACTGTGAAGTTTATGGAGACTTCAGCAGTCTTTGATAGGGTACCTGGAAACTGTATAGGCACTCTTGAGAAGTAGTCAGCAGAGTTTTGATCTTTTCCTAAACCATGCACAATTGTGTAGTTGTACTCTTGCAATCAACGCCCTCAGGCCCTCAGGCCCTCAACGTTCCATGCATGGAGGCATCTTGGCCTTTAGATTGCCAAAGATAGTTAGCAATGCTTGATGATCTGTCACAAAAGTGAAAGGTTTTATGTGCAGGAACACGTGGAAATATTCACATGCCCACACCACTGCTAAACTTTCATTTTCACATGTTCAGTCTGAGACAAATCTTTCCTTGCATAGGCCACAATATGTGTTGGTGCATTTGGCTTTCCACTGTGTTACACAAGGATAGTGCCTAACCCAACAGGGTTAGCATCAACAAGAAATTCTGTATGTAGCTTTGGATCAAAATATGCCATTTCAGTAGTGTTTTCTATAGCTTGTTTAACTCTTAAAACATTGCTCACGTTCATGTGGCCAATGAAATAAAACATTCTTTTTCACCAACTCTCTCAATTGAGCACTCAGTGGCAAAGTCTTCCAAATATCTAGAACAGTAATTGGCCATGCCAAACAATGAAGGTAATATTGAAAGGTCTTGTGAGTGACTGACAGTTGACCATGCTTGTACTTTAGCTTGATCAAGTGTCAAGCCCCCATCAGAAATGATATGGCCAAAGAATTTTAGCTTTGTCCTATTGAATTCAACATTTCTCTGCATTTAGCTTAAACCTGCATCTGCAAGTATATGACACACTTGCCTTAGAGCTTTGTTGTGTTCCTTCTGTGTAGCTTTAAAGACTAATATGTCAGCGCTATAGATGAAAGCATTTACAATAGGTTGTATGATATGTCTATTGACATCTTGAAAAACCTCTGCAGTTGGTGACTCTCCAAAACGTGGTCTTTTGTATCAAAACAGGCCAATACGTGTAGCAAAGTTTGTAATCTACCTGCAGTTCTTCTTGAGTTCCAACTGATATACTCTATTTAAATCAAGGCTAGAAAATACTTTTGCACCATTGAATTGTGTTATGTCAGCAATGTGCTCATCTGGATATCATTCTCTTTCAATTGCCTTTTTCGCTTGACACTGCCAGGCCTCTTGTGAATTCAGGCTAGGGCCATAGGCAGTGAAAGCTGCCATTTAAGTCCTTGTTCGTGCACCAGTGTGCACAAACAACCAAAAAGAAGAGACAAGGACTTACCTGGGACCTTCCAAGCCTACCTCTCCTCATCATCCTACGATAAGTCCACAGCGGCTGACTCCCTCTGGCCTCTGCTCCCTGCTCCTGGGTTCCCGTGCACAATGCTGCCCAGTTTTGGGCTGCACAATGTAAGCGCAGACTGTCAGGACTTGTGCTTTGCAGACCATAACGTGGCTGCAGTGCCCACCAGGTGAGCTCTGCTCTGCTGGTGGTGCTAGCAGAGTTTTTGGACCAATTCCAAAAACTCAGTTAGCGCTACCAACAGAGTGGAACTCCCCTCACACCCTGATGATCTTCTTCTTTAGGTGTCGATTTGTCTCAAATGATGTTGCCACTCGGCCTTGTGGGTGTACGTCGTGTATCACTTCTGGAACGTTCGGTCGGCCATTTTGTCTTCTTGCCATAACTCATTTACTTTTTCCTTCACCTTGCAAACTGTTTCAAAATTATTGTCTTTACCACAGCCTTTGCATATCTGCCCGATAGAGAAACATTTCCCTTCATGTGGAAACAATTTTTTTTTACATGGAGACATCACCTTGTGCCTTTCAGTCTGTGTTTCTGCTTAATTTTCATGTTCATGACAGATTCACTTTGGGCACCGTTAGTCTCCAGGTCAGCAGCATGTCAATCAGCACACTCTTCAGCTCTGGAAGACATGAGAACTCGCTCCAGACTAAGTTTCTCTCAGCATTCGTCACCTGAAAGAATCTGGCAGGCATTCGTCAGGAACTCTGAGATGTATTGCTTCTTCATCATTAAATTAATTGAATCTGTAGAGTTTTATGACTTTATCTAGTCTCCCAGATAATTAATCTATGGTTTCACCAACTCTGTCATTCTTGAGTAAGAATGTACCTTTCAAAATCTATATCGCGCACTAGTTTAAATTTGAGATTTAAGGCTTCTTTAATTTGACAGTACATAACTTCACAAGATTCATGAGGTATTTGATAATCTTTTTGTTATCTGTCTCTTCAAACACATCAATGAAATTATCAAGTGTCTCTATCCACGTAGTCCAGCTATCACCAATATTTTGCTTTTTGGCAGTATCGAAGGATGGTAGTGATTTCAGGAACGCAGCAGCATTGTAACTGTTCACAGGATTGGCTTACAATGTGGCTGGAGCTGTTTCTGGCTACATCTGCCAGAAATCAGGATCTCTTCCATTCATACCCCCATCCTGACCCTGTGATGTGCCGGTTTCGTGGTCATCTTTTGTGGTCCCCATTTGCAGCATGGCCTTTTTGTATGGCTTTGGTTGTAGCTTCTTGATCAATGATACATACAGTCCTCTGTGAAACTCTTTATCCTCAAATGCTTCACACTGGCTGGAATTGCGTCTTGAGCCCACATATGCCAACCGTTAATTTGGCACTTCTATGAATGAACACATGGCATGCACAGGCAGTTTTCTTGGACCACATCAAACTTTGTGGGAACACACTGTTGCTCTTCAGGTTACTTATCCACTATCTCATTGCCAGCTGGTGCATCCTGCCCGGCCTGGGTACCCACCAATGAATACACCCCATATGGAGCTATGAATTACACATCTTTATTCCTGTGCTTGTAACCACAAACTCAACATTCTAAATGTACATTAACTTCACCACATTCTAACACTTGTGTTATCACTCTGCAAGGTCTTTCAGAAGCCAGGAGGGTTCCATCATACACAAGACACTACACTTCAGAGCTGGAAATATGCATTTTTTTGAGTTATGATGAAAATTGCCACATGGAGAACTGCTTTTAGGATGGCTAGAGGGCACTTTTAGAAAACATGAAGAACAGTTCTAAGTAAGATAGATTTGAAGTCAGCATGAGGGATATAATTTGGTAGCATTATTGGGAAGAACAATTAGTACGATGCTATCTTTATGATTTTAGTGTTCCAAGGTTTAATTGAGAGGTTTTTTGCAATAGTGATCTGCAACAATCTTACTGAGGGGACAAGCTGGGGTGCGATACGCAGGCTCTCGTTACAAGTCAGGTGAAAGAGGTGACCAAATGTAGTAAGTACCATTACCCTAGTTTCGTGCATTTATCATGTTTTGTAAATACTTCCTATTCCGACTTTTTAACTTGCAAATGAGGCATAACAAGCAGAGACAGCATTTAACATACATGTTCTTGGTGGTTTGCTTTTTTAGGATTCTTTTTCTCAGGTGAAGTGTGACCTGATGGGATTAGTATACAAACTGCCAGGGTGTGATATTTATAACAGAATCCATAATTCAAATCCCCATATTTGCACAGAGATTGCCATTTTGCCCTGCACATGTAATCATGGCCTAATTTTTGAAGAAGCCATTTTTTAAATTAAGGGCATATTGCCATGTAATGAAGAAAGGGGAATTGAGGTTTTTTTCCTGGAGATAATTTCAGTGAAAAATAAATCATCCAGTTCATCACATTTTAGAGGGAAGATTTCTAAGTGGAGTGTCAGAACTGTTACTTACTTTAAGATGTATCCATCAAGTGTGATAATCTGTTTCCTGTGAAGTAAACCAGGGTTTGGTCTGAGTGAGCCATGTGTGTTGCACACAATGCTAGATGTGATAAGATGTCCGGGTTCCGGAGGATGGCACACTGCTATCGCACAGCGAGATCAACCAGGGAATAGCAGGAATTCACCCAATGGGCCCCACACTGGCAGTGGCCACACAGAGGAGACCAGCTCCACAGCTGTGCAGGGGCACAGCTGCCACCACAACTACAGCCCCAGCTGCAACACCTTTTACATCTGTGCATCAACCCACACCACCTGCTGCCATGGACTAGAAAATGCTGCAAGACCTGCAGAGGGACCTGACACTAGCCTTGAAAAGGTTGGATAGTTTGGAGAAGGACGTGGCAGCCAATACAAAGAGACTAAAGTACATCAAAAAACACTCAAGAAGGCAAAACTGTGATTTGCTTTGGTACTCACACCCCCAGTTCTGTCTTCTCCCTCCTCCTTTGTATTAATGTTTTATAGTGGGTCTTAGCGGGTTAGTGTTAGGTTAGAGTAGGTATGTAGTTAAGTTAGGATAAGCGGGTTTTAGTGGTGGGTTTCCTACTTTTTAAATATGACTTTGTTGGTAATGTTGGGGTATAAATAAATAAATATATATATATATATATATATATATATATATATATACATATATAAATCCCATCATATAAGGATTAAATAGTGAGGGGAAAATAATTAAAAATTGTGAACTTCAAAATGTACGGGGTAGGTCAAGTATGGAAAGGGTCCTAATTAAGTAAACTCAGATTTGGAGGTGAGTGAACCAACTAAAATATCTGTTACCTGTTAAATTCTAATGTGGGAAAACTGAGCTGATTACAGAAGATCCTTACCTTTTAACTCATATTTTTCACTCATACTGGTGTTTTTCTGACTCTGATGGTGCCCTGGGCACTGGTGAACAGTCCCAGGGCCTGTGTCCGATTAAAATGGTATATGAAAATTAGGTTAATTATAATTGGCTGTACCAACCTACCTATAAGTCCCTCCTATAAGGTAGGGCATGTAGGATTAGGGACCACAGCATAGGTATTGCACCCATAGGTGCACTGCAGTGGTGCCCAGTGTCATTCTAAAGGAAGTCCTGCCTTGCTGGGTGTTTAAGTTAAAGTTAACCCCAAATTTGACTTTGTAATAGAGAGTTCTTCCAAAATCCTAACCTACCTTAACGTTATATATGTCAATCAATCAATCACAATATTTGTAGAGCACACTACGTACCCGTGAGGGTTTCAAGGCGCTGAGGGCGGGGGGTGGGTGCTGCTACTGGTCGAAGAGCCAGGTCTTAAGGAGTCTCCTGAAGGCGAGTAGGTCCTGGGTCTGTCGCACGATGGTCGGGAGGGCGTTCCAGGTCTTGGCGGCGAGGTAGGAGAAGGATCTGCCACCGGAGGTCTTACGCTGAATGCGGGGAACAGTGGCGAGGTCGGCAGAGGGGAGTTGGCGGGTGGGGGCGTAGAAGTTGAGTCTGTTGTTCAGGTAGGCGGGTCCGGCGTTGTGGAGTGCCTTGTGAGCGTGGGTGAGGAGCTTGAGGGTGATCCTCTTATCCACGGGGAGCCAGTGGAGGTCTCTCAGGTGGTGGGAGATGTGGCAGCGGCGGGGTGCGTCGAGGATCAGCCGGGCGGAGGCGTTTTGGATGCGTTGGAGGCGTCGTATGTCTTTTGCTGGGATGCCTGTGTAGAGTGCGTTGCCGTAGTCTAGCCTACTGCTGACGAGGGCCTGGGTCACGATTCTTCTTGTTTCTGTCGGGATCCACTTGTAGATTCTACGGAGCATGCAGAGGGTGTTGTAGCAGGAGGAGGAAACTGCGTTGACCTGCTTGGACATGGATAGGGAGGAGTCGAGGATGAAGCCCAGGTTGCGTGCGCGGTCGGTGGGTGTTGGCGGGGCTCCCAGTGAGGTGGGCCACCAGGAGTCGTCCCAGGTGGAGGGGGTGCGTCCGAGGATGAGGACCTCCGTCTTGTCAGAGTTCACCTTCAGGCGGCTGCGTCTCATCCACTCGGCGATGGACTTCATTCCCTCGTGGAGGTTGGCTTTGGCGGTGCGTGGGTCTTTGGTGAGGGAGAGGATGATCTGGGTGTCGTCGGCGTAAGAGAGAATGTTGAGGTTGTGCTGACAAGCCAGTTGTGCGAGGGGGGCCATGTAGATGTTGAACAGCGTCGGGCTCAGCGAGGAGCCTTGGGGGACACCGCAGATGATGTTGGTGGCTTCGGAGCGGAAGGGTGGGAGGCGGACTCTCTCGGTTCTGCCTGAGAGGAATGAGGAGATCCAGTTGAGGGCTTTTTCTTGTATTCCGGCTTCGTGGAGGTGTGTTTTCAGGGTGCGGTGGCAAACCGCGTCGAAGGCAGCGGATAGGTCCAGGAGGATGAAGGCTGATGTTTCGCCGTTGTCCATTTGCTGTCTGATGTCATCTGTGGCGGCGAGAAGGGCAGTCTCGGTGCTGTGGTTACGTCTGAAACCGGACTGGGAGGGGTCCAGGATGGAGTTGTCCTCGAGGTGGCGGGTAAGCTGAGCGTTTACGATCTTCTCGGTGACCTTCGCCGGGAAGGGGAGCAGGGAGATCGGTCGGATGTTTTTGAGGTCGTTGGGGTCTGCTTTGGGCTTCTTAAGGAGGGTGTGGATTCCTGCGTGCTTCCAGCTTTCTGGGAATGTCGCAGTTTCAAAGGATATGTTTATGGTCTTTCAAAGTTGGGGGGAGATGGTAGTGTCGGCTTTGTAGTAAACGTGGTGGGGGCATGGGTCCGATGGAGATCCTGAGTGGATGGAATTCATGATCTTGCATGTTTCTGTGTCGTCTACGTGGGTCCAGGCGGTCAAGCGGTTGGTGCAGGTGGAGTTTTCGGGGTTGGGTCCGTCGTGGGCGTGGTGTTCAGGCTGTTGTGGATGTCGGCGATCTTCTGGTAGAAAAAGGTGGACAAGGCGTCGCAGAGTTCTTGGGATGGTGGGATGTTGTTGACGTTGGCGCTGGGGTTGGAGAGCTCTTTCACGATGCAGAAGAGCTCTTTGCTGTCGTGTGCGTTGTTGTTCAAGCGTTCTGTGAAGTGGGATCGCTTGGCTAGTCTGATTAGCTGGTGGTGCTTGCGGGTGGCACCCTTGTGGGCTGTAAGGCTGTCGGGTGTGTGTTTGAGGAGCCATTTTTTCTTTAGTTTCTGGCAGACGCGTTTGGAGGTGAGGAGTTCGTCAGTGAACCAGGTGGCTTTTTTTCTTTCTTGGTTGTCGGTGGATCTCTTGAGTGGTGCGAGGGTGTTGGCGCAGTCGTTGATCCACCGTCGGAGGTTGAGTGCGGCGGTGTCTGGGTTGGTGGAGACGGTGGGTGGGTTCAGGGTGAGGGTGCTGGTCAGCTGGTCTTCGGTGACTTTGCTCCAGCGGCGGCGGAGTGGTTGTTGGGTGCGGTGGTGCTCGATATGCTTCTTGAATGTGAAGTGGATGCAGTGGTGGTCGGTCCAGTGAAGTTCGGTGGTGTGGTTGAAGGTGACGTGGGTGCTTGCGGAGAAGATCGGGTCAAGCGTGTGGCCGGCGATGTGGGTGGGTGTGGTGACGAGTTGTCTGAGGCCGAGGTTGGAGAGGTTGTTGGTCAGAGATGCGGTGTTGGCGTCGTTGTTGTTTTCCATGTGGAAATTAAGGTCTCCAAGGAGGATGTAGTCCGTAGAAGAGAGCGCGTGGGTGCTGGTGAGGTTGGCGATGGAGTCGCTGAAGGGTGCTCGTGGTCCGGGGGGTCTGTAGATGAGCGTTCCTCTGAGAGTGGTGTTGGGGTCAGTGTGGATTCGGAAGTGCAGGTGTTCGGCGGTCTTGAGGGTGTCGTCCGTGTGGGTGTGGATTTTGAGGGTGGATTTGTGGGCGATGGCTATTCCTCCTCTAATTCCGTTGGGGTGATCTCTTCTGATGATCTTGTAGCCGTCCGGGATGGCTATGGCGATGTCAGGTGCTGAAGAGTCGTTCCACCAGGTTTCAGTCAGGAAGGCTACGTCTGGGGCGGTGGTGTCGAGCAGGTCCCAGAGCTCGATGGCGTGCTTGCGTGCGGAGCGTGTGTTGAGGAGTATACAGTGGAGGTGGTTTGTACCGGTAGTTGCAGGTGAAGTTGCAGGCGCAGCAGGAGAAGGGTCCTTTGGTGTTCTTCGGTGAGGACTGGAAGCATGTTGGGAAGCGGCCGGGGTTGAGGGCGATGAGCTGGTTGGCCGTGTAGAGGCGTCTGGCGGTGCGGGGGTCGTGCTGACCAGGGGGGGTGGCGCTGGGCGCGGTCCAGGCGTGGACGGGTGCAGACAGGCTTGCCTCTGGTGCGCCTCCGGCGCGCCTCCGGCGCGCCAGCGGCGCGGACGCGCAGTGCCAGTCATTAAGAAGGGAGGGGGGAGGGAGGAGCAGCTGGGAGGCGGGAGGGAGCGGCGAATGGGGGCGCGAGGGGGGCGGGCCGCAGGGAGGCAGCGGCGGGGAAACGCGGCTCAGAGAGCCGGCAAGGGGAGCGCACAAGGGGCAAAAGCAGTCCCAAAAGTCAAAAAAGCACAAATGGAAGCAGATGGAACAAAAAGGCACAATAAAGCAAGGCACAGAATACAGTCACAAATACGGTGAAAACGGCACAATGTACACAAGTCTAGCTACGCTTACCAGAAGCCCACTAGACACCAGGGATGAGGCGCAGGCGGATGCCTGCGGGTGGAGGAGGGCCTCGAACACGCGAGCAGCAGCGGGGCTGGGGTCAGGGACACGGACACAGCAAGGTGGTGCTGTGGACGTGGGGGAGCGAGCTCCTGACCAAAATCAGGTCAGAGGTCGCTCACCCTCGACGCGCAGCGCCAGCCATTAAGAAGGGAGGGGGGAGGGAGGAGCAGCTGGGAGGCGGGAGGGAGCGGCGAATGGGGGCGCGAGGGGGGTGGGCCGCAGGGAGGCAGCGGCGGGGAAACGCGGCTCAGAGAGCCGGCAAGGGGAGTGCACAAGGGGCAATAGCAGTCCCAAAAGTCAAAAAAGCACAAATGGAAGCAGATGGAACAAAAAGGCACAATAAAGCAAGGCACAGAATACAGTCACAAATACGGTGAAAACGGCACAATGTACACAAGTCTAGCGACGCTTACCAGAAGCCCACTAGACACCAGGGATGAGGCGCAGGCGGATGCCTGCGGGTGGAGGAGGGCCTAGAACATACGAGCAGCAGCGTGGGTGGGGGTCAGGGACACGGACACAGCAAGGTGGTGCTGCGGACGTGGGGGAGCGAGCTCCTGACCAAAATCAGGCCAGAGGTCGCTCACCCTCGACGCGCAGCGCCAGCCATTAAGAAGGGAGGGAGGAGCAGCTGGGAGGTGGGAGGGAGCAGCGAATGGGGGCGCGAGGGGGGCGGGGCCGCAGGGAGGCAGCGGCGGGGAAACGCGGCTCAGAGAGCCGGCAAGGGGAGCGCACAAGGGGCAAAAGCAGTCCCAAAAGTCAAAAAAGCACAAATGGAAGCAGATGGAACAAAAAGGCACAATAAAGCAAGGCACAGAATACAGTCACAAGTACGGTGAAAACGGCACAATGTACACGAGTCTAGCGACGCTTACCAGAAGCCCACTAGACACCAGGGATAAGGCGCAGGCGGATGCCTGCGGGTGGAGGAGGGCCTCGAACACGCGAGCAGCAGCGTGGGAGGGGGGTCAGGGACACGGACACAGCAAGGTTTTGCTGCGGTCGTGGGGGAGCGAGCTCCTGACCAAAATCAGGTCAGAGGTCGCTCCTCAGGTATGCCCCCAGGTGTCCCCAGGGTTGGGTACAGTGTAACTGTAAGTGGGGACTTTACAAAAGATGTTTTATAAGCCCTGGTGAGGGAAAAACAGCCACATTTATTTTTCACCATTGTAGTGAACGTGCCCCATATGCTAATATGAAGAGACTTTGGCCCTCATAATGAACAGGGCAGTATTTACCGGCATGTTCAGGCTGGCGGTCATGTAACTGACCGCCAGCCCCCTAAAACCCTGCCGGCCACATAAAGAACATTCTGCTGGGCCGGCGGGCAGAAACATTGTTTCCACCCGCCGTCCCAGCAGAATGCATGGCCGGGACATTGCTGGTTGCTCCACATGGAGCTGCTGTCAATGCCTCTGTGAGGCGGGTGCAGCTGTACCCGTCGCTCAGATCATGACCTGCACGATGGGGCACTGCACAGTGTCGCCTGCACTGCCCATGCCAAGTGCCTGGGCAGTGCAGGGGCCCAGAGCACCCCATCAGCTAGCCTTTCCCCAGCAGGGGAACCCGCCAGGGAAAGGCTGGTGGCAATTCCCTTCACTGTCAGGCTGCCTGTCGCCTATGGCAGTCCTCCATGTGTTCATTATATGGCGGTTCAACCCGCCATGCCAGTGGTGTTCTTTTTACCCACCGCTGGCATGGCGGGCTGGACCGCCAGGGTTCATAATGACCCCCTTTATTTTAAAATAATAAAGTCTCATTTTCCATAGGAGGGAGGTAAATATACCAAGTTTAGTATCAAATTTAAAGTTAAAATAAAACAACCTGCCGCTGTTGAATTTAATATAACTTCTACCTAGAAAGAGCTTTAGAACTCTTCCTAAAAGTACCACTTTCAAGCCTACAGTGCCCTTCTCTGATTGGTCAGCCTCTGGCAGCCTGAGCCCGGGTGCCTTGATGAGGTGTGAAGTGGCCTGGGCTGAAACAAAGGAAGCATCTAATGGGAGGAGATCTGCCTCAGCAGATGGGAGAACAGGATGTGGAGGAGAGCAGCCAAACTGGACTTCAAAGGAGAGGTGGACATTTTGGACAGTAACTCTACCTCCCCCATTTTCTGCAGCCCCTGACAACCTGGTGCCCCCTGATTAGATTAAGGAAGGGGTGCGTTAGGAAAACTTAGCCACACCAGTGGGTGGTCTCAGCCAGATCTAAAATCTAAAACTGAATATTTGTCATCTTGATTTTTGGAGGAATGTTGCTTCCGGGATTTATTTTTGCCACACTTCCCAGGAAGTGGTCACTCAAGAAGGTAGTGGAAAGCACATGATTGGACAGAGTCTCCCCCTACTTGCCACCCCAGGAGCAAGGATAAATATGGCAGAGCTGCACCCCACTGCAGATCCCTAAGGGAGCCAGATAAGAAGAGGGACTGCCCTGTTGGACCCCTGGTCTACACCTAGACACTGCACTCAGAAAGACTGCACCAGCTGCACACTTGGACTTCACCAAGAAAAGGACTTTGCCTGCCCTCTACTGCTTCAAGAAGGGACTCCCTGTATGCTACAGGTAGAAAATAGCTGACCAGACTCCCCTGCATGAAGCCCTGAAGAAAATGAACAGTGGTCATTTTGGATTTGAACCAGGTGCATTCTGGGAGTTGGAGTCCTAACCCTCAAGGCCGAACTCAGAGCTTCCTGAATCTCGGGATGAGCTGTGGACACCTAAAGAAACCCTAAAGGAACTTCTGGAAGAAGATCCAGAAGGTTGGAGAAGTTTGGAGCAACTTTGGAAAACAGCTCCACAAGTAGATAGACTCAATGTCGTCAGTCAAGCTGGCCAATGTCGACTACGGCCCAGTCTGACTTGCATGTTCATCCAGCTGAAAAGCTCCAGAGCCCCAGACTTCCAGAATTTCCTTAGGGGCTTATGGAAAGGCAATCCAATGATGTTGCAAGAAAATCAGCTTGCTGTTGAGGGTCACCCTACGTTGGAGGAAAAGCTCCAAAAAAATGTCTAAGTCCAAAGTAAAAAGTTGACCATGGCTTCCTGCGCAGTGTATCTGAGGAGGACTCCAGTGAGGTTGTCTTCAACTTTGACTTTGTCCCAGATAAAGATTTCCATCCTGAAAAATCCTCTAAGTCTGAACATAGAGCTCTTCACAGAGGTATCCTAAGAGGGCTCCAGAGAAGTCGACTTCAACTTGTGACTTCGTCACGGTCGGTGAGAGATCTTCAAAAAAATGTCTACGTCCGAATGTAAAACTTTGACTGAGGCCTCTCGCTCAGTGTAGCCGAGCAGGGCTCCATTGCGGTCGGCCTCAACATTTGACTTTGCCCTGGTTGAGTGAGACCAGATGTCCAGATTGGCACTTTTGATTTCTATGTGCTAGAAGACATTTAGGGGGTCATTCCGACCCCGGCGGGCGGCGGGCACCGCCCGCCGGGCGGAAACCGCCCAAAGACCGCACCGCGGTCAAATGACCGCGGGGGTCATTTCAACTTTCCCGCTGGGCCGGCGGGCTATCTCCAAAAGATAGCCCGCCGGCCCAGCGGGAAAGCCCCTGCAAAGAGGAAGCCGGCTCCGAATGGAGCCGGCGGATTTGCAGGGGTGCGACGGGTGCAGTGGCACCCGTCGCGATTTTCACTGTCTGCTAAGCAGACAGTGAAAATCTTTGTGGGGCCCTGTTAGGGGGCCCCTGCACTGCCCATGCCAGTGGCATGGGCAGTGCAGGGGCCCCCAGGGGCCCCACGACACCCATTCCCGCCAGCCTCTTCCTGGCAGTGTAAACCGCCAGGAACAGGCTGGCGGGAAGGGGGTCGGAATCCCCATGGCGGCACTGCAAGCAGCGCCGCCATGGAGGATTCCCTGGGCCAGGGGAAAACCGGCGGGAAACCGCTGGTTCCCCTTTTCTGACCGTGGCTTTACCGCCGCGGTCAGAATGGCCCGGGAAGCACCGCCAGCCTGTTCGCGGTGCTTCCTCTGCCCTCCACCCTGGCGGTTTCAAACCGCCAGGGTCGGAAAGAGGGCCTTAATCTTAAAAATTCATATCTCAGTTCTCTTCATTGGATTTTTGTCATTTTATTGTCATTTTAAAGATAAAGGCCCTCATTACGACCATGGCGGTGGGTGATAAAGTGGCGGTAATACCACCAACAGGCAGGCGGTAACCACTGCCAAACTATGACCTGGGCGGTGATATCTCCCATAGACAGGCAATGTACCACACCGAACGCCAGGGTGAAAACAACAGTCACCACTGCGGTAGCCGCCTGCAGCCAGGTGGAAGACAAAGTACCACCCACCATATTTTGACACAGGAAACCACAACCATTTCCAGGGCAGTACCAATGCCATCAAAAGCCTGGTGGAAACAGAACACAAAAGTCAAAGGACTCACCATTGAAGACACAGGGAAGAACCACGCCGCCATGTTACCCGAACTGCAAGTTTTCCCGAAGATCTCCTACGCTATGCTCCACCTGAAATACCAATGCCAGCGAAGACGATGACGGTGAGTACAGCGGTGTAGCACACAAGGGAGAGTGGGAGGAAAACGAGGGTGACACACACACGTACAACACACACCCAATAAACACACACACACCATATACACAACCAGCTGCATTACAAAAACAATTTGACCCCACAAATCTGCAGAATAACGCAAGGACAACAGGAATAGACGAAAGTGATTGTAATTAGTTCAACAACAAAATCAACAATCCGATTTGGCTGTGAAACAGATATGTACACTTGTATAAAAAAGGTACACTGCCCAGTCCATAGTTCAAAGGGGCCACAGGGCACAGTCCAAGGCCCAACTTGAATCCTGTCCAAATCCGGATAGAACACTGCAGGGGCATCAGTTGTCAAATAGGCAGGCACCTCAGGAGGAGGGGGGGCACCTCAGTCGGATGCAGGAACAAGCCCACAGGTTCCGGAGAGGGCAACATGCCCATTGTTTTTTCCTAGGGAGTGCCTGACCTCAGTCTCTCGAGTGGGTGTCTTCCCCACTGGTTCTGGAGGGGGGCAACATGCCCTGTGCTTTGTCCTGGGGAGTGCTAGGCCAACATGCCCAGTTCTCTCTGCTGGGGAGTGCAAGGCCACAGTCTCTGGAGTGTGTGACTTGCCCACTGGTTCTGGAGGGGGCAGCCCGCACAGTAGCCCCTGGAGGGTGGACTACATGGCGTCCCCCGGCGGTGATGGCTGCACTGTGGTGGTGGTTGGGGGAGGCTCCTGGTCAGCCCCTGTACTCTGTGATGGCTGCATGCTGGCGGTGGTTTGGGGAGGCTCCTGGTCAGGCCCTGCACTCAGTGATGGCTGCACTGGGGCGGTGGTTGGGGGAGGCTCCTGGACAGGACCTGCACTCTGTGATGGCAACACAACCATGGCTAGCGGAGTGGGTCCTGTGACAGCTGCTGGTGGTGGCGGTGTTTGGCTGACAGCTTCCGTCAACGTAGAGTGCCTCTTCTCCTCCTGGTCATGGGTTGGGGATCTCTTACCCTTCCTGGCAGGGGTGGATGGGTTCTTGCCTCCTCTGTCTGGTGGTGCAGGCTCCTTCCCCTTCTTCACAGCTGGTGCAGGCTCCTTCCCCTTTTTACCAGCTAGTGCAGGCTCCTTCCCCTTCTTCACAGCTGGTGCAGGCTTCTTCCCCTTCTCCCCAGCTGGTGCCAGACTCTTCCCTTTCATCGCAGGTTGTGCTGCCTCCTTCCCCTTCAGTACTGTTGGTCTGGTATCCCTACCACCATGAGTATGTGGAGCTACCACTGTCCCCATGGACTGTTTGACTGAGGTGCTGGGCTGGGTCCTTGCTACCCTGCCTATAAGTGCAGGATGGGGGAGAGGGGTAGGGAAGAGGTCAATTGTGGAAAGGAAAAACTTTTTAGGTACATTGGGGTGAAGAGGGAGGAGTTATGGGAGTGGAGGATGAGGGAGTGTTCGTCGGAGGTGTATGTCTGCTGGATTTGGGTGCAGGTGCATGGGCTGTATGCCGTTGTGAGGTGGATGGCTCTTGGGTGTCTGAGTGCATGTGTTTGTATCCTTTAGGAGAGGGGGACAGACATGATGGGAGAGGACACAGGGGACGTGTGCATGGATGTTGTGAAGGTGTCTGCCAATGAGGTGCGTGTTCTGCTTGATGTGGTGATGTTGATAGTGGATACTGATGTAGTGCATGCCGGTGTAAGTGTGGACATACCTGGGTGGGAGGTGGAGGAGGAGGATGAGGGGGAGACAGTGGAGACAGTGGATGTTGTTGTGTCTGCAACTGAATGGTGTTTGTGTGAGTGCCTGTGGGATGAAGTGTGGTGCTTGTGTTTGCCTGTGCCACTCTTGTGTATTGTCTTGTGTGCATGCTTGTCTGTCTGTGTGGTTGGGATGGGATGGGGTTGAGGAGAATGGGACTGGGAAGTGGAAGTTGGACGGGGGACAGTTGACACAGGGACAATGGCTGCCAACAGAGAGGAGGCCAGAGTATGAATCGATCACTGTTGGGCCGCCAATCCACAGTGAGTACCCTCCAGGAATGCATTGCATTGCTGCATCTGGGATGCCAGCCCCTGGATGGCATTCCCAATGGTTGATTACCCTACAGAGATGGATCTCAGGAGGTCAATAGCCTCCTCACTCAGGGCAGCAGGGCTCATTGGGGCAGGGCCTGAGGTGCCTGGGGTGAAGGAGATGCCCACCCTCTTGGGTGAGCGGGCAAGGGCAAATCGCTGAGGGGCTACTGGGTGGGCGGTGCTGGTACAGGGGTGGCAGCTGTACCTGCAGGTCGGGTGGTCTCGGAGGTGTCTGCCACCACCAGGGAGCTCCCATCGGAGGAAGTATCGGAGTCTGTGTTGTCCTCTCCAGTCTCCGCCATGGTCCTCCCCTTGCCCTCCGTCCCACTGGTTTCCTCAGCGTTGGTGGACTCTGCCTCCAGGGTTCTGTGGGATGCAGCTCCCTCTGTCACTGGTGCCTCTGATCCTCCACCAGATGATTCTAATGCACAAAAGGACAGAATGACAAAACAAGAATGGGGGAGAGAGAGACAAATGATGCACAGAGTCAATGAAAAAGATATGGATAGTGCACCTCTGCGCAAAGTCAGTAAAGTCCGGTAACACAACGTTGTCTTTTAAAAACCTTCATTTTTTATTATTGCTTTTTCTTGAACAAACGAGCAATGAGCCAACACGTTTTGTCCTACACAAAAGGACTTCTTCAGGGCTTATATTTGCATGGTCTTTAAATTGATTGTCTTTCCATATTGTTGGAATTAAATGTCCAACCTATTATTACCCATAACATAAGGGATCAGCCATGTCCGTCCCGGTCGGCACTTTCTTTGCCGACCGGGACGGACATTGCTGATCCCTTATGTTATGGGTTCAGTTGGCTGATTGCTCGTTTGTACACAGGGTCAATGGCTGCACCAACACCACCGTTGGCGTACACAGCACCCTCACATACAGAGGACCGGCCTACGGGGGAAGGTACGTTCCAATGCAGCACACCTGGGACGCACGCAGCCCTGCCCAGAAGTGAATACTAACAAGCTAGGTAAATAGTATTTTACATTCAAACCCTTAGCCACCAGAGGACCTACGCTGCCATGTCTGGCCTGGCCTAGGGGCACCCAAGGATACACAACCACCACCCGGATACCACCTCATCAGCTGTAAGTTGTAATGATAGCTACTATACTGTCCCCCTCGTGGTTGCTGTGATGCCCTCAAGTGCCCATCCAGCTCAGGGTAGGACACAGCCAGTATGCAGGCCATCAGGGGGGTCAGGGTCTGACAGGCACCCCTTCCTCATTGGGGAGCCATCCCCAGCTGGGCCTCCGCTATCTTCCATGCCCACCGTCTCAGGTCCTCCCACTATTTCTGACAGTGGGTGCTCCGCCTGCCATAGTCCCCCAAGGTCTGCACCTCCTTGGCGATGGCATGCCATTTTCCCTTCTTTTGATGGGCGCTGACCTGCAGAGGCAATACAGAGAGGAGAACACCATTAGACAAAGAGTCCAGCCTGTCACAGAAATGGCCCACGATACCCGTTTGCATCACCATTGGCACACACATAGCCCAGCGCACAACATGTACACCGCCAAGAGGATACCCACCCAAACCCCTTACACGATGCCTTCACACACAACTCCATGCATTCATGCCACATGCATCGTGTCCACAGTGTACTCACCTGTTGGTCTGGAGGCCTATACAGCAGTCCGTACTGGAGTGGGACCCCATCAACCAGTCACTCCAACTCCTCAGAAGTGAAGGGTGGGGCCCTTTCCACAGTCACACGGGCCCTTGTAGGTTCCAGACAGCACATGCGGTGTAGGTCCTCTCCTATGGAAGGTCAGGAAAAAAGTGAGCATTGAGATAGAAATGGTGGTCACATCCGCGGCGGTGCATACCGTCACCGCCTGCGTAGATCCCCAGTGGCCACTGTTCCCAATCGGGCCCAATATTATCAAATGAGGAATTGCACAGCGGTTCACCGCCGCCTACCGCCACAGCGCACCACGTCGGTGGCATTACCTCACTTTCACCTGTCCCTCCACACAGGACAGGCGGTCGCCATTTCAGGGGGGGTGAACAGGCCTATTTAAAATTGCTGCGTCACAGGATAAATAGGCACATACTTTATAAATTACTCTGTCCCATAACACGTTTGCACTATGTGGACTGCTGTTGTGGTTCCATTGTTCAGTTTATGACAGCCTAATCACTCTTGTGTCCCTTAGATACCTACCGCTGAAGATGAATAGGAGATGGAGACATCCCCGTGTACAGACCTCTGGTGCACTTGGTTACACTGGAGGACAGGCACATAATAATCACCATTGACTGGACAGGGCCACAATCATAGAGCTGTGTGTCCAATTGGAACCTGACCCTGTTGTGCAGGTTATATCAGTGCTCCATTTCCTGGCAACTGGTTCTTTCCAAGTGACAGTGGGCTTGGCAGCAGGAATGTCACAGCCAATTTTCTCAATCATGCTAGCCTGATAAAACACATGTGTAGCTACATTGCATTCCACCCAGGTTGAGGATTCGGTCACTGTGAAGGCCGGGTTTTATGCAATGGGACATATCCCCAATATAATTGGGGCGATTGACAACACACATATTACATTTGTTCCCCATGCCAGAATGAACAGGTGTACAGGAGTCGTAAGAGTTTCCTCTCCATGAATGTGCAGATGGTGTGCCTGGCGGACCAGTACATCTTCCACGTCAGTGCTAAGTATCCAGGGTCTGTGCATGATGCCTTTGTCCTGAGGAATAGCAGCGTCCCAAATGTGATGTCCCAACTACAGAGCACAGGGTGTGGCTCATAGGTGAGCCCTGGTTCTCACCCAGTATATGTTGGTGTATGCCTACGGTGTTGGACATATAGGATAGTGAGTGGCTAAATGTTGTCCCTCAATATTTGCAGGTGACTTTGGTTACCCAAACCTATCATGGCTGCGGACCCCTGTGAGGAATGGTAGAACAAGGGCTGAAGAACGTTATAATGAGGCACATGGGCGAGCCAGAAGGATCATTGAAAGGACCTTTGGCCTCCTGCAGGCCAGGTTCAGGTCCCTCCATCTGACAGGTGAATCCCTGTGCTACTCACCCAAGAAGGTCTGTCAGATCATGGTGGCATGCTGCATGTTGCACAACTCAGCCCTCCGACGCCATGTACCTTTTCTGCAGGAGGAGGGGACTGGAGATGCCCCTGTGGCTACAGTGGACCCTGAGGACAGTGAGGATGAGGAGGCAGAGGATGAGGATGTGGACAACAGAACATCAGTGATACGTCAGTACTTCCAATGACACACAGGTGAGACAGTACAGCTTCACATTTCTATGACTATTTGTTTATTCTATGTGACATTGGCATGCTGGATATTCATTTTGCAGATGTTGGTAATATGACAACATTCTCCTGGTGTGATCACAACAGCCAGCTACAGGTCATTAATTCTATGCTCATACTACTTACAGTTCATTTGCAATGGCTGCAACTGTTTTGATCAATACAAATTTGCAATTCATGAAATACCCGTAGTCAAGTTTTATTCAAGGGTGTTTATTGTTGTGCTAATATATAGAGGGTAAAGTGCAATGGAATGGGGTGATGATGGAAGAAAGTCCAGGGTATTGTTCCAGTCTGTTTGTAGCACAGGTGCATAGTCCATGGGGACACCGGAAGGGGAGTAATGGCAGTTCAAGGAGGACAAGGTGACTGATTGGGACACAAGGGGGACAATCAGGAAAGTCTTATTTCCTGGCGGTGGTCTTGGCAAGAGTCTCTGGCTTCGGTCTGGGTCGCAGGGAACGTTTGCGGGGTGGTTTCCCTTCTACAGGGGTAGGGGTGCTGGTGGTCTGTGGGTCCTGTAGTGGGGGCTCTTGGCCACTAGCGGCAGTGAAAGTGCAGGGCTATTCAAATGACTGGCTAGTGGCAGGGGTCTGCTGGTGTGCTGTTGCCTCCCTCATGATGTTGGCCATGTCTGCTGGCACCCCTGCTATGGAGATCATGGTGTTGTTAATGGCCTGCAAGTCCTCCCTGCTCCTCTGATACTGTCCCTCCTGCAGCCGCCTGTTCTCCTGTACGTTGTCTAGGATCTGGCTCATCGTGTTCTGGGAATGTTGGTAGGCTCCCAGCATCTCGGAGAGTGCCTCCTGGAGAGTCGGTTACCTGCTCCTGTTTGCCCCATGGTACACAGCAGTCCTCCCGGAGTCCCTGTTGGCCTGTGCCTCTGTCCCCTGAACGGTGTACCCAAGGCCACCGGCCCTGAGGTCCCTGATTGTCTTGTGGGCGAGGTGTGGCCTGGGGTCCCTGTATAGGTGGGCACACTGCTGATTGACGTTTCCTGAGGACAGAGGTGTGGGTACATTGGGTGGGTGCTGTGGTGTTAGTTCCTGATGGGGGAGGCTCTGTGGTGGTCTGTGAGTGGGCTTGGGTGACCGGCTGTCCAGTGGTCCCTGATGGGCCAGGTAGATAGTCCAGATCCTAAAGTCCAGAGCTACTGTCATCACTGTGGGCCTCTTCTGTTTGGGGACTGGATAGTGGTGGCACCTCCTCTCCACTGACATTGGCTGGGGTACCTCTGGGGATGTAAATGATGTATTATGCTTCAGGTGTCTGACATTTGTACTTCTGCAGCTCTCCCTCTATGATTGCTGTCCCCCTGCCAGCTTTAGCTTGTGTATGTTGGTGTATTGTGGGTATGTTAGTTTCCCTATGCTGTGCATGCTTTGGTGATGAGTGTCAATACAGGGCTGGGAGGGGTGTCCATGCAGTCGTACAGCATGCAGGGCCTGGCATTGAGATTAGTGCAATATCATGGTGCAGTGTGTGGGATATAGTGAAGTGATGGGAGTGAGGGTGTGTGATGGCATGCAGGTATGGGGGGGTGAGAATTATTAAAAGTAGATTAACCAGTATCCAGTCCTCCGGCAAGTCTGTCCAGATGCAGTAATGCCAGTACCTGCATCTCCCATGCTGCGAGTTGGGGAGGAGGTGGGGGTCCACCGCCAGTCCTCTGTATGGCGAGCTGGTGTCTTGCAGCATTGGAACGTACCTTCCCCCGTAGGTCGTTCCACCTCTTCCTGATGTCGTCTCTTGTTCTTGGATGCTGTCCCACGGCGTTGACCCTGTCCATGATTCTCTGCCAGAGCTCCATCTTCCTTGCTATTGATATCTGCTACACCTGTGCTCCAAAGAGCTGTGGCTCTACCCTGACGATTTCCTACACCATGACCCTTAACTCCTCCTCAGTGAAACGGGGGTGCCTTTGTGGTGCCATGAGTGTTGTGTGATGTGTGTTGGTGAGGGTGTGTTGGGTAATGTGGTGGGGTGTGTGATGTGGAGTGTGTGAGGGATGCATGGGTGAGAGTGGTGTGTGTGTCTAGTTGTCTTTGTGCTCTTCTTCTCAGTCTCCTGGTGGCAATAGCTGTTGGTAAAGGGTTGTGGGTACTGTGGCCATCAGCGTGGCGGTAAGCGACATTTACCACGAATGTCATAATGTGGGCCAAAATGTAATCTATTTTTGTAAATTGGTGTTGTATTTTTTCTTTTACCTATTTGCTGTTTTGTGGTTATTGAATGCTTTACACACCTGCCTCCTAAGGTAAGCCCAACTGCTCGTTGCCAAGCTACCAAGGGTTGCACTGAGATTAATTTATTGAGACCTTGACTGGCCAATTGCTAAGTGTAGGTAATTACCTGCCCTTACCAACAATCCACTTTCCAACACCCACCCTCCTAGATACAATAGGGTGTAATTTCTTGTTGATGGAGTCAAGTCCTTCTGAAAAATCCACTATCACTAAGCTGCAGGTTTCGTCATTTTTATATACAGTATTGTGTGCAAGATACAATTCCTAATTTGGAGTATTGTTGTCTCTATGCTGTCTTAAGGCTGAAATCCTGATTTGAAGGTTCCCAAAAGTTAGTTTTCGATATGTAGATACGAATTGCCTTGATACTGCTTTCAGGATTAATTTGAAAAAGAAGGGAAGCTTAAAGACCAGCCTCAAGTTTTGAAAGTCCCATGGGTCTCGGTTTGGCTTCTGTGCAGATTTTAGTGCAATCAAGAAAACTTTCCCCTCAAAATGACACATTTAGGCGGTCATTCTGACCGCGGCGGGCGGCGGTCGCCGCCCGCCATGCGGTTACTGCTGAATGACCGCACCGCGGTCAAAAGACCGCGGCGGTCATTCCAACTTTCCCGCTGGGCCGGCGGGCGACCGCCAAAAGGCCGCCCGCAGGCCCAGCGGGAAAGCCCCTGCAATGAGGAAGCCGGCTCCGAATGGAGCCGGCGGAGTTGCAGGGGTGCGACGGGTGCAGTGGCACCCGTCACAATTTTCACTGTCTGCTTTGCGGGGCCCTGTTAGGGGGACCCTGCACTGCCCAAGCCAGTGGCATGGGCAGTGCAGGGGCACCCAGGGGCCCCACGGCACCCGTTCCCGCCATCCTGGTTCTGGCAGCGCCGCCATGGCGGATTCCCTGGGCCAGGGGAAAACCGGCGGGAAACCGCCGGTTCCCCTTTTCTGAATAGCCCAGGAAGCACCGCCAGCCTGTTGGCGGTGCTTCCGCCGCCCTCCGCCATGGCGGTCATGGACCGCCAGGGTCGGAATGACCCCCTTAGAGCCACATGTACAAGGCATTTTTCTAGTCGCAAATGGGCAGATTTGCAGAATCGCCCATTTGCGACTAGAAAAGTGCTTTTTGGAATGTTCAAAGTCTGGAATTGTGCCTGGAATGTGTTATCAAAAGAGTCACAGTTTACCAACAATAGAAAGTTGGGGGTAACCCATTTGCAAATGGGAAGGGGTTTCTAAGGGACCCATTCCCCTTTGACAATGGCAGGGATTTTTTTTTTAAGATTAGGCAGTGGTCCCCACATGTCACTGCCTATTCTTACAAAAATGAAACAAACGGTATTTTTTTTTTTCCTTTTGAAAATGATCCCATTTTCCTTCAAGGGAAATGGGCTGCATTAAAACATCCCTGTAATGGCTGCAATTTCTAATAGGGCTCAAATTGTGACCTACCTCATTAATATTCATGAGGTAGGTTCTTTTGAGACCCACTGCGAATTGCAAAAAAACCTAATAGATCTTAAAACATTTGAAATTGCAATTCACATGAGATCACAATTAGGAAGTCTCGATTTCAAACTTTAGTACATGTAGCCCCCATTCTTTTGAGGGTTAGTGAAGTGCTACCATCAGTGGCATATGCTATCAGATTCTCTGACTTTGGATATTATAAGGAGCACGCTGATAAGAAAAGGTGAAGTGTTTCTTGAATGTTGGGTTCTTTCCAAAGGAGAGCACTCTTTGATTTTTTTTAGGAGTTTCTCCTGGGAGGTTTAGGTTTCAGCCTAGAAGAAGTTGGTAATATTGGACACAACAGGGGCTGACTAGCTGTTTTTTTTTTTGCTACCTTAAGTGAAATTTGTAAAGGACTGAAAATGAGGATCGAGGGAATTGCTGCTTTAATAATCTGATTTCTTTAATATTTAGATTAAGTGGTGGACATCATTTGCCTTTGTGATTGCGGAGCCTTTCATGCCTCAAGAGTGTTTAATCTTCGCCACATCTTTTCAAACTTTTTGGTGAACTTTTTGTATGAGTTCAACTTATTGGTGCACCATGGGACAAAGTGCTTTTCTTTTTAAGATTTCTGCATACAAGGGAATAAATTATTGTTGATAATAAGCATTCGGAATTGTAAAAGCTAGCAATGTCAGTTGTTGGGAATGGGAAGTTAATCAGGGATCTTCTCCAGATGTTTGTTGATTTTATGTGCAAAGTTTTGCAAATCTCAATGTGAGACATTTCAAATTGCAGGGTTTGATGATCAGTCCACCCTATTCTGATGGTTCAATCTATTTATGTGGCTTATAGAAAAGCTATTTAGGTAAAATAAGTTACATTTTTATGAGTGAGTAGCTCTGTTGGTTGAGAAAGTTCATGTACTTCCTGATGTTTCAGAGATTAGGAGTCATAGTATTTTTCTGATTTTTTCAAGAATGGTAAAGTCTCCAAGGGACATAGTGGTGGAATTGCAGGATGCCTTGTACGTGATCATTAAGTTACAGTACGTGCCTGGTGATGTATAATTACAGAGATGTATTAAGTGCACCATTAATTGTGACTGACAATTACATAGGTGATCTATACTGGCTTTGTGCATCAGTGCAAGACTTCCTGTTTTATTAGCACTGTTGTTCATTCTTTCAGCATTAAAAGTGGGGCTTGATTGTTACCTCATGTAAGGTCTTCAGTTTCACATACATGAGCTTGAACTCATTAGTCATTCACTAACATGTATTTTCAGTTGTTATTTAGAGATATGGAGGTGCACTGTGTGATATGTTTTGATTTTGTAGAGGTTTTCATGAGGAAGGCAGTGCCATGCTTTGATTGGAGTCTGGCATGTTTTTTTTAATTGAACTTTCCACTGAGACCCTCCCTTATGCAGCTTGTCTGCTATCTAAGCACAGTGCTGCTGGTTGCCACATTGTCCTGCTCAACAGTGCATCCTGGAACAGTGGCTGTAAGCTTTGCATCGGAGAATCAGGAAAAATTTAGAATTTTTGCCAGCCTTAGCCAATGCCAACATTTCATCACTTTCTCTCTCTATGCAAACTGAACATTTTATTAACCCCTACTTTCTAGTTTCCATTTTCACTATCCTAGAAATAAGTTTTAAAAAAGTATGACATGAGCCCAAATATATTTATGTGAGTTTTTAAGGACATGTATGTGTATAACTGTGTGTATATGTGTCTGCACACCAGTGGTTTGTCAATGGTTAGCTTGATAGACCTACACATGAAGACACTGTCCAAACTCATGTGTAGATGGATAGCCAGTTTCATGATGGGTACGGAAATTTGGATGGATGGTGGAGTGATGGATAATTTGTGAATGGATGAATTGATAGGTATGATGTATCTGCGTATGGATGGATAGCGCTATCTGCATATGTTCATTTTGTCCCTCCTAAATATTTAAGCAAGGATTCTGGAAATAACTGGCTAGGCAGGAGTTATTACTGCACCTTGCAACTCTTGTTTATTACACTTCTTTGATTTTCACATGTTTTGGTTTTAGAGTAAATGATGGCAGGGATAATGAGAGTGCTTGCCTATTCTGTTGTATCATATCTCGTTCCCCCTCCAACACTAATTCACCCCTGAAGGATTATGAATAGAAATGTTTAGGTAAAGGTAGTCAGTGACGCAACTTTTAATGATGACATCCGAGTGAGTCCCAAGATGGTTGCCAATACTTCCTCATTGAAGTGCTGGCAGCCAATCAGATCTCACCATGAGATCTGTCAGATCCATGGACCCTCTGCATCCCTAGATACATCAATGTATTTTTTCTTTAAAAATTTAAAAAAATGCTGAATGAATTTACACCAAAGTACAAAAAGTACTCTTTCTGGACCAAGATCTAGCTTTCTGCCAAACTTGATGTAATTCCATTCAGCAGTTCGGGTTCTTGTGGTGGGCAAAATGCTTTTCCGGACCCCCCTTTCTCTTGGCCCCACTTGAGATATCATCCCAAAACTTTCCAGACAGCAGCTGAAGTGATCAGGAGACAAATTCAGAATATTTCATGAAAATTTGTCAAATGGTGCCAAAGTTATTAGCAAATCATTAAAACACAATGTCTATGGAAACTAGCCCTAACTGTAACTACCTACTGGCTATTGCCCTACATTGCCTACTGCTTGTCACTAGTGGGTAGTTATAGCTAGGACCTAGTTTCCATAGGAATAGCATTTTTTGTTTTGCCAATACCTTTGGTGCCGTTTGAAATACCTTTACTAAATTTTCAAAACTAGTAAAAGGGTAAGTTCAGTTGCTGTTTGGCAAGTTTTGGTGTTATTCATCAACCGGGGCAGAGAAAAAAGGGGGTATCTTAAAATGCTTTTGTGCCATGCAATTCCTAATAGGTATTTTAGACAGAACTACAGTCAGAAACACTGACTGATTTACACCAGATTTTGCAGAAAGGTAACTTCTGGTCCAGAAAGGGCCCTTTTTGTGTTATGATGTAAGTCAGTTCAGTAGTTTTTGAGATATTAAAGGGAAAAAGAAATATAGATATCTGGACTAAGCCCATGCACATATCTAATGGTGAGATCTGATTCGCTGCCAGCACTTCAACCGGGAGCCATATTTGGATCAATATGCATGATAGCATCCCATTGAAATGTAGTGAATAGCAGCTTTTGAGATTCACTAAAAGAAGAATATATAAAGGGTGATCACCAATGTCCATTACAATATAAATAATTATTTGTTGATGGTACTATACTGATTTTAGGAACCGTGGTGTATTCCAAGGTGATTTTAGACTGTAAAAAGTCTTCTGCAGGGGTTTCATGAATCATGTTTGAGAGAAAACTGTTTTCACACGATGTCCACACAGAGGATATGGAAGGGGCTCCAGAAGTTTAAGGGAGAGCATAATTGCTATAAATTCACAACATCTTTTTTAGGCATATGAAAATAAACAAAGTCTGACAGAAAAACATGCACTTCCAACAGGAGCAGCCCGCCAGTTGATTCTCTTGTGTTCTACTGCAGCCTCCCAGAATGTTCTAAAGAACAACTAGCGAGCTAACAGTCTTACTTATGACAAAAGTCTAGCACACATGATTGAGTCAAGCTGGTAAAACAATTTATAAATGAATAAAATAAGAGGGTTCATTTTGTCACAGAAATTATGGTTAGTGCTGGAGAAAAAAAATTAGGACACGATTTAAGTGAATTCTCCAAACTTTTCCTCTTTTAATTCATTAAAACAATCTGATGGCAGACTGAAAAATGCACTTTCAATACCAGCAGCAGACTGCCATTTAACTTCCTGGTGATCAGCTGCTTTACTACAATGTTCTAATGAGCAACTAGAGCGCTAACATTCTGAATTTATGCCAAAAGTGTGGCACATCTAAAAGCCATCTTGATTAAATCAAAGTGGAAAAATGAAAGCATTTTTTACTGAGGATACTTCAGTAAATGAGATTGTTAGGGAGCTTCATAACAATTTTGTCTACCAAGATGGCCTCCAGAGAAAAAGAAGGTCCCAAATGGAGCACAAATACAAACCAAATGTAGCCCAATAACAGAAGTGTGGAAAACACTTAATTTGTTTGCAGTTTTTATAGTGCAAGACTTGACCGAAATTATTGGAGTGCTTTACATGAACATCAGTTAAATTAAACAACAACACATTCATTTTAGTGTTAGGCATGGGGTGATTAAGTGATTTGCCCAGAATCCTTGATGTTGAGCTGATGCCAAAACTCGAGCCTGGTTCCTCAGCTGCAAAGTCTACAGCTTTAGCCATAATGCAACATCCTCCTCCCAAGGCGTAACAAACAATCAAGTGATCAGCTGAACAAAAATATTAAAAGGGCTTTGTTGCTATTTGAGAACTCAGAAAGTTTATCCTCATTTTTGTTTTTTAGAGCACTAACCATAATTTCTATGGGAATAAGCTTCTCTTATTTTTATAATTTTTAGAGAAAATGCTTTAGGTATTACAGTTTTGATTACATCAAGATGGCATCTGGCGTGCCACACTTTTGTAAGAAACATAGAATGTTAGCAATCTAGTTTGTTAAAATACTGTGGGGAGGCAGAGGTCAGGGGCACAGACTCAAATAATTGAGGGGTGGGGGGAGGCTGCACAGGCAACAAGTTCACCATGCTTGGCAGGCAGGAGGGACACTGGCAGCACAATGGACCATGGAGGGCAGGGGCAACAAACCAACCATGCAGAACAGGCAAGAGAGGCTATGTCAATATAACAGACCACTGAGGGCAGAAGGAAGAGGCAGTGGCAGTACAACCATACATGTCAACAGAATCAATTCAGACAGGAGACTCCCTATGTTTTTAAGCTCAAAAGGTCCTGATTTATTTGTCTCCCGCCTAAAATCCTTTCTTTTTCAATGCCAGTCAAAGGGGAAAACCATTTCCCTATTTTTTTGCCAAAATCTCCCTCTTATCAAGTTCAAAATGTTGGCAAGTATGGTACATTGGATCACGGGGGACAGGAGGAATGGATTAGGGACATGTCCTGGGATAACAGAGGTCAAGAGGGAGATGGGCAGGAGAACCAAACTGACCTTACAGGGGAGACGTTGCAGCAGCACAATACACCACACAAGGCAAGCGGGACATTAGTGCAGCACAATGAACCATGGATAGCAATAGGGAGGTAAAAGGGCCATGCACATGGACAAAAGAGAGCAGAGAAGAAAGAGGCCAGGGCAGCAAGCTGACCATACCAGACAAATAGGAGGGACAGTTGCAGCGTGAGGGACCATTAATGACAGGAGGGAGGGGGCAAGAGCATAACAATGGACCAGAAAAGGCTGGAGGGAGGGGATAGGGATCAGCAGATGGGAAACAGAGGGCAGAGTGCAAGGGGGCAGGGCAGAAGCAGCAACCTAACCATGGAGGCAGGTATGATGAGCACTAGAATCACAACACACCATGGAGGGCAACTGTGATTTTTATAATGGTATACACACTGCCAATGGAGGGAAGTTGACCATACAAGGCAGGTGGGAGGAGCTGTGGCGCACAAAAGACCATGCATGGCAAGTGGAAGGGTTAGTAGTATCACAACTGCCATAGTGGAGAAGATTGAGGCAAGAGCATGCAAAAAGGACCATGACGGACAGAAGGGATGGGTAGGGTCTGGACACAGACAAGAGAGGGCAGGGGGAGGGGCTACACAACAGGCCATGCTGGACAGGTAAGAGGAGCAGCACAACAGAGCATGGAGAGTAGAATGGAGTGGCAGTAAAATGGACCATGGAGGACCGGAGGGAGGGATGGAGCATGGAAGTCAGACCGGCAGGGTGGAGGTGACAGGGACAGGTGGCAGCCATCTGACCCTGCTGGGCAGGTGGAAGGGTCAGTGGAAGCTCAACAGAACACTCAGAGTAGATAGATAGGAGGTGCAGTTGCAGGTCCACAGAACATGGTGGGTAAATAGGATGGAGCAGGGGCATGCACACGGACATCAGGGGTAGGTGCAGCAAGCTAAGTAAAAGGGCAATGAGGGTGCAAAGAATTGGGCAACAGGAGGCAACAGGAGGGGGCAAGGACATTAAGCTAATTGGAGGGCACCGATGTTTTGTGGTCAGCAGGGAAAGATATGTGAAGGGACTGCTGTTAATTTAGATCCTCCAATAGTCAGCATTGACCTTGCCTCCCACCCGGACTCACCTCCTTCAAAAAAAGTAGATGCAGTAAGCAGATTCTAACTAAGAGGAAGTTCCAGAATCAATCTATAACAACAGGGGTGTATGATGGACTTTCACCAGAAAATGAGAAACAAAATGAAAGCACAGTGGCACAGTAAGTCGCTCTGTTAAAAGCTCACAAGGGCGTTTTAGTTAATAGGTTAGAATCTTTGGTGAGATCCCCAAGAGAGGATTTGACACCAAAAAACAAAAATCTAGGCGGGTGGTAGGAAGTGGTAACCTCTTGTGGCCGGTGCTCACAGCATCACCACCTAAAGAATAATCAGTTGACTGAAGGCCCTCAGATAATCTTCATGCATGGTGTCTCCTCCACCCAGCCTCCCCTTCATCAAGCTCCGAGTCTGCCTGATGCAATGATAGTTCCCAACCTTCCCCTGAAAGTCAGAACAACAATATTAAGAATGCAGGGAGAAGAATTAGTGGACCCCCAAATAGACAGGTCTCCTCTGAAGGGGCAGGTGAATTAACAAAAACAATTGATGACAGAACTAAACAAAACCCCTCATATCAGCGATGTCTTAACTTACCACCTGAATCAATGCCCTATGTGATCATTCTGGACAAAGTCCCAACTTTAGCCATGAGGAAGAAAAATGGAGGAGGACTTGAAATATAAAACTATGCACTGGCTGAGGACCAACACACTCCGGGTGAAAGATCGCTCATATGAGATATTAACAGTAAGAAGAGTGTCAGGAGCTGGCCATGGTCCAAAAACCTAGGTTGGAGGGGTGTAGTTATAAATTTCAGATCCTTTTCAGTGATGAGGAATTTACTCTCAGCATTAAACCATCTGACGAATTCTCCCTCCCAAATAAGAGCTTTACCTGAGGGCCACTTTTATAGACCTTCACAGGGTTCTCATAGGAGGTAACTGGTTATTTACAAGGATCAGGCTAATCTGTCAGCCTGGACACAGCCTCCCCCATTAAAACCCACCAATAATTTATCTGTGCTAAATCACCTGCAAGAGAACGAAAGATGCCCATCACTCCTTCAATGGTTAGGACAGAAACTATAGTTTATTCAAGGGATCATGGCCAAAATGTGATTAGTACCCCTGGGCAAGCTGACTTAGGTCATACGTTTTCCATATTGTCTTGGAATATTGCTGGGATTCATTCATAATTCATTCATTCAAAAATGTCACTAATTTTGAGCTGGTTTGTTTGCAAGAGATGTCGACACTGCAGGATATATTTGTAAATGGTTTTCTTTCATTTTGTAACCCAGCTGTTCCCACTGTTTTGAGGAGGTCAATGGGTGGATTGACTATTTTAATTTCAGCTACATGTAACAAAGCCAAAGTAAAATTACTGGGCTCTTCCCCCTTATTGGACTTTTTTCCTTATGCAGGATCATCACCAATCTTTTTGCCTCCTGCCTCCTATTTTTTCTGACCTGTCCCTGTTGGCTCTAGGACTCTGAGCACTTTATCACTGACGACCAGTGCTAAAGTGCAGGTGCTCTCCCATCTAAAGTTGGTATGATTGGCTTATATCTAATTGGCATATTTAATTTACCTGTAAGTCCCTTGTACAGTGGTATCTCTATACCCAGGGCCTATAAATTAAATGCTGTTAGTAGGCCTGCAGCACACGCTCACGCCACCCACTGAAGTAGACTTTCAAACCTGTCTCAGGCCTGCTAGCGCAAGGCCTGTGTGCAAGAGTTTTCTGCCACAGGGACTTGGCATCTAAATTTACTTGCCAAACTCCCCTTTTACTACCTGTAAGTCACCCCTAAGGCACACCCTAGCTAGCCCTATGGGCAGGGTGCCATGTATGTAGAAGGTGGGGCATGTGCCAGGTTGCGTGGCCTGTTCTGGTAGTGACAAAAAACCCAACTTTGTGTCTCACTGCTGTGAGTGCTGCCTTCTCATAGAATTGCATTACAAATGCCCTGCCTTATGTGTTAGGGGTATTGTCGGGTTTATGATGGGTAGCGTATGCATGTTTGGTATGGTTGTAATGGTGATAATAATAGGTGTATTTTTTATTACTATTACAGAAATACCACTTCAAGAAAGTGCACATTTCTCTGTGCTTATGACTGGTGTTTTGCAGCTTGACTAGAATCCATGTCTGGGCAGATTGACAGTTGGGGCTTTGTGCATACTTTTCAGACAGCCTGCACGCAGGGAAGGTGGAGGTATCCCAGAGGTACATTTACATACTGAATAGTCTTCCTGGGCTGAGAGAACGGAGAGGCGGGGCACACCTATTTTGTAAAGGCTATGCCCTGGCCTCACACAATAGGGTCATTTACCCCCAACTGATGTCTGGAGCCTGTGCTAGAGGAGAGAGGGGGCACTCCCAGAACCAGTTGTAACTGGTTGGAACCCCCTCTCCCCTTTCATTGTAAAACACTGCAATGACTGAGTATAAGTACAGGGGAATTTCCCAACAATTTGGAGACTCTTGGAAACATTTTTGAACTGGACACAAAAGGCTGGAAGGACTCACCAGGAACCGCCATGGACTGCTGCTGCTGTGCTGACCTGTGACCTGCTTGGTCACTGTAAGGGCTTGCCACCTTCTTGCATCCGCTTTGTGCTGGCCTGTGGACCTGCTTCTTAAATCCTGTTCCCCAGGGCAGGGTATTGTGAAGATGGAGGAACGCTTCACGTCTTGGCAGAACGAGTGCTTGGGGGAGCTCTTCATCCTGTAATTTCTTAGCGCTTTAAGCGTGCCTCCTCTGGTTCACTAGCACTTTAAAAAGTGCTCTATAGCTGTGCTAAGGTTTCACCACCGCGACCCGGACTCACAATTTACTACCGCAGCCCGGGTGTCTTAGCTAGAGGAAGCGCGAGTGCTGCGTGCTCCCCAGTGACCCTGGGCACTACGAAAAGGAAACCAGAGCAAGCGTGCTCCTATCGGCCCCCCGGGGTATGGTGCACTCCAAAGAGCGCCCCCGGGGCACCAGGAAGCCCTGATTTTCAGGCCAGATCACCGTTGCAGCCCAGAGAAGGGCATAAGAGTGGCTCGTGGCAGCAGAGGAGCAGGAGAAAAGCCTCATTGGAGGCCCATGCTCCCCCTTTCCTTTCTTGGGCACCCGCACGAGGACGCGGGCAGCTGCCGGCGCAAGGCAGGGCACGGGCGGGAAGGGAGTTCCTGCCCCCGGCCACTGCCTTAGGGGCGTGATCACCCCTAGTAACTTATTCTGGTGCATCAAGGTGCCCCCTCCCCGTTGGAGGACCAGTGAAGGCCCGGAGAGACCCCATAGAGATCGCAGTCCCCAGGAGGGGCCCATTATTGAAGCAGTGCCCCCCTCCTTTCCGAGCCATTTGTTGGCCTTGGCCCCCCTCGTGAGGGCTGGTGGAGGGACGGGGCCCCAGTGATCGAGGGCCCCAGGACAGACCCGTTGCTAATGCAGAGGGGGTGTGTGGCACCCCCTCCTTTCTAAACGCAATTGTTGACCGTGGCCCCACTCGTGAGGGGCAGTGGAGGCCCTGGAGTGGCTCCAGCGATTGCAGGCCCCAGATGGGCCTGTCAGTAATGCAGAGGGTTCATGCCACACCCCTCTATCCCAGAACCCTCAGGAGGCCCTGACTTTGCGCAGAGGAGCACCGGGGGCCCCTTCTTTGTTCTTTTGGCACTGGAGGTGCCCTCATCCAAACCAAGTACCTCTAAGAGACAGTATATATAACATAAGTTCTTGTTAGAGACTTTATTACCTTATACGTTGCCTACCTGTTTTTAGGATGTTTCATATTTGTATACAAATGTTCCTTTTATGGGCATACCATGCTAATATGTTTTTTATGACTTGTCATATGTTTCATAATTTTCCTAATATGGGTGTTTATGATATTCTTATGACAAGTGCTTTAGTGTAATAACGTGTTTCCTGACTACTGCTTATGTTGCAGAATACTGAGTAACCTGTGTGTTATATGTGACTACTGCTAGTTTGCAGAGTAACTAATGTGTAACGTTCTAACAACTGCTAAGGTAGCAGGATACTACTGATATGTGATGTTTGGTCTTATAATTGCATTGTGTACAATACAGTATATTTTCATATAACTTGGTGTTGTTTCCTTTGTGGTGGGGATAGTGTGTCATGTGTGTTGTGCAAATGTTTTGCACATTGCCTTTGATTTAGGCCTCACTGCTCGTGCCAAGCTACCAATGGGTGAGCTGGGGTTATCTTGGACGTGTAACTCCCTTGCCCTGACTAGAGTTGGTGGGTTCTGCCTGGCTTAGGTGCATACCCTAGCCAACCAGAAATCCCATTTCTAACAACCCTGGTATCAACTGTTATTGTTATCAGGTGTAGGCAATATTGACATGTTGATTGTGAATTTCTGTCATGATCTATTTGACTATCTAAACACTAATGTTGTAGTTATGCTATATGAGGTAATTGTAAAGGCCAGTAATGCTAGTCACACATTTTGTATTTTATGGGTAGATGATTTTAATTGCCTAACATGCCTGTTTAATGATGTGAGGGTGTGTGGTATAGACAATAAAATAGGTGAAGTATTATCACACTTCAAAACATTACCTGTATGGGGATGGGCTGAATAATATTGTGATTGCAAACTAGTTCATTTTTTTAACTGTCTCTGTGAAGGCCACTCCTAATCATCACCCACCTTTTACTGAAGGAACCGATCCTAGTACAATAGACTTGAAGTTGAGTGATAATGATTGTTTAGTAACTGATTTTAAAGTAATCCACATTCTGCCAGTAAACATAACCCAGAGTAGCCTTTGTAAATTTGGATTATGCTACAGCTGAGCCTAAGCCAATAACCACTCCATTGCATTCAACATAAAAAATGGAAGCGGTTTGATCTGAAATTTTTTTAGGGGAAAAGTGTGTCTGAAAATTATGAATTATTTAATAGGTGCATATCAGAGGAGGCCACCCTGGCATGTCTAGTCCAGGATTTTGAGAGTTTATATTCCGTTATTTCCCATGCTTTAACAACTTTGGACCCCGTGTCTATTTCTTCCAGTCCTAGGTGGTTTAACAGGGCTTGTTGAAAAGCACGTAGACATATGCAAATGGCTCTAAAGGCTGCCCCAAAAGATAAGGAAGAAATTATTGCCACCCACAAGGTTTATAAAGGAAGAGGTGCAGCTAGAAAGGATGAGCTCAGAAATGAAGCTTGGGAGGATCTGTTGGTTGCGGGACATTCAAGGGATATGAGAAAATTCTGGGAGCTCATAAGTCGGACAATGTTTATGAAAGGTCACCCTCCATTATAGAATGTTTAAGTTCTGAAATGTCCTTGGTTTACATTTCTCTCACAATTTTAACCCTTAACTGAAAATGGGGAAAGGAAGACTATTGACTCTCCAGTTAAGTACAGGCAGCTATTGGTCAAGGTAAATGCAGGTATGCTCCAGGCCCAGATGGATTTCCAGTGGACCTGTTTAAAGAAAACCCTGACCAGTGGACTGCACTGCTTACCAACATTTTTTTTGCTGCTATTATTGCCCCACTCCTTTTATCATAGAAAGGGTCCACTGTGGTCCCAATTTTTGAAAAAGGGGATCGAACCAACTTATAGACCGATCTTCCTAATAGATTACACAGTGAAGGTCTTGGGCAGGGCTCTTTTAGCATGCCTAGAAAGGTGGGCTAGTTCAATCAATATTCTATCAGATGCCCAACATGGTTTCAGACAGAGAATGAGCATGGTTGAGCAGTATCTTAATTTATTGATCATTGTCAGTAAACACATCAAGTCTATTAAGGGTGCTTTACATCTAGCGTTCATGGACTTGTTGTGTGCTTTCAACACTGTCAAGCTTGCCAAATTGTGGGACATGTTGGGCAAAATGGGGGTGGAGGAACCTCTGGTCATTCTCCTCTGGAGATTGCATTGGAACACCACAGTCAAAATACATTATGGACCGGGGGAAAGTGAACTCCTTCTGTACTCTCAAATGAGGGCATTTGCCAGGAATCTATTTTGGCCCCTTTTTCCCTTATCCATATAAATGGCCAAAAAGCCCATTTATTGCAAAAGAAGCTGGACTTTGAGAGTGGGCACACATTTAATACCTAGGTTCTCTATTCCGATGATGCTGTCATCTTAGCAAGGACAGCAAATAGTCTGCAGAAATCCCTTGATGCCTTTGTTGATTTCATGTGTTCCCTGGATTTGAAAATAAACCATCGCAAGTTCTTTATAATGGTATGTGTCCAAAAAGGACTAAGGCCGTCATTACAAGTCTGGTGGTCTTAAGACCGCCAGACTCACGGAGGCGGTCAGACCAGCGTGGTCGTGGCGGTCCGACCACCACATTATGGCCATGGTGGAGCCACCACTGTCCCAACGCCGATACCGCCAGTCGACAGCCTGGCGGTCTTGGCGGTTGTAATTCACCAGGGTGGCACTTCATGTAGCACTGCCCTGGGGATTACAACTCCCCATTCAGCCAGACTTTTCTTGGTGGTTGGACCGCCATGGAAAGGCTAGTGGAAGGGGGGCATCAGGGGCCCCTGCACTGCCCATCCACTTGGCATGGGCAGTACATGGGCCCCCATGGAAAGCCCCATCGTGTTTTCCACTGCCCGAATTACGGCCAGTGGAAAGTGCGGCAGGTGCTACAGCACCTGCTGCACCACCACATTACCACCAGCTCAATTACGAGCCGGCGTCAATGTTAAGGCCCTGTTATCCCCTGGGCTGGCAGGCAGAAATGCTGTTTCCACCTGCCGGCCCAGTAGGAAACTTGAAATAGGGCCGACGGTGTTCTGGCCGCACTGGTGGTCAGATGGCCTCCACCACCCACCAAATTCGTAATGAGGGCCTAAGACTAATGGCCAGATGTATCATCACGGTCCTTTGCAATTCGGAAATAGCGATTTTTAAGAAATAAGTGCCATGTTTCACATTTGCGATTCGATAATAGTGATTTCTTAAAAATCGCAAATGCTATCACCAAATCGCAAATTGTGATACCGGCCCCATTCGCAACTATGGGCCTGTTGGCCCATATCTGCGAATTTTTTGCATTTCCAAAATTGAGATTTCTGAAGCAGAAATTGCAATTTTGGAAATGCAAAACCCTAGGGTGCTGGGGGGCTAAGGCCCCCTCTGCTGCACCCCAAAACATTTTGGGGGGACATGTAAGGTGCACACATGCCAAAAAGGCTTGTGTGCTTTACATGTATAATTTAAAAATGCATTTTAAATGCATTTTTTAATTTTGCACATGGTTACCACCAAGTTCAACTTGGTGGTAATTAGCGATTCCTAAATGCCAAAATCGCATTTAGGAATTGCTTCATACATGTGCTAAGAAATCGCAAATAAGGAATCCTTATTTGCGATTTCTAATTTAGAGAGTCGCAATTTGCGACTCTCTAAACAGGGTTGCAATTTTAAGGAATCACTATTTTAGCGATTCCTTAAAATTGCGTTCAGAATGTATTTCATACATTCTGAACTGGCATTTTGCATTCGCAAACGGGCATTCGCACCGTTTGAGAATGCAAAATGCTTTCATACATCTGGCCCCAAAACCTTTAATATATAGGAAAATGTGGTAGAAAAGGTATCTAATTTTTGCTACCTGGGTCTTCTTTTGATAAGCAAAGCTATACTGGGATCCACTGCTGGTTTTAAGTACTCAACTAAATAATAGAACTGCAGAAACAATTTTTGATTAGTCATAAATGGAGCCAAAGACAGGTGAAATAATTGATAGCTATTTTAATGCTAAGTGCTTGCTAATTGTTACTTATTGGGCTGCAGTGTGGGGGTATCATGGCTGTCCTGGACTCCAAATTATAGAAAATACATTTCTTTGCAGACTTTTGATGGTTCCCCTGCCTCAGAGTTCTTTTTACTAGTCTGAGGTGGGTCTTATGTTTTTAAAGCACTGTGTGGGTTTGCCCCCCTCCTTTGGCTTACACTGGAATAGGAATGTTCTAAACATATCCTCAGGGATTGGCTGGACTTGCATAATGCTGAAAGCATTCCTTAGCATGGTAACATACATAGTTTTAGGGAGCTGGAATATATGGGGTTTAACCAGCTCGAATTCCGTGATCAACCAAAGTTTTAATTAAGATAGCCTATTACCAACAGGCTCAGTTTAAGCGGGGTGCAAATTCCTCCAGCCCACCTCTTTGGTAGATTTGAAAGTTGCGGTATTCAACCAGGAGAAGACATCTTATCTTTCTCTTTTAGAAAATTCCCATTATACATTTTATTTAACTAGGATCAGATTGAGTACTGCATGTTTTAGTGGCATTTTCAGCCCAAGAAGGATGGTCTGATAACTTCCCTCTATGTCTTTGGGACACTATTTCTAGACAAGGTACCTTGCACTTTCTACTTTTTTACACTTTATATATCTTCAAGAGTAATGATCCTAGTGCCCCTTTTGCGTATGTGCAGATTTAATTCATGATGAGAAGGTTTAATTTTGAAACCTCTGAAATTTGTTATGCCATGATAAGCTTTATTAGAGAAGCATTTTATATTAGGAAGCAGCTTGGCTAGCACTCTTTTCATGATGTTCGCGCTTTGGGTCATTTTCTTTTATTTTAACGTGATGAAGTATGCTGCTGTATTAATTGATTCATTGGATGTATTACATTGTTAATTGTATTATGTTTTATTCTTTTATAGCTGTGTAAGCTGAATACATATCTCTGAATCTGGCTCACAAGTCCCTGGTTAAAGCACATTATCCCAAATAGGTCATACAAAATCATCAATTTTCATAAGATCTTACCACTTACTGAAGGCTAAGAATCTTTGAGGAGACCATCCTCTTGTACATCCCTTTTGGAGTGTTCTTCTACAGAATACCTAGGACTTATTGGAATGTGAGAAAACAAAAAAATATATTTTCTCTTAAAATTACGACAATTAATGGGAATTGGATCCTCATATTAACCGACAGTGGTTCTTACTCTTCACTTAATTAACAAAAAACATGTTTTTATAAATATTATTTTCTGCCACTTTATCTTGTCTTGAAACCCACATCGAAATGCTTGAACCGCATAATGCATTTCTTGGTCTCCTGCGTTGCACACTGGTTTAGCTATCATTTTCTGAACTGATACGATGGGCAAGATTTATAAGGCCCATGCACCACATTCAGAAGGCACTGCTAAGCCACTTTTTGTGGCTTAATGCCACCTTGTAAATATGGGCCCCTTAGATGCAATTTTCTGCATCAGAGGGGTGTGCAATGGGTGTTGCTGTGGGCGTTCCACCACAACACCCATTCCTTTTGACGCTGCCCCAGATTTACAATACCTTTGGCAGCACCAAAACCGAACGCCAACCCAGGGGCACAACGAGGAATACATTTATTCCTCCTCATTTTTGCTTTTTTCATGTGTGCTGCATTTTGCAGCACACGTAGAAAGAGCAAAAGGCCATGAATGATTGTTTATGTGCAGGAAGGTGTCCCTTCCTGCACATAAACAATCATTCAAAAATGACAATTTGCTACATCTGTGTGTGCTGCAAAGTGGCAAATCACCATTGTAGATTGTTTATGTGCAGAAAGTGACACCTTCCTGCACACAAGCAATCAATCCTCTCAATACAGATATCCTTGCACAATGATGCAAGAATGCCTGTGTTGGCAGCTATATTTAGTACCAGCACAGGGGGAAACACAGGGATGCGCCGAATTTTAGTAAAAACGCCGCATTTCTGCATTTCTAAATTGACGCAGCGCTGCAAATTTTGCCACAGCTCCACCCTGTGCCACTTTGTAGTAAACCTGGCCCAATGTATCTACATTCCGCACCTCATGTTTCCAAACAATGTCCAACTCAAATTTCCGGAATTCCTCCCTGTTTGTTAACGTAAAATCTTTCCTTACCAATTCACTAAAATCAGATTGCCGCGTTCAACATGCAGATATCGCATCACTCACCTTCACACTTCGCTGTCTCCCTGTTCAACAAAAAGTTTTACAGCTACAGTTCTAAAGGAAAATAAACAGCTCAGTTTAGATAGAATAACTAGCTCTGTTCTACAGACAATCATGATAAGCTAAATTGTACTACGTCAGCCTAATATTTTTCCAAATCTGCCTCACAGATTGTTACTGCTTGGTGGCGCCAGCCAGATTCCACGCACTCTATGATAGCCACACTAAAACATTAACCATACTAATCACTTGCCCTCATGCTTTACTATCTCCACATGCAAAACACGATTTTCAACTTAAACTGATGCTTTTCTAAAAATCATTGCTCCGCCTACTCGACTTCGCAGTGTATTTACACTCCCCCTTACTGACAACATCCAGTGACCGCTTATTCCATCATAAACACATTATGACAAGTCAAATAAATGCCTCTAACCATTAACACTATCCGGCACTATTATACAAACAATCATAGCAAACTTAACTCTGATCTGTGGCTCTCGTAATATTCATTACTGGTCTCATAGCGCGTTGCTACGAACACCGACTAGCATCACCTCACTTTCGTTGATCCCAGTTTAAATGCTGAATGTAATTGTAAAACCGTTATTTTAATCTAATTCGATTAAGGTTCAAAGTTCTACGCCGCTAACAATGTTAAAACCCGCATCAGATTCTCACAACAGCCGTGCATAATTATGATGCATTGAAACCAAACCTAATCTAAAAAAACCTTCCTAATGGATCGTCTAAAGTACCTAAATGTTCAATACAACATTAGTTACTGAGATCATGAAAAGTAATACATCTTTAATCCTATGAAAGGAAGCAAAAATACGTAACACCAGAAATCTGTGCTTAAAATTTAAACCTACATTTGCACCTGTTTATGAACTGCTGCCAATTCCATTGAGTCACTAAAACGTCGATTTAGTTACCATCAGTGGGCAATTGCATTCCACCACACTACCTCCTAAATTTAATGTGTTACGGTAAAAGCCATTTACAGTATATTCTCTTAAAATGGGAAGCTAATGTTGATACCAAAGAACTATCTTGTAAAGAAGGAGGATAAATGAACAATGAAACAAAAAAGTATCAACAAAAATAATCATACGAATATTGATGTCTTCAAGTCCCGATCGGGGATTGAACCCTTGAACTCACTCTACTCTAAAAATAACATCCAAAGCCATAAATAAATATATATATATAGCATTGTTCTTCCAAAGTACCTTCAACGGCAGTGCCTCCATTTCAATCCGATATTGAGGCCCGTATTTATACTTTTTGACGCTAATCTGCGCTAACGCAGTTTAGCGTCAAAAAAATTAGTGTCGGCTAACGCCATTCTGAAGCGCCATGCGGGCGCCGTATTTATAGAATGGCGTTAGCCGGCGTTAGCCGACCGGCGCTGCCTGGTGTGTGTGAAAAAAAACCACATACAACAGGCAGCGCTGGCGTAGGGGAAAATGGCGTATGGGCGTCTAAAAAATGGGGCAAGTCAGGTCGAGGCAAAAAAATCGTCTTAACCCGATTTGCGCCATTTTTTTTCGACGCCCATCCCCCATCAACATGACTCCTGTCTTAGCAAAGACAGGAGTCATGCCCCCTTGCCCAATGGCCATGCTTAGGGGACTTATGTCCCCTGGGCATGGTCATTGGGCATAGTGGCATGTAGGGGGGCACAAATCAGGCCCCCCTATGCCAAAAGAGAAAATTAAAAAAAATACTTACCCCAACTTACCTTTTCTTCCCTGGGATGGGTCCCTCCATCCTTGGGTGTCCTCCTGGGGTGGGCAAGGGTGGCAGGGGGTGTCCCTGGGGGCAGGGGAGGGCACCTCTGGGCTCATTCTGAGCCCACAGGTCCCTTAACGCCTGCCCTGACCCAGGCGTTAAAAAGAGGCGCAAATGCGGGGTTTTTTGCCCCGCCCACTCCCGGGCATCATTTTTGCCCGGGAGTATAAATACCACGCACATGCCTCAGAGTCATTTTTTAAGACGGGAACGCCTCCCTTGCATATCATTAACGCAAGGGAGGTGTTCACGCCAAAAAATGACGCTAACTCCATGAACTTTGGCGCTAGACGCGTCTAACGCCAAAGTATAAATATGGAGTTAGTTTTGCGTCGAATTTGCGTCGAAAAAAACGACGCAAATTCGGCGCAAACGGAGTATAAATATGCCCCTGAATTCCAAGATTATGCACCCAAACTAGGACCAACATTATGCTTTATTGTTGCAGCAACGTTCCGTATCATTGAGCTATTCTAGTTTATGTCAACGACACCATCTGGACACTATCATGTACTACACAACCACTATTCAAATATAATAAAAACTACTAGACAGCATTTTAGGTATGATCATCCTTTAGTGAAAGATAAATGTTGCTACTATAAGCAGAAAAATAGAAGGAAAAATGTAATCATACAAACTCTAATTTCTCCAAAGCCCCTTCCGGGAATCAAACCACTGAAATTACTCTTAACTAAAAATCATTCTCCACTGCCTTTAGGATACACCTAATCGCGCATACTTTATTCAGAAGACAAAGGAACATAAAATAATTTCTGTAATGTCTTAGAACTACCCAACTCAATGGCGTAGAGGTAGAAAAAAAGAGAGAGAAAAGGTAGAATAATAGGGGAGAGAACCCCCGTCCCCAAAGGAGGCTATTACTATAGTGTGGTACTCCTTATCTAAGCTAAGACCTATGTCTACTGTATGTAGCATCTCAAACCACCAAGTTTCTCTTAAATGCAATTGTTGTGTTCTATCACCTCCTCTATGGTATGCCCTGATATGATCAACCCATATAATTGCAATTTTAGTCAAATCTCCTACCAAAAGTATTACTTTTAAATGTTTACCTCGAGGGGACCTTTCATCACATGTATTTATTGCATTGATATGTTCCTTAATTATTTCCTTTAAGGGGCAAATCATCGAGCCCACATATTTCGTGCCAGGAAATTACATAAACACAGAAAGTAGTATTGCAAATGATGAAACACTAGATTGTGAAATTCCTACTATTATCATAGTTAGAAAATTCCTTTGTTTTATCTGATATGAATTTGCAACATACACAGCTAATACATTGAAAGTAACCTTCAGGCTTTTCCCTTAACTAAGTTCCAGCGGGAAAGTTTCGGATTATTTTTAAAAAAATGAATAAAAGTCAGATTGTGGCTAATGAGTGGATATAGCTAGTGGATAATTATAGAAGAGCAGGCTGTATATTTGGGTGTTAACATCATGAGTAAAGTGGAGGAGATAGTGGAATCAAACCTGGCCTCAGTGCTGCAGAATATTAAGTGGGATTTTCAACAAATGGACATTGGACATCTCTCAATAGTGGCGCGATGTAATGTAATCATTATGCTTTTTCAGAGTACTCTATGTTTTCTGGGCAATCCCTTTGGAGTTTGAAAGCTGCTGCTTCAAGCAGACAGAGGCTATTGCCAGCAGATTTCTATGGTCATTTGCTGGAGAGAGAAGGGCCCTCAAACACTTAATGCTAACTAGGGCAAGGGCGATGGGCTGTACCTAGTTTTAGGTTTTATTACTCAGCGACTGCCTGGCAATTTTTGTTGAATTTAATAATAGGAAGGCATCAGCGTGATCAAATGCAGAGAGCCTCCCACCAATATGTAATCTTTTGATGGGAGAGGAGGTGAATGCATGTTCTTTGAGAGTAGTGGAACCTTGCTACTTCAAAACAGTTCCATTTAAAATGGTATTATCTGCAATCAAGATCTGGTCTCAGGTCAAGTGTAAAGTGGGGGATTGGGTGATATAATTACTACACTCCCCTGAGGAGAACACAGAACGTTCCAGCCATCTTTCACAACAACCATTTTAGCAACTCCTTTTAGCAGCCAAGGCCAATATTAGGCAACAACTTATGAGATGCAGGGCAAAATACAGAAAGGAGCTGGAGTCTGCATAGAGGGAATGTGAGGGCTGCTTTGGGATGAGTTGATTAGTTGCCTCGATGACAAAGGATAATTCAAGAATATGGACCACCTTGGCACTGAAAACAAATGAAGGCAAACGGTGAAATGCTAAGACAAGCTGCACGACAGGGTATCCCATTTTAGTAAATTATACTCATGTACTGATTCTACAGAATGGGTGGATATTGATCCTCTTCTGGCTGCCAAACTCAAGGACCAAAATACCGCCAGGTATAATGTATGTAGAGAAGGTGTTCCCACAGGAAAAGCCACGCAGAATTAAGGCAGTGAAATTTACAACATTTCACTGTGTCATTCTGTGACTTCACTGCTTTAAAATGTTACTGCCTACTCAGAGCGAGAATAAAATTGATGCAGGGCTTTTTCCCATAGGAGACTCCTCGCATACCTGGACTTGCGTCAGTTTAACAACACTACTCCAGCAATGTGTGAGTTTAGCGGCAACAGGTGTGTCAGAATTTCTGATTCATCTGTGAAAACATGTGCCATGGAGCTATGTATTGTAAATACAGTGCATCTGTGGCATTGTTGGGGGATGAGAGGGAAGCAGAAGAAATCTGATGCATCGATGGCGATGCATCATATTCTCGTAAATGAGGCCCTATTTATTACTATAGTAAAGCAATAATGTCCAACCAAGTATGATTAACAGCCAAAACAGTTTTTTTCAGATAGTGATTACTTGTGTCTATTAGAAAACGTATTCCTACCATGCACAAAATGCCAGAAAAACATATATGCATTGAATTTATTTTAGAGACTTGCGTACAAAGGAGAAATTAGGAAGCAGTAAATATATATGAAAAATCTACATAAAAGATAGTGCCCTGTGCAGTGATGAAACAAACAACAACCAAAAAATCATAGATTAAGTGTAATCCATTGATTTTTTGAGGCAAACACTTTCTAATTATTTCTGACCTCATTTGGTTCCTACCCATTGCTGTCTGGTTCGACCAACTGACCACCATATCTGCCTGTTTCATCTTTTATGGCAGAATAGCCAAAAGCAATCCTCATCCTTGAAATCAACACATGTGTTTCCTCATACTGGGACTAAAGCCTCATTGTTACACCCTCTCACCCCTTGATATCTTCTTTAGCACCTAAGTTCTCTGGAACTTCTTACATCCTGATGATGACCCTGGAATGCCAACAGAGTTTGATATTTCATAGCATAAACACGTTTTGGAATTATATTGGCTACACAAGAGCACTGAACATTTTAAACTTTATTTTACTCATACCTGCTCATCTGGGTTACCTTTATAATGAATATGACTTTTATGTCTATCGTAATTTAAACAAATAACACTTTATTGGGCATTTTCTGGTTATTTATTACAATTGCCTTGTGTGACCACTCACTCCCCAGAGCACTATCCTTTTGTAGACCTTTCATGTAGATTGCGTTTCCCAAAGTATCCTTTGCATAGATGTCTATAAAAGTAGTTTAAAATAGAAATATTTTTTGAAGTTTTGTGCATAGTATGAATAATTTTTCTAACAGGAGTAATTGCTATCTTTAACTTTCCAAAAAATGTGGTAGCTAATAATATGTGGTTGGACATTGGTGCTTTTCTATAGTTCACACTTCTTCAGTGCTCAATGGCAAAACGGAAATAGCCCTAAATCCCTGAGAACACTGACTCATATATAAAATATTAAAGCACCCCTTATTCTTGCAGCCCACACCATCCCCAGTCACACAGTACAGGTTTAGATGATATATCCCATCGTCCTTGAGACTGATATGAGCATACATTTCTGTTGAAACAAATACCTTTCATTCTCCGATTTTCTGCCTTCATTATCAAGACTTATAACTTATGTTCATCCATTGTCACAATGCATATGATCCACATCAAATTGTGGTTGCCATTCTACTATGTCCCTTGTGTCCTATACATCTGGGTATCATTAACTCATGTTCCTTCAAATGAGCCCTAATACCTTGATTTTTCGGACAGTTGTTTCCATTAGATGTTTCACAAATTCTACCTCTTCGAGAACAGTGAGTACCATATCCACAGGCAAGGAACTGTCCTGATATACAGCCCCTCTTCCACATTGTCTCGTGCAATGACTTACTGTACAGCAAATTAAAGCATCTTGCAGATTTCAAGGTTAAATAACATTGCCTGTGCACCAAGAGCCCTTAGTAAATATCACTCTGAATTGCATAATCTTTGCATAATATTCCACTATTTTTCCCACTTTCTTCCTAGCAACTGTGGATAAAATACCCTGAGTTTTTTCTATCTTGTCACAGAAGATGATTCCTTAGTCCTGGTGCCTCCATCTCTGCAATTCAAACCATGATGACATTGTGCCCTTGTTGCTGGTGACCAATAAAAGAAGTGACACTCCACAGTCTTCATTCAGCAGCCAAAGCATCAGTCCACATTTCAATGTGGTCTACAATGTCTGGAACTCTTTTGATTGAGACTCCACGGTATAAGGATCCAGGCCAAATATCCTTGTCCTTATGCTAACTGTGAGAAAACAGGGCTGATTGCAGAGGCCCCCTAACATTTTTCCCCCATTTTCCACTTTTTGCTGGTGTTTTCCTGACTCTGATGGTGCCCTGGGTACTGCTAACCAGTCCCAGGGCCTGTGCTCTGTATAAAATGGATATTCAAATTAGGCTAATTATAATTGGCTAAGTTAACCTACCTATAAGTCCCTAGTATATGGTAGGGCATGTAGGTTTAGGGACCACAGCATAGGTGGTGCACACATAGGTGCACTGCTGAGGTGCCCAGTGTCATTTTAAAAGCAGGCCTGCCTTGCTGGCTGCTTTTAAATTAAAGTTATATGCAAATTCGACTTTGGAATTAAAAGTAGTTCCAAAGTCTTAAACTACCTTATTTTTACATATAAGTCACCCCTAAGGTGTGCCATATGTGCCCCTAGGGCTGGGTGCCATGTAACTATAAGCAGGGACTGTATAAAAATAGATTTATAAGCCCTGGTGAGGTAAAAACAGCCAAATTCGTTTTCCCTCATTGAAGTAAATGGCCTTCATAGGCTAGAATGGGGAGACTTTATTTTAAATTTTAAAGTCTCCTTAAATGTTGCATACCAAGAATTTGGTATCAAATTAATTGTTGTAATAAATCCCACAACTTCCAGTTGTTGGATTTAATATAACTTGTTCAGGTAAAAAGTTTTAGACTTTACCTAAAAAGTTGCCAATTTCAGCCCTGCATTGTTTTTGCTGCTGTGCTCTGATTGGCCAGCCTGCAGCAGTTTAGCCAAGCTGCCTTGATGAGGTGTGAAGTGGCCTGGCTTCACACAAAGGAATGTGCCTGTGGGAGAGAATCTCCCCTCAGCAGATGGTGAGGCAGGAAGGGGGAGGGCTTCAAAGGCAGAGAAGGACATTTGGAGCACCCAGCAACACCCCCACATCCTGCAACCCCAGACAACTAGGTGCCCCCTTGATTAGATTAGGAGAGGGCAGGAGAGGGGTGTGTTTATGATTTTTAGCCACACCAGTGGGTGGGCTCAGCCAGATGTAACCTCCAAAAATCAGATTCAGCGAAGATGGATTTTTAGAGAATGTTGCCTTCTGGGGTGGATTTTTGCCACACTTCTCAGGAAGTGGTCATCACAGGGGGACGACCCTGTACCTGATTGGAAAACCAGAACCCCCCTGCTTTTCACCCAGGAGCAAGGATAAAACTGGCAGACCTGCACCCACACCTCAGATCCCCATCAGATTCCAACAAGGAAGAACCAAAGGAGAAGAAGGACTGCCCTGCTGGACCCCTGGCCTGCACCTGGAACCTGCACTCAGAAGGACTGCACCAGCTGCACACTTGGGCTTCACCACAAGAAGGACTTTGCCTGGCTTCAACTGTTACAAGGAGGGACTCCCTGTTTGCTACAGGTGAAAAATTGCTAACCAGAGTCCCCTGCACCAACTCCTGAAGAAAGCGACCAACTGACCACTGCCCAGTGGCCAAAAAGGAGTTTGCGCCAGGTGCATTCTGGGAGTTGTAGTCCGCAGCCCCCAAGGACCATCTCAGAACTTCTGGACCCTTGGGGTGAGCTGTGGACCCCAAAAGAACCTTAAAAAGACATCTGGGAGAAGCCCCAGAAGTTTGGAGAAGTTTGGAAACTTTTTGTAAAAAAGCTCCATAGAGGGACCGACCCGCCGCGGCAACTCTAGCCGGCTTGCCTCAACCGCGACCCGGCCTGATTTGCTGGTTCGTCCCGGTAAAGAAAAATCTCTGAAAAAGAGACTAAGTCCGAAGGTAAAAAGTTGACTGGGACCTCCCAGCCATCGTATCCGAGAAGGGCTCCATGGACGTCGGATCAAGATCCAGGTCTACCCCGGTCAAAGGATTTTCACCTTGAAAAAATGACTAAGTCCGAAGGTAAAAATCTCCACCGAGGATTCCAGCATCGCGTATCCGGAGAAGGTCTCCAGGAGGTCGGATTGGACTGGCAGGTTCGTCCCGCTGAAGAAAATCTTCATAATAAAGACTAAGTCAGAAGGTAACTTTTTAACCGAGGCCTCCCGCGACCTGTAGCCGAGCAGGGCTCCATCGCGGTCGGCCTGAAACTTTGACTTTGCCCCGGTCGAGGTGCAACCAGATGACCCGATTGGCGCTTTTTGTTTCTAAGCGCTAGAAAAATAATAATTCTTTAAAAATTCATATCTCCGGTTCCCTTTATCCAATTTTATTCGTTTTTTGTGTCATTTTAAAGATAAAAATATAAACTATTTTTATAAATTGGTTTTGGATTTTTAAACTGTTTCCTGTGTTTTATTTAATTACTGTTTTGTGAAATTTGAATGCTTTACACACTGTCTCCTAAGTTAAGCCTTGACGCTCGTTGCCAAGCTACCAAGGGTTGAGCTGGGGTTAATTTACTGAGACCTAACTGGACCTAAGTGGAGGTTAGTGGCTTGTTGCTAGGTGTAGGTACCTACCTGCCCTTACCAATAACCCATTTTCCAACATTTTTGGTGGCAGCGGTGGGATCCTGTACTTGTGTTCAGTATCAGGTTACAGTTTTAAGTAAAACAAATTAAAAATCCTTTAAATTGTCCTAGTGCAAAAATTGTTTTTTTAGTAATTTTTTTTAAATTTTTTTAATTTGGATTAATTTCTATTATTGAATTTTTGTAATTTTTCTAAATTATTGTTTCCAATTTTTGCAAAAAGTTTTTGTTGACACAAAACTAGGGAACCATGGAGCTTGATCTGGCTAGCCTACCCACACTGACAGTAGTCCATCTTAGGGGGTTGTGTACTGAAAGAGGATTGCCTGCAACCACTGACCTCAGGAAGCAAGTCCTGATCAAATCCCTGACAGCATGGGCTGAGGCCCAAGAGGTAGACCCAGGGGAAGCTCCAGAGGAGGGAGAAACAGGGGAGGATGCTAGCTCTAACCACTCAGGGGAGGGAGGGCATCTGAGCCTAAGTGAGGATGAGGAAGACCGGTCCTCAGTACATACAGTCACTAGGGGCAAACCCAAAGCTAGTGGTGGGAAGGGGGTCCCTTCAGGAGGAGAGAACCCATCCATCAGGGAAAGAGAGCTGGAGGCCCAGCTAGCATACATAGCTTTGGAAGCAGACAAGCTGGCCCTAGAAAAGAAAAAGTGGGCAAAGAAAGAGAAAAGAGATGGTGGTAGCGACAGAGAAGTTGAGGTGTCCATGGGTGGGGGAGTTTGCCCCAGATTACCCAAGGGGGTGGTTCCTGCTTATGTAGAGGGGGATGATATAGACAAATGGTTGGAGGCCTTTGAGAGGGCACTCCAAATGAGAAGGGTTAGGCCTCAATACTGGGGTTCCCTTTTCTGGGAGTTGGTCCCCAACTCAGGGAGGGATAGGCTTCTGACCTTAAGGGGGAGGAGGCAGATTCGTAACCTAGTATGAAGAGGTGCTTAACCAAGAAGTTTGGTCTGTCCCCAGAGCAGTATAGATTGAAGTTCAGGGACACCCAGAAGGTCAGTACCCAGTCTTGGGTTGACTTTGTAGACACCTCACTAAAGGCACTAGAGGGCTGGATTATTGGTAACAAAGTAAATACTTATGAGGGGTTATACAATCTGATCATGAGAGAGCACATCTTGACCAATTGTATCCAAGAAAGGTTACGCCAGCATCAAGTGGACTCTAAGCAGACCAACCCTAGAGAGCTAGGGGAGGCAGCTGATGAGTGGTTGAGAACCAGGGTGGTTGTCAAGTCCTAGGGGGGAGACTCCAAGAAGGAGGGGTCAGGTCCCCAAAAACCTAAGGAGAGAGGTGGTAAGCCCACCACAGAGACTCCCTCTGTACCCCAGAACCCTAAGAAGGAGGAGAGTAAATCCCACTCCCACTCTGACAAGCAGAGACAGGGAGACCCAGGGTTAAAAAAGCTCTTGGACAGTAGGGCTTGCTTTGACTGTCAGCAGACAGGTCACTTCAGAGGAGATGCAGCCTGTCCAAAGAAGGTGGTTAGCACTGGGCTGTCCAGTGTAGCCATGGAGGAGGACTCCTCAGATGATGAAGTCCTCCTAGCATTGAGCTGGGAGACAGGACCAGATGGTAAGCTGGTGATCCCTGAGGGTGGAAGTAGGCACTTCCACCCCATTCAGGTGAATGGGATCCCTACCACTGGCCTGAGAGACACCTGTGCCAGTCACACTATAGTGAGTGACCGGTTAGTGAACCCAGACATGTATGTCCCAGGAGAGATAAGGAAAGTCAGGGTAGCCACAGGGGAGGTCACCTCCAAACCTGTAGCCATAGTGCCCCTAGAGAGGGAGGGTATCCTTGACTGGTTTAGGGTGGTAGTCAGTGTTGACCTCCCCCTGGATTGTATCCTGGGCAATGACCTCCCAGAGGTGGGTCTGGTCCCAGATGGGGCGGTCGCCCAGGGCGCCAACCCAAACCAAAGTCCTGGGGAGTCAGTCCCTACAGTTAGGAGACAGGGGTCCCCAAGAAAAGGAAAGAAGAAAAAGAAGGGTAGGCCACTCTTAAAGAGAGTTCCAGGTAGCCAAAGGCCTTCTGCCCCAGTAGGGGGGGAACCCAGAGTTGGCACTGGTGAGGCCTCCCCTGACCCCAAGGAAGTCCTGAGTCGTCAGGCAGCTGTCCAGATGCAGGGTGTTGCCCCTGCACTGACAGAAGGGAGAGTTGAAGGAGGGTGTCTGCCACAGGAGGTGGTAGCCCCCCACTCTAGACAGCAAGAGGGGTGCCAGGACCCCAAAGTTGCCCCTAAAGCAGCTCAGCCACCTGTCAGTGGAGAGCTTAGGGTGTGGTTCTGGGTACTGACAGCTGTCAGTAGCCTCTGCTGGGTGCTAGCCTTCCTGGCAGCACTGCACTTGGCCTGGGAGGCAGACCCCAGGGCCAATAGCAAAGTAGGCCCCCTGACCCTGTTGGTCATGATGGGGTTGCTCAAGTGTTGGGTGACCTCTTTGGGTAAGCTAGGTGTTGCCCTAGCAAAGTTAGGAGTAGGGGAGGTGGGCACCTCACTACCCAAGTTGGCAGAGAGAGAGGAGGATGACCCCCCTAGAGGGAAGTTTCAGTTTGAGATGGGTCCTTTCACTGTTGGGGTGGGTTCACTACCCAAAGGGAGTGGCCATGGCAGGAGGATGTAAGGCAGAGTAGGCCCTGCAAAGGGACAGCCAGTTTTCTTCACTGTCTTCCTCGCCTAACAAGCCAGGAAGACTCTCCCATGGTTGGGCTGAGTCTCCTCGGCGTGTGGGCTGGGGGGGGCTTGTGTGAGAAAACAGGGCTGATTGCAGAGGCCCCCTAACTTTTTGCCCCCATTTTCCACTTTTTGCTGGTGTTTTCCTGACTCTGATGGTGCCCTGGGTACTGCTAACCAGTCCCAGGGCCTGTGCTCTGTATAAAATGGATATGCAAATTAGGCTAATTATAATTGGCTAAGTTAACCTACCTATAAGTCCCTAGTATATGGTAGGGCATGTAGGTTTAGGGACCACAGCATAGGTGGTGCACACATAGGTGCACTGCTGAGGTGCCCAGTGTCATTTTAAAGGCAGGCCTGCCTTGCTGGCTGCTTTTAAATTAAAGTTATATGCAAATTCGACTTTGGAATTAAAAGTAGTTCCAAAGTCTTAAACTACCTTATTTTTACATATAAGTCACCCCTAAGGTGTGCCCTATGTGCCCCTAGGGCTGGGTGCCATGTAACTATAAGCATGGACTTTATAAAAATAGATTTATAAGCCCTGGTGAGGTAAAAACAGCCAAATTAGTTTTTCCCTCATTGAAGTAAATGGCCTTCATAGGCTAGAATGGGGAGACTTTATTTTAAATTTTAAAGTCTCCTTAAATGTTGCATACCAAGAATTTGGTATCAAATTAATTGTTGTAATAAATCCCACAACTTCCAGTTGTTGGATTTAATATAACTTGTTCAGGTAAAAAGTTTTAGACTTTACCTAAAAAGTTGCCAATTTCAGCCCTGCATTGTTTTTGCTGCTGTGCTCTGATTGGCCAGCCTGCAGCAGCTTAGCCAAGCTGCCTTGATGAGGTGTGAAGTGGCCTGGCTTCACACAAAGGAATGTGCCTGTGGGAGAGAATCTCCCCTCAGCAGATGGTGAGGCAGGAAGGGGGAGGGCTTCAAAGGCAGAGAAGGACATTTGGAGCACCCAGCAACACCCCCACATCCTGCAACCCCAGACAACTAGGTGCCCCCTTGATTAGATTAGGAGAGGGCAGGAGAGGGGTGTGTTTATGATTTTTAGCCACACCACTGGGTGGGCTCAGCCAGATGTAACCTCCAAAAATCAGATTCAGCGATGATGGATTTTTAGAGAATGTTGCCTTCTGGGGTGGATTTTTGCCACACTTCTCAGGAAGTGGTCATCACAGGGGGACGACCCTGTACCTGATTGGAGAACCAGGACCCCCCTGCTTTTCACCCAGGAGCAAGGATAAAACTGGCAGACCTGCACCCACACCTCAGATCCCCATCAGATTCCAACAAGGAAGAACCAAAGGAGAAGAAGGACTGCCCTGCTGGACCCCTGGCCTGCACCTGGAACCTGCACTCAGAAGGACTGCACCAGATGCACACTTGGGCTTCACCACAAGAAGGACTTTGCCTGGCTTCAACTGGTTCAAGGAGGGACTCCCTGTTTGCTACAGGTGAAAAATCGCTAACCAGAGTCCCCTGCACCAACTCCTGAAGAAAGCGACCAGCTGACCACTGCCCAGTGGCCAAAAAGGAGTTTGCGCCAGGTGCATTCTGGGAGTTGTAGTCCGCACCCCCCAAGGACCATCTCAGAACTTCTGGACCCTTGGGGTGAGCTGTGGACCCCAAAAGAACCTTAAAAAGACATCTGGGAGAAGCCCCAGAAGTTTGGAGAAGTTTGGAAACTTTTTGTAAAAAAGCTCCATAGAGGGACCGACCCACCGCGGCAACTCTAGCCGGCTTGCCTCAACCGCGACCTGGCCTGATTTTCTGGTTCGACCCGGTAAAGAAAAATCTCCGAAAAAGAGACTAAGTCCGAAGGTAAAAAGTTGACCGGGACCTCCCATCCATCGTATCCGAGAAGGGCTCCATGGACGTCGGATCAAGATCCAGGTTTACCCCGGTCGAAGGATTTTCACCTCGAAAAAACGACTAAGTCCGAAGGTAAAAATCTCCACCGAGGATTCCAGCATCGCGTATCCGGAGAAGGGCTCCAGGAGGTCGGATTGGACTGGCAGGTTCGTCCCGCTGAAGAAAATCTTCAAAATAAAGACTAAGTCAGAAGGTAACTTTTTAACCGAGGCCTCCCGTGACCTGTAGCCGAGCAGGGCTCCATCGCGGTCGGCCTGAAACTTTGACTTTGCCCCGGTCGAGGTGCAACCAGATGACCCGATTGGCGCTTTTTGTTTCTAAGCGCTAGAAAAATAATAATTCTTTAAAAATTCATATCTCCGGTTCCCTTTATCCGATTTTATTCGTTTTTATAAACTATTTTTATAAATTGGTTTTGGATTTTTAAACTGTTTCCTGTGTTTTATTTAATTACTGTTTTGTGATATTTGAATGCTTTACACACTGTCTCCTAAGTTAAGCCTTGATGCTCGTTGCCAAGCTACCAAGGGTTGAGCTGGGGTTAATTTACTGAGACCTAACTGGACCTAAGTGGAGGTTAGTGGCTTGTTGCTAGGTGTAGGTACCTACCTGCCCTTACCAATAACCCATTTTCCAACACTAACCTTTTGATTTTCTGTATAATGCACATACCTCAATATTCTTCCCCTGCCTCCCACATCCACATGCATCTCCACTATGCAGACTGTCAAGGCCCATGGTGGAAGTCCCAGAGTAGGTATGGAATAAAACAAAGAAGAACCTTTCAATATTTCAGTAGTAAGGTATCGGTCAATGATTTTACATTCAAACTTACACTTAGTTTAAGGCAGAGCAATTTATTGATAACCCTTTGCATTATCAGAGCAATGCTAGCTCAATATTTTTGCTGGTAAAGCTATTTAATTTATAAAGAGGGATGTGATGCCATTTTACAGAGTGGAATGAAAGAATAATAGTAAGCCATGGGTAGGCAATTTCACACAGCACTGAGTGCTAGGAAAGGATGTTCTTCCCTTGCCGTCCAAGAGGAGCAGTCTTGTAGATTTTCCTAAATGTAACAGTGTCAACCATATGCAAATGTTTCTATTTTAACTGATACCCAAAAATCAGGAAATAATGATAGTATTTCAGAAAATGTAATTATATTTCAAATATGCAAATAAAAAACAGCTTGTTATAAAAACAAATGTGCAATTAACCTAAAGCAATCAGAGCCTCCAAGAAAAGTTACAGCACCCATATTAATTCCAGTAGATGTGTAAGTCACTCACTACACATGACCAAAATCATCATCAATGATGACTCGGAGTGGGATGGGGTTACCAGATATTACGAGGTGTACCCCAAGAGATTCTTAACAACTGAGAAATTACCTACACAATCAGCAACTCTGCACCAAATTCCCTTGACAATGAGCCAGCTATCCTCAAGCTTTCACCTGGGCATTTCAAATGCTCTCAGAAGTCCGAATGCTGGGGTGCAATGCACAGATTCTCCACTACCATGGATCTTAACATTCTGATGGGGTCAGAAACTCCCAATTCCATCTTCTTCAGAATAACAGGGACATTCTAAATGTGGGCCTAGCAATTTTTTTTTTGCTATAACAAGGGGCATACACATAGCACTTTTAGTAGAAGATTGTACAAAATAATGAAGACAAGTACAAAAGGGTGATGAATCCTTGTTCCCCTCTTAGATGATTCAAAGAATGGTTATAAATAAACTATCTAATTTGTAGATCTCTTAGTCTCTGTAGACCCACTAAGATAGTGGATAAGTGCCTACTGCTTACCTTTTGTCTCCGGAGACCCAGTCAAGACATACCTAGACAGACAAAGCAGCCATCTCCTGGATTCCACATGAGAACTATGAAAATAATTTGTGTTTATCACTTCATCAGAACAGTGAATACCTGAACTGTAAATTACAAACCTTAATTCTTCATTACATCACAGTATTTTTGATTACTTATATTACAGCTATTTATGCATAGGTTTAATTCCTTTTCTATTTATTTTTGGATGTGTTTCCTGCAATTACGGTAATATGTTAGTTTTGTGTCTAGTCTTCTGTTAGCAAAAAGCATACAAAGGTTTAAATAGTGTTGTTCACATTTAAGCAACCAGAGATGTGGTGATTTCTATAGGACCCACGTCAAGTGAAAAAAGATCAGCAGTCCTGTTTTTGTTATTTGAATTGAATTGGTAACATAATCTTTTCTTTTCCTAGGACTACAGCCACCAGATGGTTTACAGCAAGGAGGACCCCCTTTGTGCCACTTTTTCTCCAAATTGTTTCCAATGTGGACATCTGGTATTTATCATCTACTGAAGCTGAGGCCTTCTGAGTTGAATCATTCTACATGTTATATGAGCCAAAAGAAGAATAAAATGTTTCTGAAAAAATATGTTTACATAATCAATAGTTTAATACCTTTTCTGTAGTTGTGTGCAAATGGTTTGTGTAGTGTGTGGGTGTGTGACCTCCTAATATTAGCTAAGGTGACAGTAATAGGACAGTAACATCTACTACCCTCAGAGGTCCATTCAAATCTTTTGACTTGGACAGGAGTAATGAGATCATCAAATCAAACAATGAAAACCAATGCAATCAAAATACACAAGAATGAATCAGCACTGTACACACACTATGCTTCATGTGGCCATGAATCACCACACCAATTTAGTAAAGTTAAAACATTTATTACCCTTAAATTGACAATGCTAAGGTCACATAAATGATTCACAAAACCAAACGATAGCAATACAGAAATAACAGGCTTTCTAAAACATCTGAAGAATCTCAGCCCAATGAGAGCAATTATCATTAAACACTCTAAAAGAATTATGCAGAATAACAACAGAATAATTTGAAAAATAGCAACAGAATTCATGAGTTGTGCAATTTAATCATTCACAATCATATAATAAACATTTAAATTAGTTGTTGAATCCAAAATCCTAACTACCAAATTCTAATTTGAAAAGCATTTGAGTACTGGGATTTGTCACATGTAAAAATTTAAAATAAGACAAAAATGAATTTGAAAAAATATCTAACTATGGGGCTAACACAAAATATGCTGTTGGATGTCTAAAAAGAAAAACCTGCAAAAGAAAAAAACAAATGCACATTGGTTATACCTCTCCAAAATGTGACAGCAGCTTGCAGAGTCTTCATCAGCTGAGCATAGGAACAGCAGGTCTTCAGAGATCAGCATCATTAATATGGAAAGTTAAAACAGTTCAGTACTGTTTGCCCTAATGTAACTGAACTGTTAAAATCATGAGTAGCTAAACATAAGAGCTGCAAAGAACTGAACTGAACAGAGCCTAATTCTGAATAAAACGGAACTGTCATCATCTGAACTTGTTAGATTAAAGTCCAAAAAAATCACTAGCTACGATTCTATTGGACAAGACTATGAGGTGATTTAATACTCAGCCAATACAATTTAATCTGGGCTTCAGTTGTTTCTTTCTTCATTCTTCCTTCTCCCCTCTACAGATGTCAGATGGCAGTTTTCATGTAATAATTATAGTTTTAAAAACAGCAGCACAGAATTAATGTTGCTTCCTTTAAAAAACTAAGGCCCATTTTTTAAACTTGCGACATTTATCATAAGAGAAAAGGAAAGCTAAGCTTAGTAACAACCCAAGTAACAAACCAGAAGAAAGCTAGTAAAGACAGGAGGAAGTCAGGTACAGAAACATGAAAAATAGATAAATGCAGGGATAGCAGGAATTTAACAAATTTAAGATAGAATTAAAATAAGTACAAAAAAGACAGACAGGTATAGTAAAAATAAAAGAAAAATTATTCAAAATGAGGAGAGGTGAAAATTAGGGAAATAATAGTAATAATAATATAACAGGAACACTTACTCGGGCCAGCAGATCTGCCAGCATCGGCATTGGTGTTAGCACTGGCACACTTGACTCCTCCTGGACCCACCTCAGATGTTGCCTCTTCTGCACCTTGGGTGCTGAAATAAGAAATAAAGAAGATAAAAAAAAGATTACAGCTAATTTACCTACAAATATTTTGACAAACAGACGCAAACACAGTAACATTGTACTTTTCTAAATCAGATTGTCTAGTATTGATCAACTCATTGCTTTTACTTTCCTAATTCCCACACCTAAGCCCTACTCCAAATTTCCAAAACTACAGGCCATATTTACACACTTTTGAGGCAGTGCAGCATCGAATGACTTCTTGATGCACTGCCCTGCATCAAAAGAAATGGCAGGAATGAACCATATCTGCAAGATATGGCACATTCCTGTCCTTGTCCCTTATGTTGGCACACAATAAGCTGCCATGAGCCAATGCAGGCACCCCTGCACCATGGTGCAAGGGTGCCTGCTTTACAGGGATGATTGTTTTTGTGCAGGAAGGGACACCTTCCTGTAAAAAAAATAATTACCAAATGAGTTTTAATTTTTCTATGTGTGCTGCAAAATCCAGCACACATAGATAAAGTAAAAAACAAGGTGAAATAAAGGTATTTTTTCCTTGTTGCATCACCCTTATACTTCCCAAGGGGATGGGCAGGCTTTGATGCATTCCCATATTTACAAAACCTTGCAAACCTGGTAATATTTAAAATGCCATGGGTATTATTACGTCAGAACACCCACTGTAACACCCATGGCACACCTCCCTGATGAAAAGTGAGTCAATACAGCCATTTGCTTTACATAGCCTTGTAAATGCCTTAAACGTGACGCTCCGGTGGAAAAAAAGGCCTTGTAAAGATGGCCCTATATTTACAACTGAGTACCACTAACAATGCATTAATATTGCAACAAATGATCTTTGCTTCTCAACCACTATTGATGGGGTGACCCAGCCTCCATTTTTTTCAATGCATAAATTCATACATACAATGATGATATCATAAAACATATCACTAGGAGATTGCAGTTGGGAGGGACTGCATTAGCTACATAAAGAAAGGCATAGAGAAGGGAATGCTAACTCACTGATATTACTTATTACTACTGCCACTATCTTATTCTTTGAGACAGGAGGAGTTTCTCTCTGCATGGCTTCTTAATAATCAGCCCAAACGCGCACCGAGTACAATTAGGAAACACTGACTGAGCACCTGACTAGCTTAAATATTCATCGTAACATAAACTTAACTTACCTCTGAGAGTCAGCACTGTTATTAGAAAAAATATTAGTATTGTGGAACATACACAACAAATAAATAACTATTACTCACTGAGCCCCAACACCTTGATGCCCAGCAGGTCGAGAAGGTCCTGTTCATGGTGGATTATACCTGCCCAATGGTGCATCAACTGCTGCTGGGTGCGTTGGACCCGAGTGTGCTGACAAACCAACCAGTGCACCTTTTCCCACAGCAGTAGATGCTCCCAAAGGGCATAAGTGCTTGCAGGCCAGCCGCCTGGATCCAGCATGGAGGAAAGGTGGCGCTGCACAAAAAAGACAAGCTCTGCCACCTCTGCCTTTGTGAAATTGGGGCAAGGCTGCACCCTTGGCGGCAATGACAGGCACCGGTAATCATCTTGCAGCCACATTGGTGCCACCACTCTCTCTGCCACCCTTTGCCATGGAGCTGAGTGGGAAAAAGAAAAGTGAAGAAATGGAAGGAAGAAAGAAACAAATATAAAAAGTAAAGGGAAAAGCAGAAAAAAACATTGTTCAAAAACTCACAAAAAGCACACAAAAAAACCCGACAGAAATGTAAGATATACAAAGACATATACTAATGAAATGAATGAGGGGTAGAACGTTTAGAAAAGGGTGGGATTTAAAAAATTAAGGGTGGATTACAGAGAGACAGAGAAAACAAAAAGGCCATTCCCATGTGAATTGCGTGGTGCTGCTCACAAGTTATTTGCAATGTAAGAAGGGAAATCGTGCTCCCGAATATGAAAAACATAGTACGAACAGGTGCCTTGAGCAACTCTGCTCCCTGGCAGAACCCTGTGGAGACTCATGGAGTTTTTTAACCACTTTGCGGAATTATGCATAACGGGACTCAGCGAGCTTGGGAGTCCACCCACCCCTAGTTAATTGCTGTATGTGGTTATGAACCTATGTTCTCTCTCTTCTTTGTTCTTCAACTCTTGCCATCTTTACTTTTTGGCAAGGATCCCATCTCTACTCAAACCCTTTACCTACTGTGTTGCTGCCTTTTTGGTGTCTTTTGAATCCCCTCATTGAACTAGCCTCTTCCTCACATCTGTTTTAGCTTCCCTGAACTCTTTCTCCTCACTGCAATTTCTTTTAATCCTCAACATCTCCTCATAAGGAATGTTTCTCTTCAAGATGTTGAGGTAGTTACTTTTGGCATGTAAAACTGTATTCCATGCAGTGGGCTTCCTATAGACTTTAGTCTCTATTCTGTAATGTCTGTTATAGACTATCAGGTCTAGAATGTTGCACTCCTCCTTCCTAACATGGCTGGTAAATCTATGGTTCAGGTCATTCTTACTGATAGCTGTTACAACATCCTCTGCATTTTCTTTCATACCATGTCACAGTATTAAAATATCTTCAATGAATCTTATACATACATATATCAATTAACTTTTCCTACTCTCTCATGTCAGGTCCATGAACCACCTGTTCCTTCCACCATCCCATATGTAAATTAGCATTGCTGGGGGTGAAGCTGATGCCCATAGCTGTTCCTCGTACCTGCCTGAATTATTCATTGCAGAACTTGAATGTGCTATGTTGCTGCAACACTTTCTCGTTTTTATTAACATTTCTGCATATTTCAGTAGTTTCAATGAACAGATTCTCAAAAGATTTTTGATGGCCGTTAAGCCATTTTAGTGTTCAATGCTCGTGTAGAGTAATGTCACATCAAGAGTCATCAACATGCAGCGTTCATCCCATGGTATATCAAAATTCAAGTGGAGGAAACTGAGTGTATTTTCAATATACGAGTGGAGGTTCTTTACATGCTCTACCAAAAACTGGTCAACAAATTTAGAAGTGTTGTTAAAAAGACTATCAATTGCTGTGAAAATTGGTCTTCCAAGTGGGTTTTCACTGCACTTTTGTACCTATGGAATCAAATAAATCCTGGCAGCATAGGATGGGCCTTCTGCAAAAAGAGTTAATTGTGGCTAATAAGTCCTTCATCACGCCAATTCTGAAGTTATATCAGGTAGTTTTTGTTATCTCAGCAATATTTTTCCTCATGAATGTTGCACTGGGTTCTGCTCCAGCGGTATGCCCTGTTTCATTTTTTCTTTTTGATCACCAGATTTTTTACTGTGGATGAGCCTTAATACCAGTTTCTCACCCACTGTAACCACATTAAACAACTGTGCATGTTTACCATCTCTGCTTTTTGAGATAAGGTTGCTGTGATGCAACAAGTGTAATAGACACTTAGATGTTACACCTGAACACGTGCACACATGTGTGCACACATATGCCAGCTGAATGTGGGAGATTTCTGTTATGCACAGCTTGGTAACAGCGCACAGGGAGCCTCGTTCCAATGGAGTCTCTGCAGGATTAGATACTCAACTGGGAGAGGCCTCATGAGGGTAGTGTACACTATTAGGGAAAGTAAGTGTTCTTTACTGTTTTATCCAAGGAGACATTCCATTATATACATAGGGAGGAAACTGCCCTAGAGTGTATTGTCCCTTCCCCTTGGCCTACAGAGAAAACTGAGCTCTTGAATTAGAGTGTAACCTGTATGAGAAAATCAAATTTATAACTTCCACAATTATAACCGTACATTATGTGGGTCATTTAGAGTTTACATGTTTTCCTGTCTCAACTCAGGATCAGAGCCCAACTGTTACACTGTACCAGGGGTGGGGTTGCCCAAGACCAATGAACAAATGAGAGTGTCCAGACAACTGGAGCCAACCTTTGCAAGTCCTTGGCAGTGATGTCAGCAAGTGGTGGAGCTGAAACCCCATTAGGTGATATGATTAGTGACTCCTGAATTTTGCAATATTGTATTGTCCCAATATTCTGGGCTGAAGGGTTAGGCCATGGGTGAAGAGGTGATGTGGCACCCCAGGATTGGTTAGGGGTGCCTGTCTCCTGGAACCCTTCCTCTCCCCTTTATAAGTGCTTGCACAAGGAGAAGAATCTCTCTTGCCTGCGGAGTTTCTACCCACCACGCTGCTGGATACTGGGACTGCCATGGAGAACTGGAAGGAGAAACCCCCACTCAGGTCCCAGGACTCTGTCCAGTTGACCCCTTGACCAGTGGGTCTTCTCAAGGGCCAGTGAGGCTGGGCCCTTTACTCCCCCTGAGGACCAGCTTGGGGAAAACCAGGACATTTCCGTGTCCACCAACAAAGCCAAAAAGGAGAACTGGTGCACGGAGCCAGGAGGACCAGCTTGTGGAGGCCTGCACTGCTTTGATGGTATGAAGGGTTGTGGCAACTGCCCATGGTGGATAGAGCTCATTGCCAGGAATGAAATGAGCCTATGATCATTCAAATAGGCCCACTGTGCCTGAGTGATGCCATTTTAAATTTGGTGACCTTTGATCTACTTTTCCGCCTTGGTGCTCATGGGACTCTGCTGTCATACTAACTACCCCACCTGGGGTGGACCACGGCCCTGGGGATAGTACAATGAAGCTGATGGTGATCTGTTGGGGGAGAGAATGTGCCTGGAGTCCCCTCTCTATTCTTTTACCTCACCTAGAGACCCAATCTCCCTGTGAGAATTCCAATTCCAGGGGCTGGGACCCCATCCCCTGACCTCCAAGTGCTGGATGGTATGGGAAAGTGCTCTCCCACTTCCCTAAAATACTGGTGATAGGTGAGCACCATCATGCTCCCCACTCAGGAGGCAGAGGGAGGCCAAGGCCCAATCCCTGGGCCCCATTACACACTGGGCCCCAAGAGACGGCCCCAACAACACCCATCTGCCCGCTGGAGTGAGCAAACACACAGGAAGACTGCTGGCTCCCGTGGGTGGGGCCGGGCACGCCCCGTAAAAAAAAGAAATGCAGAGTAAGACCGCATTCCAAGAAGAAAATAAACAATTAAATCAGAGCAGCTGTCATTGGTTCAGCAGGAGAGCTGATACTAAAATATTCACTGCTTCATGGAGACATGCGCCATAATGCTTTGCGGGGCCTTATGTTTTCACTAACTCTTTTGCCCATATCTCAGCCTGTCCTAGGACAATGGGATCACGGCCAAATTGATCAGTGTGACGTGCTCTTGCTTCTCAGGCCAACTTCTGGGTCTTCACCCTAAGTTGGGGGAGACCTCAAAATCAATGCCTTTCGTACTGTCCAATGCATTTTCAATCTCTCCCATGGGTGGAGCTTTTGTTCTGCAGCTGGGAATGGTTCGTTCTCAAGGGACCTTGTGTATGGTAATAGTTCATAAGGCTTGGCAGGCCTAAAATGTGTAATGCACAGTTCATGTGGTTACACCTTTTAGGGGCTGTATTTATGGTTGCTCTGCAATGCTTTATCACCATGTTAGTTTACTGTGATGCTTTCTAGGGGTTGTTCCCACCATTATAGACTATTGTCAAGTATATGCGAAGATGCAAAACACAAAGTTAATTCCAGATAAATGTTTTATTGGGTTTCCATGATTCTTGCATATGTTTAAATTATACCGCAATATCACACTTATAACAATGTTTCATGCAAAAGTAAATCATTATTACACATTGACTGTGGAAATTGAATTGCTATGTTTGGGTGACCCCTCTAGGAGGTCACCAGTGATTACACAATGTCATCTATGGTATGTTCTATCTGCCAATGTATATTTGTAAATTACTGTAGTATTTAGTAGTGTGTGCATACTAAGTGTACTTCTCCCTTTTCTAAAGCAAAGTTCTGACTGGACAGTCATTTATTGAGTGTTATTATTGTGTGCCAGTGATTGGTGATTACTAGCCCACAGCACCATCCATGAGTAGGCCTTAGACTGATCCGCCTCACTAACCTGTGAGAGTCAAGCGATACAATGAGGGGTTTAGTTCTCAGTGAGGAAAATTGTGGAACTATTACTTGTGCTGGCCACATAACTAATAGCTCAATTTCCATAATTGCTGCTCAGCAGCAGGAAATGGTGCCATGCATTACCTATGCATTAATACCCAAATATCAGAGCACAAAGCTCTGAGAGGGGTTCTAAGGATTGGTTGGGTGAACTCTAGATGTGGGAGGGAAAAGCCCCCACACACATGTGTCATGTAAAAGCATTAATCATGTATAAATGTACTGATTGTGTTAGGTAAGGACAACTTGCATTTTTTAAGTGGTGTGATGTCTGGGTAGACTTTCACATACAGATTATCACAGACTATAGGGTGTCCTTTAAACTCCAGCACTAAGGCCCATATTTATACTTTTTTAGCGCCGCATTTGCGCCACTTTTTGATGCAAAAACGGCGCAAACTTACAAAATACAATTGTATATTGCAAGTTTGCGCAGGTTTTGCGTCACAAAATGAAGCAAATGCAGCGCTAAAAAAGTATAAATATGGGCCTAAATGTTTTAATGGGTTTTCATGATGATTGCATATGTTTAAGTTATACAGCAGTATCACACTTATAACAATGTTTCATTCAAAAGTAAATAATTATTACACATTGACTGTGGAAATTGAATTGCTATGTTTGGGTGACCCCTGTAGGAGGTCACCAGTGATTACACAATGTCATCTATGGTATGTTCTATCTGCCAATGTATATTTGTAAATTACTGTAGTATTTAGTAGTGTGTGCATATTAAGTGTACTTCTCCCTTTTCTAAAGAAAAGTTCTGACTGGACAGTAATTTATTGAGTGTTATTATTGTGTGCCAGTGATTGGTGATTACTAGCCCACAGCACCATCCATGAGTAGGCCTTAGACTGATCCGCCTCACTAACCTGTGAGAGTCAAACGATACAATGAGGGGTTTAGATCCCAGTGAGGAAAATTGTGGAACTATTACTTGTGCTGGCCACATAACTAATAGCTCAATTTCCATAATTGGTGCTCAGCAGCAGGAAATGGTGCCATGCATTACCTATGCATTAATACCCAAATATCAGAGCACAAAGCTCTGAGAGAGGTTCTAAGGATTGGTTGGGTGAACTCTAGATGTGGGAGGGAAAATCCCCCACACACGTGTCATGTAAAAGCATTAATCATGTATAAATGTACCGACTGTGTTAGGTAAGGACAACTTGCATTTTTTAAGTGGTGTGATGTCGGGGTAGATTTTCACATACAAATTATCACAGACGATAGCGTGTCCTTTCAACTCCAGCACTACAAACTTGGTCTTTATGAGAAGTATTCATCTCTATAGGTTTAGGGGCTACAACAGGTACCCGCACCATAGATTGGGGTGTAGGGGCGGACCTTGCTTTTGGGAATAGAAGGTGTTTGAGACTCCAAGAAATTCTCACACTTGCGCAGGCAGTGCAGATTTCCTGTGAGAGATCCCACTGTGAGTCATCCTTTTTATGGCCTTTTTTGCTATCTTTGGCATAGGCTAGAAACCACTGGAAGTGTCGGGTAAGAGGACACCCAGGAGTAGTGACCCTGCCCCAGGATTCCTGCCTGGAGGGTGGGAAGTTCCTGAGAAATTTTTCCCATGGTGGGGGTACAAGAAAGTTAAGGCCTTATTAATTCTTTTTGGTGCAAAACTGCACTAACTCAGTTTTGCACCAAAATTTTTTGCACCGGCTTGCACCAGTTTTTAGCACCAGCTGGGCACCATATTTATGGAATGGTGCAAGCCGGTGCAAAGGGTAGGGTAGCGTAAAAAAAAATGACGTTAGGCAGGTTAGAGTAAAAATAAATGACTCTAACCAGATTAGCGTCATTTTTTGTCATAGACCTGTCTAGCGCCGAATTTATGGAGTTAAAGTCATTTTTTGGAAGTGGAAATCTACTTTGCCTTAATGAGATGCAAAGTAGGCGTTCCCGTGCAAAAAATGACTCCATGGCCTTAACGCCATATTTATACTCCCGTGCAAAAATGGTGCAAGGGAGGGAGGGGGGTCAAAAAATGGGGAGCTTTGCCCCATTTTTTAAAGCCTGGGTCAGGGCAGGCATTAGGGGACCTGTGGGCCTATTTCCATGGTGGAACACCATGGAATATGCCCACAGGTGCCCTCCCCAGGCCCCTGGGGCACCCCCACCCACACCTGAGGGACTGCGGAGGATGGGGGACCCCATCCCATGTAAGTACAGGTAAGATTCCATTTCATTTTTGAAAGTGCCATAGGGGGCCCTGAAATGGGCTCCCATACATGGCACAGGGTGCAATGGCCATGCCCAGGGGACCCTTGTCCTCTGTGCTGGCCATTGGGTTGGTGGGCAAGACTCCTGCATTGCTTCTGTTGATGATCCATTGGAGCTGGATGGAGTCACAGATGAATGGTTCCTGTGGTGGGAACTGCCTGGGGTGAGTCTTTTCTAAGAGCACTTTGTGACTGGGCTGGAGTCCCCTTAGGGGACACAGACATCCCGAAAGAGAGGTGGCAGCATAGGCCCCAGAGTAACTAATGAGGTTCAGAAGCTTGTTCAAGGGAATTGTGTGACTCAGTTCTGTTGGGAGATACTGGGTTGTACATTCTTCAGAGGGGGACACCGAGTGACTCATAGGACAGGGTTTAGACCTGTCATTTGTTATGGTGCCAGGGCAGAGGCACTGGACCTTTGCCAGAAATGGAGGGTGGGTGCAGCGTTGTGTGACCCAGGGTGACGGTGGGCATAGACCTGCTCAGTCCATTAGGTGGTTAGCGTCCTGGGTACATATGATCTAGAACCAGAGGGGTTCTTAGTGCAGTCTAAGGCCCTGTAAGGATCTGCCACCACAAGATTGAGTTAGATAGGTCGTCTTAGTATAGGAGGGCCAGTGGAATTTGATAGTGGAAGCAGACAACTGGTGAATGGTGTGTCTGGCTAGAACCCATTGACATTTGTCACTGCTGAGTAGGTAAGAGTACCCATGAGTATTGGATATCCCTGTCCTACTCTCAGCTTGTGGCTTCGCATGTGCACTGGGTTCTATCCCAGCAGTATGCCCAGAGTTTTTCCTTTTTTGATCACCCGTTTTTTAAACTTTTTACTGTGGTGGACCCTCACTACCAGTATGTCACCTGTGGTAATCAATTGGTTAATGGACTGTGCATATTTACCACCACTTTCAGCCTTTTAGGATAAGGCTGCTGCAGTGCAGCAAGGGTAAGGGGCACTTGACTGGTTACACTTGAACATGTTTGCACAAGTGTGTGCACATGTGTGAGGGCTGCAAGTGTGAGACTACTGTTATGCACAGCCATTAACACAGCCATTAACAGTGCATAGGTAGCCTGGTGCTATATGGACTCTGGAGGATAAGGTACTCACCTGGGATAGGCCTCATGAGGGTAGTGTACACTATTAGGGAAAGTCAGGGTGCTTTACTTTTTTTAACTATGTTGGCACTCTATCATACACATAGGGAGGGGAATGCCTTAGAGTGTAGTGTCTCTTTTCCTTGACCCACAGAGACCACTGACAACTTGAATTAGAGTATAACCTGTTTGAGAAAATCACATTTGCAACTTCCAAAATGATAAGTGTACATCTTGTGGGTCATTCAGTGTTTACATGTTTTCCTGGCTCAGCTCAGGATCAGAGCATAGGCCTTTTGTCATCCTGCTGTGCCCAGTAATTACATTTTCTCCAGCAGTAGGACCAAAGGCCACCCCACACAAAAGGAGCAATCAGCACTACTTCTCCTAGCTCCTACGGAGGAAAGAGTGGGGGCAAATGATCTGTATCAATCACCCAGCTGTCATTGAATCAGGGATGGGCTTGCCCAATCCTACTGAACAAAGGAGAGCGCCCAGACAATTGGAGGCAACCCACCAGGAGGTTTTGTTTGAAATTCTAGTGTGTAAGTCCCTGACAGTGAGGGGTAGAGCTGAGACCCTAGGAGCTAATATGAGCAGTGGTTCCTGGATGAAGCCATTTTTATTGTCCCTAGGAACCAGGTCTTAGTATGTGTTTTGTTTAATTATTTTATGATTTTCTCATGGCAACACATTTAGGCGGTCATTATGATTTTGGTGGTCACCTGATTGCCATGGCGACAGCGGTGGTCAGTCTGCCTCCAGGCCAGCGGTGAAGACCACCACATTATGACAGGGACAGTGAACTGACACAAACATGGCCACAACACCACCAGTGAGGTCCAACTGCCGCCGATGGCAGTTGTCAAACTAAGGCTGGCAGAAAGCATGTCCCCGCCCACAATATAATTAGTCAGCAGACCGCCATGATTTACGGGGCAGACTGACCACCACAAAAAGCCTGGCAGAAACGACCAGCATATAAGGTGCACTCACCTCCAGGGACACAGAGAAGTCTGCAGCCGACATGGAAGCGGAACTGGAAGTCTTCCCAATGCTGTACCACGCAATCCAAATACAGGAACAGCGGTGAAGATGACAACCGTGAGTACAGACACACCCACACACAACACACACACCCGCCAAGGTCTGCCATGCACATATACAGATGTACACAAACACCCATCCTGATGCACACACACAGCCACAAACACAAAAGCACACACAAATCACAGACAGGCACAACCAAAACTCACACACAACTTCCAACACACACATAGCATACACAGGGATCAAAAATGGCTCCAAATATACAGAAATAACATTAGCACACTAAATTAAAGGCCGGACAAATCACTGAAATCAACACCAGCGTCATCAGTTGGGCAAATGTATTCATCGGAAATCTTCAACTTTAAAACTATATACAAGAATAGGCCATTGGCCAGTCCATCTTGTGCTAAATGCACACATGGGCATGATGTCAGCCCAACTTGACTCCTGACAGCCTCATGGCCTCCACTGGGCAGGTACATAAATGGGGCAGGCAGGTACCTCAGAGGTCAGGGTGCGGGGGAGGTGGCGGGGGTTTATGTTTTGAAGGTGGTCCTTGGGCTTTGGTTTGGGAGGGGGTGGTAGTTTGGCCTTAGCCTTGGATGGCGGGGGAGTAGTCTTGGAGAGGGCAGAGTGGATACAGTCATTGTCTTACAGGGATTCTTTATGGCTGGTGGAGGGACATGGGAAACACTAGGGTGGCCATGGGAGGACTGGGAGCTGGAGGGACTGAGCTGGGTGAGGGGAATGTGATGCTTAGGGACAACACAGGGTTGGGCTGGAGGAGGGAGCAGGTCAAGACGAGCAAGGAAAAGGTTCTTAGTAACAGTGGGGCAGATTGTGGGAACAAGTTTGGGAGTGGCGGTAGAGGGAGTGACTGTAAGACATGCAGGTGTGCAGGACTTCGATATAGGTGCATGCAAAGTGTGCATGTGTGAGGTGAATGACTGTTGGGTGGGGAAGTGGGTGCGTTTATATGTTTTGGGAGGAGGGGGGAGGAGAGGCTGGGAGAAAGCAGGCAGGTTTTGTGAATGTATGTTGAGGTGGTATCTGCAAGTGAGGTCAGTGTGCTGCATTTGGGTGTGATGGTGGTCAGTATGAATGTGGTGCATGGGATGCATGTCAGTGTGTCTGCTGTGGTGGTGACTGTTGGCAAGGCTGAACTTGTGGTGGGATCTGGGAGTGTGGATGCAGTGCTGCCAGTTGTGAGTAGTGATGTGACTGTGAGGGAAGAGGTGGGGGGAGACAGTGGAGGCAGTGGCTGTTATTGTGTTTGCTGGTGTGTGTTGGGTGTGTGCATGCTTGGGATGTGATCTGTGATGCTTGTGTGTTGTCTTTGCGCATGTTGTCTGTTGTCTGGGGAGCATGTAGGTCTGATGGTGTGCTTGGGCTGGGTTGTGGAGAGAGCTCTGGGACTGGGCACAGGTAGCTGAAGGGGAGACAGAAGAAGTAGGGACACTGACTGCCATCAAAGAGGAGGCCAGAGCCTGAAACGATCTTTGTAGGCCAGCCAACACACTGTGAATACCTTCCAGGTAGGCATTGGTTTGCTGCATCTTCGATGCCAGGCCCTGGATGGCATTCACCATGGTTGATTGTCCTACAGAGATGGATCTCAGGAGGCCAATAACCTCCTCATTGAGGGCAGCAGGGCTTACTAGGGCAGGGACGGAGGTGCCTGCGGCAAACGAGCCCACCCTCATAGGTGAGCGGGCACGGGACACTCAGTAGGGAGCTACTGGGAGGGCAGCGCTGGTAAGGGGATGGTGGACGATGTAGTTGCTGGGGTAGTCCCAGAGGGGTCCGCCACCACCAGGGAGCTTCCATCGGAGGAGAAATCAGAGTCAGATGTAGCAGTTCCTGTCTCCCCCATGGTGCTCCCCTTGCCCTCCAACCCTCTGGTCCCCTCGGCATTGGTGGACCCTGGGTCCTGTGGGCTGCAGCGTCCCCATTTGCCACTGCCCGTACTCCTTTGCCTGATGATGATAATGCATACAATGGCAGAGGAAGACAAGGAGAGAGGGTAGGGGAGAAAGAAAGGGAGCATGGGGTAAATAACCACACGTATGCCACATATGAGCTATACTTAACAACAATACAAAAGCAATATACAGTATGCTGTGCCAAACACCACACCAAAGGAATGGCTGCTGAAAACAAGATACCTTGCTATTTGAAGCCCCTACAATCCTATATCAAAAACACTACACTGAGACAGCAGCAGAATGTGACTACTCAACGTACCATGTTTGGGAGTCAACTGAGGGGCATCTACACTGAGCCTACGACAGTGTGTGCATAACCTGCATTTGCCTGGACATGCCACATAGCTAGTTCAAAGAGCAGTACATGAGAGTCAACAATTTTCACATTAGTCCCAGGATGTACCCCTCAACATATGTAGCACTGTCTGTTACTTACAACTACCTATCAGACAGACCAATTAGCATTACAATGAGGACCTCAGCTACAAACACAACCTGAGTTTACTTGGGCATCCACTAGCTATTAGCTACCAAACTATCACTATACAACTCAGTACCAACATGAAGAACACTGTGAATACTCTCCCCATTGTGGCTGCTGTGCTGCCCTCAAGTGTCCATCCAACACTGGGTAGGACACCGCCAGTTTGCAGGCCATTAAGGGGGACAGGGTCTGACGGGCACTCCTCCCTCATTGGGAGGACGTCCCCGGCTGGGCCTCTGGAGTCTTCTGGGCCCAGCGTCTCGGGTCCTCCCACCACTTTCTGCAATGGATGCTCTGCGGCTATGGACCCCGAGGGTCCACACTTCCTTGCCGATGGCTCACCACAAACCCTTCTTTTGATGGACGCTGACCTGCATAGGATACACAGTGATAAGGACACATTTTATGTAGACTCTTAAACCAGTTACAGCATAGGACAACATACTGTATTCATATTGCAGTCATGCTACACATTACACATACCTATGTGCACATTAAGGTTGCATGAAACAGCACTCTCGAAAGGACATACAGCATGCACATACATGCACTACATGCAACCATGTTGCATCTACTATACAGAAACGTTGCTTACCTGCTTATCTGGAACCCCATTCAACTGTCTGTACAGGAGCAAAACCCCATCCACAAGCTTCCCAGGTTTTTCCAGTGTGAATGCTGGGGCCCTAACCCCTGTAGAACGTGCATTGTGGCTTCCAGATACAGGACACAGCAGCACACGCAGTGGAGGTCTTGATAGTTGGACAGTCAGGAGTCAAGTGAATTTGCATCTAGAAAATAACGGTCACGGCTGCGGTGGTGTTCACCATCACCATGAATATATCTGATGTAGTATTTACAATTTATATACACCAGAATAGTAACAGTGTGTGAAATGCAATCCATTATATACTTGTGGAGAATATATACCACTTGGATTTATGAAAAATACCTTTCTCTCTGATGATGGGTGTGTGTAGTATGGTAATGTGGAGAGAGACTAGCCTCTCCACTGAGACCTCTCTCTTGGAGGACAGGTGTGTATTGTACACTCTGAACAAGGACTTTCTTTCCAGATAACACCCTCTCTTTTATGATGGCTGCGCATATCAGGGTGTGGGTAGAGACTGAACTTTCCGCACAACTCATACCAAGCCATTGAGCGTAAATAGTAGACTCTCAGAAACAGCATCTCTAGGAAAAACCCTCTCTACAGTAACAAATGTGCATACTAGAGTGCATTTAAAGATTACCTACTGATTCCTACTTTTCCTGATATTTCAAGAGCCTTTTGAGATCGTAACATTTTTTTAAAATAATATTTAACCTTCTATTCATCAAAGTACTTATATCCTACACAATTCCACTCAATAACAAATGCCACAGCATGCATTCCTACAAATATAGTGTATTGAGAAGTCATCTACTAATTGTTACCGTTCAAGATCCCACGAGATTCCTGCAATGTCTTAAAAATTGGTTAAAAAACTGTGTTTATTTTTATCAATTATCCCTGATGCACATCCTCTTTAAACCTTTGGAGCATGCATGCCTTTCTGCTGCCCCCTTATATAGCTGTATTTCTTCATTTCAACAACAGATCCAATTTTTCCACAATAAACAGTAATGGCGGCCATTTCATTTTTAAACTTCCAACAGCCAGCCATTCTGAGCTCTTAGTCTCACAGGGCTCATAAGAACCTATCGCTCTTGTGAGAGCGTGAAGGCTCATGGAAAAAATGGGCTTCACGGCCAATCACAGGGTTCCATGTTTGATTTTACACTCTCATGGGAGGCTTGCAAGACTCACGAGCCCAAATGCCAAAGTATACAATTATTTTTCACTCTTAATTTATCAAAATCTACTGAAGGGATTTACACCAAATCACAAAAGCACAATCTGAATATTAAGATCTAGTTTCCTGTCATATTTGGTGTAATTCTGTTCCGTAGTTTTTGCTGTGGCCCTACCTAACTAAGTCTATGGAAAATGCATGTGGATTTAGGCCCAAATTTATACTTTTTTAGCGCCGCATGTGCGTAATTTTTTGACGCAAAATCAGCGCAAACTAACAAAATACAATTGTATTTTGTAAGTTTGCGCTGCTTTTGTGTCAAAAAATGACGCAAATGCGATGCTAAAAAAGTATAAATATGGGCCTTAGTGTTTTGGGACCCTCCTTTTCTCTTGGCCTTTGCTTGAAGGATCACTACAAAACTTTCCAGGTAGGAGCTGAGGTGGATGAACTTTCTTTTTGGAAAGCTTCATGAAGATTTGTCAGATGGGGCCAAAGTTACCAGCAAACTAAAAAATGTTTCTCGTTTGAAAATCAGACCTATCTATAATAAACATAGTCACCGCTAGGTACTTATGTAAGTAACCTAATTCATAAATCTGTACCACAAGGTCAGGACCTAACCAACATATCAAAGAGAAAATGGTGGGGGAGATGAAGAGGCCAAGACAGCTGTTATCAATTTAACGGATGAAACATTATCAGATAGGGAATATTGTATTCAGTCGCTGAGACTGCATATTTCCCTAATAAGAGGGAATTAAATTCTATACAAAATAGGATTGCTCTTTTTAAACTATTCAACAAATTGCAACTAACAAAAATGCTCAAAATGAAAGACCAAAGACAGCTTCATACTAATGGGACAAATTATTTCCAATTTTCTGACTTGGATTTGATGCTAGAGCTCATGGCTCTTGAAAATGAGACACTGTTAATGGTAGAAATGTCTAACAGGGATAACATCATTAAATATATATGGCTTTAGATGTTTATGAAGAAATTGAAGGTGGATTATGTCCTTAATCAAGATACCAACCTTTAAAGCAAAGACATTTTTGTTTGTCTTTTCTGAACTAGTGGTGCAAGACTTAGGTGGTCATTATGATATTGGCGTTCTTTACCGAAGACTGCCGTGCTGGTGGATGCCAAAAGACCGCCGCAGAGGCCGTAAATATACAGCTGTATAATGAGTCACAAACACAAAACTGCCAGAAAGCAGCCACAAATCTGACACCCCCAGGCCGACCTACGGCATGAGGGAGGCTATCCCACCACCTTCCCCGCCATGGCAAGAATACACCACCCTCCAAATTACGAGCCACAAATCAGCACAGCAGTCATTCAACGGCAGTAAGCCATTGGTTGTGTGGACCGTTGCAGACCCAATACTGACTTCCCAACAAAACTACCCCACATTGGCTATTACAAATACACATCACCTGATACACATGATACACATACAAACACCATACACACCCACAAATATAAAACACACACTCACACATCCCACACATCTTTGCAATAAAAACCATTTGCCACACATCTTGCGGACACTCACGACAAGGAACTGCACATACACTACACAGCCTCCTGTACACCCCAAACACACATCACACACCACACAACAGCATTACATACAAATTTGCACTGCACCACTGCACAATAGACCACTGGTACTCAATCCCACATAACCACACAACCACCATCTCCCACAAAACAACCCCCCTCTTCACAACCCATTCACCACACACACATCAACATCACCATGTTCCTGCAAAAGCACCCGCTTCAGAAATGAAGAGTTGCGTGCCATGAAGGATGAAATCGTGAGGGTAGAGCCACAGCTGTTCGGTGCACAGGTGCAGCAGACATCCAAATCCAGGAAAATGCCATATCCAGGAAAATGTAGTTATGGTGGAGGAACGTCCACAAGGTGAACTCAGTGAGAAACTATCACGCACAAGGGAAGGAAGAGGTCGAACGACCTACGAAGGAAGGTGCGATCCATGGCATCATGACACCAGATTGCCATCCACAAGACCGGCGGTGGACACCCACCTCCTCCCCCAGAGTTAACGTAATGGGAGGAGGAGGTATTGGCTGTCCTGCATCCAGAGGGCCTGACTGGAATCATCGAAGGAATTGAAAGTGGTAAGACACCTATACTCCCCTACCACTATGATCACCTATATTGCATGTGTCCCCGTCACCCTCTCACTTCCCAACCCACCCAAACCCATACTTAAACCCGCCTCCCTCACCAGCCATACTCATTACCTCTGCATGTCCACACCACTTAACTAACACCTTCCCAACGTCTGCACTCACAATTATTGGTAAAGCATGTTCAGCATGAAGCACTACCAATCTCACAATGCATCACCCTTCACTGACTTAAAAAAGCACAACACCCATCCCATAGGCACGCCTACATAGGGAAAGGATGACATTTACCGCTGAATAAGCATGCCCCAAGAGCAAACCAGGAAATGGCAATTTCAGTAATGCAAAAATACTGATATGTCATCACATATCAGATGTAAAATAATAAATGAAACTCAATTTGCCAGAAAGCAAATAATAAACTGCCTACTGGCAATGCCATACCTGGGGAGCAACCATCCAGCACCATGTCCCAGGTCAGGCAATGTGTTGATGTGAGGCAGATGTGAATATCTCTTGTTCCTGTCCACAGGTACCACTGCTAATGCCAGCTGGCAGCAGGTGTCATGAACATCCAGTCCTCCACCAGAAGAAGGCCACAGTGAAGACAGCAACTCTGGATGGTTGGATCGGAAATATCTTGTTGTGGAGAGAGCTCTGGGACTGGGCACAGGTAGCTGAAGGGGAGACAGAAGAAGTAGGGACACTGGCTGCCATCAAAGAGGAGGCCAGAGCCTGAAACGATCTTTGTAGGCCAGCCAACACGCTGTGAATACCTTCCAGGTAGGCATTGGTTTGCTGCATCTTCGATGCCAGGCCCTGGATGGCATTCACCATGGTTGATTGTCCTACAGAGATGGATCTCAGGAGGCCAATAACCTCCTCATTAAGGGCAGCAGGGCTTACTAGGGCAGGGACGGAGGTGCCTGCGGCAAACGAGCCCACCCTCATAGGTGAGCGGGCACGGGACACTCAGTAGGGAGCTACTGGGAGGGCAGCGCTGGTAAGGGGATGGTGGACGATGTAGTTGCTGGGGTAGTCCCAGAGGGGTCCGCCACCACCAGGGAGCTTCCATCGGAGGAGAAATCAGAGTCAGATGTAGCAGTTCCTGTCTCCCCCATGGTGCTCCCCTTGCCCTCCAACCCTCTGGTCCCCTCGGCATTGGTGGACCCTGGGTCCTGTGGGCTGCAGCGTCCCCATTTGCCACTGCCCGTACTCCTTTGCCTGATGATGATAATGCATACAATGGCAGAGGAAGACAAGGAGAGAGGGTAGGGGAGAAAGAAAGGGAGCATGGGGTAAATAACCACACGTATGCCAAATATGAGCTATACTTAACAACAATACAAAAGCAATATACAGTATGCTGTGCCAAACACCACACCAAAGGAATGGCTGCTGAAGACAAGATACCTTGCTATTTGAAGCCCCTACAATCCTACATCAAAAACACTACACTGAGACAGCAGCAGAATGTGACTACTCAACGTACCATGTTTGGGAGTCAACTGAGGGGCATCTACACTGAGCCTACGACAGTGTGTGCATAACCTGCATTTGCCTGGACATGCCACATAGCTAGTTCAAAGAGCAGTACATGAGAGTCAACAATTTTCACATTAGTCCCAGGATGTACCCCTCAACATATGTAGCACTGTCTGTTACTTACAACTACCTATCAGACAGACCAATTAGCATTACAATGAGGACCTCAGCTACAAACACAACCTGAGTTTACTTGGGCATCCACTAGCTATTAGCTACCAAACTATCAATATACAACTCAGTACCAACATGAAGAACACTGTGAATACTCTCCCCATTGTGGCTGCTGTGCTGCCCTCAAGTGCCCATCCAACACTGGGTAGGACACCGCCAGTTTGCAGGCCATTAAGGGGGACAGGGTCTGACGGGCACTCCTCCCTCATTGGGAGGACGTCCCCGGCTGGGCCTCTGGAGTCTTCTGGGCCCAGCGTCTCGGGTCCTCCCACCACTTTCTGCAATGGATGCTCTGCGGCTATGGACCCCGAGGGTCCACACTTCCTTGCCGATGGCTCACCACAAACCCTTCTTTTGATGGACGCTGACCTGCATAGGATACACAGTGATAAGGACACATTTTATGTAGACTCTTAAACCAGTTACAGCATAGGACAACATACTGTATTCATATTGCAGTCATGCTACACATTACACATACCTATGTGCACATTAAGGTTGCATGAAACAGCACTCTCGAAAGGACATACAGCATGCACATACATGCACTACATGCAACCATGTTGCATCTACTATACAGAAACGTTGCTTACCTGCTTATCTGGAACCCCATTCAACTGTCTGTACAGGAGCAAAACCCCATCCACAAGCTTCCCAGGTTTTTCCAGTGTGAATGCTGGGGCCCTAACCCCTGTAGAACGTGCATTGTGGCTTCCAGATACAGGACCCAGCAGCACACGCAGTGGAGGTCTTGATAGTTGGACAGTCAGGAGTCAAGTGAATTTGCATCTAGAAAATAACGGTCACGGCTGCGGTGGTGTTCACCATCACCATGAATATATCTGATGTAGTATTTACAATTTATATACACCAGAATAGTAACAGTGTGTGAAATGCAATCCATTATATACTTGTGGAGAATATATACCACTTGGATTTATGAAAAATACCTTTCTCTCTGATGATGGGTGTGTGTAGTATGGTAATGTGGAGAGAGACTAGCCTCTCCACTGAGACCTCTCTCTTGGAGGACAGGTGTGTATTGTACACTCTGAACAAGGACTTTCTTTCCAGATAACACCCTCTCTTTTATGATGGCTGCGCATATCAGTGTGTGGGTAGAGACTGAACTTTCCGCACAACTCATACCAAGCCATTGAGCGTAAATAGTAGACTCTCATAAACAGCATCTCTAGGAAAAACCCTCTCTACAGTAACAAATGTGCATACTAGAGTGCATTTAAAGATTACCTACTGATTCCTACTTTTCCTGATATTTCAAGAGCCTTTTGAGATCGTAACATTTTTTTAAAATAATATTTAACCTTCTATTCATCAAAGTACTTATATCCTACACAATTCCACTCAATAACAAATGCCACAGCATGCATTTCTACAAATATAGTGTATTGAGAAGTCATCTACTAATTGTTACCGTTCAAGATCCCACGAGATTCCTGCAATGTCTTACAAATTGGTTAAAAACCAGTGTTTATTTTTATCAATTATCCCTGATGCACATCCTCTTTAAACCTTTGGAGCATGCATGCCTTTCTGCTGCCCCCTTATATAGCTGTATTTCTTCATTTCAACAACAGATCCAATTTTTCCACAATAAACAGTAATGGCGGCCATTTCATTTTTAAACTTCCAACAGCCAGCCATTCTGAGCTCTTAGTCTCACAGGGCTCATAAGAACCTATCGCTCTTGTGAGAGCGTGAAGGCTCATGGAAAAAATGGGCTTCACGGCCAATCACAGGGTTCCATGTTTGATTTTACACTCTCATGGGAGGCTTGCAAGACTCACAAGCCCAAATGCCAAAGTATACAATTATTTTTCACTCTTAATTTATCAAAATCTACTGAAGGGATTTACACCAAATCACAAAAGCACAATCTGAATATTAAGATCTAGTTTCCTGTCATATTTGGTGTAATTCTGTTCCGTAGTTTTTGCTGTGGCCCTACCTAACTAAGTCTATGGAAAATGCATGTGGATTTAGGCCCAAATTTATACTTTTTTAGCGCCGCATGTGCGTAATTTTTTGACGCAAAATCAGCGCAAACTAACAAAATACAATTGTATTTTGTAAGTTTGCGCTGCTTTTGTGTCAAAAAATGACGCAAATGCGATGCTAAAAAAGTATAAATATGGGCCTTAGTGTTTTGGGACCCTCCTTTTCTCTTGGCCTTTGCTTGAAGGATCACTACAAAACTTTCCAGGTAGGAGCTGAGGTGGATGAACTTTCTTTTTGGAAAGCTTCATGAAGATTTGTCAGATGGGGCCAAAGTTACCAGCAAACTAAAAAAAAATTCTCGTTTGAAAATCAGACCTATCTATAATAAACATAGTCACCGCTAGGTACTTATGTAGGTAACCTAATTCATAAATCTGTACCACAAGGTCAGGAACTAACCAACATATCAAAGAGAAAATGGTGGGGGAGATGAAGAGGCCAAGACAGCTGTTATCAATTTAACGGATGAAACATTATCAGATAGGGAATATTGTATTCAGTCGCTGAGACTGCATATTTCCCTAATAAGAGGGAATTAAATTCTATACAAAATAGGATTGCTCTTTTTAAACTATTCAACAAATTGCAACTAACAAAAATGCTCAAAATGAAAGACCAAAGACAGCTTCATACTAATGGGACAAATTATTTCCAATTTTCTGACTTGGATTTGATGCTAGAGCTCATGGCTCTTGAAAATGAGACACTGTTGATGGTAGAAATGTCTAACAGGGATAACATCATTAAATATATATGGCTTTAGATGTTTATGAAGAAATTGAAGGTGGATTATGTCCTTAATCAAGATACCAACCTTTAAAGCAAAGACATTTTTGTTTGTCTTTTCTGAACTAGTGGTGCAAGACTTAGGTGGTCATTATGATATTGGCGTTCTTTACCGAAGACTGCCGTGCTGGTGGATGCCAAAAGATCTACTGAAGGGATTTACACCAAATCACAAAAGCACAATCTGAATATTAAGATCTAGTTTCCTGTCATATTTGGTGTAATTCTGTTCCGTAGTTTTTGCTGTGGCCCTACCTAACTAAGTCTATGGAAAATGCATGTGGATTTAGGCCCAAATTTATACTTTTTTAGCGCCGCATGTGCGTCATTTTTTGACGCAAAATCAGCGCAAACTAACAAAATACAATTGTATTTTGTAAGTTTGCGCTGCTTTTGTGTCAAAAAATGACGCAAATGCGATGCTAAAAAAGTATAAATATGGGCCTTAGTGTTTTGGGACCCTCCTTTTCTCTTGGCCTTTGCTTGAAGGATCACTACAAAACTTTCCAGGTAGGAGCTGAGGTGGATGAACCGCAGAGGCCGTAAATATACAGCTGTATAATGAGTCACAAACACAAAACTGCCAGAAAGCAGCCACAAATCTGACACCCCCAGGCCGACCTACGGCATGAGGGAGGCTATCCCACCACCTTCCCCGCCATGGCAAGAATACACCACCCTCCAAATTACGAGCCACAAATCAGCACAGCAGTCATTCAACGGCAGTAAGCCATTGGTTGTGTGGACCGTTGCAGACCCAATACTGACTTCCCAACAAAACTACCCCACATTGGCTATTACAAATACACATCACCTGATACACATGATACACATACAAACACCATACACACCCACAAATATAAAACACACACTCACACATCCCACACATCTTTGCAATAAAAACCATTTGCCACACATCTTGCGGACACTCACGACAAGGAACTGCACATACACTACACAGCCTCCTGTACACCCCAAACACACATCACACACCACACAACAGCATTACATACAAATTTGCACTGCACCACTGCACAATAGACCACTAGTACTCAATCCCACATAACCACACAACCACCATCTCCCACAAAACAACCCCCCTCTTCACAACCCATTCACCACACATACATCAACATCACCATGTTCCTGCAAAAGCACCCGCTTCAGAAATGAAGAGTTGCGTGCCATGAAGGATGAAATCGTGAGGGTAGAGCCACAGCTGTTCGGTGCACAGGTGCAGCAGACATCCATATCCAGGAAAATGCCATATCCAGGAAAATGTAGTTATGGTGGAGGAACGTCCACAAGGTGAACTCAGTGAGAAACTATCACGCACAAGGGAAGGAAGAGGTCGAACGACCTACGAAGGAAGGTGCGATCCATGGCATCATGACACCAGATTGCCATCCACAAGACCGGCGGTGGACACCCACCTCCTCTACCCAGAGTTAACGTAATGGGAGGAGAAAGTATTGGCTGTCCTGCATCCAGAGGGCCTGACTGGAATCATCGAAGGAATTGAAAGTGGTAAGACACCTATACTCCCCTACCACTATGATCACCTATATTGCATGTGTCCCCGTCACCCTCTCACTTCCCAACCCACCCAAACCCATACTTAAACCCGCCTCCCTCACCAGCCATACTCATTACCTCTGCATGTCCCCACCACTTAACTAACACCTTCCCAACGTCTGCACTCACATTTATTGGTAAAGCATGTTTAGCATGAAGCACTACCAATCTCACAATGCATCACCCTTCACTGACTTAAAAAAGCACAACACCCATCCCATAGGCACGCCTACATAGGGAAAGGATGACATTTACCGCTGAATAAGCATGCCCCAAGAGCAAACCAGGAAATGGCAATGTCAGTAATGCAAAAATACTGATATGTCATCACATATCAGATGTAAAATAATAAATGAAACTCAATTTGCCAGAAAGCAAATAATAAACTGCCTACTGGCAATGCCATACCTGGGGAGCAACCATCCAGCACCATGTCCCAGGTCAGGCAATGTGTTGATGTGAGGCAGATGTGAATATCTCTTGTTCCTGTCCACAGGTACCACTGCTAATGCCAGCTGGCAGCAGGTGTCATGAACATCCAGTCCTCCACCAGAAGAAGGCCACAGTGAAGACAGCAACTCTGGATGGTTTGATCAGAAATATCTTCCTGACCCATCTGGCACCTATGATCATTCACACTCAACAAGCCTAACCCAGGCCACGCCGGACCTCCCACAACTGATGCAGATACAACACCAGTAGCCCAACACCCCCAGACCCATTTCCCCAGGACACATCAATCAAAAGTGTGCCCACCTGTACAGGGACCAGAGTCAACACCCACCAGGCAAGACGATGAAGAACCTGGTGCAAGTGGGAGTGGACACACTGTACTGGGGACACATGCACAGGGGGCAAGGGCCATTGGGAGGTAATCTGTGGGCCAGGGGGTGGGGCAACCCAGGGAACCAACTGCCCTGGAGGCATTGTCACAAGTTCTGGGAGCCTATCAAAAATAGCAGGACAGGATGGGCCTGGTACTCACCACTTTGCAGGCGAACCATAGGCTGCACAGGCAACACTACCAGGAGGTCATGAAGCAGTGGCAGGCCCACAATGCCACCATTGCCTCCATTGCCTCCATTGCAGGGGGTCTTATGGATATAGCCACCAGTCTGCTTGTGCCCTCATCCCATCAGTAGGCCCTGTCCACTGGCCAGAGTCATGGCCAGCCCTCTAAATCTGCTGCAGCCAGTGGACTTCAGGCCCTGCCAGAAGACTCACAGGCCACCAGCACCCCTCCATCTGTAGCTGGGCAACACTCTGCAAACATTCCCTGCGAGCCAGACATCCGACAGAGATTGTATCCAAGACCAAAACCAATGCCATGAAGTGACCCTCTCCTAACATGTCTCCCTTGTGTGCCACTGACACATCTTATTGACCTTGGACTGTCATTGCTCCATTTTCATGTGGCCCCATGGATACTGGACCTGTGCTACCAACTGCTTGGGCCACTACACTGAAAACTTTGTCCACCATCAGCCCACTCTTTTGCACTATCCCTTCCTGTTTCTATTGACAATTAAGACACTTAATCACAGCTGATGTATTTCTGCTTTCATTCAATCACTATGCAATGTCTGTACTACAGTGTAAATGTTACAGGACATCTGTTTCCAACCAAAGTATTGTAAGCTTCCTGTAATTTTTCTCAGTGTAAGTGCATTTTCCCATTCACCACCCACCAATCTCAGTGATAGCAGTCAGCCGCTATTCCATGGGTACACAGTAGCGACCACTGCAAGATCTATAAAAGGGGTAAAACATCCATGACATACACATTGGAAATAGATGACTGTCAAACTACATGATCTAGTGTTAAATTCCATACTAGATACACAGGCCTCATGTCCTTCAAAAACAGCACTGTAATGAACTATCAACATTACTACACACATTACACACCCTTACTAATGGCCTTAGAAACACACCAAGAATAGAGTCATGCCATGTTGTCTGTATGGCACACTCTCCTGCATGGCATCCAGTGCTGGGGAAACTGTCAGGGAGACCCAATCACAGAGGTGAAAAGTGAGGCCATCAGTTCAGCCACTACAACAGCACTTCCCGACTAAAGAGGCACTCTGATTCAAAAATGTGGGTTGGCCAAACCAAACTGAGCACACATAAAGTCAAAACATAGCAAAGGCAGGGTAACAGTAACCCCATATCTCCCTCCTGTACCACTAACCACACTGAGATGACTGAGGCACAGCAACCCACATACTACTGAAATGAATATGGGAGCTGCCACACTGCATCTCACGAGGTGACTGTAAGATACTCAACCACAAACCTGCCTGACTGTCATTGGAAGTACTGCTGAATCAGCTGAATCCTGGTGTCCACATCCTCCTCCTGCCCATTTTCCTCACTGTCTTCTGTCCCCTTTGCTGCCAGCAGTGCATTAGAACCCCCCTCCTCTTTTAGTAATGGCACATGCCTTCTAAGTGCCAAATTGTGCAGCATGCAGCAGGACATGACTATCTGACCTTATCTGAGGAGTAGACCAGGGATCCAATGGACATGCGCAGGCACCTAAATCTTGCTTTCAGAAGGCCAAAGGTCCTTTCTATCACTCTTCTGGTCCTTCCATGTGCCTCACTGTAGAGATTGTCAGCCTCTGTACTTGGATTCCTCACAGGTGTCAACCGCCAGGATAGGTTAGGGTAGACTGAGTCACCTGGCAATAGTGGAATGACATAGCATATGTACAATAATATTGAGGAGAAGGGAAAGGATAGATGCTGTGACAGACAGTGAATACAAACTTCATACCCACCGATCAGCCAGCCCCTCTCTGTCTGTAGTTGTGCCATCAGGTGTGTGACAATGCTGTTCCTTATAATGTATGCGTCATGCACAGATCCAGGGAACTTGGTAGTCATTTGTGACATATACTGATCAGCAAGGCAAACCATCTGCACATTAATAGAATAATAACATTTTCTGTTTCTGAATACCTGCTCATTTATCCTGTAAATACTACTCTAAAAGTATGATCTTGCGAGAGGCTTGAGAGAGCAAACCAGGAAGCACAACAATGATTGCCTCCCTGTCTCTCAGGAACCCTCCTGGGAGGCTTCTGAGACCCGCTGGTTAAGATGGGCTTCTCTGGCTCTCGCAAGAGTCTTGTGGGTAAATTTAAGAACGGGAAACAGTACAAAACAAAATACATGATAAAACTAGAGGGCAGTTCTGTAAAGAACTGTACTATTCAAGAGTTTAGAGGCTCTCATAAGAGTAATGACTCCTTAAAAATAGGTTGCCGGTATCATGTATCCATATGAGTGTTACAGGAACTGACCAAATACACATTCACTATTGAAATTTTGATTATGTACCTGTTTAATACCCTGGAAAGTTGCAAGAAAAAAACATTCTTTTTACAAAGTAATATGTAAACACAACATATCTAACAAAATCATTCTACCATACATACACACACCTAAATAATTCATTTACTTTAGAAAAACATATTAGAAATGTACTGAAAAAATAAAGATCAAAGTAACAATATAGTTGGATGTAGTAGGAATATCTGTTTTTAATCAAAAAAATAACCTTAGAAATTCACTGAAAAAAAGACAAAAGTTACAGTAATGTTATAGTTAGGTGAATTTCTCAGTGACAACGCTAACATTTTGAACCAAAAAAACACAGAAATATACTAGGTATTGTTAGCAGCCCTAAGTTTAACTTACTCTCATGCTTGTTTTTGGTCCAAGGAGGACCTGGTCTGGCAATTCAGGCTGGACTGTTCCAATGGGGAACAGAGTCAAGACTGATTTGCATACGGCTGGGTCCAAACTGGAATGGCATGGTGTGCTAAAAAACTGATGGATTAAACCCAGATCTTTGACTGGGGGGGCGTGTTTAATGTGTTCTGCATTTCGTCCATCTTCTGTTCTTTTTGCATTTGTTGCCCTAAGTGGGAAGGGTATGCCCAGACGAGGGTCCCGTGCTCGCTATACCACTAGATTCAAGCTAGCCTGAATAAAGAGGAATAATACCCTGAAAAGGGTCCAGGATGTTTGTTTCTGGTCCAAGGAGGACCTGAGCTGGCAGTTTGGGCTGGACTGTTCCCATGGGGAATAGGATCAAGAATGATCTGCATATGGCTGGGTTCAAACTGGAATGGCATGGCGAGCAAAAAAACTGATGGATTAAACCCAGATCTGTGACTGGGGGAGAATGTTTGATTTGTTCTGCATTCTGTCCATCATCTGTGCTTTTTGCATTTGTCACAATAAATACAGCTCAACTATTTTTTGCACACAGAATTATTCATCAATCAAAAAACTTATAATTTGATCAATAGCTCTACACAGCTATGGTGCATTAAGTGTACATGCATTTTAGAAACACTTACAGACATTAGCTGGACCTAGGCTGTAGAAGATAAGGTAGAAAAGTACTATTGTAGTCATCTGGCACTATGTAAACTGTGAAACAAACTAGAACACTCATCTGATGATGTAATCAGTGATGTAATTTGAGATGTAATTTGAGATGTAACCAGTGATGCCGTATATGATGTCATAGAACATGCCATGAGTGGGTAGATTCAGAACCTCACTATAACGTCCTTGGAACCTTTGTTTTTTAAGTTAGTTACTCTGGAGGTCATTATGACCCTGGCGGTCACTAGACTGCCAGGGTCATAGTCGCGTTTGGACCGTCGTCAAAGTGGCGGTCCGACCGCAACATTATGACTGTGGCAGAGCTGTCACGGTCAAACCGGTGACACCACCAGGCTGTCACCAGCCTTCAGCCTGGCGGTCCTGGCAGCTGTAATCCGCCAGAGCAGCGCTACAAGCAGCGCTGCCCTAGGGATTACGAGTTCCCATCCACCAGCTTGTCCATGGTGGTAAACACCGCCATGGAAAGGCTGGTAGTATGGGATCCTTGGGGGGGCCCCTGGGGCCCCTGGGGCTCCCTGCCCTGCCCTTGCACTTGACATGGGCAGTTCAGTGGCCCCCATGCACAGCCCCATCGCGCATTCTAGTGCCCAAATTATGGGCAGTGGATTGCATGACGGGTGCCGCTGCACCGCCACATTGCCGCCGGCTCCATTAGGAGCCGGCGGCAATGTTAAGGCCCGGATCCCCGTTTGGCCGGTGGGGAAGCCATAATAGGGCTGGCAAGGTTCAGGCCGCACAGGCGGCCTGATGGCTGGATGGCATTGGCGGACAGCCTTCACCGCCCGCCAATGTCATGAGGGCCTATGTTTTTTAAATCTATTTCCTAACGATAACGTCCCTGTAACCTTTGTTTTTTAGTGGATATATATATATATATATATATATATATATATATATATATATATAGATAGATATACACACATATGCATATATACATATAGTGAGAACCATTTTTTCCATATACAGAACTTTTTTTGTAATGCCAATAACTTTGGTGCTCGTAAATGAATCTTCATGAACTTTTCGAAACACAAAACATATACTTTCGTGGGTTCAGCTGCTGTGTTGAAAGTTTTGCAGTGATCCGTTAAGTGCAGGCTGAGAAAAATTGTGGGGGGGGGGGGGTCCCTAAACACTTTTTCCTCATTCTACATCAAAGGGATTTTTCACATTTTTTAACACAACTACAGCCCGTACCACTGAACAGAATTACACCAAATTGGCAGAAAGCATGGTTTGTGTGAGAGTTTAAAAAATTTAGACATCTAGGGATGCGGATTCTCTGCAGAGCCAACTGTCCCTGTGCTGATATCTGATTGGCTGCCAACACTTGAACCAGGAAGTGTTGGCAGCCAACATAGGACTCAGCCAAGTCCCTGAAAAAAAAAGTACAAAAAAAGAAAAGGGACCACGGTAGGGACACCCTGATACCTTAGCTCTGGTGCTGGAGTTCCAGAGAGACCCTGCCAGGGCTAAAAAGCATTTTTTTAATTAGACATCAGGAAAACCTGTGGATCTGGGATTGGAAAAGAACCATCACCTCCCTGGCCCAAAAGAATACTTTGATATGGGGCAAATTCGTTTTTTTTAATATGAGGGAGGCCCTATGGCCCCTCACAGCCCCAGGGACTACCACCTCCCTGTGGCAATTTACTTAAATTAAAGGGGTCCGTGCAGCCCCCCTCCTCAGGGCTGCAATTAAAGAATGAAGGGGATCTGTTGTGAGGCCGTAGGAACCATCACCTCCCCAGGGCAAATTAAACATTGGAGGGTGGCTTTGCGGCCCCTTCAAGGAGCCACAGGCAGCCCTGGGAACCGCCACCCACCAGGGCCAGCTCCTCCTTTGTCCCGGGGTACTCACCCCTGAGACATAGCTGTTTTCTGTGAATTGGCGGGAAATTTGACAGTTCCCACAAAGTCACAGCAAACACCCTACTTGCAGCAATTGAGAGCTGTCAAACAGCTCTCACTTGCTGTGAGTGGAGGTTTCCTCTGTTTCCCTGCTTGCGGGCAAACAAAGGAAACAATTGCTTTTGCTGACACAGAGCTGCATCTCTAGCACTTCCCTGTGTGCAAGATCAATGCCGGCTGGGGACGCCGGGGCCTTCAGGCTCCTCCCACGGTCCTCAGTGCACAATGGATACCCTGCAGGGCACCTATGATTAATGACCAGGCCCCCAGGGATGGGGTCCCTGGGGCCAAAACGGTCCAGGGATGGGGCTGCAGAGCCCTATTCTTAAAAAAACAAAAAAATTATAAGAGGCTGAGTCCTGGGGGTGGGGTCCCCCCAATAAATAAATTATTTAAAGGCTAGGCCATTCTTCCCTAGCTGCTCATTTCACAAAAAATAAACCTCAACAGAAAGCACTTACAAATATAAATGCAGCAGGTGCCCAAGTTGAAGCTCCACTTCTGGAAAGGACAAAGTTTGTGCACAGTCTGGGGTTGGGTAGTTAGAGGGATTGGCCGCCAGGAACAACTGCAGGTGAGGCCCTGGCGCAAACCTGCACTGCGCACGGCCTAAGGCCATTTGCAGCACTTGTTTGGGTTAATATATAGTAATGCAAATTACTTTACATTAAAAAAACATAGAAATTCCGTTAAAAAAAACTAAGATTACAGGGACATTATAGTTAGGAAATAGAACTAAAAAAGCCATAGAAGTTCTCTTAAAAAAACAAAGGTTACAGGGACATTATAGTTAGGTTACGAATTTACTAGTACAAAACCTTAGAAATTCAACAGTTATAGTTAAAGCTATTTCAAGTAACTATAACTTGTGCGTTAAGGTAACTATATAGCTTGCACCCTTGCCATTCACTGCTAATTACCCCAGATATTACAGCAATCACAACATCTTTTATAACATTATTTATAATATCACTGTAACATTTGTTATAAAATAATTAAAAATAAAACTGTGCATGGCTGGGCTGTGAGTTATAGTTATGTTAGGGAACAATTTATAGTTACTTTGAATAACTTTAACTATAACTAATGAATTTCTATGGGTTTCTGTGAGTAAATTCACAACCTAGCTATAACGTCCACGTAACCTTTGATTTTTTAAGTGAAAAAAAGGAAAATATATAAATATATTTTATATATATATATATATTTCTTTTGGCGGTTTCTGAGATCTGCGGATCCATCCAAGGATTTTTATAGGGGGCCGTGCTGAGCCTCGTGGGTGGAACCGCCAATGTCGATAATTGGTAAAAAAATTGTTTCTGCACCTTTGCAGCACATTGTTTGGTACTGTATCACATTTACATCACCCCCATGGGGTCACGGAACCTCTACCCTGACCCCATCATGTACTTTGCCCCCCCACATTTCAGTCCCGGGGGCCAGTTCCTGATAAAACAAAATGGCGCTGCAACTTCTCTGTCTGGTTGCGGCCATCCAATCATATGTGGATATGTGGATTGACGCATTGTGGATCTGTGGAGGATCCATGTCCCTAGATAGCTACATTTTTTGCCCTTTAATATCTCTAAAACCATTGAACTGATTTACACCAATTTTCAAATAGTGTGTTTTCTGGACCAAGAGCTATCTTTCTGACAAATTTGGTATATTTCCATCCAGCGGTCTGGGCTGTAGCCGTGTTCAAAATCCCCATGAGAAAATGCATGGGGTAAACATGTTTTGGGACCCCCCCTTTTTTTTGGTCTCCACCTGACGGATCACCTCAAAACTTTCAAAACAGCACGTGAACCAACTGAAGTATAAGATTTGAAAATGTTGTGAAGATTTGTCAAGTGGCGCCAAAGTTATTGGCAAAACAAAAAACGCTCTTTCTATAGAAACTAGGTCCTAACTAGAACTACCTACTGGTGGTCCAATTCTCTCATGACTATGGTCTATTCTCTCTTGTTTTGTCTATGGTCTTTGCCCCTGGCTTCCTCTTGGATTTTCGACATGGAATTGCATCCCGGGTAGTGTGTCCCTTTCTCTGTCCTTGTAATCTTCCAAAGTCCTGGCTTGCTGCAGGGTCTGTCAGATTCTTTTTTCTGAGTACAAAGGTGAGCTGTTTCAGTTTCTTTTCATCCCTGGTCTCCTTGGTGTTCTTCCTATTTTTGACCTTAAGCCTCTTGCAGGAGATTGATTGTTCAATGTCCTGTGGAGGCTGTTGTGTCTTTATAGGGTGTGTCCCTGTTCTTTTACGCTCTGGGAGTTGTTTATTTTGGCCTTCTGTCTCATGTTCGTCTGGACAGTCTTTGTGCAATGTTGTTAATTTCTTCTGGACTTTTTTTCTCACTTCACTCACAAGTGGATGAATTGGGTATTTTTTTCTTTCAGTCTGTCGATGTAGTTGTTTCCCATAGAAGGTGATTATGGTCTTCCATTCCAATCCCACTTTTCATACATTGTTTTTCTTGGTTCACTTGTTTTTCATTTCTTTTATCTCACTGCTCATTCTCCTGTGGGCTGACAGTTTGCCGATCTGGTCACGTGCGTGATTCTCTGTGTGTTGTAATGCTCTACTTTCTTCTATGGGTTGGACACGGATTGTTTCAGCTAGTGCCTCTGGTATGCCTAAATGGGCAATTACTTTCAGCATCCCTGTCAGTCGAAGATGGGTGACTTTGATCGGATTCTGGCTTTTGTCCCCTTTCGCTTCTTGCTTCTTTTTAGTGCGCCATGAAATAGAAACAGAAATTTGCAGTCGTTTCACTTTCATGTGGTTTCTGACTTGGGTTTGCTATGCTTCTTACTAGGTACAGCCTCACCTGTTAGGACTTAGGCGAGGAAGGTGGTACTTTTCCTTCCTGAACAACACTGTCCTTTATTCCTGCCTTCCTGCCATCCCTCAGCTTGTCTTTCCCCGTGCCTCTTCCTTGCTGGTACAGAATTGCTTGTGCTAGGAGAAAGTTATACTTTGACAGGCAGCGCCCATCATACCCACCTACCAAGTGACATACCTTAAAAGGATATATTGAAATAGCTATATGTTCAGCAGTCTCGATGGAAGAGGGGTACTTAATAACATCGTAAAATAAAGTATGTTGGAAATTACAAAAAATTGTTGTTTTGACAAAAAAACGAAGAACACGTCATTATGGATAGACAGAGCAACTATCACAGGGATGCCTTTTGACCTTTCACCTCTTCTTTACAGTGAAGGGAATACTCGATCCATCATCCCTCTAAGCAGCCTAGGATCTATCAGTGGTGATGACTTGGTGTAAGCAAAGCTCCAAGAATGCTGGCCCCCCAGCATCTGCAACCACCAAAGAAAGAGGCCCGGTAAAATAACTCGATGTACTAAACGGAAACAGAGCAGTAAGGGAAATATTCCCACACACAATTAGCATCCCTCTCACTAGAAGAAAGTTACACGTACGAAATGAATGAGCGATTACTGTTGGCCTGCAATACGTTGCGAAGTATAAACTTTGGATTTCCAGGGAAGGATGTTTATCTTCATTAACACTGGAAACATGGAGAGCTGACAGTAGCCTCTGTAAATTAAAATGTGTCTTCATAAGTTTACCCATCCCAATTCCCAGCCCCCTGTCTCGCAGTCCGTTCACCCCCTGCTGTCAGACAGTAATCAGATGAGTTCATTTTGTAGACAACAGACTGGCACAAAGATGATTTCAAATGTGTTGGATGAGGCTCAGTAGGCAGGACAGATCACTCATAATCCGTTCTGCGGCTACCCTGGGGTTGCACAGATGGACTTCGTGCTCTCAATTGCATACATTGAGTAATGAGTCAGAACAGGCATTTCACACAATCAGCAAAGAGACATCGAGATGCACTGGACACAGTGCTGCACGGAATCACACCAAAGGCGAGAGAAATTGGACCTGTTTCGAAAAATCGATTTTCCTAGATTTTTCAGAACGTTGTTTTTAGCCGTAAACATAAGTTTACCATCGAAAATACCTAATTATGCCTGTTAGGAATTTACAATGGGATTTCTGGCTAGTGTAAATTCACTACAACTGCATATTTCTCTGCCACAGGTGGGAAGAGTGAGTTCCAAAGTATGGTTTCTCTTTGAAAGTTGAGAATGTCCAGAAACTTGAGCATTTGAAGGCCTTCCCAAACAACGATCCGACGCTGGAAAATGTTGACCTGCCACAGGCTATAATAATTTCCTTTCCTGATTCAGAAGGGGAGGGGACCACTACCAGATTTGCGTGTTGTAGGGGAAGAATTTTCTCCAAAGGGAAAAAAAATCCTCCCTGTGGAGAATAAAAGTACCTTCCCACAGTAGGATTCATTTCCTCTGTGTACTATTCTATACTATATGGAAGTCCCCGAAGCGGGAATAGGAGACCACATGAATTGTCTCATAACAATGCTAGTAGCATGCCTAAAAATCTGTGCGTTCACAGAATTTCAGGCTTACTGTCGGGAATGTTAGATAATTCCAAGAAAAGCTAAAGTATGTCCACGAGGAGCTCTATATCTCCTTTTACGTTTCTATTGGTAAATAGGGTCCAAAGTGTTTACCTTGTGAGGTCTGATTAGCAATCACATATACACCCATAGTTAAATTCAAGATTGGGTGAAATGTGTGACGCCGACTATCTCTCATTGATAAGACTCTACTTTTAAATAACTATGTAACTGCTGGTACGCGCAATGTTATTAATCATGAAGTCAACCAACCAATCAAATCATTAGAATTTTCTTCACATCGGTAATTGCTTTTTTATTTTAAAGTTCACTCTTGTTTATAATAACATTTCTTCAGCTGAGATTAAGATATGATTAATGACATAATGCAATAATCATGCAGATTCAATTACACATATAATTGCTGATCCAAATTCATGAGACACAAAGCTATCAATTCTGAAATCCCAAATATTTTCCCGAAAGATGTTTTATGTTAAGCTGCATTTCTCATCTATACTGTAGTTACCTCGGGTACGTATTGATTGTTAGGTGGTTAGTTGGTTTCAACTTTGTACTGCTACTACTATTTTGTTTGAATAGTTCTTATCTCAATATGTATTCACATAAAATCATCAGTTAGGAGAAACTCTCTGTAGAAGTGTCTTTCCTAGACACAGTAGTACCATCTGTTGTGTTCTCTCAAACGAAGAGTAATGAGTCAGCATTACATCTTTGAGCTGTGACCTGAAATGCAAGCCTCGAGTGACGTCACTGAAATGACCCCCGTGAGAAAATACATTGGAGTATGCAAAGCCTGGCAACGTGTAGAGCAAAAACACTGGATGTCAATTTAGGATTGATGGACAAGTTGCCTCTTGGATCAGTAAAATGGGAGAAGGTCCAGAGGTAAAGTAGATATAGAGGAGCTGTTAAAACATCATGAGCATATGTGGCCGCAGTTATCTTTACTAGAGCATACGCTGTCAATCCCTTTGACAGTCAATTGGAAACTTGCAACATTGTTTCCTCGTCTAAAAAAAGTGAAAATGATGCAATCACATGCAACAATTTAGAGCTGAATAACTGCTACACAAAGACCTTTACACCTGCGATAAGTGATACATTTAGGCAGGGAGAGAAATAAGCTATGTGGGAGTGCAAACTGTTTCATAGTTTCTGTTGATGTGACCCATGCCTACAAGCAGGAGACAAAGGTTGGGTTTCCATTTCAAGTTCAACACAAGTGACAAGAAAGTCTCGTTCTCTTAAGCCTTTCAAGAAGATAGCGGTAAAATGGTATGTAATGTTTTTGGAGTGTGGGTCCTTTACCAGACAGCAGGCAATACATACATTCCCTTGGACGTCTACTATAGAAGGAACTCTCTTGAGTTTTTGAGATTAAACTACTCATTGGTCTAGAAAAGGTGTCTGGAATAGTCTAGAAAAGGAAAGAAAGGCCCACATTATGACAATGGCGGTATAAGCCACCTACTGCAATAGAGACGGCCGCCAAAAGCCCGTCACCGCGGCTACCATCCGTTTGCCAGATTATGACCACAACCGGGCTTCCGCCACAAGAAGGGTGGAAATCCGGTTTTGACCATACTGGCGGATGGTGGCAAGGTAACGCTGCTACCACCAGCACTGCCACACCAGTAGACCACCATCAGCCGTATCATGACACATAATACGGCCTCGCAGTGTTCTGCTGGGGGGCACTGCTGGGGGTAGCAACGCTCCATCCCGTTCCCTACCGGAAGAACCCCTGGATCCAGGTAAGTTGGGCTTCCGACAGGGGAGAGGGTGGGGCTGGGGCCGTTGTGTGTGTGTGTGGGGGGGGGGTTTGTGCATGATTGTGTGAGTGTGTGCGTGTATGCGACTGTGTGTAGTGTGGTTTGCATGGGTGTATGCATGAGTGAGAATGCGGGTACAAATGGAAATGTGAATGCGTGTCTGCATGTCATCGTGAATGTGTGTATGGATGTGTGCGAGAATGAATGGTTGCATGCGTGAATGAATGTGTGTATGCCAATGTGAGTGAGTGTGTGTATATGTGGTGCGTGTCTGCAAGTGTGTGCGTGTATTGGTGGGTGGGAGATCAGAAGGTGCCTCACTAAAAGTGACGATCCTGTGGTGCTAGGGGCCTATGAATAAAGCCCTAAATGCTTCTAGTGGGTCTCATCACTGATTGTGCCACCCACTTAAATAGCTTTTTAAATATGTCTCATGCCTGTAATTACACCCTGTGTGTGCACTTTTAAAATTCCATTTCAACCTGGCAAAATAAACCTTTGCCAGGCCTACACCTCCCTTTTTAAAATATATGAGGCAGGCACCACTAATGTAGTCCCTAAACAGGTCATAGTTCAGGGTGCAGTGTTTTTAAAATGTCGGACATGTACATTTCGTTTTTTACCTGTCCTGGTAGTGAATAACTACTAAATAAATTTTTCACTTCTGTGAGGCGTACCTCCCCCATAGGATGAAATTCGGTTCCCTTATTACATCCATTAAGTCATACCTTTTGATTGGGAACAAGTGAGAATAGCAAGTTTGGTGTCCGAGGAATTGTAATCGATACAACTTTTTAACACTAAAGTTGGATTTTAAGTCGCAATTCTGAAAATGGCACTTTTAGAAAGTTGGCATTTTCTTGTCATAACCATTTTTGTGCCTGGAGTGTGTTCCTGTGTCGCATGATTAGGTGTAGTTGTGCATTCCTCCCAGACAGCATCACAATAGACAGTCTGGGTGTTTGCAGGATGGGCCATCCTGGTTTAATGGGGGATTGAATTGTTACCTACCACACTTGCACTGCAAAAGCACAGGCCCACCCTATTTACAAAGGACTTCACATTGGCCTATTGTGCCCCCCAGACAGACTGGGATCAGGGCAGAAATTCTGACACCTCGGTAGGGGAAAACTCCTAAGCTTCCTTCACTTCAAAGTGGGTACCTGGCATTAAAAACAGGACCCTCAGACTCACTCTGCAGTGCACTCCTGGACCTATGGATGCTACAAAAGTAGGACACCCTGCTGCTTTGCTGCTTGAGGCCTATGCCGCTTACTGAGAAGGAAAACTGGACATACACTGTTCATCCCAGGCTGCAGTGACTCAAAGGGTCACCTGGCTGACCTCCTGTTAGAGAAACAGTGATATAACCAGCCCCAGAAGCCTCCCTGCACATGCTCTCCAAACCTGCAGTTGGGCCTGCCTGAGCCCTCCTGGTGTCTGTTGGAGGGAATTCCTATTCCCCAAGAGGTGCCTTCCATGTTCTGCACCCTTGTGTTGGCATCAGGTGAGTTCTTCCTTGAAGAAAAGAGAAAAATCCTCAGGTTTTGGGCACTTCACGACCGCCAACTGACCCGTTCACGCCACAATCTTGCTACCACAGTGACTGCCAATGCAAAGCTCTGGTGAATCAGCCACTTAGTGCTACAGTGGATGCCACACTGACCAGCAAAGAAAATTCTGCACTTTGTGCTACAGCAGGAATAGCCCGTTTTGAACACCAACATGAATCCCCAGCAACAATAGCATCTTCGCACTATAACAACGACCATCTGTGATGGCCAGCCTGCTCTTTGTGCTACAGCAACAACCATCAATGATGCAGTCTGTGTTCATTGCACTGCAAATTGAACTTTTCGTACTAGACTTAAGAGGGTAACCTTTTCAGTGGGGCAAACCTGGATCCAGTCTGTGGCCTAAACGCTATTGTGGTTGCCCTACACTTGTGACTTTCACCATGTTTTGCATGACCAGATAGCCGCAAGTGCCGCTATGTGCTTTTAGGTGCTATACCTACCAGAAATATTTGAAATTGCCTATCTCAGGTTCTACAGATTGGATTTTTCTTGTTTTGGTGCCAAATCATTTATTACTATATGTTTTAAATTGGTGTGGGATTTGTTTTGTGTTGAGTTGTCACTTGTTAGAAATGGGGTCTCTAGTCGGCTGTGAGTTGCGCCCTGTCCAAGTAGGGACCCTCACTTTAGTTATGATAAGGGAGTCACAGCTAAGATAACCCCTGCCCATCCCCTTGGTACCTTACCACAAGCAGTCAGGCTTATCTCAGAGGCAATGTGTAAAGTATTTGTACAGACACACAGTAACACAGTGAAAACACCACAAAAGTACTCCACACAAAATAGACAATATGTATCTGAGTAAAACAAGACCAAAATGACAAAACTCCAACATACAGAAGTAAAGATACACATTTTTAAAGATGAAATTGTAGTAAAGTGCTTAGAAATACAAAAACTCCAACTGGGGATATCATGGCGTCTTGACGGAGTTGTTTCCAACAGACTGACGCCACTCGCAAGGATGTGCAGGCCGGTCACGAAGTTGCACGAACCCAAGTTACAATACCTTTGAAAATGATGAAGAAACAAAGACGTTGCATGGGTTCGAGGATGTGAGTCGTCGCAGGAGCCGGTGCAGCGTCAGTTTCTTACTGCTACTAGGGAGGTGAGGCATCAGTTTCTTACTGCTAGGCCGGTGGAGGTGAGACAATGGTTCCTTACGTTTGCGGGGGAGGTGATGGGGCAACGGTGATGAGGCGTCATTCCTTATGTCCTGGCGGGACCGATGAATACAGCAGGTCAAGATGCGAGGCATCAGCTTCGCGGTGTTGCAATCACATCACAGGGCCAGACTTGAGTGTCACGGGTGTCGGTGACTCAGCACTCAGGACTCATGCTGTGGCGGGACTTCTGAGTCGGTTGTGGTGGGTACACTTCACAGGACCATGGCTCTGGTGCAGGCAGCAGCATGGAGTCAAACAGTGACGTCGGTACAGATGTTTCTTTGGAGTCAATGTGCTTGGTTTCTTCTTGGTTGCACCCAAACTCAATCCCAAGGGCCCATGAACTGGATTTGGCATCACCTTGCAAGTCATAACCCTCAGCAAGAGAGCCCAGGTGATGGCAGATGAAGCATTTGATGTCCCTGAAACTTCTTAACAGAAGGCAAGCTCAGTCCAAGCCCTTAGGGAACCTTTGGAAGCAGGATGTAGAAAGCAAAGTCCAGTCTTTAAACTAAACACCCAGGACAGAAGCAGCAAGCAGCAGGACAGCAGAACAAAGCAAAAGGTGGCAGAGTGGCAGTCCCTCCTACTGCATCAAGCTCTTCTTCCTGGCAGAATATCATCAGTCGAGAAGGATTCTAACTTTGTGGAGTCAATGGTCCAGTACTCATATCCCTTTCTGTCTTTGAAGTAGGCAAACTTCAAAGAGAAGTGTTTGTAGTGCACAAGTCCCTGCCATTCCTGCCCTGGTCCCAGACACACTCCAGGGGATTGGTGACTGCTCTGTGTAAGAACAGGCACAGCCCTACTAAGGTGTAAGTGTCAGCTCTTCTCACCACTCTATCTCAGGAAGACCCAACAGGATATGCAGGGCACACCTTGGCTCCCTTGTGTGACTGTCTAGAGTGAATTCACAAACAGCCCAACTATTATCTTGACCCAGGCATGTATTCCACAGACACGCAGAGGCTCAGAATGGTTATGCAAGAAAACGTCCACTTTCTAAAAGTGACATTTTCAAATATACAATTTTAAAATCCTCCTTCAGCCAAAGATTTATTTTTAAATTGTGAGTTCAGAGTCTCCAAACTCCATATGTCTATCTACTCCCAAAGGGGAATTACACTTAAAGAATATTTCAAGGCAATCCCCATGTTACCCTATGGGAAAGATAGTCCTTGCAATAGTGAAAAATAAATTTAGCAGTATTTCACTATCAAGACATGTAAAACACAGAGGTGCATGTCCCAACTTTACAATACACTACATCCTGCCCATGGGGCTAACTTGGGCCTACCTTAGAGGTGACGTACAGGTAGTAAAAGGGAAGGTGTGGGTGTGGCAAGTGGGTGCACTTGCCAAGTTGAAATGGCAGTTCAAAACTGCCCACACAGACACTTCAGTGGCAGGTCTGAGACATGTTTACAGGGCTACTCATGTGGGTGGCACAATGAGTGCAGCAGGCCCACTAGTAGCATTTGATTTACAGGCACTGGGCACACATGCTTCACTGTACTAGGTACTTAGTAGTAAATCAAATATGGCAGTCATGGATAAACCAATCACCAATACAATCAATTCAGACAGAGAGCACTTGCACTTTAACACTGGTCAGCAGTGGTAAAGTGCCCAAATTATTAAAGCCACCAAAAATTAAATGAAGCACACAGTCAAAATTAGGAGTTCAGAGGCAAAATGTTTGGTATAACTCTGCAAAAATGACCATTTCCACTTTATTACTGTTTCTGTGCTACATCAATGCTTTACACATTGCCTCTAAATTACATTTGGCTGCTTTTGTGCCAAGCCACCAGAGGGTTAAGCAAATGTTTACTTAGTGATTTTTTGAGGTTTACCCTGACAAGGATTATAGTTGTTGCTTGAGAAGGGTTCACACCTCCCTCAACCAACAGCCCAATTTCTCACAGCCACTTTTTTGAAGAGGAAATATATGAGAATGACAATGTTAGATGCTGCAACTGGACATGGCTTCATCAGTTCACATATCTACTAAGTGCATCTAAATCTCTGTTCCATCCAACAAAAATCTTCAAGCAGAAGAATCTTGCTTTCCTGCCTACAGTAGTACCCCTCCTTCAGGCAGCATTCTTACCTTGTCCAGGTCTTCAAGAAGTAAAACAAATAACTTCCCCTAAAGACAAATATATTTTATTTTTTCAAAAATATCAGGAAAATGCTTCTTAACCACATTCAGAAAAATTGGTTATATGGGATGGGTGCATCGTTCTAAAAAAATAAGTCTGAAATCTTGCAAGGTCCATCACACAAGTACAATAAAAAAAACTTTCATGCCCCCTGGTAGATATGGCACTGAGCAGACATAGTTAACTTAATGAAAAGTGTGCAAGTTATTTAACAGATATAACACAACTAGTATTTTGTAAATAGTTGAGGTACAACATGCCAAGAAGAAGTAAAACACGAGGCTAAAGTCACTGTTCATGATTAACTCGTACTTAGATGTAATTTCCGGTCAACCACAATGGATTCGACAACAGATACACCAACTGAGTTGTCCCAGTCAAAGGTTATACCTTCTGATTTAATCTCTGAAATAAAGTCATAATCCTCCATTGGGGAAATGTCATGCTGAATTTGGCAAATCTCTCTTGGAGGTGAATAGACACTGGATAGGGTTAAGCTCAAGCCATTATTTTTGGCAGGAAAAATTAAAAGCAGCAAAATTCTAATTTCACTCTCGTCAAAGTCTTCTCATCAGTTTGATATTTTTCGCATCTTGGACTAGTTAAGAACTCTACCTTCAGAGCTGGCCTCCTTTGTTTTGGAATACAAAATCCTTAGGTTGGAAAAGCCTGTAAACTCTATTTAATAAAGTTATTTTGAAGTAGAAAGCAACAAAAAGGGTGTACCCTGCTGACTATTCTCACAAAGGCTGGAACAACCAGTCAAAAGTTATTTGAAGTAGGATACTATTGCAGCTGGGTTCCACTAGCAATACAGAGGTCTTGAAAGGCCAAACAATTTCTCAAATCTAACTTTTGAGACGTTTTGGAGCATTTTCTCTTAGTCAGTTCTACAGCTCACAGGGCCTAGGGCACAGCACTTAGGGGCTAGGATTCACTCCACAAAAAAGGCCTCCTGAAGGATGTTGTGTCCCTGTTGCCACAGAGGAGGTGAACCAACTAAACCATGGATTCCAATTCTTTGTCCTGGGTCGTAGTGCAGCCCCTCAGATCTCCACACAGGCTACTGACAGAAAGGCTACTTCTCTTTTGTTTATTCACAGGTCAAGATGTTTACCAGTGAGCTGCCTCTTTTGTAGCAGTAATTAGCTAGTGTTGGGGGAACAGGTACAACCCCTTCAGTCCCCACACTGGTCACAGACAATAAGTCCAGTTCTCATTTGTTCATCCACAAGCAGAAATGTCTTCGGATGTGCAGGGGGTGGGATGCAATTTTTGTAGCATTAATTAGTTAGTGTTTGGGGGTGACTCTTAGACTCTTTCTAACCAATGACAACAATTTGCCCAAGGGCAACCCTTCCTACTCTTGCAGCATACCCTGTTTACCTTACTGAAACCTATCTCACAGTACACTATTCTGAGAAAAATCCAACACTGCAGCACCCTTTCTGCCCTTGAAGCTGTCTTATACCACTGGAGTGTGTCTAGCAAAACGAGCAGTCCCCTTCTTCAAAACCATAACAAAGTGTGAACATCTCCCCTTCCCACTATGCTTGTGCCAAGCTGGCTATATTTGGCCCAGGGAACAAAGGCTTCTCTTCCCAACATCTCCTTTTATAGTTACCCATTCAACAACATGCCTCACCCCTTTCATTTTCAAGTTAATAAAGTTCCTGAAAACTGCTATGCTGCCCCTGGTGAGCTGAGGGTAGTCACACCTCATACCCAAGTCTTGCTGCCAAAAGGCTGTTGTAGGTTGCCCTTAGTACCTAGGTATATTTTAGCTTTAGGCCAGTAGCTTGTGCCCTTTCATGCACGTACAAGTTTTAGTCATTTTGTTCTTTTTACTATTTGTTAGCACAGCTCACTTTCAGGTCATTGTCTTTATATTTTAATCAGCTGCCTTTTCTAAGAATGCATACTTGTTCGCGTTGCACATTTTATCAGCACTTCACATGCAATTAACTCTGTGCCTTGCTCAAGGCTGTCATGCTCGGTAAATGATATTCTAACTAGTATTGCCCCTCAGGAGTTACAGAGGCAACCCTCGGTTCTAGACATATTATCACATCAGGTCTATTCTTAGAACACTGTCATATTTGTTATATAAACGCCATGTAGGCCAAAGGAGGGTAGAGAGCATTCCAGTCATGGTCCTCCTGCGACAGACACTATTTGATTGACAGCTTCCCTGATCCTGGCACTGACTCTTCAGCCAACCGGGAGGTTGCCAGTAGACAACTGGCAGACCTTATCCCATCTTTCAGGTATGGGGTCGGGGATCCTCTCAAAGACCTGGATAGGCAGAAGTGCTAAGACCACTATGCTCTCAGACTTCAGACAATAGGGTGTAGGTAAGAATCATTAGGTTTTAGAATCATACCAGGACGGTGGGACTTTTTATCCTTTTCACTCTGATGGTAACAATGATCAGTGTATTATGTTTTATCTGCCTCATCTTCGCAGCTCATGCTTTTATAACCGGATAAAATTGCTTCAATAAAACATATTGAACCTTATTTTGAATCTCCTTTTTCACCTTGGCATGTGTGGATCATTGAGCTGTTCTTCTGTAACATTCAGAATATTTTGCAAATATTCAAATTTAGTTACTGAGTGAACACTGCATACATTCATTTCTTTTATATTTGCTAACCCTAGGCAAGTCATTTGCTGTATGGTGTCATTTAGAAATATGTAGCTTGATTCTCAAAGATAAACATAGACTTTTGGTCAAAGTTTAGACCAAAAGTCAAAGTTTATTACTTTTTGGTATTTATAAAGGTAAGTTACGAGTAGTATCTTTATGTCTGCCCTCGGGTGGATGATCCGTACTCGGGGCAGATGATCCACACTTAGGATCGATGATCCACATCAGGGGTGGATAATCTGTATTCGGGGTGGATCACCCACCCTCAGGATGGAGGAGGTAATCCTTCACACTGACACACCTGTGCATTTCCTACCAACCCCCCAACCAGCTCCAGGTGAAACTCCTTAGCCCACAAAAAATCCAAGCCTTGCTGCACCCATAAAAGCAGAGCTGCCACAAATAAACTGTTTCAGACCTTTCAATATGTTGCTGAATGTGTTTGTTGGTTTGGCTCTTGCTATGCGACAGGATGATTTCAGGAGAAGGAGGAGAGGAGTAGTGAGGATCTTCAGACAAAGATAAACATCCTTGGGATTTCCAGCCAAGATGTCATGGCCAGATACTGTTTTATCCCTGAAATCATCTTCGAGATTGTTTGTGAGTGGGAGCAGGATCTTGACTCTGTGAACTGTCACTCCCACGCCATTCCAGCCTATGTAAAGATCCTAGCAGCCCTCCATTTGTTTGCTACGGGGTTGTTCGAGAGGGTATCCAGTGATTTTGTGGTCATCTCCCAGGCAACCCAGTTCCGATGCGGGCATCAGTTACTGAGCTGCATCAATAGGAGAGCCTATCGCCACATACAAATGCCCCACACATTGACCAGAAGGCAGAGGGTAGTTATGGATTTCTACCTCATGTCCCACTTTCCATGTGTGCTAGGTGCAATTGATTGCACTCATGTGGTTCTTCAGCCACTTCGCCACAATGAATACATCTTCTGCAACAGACACCACTGGAACTCCATAAACATGCAGGGTGTCTGTGATGCCAGTGGTAGCTTTATTAATGTGCATGCAGTGTTTCCCACTAGCACTCATGACAGCTATGTATTCTGCAGGTCACCTTATGCCTGGTGGATGGCAACAGGAGGATTTGGCAACATGTGGCTACTGGATAAATACCTAGCACCACACAAGTATAATAAGTATATTTGTCTTTTAGTATGCACAACATTATAAAACACTAATCCTCATGCCACATACACGGCCCAACAGACACAGCATATAACATTTCATATATCATGTACTGTACACATGCAAGAGGGACATTTACAAATATTACTCAATTTCCCTCCACAGGGGATGCTACATATGCACTCTCCCCTCATCTCCTCACACTACACAGACGTGCAACCACTGTTCCTCAGCAGAGGTACAATAGGGTACACAAGCCATCAATGAGCACAGTTTGGTATCCTGAAGTCAAGATTCAGATGTTTTGACCGTACAGAGGGGTGCTGCTGTAGTCCCCTTAAGTTGTGTGCAAGATTATAGTAGCAAAACAGGGGGCAAGGTTTTCAAGTGCGTGACCAGCTGGTTGACACTTTTTCCACCTGGGCAACATGTTGCGTAATGGCCTTCATTTGGTTTGCAGTCTGTTGTCAATGATGATAGTTGGACTTTTGACACTCTGTCTACATATTCCATCCTGAGACTACTTTGTAAACCATGCATGATGTCTGTAAACAACAGCCATTGCCAACAGTCAAGAGATTGGCCTTGCAATACGTTATGTGGACATGTAGGAAGTTGGCTCTGTATGCACTATTTCAAAGTAAGAAATAGCATACACAGAGTCCAAGGGTTCCCCTTAGAGGTAAGATAGTGGCAAAAGGAGATAATTCTAATGCTCTATTTTGTGGTAGTGTGGTCGAGCAGTAGGCTTATCAGAGGGTAGTGTTAGGCATTTGTTGTACACACACAGACAATAAATGAGGAACACACTCTCAAAGACAATTCCAGGCCAATGGGTTTTTATATAGAAAAATATCTTTTCTTAGTTTATTTTAAGAACCACAGGTTCAAGATTTACAAACAATGCTTTAAATGAAAGGTATTTCACTTAGGAACTTTGAATTAGCAAAATAGCATATACAGTTTTCACCCAAATGGCAATAAGCTATTTTAAAACTAGACACAGTGCAATTTTCAACAGTTCATCGGGGTGGTAAGTGTTTGTTAGTTTTGCAGGTAAGTAAACCAGTTACAGGGTTCAAAGTTGTGTCCAAGGTAGCCCACCATTGGGGGTTCAGAGCAACCCCAAAGTTACCACACCAGTAGCTCAGGGTCGGTCAGGTGCAGAGGTCAAAGTGGTGCCCAAAACACATCGGCTTCAATGGAGAAGGGGGTGCCCCGGTTCCAGTCTACCAGCAGGTAAGTACCTGCGTCTTCGGAGGGCAGACCAGGGGGTTTTGTAGGACACCGGGGGGACACAAGTCAGCACAAAAAGTACACCCTCAGTGGCACGGGGCGGCCGGGTGCAGTGTGCAAACAGGCGTCGGGTTTGCAATGGAGTTCAATGGGAGACCAAGGGGTCTCTTCAGCGATGCAGGCAGGCAAGGGAGGGGCTCCTCGGGGTAACTGCCACCGGGGCAAGGGAGAGGGCCACCTGGGGGTCGCTCCTGCACTGGAGGTCGGATCCTTCAGGTCCTGGGGGCTGCGGGTGCAGTGTCCTTACCAGGCATCGGGTCTTTGAAGCAGGCAGTCGCGGACAGGGGGAGCCTCTGGATTCCCTCTGCAGGCGTCGCTGTGGGGGCACAGGGGGGTCAACTCTGGCTACTCACGGGCTCGCAGTCAAAGGGGAATCCTCCCTGTAGTGTTTGTTTTCCAGAAGTCGAGCCGGGGGCGTCGGGTACAGAGTGCAAAGTCTCACGCTTCCGGCGGGAAACATGTGTTCCTTCAAAGTTGCTTCTTTGTTGCAAAGTTGCAGTCTTTGTGGAGCAGAGCCGCTGTCCTTGGGAGTTCTTGGTCCTTTTAGATGCAGGGTACTCCTCTGAGGCTTCAGAGGTCGCTGGACCCTGTGGAACGCGTCACTGGAGCAGTTCTTTAGAAGTGGGGAGACAGGCCGGTAGAGCTGGGGCCAAAGCAGTTGGTGTCTCAGTCTTCTCTGCAGGTTTTTCAGCTCAGCAGTCCTTCTTCATCTTAGGTTGCAGGAATCTTGCTGTGTTCTGGGAGCCCCTAAATACTCAATTTAGGGGTGTGTTTAGGTCTGGGGGGTTAGTAGCCAATGGCTACTAGCCCTGAGGGTGGCTACACCCTCTTTGTGCCTCCTCCCTGAGGAGAAGGGAGCACATCCCTAATCCTATTGGGGGAATCCTCCATCTGCAAGATGGAGGATTCCTAAAATTCAGAGTCACCTCAGCTCAGGACACCTTAGGGGCTGTCCTGACTGGCCAGTGACTCCTCCTTGTTTTTCTCATTATCTCCTCTGGCCTTGCCGCCAAAAGTGGGGCCGTGGCCGGAGGGGGCGGGCAACTCCACTAGCTGGAGTGCCTGGGGTGCTGTAACAAAGGGGGTAACCAGGTGTTACAGTTCCTGCAGGGGGAGGTGAGAAGCACCTCCACCCAGTACAGGCTTTGTTACTAGCCACAGAGAGACAAAGGCACTCTCCCCATGTGGCCAGCAACATGTCTGGTGTGTGGCAGGCTGCTAAAACTAGTCAGCCAAAACTGGAAGTCGCTTAAGGTTTCTGGGGGCATCTCTAAGATGCCCTCTGGGGTGTATGTTACAATAAAATGTACACTGGCATCAGTGTGCATTTATTGTGCTGAGAAGTTTGATATCAAACTTCCCAGTTTTCAGTGTAGCCATTATGGTGCTGTGGAGTTCGTGCATGACAGATTCCCAGACCATATACTCTTATGGCTACCCTGCACTTACAAAGTCTAAGGTTTTGCTTAGACACTGTAGGGGCATAGTGCTCATGCACTTATGCCCTCACCTATGGTATAGTGCACCCTGCCTTAGGGCTGTAAAGCCTGCTAGAGGGGTGACTTACCTATACCTATAGGCAGTGTGAGGTTGGCATGGCACCCTGAGGGGAGTGCCATGTCGATTTAGTCATTTTATCCCCACTAGCACATACAAGCTGGCAAGCAGTGTGTCTGTGCTTAGTGAGGGGTCCCCAGGGTGGCATAAAACATGCTGCAGCCCTTAGAGACCTTCCCTGGCATCAGGGCCCTTGGTACCAGGGGTACCAGTTACAAGGGACTTACCTGGATGCCAGGGTGTGCCAATTGTGAAAACAAAAGTACAGGTTAGGGAAAGAACACTGGTGCTGGGGCCTGGTTAGCAGGCCTCAGCACACTTTCAAATCATAAATTGTCATCAGCAAAGGCAAAAAGTCAGGGGGTAACCATGCCAAGGAGGCATTTCCTTACAGACATGTTAGGCATTAGTGTGGACAATGTCTCTTAGGGCTTCATTGACCCTGGAGATTAAAGGTCTGCATGTGTGAGACCTCCCTCTACAGTTTTACAAGAGGGGTCCATTTCACAAAGGGCCTCTTCACTCGGGGTGGAGGTGCCACAGCAGAAGGCGAGGTCCTGTACCCAAGGGGAAATTGCTGCTATGAGATTTCACAGTGGCAAGATCCTGCCTCAAGTGGGAGACTCCCCCACAACTGGGTGGTCTCTGCCATGAGGAGAGAGGCCCTTTGTAAACCAGGCCCCTTGTATGTGTGTGTGTGGCAAATCATGTGGCAGTGTGCCCATATGTCTGTCATATGTACACCATGGGACAAGCGGAGCAGTGTAGAGACATGGATAGTCCGTGCTCATAGCTGCATGTTTGACAGTGGCTCATAGGATGTACTACTGCAGGTCTGTGGTTCACTATTGTGAAATCTTGGGCTTTTGTTCATGTTTCACTATAGAATAGCATAGAGTACGATACCCAGAATTCATCATGATCATCTGGCCTGGATCAGCCCATCAGAAATGGACCTACGAAACCTGACAGTGCTGTGTGATGAGAAACGCTAAGTAAATCTCTGTTCCATCCAACAAAAGTCTTCCTCATTAATCAGACGAACAACTGCTGGTTATATTCAAAATGGTTAGCCATTTTGTATTGTGTGTAATGGACAATGCATCACACATGCATGTCTGATGCACCCCTATGTTGACATGTCACTGTCTCTTGTCAACTCAACAGGTACCTTGTGAGCTATACGACATGGAGTTGTTGCCACTCTGTGAGAAGGTAATGTCATTCTAACACACATATACCCTGCTCTAATGGTACATATAAGCCTATCACAGGTAAAAATACACACTACCCTGCAGCACGCAATGAATAAACTCTATTGGTCCTATTCTACAAAGTGCCCTAGGTTTGCAATGCGAATGTGTACATAAAAGATGATTGTGCTGCCATTTCTGTAATACGGATATCGCTGATGTAAATATAGGCCCTCATTCCAACTCTGGTCGTCCGAAGACCGCCAGGGCCACGGTGGCGGTCTCAACACTGACGGGTCAGCGGTGAAGACCGCAGCATTATGAGTGTGGCATTTTGGCAACCGCCACATTCCTGCTGGTACCACCAGTGCGGTCGATCAGCATCTCCGACTCGTCTGTCCATCGAAGACCACAGGCAGTATCACGACTCTCCTTTCTGCCACGGTTTCCGCGGTGGCAGCACCACCATGAAAACCCTGCTGGAAAGGCTACCGGTGACAGGAAATTTCTTTCCTGTCGCCAGCAGATGACTCCCCCAACCCCCTGCATTTAAAACACCCCCACTCCTCCTTCCATGACAGCACCCCCCTCCACCAACCCCTTCCATGACAGCACCACCCTCCCCGCTTACACACACACACACTCCGCATACACTCATTCACCAACACTTACATACGCTCATCCACCAACACTTACATACACACATTCACTCACATGCATACATACACTCATTCACTCACACGCATACATACACCCATTTACTCGCACCAACAGACACACATTCTCACTCACTTCAACAATCATACTTGCATTCAAACACCCATACACACATGCATACACACGCACATACACACTTACATTCACACACGCAGACAGCACCCACTCACAAATGCACTCATAACCCCACCTCACCCAACTGTCGGACAATCGACTTACCTTGTCTGGCGAGGAGGTTGTCCACCAGGGAACAGGAACAGGTGCTTCCTCCACCAGTAGCGCCCTGCCATCAGGACACCGCTAGGTCGTAATACTGCGGGTGGAGTCCTTTTGGTGGGGCGGGGCCGGCCGTGGAACCACCTCTGCACCTCCGACCGCCAGCATGACAACTAGAGGATTTCTGTCCAGATTGTGGCAGAAATCCTTCAGTACTCGTAATATGGTGGTCGCAATATGGCGATCGCTTGACGCATGAGGCTTCGGCAGCCTTAGGTAAAGACTGCCGAAGTCAGAATGAGGGCCATAGTGCCTGCACTAGCACCAGCAGGTGCCCACTCATTTGCATGGGGGCATAACCCCACGCTAATAAAGGGATCACTTTGCCAATGGAGCCATGCCACATATTAGATGCAGGTGCAGAGGCAAAGAAGCTGTCAGGAGGTGCACTTACAGTGCACCACATAAAAGGTAGGGCACTATCAATGCATACTCTGATGGGAGCACCCTGTAGGGGAGAAATGTGGTCCTACGGACACCACAGACATACTTTGGCAGGTAGGTGTAGTCACTTACTGCACAGGCCTGCAAGGGCATCTCTAATCCCCCTCAAATGTGTATGTGGGTTGACTCTGCACTGTGCTACATAGAGCAGCTGCTTTAAGACAGCTTCTCTTATTCACTTGACAACGCCGTCCCCAGGGCAGCGTGAGTGTGTGACTGCCCTGGGGGCAATGCATTCAATATAATAGGGCACACTTTTCTGCTCTGCACCTTCTTAAAGCTCCACCCTGATGCAAACAGAGAAAGTGTGTCCTACGTGTAATAAGGCCCCAGTTATCAATGTGGATAGAGGCATACATCTGTTTCCCTGGGCCCTCATAATGTTGATACTACCTACCAAGCACCCCATAAATGAGAATGTCTATATCAGTATCACTGAATGTGTGGGTGCCTCATCCACAGGTTCTTCAGCCATGTTGTGTGAGGTGGGTTGAAAAGTGCAGCAGGATGTCAGAGGATCCTGCTTGGAGGTGAGACTGACTCTAAATGACCATGAAATGGATGTCAGCCCCTCTATGTATTAAAGAGGGTTTGAAGTGTTGCTCCCTACTAATGTTGGATGAAATCCACTGACTGAGGGGCCTCTGCTACTAGTGCGTAGGCTGTTTGCATGGCCATATTGGCCGTAGAGGGTATCGGGTGTTACCCCAGGGAGCTGGAGGGGTGGGGGCTGGTTTTGTTACTCTGTGTTGGTTCAGAACTGGTACTGCAATATGGGGGGCCCCAAATAACAATAGTAGCACTTCTGCATAATCCACACACTCGTGTTTCCTGTCTCTTTATGGTGGCTGGTCTGGCAAGCTGGCCGATGCTGCTTTCGGTTCACAGTCCTGCTGACCACATGTACTCTAATGCAGGGCCAAACTGTGCTGGAAAGTAATGTACAGTACCTATGTATGTACTTATAAACCCTTCCCTTCCTGAATTAAACTTCCTGTCCTTTTAACACATGTTGACATATTTAACACTTGTTAGATTTTATTTGCCATCCCGAGTGGGGAATCTACACCCCGGGTGCAGATTCCATGCACTTGAAGCGGGTCATGTGCCCGTGTGCAGATAATTCACTCTTGAGGCGTAGAAGGCTGGAACCCAATACATTTCTCCAGGAAATGACAAAGAGGAAGTACAAGGCAGTAAATTCATAACGGGAAGTTGTAGGCAGCCATGTTATTGTCCTTCTGAGCCATCCCCACCTACAGATTGGATCCTATGTCATTCTGCTGCTCTGTTTTCCCTAACCAACCCCAACATGGCTAAGGAACTTGATGAGAGGACACCTCTCTTCAGTGAGGCTGATTAGGACAGTTTAACTGAGGGTGTGCTTGATAATTACCCTCAGCTTTATGGGGGGCCGAGGACCAGCTATGCAATACAAGCTGTACACTGGGAGAGCATCACGCAGCACTACAGTACAGTGGGCGTGACATGCTGAAAACGTTGAGAGGACCTAAAAGGCTGGGGCTGTTTGAGGGTCCAGGAACTCTTGGGCCATCCCTCCCAGCCCCTCATGCACCAGCCCCGCATTTCACCACAGTACAGGAGGGACTTGAGGACAGCCAGGCTGACCCCTCATGGCCGGGGGAGGAGTTTGAGCAGCTGAGTCCTTGTTACTACATGGGCTGAATTATGTGTCTGTTAGTATGATGTGAGTGGTGACTGAGCTGTACCATCACATGTCTCATGTCACTGTGCGCACAATCTGAGCAATTGCATTGGATTCACTGACCAGAGTGCATCCTAGGACTTGTAGTGTTCTAAACACTACGGAGGAAATGAGCCTCACTCTTTCATTGCAATGAGGAAATACAATGCTAACACTATAACTGGTGAACCAAGGGCCTTATCCCTGCTGGGTGCAATGACAAAGGGATAGGCCAGACAGTGGATAAGCATAAGGAATGCTTTTTGTGTGTTTTATCAGGGTAATATTTATTTAGTGTGCCTTGGAGTAAAGGCTGACTTTGGGATACTTGTCTCACGTACCAACAGTTCCAAGGGAAACCAAATTCACACATCTTCACAACAGCAGCTTGAATGTCAAGTAGAATGTCTAGTTAGCTACACCAACTATGCACATGTTCCAACTAGTGTTAAGCACCAACTGGCAGTCTTCTCATGCCAAATGTGGCACCTGCCATGTAGATTGCATGATGTTGTCTGAGATCTTTCAATACATTGAGTCACAGCTTAGCAAAAGTCATAACCAAGGCCAAGTTTACATATGTACATCCAATCAAGCACTTGTGTGGAGTCAGACCATGCTACACATCAGATGGCATGTGATTGACAGTGTAAGACTATCAAGTCTGCACATTAAAAGATGATCATAGATACATGCTTAGGTGTGGACTGATCCATCCAGACAGTGTCCCATCTCCACTTGTAGACTGACTTTGGAAGATGACTAGGTAGGAAGGGCAGGAAACACTGGGAACAATTTACAAAGGTAAACTTAGATGTTTGATCTAAGTTTACAACAAATGTCTATGTTTACATTTGTAAATCGGGCCCAGTGATTGCAATAATTCTGAAGGTGAGGCTTCATCACTACAGAAGTGCATACTCCCCACAATTGTGACAGATGTCAATGTGTGAGAAATGCTAAGACGTCACAGTGATAGTATATAAACATTGTGACTCGAAGTCACCTCAAATTGGTTAGTAAGACCAAAAGAGACCAAAGTCAGCACTTGCTTCATGTACTTATGTGCCTTGCTCTGAATTGTACAACAACTACATGATATTCTTACTTCTATTTCAATTGCCCTGGCTGGCCAGGAACACCAGAGACAGGATCAGAGGCAGAGACGGGCATCCTCAGGATATCGGCGGGCGCGGCCTCTTTCATCAACCAAAGAGGAAGAGGAGGAGGAGGAACCTTGAACGTCTTCAGGCAGGGGGAGACCATGTGGAGGCTGTAGACAGTGTAGAGGCGGGCACTGAACTGGACAACTCTGGCCAGGGGTAGGAGGAATTCAACTCTTCCCCTAACATGTAAGATCAGGAACCACCTGGGGTGTCCCAAGTACAGGCAGAACACCTGTGCCGGGAACTGACCCCTTCCTACCTCTTGAGGCCCCAAGTGCATCGGGGCACCCAGCTGCACCCCTTGCCACTAGTTCCCCTCCAAGTGCCTGCCCAGTAGACCCGAGAAACATCCCTGTCCTTGACACCTCACATCCCTCCTGTGTGATCCAAACCCCTCCCTGTTATGTCACCCCTGTGGATGCATCCCAGGTAGGGATGGTGGCATCTAAGGGGGAGCCATGTGTGTCCTCTTGGATCTTAGGGCAGATACATGAAGTACTGCATAGGTTCAGAGAGGAACATGCTTGTGAGATGGCCACCCTCAATGCCAACCTCACTTCCTTGGGTGCAGTCATGCTGTCTGCCCTGTCCCCGTGTCCCTCCCATACCACCCTTCAATGGGTCTCCCTGTTCATCATTCTGCACTGTTTCCCCCTGCACCACTTCTGCTTGCAGTGCATTCCAGCCCCAAAAGGAGTCTGGTCCTCCACCGGCCAGCCAGGATGAGGCCACCAAAGCAGCAAATCTGGTCATCGTGCAGAAAGAAGATGACTAGAATAACAAATGACTGTACTCTGTAATGACAATGGACATTTGTTTTACCCATTGCATGTAGACTGATTGCCCTGACGTTTCCTGATGTGTTTCATTTATTTTGTCCAACGCCCTCCAAGTCCACTGCCCATTCTGCATGAAGAGAATTATTGGATTTCTTTTCTCCCTTTTCGATGGACTTTTTTCTTTTTTTTCCCATCAAATGTATATAAAAAACCTTGATCAAAATGCAGTGTGTTGTGTAGTTCTTTCTGTTTGCTGCAATCAAAGTATGGAAGTATACATCTGGAGGTGTTTAGCTATGCTTTTAACATGATTCTTTTGTACACCAATGATTCTACTAATGAATACGTCTTACCCACGTTTATTAAAACACATGTGGCCTACAAGCACATTAAGCAATTGGCCATCAACAACTATTACTCCACTCAATTCAAATGTGGTATCTGTCTTTTATTTAGATAGTTCTGTACAAACTTAAATTTCAGTGCCCATGGGGGATCTTGCTTTCATGAATTTCCTGAGGTTATGGGGTGCAGGTGGGTGTGGTGGCTGTGTCTGTGTAGGAGGGGGAGGTGCCTAAACAGGGGAAGGTAGTGCCTGTACAAGGGAGGAGCTTCCTGGACAGTGGGTGGTGGTGTCTGTATAAGGGGGGAGCTTCCTGGACAGGGATGGAGATGCCTTTACAAGGGCTGGAGGTGCCTGGACGGGGGGGGTGGTAGTGCATGTACAAGGGAGAGCTTTCTGGACAGGGGTGGTACAAGAAGTGGGCGTGCCTGGACATGGGGTGGTGGTGCCTATACAAGTGGGGGAGTTTCCTGGACAGGGGGTAGTGGTTCCCGTAAAATGTGGGGAGCTCCCTGGATGGGGGTGGTGATGCCTGTGCATGGGGGAGGGGCCTGTACAGGGGGGGTGGTGCCTGTCCAGGGGAGAGACATAACTGTGCAGTGGGGGCATATGCACGAAGAGTGTTGCAGTCAAGGTTTGGTGGGGGCCTTGTGCAGGTTTTTCAACCTGGGGTTAAGTCTGTCATTGTGAAGGTAGATGTGTTGGCTCCCCTCCATTCTTTGACTGTGAAGGCTGATTTGCTATCAGTTTGAGTAAGCCTTCCATCATCTTCATAGCCACTGCATGGTGTCTTGCATTCTCTTCACTATGTATGGCCATGATATAATTTAGCCTTTTCCCAATGACTTGCCATGATGTATCCATCCTCTCCAGTCCCTGGATCATTCTGTGCACCAACTGTGGGAGTTGCCGCATGTCCTGTAGTGACACAGACATGTCAGACAGTGTAGCCCCTATGGCACAAATGTCCTGCCTCAAATCCTCCTCCCATTCTCCACTGTCAACATATGCCAACCATCTCCACCTGGGAGTTGATTGGATGCCACAATCAGGTCCACCAGCAAGGGGGGTGGCAGGTGGGAGGTTGTGAGAAGGATATTTGTGTCTAGGGGCTACCCGCTCTGCACCATGGCTGGTGTGTACCTCAGATGTTAGAGAGAAGGCCTGAGAAACACTGTCAGAGTTGAAGTGTGTAGGGAAACTGTTGGACCAGGCCCTTCCTGCAGGGTCATCCCCAATTGTTTTGCCTCCTTCCTACTATTTTTTATGTCCAGTTTCTGTTGGCTTTAGTACTCTGGGCACTTTATCACTGATAACCAGTGCTAAAGTGCATATGCTTTCTGTCTAAATTGTATGGTGATTGGTTTATCCATGATTAGCATATTTTATTTACTGTTAAGTCCCTAGTAAAGGGCACCAGAGGTGCCCAGGCCGTGTAAATCAAACACTGCCAGTGAGCCTGCAGCACTGCTCATGCCACCCACATGAGTAGCCTGTAAACATGTCTCAGACCAGCCATGGCGGTGTCCATGTATGCAGTTTTAAACTGCCAATAGGACCTGGTAAGTGCACCCACTTGCCAGGCCCAAACCTTTACTTTTACTACATTTATGGCACCCCTAAGTTAGGCCTTAGGTAGCCCACAGTCATGGTGCAGTGTATATAAAAGATGGGACATGTACTGGTGTTTTTTACATGTCCTGATAGTGAAATATTGACAAATTCATTTTTCCCCATTGTAAGGCCTATCTCTCCCATAAGATAGCATGGGGACTGTCTTTAAATATCTTTTAAGTGCACCTTCCCATTGGGAGCAGATTGATATTTGGAGTTTGGGGTCTCTGAACTCGCAAATTCAAAATACGTCTTTTGGTAGAGTTGTTTTTTAGATTGTCTGTTTGAAAAAGCCACCTTTTAAAAAGTGGGCATTTTCTTGCTTAAACATTCAGTGTTTCTGCCTGTCTGTGGATTCCACATCTGTGTCAGATTGACAGTTAGGCTGTTTGTGAATTCCCTCCTGACAGTGACACAAAGGAGCTGAGGTGTAGCCTGCATATTCTGGTGAGTCTTCTGGGCTAGAGGGGGAGGGAGGAGCTGAAGTGTGCCCCTGAAAGGGTTGTGCCTATCCCCACACAATGCAGTCCCTGACCCCCTAAAGTGTGTCTGAGGCCAGGCCTCGGCAAGGCAGGATCTTGTGAACAACAGAGACATTTGCCTACATGAAGCTGTGCCCTGCTTTACACCGCAACCCTGGTCTCACCGTCGCTTCCACCTGATGCCGTCACTGAGCTGCTGCTTGCACCGTGACCTGTGGGCCCCACACTTCACATCGCCTTGCTCACACCACATCCTTGGTATCCCCCATGATGCCTCTCTTCACTTATGCTGATGCTGCCTACAACGTGGCCTGAGGACACTGCTCTTGAGGTATATGAAGCATCATCCTGCCCCGCCCCGCAGCCCCAGTCCACCAGCACCAGCACCATTGATTCCAGCATCATCACCAAACAGCCCTGTCTGCACCACAACCCGTTGGCACTGCACAGAGCCCACCCCGCATCGTACTGCCGCCTTGGGCCTACCGACGACAGTGCTTCAACAATGACAATGCCAGCACCGTGACCTGGAGACACCGCACGTCACACCACCCCACTTCACACCTCAGCCCTGGTCTCACCAACATTGCAGGACGCCATCACCAAGCAATTGCCTGCACTGTGACCTGTGAGCACTGCATGTCACATCATCCCGCTTCATACCGCAGCCCAACACCATCCACACCAGCGCTCTTAACTACGTCATCAGCCAGGAGTTCGATCTGCAACAAGTGTGACTTCAAGGGCCCGATGATCCCTGCACCGACCTCTGGAACCGACGCCCGTCGACGCCTGCTGATGCCAGCGATGCCAGACTCAGATCTCATCACAAGGATCACAACACCATACATTTCCAAGGTACTGTTTGCGGGTCTTCCCAAAACCGTAGCTGGCTCGTGATGCCATGGCCACCTGAACTGTTGGATTTGTTGTTCACGACCCCATGATAGCACCAGATAGAGGTAACAACTTCAAGGAACTGTATTTTTAAGCAATTCTTGTAAAATTTGTGTCTTTATTCCTGTATGTTGTATATTTCTCACTTTGGTCTTGTTACACAGTTAAAGATTGGCTATTTTTCTAAAACTGGTGTGGGGTCCTTTTGTAGTGTTTTCACTGTATTACTGTGTGCTATGTGCAAATGCTTTACACATTGCTTCTGAGAGAAGCCTGACTGCTCGGGCCAATCTACCAAGGTGGTGAGCAGGGGTTATCTGAGCTGGGTATCTCCCTTATCCTGACGAGAGTGAGGGTCCCTACTTGGACAGGGTGTGAGCCGACCGCCAACTAGATACCTTATTTCTAACAGAAACCAACATATCTGACCTGGACGTGTTGGGGTATGTGAGAAATGGGCAATCCTTCAGGGTGTAGTAGGAGGCACCATGCTGCCCCGAGCAGATACAGGCTTAGTTGTTATGCTGGGTGGACCAACAATAGTTGGCAGTGGCTCAGCCTCTACATCCATTGACATCTGGGCCTGATCTCCTTCCTCCTCTACTTCATCCTCCTCCATTTCCTGTACATTTTTGGCAGCTGACAAGGCACCTTTGAAGAGGAATGGGTTCTACTGTTGGATTGCCCATCGCCCGCCAAGGGTGGATGGTTGTTCCTCCTGACTCAATTCATCCTCCTTAGCACCTGTAAGACAGGCTAAGGATTTGCCTTGGAAAATCATGCAGTGCAAAATTATCTTCACATCAAACGATTGTGTCATCTGTATCACTGAGATAGTTCTGTTAGGAGCTGTTATGTAACATATCTAAGTGCAAAGGATGATGGTGATGATTCTTCATGTACAAGTACACGTCATACATATGGCCCAGTGATCTACAAATTACAGCGAGGTGGCCACATGTGTGCCTCCTGAGCCTTACATACATACACCTGCACGTGACAGCTGAAACTGTGGCATTGAGGTGTTCAATGCAGATGTACAATGCAAAAGTAAACTCACCAGTTTAACCACAGCTCTGTGTGGTATTGAAATCCCCCTTGGTGTCAGCTGCTGGACCTGGCTACTTGAGTGTGTAGCAGAAGATACAGTCCTTGATCCAGCAACTTGTGAAAGAAGTGACACCACAGTCTATGTTCTGCATGATTTATATGTGAATATGCACACTTGACACTCGCATCACTAATTATGTTGAGTACATTTTACACACCAACTTCATATGTGACGTGATGCTAAAGTGGCCATATCTGCTTAGGCCCTTCCACAAGGGTTTTGTTATCGTTCATGGGTATCAATTGTCTACAACACCAAATGGCACACTTACCCGATGGACGGATGACAGTGGGATTGATTGCTGCAGCCTGGATGTCTCCCAAACCCCTGGATGGTATCATCTGTATTACTGAGGTAGTCCTGACTGTAATGTAACATATCTAAGTGCATGTACATGTCATAGGTATGGACCAGTGATCTACAAGTTACAGGCGGGTGGCCATATGCGTGTCTACTTACCCTTACATGTGGCCCCTTGGTCAACAGCAACACTGGTCAGCTGTTAATTCTACACAGCCCTCACATCAACCAGGTATCAAACTTACAGGCAAACATGTATTTGGAGGTACCTGAGAGCTACAGGATGCAAATAACTAGGGTGTCCTGCACTGCCTACATGTGGGCACACCTTCATTTTTAGGGGCAACATGCAAAACGAATATGAAGGGGTATCTAAAGGAGTCTTCCACAACATGCAGAGCTTATTCATCTTTCCAGATCAGGTCTTGTTAGTGCATTGCAGAGAACAAGTTTGATATATACAATTATCAAGCAAGGTTTGGGTAACATTCTTTCTACTAAACATCCCCCATTCCCTCCCTCCCTCCCCCCCCTCCCCGGGAACATATTTGCCCATTGTGGACTGGGAAGTCAATTATTTCTGCTGTGCACTCTTCTGGCCTGTGTTCCTAATGTACATGAACAACATCATTGTCTATTTTACCTGACACTGGATACGATTATGTACAGAACACATCCCGAAGTCCTGTATTCCTAAGTTTACTCAATTTTGATTATGGGGGATGGGGAGGCAAAGTGAAATGAATATTGGTCTAGGACCACATAATTTGGTCAAGTGGAGAAGCTAGGCTGATCCCCACCTTCACTGGTTTCATATTGTGAAGCTCAACCACTAGAAGTATATCTTTCACCTCCTCCACACCCACCTTACCAGCTAGAACCTTCCTCCCCAAATGCAAGCCAGCTTGCATCAGTGCACCCTTTATCCACATCATTACTCTAGCTTCTGGTTCCTGGGATTTTGTCAGCAAGTATCCATTTCATGAACTTACAAACCATTGGTGAATGCTCCTCTCCATAAGATACTTGGGAACATATTTATGAGCCCCCTCAAGGCACCAGAGCATCACTGTTTGTGTGAGTCCAACAGTGCACACTAGTAAATCATATCTCTGATGCCACACCAAGCCACTTTACATGTTTTGCAATGGCCTCCTGTCTTTGTGTTGCCTTATTCTGCACTTGACTGGCATTCTATGAACGTTGCAGGGGGTGTTCCCTCACAACACCTATGGATTTGGACACTTCCCCCGAGGGACAGAACTATGTACACCGGGGGAGGTGCAAACACCTTACACCTCCTGAGGTGTGGTGTAATGACTTGTAACATATAGACTTACTACAATGACTGACCTACACAAATTCCACTGATATGATGGCCAATGTTAACACTTATGTACACTCTGTACACATATTTTTTTTAAGTCAGCCTTTCATTACCCAATATGTTAAGATGTGGTATACTCTGATGACTCATATGTGAGCATATGGAGATGAGTGCCAACAGTTATAATAGACACACAACACATGGTGCTGACAATTAATCCACAGTTTATGAGCATAAGCATTTGGTAATGTCATTTTTAGGTATACTTACCAGAGTCTAACATCCACCTAGTGTGTGGTGCCTGACCAGATGTCACACCCATACATGTTGCAGTGGTCACTGCAGGCTGTGTATTTCTGGACAATGTCACGGCCTACAATGATATGTGTGTTTTCAATTAACATTCTAGTTGACAGTTGATACACAACATTGCCTAGTTCATGTCACAGGTTTGCACAGTTTATGGATTGCATGTAATGTATCTATGAGTTTACTGATCATAATGTGAGAGTTATTGCCCTCTCCTGGTCATATTTATGTACCGGTTTGTTCTGATAGCTTGGGCTGATGTGCTCTATGACGTTTTCTCCCCAATTGTGCAGGGACCCCTGCTCCAGTGTGTCACTGGACTCTGGCTGTACATGGCAACAAAAGGGAAAGGTCATCAGGCACAAATAAGTATTTGAATATGTGCAACCAGTCACACATGTACACAATTGCATCTACATGCCAACAGCAGAGTATGTGAATGAGGGACATTATATATTGCCATTTAACAGTGTTACGTGGATGAGGCTGTAGTGATGGGCCACTGTTTGGGGCTGAGGAATTGGATGTTGCTATTGCCATCACAAAGGATTATGGGACTTGTAGTGCAATGGACTAGATGAAACACATGAGGGTCTAATTTACCATGCAGATTGCATAAACTTAGGACAACATTCATGGTCACATTTGTGAAGTATCCCAGATATTGCTCAAGTAGTGTCATTGTTAGTATTATCACATATTACTTGGCACCACATTGAGTTCATCACTCACAGGCAGCACATGGAGCAAAGTGGGGGTCTATGGTGGTGAGGACATCCCTCTCAAGTGGGGTGAGTTGGAGGCGGCTCTATCCTGGTGTATTTCTCCTTCACCCTCTTCAGTGACAGTCCTGATATCCTCCCACAATGTAGTGAAAGACGTGTCCAACTGCTGCCTTAGGGCTGCCATCTGTGAGGAACTGCTGCTGTGTGCGTGGGGGGGAACCATCCACATTTTTTTGTAGTTCCTGGCTATAAATTTGAGGATCATGGTGGTCTTTTCCTCTGTGTATTTTTTCTTCCTCCCAAGCGGTAGCATGTCTTCTGAGAATTGAGAACAGGCAGGCGCAGTGCTACTGTGGAAAAACCAGAGCCATGAATGTGTGCTGCTTTTATCTGGTTTTGGTGCAGGGTTGCAGATGATATTGATAATGTGCAGGTGCATGATATTACAATGATTCCTGCCCAAGTGCAGATGATCTGCCCTGAGTGCGGATGATCTGCCCTGAGTGTAGATCTTCCACCCCGAGTGTGGATCATCTGACCCAAGTGTGGATCAACTGCCCCGAATTTGGAAGTAAAGATAATACTCATAACTTACCTTTGTGAATACCAAAAAGTGGTCAACTTAGACCCATATTTATACTATTTTAGCGTCGCAGTTGCGTCATTTTTTGACGCAAAAGTGGTGCAAATGTACAAAATACCATTGTATTTTGTAAGTTTGCGCCACTTTTGCGTTAAAAAGCGGTGCAAATGCGGCGCTAAAAAAGTATAAATATGGGCCTTAGACTTTTGGTCTAAGCTTAGACCAAAAGTTTAAGGGGCATATTTATGCTCTGTTTGCTCTGGATTTGCATCATTTTTTTAATGCAAATCCGGCGCCAACTTAACTCCATATTTATATTTTTATGCTAGACATGGCTCGTGTCAAAAATATGGAGTTTGCATCATTTCAAGGATGCATGAAACCGCCTTGCATCAATTAGATGCAAGGCAGGTGTTCCCGTCCAAAAAAAGACTCAAACACCCTAGTGCCATATCTATCCAACAGGGCAAAAATTACTCACGGGTGGGAGGCGGAGTTGAAAAATGTTGGGAGGCGGACTTGAAAAATGACGCAAAGCCAGATTTGCGTTGAATTTTTGTGCCTGGGTCAGGGCAGGCATTAAAATGGGGAAAACACACCACTACTTAAGGAAAACATACACAAGCAACCTCATTGCTCGAGAAGGACAACATGGAGGTGCTACTGATGTAGCATGCCAGACGACGCAGAGCACAGGACCAACAGCAGCAGCCACCACCACCCCACCGTGGCCCCCAAAGGCAACCCCGAAGGCAGGAGAGGGTCTTCAGGACCAGGACAACCCTCCAGGGCCTCACGGAACAGGATATCATCCGGAGGTATAGACTCAACTCTCAAGCCGTACAGCAGCTGCTGCGCCAAATTGAGCCACAGATAACAGCCAGCCTTCAGACACCACACAATATACCACTGGTGACCAAGCTGCTAGCTGTCCTCCACATGTTGGCAAGTGGCTCCTTCCAAACAGCGGGTGCCCTGGTCGCTGGGGTATCACAGCCCTCATTCTCCGCCTTCCTTCCCAAGGTCCTAGATGCCATTATCTCCCTCACACCCGCCACATCAGCTTCCCCAACACCCAGCAGAAGCAGCAGGAGACCAAATACATGGCTTCCCACATGTGCTTGGTGCAATTTACTGCACCAATGTCCGGATAGTACCATCTGCTGCAACAGAGCATCTATACCAGAACATGAAGCACACCCACTCCATAAATGTGCAGGCCATAGTTGACCACCAGGGATTGTTTACCAAAATCTTGGCCAAGTGCACATGATTTCTTCATCTTTTGCCACAGCACCAACAATCAGCACTTCCAGGACGGACGATATGGCAATGGCCTTCTTGTCAGTAAGTCCATAATCCTAGCAAAATACACACGGCACAGCAACCCTGTAGGACACACAATACATACCCCACTACATTGACATGTGGACAGGAAGACACTGAGGTGTGACTCAGGTAGTTATATTGTACACCCTGACACAATGGGATACACACCTATGGACAAATGACGGCTGCCAATAACAATAGATGCCACTCTGGAGCTACGAGGGAACAATGTCAAAGCACACATTGACAATGACATGGCCTGCACAGGAAGTACAATTTGGAAGATGAACCATTTACTATTACACTAGGCCACATAGTCAGTCCCACACCCTCCCAAGCAATAAGAACTGTGGAAGGGGTGTGCAATGTGTGTTGCTGCAGGTCAAACACCACGAGATTCTGACTCACATGTTGGTGACATGGAAATACTGAAGCAGTCCCAACATCCCACATCACTACTGGGGTGACGTTGCTAGGTAGTAATAAGGAAGTGGACTGTGCTGTGAACACATAGGTGGTCATTCTGACCCTGGCGGTCTTTGACCGCCAGGGCGGAGGACCGCGGGAGCACCGCCGACAGGCCGGCGGTGCTCCAATGGGGATTCTGACCGCGGCGGTAAAGCCGCGGTCGGACCGGCACCACTGGCGGGGTCCCGCCAGTGTACCGCCGCCCCATTGAATCCTCCACGGCGGCGCAGCTTGCTGCACCGCCGCGGGGATTCCGACCCCCCCTACCGCCATCCAGATCCCGGCGGTCGGACCGCCGGGATCCGGATGGCGGTAGGGGGGGTCGCGGGGCCCCTGGCGGCCCCTGCAGTGCCCATGCCACTGGCATGGGCATTGCAGGGGCCCCCGTAAGAGGGCCCCTACATGTATTTCACTGTCTGCTGCGCAGACAGTGAAATACGCGACGGGTGCAACTGCACCCGTCGCACAGCTTCCACTCCGCCGGCTCGATTCCGAGCCGGCTTCATCGTGGAAGCCTCTTTCCCGCTGGGCTGGCGGGCGGTCTGAAGGCGACCGCCCGCCAGCCCAGCGGGAAAGTCAGAATTACCGCCGCGGTCTTTCGACCGCGGAACGGTAATCTGACGGCGGGACTTTGGCGGGCGGCCTCAGCCGCCCGCCAAGGTCAGAATGAGGGCCATAATGATGTGCCACTAATGCAAACTGCACACTGCTGCGCACAATGAAAGAGCCAATTGTCCATCAAAATAACAGATGTACAGGGAGATGGCCCTTCCTGCACAGGTACAGCAACATCCACAAGGCAGTTAGCCAGGTTACCTGGAGCAAGTTGGGTAGTGTGGATGCACAGTTGCACATGAGCCACTGGCAGAGGGAACTACAAAGGTCTACATAGAACCACGTCACACATTGGACAATTGTGCATTGTCAATACTGAACCCTTCAGTGCTGCTAACTTAGGAAATGTGTTGGGCATTGTCACCAAGCCTAATCAAAGGGCCTCACTTCTTGATTTAATCTGCAATGACATATGTCTAAGTGGATGGGATGCCCAGGCCATGTAGTGCAACCATGTTACCACCACATCGGAATCTATTGTGTGTGTGGAAGTAACATGTCCCCTCCAGTGAAAACACACAAAACATGTTGCTCACTACACAATTCATGGTACAAACATACTGACCAGCAGTTTGGAAACAAAACCATAGATATCAGGTCAATGAGCCAAACACAGTTTGTCAAGTCAAACAAACCAATGCAGAAAAAACCTCACAGAAGCCCAGGATCTCACACAATGCCACAAACACAAATGAGCCACGAACAACACAAGATATCGACTGCCATGCTACATGACATTCCTGGTGCAAGCACTAACAAAATACTTACTCCTATTTTCTTCTTCAGCTGACCAGGGTTCCGGGATCCAGCCATGGATCATGACCACATTCCCCAACCCAAGCACAGCAGTAGAGCGTGCCTACAATGAGGCACATCGGAGGACACCCAACATTGTGGAACGGACCTTTGGCACCCTGAAGTCCAGATTCAGGTGCCTGGACATCACAGGAGGCAGCCTCCTATATGCCCCAGAAATGGTCTGCAAGATCATATTGACTTGCACAACATTTGTGTTAGGAGGAACATCCCCCTATATGAACCCGAGCAAGAACTGCCTGAGGAGGAGGAAGAGGCAGATGGTGCCAGGGAAAATGAGGGAAAACATCCAAACACAGCTGCAGGAATGTGCAGCAAACAGCAGATTGTTCAGACCTTTTTTCACCAATAGTCACTCTAAACACATTGTTAGGATATGTAATTAAACACCTCCCTTTATCACACAATCCTGTTCTGGTTACTTATTTCTCCATCACATGCTCTTTAGGAATGTGAGTATTACCTCAGGGACCATGTCACACGTGATGCGTATGATTGTACAGCAAACATCACATACATAAAAAAAAACATATTTTGAATTTCACATATGAAGGACGAAATCATAGGACCACAGCATATGACACACATCCACGTTGCCAACATGGTCTACTGTAGCACATGATACACAGCTTTGACATCTCCAATCATAAGAGAAATAAGCGCCTCATACATGAGGCAGTGGATATGAAATATCAGTGGTAACAGGAATGTATGAACAGACCCCTGACATTATTAAGTGTGACATTTGGGGGCATATTTATACTCCGTTTGCGCCGAATTTGCGTCGTTTTTTTGCCGCAAATTCGACGCAAAACTAACTCCATATTTATACTTTGGCGTTAGACGCGTCTAGCGCCAAAGTTCATGGAGTTAGCGTCATTTTTTTGCGTGAACACCTTCCTTGCGTTAATGATATGCAAGGTAGGTGTTCCCGTCTTAAAAAATGACTCCAATGCATATGCGTCGTATTTATACTGCCGGGCAAAAATGACGCCCGGGAGTGGGCGGGTCTAAAAAACCCGCATTAGCGCTGGATCTTAACGCCTGGGTCAGGGCAGGCGTTAAGGGACCTGTGGGCTCAGAATGAGCCCAGAGGTGCCCTCCCCTGCCCCCAGGGACACCCCCTGCCACCCTTGCCACCCCAGGAGGACACCCAAGGATGGAGGGACCCACCCCAGGGACATTAAGGTAAGTTCAGGTAAGTATTTTTTTAAAAAAAATTGTGACATAGGGGGGCCTGATTTGTGCCCCCCTACATGCCACTATGCCCAATGACCATGCCCAGGGGACAGAAGTCCCCTGGGCATGGCCATTGGGCAAGGGGGCATGACTCCTGTCTTTGCTAAGACAGGAGTCATTTCTATGGGGGTTGGGAGTGAAAAAAAATGGCGCAAAAATTGCCTCAACCTGACTTGCCCCATTTTCTTGACGCCCAAGCTTCATCTTCCCTTATGCCGGCGCTGCCTGGTGTACGTCGTTTTTTTTAACACACACCAGACGGCGACGGCGGCTAACGCCGGCTAACGTCATTCAATAAATACGGCGCCCACATGGCGCTTCAGAATGGCGTTAGCCGGCGCTAATTTTTGTGACGCAAAATTGCGTTAGCGCAGTTTTGCATCACAAAGTATAAATATGGGCCTTGCTATCTCTGCAAGAAGCTTGTGTGACAAGAGTTGCATCAATCCTGAAAATGGATAGCATGAGCGTCCCAGGTATGACAACCAATGGTCACAACACATGCCCTGTGCAGTCCATCCCTGGAAATAAGTCCAGCCACTGCCATGTGTTAAGTCTCTGGGGGGCACTGTAAATATCTGTACACAGGGAATCATCATTAACACTCACCCAGACTCCCAATCTGACTCCTGTTTGCTTACCTTTTCCATATGGCATGCTATAGAAGAACTACATTAGCCTGCATGGACTTCAGGTCCCATAATGCACTGTCTGTTAGCATGCTGTTAGATCAGAAGCACACATATTGTTGTAACAGTTAATTCACACACAAAACAAACAGACCATGATTTATACTTTTGTAGCGCAGCATTGCCATCATTTTTTTATGCAAAATCAGTGCAAACTTAAAAATTACAATTGTATTTTGTAACGTTGCACTGCTTTTGCATTACAAAATGAAGGAAATGCTGCGCATAGAGAGTATAAATGTAGGTCGCAGTTGCATCTTCTACCACGTGTGGCCAACCACTATACCACACACTGCATGCCATACCATCCTATCTTCATCTATTGACAGGCTGCATGCATGTTAAAAAAGTTTAAATTCACACAGTTTGAGTCAGAAATTTTGATGCAAATGCATTGAAAAAACATGCAAGAGCAAACTAAACATCAATGGGCACCTATCGTTAATTCCAACGGAGCACCCCACGCATGCGGATATCCATTAAAATAGTAGTTTCCCAGTAATGAGTGGTATTTTGCCGCACATGTAGGTCATGCCTCAAATATATTCATGCAAACTACGTACGCGTCAAAAAAAGTACACACAAGACAGAAAACGGGCCGCAAAGGGAACACAAAGTGATATAATAGGAAATCCTCTTTACAGACATGGTACAGTGTGTGTACTTTCACTTTCACTTTACAGTCTGTGCTTTTTCTTGACTGTGTGGCTGTGTCTTGGTGTTGCTATAGTTTGGATTGCGTATATTGTATCTTGTGGTGTCCATCTTGTGTCTTTTTGTGTATTCTATTTGTACATTAAACCTGTTTAAGTGTTTTGTGTAGTTTAGTGTTCTTTGAATTGTATTTGTGCTGTTGGTGTCTGTTTGGGGGATAGATTTGTTGGGTTAGTTGGGGTTTCTAATTTCAGTTTCTTTTTATGATGTATTTTGCTTCCTTTCCCCCATTTATTGTTTACAATTTTGTGCTATAACATGTCAGGAAGGGTGAGGCTCAGCCGCATGGGTGAGGATGAGCTTGGGGCCTATGTGTGGCTGCTGTGCCACTTTCTGCCGATGATGCTGGAGTTGTGGGGCCATGTGATACAGGGTTATCGCACAGAGGCAAGGCAGCTGCGTTCGGCCAAGGTGCTCTACCACATGAAACATGTTTTCAACACATCAAGGAACGAACACCATCTGAAGCATTGCTGGGCTGACCTGGTGGCCTGAGAACAGGACCTGCAGGACCACCTGGGCGTTGTGATCGGTGGCCCTGTTGGTGAGTATCACATTGACAAATGTGTACAGAAGAATGCTCCTGAGTGACAGTAGCAGATGTCTTGACATGCTGCTTGCAATGTTTGTGGCCATGTGGAATGCAAGTAGAACAACTTGTTGGTGTACCAGTACTGAGATGTATTCCACATGTTTATACATGTTAACAATGCAGTCCAGAGCTTCGTTAAGTCATGTACGACTATTACTTAGGGCCACATGTTCCAAGCTATTTATGATTTTCAAACGGCCTAGTTTTCAGAATTTTTGTGTTTACATCAGGAAAAATATTCATTCAAATGCACAAACCCAATTCGTCCATTCTGGTATCACATTGCCCAATAAGAACACAGGGTTTGCTAGTGGCATTTTGGAATGGGCATTCCTATCCTTTCAGCCAAGGGGGAACGGCATTGGCCACAAAAGGTGGAGCCACCACCACGACTGCAGCCAGTAGCACAGCGGTCACCAGTTCATCAGCCCCACCTGCTGCACCCTCAACCTCAGGACCAACACCCACAACACCTGCGCACCTTCCATTCCAGCACCCCTGACTAAGAAACCTGCAGGAGCAACTACGTCTGGAACACAGACCAAACATCAGCTGCTTTGGACATGACCACTGTTAGAAATGGGGTCTTTGGTTGGCAGTCAGGTTACCCCCTGTCCAAGCAAGGACCCTCACTCTAGTCAGGGTAAGTTACACTATCTAAATTATCCTGTGCCCACCCTCTGGTACCTCGGCACTGAGCAGTTAGGCTTAACTTAGAAGGCAATGTGTAAAGTATTTGTGCAATAAATCATGAAATAACACAGTATAGCACCACATAAATACACCACACAGGGTTTAGAAAAATATATGATATTTATCTGATAAGATGCAGATCAAAATGATTCAAATGTAAAATGTATATTTGGAAATATCACTGTAAAAATGATATAAAGTGTCTTTAGCCTCTTAAAAGCAATAAATGTCTCTTGCAAGCACAAAGTTCCTGATTTCCCTTCAAAATCTCCGCAAAGAACTGCAGAGGAGGAGATGCATGGAAAACAGGGGATCGATTTCTCGGGCCGCACACAGCGATTTGTCATTTATTTTCTATGCAGGGACGGCTGTGCGTCACTTTTCCTTGCTCGGTCATGGTTCCTCTTCGGGTTGCGGGGTTTTCGGACGCCCCAGAGACAATGCGCTGAAATCTGTCACTGACAGGACAAAGCCACAGGGGCTGCGTTGATCCGGTGGGCGTTGCATGGAAATTTCTACTGCACAGCAGACGCCTCATCAATTCCTCTCTGGAAGTCAGGCTGCGTCGTTCAAGCTCGGCTGTGCGTCGATTCAGTGGGCAATGTGTTGAATTTCCGGTTGCTAGGCTGGCGGTGCATCGATCCTCCCATTGCAAAGTCAGGCTGCGTCATTCCAGTTCAGCGTGCAGTGAATTTTTCACCACGATGCAGGCTGTGCGTCGTTTCTGGCAGGCTGTGCATCCATTTTCACAGCACAAGAAGTTCTTCCTGCAGAGATGAAGTCTGTTTGGTCCTGAGACTTCAGGGAACAGAAGGCAAGCTCTATCCAAGCCCTTGGAGAGTACTTCTCAGCACAGCCAGAGAGAAGCAAGGCAGCAGGGCAACACAAGGTAGCAGTCCTTCACAAAAAGCAGTCAGGTGAGTCCTTTGGGCAGGCAGGCAGTTCATCTTGGTTGGATGCAGGTTCTGGTTCAGGTTCTCTTCCCCAGGAAGTGTCTGAGTTGGTAGGGGCAGAGGCCCTCTTTAAATACCCAAAATGTGCCTTTGAAGTGGGGGAGACTTCAAAGAGTGGCTTAGAAGTGCACAAGGCCCTCTTTCAGCTCAATCCAGTCTGCCAGGGTCCCAGTAGGGGGTGTGACAGTCCTTTGTGTGAGGGCAGGCTACTGTACTTCTCATCCTCCCAGCCCAGGAAGACCCATTTAAAATGCAGATGTATGCAAGTGAGGCTGAGCATCCCGAGTTTGGGATTTGTCTGAGTGAATGCACAAGGGAGCAGTTGACTGAACCTAGCCAGAAGTGCATTGTAAGGCACAGAAGGATTTAAGTGCAGAGAAATGCTCATTTTCTAAAAGTGGCATTTCTAAAATAGTAATATTAAATCCAACTTCACCAGTCAGCAGGATTTGTGTTACCATTCTGGCCATACTAAATAGGACCTTCCTAGTCCTTTCGGATCAGCAGCTACCACTCAATCAGTGTATGAGAGTAGCCCTAATGTTAGCCTATGAAGAAGCAGGCCTCACAGCAGTGCAAAAACGAATTTAGGAGTTTTACACTACCATGACATGTAAACTACATAGGTAAATGTCCTGCCTTTTGTCTACACAGCACCCTGCCCTATGGATTACCTAGGGCCTACCTTAGGTGTGACTTATATGTAGAAAAAGGAGTTTTAGGCTTGGCAAGTTCTTTTGAATGCCAAGTCGAACTGGCAGTGGAGCAGCACACACAGGCCTTGCAATGGCACACCTGAGACATGGTTAAGGTGCTACTTAAGTGGGTGGCACAATCAGTGCTGCAGGCCCACTAGTAGCATTTCATCTACTTGGCCCTGGGCACATATAGGGGGTCATTCTGACCCTGGCGCAGAGTGACGGAAGCACCGCCAACAGGCTGGCGGTGCTTCCAAGCCCATTCTGACCACGGCGGTAAAGCCGCAGTCGGAAAACCGGGGCCGGCGGTTTCCTGCCGTTTTTGCCCCCGCTGGGCGAATCCGCCAGGGCAGCGCTGCAAGCAGCGCTGACCTGGAGATTCTGACCCCCTTACCGCCAGCCTGTTTCTAGCGGTTTTCACCGCCAGGAAGAGGCTGGCGGTAAGGGGTGTCCTGGGGCCCCTGGGACACCCCTTGCCACTGCACTGCCCATGCCACTGGCATGGGCAGTGCAGGGGTCCCCTAACAGGGCCCCGGCCAGCTTTTCACTGTCTGCCTAGCAGACAGTGAAAAGCGCGATGGGTGCAACTGCACCCGTCGCACGGCCGCAACACCGCCGGCTCCATTCGGAGCCGGCTTCTGTGTTGCGGCCTCATTCCCGCTGGGACGGCGGGCGCTAACTTGGTTAGCGCCCACCGGCCCAGCGGGAATGTTGGAATGCCGGCAGCGGTCTTTTGGAATGACCGCCATAGTGTACCTTACTAGGGACTTATAAGTCAATTAAATAATCCAATTGGGTATGAGCCAATGTCATTATGTTTAAAGGGAGACAACATATGCACTTTAGCACTGGTTAGCAGTGGTAAAGTGCGCAGGGTCTAAAAACCAGCAAGAACAGTATCCAAAAAGTGGAGGGAGGCAGGCAAAAAGTTAGGGGTGACCACCCTAAGGCTGTCAGGTCTAACAGCTGCCATATCACAGCTACAGAGGGACATGAGGAAAGTCCTAAAGAAGCTTGACACCCTCCAGCGGGACGTTGACAGAAATAACCATATGCTGAAGTCCATCAAAGAAAGTCTGAAGAGGGCAAACCTCTTAACTCCTGCTTTACCTCACCCCTAATTCCGTTCCCTCCCTCCTCTTTCCTTATCCAGTTATTTTGTGGTTTTAGAGAGTCTAGTGATAGGTTAGAGTAGGCTAGTAGTTTAGATATGATAAGTAGGTTGGGGGTTTCATATTAGAACATGTTAGTTTGTGGCTGGGAGGGTGGGTGGGGGTTAATGTTGGTGCTTTTCTGTATCCTATTAAAATATATATATATTTGTTTAGTATTAGTTAGTATCTGTTTAGGTTATATATATGTTGCCCTACATAAGTCCTGTCATATAAGGGGAGTAGGGGGCAAATGTTTAGTGTGTTTTGTTAAATGTGGTAAGTAAGCTTAGCAGAGGGTAGTTAGGGCCATTTGTGGGTAATGTATAGTTAGGATAGAACAGGTTAGTATAGGTGTGTGACATAGTTTTAAGTTCTCTTTTGTACATAGTTATTACAATTTTAGGTACTCCTTTATGGCATGTGTCATATGCTTTGGGATCTGAGCTTTTGCATGGGTGTACAATGCCAATTTTCTGTTGGCCTGTGTATTACGTCCTGCATTCACATCCCACTCTTGACAATTTAATTCCCACCTCCAACTGAACTGTCACATTGGCAGCTAGAACAAAGTTAAATCTCTATGCATCTGCCATCCATTGTACCCAACTCTCAATGTGACCATGGTTCCCATGTATTGGACAGGTTGATGTTATTTTAAAGCTGTCATCATTTGGGTCCTGTGTTGGAATGTTGGGCACTGTGGGAGGTCTGCCTGCATCCTAATGTTCATTTGAACACTGCTAAACTGAGTAGTGTCAAATGTCCAGGTTTGTGATCTCATTAGTGTAAAGCATTCTATTGTGACACAACACAAGTGCAGGTTTGAGGGACATGTCATTGGACATGCTGAGATGAAGTGTCATTCAGTGCAGAGGAACATGAATTGCCAGTTGGGTAGTGAGAGACAATTGCAGTCCATAGTGGAAAGGTTAACAGTGTGTCAGAGAAGAGTGCATGTCACCAACTGTAGCAACACTGGCATGTTCTCAAGCACAGGACAAAGAAAAATCAGTTCCCATGTGGCATGGGCTGGTGCTACCGGGTACTCCGACGGGTGAAGATGATCTGTTCCACTTCTTCATCCTCTGATGTGTTTGTCGTCTCCTCTGCCCTTGATGGTGGTGGTTTTGAGGGGGCAACACACACTTCAGTGGTTGGAGAAGTGGACTCCGAATTCCCGGCAGCTACCATATGTGGAACTAGATATGGCATAACTGCAGCAAGGAAGAGCTGTTGATTATTGAGTATGGCAGAAACATCCCTATGGTTGTAGCCATGTCTGCCCTGAGGGAGTCCAGTTTGTTATCATGCATGCAGCTGCAAGATTGGGAGGGCAGGTGTTGTGGCAACTCCCTCACAGCAGTGGTGAGGTCCCTCACACACTGTTGGACTTCTTGCAGTAGTGATTGTGCTACTTGAATGGCTGCTGACTGTTCTGCGGATGTCATCATGCACATATGGATCCCCTCAAGGCTGGCTGCCATAGTTTTCATCCCCACCCACACCTCCTTGGCCAGCTCCCGCTGTCCTCCCACAACTGTACTCTCAAAGGTGGTCCCAGTGTCATCAGAGTCCTCAGCTGTGTTTGAGCTGGCAGGTCGTGCTATTGGGGTGGTGGGTAGGTCATCTGGGATGGCTGCTTTATCTGTGCTCCTCCTTGTGACTGGAGATGGTGTCTGGAGGGTTCCCAGAACATCTTAGAGGGTTTCCTGGCTGATGTTTGTCAGCTGGTCATCCATGTCATCAGGGTAATCCAGGACAGACAGATCCACAGGAGAGCCATCGTTCACTGCAATGAGATGTTTTACAATTAGTGTGTCTGTGTTGCAGCATTTGTAATGTGACATCACTGACTTCCTATTGGTGGTACATTGTGTAGGAGGCTGGCTTAGTTTGTAGTGGGTACCTTGGGTACTTACACCTTATACCAGGTATCCCTTACTAGTGAAGTAGTAGTGTTCTAGCAACTTAGGCTGATAGAGGTGGCTATAGCAGAGCAACTTAGGCTGAACTAGGAGTGAAGCAAAGCTCGTGCAATACCACTTACAGTTACACAGTACTTATACACAAGTAAAGACAATACTCAGTGTTACCAAAAATATCTTAGAGACAAGACTCCTTCTGGAGGTAAGTATTATACACAATATATACACTAGACACCAAAATTAGACAAGTAAATAGTCATATAACAACGCAAACAATAGGAAATGCTATAGAATGCAATGGGAGAAAATAGGTCTAGGGGCAACACAAAACATATACTAAGAAAGTGGAATGTGAATCATGAACTCCCCCCTAGACAAGTGAAGTGTGTGCAGAATTGCTAGGAGAGTAAAAATATAGTAAAGGTAAGTAAATTACCCCACCCCAGAGCCCAGAAGAGCAGGAGTAAAGTACTGCAGGTTTCCTTAGGACACACTACACCTTGTGGTTGGAATTTTGCAGCAACCAACCAAGACTGCAAAGAACAACTGCTGCATTCCTGGACCTGAAGACCTGCAAAGGAAGGGGACCAAGTCCAGAAGTCGAAAGAAGTTCCAGGAAGGACAGGAGCCCCTGCCAACCCAGAAGAGGTTGCAAAAAAAGAGTCCCTGGTTTATTGAACACTGCAGGAATGCACCCTAGGAAGATCTCAGCGGGTTTTTGTGTAATGCAAAGGATGTCCCACGATGTGAAGATCATTGCAGATGTGATTTCGTGTTGGAAGTTGCCAACAAGCCTTGGTTAACAAAAGTGTGTTTTTTGTCAAAATCGCACTAGTTGGACCCAGGAGGGACCTGGGGACCCCAACTCTGTGTGAGGAGGAAGAAGGGGCTCTCAGCACTTTAGAGAGCCCTCATGATTCCAGCCAGCACATCTGGGAGTCCCAGGACATGGGGACAAAGGAGGTGCAAAATGTAGTTGATGCAGGACAACAAAGGAAGGTCCCACGCCGCCGGAGAACAACTCAGCGAGTTAGGCATCACAGGATGGAGTGCTGGGGACGTGGGCCAGGCTGTGCATGAAGGAATTTTGTAAATAGTGCACAGAGGCCTCAGGAGGTGAAGAATACACAGTACACAGGGGTACCTGACGCTCTCTGGGAAGGCAAGGTCTTACCTCCTCCAAATTGAGTCTGCAGGACCTCAGGACATTCTATGTGGATGATGTCCACCCTCTGTGTCCTTAGGAGCACGCTCATCGCTGTGAGAGGAGTCCAAGGGTACCGGTCCTCATCTTGGAAGGTGCCTACGTGAGCAAGGGAGTCACTCCATCACCCCACTGGAGATTTCTTTGGTCCTTCTGGTGCAGGATGAAAACAGGGAGTCCTCAGGGCATACACACTGTGGAAACTGTTGCAGTTGCTGACTTGGAGCTGAGGTTGCAGAATAAAAGTATCTCTTGTGGATACTTTGTTGCAGTTACAGCGGTTCATGGAGCAGGCTGCCGTTGATCCGAGGTCCGAGGATGATGAAGTAGTTGCAGATGATTCCTGAAGGAAACTTGTAAGCAGAATCTGAGGAGAACCCATAGGAGAGACCCCAAATAGCCCTGAGAGGGGGATTGGATACCTAATCAGGTATGGACCTATCAAGAGGGGTCTCTGATGTCACCTGCTGGCACTGGCCACTCAGAGCCCTCCACAGTGCCCCCACACCTTGCAAAGCTAGATGGTTGAAGTCTGGGACTCACTGGAGGAGCTCTGGGCACCACCCCTGGGGTGGTGATGGACAGGGGAGTGGTCACTCCCCTTTCCTTTGTCCAGTTTCATGCCAGAGCAGGGGACAAGGGGTCCCTGAACCGATGTAAACTGGTTTACACAAGGAGGGCACCATCTGTGCCCTTCAAGGCATTTCCAGAGGGAGAGCATGTAACACCTATTTCCAAAGGGAGAGGGTGTAACACCCTCCTCTCAGAGGAAATGCTTTGGGCTGCCCAGACCCCAGGACGGCAGAACCCTATCTGTGAGGTGGCAGCAGCTGAGCTGCAGTGCAAGCCTCAGAGAGCTGGATTGGCAGTAATGGGGTTCCATGGTGGAGCCCTCAGGATGCATGGAATTGGCTCCCCAATACTAGATTTGAAATTTGGGGACAATTCCATGATCTTAAACATGTTACATGGCCATATTCGGAGTTACCATTGTGAAGCTACATATAGATATTGACCTATATGTAGTGCACGCGTGTAATGGCATCCTGGCTCTCACAAAGTCCCGGGAAATGGCCCAGGACTATGTGGGGGCACCTTTGTTAGTGCAAGGGTGTCCTCACACTTAGTAACTTTGCACCTAACCTTCAGCAAGTGAAGTTTAGACATATAGGTGACTTATAAGTTACTTAAGTGCAGTGAAAATGGCTGTGAAATAATGTGTGTGTGTTATTTCACGCAGGCTGCAATGGCAGGCCTGTGCAAGGGTTTGTCTGAGCTCCCTATGGGTGGTAAAAGAAATGCTGCAGCCCATATGGATCTCCTGGATCCCCAATGCTCTGGGTACCTAGGTACCATATACTAGGGACTTATAAGGGGGGTCCAGTGTGCAAATTGAAATTGGTAAATGAAGTCACTAGCCTACAGTGACAAATTGAAAAGCAGAGAGAACATAAGCACTGAGGTTCTGATTAGCATAGCCTCAGTGACCCAGTCCAGAACTACTGACAACACACACATAAGGCCACAAACTATGAACACTGGGGTCCCGGCTTGCAGGATCACAGGGAGACAGGCAAAACACACTGACATATAGGTTTTTATCTATGAGCACTGGGGTCCTTGCAAGCAGGATCCCAGTGACACAGTAAAAACACACTGACACACACTCACAAACAGGCCAAAAGTGTTTTTGCATCAAAAGGTTTTGCACCTGATTGCACCATTCTTGAGCACCAGCCGGGCACCATATTTATGGAAAGGTGCAAGCCGGCGGAAAGGGTTGGCTAGCGTAAAAAGAAATGACTTTAGCCGGGTGGGGGTGGTGGTATGGGAGAAGGGGGTATTGCATCAAAAAATGATGTTAGGCAGGTTAGAGTAAAAGAAATGACTCTAACCAGCCTAGCATAATTTTCAGATGCAAAACCATCATCCCACGTGACTCCTGTCTTAGAAAAGACAGGAATAATGCCCACCACCCCAATGGCCAGCACAGGGGACCAGGGTCCCCTTGGCACGGTCATTGAATCCAGTACTATGTAGGGGGGTGCATTTCAATGGAACTTAAAAAAATAATTCTTACCTGTACTTACCTATACTTACCTGGGACAGGGTCCCCCATTCTCCACTGTCTCTCTGGTGTAGGTGGGGTTGTACCTCGGGGGGGCACCTGTGGGCTTATTCCATGGTGTTCCACCATTGAAATAGGCCAGCATGTCCCCTAATGCCTGCCCTGACCCAGGCGTTAAATAATGGTGCAAAGTAAGCTTTGCACCATTATTTGACCCATTCCTCCCCCTGGTGCATGATTTTAGCATGAGGGATAAATATGGCGCTAAGGCCATAGAGTCATTTTTTTCACTGGAACGCCTACCTTGCATCTCATTGGCGCAAGGTAGGTTTCCACATCCAAAAAATGATTTTAACTCCATAACTTTGGCGCTAGATGGGTCTAGCGCCAAAGTATAAATATGCAGTTAGTTTTGCACCGAATTTGGTTAAAAATAAATGATGCAATTTCAGAAAAAAACAAGTATAAATATGCCCCTAAGTTCTTTCAAGTAACATTTTTAAATACTGGACGCCATACCTTGTAAGCCGCAAGGACTACTGAAGGGTACATTATTTAATATTTAACAGTAGATTCCGTTTCTGCAAAGAAGGGTAGTTTGACAGGTTCATCTGCAGATTTGAATGTTTCAGCTTGGCTTCAGACAGTGTTGAATCCATGTTTTCTTTATCAGCCTAGTGGAAGGCACTACATTTGCTGCAGCCCACAGTTGACAGTCATCTTCTCAAGCCTTTGAGGTAGTTTCTGCACCATTTTCTATGGCCTTACTAGAAAGTTAAACATGACAAGTAGGAGTCAGCCAATTTCGTTATATTTTAGGGTTCAAAGCACCTACCTTGGGACTTGGACAGCAGTGCCTACCGTTCAGAGTTCAAAATACCAGCAGCATCAAACCACAAAACATAGTGGTGACTAGGACAAAAGCGATATTTTCCACACAAACTTTCCTCGATCAGCACTCAAGGCAAAGTCAAATTACAATACCTTGCTGGTGCGTCTTCTAAATGTGCCCTTGATTGATCTTCCCCCTGTGATTTACCAGGTGGCAAGCATTTTTCATCCTAAAAATATCTTCAAGAAACTGGAATTGAAAAAAAATGTAGTATTCATTCCACAGCTTTTTCTTACGTGACCTTATCACACCATAAGGAGACTTCTATTGTTTTCTGATAATCCAGCAGCATTCTGGCATCAAAGTTGAAGGAACAGATTTGTATAATGGTAATCTACTATAGAGTTGAGACATTCTATGAACCTATTTGTGGGCAATTCCCAGGTTATCACTACTCTGCAGTGCGGCACCACCCATAATATATATAAGACAACTATCCTATGAAGCTCCTTCCTTTAGTTTTCAGGAAACCTGCAGAAAGGTTCTGTTAGACTCCCTTCATTGAGATTTACAGCCCCACTTCAAGTCTGTTCAGAGTACTCAGAGACAGTCCCTCCTGATCAAATATAACCCCATGCCCTTATGCCAGTCACCTGTCATTACACCCCTTGCTTAGAGGTGACAGGATACCCCTCATCAATAAGATTCCATTCAGAGATTGTTCTTTCTCATGGGTTTGATATTAACAAAGGGCCAGGGTTGGTATGTCAACCTATCCTACCTCCCTTCCTTTATCAAGTGTTGCTAAACTCAGGGAAGAGCGTCCCTAGCATTGTAGTTCTTTAATCATTGTCTCGTCTCATGATTGATAGGGGGCTCACAGACCGCATTAGATGAACTTTTTTGTCCCTTGGAGAGAACTAATTGCGTGGAAGGTTCTCATTTCGCCCATCTGTCTAGATGTTAATGGATTGTAATGATAATTCCCTGCAGGTAGGCCCTACAGCAGCCACGCTAAGGAGACTCGATTTCAAAAATGTTTAAGGAGAGACAGAAATTGGCATTGGTAAAAATTGTTCTTGAAAACAAATGTTTAAAAAGTCTATGTTTTCCAAAGCATTGCATTTGAGTTAATAAGCACAATGTCATGGAATTAAAAACTAAGATATTCCTTTCCAAATCTCTCAAAGAGACTTTCTAACACTGAAGTATTTCACGTGCAGACTGTCACTCCTCCTTAGGCAGCATAACCTTTTTAACAACCATTTTAAAATCTGAACATCGTCAAATAAGACTTACATGTTAAAGTCAATTTACTGCTGGGTTACTTGGTTTATATAGTGGTATATTGTGCTGTTTATACAGCACTTCATACTCATTTGTGGGACTCCACAGCTCGTTTTCAGACAGGTAGCTTGCTATTCCGCTGTAGAGTGAGTTGTAAGCAAGTGTTGCATTTTTTGAGATCCTATGTGGGAAGCGTTTTTGTGTTGTGGCCACATACACAACACTTACACATCACATACACTAGTCTTGGAGCACTGTTCCTAGCAGTGTGATAGAGGGGGAGCTGTTAAAGGTATAATTAACGTTATAGTTAGGATTAAATCTTACATCCTTAAATCTTACATCCTTCTGCACAGCACCGACCTAGCCAAAGGGGAAGCAGAGACAGTTTGCATGCAGACTCAAAAAGGCCCAGTAATCGATATGCCAAGATGTGCAATGATAGCTACTTTCAAATGAGCAAAGTAACACCAAATGGGGAAGAATGGAAGCCGTTGACATGGTCAGTACCCATACACCTAATGTTAGATTGATGTATGCCAAAAGCACTTGGCTTGATACATTTGCCCTGTAACCTTCTCTGGGGTGTTACAAAGCTGCATCGTAGCACATTTCCAATGTTTCTAGTCCATTATTGGAAATTACATTTTAATAGTTCCAGATTTAGAATTTTATTGTACCTCCACTCGTGCTGCCTTTGCTCACTTTTACTTTGAAATTACATAAAAGTATAATATGCCAATTGATATTTTCAAAAGGGATGCCATTTCAAGCACATGCTGTGAAAGTTGTTTAACTAACTCGGTGGGCTTTTCTGACCCATAACTGTCAGTAATGTAGACCCATAAAAATAAAAAACTGTCCAGAACACATTGACGAGGCAGATTCTTTAGGGGACTTTTACTTTTTTGCAGTTCAAAAGAGATCGAACGTGACCCGAAAGCATTGGCGTGCTTTACATTTCACAAGGCCATTTTAGGTACAGGGAGATTAAGCTGTTTTCCCATAATCAGAGAAAGGCGAGCCTGTGTCGATTTTTGAACATGGTTCCTAGTTCCAATGTTGTAGCTCTGGTCCTAGTACTACATTCTCGTTTAGCCCATGAGTCGATAGTAACTCTTTAGGGTCGAGCCTGCGTTGCATGAGCTCACGCATGCGTATCACAGCGAGACGCTTTAGGTATTAGAAAAGGGCTCGGAGCCCTGTCGACGTCAAGTCAGTGTTTTTCATTGGTTCGTGGGCTTGCCTATTAAAATCTGCTTGCTTTCAATAGTCGAAGGCATGCACACGTCATGCCTTTTCTGGTGGCTAGCCCTCCTCGAGCTCATCTACCAAGTACAGAAAACATGCGAGGCTCGCTGTTTTCTGTCGGCTCGTGGACTACTTTTTCTCTATTTTACTAGCGCGATTTCGCTTGGCAGAAGTTGAGCGCTTTACACAGTTAATTGCACTTTTTCGGGTTACGTACATAAATGCACTTTTGCCAATAGGTGAAAAGTCGGGTTAGGAGTTTACAACGCTATCAGCTCTAACATGAGCAAACGTGAGACCCGTTGCATTGTAAATGCTTGTTTTATTATTATCACTAAAGTTGTAATCATGTAACAATGAATGCATAAGACAATTTACACATTGGTGCGACAGCAAGACTGCTGTACCTCTTTTCCACTTCAAGTATGTTTGGTTAAACCCGATTTGCAAGGTTGCACTATCAGCTACCACTGACGCGACCAGACATGCCATCACGTCATGTTTAGGCTTGTTATCAATGTTCAATGACTTGTCTCTAGACAGGGTTGCAAATAAAGCCAGTGGCACTGGACTCCTCTATTTGAGTGCATGTCCTAAACTGTATTCCAGGTTTTCCGCTCATTTACTACTATTAATCAAAAGAAACAAGGGCTCTCTTGGGTTATAAATCTGGGTAAGAATAAAGAAGAGTGAGAAAAGCAGGAAACAGGCCACGCCATATTTGACAGCTTCAAATGTGGCCATGGCTTGTTTGTCTTCCTTTTATGGATTCACAAGTACATATTTTGAGCACTATTTGTGAAGATGCAACATGGACAGTTTATACACAACAATACAAATGATTGAACATTGATTTTAGTCTTGGTCCTTTTGGCAGGGCCGCCCCCAAACCTTTTTACCTTCCCTCATCTATTTTCTGAACCCATTTTAGTAGTTTAGGTCTCTGTGCGATTCACCAGTGATAACCAGTGTTGAAGCGCTTGTGCTTACTCTTAAAACCTGGCAACACTGGCTTCCCCTAAACTAGCATATTTAATTTACTTATAAGTCCCTAGTTAAGTGATACTACATGTACCTGGGCTTCTAAATTAAATGCTACCAGTGGGCCTGTAGCCCTGATTGTTCCACCCACTTAAGTAACTTTGCAAATATGCCTCAGACTGGCCTCTAAAACCTCTGTGTGTAGTTATAAACTGCCATTTGAAGTGGCAAAATAAACTTTCTACCAGGCTCAGATGTTCCTTTTTAATACCTATAAGGCATTCTTAGGGGATACTTTGGATAGCCCAGACGTCAGGTTGTATAGTTTTTAAAAAAGTGGACATTTAATTTTAAGTTTAAGATATCCTGGTATTGAAAAACTCTTAAATTTGTTTTCACTTCTGCAAACACTACCTTTCCTATGGGCTAACATTGGAGTTGCCTTATTACATTGTGATCATTTCCAAATGGGAGCAGGTGATCTGTTCATATTTGGTGTATTTGGAATTTTAATGAAAAATCATATCTTGTGGTGAAGAAGGATTATGCATTACTGTTTTGAAAATGCCTCTTTTAGAAAGTTGAAATTTTTATGCCTTAGCTGATTAGTGTCTGTAGCCTATCTCTGAGTCACATTACTGGGTGTAGCTGACAGTTGGGCTTTGTGTATTCCAGCTAGACAGTGTTATACATTAGGCTCCTGGTTGGCTGAGGAATGCACCCTGACCAAGCTGGAACCACAATCCTAATCAAAGTAAGTCAACCATAAATTAACCTGTGCTCACCCCTGGAAGAGTGGCACAGAGCAGGCAGTTTTAGCTTAGGAGGCAATGTATAAAGTATTTGTGCAACACTCAAAACAACAAAAACGCTACATAAAAATAATCCACACCAAATTAGAAAAATAGATCTTAATTAAATGAACAAAACAATTCCAAAACAAATCAAAAAATAGAAGTTGAGATATGATTTTATGAAGAATATCTGCAAATATAATGCTTAAAAGCATAAAGTGCCGACCAGGGCCGTCAGGTCACACTAGACTGTGGTAATCCAAACGTGCAGGCTCATCACAATGGTGTGCAAACTGGCTACAGGGACCTTTGTCTAACTGAAAAAAAATACCTTGAATGAAGGATGTGTCAATATTAAAATCCTGATGTGAGAAGCTGAGGAGGTGATGCGTTGGGTCCAATTTGCACAGTTGGGGTGCGTAGTCAGTGAACCCTTGGCGATGAAGGCGACATGTCTTCGTCAAGCTGTGCAGCCATTGATGCGAAGGCAATGCATCAGGGCTGAGAGTGGTTATTTGATTCCAAGCCACGCAGACGGCATTGCAATGTCCTTGTCCTCAGCGATAGTGCCAATGCATGAGCATCTGGTAGAGATGTGCCTGTTCTGAACGGTGCAGTAACAAGATGCATGGTTTTATGTAGAAACAGCTGAAGAGCCCCCTTCCAAAGGCCCAAGACTGGCTTGGCACCAAAGGACTCACAGTTGGCAGAGTCTAATGTCTGTAGCAGTGGAGAATGAAGTCTTTGATGTCCATGAGACTTCAGAACAGGAGCCAAGCCAGCAAGCCCTTGGAGTCTCTTTGGTTCAGGGGTGTAGTACTGCAGGTCCAGTTCTTCTCACTCGCAGGCAAGGAGGGCAGGAGGCACAACAAAGCAGTACTTATGCCCAGTTGTTTGAAGGGAATTCACAAAATCCGAGCTGTCATCCACCCAGACGTGTATTCTGAGACAGGCAGTAGGCACTAGATGATTTAAAGTAAGAAACGACCAACTTTCTGAAAGTGGCATTTTCAGTATTGCACTTAAAAATTCAACTTCACCATACATTGTGATTTTAAATTGTGATTCAGGAGATACTAAACCTGGGGTCTCATCTCTTCCTAATGGAAATTACACTTGTTAAATATAATAAGGCAATGCCAATGTTAATCTATGGGAGAGATAGGCCTTGCAGTAGTGAAAAACAAATTTAAGAGTGTTTCACTAACTAGACATGTAAAAATTAAGGGTACATATCCAAATTTTTAAATACACTGCACCCTGCACTTGGGGCTGCCCAGGGCCTGCCTCAGGGGTGCCTGGTATGTTTTAAAAGGGAAGGCCTGGGCCTGGCAATGGGGTCATCTAGCCAGGTCGACATGGCAGTTAAAAACTGCCCACAGTGACTCTGTAGTGGCAGGCCTGAGCCATGTTTAAAGGGCTACTGCAGTGGGTGGCAAACTAGTAGCATTTAAATTATAGATTCTGGGCACAGGTGGTGCACTTTCTAGGGACTAATAAGGAAATTAAATATGCCAATTTTGGATAAGCCAATGTTATCATGTTTCAGGGAAAGAGTACACACAGGTTAGCACTGGTCAGCAGTGGTAAAGTGCTCAGGTGTAATAGACAGTAACACACAATAGAGCTTAGATGTAATATACTTTTTAAATAATTTTGTCAACAATTTCTACAGTTCAATATCAACTGTTGTATTGCATCACACATATTACATCGATTTCTGGAGCATTATGACAAGCGCACAATCACAGGATCTGATCTCAATATCATTTAAACTAATTGAATCCCTGGCCCCCGCCCGGCTGCTCGTGATTTTAATATCATAATCTTGATTTTTATCATGTATTCATAGATTAGGAATCATGTGGTGGAAATAGCATATCTTACATCTTTATGTGGGATTTACAGGCCCAGTCACTTGTCACCCTGATAATGCTTTTATAGACTCATTGTCCCCTTCAGAACATAATCATATCAATTTCACTTTGCTTCTGCCAGCCATTTATCTCCACCATGCAGTTTCCTATGGCTCAACCCGAGCTCAAGTTTCCGTCTCTATCCCTCTTTGGAGCTCCGTCATGATCTGTCTCCATGCTGCCAAGTCATCTTCCAGCTGCTCATTACATGTCACTGCCCATTCAGCCATATCGTGCCACCACTCTTTGTATTCTGGGGGGCACACACTCTTAAATATGATAGTGATAAGTTGTTTTGCCATTACTAAATCAAGCATTATAAATTTATGGCTAAGCTTTTTCTCTGGTGGGACAGGGATCAGGCAAAGCAACATCTCCTGCAGGCTACACAGAGCCTTCCAGCCTATTGTCCCATTCAAACTTCGTAAGGTTTCTTCACAGTAAGTCCATGCAGACAGTGAAAAGCAGACCGGGGCCAGGGCCATGCCAGTGGCATGGGCAGTGCAGGGGCCCCCAGGGGCCCCAGGACACCCCTTACCGCCAGCCTCTTCCTGGCGGTGTAAACCGCCAGAAACAGGCTGGCGGTAAGGGGGTCATAATCCCCAGGGCAGCGCTGCCCTGGCGGATTATCACCGCCGGGGGAAAATCGGCGGGACACCGCCGGCTCCAGCGGTGCGACCGCAGCTTTACCGCCGCGGTCGGAATAGGGAATGAAGCACCGCCAGCCTGTTGGCGGTGCTTCCGTCATTCTTGCCCTGGCGGTCCAAGACCGCCAGGGTCAGAATGACCCCCTATATGTCCCCGTTGCTGAGGTGTAGCAGGAAAGCAGTCCAGAGTTTGGGTATCTTTCTCTCCATACGTCAAGGAGGCCGAAGCCTCATGTCATTTCTTTCAGTTACCCTGTAATGTGTGGTTTTGTGTTCTTCTGGGGGGTTTCATAGTCCAGCATGCCATCAAGCACACAATTGCAATCACTGATTAATATCATCTCTGTCATCAGATAATCAATAAAGAATTGTGTACAGTCAGCATTTGGGGCATATACATTAAAAAAGCATACCTCATCCCCGTCAAGAAAACCCATCAGGATAACAAAATGGATCAAATACATGTCCCCTTTGATGAAAAGGTACCCTGGAGCCACCCAAATCAGGACACCTAGCACATAGGCAGAGTAGGATGTAGCATACAGTTGCCTTCATCACCTTTTACGTATGCTTGGTACACAGTTCCCCTAGATATGAGTTTCCTGTAAAGATGACACAGGCATGCAATATTGTTTGAGGTATGCAAACACTCTTGGGGTGATTCCAACTCTGGCGGCCGGCTACTGCCGCCCGCCAGGCGGAAACCGCCATTTGGCCGCCATGCGGCCAAATTTCCGTGGTCCCCATTCCAACATTCCCGCTGGGCCGGCGGGAATGAGGCCGCAACACAGGAGCTCCTGTTAGGGGGCCCCTGCACTGCCCATGCCACTGGCCCCCAGGGGCCCCAGGACACCCCTTACCGCCAGCCTCTTCCTGGCAGTGAAAACCGCCAGAAACAGGCTGGCGGTACGGGGGTCAGAATCCCCAGGGCAGCGCTGCTTGCAGCGCTGCCCTGGCGGATTCACCCAGCCAGGGCAAAAACGGCGGAATACCGCCGGCCCCGGCAGGCCGACCGCGGCTTTACCGCTGCAGTCAGAATGCCATTTGAAGCACCACCAGCCTGTTGCTTCCGTCATTCGTGACCCTGGCGGTCCAAGACCGCCAGGGTCAGAATGAGCCCCTCTGTCTTTTTTTCAGTCACACCAGTCTCCTGATACTCCAGTTCAGGGGTTCAAATACCTCATCTGTCATCATCTACATCTTATATCCACATCACAGGGTCCAGGCTCCTGCATAGGCCGGTCCACACATCAGACACCATCATCACTTTCATTGAGCAGCCCAAAAACATCTGAAACCTTTCTAAACAATGTAGGCAACATAACATTGTTCCCCCCAACTCTCCCCGCCCCCTGGGCAGTAACTCAAACTCGTCCTGCCTAGTGCCAGGCAGCACATCAACCTTTAGTCCCCACCCCATAATCTGTCGGTTTATCACACCAAAAATACAAATGACCAGTAACTACACCCTTCACTAGAGATCAGTGCCCTGCAGCCGCCACGAGGCAGCTCTTCAGCATTGCCGCTCCAGCTCCCAGACACCAGGCCCCTATCGTACCCGCCAACCCATCTCATCCCATGAAATTAGTACAGAAAAATTTATATTTCCAGTGTCCTTTCCCCGAACCCTTTTCACAGTGAAAACTAAGAGGAAAATAGTGTAATAAAGGGGAACAAAAAGAAGGATTATGTGCATCCTTACAATAGAAGCCCTCTCACAGTATGTTCCTGATGCCAGAGCATCAGTCCACCAACCCTGGGTGCCTGACCACATACAGTAACACCATCTCCCGGTAAAGACTCCCATAACACAGTTCCATCAAAATACTGCCCAGCCACAGAGGCACTAGGCCACAACAGCAACCAGTTCATTTGTGAAGTACCTTAACATATCTGTACTCATTGCACTTTGCATGCCCCTCAGGGTGTGCCATCATCCATGCTGTCCTTGCAATATTCAAGGCAGTTTTGTGCACTAAGGAGGGGGTCCTCTGAACTTAGCAGGGCCTCCGTGTCTCTAAAGTTACCAGTTGTGCAGACCAAAATGCGGCCTGATAGGCCAGATGATTTTGTCCTCCTTTTCTTTCCTGTATTTTATTGTATGAGAGCTGACTGTCTCTGCATCCTCGGAGGTGGTGTCCTGGTCCATTCTAATCTCTTTGAGGATTCCCCAGCCAACGTGTCCACCCAATCAATTGACTATTCAGCAATGTATAAGAAGTACACTTGTCCATTGTGGACCACTTGGAGCTCTATCGGAAACATCAGATTGTAACAGAGGTTGAGGTCCCGCAGTTGTTGTTTAAAAACAAAAACATTTTGCGCTCAGTTTAGATCTTCATAGTGTAGTCCAGAAAACGAAATATAGGGCACCCCTCAAAATTTGGTCTGCCTTTCACTCATACCTACTGTAAGATTGCATCACGATCCCTATAGTTGAACAGGGAAGCGATGAGGGCCCGGGGCGACATCCCTGGGTGTGTCGGCTGAATCAGAGCCCTGTGTGCTTGTTCCACCATGAAGAACCTTGACAGCTTCTGTGGGTGCAAAGGTTTGTCAAGCCACTCCTCCAAGAAGAGTTACGCAGACAGTCCTTCTGCCTTCTCAGGGAATTCCACAAAGTGCAGCGTTATTCCTCCTGGATCGTCCCGCAGCATCTTCAAACCAATCCTCAGGTCTCATTGTTAACTTCTGTAGTGAAGACACCATTTCCCAGAGAGTATCCACCTCCTGCTGTAATTCCTCCATATGTCCCTTTTCTGTTTTTACATGATCCCCAACTCTACTGAGATCTGTTCAGAGTAGATTTACATCTCTTGCCACTGAGTCTATTTTTGTGACAAGTTCCGCTCCGGACCCTTGAATGGGTGTCATCAAATTGGACTGCGATGGATCTCCCATTTGGCACTCTGTAGGAGGAACCATCAGGGGCTGGGTCTGTGCCTCAATCATTGTCTTTGCCATCGAGACCTCTTGGGTATAATTGTTTATTTTATTGGATAAGGTTGCTTTAGCCCATTTCTCACGCACCATGGCACATCTGGTCTCAGCAGCCCATACAGAGTTCCCAGGGTCTCGCTCTAGCAGGACAATCCAGGCTCTGCACAATCTTCACAAAATGGAAAATGATCAGGGTTTCTCCCCGTTGAGTACTTCCACACATGCTTTCCAGAGTCCATCTGATGGTGGAAATGAGTATCGTGCATGTATCTCCGGTGGATATGATCGAGTATGCCAGTGTTGAACACCAGCAACACTTCTCACATTGCTAATGTGTCAAGGATCTGTTATAGGGGACAGATTATGACTCATGCAGGAAATGCCAGACCAGCATCCTTCATAAGAGATTCACCCCTTCCATCCGGCACACAGTGATTATTAAGGGACACTGTTGTCAAAGTGGGCTGGCTTTCCCATCCAAGATCTCCACCGTCCTGCCGTTCCCAACATCTTGTAATTATCTTTAATTGCCTCTTTGCTTGAGTCTCTGCAAACATGGGGGGAAGCTGCTCATGCATCTACATTCTCCAGTGCCTAATATGCCACACCAATGGAGCACACGTTGCATTGTTCATGTCCTCCCCAGCACACCGCTTGCTATTATCACTGCAGGGGGGGGTGCTTCCACAATTTCCTGCCTATCCCGCATCCAAATACCACAAGAGCTGCAGTCATTCAGGTGTTCTCACAGTTTCTGCCGGATCCACAGCCAGCCTGTCTCAGTCACCGGCCTATTTGGGTCTAGGCTTGCAGAAAGCCCGAATGGCCTCCAAGCATTAATTGCGGCCATATCCAGTCTGCCGGGTGCCACCACCATTTCCCTTCTTTCACCGCCGGCCCAGGGGCACACATGGCCAGCCCTTTGTGGTGCAGCCTACCAAAGGGGGCCATCCAGACTTCTAGTGCGGCTCCACCCACCAATAACCAAAAAGCCAACAAAAGTCCACTGTCTCTCAAGAGCTTCCAAGCCTCTGATTGGGGTCTTCTCACCGCACCACCGGGCCACCGGGCCACTGGTTCATCTGCCCTCCTTGGCACCATGGTGAGCACCCTGCCCACAGCCATTACCCCCCCTCACAGCTTTCCAGGCAGCTGTCGCCCTCGATTCCTTACTGCATCACCTCATTGGTACACTGGTCAGCAGCGTTTAGTCTTTGCCCCACTGCGCCACACAGCCACATTGTTCCAAATATCTTGTACTGCAATTTGGGGGCTACTGATAAGGATTAGGCCCATGCATCCCAGGCACCATGCACAGGTCTAGCACAGGGCCCAGATGCTGCACCACATCACGTCAGAGGCATCACAGGAGAATGGAGGGTCAGACACCAGCATAATTTATTTCCAGATACTTGGTGGAGGTGGGGGCTCTGGGGCCATGCAGCCACTGCTCACCGAGATGACCAAATGGACGGATGATGAAAGAAAATGTTCACAGGGACCGGAGTTACCTTTTTATGCTGACATCTAGCCAGCTGGAGGCCACCGCTCCCCAATAAAGAGCTGAGATGCGACTGGAGGGGCAGGATGGAAGAGAGGAGCTTAACACAGCCCTAATACACTTGAATAGGCTGTTTACTGCCTCCACACGCAGGACTGCATGCCCCCCATAAGTTAGTTTGGAGCCTAGATAGTGAAGGCAGGATGCCTGGGACATCAATGGGAATTTCTAGAAGGTTCTCCTACCTTCCAGGGAAAGGACATCAGGTCTAACTATTGGCCTTAAACACCAACTCTTAAGTACACTTCTGGACCTGTGGATACTCTGCCAGGAAGAAGGACTGTTGTACTGCTGAAAGGACTGCTACTCTGCTGGATTGCTGCTCTGAAGCAAATGCTGCCCTGTGGTGTTGGACTGCTGCCTGCTGTTGTCTTACCTGTGTGAGAAGGACTTTACCCACATCTGTTGTACCCAGGAACCCAAAGTAATTCCAAATGCTAGTTGGCTGACCTCCTCACCAGAGTCTCAGGAACAGAAGGCTCCAAAAACCTTGAACCCATCACCTGGACCCTGACATCTCTGAGTCTTCCCTGCCAAGTGGTGCCACCATATTCCTGGATCATTGAATGTAGGCCTGAAGTTGCTCTGCCCGCCTATCTGCAGATCCAGCCGAACTGAAATATCTCCTCCACAGCACATCTTCATCAGTACCGGCGCATCACCTTTGCTGTTTGCTACATCGCCCTTGCAGCCTACACATTGCTTCAGCTGTGAGGGTTCTTCTAATGTAAACAACTCCGCATCGGCACTGCTGCCTGTGCAAAGCTTTCCTGACACAGGCCCTTGCATTTCTTGTCAACTTCAGCCTTGACAACAATGCATGTTCTTTCACCACAGCTCATAGCTCAGCAGAACTGATGCATGGCCTAGGCTGTGTAGCACATCCTCAATGCTGGACTTTGCATCTAAATCCCTTGTTGATGGGATCCTCAATGATGACGTGGGACCTTGCATCTCAGCTCCACATCACCTCTGAACTGACGCATCACCTTGGTTGTGTGACACATCCACAGCAAGGAACATCACAATGCTCTGCCAACCAGGATTTAAGGTACTCTTCTTTAGCAGGCCTAACTGGGTTCCTGTAGCCAGAGAGCATTCCATCACGGTAGGCCTGAACTTGGGACACTACCTTGGTCTGCCACGCTCAGATATCCACATTTGGTGCTTTATACTTTTGGTGCTATTGTCACTGAAATATTTAAACCTGCATATTTCTGGTTCTACTGATTGGATTTTTGTTCTTGTTTTATTTCTTAAAAAATATTATACTTTTTCTGAACTGGTGATGGATCCTTTCATGGTGTGTTTTCACTTTGTTACTGTTTGAAGTGTTGCACAAATGCTTTACACATTGCCTTTGATTTAAGCCTGACTGCTCTGTGCCAAGCTGTGCAAGAGTTAAGCACAGGTTAATTTAGGGTTTGCTTGTGACTTCACCCTGAGAAGAATTGTGGTTGCTGCTTGAGAAGAGTTTCACCCCTCTCCCCCCAGTAACCAAATTTGTTGCAGTTCAACTATGATTCTCAAGGATTTATTTCTCCCTTCCAACTTGACGGTTCACTTTTGCCTCCACTTGACCGCAACTACACCTTCCGAGCTCAGCAAATTCAAATACAATGATTTTTCTGCCACCTCTGACTATTCACCTCACCTTTATTACCCACCAGATTGCTCAATGGTGCCTTCCAATGACCCAGGGACTCCTCCACTGAAACATCAACATTAAAACGTTTTCTAATTATTCTTGTAAGCCATTAAATGGGCGTAAAAACTTTTTTAATGTTATTGCATGTATTCCCATGCATATATGCTTTACTTGTCACTTTCACAACGTGATGTGTATCTAATCTTTACGTTTCACGCTTTTGTACAAGCACTTCTTTTTTGAGCACTGACCAAACTCATCAATTAAAATAATATCTGTATCCTTTTAAATGTATTTAATTTGCATTGTGTCTATGGATTAGTTTCTATTTTGAACTTTCTGATAGCCGAAGCAAGCATTAACGTGTCACATCAATTGCTCTAGCAATACATACCAAAGGACCGGATATCATGTGAAGCAGTCTCCATTTTTAACTGGTTGATTCCTCTTCTATGCAGATGGACACCTAGCTATTCAATCCATTATTTGGGTTTATAATTGGTGAAGTGCAGACGCGATAACCACAACTACTGCTCTTTTTGGTGCGGCTGACCAATCAAATACTGTTGAGAACTGGTGTCTTTTTGACAACCATGGGGGCAGATGTATCAAAAATCCGATTTGCATTTCTTGAATAGCGAATTTAAAGAAATCGCTATTTAAGAAACGCAAAATGGTATGTATTAAATTTGCGATTCTGTAATGGCGATTTCTTAAAATTCGCAGACGCTATTACCGAATCGCAAATAGAGAATAGGACTCCATTCATCCCTAAGGGCCTGTAGGTGTGAATGGTTTTGCATTTCCTAATTTGTCCCAGGATGCTGGGGGCCTAAGGCTCCCTCTGATGCATCCCAAAAAAGTGTTTGCGAACATGTGAAGCACACACATGCCCTATGGGCATGTGTGCGCTACATGTAATTTTTAAAAATGCATTTAAAATGCATTTTTACAAATTGCACATGCTTACCACCAAATTGGATTTGGTGGCAATTGCATTTCCTAAATGCCCAATTCGCATTGGAAATGCTTGATACATGTGCTTTGGAAATCGCAAATAGGGATTCCTTATTTGTGATTTCCTATTTAGAGAATCGCAATTTGCGATTCTTTAAATGGGGTTGCAATTTTAAGGAATCGCTATTTTTGCGATTCTTTAAATCTGCACTGCAAATACCTTTCATACATTGTGAAAGGCATTTTTGCATTCTCAAATGGACGAATTTTGTGATTCGCACCATTTGCAAATACAAAAACGTTTGATACATGTGTCCCTTGGTCCTCTATGCAGATAGCAGTGTTTTTAATATGAATCTTTTAAGTTGAAGTACCCTGATCTCAAAATAGCCTGCTTCTACTTCTTCCTGACTTTCAGTATACATATTGTCAACAAACGACCTTGAGCAGCTGTTCCCTCTGGAGACTTCTAGTCTTTATCTTGCCCTGAAATCTTATGGTACTCTTTCACTTTATACCACTATATATTTAGAGTACTTGGTTTGTTATTTTGCCCACTGAAGAAAATAATGGTTTGTCATTCCTCGTGGTCAGAGTTCATTCAGACAGTGGACTTGGAACATAAGGTAGTTCGCTCTTCATGATTGTTTTAGAAGCAGAACCTTTTTACAGCTGAGTATCATAATTATCAGGTGGGTCCCTTCGTCTTAATATCCGTTCTCCCTTTCCCTGGTTTCCTATTGCATTTTGGACATTGTACTTTCATATATTGCACTACATCTATTCCAGCACCATCTCAGTTCTCAAAAACACACACTCTTGTGTCCCAGTTCTTTTGGTTATTGTAGAAATTACAATGGTAAATGTTTGCTCACATATTGCTTCACTGTAACGCCTAAAATGCATTTCACTCATCAGGAGCTTATTAGAGGAGAGTAGCAGAGCCAGTTGGAACGTCATTGCAACATACTACAAACACCCTAAAAGGGGTTCGGGGGCGCAGATAGTTGTGCTTGGGAAAAGGCACAGCTGAGGATGTTTTAAAAAACCACCATGCTTGTGCAGAACATTCCTTGCTGCTTAGACTGGCAGAGGCTATTTCACGTTATCATGGCAAAGAGGCAAGGATAGAGGAAAATGTTGGACAATAAAGACCACAGCACCCAATGTAAGTAGCAGTAATATGTACATAGTAGCATCCAAGGTATGCAAAGTTCATTGGAGAAAAAGGCACGTAAGAATCCCACGTTCTTAATAGAAAGTCTCTTTATTTGGAAAAGTTTGCTTCATTGTGAGGGAATGTCCATCCAACACAGCCAACACGTGTTTCGTCACGCAAGTGACTTTTTCAAGGCTGCAAAAAGACATATATATACACTAGTCTTTAATTTTGTTCCGAACTGATCACCGTAGAAGCAAAGTAACAAATACAATTATTAAAATTATTAGATAAGCTCTAAATGCACAATAAAGACCCTGAGAAACTCAAATCTAAAGTAGAAAACAGATAAAGAGACCGTGGACATGGCAAATCAGAAAATATTAAAATAGTGAACAAACACCATGCGGAAACACCTAAGTGAAAGAAACAATCTTACAAGAATCCCAAATCAAAGCCAACAAGAGATGTGCTCATTCCTTAGTATAAAACACCCATAGTGAATATTACAGTGACTAATGAACAACATGCGTAAAATAGTCAGTATGATATAGAGTCGGTATGGTTGTAAACAGAATTTTATATCTCCAAGTTACAATGTTGGTATCACGTCTGGAACTGGAAACAAAAAAGAGGGATAAAATGATTGTCAGTGAAGTAATAAAATATGAAACCGACCAAACTGGTAACGGTAGATAATGTATACAAAACATGCTGATCGGTAAGCTACCTATATAATGGCTGGTAATTAAACGTGTCCCGATATGAAGTGTTGACACAGTTAGAAAGTAATAACGGTTAAACGGGACTTGATAAGCCCAAGACGTAGTCCTAGAAAAAATATACAAAAAAAGGTCAAAAGCGGCCGGGCTGACGCCCAGTTTAATACAGCGAGGTCTGAATGGCCGCTGCCTGGACAAAGGTCCGACAACATGGGTAAGAGAAGGTGAGCGTGTTATAAAAAGTTTCAACAGACTTGTCAAGAAACTATGAAGGGAGACTCACCATATACGGCCGAGTGCCGTGAGACGTAGAATTTTGTTGCGTGAAAGTTGTAACAACAGCGTCACGGAAGGCGTGCTGTTAATAACCAAGCCTGACGTAAAAAGAAAAGAAGGACTATTCGAAGAGTAGTCACAGACATGGAAAGCAGACAACTAGACAAGGTGCCAGTGCCAATACACTGGGTACCAAGTCTAGACAAGTTGAAAAAGCGGCGGCCATGTTGTGGGGGGAAAAAAGGAGCCCAGAGAAAAAATCTAAACGGACTAAATATGTACATCGAATAAAATTAAATAAATTAAAGAGAGACACCATGTGCAATTGTTAAAAGTAGAGAGAAAGGGAGATAACATGAAGAAAATAAAGAAATGACCCTCAAAATTAGAGGTAAGCATTTGAAATTTAAGAACACAAAGTACAGTGTTCAGTTTGGCACAAAATTTACAGGCATATATTACATAAATAGACAATTGTACATAAGTAATACATCTGGAATAAAGGCAACAATACATACAAATAACGGTATACATAGACTACTGATCAAACTAAGAAACAAATGAGCATATATGTTTATGAGATGCACACATATAACCTACTACATTACAGAATAAAAGGCTACAATTAGACACACATCCGCGGCAAGTGTCCCATGGAAATAGTACCCCCAGGTATACACAGGGCAGGCGCAAGGCAAAAAAACAAGTGTCAATTAAGCATTTGAAATGATACAGTACAACAGCCAAAAATTACAGACAACAACAGACGTCAAATAGGTGTAAAACAGACCAGTATATCCAGTACTACAGTAATACAAAGAACACCATGAATATAGATATATGTACAACAGCACATCACGGGCACCTTGCATTTATATTTTACCCAAGGTACATAAATCTGGGACCTTACCCCCAGATAGACTGATCATTTCTGGTATCGGTTCACCTACGGAACAAATATCTGAATACATTGACTCATTTCTTCAACTGTTGGTACCCAACTTACCTTCATTTATACAAGACACGAGGGACCTAATGTGCCAATTGGAAGATATCGATTGGACGGACGAATATACCTTTGTTAGCTTGGATGTCAGTAAACTTTACACATCCACCCCTCTGGAAAGGGGTCTTGATATGGTTTCTCTAACACTTGCGGACTGAGATGCCACTCTCTATGAACACACCCAGATGCTACTTGACCTTACACGACTAGTTCTCGAGAATAATGTGTTCTTACACGATGGGCAATGGTACCTACAACGCCAGGGGGTGGCCATGGGAGCTACATTTTCTACCTCTTATGCCAATCTTTACATGGGACAGTTTGAAAGATAACATCTTTGGTCAAACTGTCCCACTCACATCACTCAACACATTCTGTTCTGGGGGAGATATATCGATGATATACTTACCATTTGGACAGGCAGCAGGGAGGACCTTGGCACACATATAGACCACCTTAACTCAAATGATTTCAATCTAGCCTTTACACACAACGTTGACTGTGCCCAAATGATCTTTTACTCTACATTACCGACAACAAGATCTCGTCTAGACTGTATAGAAAACCAACTGCCTCCAATTCTATCCTCCATGCACACAGTGCACACCCAATGGCTCAAATCAAAGCTATCCCATATGGGGAAATGGTGAGAATTTGTTGTAACTGTAGTGACACTGAGATCTTTACACAAGAGTTGGAGTATCTGACACAACGCTTCCATGACAGGGGTTATTCAGAAGACCTAATTTCCATGGCTAGTAAACGCATATCTTCCAAACAACGTCACTCCTTACTTATCAGAGGCTACAAAAAAGCTCATACCAATAGAAGTAAGGCCATCCCTTTTATAACTAGATTCAGTCCTGCAAGTAAGTCAGTGATTCGTATACTTAAAAAACACTGGCACTTACTACTTTTGGACCCAGGATTAGACTCTGCAATTGACAAGACACCTTCTATTATACATAGCAGGGGTCGGACTTTGAGGAATACTCTTTGCCCCAGTTTTCTTGCACCCCTTGCACAGACACATCCATCAACTTGGCTTTCTAGTAAACCTGTTGGTTTCTACAAATGTGGGTGCTGTGTGTCATGCCAACTGCCCCTTAACAAAACCTTGACTTTCTCTTACAATACGGAGGCTATCCATTATATCAGGCATTTCATCAATTGCAACACTAGATACACGGTTTATTGTATTATCTGTGTCTGTGGACTTATTTAAGTTGGTAGCACTATTCGTCCACTCAAGGAACGCATACAGGAACATGTTAGAGCGATTAGATATCACATCGCCACATACCCTCTTGCAACACATTTCAACTCACACCATGGAGAGAAGGACATTCTTAACATCAGATTTCATGGCATTACCCATGTATCCACCTCACCGAGATTGGGGATAGAACTAAGGATCTACGTAAGTGTGAGGCAAAATGGATACTGAAACTACGGGCTGTAGAAAAGGGTCTCAACACTGACAGGGAACTGCATGTATTTCTTACCTAATGTTTACCTCGTTGATTTGGTATTTGGTGTTGATCATCTTCATGGTATCCACCCTATGTTGACACCAGTGCTATGGGGTTCTTTGTATTACTGTAGTACTGTATATATTGGTCTGTTTTACACCTATTTGACGTCTGTTGTTGTCTGTAATTTTTGGCCGTTGTACTGTATCATTTCAAATGCCTACTTTGGATTTGCGTTTCTCAGGTTCTTTATTGTGGATTTAGAGTGTATCTAATAATTGTATTTGTTGCTTTGCTTCTACGGTGATCAGTTCGGAACAAAATGAAACACTAGTGTATATATATGTCATTTTGCAGCCTTGAAAAAGTCACTTGCGTGACGAAACATGTGTTGGCTGTGTTGGATGGACGTTGCCTCACAATGAAGCAAACATTTCCAAATAAAGAGACTTTCTATTAAGAACATGAGATTCTTACGTGCCTTTTTCTCCAATGAACTTTGCATACCTTGGATGCTACTACGTACATATTACTGCTACTTACATTGGGTACTGTGGTCTTTATTGTCCATTGTTATTTGTGAATAGCTGTACACATTCTTTGTGCTTATGGGTAGTAAGGCACCTGACCACTTGCACCATTTATAAATTGCAATATTTCCTTTTTATTATTACTGCGTTTACTCCCTGGAGGTGCAGCATTCTACACCCTTACTACCCCTCTATCTCTGTCATAGAGGAAAATGTATTGAATTGACAACTGTCAGCCAAAGTTGTTAATTCATGAATATGATAAGTACAATGTGAATTGTGAAAGTGGTAATCACATTTATCAACTGCATTTTAATAATGTGACCTAGATTACCAAACTGAGGGGAAAATTTACACTGAGATGGCACAGTGCTATGCCAAAACTGGCAGCGCCGTACTGCATCACTTCTGAAATGCAGAGAGTGCCGTATATACACAAACATGGCGCACCACCATGTTTCCCCTAGCACTAGCTTTAAATTTACCTGCTACTGCCAATGCAGGCTTCCTTTCACCATAATGCAAGGGTGTCTGCGTTGAAGGGAATGAATGTTTATATGCAGGAAGGTGTCCTTTCCTGCACATAAACAATCTACAATGGTGATTTGTACTTCTATGTGTGCTGCAGAATGCAGCATACAAAGAAAAAGAAAAAACAAGGAGAAATAAAAGTATTTCTCCTGGTTGTGCCATGCGGTGGCATTAGTTTTTGGCGCTGCCTCAGATTTATAAATTCTTATAAATGTGGGGCAACATCAAAAGCAATGGTGTTGCGGTGGAATGCCCAGAGCAACGCCCATTTCATGCCCCTCTGCCGCACAAAACTGCATCGGAGGGGCTCATATTTACAAGGGACTGTTAAGCCACAAAAAGTGGCTTCACTCCACCTTGTTAATATGGTGCAGTGAACAGCGCCACCACGTTGTCACAAAAAAAGACGTTCTGGTGGCACTATAGTCATGTAAGTATGCCTCTAAGTATTCCTATATTAGTGTAAGGCGTGTACACTGGAATTGCTGAAGATAAACTGTAGCACTGTATTTGCCCAGAGTTGAATGCCAAAAAACTTTGTGTTCTTTTTTGACATTAGGAATACCATGGTGATATGGTGCCCGATAACCGTTCCCATAACATCTTCTGACATAAATGCCCTGCCTTGAAATTAACAAAAAGATTGTCCAATTGGATCCCATAAAACAGATCTATACCTCCTGTGGCAATATTTTTGTAAACGATGTTTAGGAGGCAAAATAAAGGTCAGATTATATTTCAGAATAACATGCTCAGACATGCAGTCTTAAAAACATGCATCATTAGCAAAGGGTGAGAAGATAGGTTTGATTCCACGTTCCTCCCAACCTGGTCCACTCTTCTGCAAGTACCACCAGGCAGGCGCTAGAGGGTATTAAGAGGAGCTCAACAATGCACTCATTACTTCAGTTATGAAAACCCCATTTGTGGGGTTAAACCTATTGTCTCCTCGTGGTAGCGCTTTAATTATATATCAATGACTTTAAATGACTATAATATATATCACATTAACTCAGTGTGCTCAGCGTCTTCAATTTTAATGCACGTTTATGCTTCCTCTGTCGTTGCCAAGATCGCAGAGCAATATTTTAGACAAGAAGCGCTTACATGAAAAATTAATTCATCAACCAACGTGGACAGAGTTTTGGAAGAACTGGAAGTGAAAAAAAAAGTTTTATATATTTATCATCCTGACAAGGATTGCCGTGGAGTTGGCAAAAGATTTCCCGTTAGGGCCTGTCGGCGCGGCATGGAATGTATAAACACGGTTGAGAACGGCTGCCATTTTTCAGCCACAGGACTATGGTGTCTTTCTTCACTCTTGTAATTAAAGAGAGAGTCACACAGAGCTGCCCTAAAATTGATACATCGAGGCCGCATTCACCTTGTTTACACGATAGACCTACACAGCATGTGAAGGAAATAAATTAATCAAAAATCCGGCGTGAAAAATTAAGCGATCTCAGTTGCACAAACAAGATCGATTTCAATCAAGCGTGTTCCTTCAAGTTATCCAATAGTGCAGACAAATGAGGTAACATTTCATGGAGCGTTTAGCGACTTTTCATTCCTCCGATCCAGTTCCTCCTCATTCATTAGGCCCTATTATGTCAGGGCAGTTCATTAATCTGTTATTTATCTCTGCATTACGTGGGATAACCTTTTGTTGATGATACTGCTATTAACCTGATGGCTTGCACATCAAACTCCCAAGAACAGCAGCGGCAGTGTAGCTAGATTTCGATTGTGCTATAATTAAGAATTTAGCACTTGAGGTGCGAACTGCACAGATTTGAAAACGGTGCACTTATATCTAGAGACATGGGCGTAGCAAAGGCTCCTGCAGCCGCCACGGCGTGGGGGATGGGGGGGAGAGGGGATTGGGAGGGGGGCGATGTCCCCTCTGCACACTACCCCTGCCTGACAGCTCCTGGGTGAGTACTGTGCCCGGGAAGAGGGGGGAGGGGGGGGCACGGCGTTCAAGTTTAGTTACGCCACTTTCTAGCGACGGCTGCAAAGTGCTGTTTTCATTGATATAAAAATGCAGTGTTTGTCACATACAATTGCTTTTAATACTGGGAAAAGCATTACCAGAAAACCTTACTAATTGTTCTTGACATACTCATTACAGGGCTTCAAAAGGAGCAGCCTGTCTGCTGAGCTCTTGCCTAGATTATGGCTGACGCTGTGCCTTCAAGGTAAATTCAGCAAACTGCCAGCGGGAGCAGATGTGACATCGTCCATCCCTTGACCCTTCCAAGACATCAGGATGGGGATGGCTTGTCCCACCGATACCTTCTTAACACATTCCTATTTGGGACAGAGAAGTGGAAAGTAAAGAGTGGCAGCCACAAAAAGGAACTATTTACTATGGCTAACTTGATTAATTTTATAACCTGATGTAGCGAGGGCAGTGCCTAGGGTAGCATGTAGCAACTCAGTGATAGTTCTAGTTTTTGGACTGCCCCAATTGACTAACAGCTTGGTAGGTAAAGATGCACTTATCACATGCGCCATTCTGTGTATGGACCTTAGGATAATACTGTTAAAACCGATTTGGGAGACTTCGAGTCACAAAGGGATTACTGGCCTAAATGCTGATGATTGCCGCTAGCATCCAGGACTATCTCACTCTGAGCTCAGGAACTGACCATCGGGTACACCCTGTTAATGCTTGATTTTCAGGCCAGTGTGTCGAGCAGTCCAAAATGTACTCACAAAGGTAGTGTGGGTTTAGAGACTCATTAACACTCAAAATAGCTCTTAATTAATCAATAAATAAGTAAGTAGATGAATAAATTGTTCAGGCAATGTTTTACTTTAACACACACACCTATACTAACATAATACTGCACAACTAATGCCGCATATATATTGTAATGCCTTCATCAATTACAGGAACATAGGCAGACCATGCTAGCAGTGATCGAGTGATTGGGTTTCTGTCTAGAATGTTGGCCCCTGTAGTCAAGTTCACAAATCTTTGGTGCCCACTATTGTGTCAGCAGTGGCCAGGTGGGAAAACGGAAGTGCTTAGGTGTGCCCAGTGTCTCTCTGAGTCTCAGTGGGAATGTTACACGGAGAGGGCTGCACTGATGACAGCTGGAAGGCCTCATTTTTACCTAGATACCTTTGCAGATGGCAGAGCAGTCACAGTCAGGCTCTGTAATAGTTGCAACTGTTTTCACAGAAATCATATGTCGAAACAATCCTGCTAGCCAACTGAACAGAAAATCCACTGTGAGAAAGAGGCTTGTTGGTTGATAGAGGTGTGAGCCCTTTTCAAGCAACAGCCACAATCCCTGTCAGGGTGAGCGACAAAAGTCATTAAATGACCCGTGCTTAACCCTCTGGTAGCGTAGCATAAAATAAGCCAGGATATAACTTAGATTCAAAGTATTTATGCAACACTCAAACAACAATAAAGTGAAAACACAAAAAAGGAAAGTCCCATACTAATTTAAAACAGAATAAAATGTAATACATTTTTTGCCACTAAAATGACAAAAATCAAATCAATAGAACCAGAGTTATGATTTGTAAAAGTTTTTAATGCAATCTCATGCCTTAAAGATCAAAGCGCCAACCACAGACATCTAGTTGAGCAAGACTGGGGCAAACTATAAAGTTATGGTTGTAGTATGGTTTGAATAAACAAAGTTGATTGGGCCCAGTCTTCACCTACCTTCAGAGTTAGAAGAAATGTCAAGGAAAAATGTCTGATAAAGTAAAGTTCAGCAGGACAAGGCAAGCCAGCTGTGTCCAAGGAGGAGGCATCATCATCCAGGATCCACTAGATAAACATGATTTCTATGTTCGAATGTGGGGCCACATTACAAGTTTGGCAGGCTGACCAGCGGAAACCTCCATATTAGGTTTCCATTGGTCAGCCCAGTGGAAACAGTGCCACAGAGCCTCAGGGAGCTAAGGCCAAAGCCTTTGCACAGAGGTTGCCCTGAGCACCCTCTGAATGAGCACTGTCTAACAGTGTGCATTCTCAGGGTGCTGGGCAGGAGGCCTCCTGCACTGCCCAGGGGCTCCAATGTAGCCCCCATCATGGCCTTTTTGCCAGCCTTTTCATGGTGGGGACCCCGCCATGAAAAGGATGGTGGAAAGGGAAGTCGTTATCAGCATAGCAGTGCTGAACATAGCGCCTCCATGGCTGACCACGACTTTGACTGCTGCCAACCCATCAAGATCCATGATCCTGGTGGTGGCGGTGGTCTTCTAGCCATCTGACTGCCAGGGTTGCAATATGGCAATCAGACTACCAGGAGTGTGGTGGCCCTACCGCCACCTCAAGTTTTGCTGTCTCATGACTGCCAAACTCATAATAAGGCCTATAGTCTCTTATATGGAAGTTGAAAATCTCTAGCAGGATGAAGCTGGATACATTTCCAGAGAGGAGTCGCTGAACAGGATGATTTTCTACAGCAGAGAAGAATGTAGCGGGAGATACCATGAATTCTGGACAGCAGACAATGCACCTCAGCTCTCGGTCCTCAGAGCACTTTTTGGAAGAAAATGTTCCAAATCCCAAGTTATGGATTTTGGCTGGTTGGGCACCTTAAGCACCACTTCCAAAGGTCTAGGACTGGAAGCACCACTTGAAGGGTCGAGACTGGGGGTGGGTGGAGCTCCTGGTGTTCTACTCCGTGGAATTCTGTGGAGTTAGCTAAGAAATCCATGAAATTCCACAGAGGTCTACCTGTGATGGAATGCCGCTTGCCCTACCATCCTGGCTCAATTGCACCTGATCACAGAATCGTTAAACAGGGTCGGGAGTCCCAACCCTGCTTAGCGCTTTCGAGATTGGCTGCATTCAGGACAGTGTGGTATGCCATAGGCAGCAAAAGCTATGTGTTGACACATCCCACCAGCCTGGAGCATGCTGCTCTCAACCACACACACACATTTCCCTTCACCAACTGCCATCCTTCACAAACTTGCTACAGAGGGCCAAGCACACCACCTGTCTTGCACCAGCTGTTCCATCACTTCCTCTGCTCTTACACACAGCCTCAGACCACCCTTTCTTTAGAGCCCAACACTGGCAGCAGCAAATCATCTTACCGTCAGCAGCCCGGTACAAAGTGCCTAGCCTTGCTTGCCACTGGGCTCTAAGCCACTATCTCAGGCCACGCACATTTCTATCTAGTGGGGTTGCCGGACTACCACTCAGCAGCTGCTGTTTACTGTTAGAAATGGGGTCTCTATTTGGTAGAAGTTTACACCCTTGTCCAAGTAGGGACCACAATCCTAGTCAGGGTAAATTACACACAATCCAAATTATCCTGTGCCCACCCTGTGGTAGCTTAGAACTGAGCAGTAAGGCTTAATTTAGAAGGCAATATGTAAAGTATTTGTGCAATAAATGATACAGTAACACAGTGAAAACAGCACAAAAATACACCACACAGGTTAAGAAAAATAGATGGTATTCACCTGAATAAAATAAGGTAAAAATGAAAAAGATTCAATAAGGAGAAGTTGAAATATCACTTTTGCAGGTTTAAATCCATCTTAAATCTTAGAAAACAACAGTTGTCTCTTGGCTTTTTTTGGGGGGAGAACATGGCGCGCGGCAGCATGGCTGCTCGCTGAACACTTACCCGAGCTCCCCAGTGGAGCGATGGTTCCTTTTTCCGCTTGGATTTTAGAGCAGCCTTCTTGAAGGTGGATGTGCGCAGGGGCCCCTTGGAAATTAAAAACAGTGTCAGCGGGGTGGCAATCTGGATCCGTGCCACCGTGGAGCTCCGGAGGAGCCGCCGAGCAATCTCCTGCGTTCCCCTTCTAGGGAGCAAGGGCAGAGTCAGCACTGGTTGTGCTGCAACCCCAACAGCAGAGACACTGGAGACAGGGAAAACAGTTGGAGGGGGAAGGAAGCCTGTGGGCTTAGGAGATCACCATTGGACGCAAAGGGCCCCACAGGAAGACATAGGGGGACCCACAAGAGGAGTAAAATGGTTTATTCTTCTTTTTTTAATTTGAGTTCACGGCCAGACTCAGCCTTGGGGCTACAGGCTGGAGAGGAGGAGGAGGGATCATTGGAAGGACTGAGAAGCGCGCAGGAAAAAGAGGAAGTGTGGGACCCTAAGAAGAGCAAAACTAAACGTAAAATTGGAAGTGTTAGTACTAAAGTCACCCCTTCTCTATGGGCCTATTTTAGGGCATTTCTGTTAGCGTCTGCTAATATCCTTGGTACTCTGAAGGAGCAAGAACTGAGTGCGAGTTCTAGACCCATGCAAGCTTCGGAGTCCGAGACAGGTTTTTTTTTTTTTACCTCCTCCCTTGGTGGAATTATCTCTGGAGGCATCTCAAATTATAAACCAGGCTATTTTGGAGACTCATAAAACCTCTAACTCATCTAGACCCTCAGAGAACAGGGAATCTTCTGTTTCCCTAGACGATCAACCTCAGGCTGGGGTATTAGGGTCTAATACATTGGGGAATATTCTTGCCATGCTTTCTGATAAGATTAATAAAGGTTTTGCAATTTCTGAAACAAACCAGGGGGAAATTAGGCTTTCTTGTGAATCATTGGAAAAGAAAATAGACCTCTTGGGAATTAGAACACAAGCCTTAGAGGAATCGGTGGAGAATATTAAGGGTGAGATGAGCAGGAATAAGGAAGAAATTCAACTTTTAAAGGAGAATGAGCGAGATCTTCAGGAGAAGTGGGAGCATTTAGAAAATAACTCTAGAAGAAATAATTTAAGCCCGCCTCGCGGGAACCGCCAAATGGCCGCTCCGCGGTCGAAAGACCGCGGAGGCCATTCAGGCTTTCCCGCTGGGCTGGCGGGCGACCGCCAGAAGGCCGCCCGCCAGCCCAGCGGGAAACCCCTCCCCACGAGGAAGCCGGCTCCGAATGGAGCCGGCGGAGTGGGTATGTGCGACGGGTGCAGTTTGCACCCGTCGCGTATTTCAGTGTCTGCATTGCAGACACTGAAATACACAGTGGGGGCCTCTTACGGGGGCCCCTGCAGTGCCCATGCCATTGGCATGGGCACTGCAGGGGCCCCCAGGGGCCCCGCGGCACCCCCTACCGCCATCCTGTTCCTGGCGGGCGAACCGCCAGGAACAGGATGGCGGTAGGGGGTGTCAGAATCCCCCATGGCGGCGCAGCAAACTGCGCCGCCATGGGGGATTCCAAGGGCAGCGGAAAACCGGCGGGAGACCGCCGGTTTTCCTTGTCTGACCGCGGCCAAACCGCCGCGGTCAGAATGCCCGGCGGGGCATCGCCAGCCTGTTGGCGGTGCTCCCGCATCCCCGGCCCCGGCGGTCCTTGACCGCCGGGGTCGGAATGACCCCCTTAATTGTTCCGGAAGGAGCAGAAGGAGTGGATTTGAAGACATTCGTGGGTTCTCTGATAAAGAGGGCAATGTCCCTGGATGAGACTGAGGTTGAGATTATGAAGGATATTCAGAGGATTCATAGGGACCCATTTCGGAGAAATCCTAATAATAAGAAACCGCAGAGGATTTTGTTGAACTTTCAAACATATATGTTGACGGAAAAAATTCTGACAAAGGCCTTGGCTGCAAGATCTTTCGAAGTTGAAGATTTCTCTTTTGAGATTAGATCGGACCTTTCTAGGATAACGCTGAATAGGCAATGGGAGCTGGGAAAACAGTTAGATGAATTTAAAAAAGTGGGTGTGTTGGCTTAACTTAAATTCCCGGCAAACCTGCGTGTAATGTGTAATACCAAAATGCATAATATTAAGGACCCTGCGGCAGCTGACAAATTGTTAGAAGGAATAAAGAAGTGGGACATTGTGTAAGGAAGACCGGGGGGCTTGGGGGTGTTCTAAATGGGAACAGCAGGTCTGTTAGTAGATAGGAGGGTTCTCCCAGGGAGGGGGGGAGGTCACAGAACATAGATGGGTGTGTAGTAGGGTTTTTTGGGGGGGCACTAAGGGTGAAGCATGGGGGAAAAAATGAATAAATATCCTCATACACCTCAGTTTATGTAAGCACATCTGGGTGAGGTTAAGGGGTGCCAGGGAGATGAAAAGGGGTTGATACAAATAATGTCTTGGAATATCAATGGACTATGAGTGAAGGGAAGGGCTTAGAAAATCCTGCAGTTTCTTGAGGATTCCTCAGTACATGTAATTGTTTTACAGGAAACGTACTTAACTAAAGAGGACTGTACAGCACTGTTTAAAACCCAGAAGTGGGTCCGATACTGTGTTGCTACTGAGCACGACTTTAATACTAAGGGAGTTGTAATTTTGGTTAAAAATCAGGTGGATGCGGCTTTGCTTGGAGTGATGACGGATAAGTTAGGTAGATGGATCATAGTTAGATTGCAGTTTGGGGGTAGGAAACTTACATTGGTAGGTTTTTATAGGCCAAATTGTGAGGATATACAACCCCTCCAAACAGTCTTTTCCCACCTTTTGAATTTTTCAGATCCTATTATCATGACTGGGGATTTTAATGTAGTTTTAGACAACACATTAGATAGATCAGCAACATGTAGGTCATGGGTACTCCAAAGTCTCAACAATATCTTAAGTTGATAATGAAAGATTTTCGATTATGTGAACTGTGGAGGCTAAGAGCAGGTCAGAAGCAGGAATTTTCTTTTTATAATGGGAAGTATGGGCAGGCTTCTCGGATTGACTATTTTTTAGTTGATTATTTGGTGTGTGATCTGGTTGACGGTATTGAGTATTCACCGGCCCACTTGTCAGATCACGCTGCAGTGATTTTAAAAATGAGCTGTCCCCAGGAGCGAGGAGGGATGAGATGGACTTTGGACCGAGCTTTGTTATTAGAGGAGGTGGTCGTTAGCTATCTTCGTAAGGAGACGGAGGCCTTTTTTAGGTGGAATCAGGGATCAGCCTCTAAAATAGTAATATGGGACACCTTCAAGGCAGTGATGAGGGAAAGAATTATAAGTTTGGCTAGTCATCGAAGACAATATAGGGTGGAGTTGGAGGGGAAAGAGCAGGATATTTTGGCATGTAACACTCAATGGGCAGAGAGAGGTGATACAAAGGGTTTGGATGATAGGAGAAGACAGTTGAAGTAGCAGATGGAATCCCTATTGCAAGCAAGGATCGCAAAGCGTTGGGAGGCAAGCAAACTAGCTCCTTTTGAATATGGAGAAAATATGGGAAAATTACTAGCCTGGAAGGCTAAGAAAGATCAGGTGAGAAATTGTATTAAGGAGTTGGTGGATAGCCAGTCGGGGGTTAGTCTTATTGACTCGGAGACTATAGAAAAGGCTTTTTATAAGTTATTTTCTGTGCTTTAAACTGAGGAAAAGAAGGTGAGGGATGAGGAAGTTGGTGAATGGTTAGATATGGATACGCTCCCGCGTCTTATTGAGAGTAAAAAAACTGATCTGACTAGGCCAATTGCTGAGGGAGAAATAACATCTGTTTTAAAAGAGTGAAAGAAGGGGGAAGCACCAGGACCAGATGGTATTCCTGTAGAGTTCTATAAGGTATTGGGTGATTCTATAGTTCCGTCAGTTTGTCAACTATTTACAGAGAATTTTGAGGAAGGAGCTCTTTTGCCTACCTCTCGGTATGAGGCAATTATTTCCCTGATTTTGAAACCTGGAAAATCTCCATTGAAATGTGAGTCATATCGCCCAATATCATTATTAAACTGTGACTATAAGTTGTACGCTAAAGTATTGGCAAATAGGTTAAGTGGAGTGATGAGGGATTTGATCCACCCTGATCAGAAAAGTTTTATTCGGAATAGGCTCTTGCATGAACAATCATTTAATTTAATAGGGGCAATTAATTTAGCCACTGCATATCGAGAACCTTTGGCAGTTATTGCAATCGATGCAATGAAAGCTTTTGATAGAGTCAATTGGATTTATTTGACTAAGGTTCTTGAACGTAATAATTTGGGCACCAAATTTTGTAAAGCAATTCCAAAAATTTATCAGGCCCCATTGGCACGGGTCCTGGTAAATGGGAAGTTAACAAATACCTGTAGGGTTGCTAGGGTACCAGAAAGGATTGCCCTCTTTTTTCCTTTACTGTTTAACTTGTATATAGAGCCCTTAGCTAGGAGGATCAGGCAAGGCTCTAGAATTTCTCCCTTTAGTAGTAAGGGGTGGGAGAAGAAAGTTGCTTTGTTTGCCCATGATCTTTTAGTTTATACTTTGAATTTATCTACTACCTTACCTGCTTTACTAGATATTATGGAACAATTTGGAAAGATATCTGGTTATCACATTAATCCTGAAAAATTGAGACAATGGTATGGAATATGAATCCCGACCACTGGTGTACCACTAATTCAATGAGGTATTTAGGGGTAGAAATTGTGCAGGATTTGGAACGAATACCAGTGGTTAATATGAGGAGTGTGGTAACGGCTTGTAGTAAGTTATTGTTAGGTTGGCAACATCTTCCTCCCACAATAATAGGGAGGGTCAACTTGGTTAAGATGATAATCTTGCCTAAGTTGAACTTCCTTTATGATTCTATTCCTTTACAAATGGATAAGAAACTTTTGTCCATTCTTCAACAGAAAATTAATTATTTTATTTGGGCACAAAAGGGACCTAGAATTGCATGGAAGAAACTGCGTAGGAGAAAGGAGAAGGGGGGCCTTACTCTTCCTGACATCCATTATTATGCATGGGCATTCCACCTTAAGAACGTTAGAATGTTATTTTCTTCCCCGGACCGTTCAGCGATTGTAGAGATGTTTGGTTTTATAGTAGCCACGGAGAAAGGTGCAGCAAAATATTTTCTATATAAGTTTGGCGACCCAAAATTCTTTAAGAAAGTAAGATTGAAAATACTACAAGATGCAGCTAGGGCTTGGTTTCAGTTGCGGCAAGCTGCTAAAATAGACTATTACAGTCAATGGTCTCCGGTTTGGGAATCTCCGGGAAATACTGAGTGCTTGACAGATGTGTTGGCCTTACCCCTTAAAAAGGCCGGATTGAATTTTGGGGGGATTTAGTTAGAGATGGTAGTTTGTTCCTGGGAGGAACTAACGGAGTGGACAGGAGGGAATCTCTCAAGATTAAAGTATATTCAATTAAGGGAATGGATACAAGGGGTCGCAGGCAGGTTGGGGTCCGCTAATCAGTTGGAGAGTGACTTAATTAAGAAGCATTGGGGATTAAAGAAGGTCTCGAGTTGGTATTGGAGTATGTTAGATATGGTAGATGTGGACTTTAAACTGCCTGTCTCCCTTTGGGGGGGGAGAGATGTCTTTGATCAATTACAAGCATGGTGGGGGCCATACATGCAAATAATATTTAGGACCATTAAATCAGCATCATTAAGGCAAAATCAACTTTTTACACTGCATTGTGTCTTTTTTAACCCGGATAAATTAACTAGGATAAGTAGGGGAGAGGAAGTTAGTTGTGATAAATTTGGCTTACCGAAGGCATCTGATATTCATATGTTTTTAGAATGTCCAGTAGTCTATTCTTTCTGGGGGAAAGTATGCAAAAGGATTTCGAGTCTTTTATTACAACATCTTAAACCGTCTCTTTCTTTAGTTATTTTCAGTACGGTGGAGCAAGGACAAGTAGGTTCTAGAGTTGTAAAGACAGTGGGCCTGATTCTAACTTTGGAGGACGGTGTTAAACCGTCCCAAAAGTGGCGGATATACCACCTACCGTATTACGAGTTCCATAGGATATAATGGACTCGTAATACGGTAGGTGGTATATCCGCCACTTTTGGGACGGTTTAACACCGTCCTCCAAAGTTAGAATCAGGCCCAGTGTTGCTATATGCAATACTTTTGGCTAGGAGAGAAATTTGTCGGAAATGGGTATTAGTGCTTCCTCCTTCATATGCAGATTGGTTGGATACTTTGACTGATATATCAAAATTGGATATTGTGGTAGATAAATTCCATAAGGAAAAGAAAGTAAAAGTATGGTCATGGTTGTTAGAAGGAAAATTTGTGGGAGAGTAATTTAGGATGGGCATTTATGTCCTATGATTACGAGCTTATTTACTCTCTTGCCTTGGATGTTGACCTTGTGTGCTGAAGGGCAATTGAGAGAGGTTTGAGCTTCCTGACATTGATCATCTCCGAGTATGAGAAATCATGGAGTTGAACAAGAGCCAGAGGTGTATGAGGACAAAAAAGAAAAAAAAAAAAAAAACAGTTGTCTCTTGATTACACAAAGTACCTGGTTTGCGTCAAAAATAACACGTACAGAGACCGCAGAGGAGGAGATGTGTGGAAAACTAAGGTGTTGGTTGGATTTTCCGGCACAACACAGACGTTGCATTGTTTCTTTCCACGCTGCAAGGGGCTTGCATTGATTTTCATCACGCAGTCTTGGTTCCTCACTGCAATTTGGGGATTATTTTACCCTAAGGGACGATGCAGGAAAATCCTGGGCATGCTGGAAGAAGTCACAGACATTGCGTTGATCTGGGAGGGCGGTGCTTAAAATTTTCTGTTGCACGGCAGGCACTGCATCAATTTTCCACTCGGGGAATCTGCAGTGTTGTTCCAGTTTGGCTGTGCATCGATCCGGTAGGGCAGTGCATCAAATTTTCTGTTGCAAGGCAGGTACTGCATTGAATTTCCACTCGGGAGGTCATGCTGCATCGTTCTGGTTCGGCTGTGCGGTGAATTTTCTGTTGCAAGGCAGGCTGTGTGTCGTTTCTGTTAGGATGTGTGCCGCAAATCGCAGTTTCCTGAAGAGAGGAAGTCTTTTTGGCCCTGAGACTTCAGAAAACAGGAGGCAAGCTCAATCCAAGCCCTTGGAGAGCACTTCTCAGCAAAGTCAAAGGTCAACTGGGCAGCAGGGCAACAGCGGGGCAGCAGTCCTTCTCATCAAAGCAGTCCAGATGAGTCCTTTCGGCAGCCAGGCAGTTCCTCCAGACAGGTTGCAGGTTCAGGTCCAGAAGTATCTGAGTTGGTGGGGTCAGAGACCCAGTTTAAATACCCGAAAATGCATTTGAAGTGTGGGAGACTTGAAAGAGTGGTTCTGAAGTGCACAAGTTCCCCTTTCAGTACAGGTCACTTTGCCAGGGCCCCAGTAGGGGGTTTGGCAGTCCATTGTGTGAGGGCATGTCACTAGCCTTTGAAATGTAAGTGTCAGGCTCTCCACCCTTCCAGCCCAGGAAGACCCCTTCAGTATTCAGATGAGTGCAGGTGTGACTAAGTGTCCTGTGTTTGTGGTTGTCTGGGTGAAATGCACAAGGAAATTGTCAACTAGCCTAGCCCAGTCGTTGACTGGAGACAGGCTATAAGACACAGATGGATTTTAAGGGCAGAGAAATGCTCACTTTCTAAAAATGGCATTTCTAAAGTAGTAATATAAAATCCAACCTCACCAATAAGCAGGATTTTCTATTACCATTCTGGCCATACTAAATATGACCTGATTACGCCTTTCTGATCAGAATCTACCACTCAAACAGTACATGAGGGTAGTCCTATTGCTATCCTATGAAAGGAGCAGGCCTCACAGTAGTGGAAAACAAATGTAGGAGTTTTCCACTACCACGGCACGTACAACACACAATGTACATGTGCTGCCTTTTACCTACATAGCACCCTGCCCTATGGGTTACCTGGAGCCTACCTTAGGGTGACTTATAGGTAGAAAAATGATTTTGCAATACTTTTAAATGCCAAGTCAAGGTGACAGTGAAACTGCACACACAGGCCTTGCAATGGCAGGTCTGAGGCATGGTTCAGGGGTTACTTAGTGGGTGGCACAACCAATGCTGCAGGCGCACTAGTAGCATTCAAAAGTTGAGGGATACAGGCAAAGAGTTGGGAATAACCAAGTCACAAGTTCAGGCCGATCATGACAGAGCGCGGACCAGCTACAGGGACCCAGTTAGGCCCGTCAAACAAGAGTATCTTAAAGTCTAGTTTTTGGTGTGTTGTGATATTACCTGCCAAGGATCTGTTGCACAGCTGAGATGATGCATCAATTCTGAGAAGCAGTGAAGCTGCGATGTTGGGTCCTGCATCATTGTCAACAATCCTGTTGCCGAAGGCTTCCAATGTGAAGCCCTGCATTTAGAATGTATTGTGCAGTCAATGCAATACATTGGTTACAAAGAGCTCTGAGGCTGCAATGTGAGACTGTGTCATCATTGAGGCTGCTGTCTACAAGAGATTTGCTATGCAAGGGCCTGCATCAGGAAACCTTTACACAGGGGCAGATCTGATGCAGGCTGTGGGGTTGATACAGACTCTTTGGCTTGCTAGAATTCTTGCAGCAGAGGCGATGCATCAAGTCTGCTTGGGATTGCGCTGCTCAGCAGAAGAGATGCATCCTTCTGATGGGTCTGCAGATGGGCTGGCAAAGCACCTTCTGGCCCACTTCCAAGGGTCCAGGACTTGGGTGTCACCACTTGGTAGGGTAGGACTCAGAGATGGCAGTGTCTAGGTGCTGGGTTTAAGGTTGTTTGAGCATTCTGTCCCTGAGGATCTAGCCAGGATGCAAGCCAACTAGTCCTTGGAGTCCATTTGGGGCCCTAGGTTCAACAGATGCAGATCCAGTCCTTCTCACCCAGGCACAAGGGCCACAGGCAACAGCTCAGCACAGCTAGGCAGCAGTCCTCCAGAGCATCAGTCCCAGGCATGAGGGCATCAGGCATCAGTTCAGCACAGCTAGGCAGCTATCCTCCAAAGGAGCAGTCCAGCAGAGCTGCATTACTTTCACCAGAACAACAGTCTTTCTTCCAGGCAGACTATCCACAGGTCTAGTAGTGTAGCAAAGAGTTGGCATCTGGGGTCCAAGATTTATACCTGGGCCTTCCTTTGAATTGGGACAATCTTCTAGAGGTTTCCTATTGAAGTATCCAGGCATCCTGCCTTCCCTGTCCTGGCTCCAGACTAACTAGAGGGGTTACGCAGCTCTTTGTGTGAAACCGGACACAGCCCATTGAAGTGTAAGTAGGGGTTAGCCCAACTCCGCCTCCCTGTCCTGCCAGTGATAGCACTAATGTGTGTGGCTGCCGTGAAGGAATACACACAGCCTGTCAACTACACCCACTCTTGTGACCCAGAGGTAGGCACTAAATGGATAAGCTAGGAAAATGGCAACTTTCAGTTCTTATTGTTTATATAAATGTTAGTAATTGTTTTTAAAATATGGGGCCAGATTTACAAGGCCCTTGCTCCCCTTAGCACCACATTTGCTGCAACATTTTTGCCACTAATGTGACGCTAATAGGCCACTACCATAGCACCATATTTACAAGGTGGCTCAAACTAGGTTTGTGCCACCTTGTAAACCCTTTGTGCCACATTATGCAGAGTGTATGTATGAGGTATGCAAAGGGGGCGTTCCCTCGTTAGGGGGTCACTAAAAATAGTGCAGGGTAATCTACAAGATTCCATTGCACCATTTCTAGCATCAGTTTTAATGCCTGCTTAAAGCAGGCATTAAAATGAGACTCCCATTGATTTCAATGAGCCTCTTAACACTATACTGGATTAGCATCCCTTTTATTTACGCTAATCCAGTCTAGCATTACAATAGTATAAAAAAAAGGAAGCTCTTGCCCCTAACATGCCCCATGGTGTGCCGTATGGTAAATACGTTGCTACCATGGTGGCATTAGGGGATGCAAAAGCGCGGCAAGCAAAGTGGGCCATCACTAGTGATGCACCACTTTCTTGTAAATATGGCCCATAATATGTAAGCGATTTTTTAAAATTAATTTTTAATAGAAGTTTAGTAGTAATTTATAATGTCCTAGTTGATTGTTGGGTTTGTAATAAGATAGGGTGGGAAGTTAATTAGGTTATAAATATTTAGGAATTATTGAACACATTTTATTTAACTATAGCCATGCAGTGCTAATTAAGCCAGATATTACAGCAGTCATGAAAACTTCTATAACATCCTTAAAAGTAAAAAAAAATAATTAGCAGTCTAATATTTGAAGAAAAACCTGTGCATGGCAGTGTGCGAGTTACAGTTACCTTAGTGCGTGTTATATACTTACTTGAAAGAACTCTAACTATAATAACTATAACAGCTGAATGTCTATGGTTTTGTATGAGTATATTCAGAACCTAACTATAACATCCCTGTAACCTTTGTTTTTTTCAGTAAATGTTTAAGTTTTTTTAAAATTCTGTTGTTATCTACAGCATCCCTCTGTCACATTTGTTTATATATATATGCATATATATATATATATATATATATATATATATATATATAGAGATAGCTATAGATATAGATACAGATAGATATGTATAGTCACTGAAGAAAACAAAGTTTACAGGGACGTTATAGTTAGGATCTGAATTTACTTGCACAAAATCATATAGTTAGCTCAAGCAACTATAACTAGTGTCCTGAGGTAACTACACCTCGTGCCCTCACCAGTCACAGTTCTCTCATCAAGAGTTTAGAGCAAATGTTACAGTAATATTATCAATTATGTCAAAAAAGGTGTCATGAGTGATGTAATAACTGGCAAGGGTTTGAGATATAGTTACCTTAGGCACAATTTACAGCTACTTTAAATAACTATAACAGCTGAATTGCTATGGTTTTGTGTGTGTAAAATCTGAGCACAACTATAATGTTTCTATAACCTTTGGTCTTTTAGTGAATTTCTAAGTTAAAAAAAATATATATATTTCTTAACTATAACATCCCTGTAACCTTTGTTTTTTTTCAGTGAATTTCTTGTTTTTTTAAATGTTAAATAAGATTCACATTGCAGTGCACGGGAGGGGTTGGATGCAGGCCTTGGCCTGGCATTGCCTTACCACCACCCATGTTTTCTACTCATGCCCCCCTCCTCCTTGCCATCCATTGTCGAAGTCTAAGCCCCTGTTCCCTCATTACAGCCCTATGTGGCTGTAGTTCTGCCACTGCCCTTGCCACCTTCCATGAACAGTTAGCTTTCTGCTACATCCACCTCCTCCCTACACTCTGATGTCTGAGTTCATGCACCAGCCCCCTCCCTCCTGTATGGTCTGATGTGCTACCACTGCACCCTCCCTCCTGCCCTTCATGGTACATTATGCTGCAAATGTCCCACCTGACTGTCCAGTATGGTCATCTTCCTGCCCTTGCCTCTTTCCTCTCTACTCTTGTTGTCCATGCGCATGGCCCTGTCCCCTTTCTATTACTTTCCCAGGTCTGCTGTGATGCACTGTCATCCTGCTTGCCCTGTGTGGTGTTTTGTGCTGCTGCAACCCCGATGCTTGCCCTGTATTGTCAGTTTGGTCCCCCTGTCCATCTCGTTCCTCCCCTCAGTTATCCAAATCCTTGTCCCTACCTCATTCTTCCTGCCCTCCGTGATCCATTGTACCATACTTGTCAACATTTTGAACTTGGTAAGAGGAAGATTTTGAAAATAAACATGGGGAAATGATTTTCCACATTGCCATACATTGAAAAAGAGGAATGTTTAGACAGGAGGTAGATAAAATAATGTCCTTTGGACTTAAACACATTAGGAGTCTCCTGCCTGAATCAGGTCTGTTGGCATGGATGGTTGTACTGCCACTGCCTCTTCCTTCTGCCCTCAACAGTCTGTTATATTGTCACAGTCTCTCTTGCCTGTCCTGGTTGGTTGGCTTGTTGCCCCTGCCCTGCATGGGCTGTTATATTACCACTACCCTCCCATTTGCCCAGCGTGGTCAACTTGTTGCCTCTTCACCCTCCTCCCTGCCCTCAATTACCTGAGTTTATGCCCTTGACCTCTGCCTCCCCACAGTTTTCTAATGAACAACAAGATTGCTAACATTCTATATTCTATATTCATTACAAGAGTTTGGCACACTTTGCGCCATCTTGATGTAATCAAAATTGTAATACCTAAAGCAATTCCATTAGAAATTGTAAAAGTGAGAGGGTATTATTTCCATGGAAAGTAGAGTTAGTGCTCTAAAAAACAAAATAAAAAGACACATTTTCTGAGTTCTCAAATAGCAACTAAGCACTTTTAAATTATTTGCTATCTTTACTTTTTTTCTAATCACTTGATTATTTGTTACGCTTAGAGGAGAGGATGTGGCAGTATGGCCAGAGCTGCAAACTTTCCAACTGGAGAATTGGGTTTGAGTTTCAGTGTCAGTTCGACATCCTGTGATTCTGGGAAAATCACTTAATCTCCCTGTGTCTAACACCAAAATGAATGTGCCCTTGTGCAATGAATCTTATGCTCATATAATAATCATATAAAGCACTCCAATACCTTTGGGTCAAGTCTGTGCTACATGAAAATGCAAAACAACTAAAAGATTAAGGGCTTGATTTAGATCTCATTGGACTAGTTACTCCATCACAGCGGTGATGGATATCCCACCCCATTCTATGCTATGAGATTTATATTTCGGCGGACAGGATATTTGTCACTGTTGTGACAAAAGAACTTGTCCGCTGAGATCTAAATCAGGCCCTAAGTGTTTTGTACACTTCTGTCATTGGGCTATATTTGGGCTATATTTGGGTGATATGTGTTCTACATTTGGGTTCTTCTTTCTCTGGTGGCCATCTTAGGAGACTTATTTGTTATAAAGCTCTCTAATTTACTTATTTACTGCAGTATTCTCAGTAGAAAATGCTTTTGGTATTCCACCTCAATTTCATCAAGATGGCTTTCAGGTGGGCCATATTTTTGGAATTAGTTCAATATTTTAGCACTCTAGTTGCTCTTTAAAAAACTGTAAACTGCTGATCACAAAGGAATTAACTGTCAGTTTGCTGCTGGTGTTGAAATTGCATGGTTCAGTCCGCATGTCAGAATGTTTTAAAGAAATAGAAGAGAAAGATATTTGAGAACCATCTTAAAACATTCCCTAATTATTATTTCTAAAGTAGTAACCATAATTTCTATGACAAAATGCACCCCCTCATTTTGTTTCTATCTCTATTAAATGTTTTAAGTTTTACCAGTTTGAGTCAATCAAGATAGCTTCAGATATGCCACACTTTTGTCATAAGTAAGACTGTTAGGCCCATATTTATACTTTTTTAGCACTGCATTTGCGCCACTTTTTGATGCAAAAGTGGCGCAAACTTACAAAATACAAGTGTATTTTGTAAGCTTACGCCGATTTTGCGTCACAAAATGACACAAATGCAGTGCTAAAAACGTAAAAATATGGGCATTAGTGATCTAGTTGTTCTTTAGACTGCAGTAGAACACAGGGGAATCAAGTTTCTGCTAGAAGGTAATTTTTTACTGAGAATTTCAGAAATCACTCTTGTATGCCTGATAGAGATAGTGTGAATTTACAGAAAATATGTTCTCATTTTAGGTTTTGATACACCTCCCATCATCTCTATGTGAAAATTATGAGAAAACAATTTTCTCTCAAACATGATTCATGAAATCCCAGCAGGAGGCTTTTTCATATGGTAAAAACATCCTAGAACTCACATTGATTTATATTTTAACTAACATGTGACATGATCCTTTGTATGTTCTTTTTGGGACCCTCAAAACCTGCCATTCCCTGCAATGCATTTCAATGGGGTGCTATCATGTATATTAGTCCCAAGATGACTGCCAGCAATTCCCGGTTTAAGTGCTGGTAGCCAATCAGTTCTCACCATAAGGTCTGTGCTGAAGCTCCACCCAGATATATCAATTTGGTTTTTGTAGGATGCTGGCCTGGTGTGTCGTGAGTACCTGAGGTACTTACACCTTATACCACGTCCAGGTACCCCCTATTAGTGTAGTGTAGACAGTGTTTAGAAGTCAGACTCTCGAGAGGTAGCTGTGGATGAGAAGCCAAGGTTTATCCAGAAGACATGCAAAGCTCATGCAATACCGCTGTAGTCCCACAGCACTTACAACATGAAAGAAAACACTGTGTTACGAAAATATAGGGTCTTTATTACAGTAATACAATACCAAAACACTAGATCTGCAACCCTCCATTAGGAGGTAAGTAAACACACTAAATTTGTACACTAGTTATCAGAAATAGGCATAGAAAGTGATAGAAAACAGTGCAAATAGACAATAATGACCCAGGGGAGCACAAACCATATACTAAAAAAATGGAATGCTTACACAGGACCCCCACCTAGGTAAGTGGAATGTGTAGAGGGGAGATGGGGGTACTAGGACACCCCACATGTAAGTACCACAGTGCCCCCTATCGACCAGGAGGGAAGGAGTAAATTACTAGATTTTCCCCAAACCACCCAAAAGTAAGGAAAAGACAAAAATGCAACACGCAGACAAGACTGCAAGAAACCAGTGGTGGATTCCTGAAGAGGAAGACCTGTGGAAGAAGGGGACCAAGTCCAGAAGTCATAGGAGAGTCCATGAGAAGTAGGAGCTACTACCCACCCAGCTCTGGATGCAGGAGTTGGTCGACGGTAGGATGAAGACAGTCAGGAATGCAGCCCTGGAGCAGATGAACAGCTCCTGGAGGATGCAGTTGGTGTACCACACCGGATGGATGATTGCAATTGGTCAGTGGTATGGAAAAACTACCAACAAGCCTTGGCGAAGGCAGAAGTTGCGGTGAAGCAAAAGTGGAGCTGCTGGGGACCAGCAAGGTCCAGGAGGACTCAACCCATGGGGAGAGCCCTAGGGGGACCCTCAGCCAGGCAGAGAGTCCAAATAAGAAGAGATAGCACTCACAGGAGACCCACTGGAAGAGGAACCAGGAGTCGCAGAGGACAAGAGGAGAACATGCAGCACAACTAGAGAAGGGTCCCACGTCGCAGGGGAAGCACGCAGAGTGCTGTCCATTGCAGAAAGGAGTGGGGGGGCTGAGGATACACAGGGCCTGCAGATCCCCCAGAAGAGATGCAAGCAAGCCTTGGTAGCTAAAAGAGACGTGATGCACGGGTGTACTGTCTTGCATGGGAAAGCAAGGGCTTACCTCCACTAAAGCTGGACAGCTGGCAGAGAGGACCAAGAGGAATACTCTGGACCACCACCCGTGATTCAGGATCCATGCTGCTCAGGGTGAGAGGAGATCCATGCAGCCGGTTGTCATTGCAGTTGATGCCTGCGGACCCAGGGGAGTGTCTCCTTCACTCCAAGGGAGATTCATTCTTCCTTCTCATACAGACTGAAGACTTGCTTCTCTCAGAGGATGCACATCTAGGGAAATGTTGCAGAAGCTGAAAGGAGCAGTAGAAACAATATTGCAAGCCAAGTCTTCATCGTGGATGCAGATAGTTGGTTCCTGGAGGATCTTGATGCAGGTCCAGTGGCTAGAAGTTGAAGTATAGGTTGCAGAGGAGTCCTGCTGAAATCCTGCAACCCGAATCTGAGGACCAACCCACGAGAGAGACCCTAAATAGCCCTCAAGGGGGGATTGGTCACCTAGCCAGGTGACCATTTATCAGGAGGCGGCTCTGACATCACCTGCCTGACCTGACCACTCAGATGCTTCCAGAGGTTCCTGCCAACCTTGGATTCAAGATGGCAGAACCCAGGGATCCCCTGGAGGAGCTCTGGGCACTACTCCTGCTGGTTGATGGACAACGAAGTTTCCACTCCCCTTTCCATTGTCCAGTTTCACAAGAGAGCAGGGACTGGAGGTCCCTGAACCTGGGTAGACTGGTTTATGCACACCAAATGTGCCCTTCAAAGCATACCAGTGGCTTGCGGAGGCTCCCTCTCCCAAGCCATGTAACACCCATTTCCAACGAGAGAGAGTGTTACCCCCTTTCCCAAAGAAAATCCTTTTCCCTGCCTTCACAGGCTTGAGCTGTTCAAGCAGCAGGAGTGCAGAAACCTGTCTGAAGGGTGACAGCAGCTTGGTCTGCCCAGAAAACAACAGAAGGCTTGTAGGAGCAATGCTGCAGGTCCACTAACGAGCCTCCAGAGTGCATGAAGCATACTTTTTAATACTGGCAACTGTATTGGAGTATGATTCTGAAATGTTTGATACCAAAAATGCCTAGGTTCAGAGTTACCATTATGTAGCTGGACATAGGTAATGATCTATGTCTAGTACACGCATAAAATGGCATCCCCGTACTCACGAAGTCCATGAAAGTGGAACTGAAGTTTTTAGGTGCACCTCTGCTAGTGCAGCAGTGCCCTCACACACAGATACTTGCAACCTGCCCTCTGGGCTGGGGGGGCTGCAATAGCGGTGACTTAGAGTGACCTGGTGTAGTGACCTGTAGTGAAAAAGGGTGCATGAAGGCCTGCAGAACTCTTTGCAGGAGCTCCCCATGGGTGGTATAATACATGCTGTAGCCCATGGGGATCCCCTGGTACACCAATACCCTGGGTACCTGGGTATCATATACTAAGGACTTACATGGGGTCATCAGTATGCCAAATGTGGTGTGAAAAAGGTTAAAGTAACCATGCTTGAAGGGAATGAGCACAATCACTGGGGTGCTGGTTGTTGGATCCTTGTGAACACAGTCAAACACACTGTCAACAGGCAGAAAATGGGGTAACCATGCCAAGAAAGAGGATTCTTTCCTACAGTTTTCTTTAAATATCTCTAAAACTACTCAATGGATTTACATTAAATAATACGGGTGGTCGGAGCTTGCAGAGTCCCACTACATTGAATTTTGCGAAGTGGGAACACCTCGAGCTCTCTGGAATTCCGCCAGTGGATGGAGATGCTCGGCGCGCCTGTCCCACTATGTTTTTCACATTCAGGAGTGTGATTTTTATTTGGTCTGGTATTGGAAATATTGTGCAAACAGCACCATGCAGTTCGCACAGGAGCAGCCATTTTGTTTTCTCTGTCTCTGTGCATGGTGCTGGAACTAACTTTTAATCTACCCCTAATCCCACCGTTTTAATAATTATTCACCCCTCATTTTCCTTTATTTCAGTGTGTATGTTTGTTTTTGTGTTTTTTAAATTTCTGTCACTTTTTTCGGTGTGATTTTGTGACTTTTTGAATACTTTATTTTTTGTTCTTTTCCCCTTACCTTTTTATATTATTTTCTTTCTTCCTTCCTTCCTTCTATTTTTTCCCCTTTCTTTTTCCTACCCAGGTCCATGGCAGAGGGCAGCAGAGGGAGTGGCAGCGTGGATGCATCTGCTAGTCACTTACCTTGTGGGCATTGCAGAGGAGTCCTGCTGAAATCCTGCAACCCGAATCTGAGGACCAACCCACGAGAGAGACCCTAAATAGCCCTCAAGGGGGGATTGGTCACCTAGCCAGGTGACCATTTATCAGGAGGCGGCTCTGACATCACCTGCCTGACCTGCCCACTCAGATGCTTCCAGAGGTTCCTGCCAACCTTGGATTCAAGATGGCAGAACCCAGGGATCCCCTGGAGGAGCTCTGGGCACTACTCCTGCTGGTTGATGGACAACGAAGTTGCCACTCCCCTTTCCATTGTCCAGTTTCACAAGAGAGCAGGGACTGGAGGTCCCTGAACCTGGGTAGACTGGTTTATGCACACCAAATGTGCCCTTCAAAGCATACCAGTGGCTTGCGGAGGCTCCCTCTCCCAAGCCATGTAACACCCATTTCCAAAGAGAGAGAGTGTTACCCCCTTTCCCAAAGAAAATCCTTTGCCCTGCCTTCACGGGCTTGAGCTGTTCAAGCAGCAGGAGTACAGAAACCTGTCTGAAGGGTGACAGCAGCTTGGTCTGCCCAGAAAACAACAGAAGGCTTGTAGGAGCAATGCTACAGGTCCACTAATGAGCCTCCAGAGTGCATGAAGCATACTTTTTAATACTGGCAACTGTATTGGAGTATGATTCTGAAATGTTTGATACCAAAAATGCCTAGGTTCAGAGTTACCATTATGTAGCTGGACATAGGTAATGATCTATGTCTAGTACACGCATAAAATGGCATCCCCGTACTCACGAAGTCCATGAAAGTGGAACTGAAGTTTTTAGGTGCACCTCTGCTAGTGCAGCAGTGCCCTCACACACAGATACTTGCAACCTGCCCTCTGGGCTGGGGGGGCTGCAATAGCGGTGACTTAGAGTGACCTGGTGTAGTGACCTGTAGTGAAAAAGGGTGCATGAAGGCCTGCAGAACTCTTTGCAGGAGCTCCCCATGGGTGGTATAATACATGCTGTAGCCCATGGGGATCCCCTGGTACACCAATACCCTGGGTACCTGGGTATCATATACTAAGGACTTACATGGGGTCATAAGTATGCCAAATGTGGTGTGAAAAAGGTTAAAGTAACCATGCTTGAAGGGAATGAGCACAATCACTGGGGTGCTGGTTGTTGGATCCTTGTGAACACAGTCAAACACACTGTCAACAGGCAGAAAATGGGGTAACCATGCCAAGAAAGAGGATTCTTTCCTACAGTTTTCTTTAAATATCTCTAAAACTACTCAATGGATTTACATTAAATAATACGGGTGGTCGGAGCTTGCAGAGTCCCACTACATTGAATTTTGCGAAGTGGGAACACCTCGAGCTCTGTGGAATTCCGCCAGTGGATGGAGATGCTCGGCGCGCCTGTCCCACTATGTTTTTCACATTCAGGAGTGTGATTTTTATTTGGTCTGGTATTGGAAATATTGTGCAAACAGCACCATGCAGTTCGCACAGGAGCAGCCATTTTGTTTTCTCTGTCTCTGTGCATGGTGCTGGAACTAACTTTTAATCTACCCCTAATCCCACCGTTTTAATAATTATTCACCCCTCATTTTCCTTTATTTCAGTGTGTATGTTTGTTTTTGTGTTTTTTAAATTTCTGTCACTTTTTTCGGTGTGATTTTGTGACTTTTTGAATACTTTATTTTTTGTTCTTTTCCCCTTACCTTTTTATATTTTTTTCTTTCTTCCTTTCTTCCTTCCTTCTATTTTTTCCCCTTTCTTTTTCCTACCCAGGTCCATGGCAGAGGGCAGCAGAGGGAGTGGCAGCGTGGATGCATCTGCTAGTCACTTACCTTGTGGGCATTGTTGCCACCAAGGGGTGCAGTACGCCCCATTTTCACCGGGCTGGAGGTGGCAGCACTTGTCTCTATTTGTGCAGCACCACCTCCCCTTCATGCTGACAGCAGGCCTGGGAGTTGTGTCCCCCCTCGGACCTTTGACTGCTGTGGGGAAGGGTGGACTGGTTGGTTCATCAGCCCACTAGGGTCCAGCGCACCCAGCACCAGTTGATGCACTGCTAGGTGGACATAATTGACAGTGTATAGGACTTGCTCGACCGGTGTTGGGGCTTAGTGAGTAATAGATATTTACTTCTTGTGTGTGTTCCACAATGCTAATATTGTTTTTCAAATAGCAGTGCTGAATCTCAGAGGTAAGTAAAGGTTACATTTATTTATTATGTGATCCAGTGTGAGCTATAAGGTGAGTCAGTGCTTCTTAATTCTACTCGTACATGCGCTTTTGGGCTGATTTAAGAAGCCATGCATGAAAAGGCTCTTGCTTTCACCAAGAATAAGATAATGGTAGTAGTAATAAGTAATATCAGTGAGTTAGCATTCCCTCTTATGTTCTCTTCTCTATGTAGCTTATGCAGTCCCTCCCAATCGCAATCTCCCGGTGATATGTAGTATGATATCATCATAGTATGTATGCATCCATGCATTGGACCAAAATGGAGGCCGAGTCCCCCCATCAAAGGTGCTTAAAAAGCAAAGATCATTCACTGCAATAGGAATGCATTGTTAGAGGTAAGTAGTTGTAAATGGTAGGACCATACTTACAAGGCCCTTTGTGCCGCCGGATATCATGTTTAGTGATGGTGCTGTGGCACACACTGCAGGGCCATATTTACAACACCACATAAAGCCACCCTGTGTGGCTCTTCATGGACTTCTAAATGCCGACTGAGTCAATGCACTGCAAGTCACTGTGTTGACTCACCCTGCAATAGGGAGGCATGTCATCGGTGTTACTGTCGATGTTCCCATGTAACACCCATGGCATTTACACATTCCCAGATTTACAAGGTGTTATAAACTTGGGAATGCATCAAATGCCTACACCTCCACACAATGAGGATTGCCACTAATCTTTTTTTAAAATCTTCTTCCTTTTTTAATTCAGCACTCAAGAGGAAGAAGAAGGCAACATTGGAGGCTGGTCCAGGAGGAGACAAGGGTGCCAGAGCCACCACCAATGCACACGCTGACAGATCTGCTGTCCCCAGTAAGTCTTCCTGTTATATTTGGATTATTATTTCCCTAATTTTCACTTCTTCTCATTCAGAATAATTTTTCTTTTAGTTTTACTGTGCCTTTCTAAATTTTTTGTACTTATTTATCCTCTATCTAAGCTCTGTTAAATTCTTGTTATCCCTGCATTTATCTATTTTTCATGTTTCTGTGCCTGACTTCTTCCTGTCTGTACTAGCTTTCTTCTGCTTTCTTACTAAGCTTAGCTTTCCATTCTCCCATTTGATATCTTGTGGACTGATACTTTAATACTAAGAGGACAGATTTTTAGGACAGGTACTCTACCAACAAGATTGCATGCCCAAGTCAGTTTTCTTTGCCCTGCTCATGCCCATGAAATTGCCAAACAAGACCTCACCATATCTTCTCCTGGGTTGACCAAAGTATTCCACCCCTTTATTGCTGTTTAGTGACTAAGCTCTGCCCCCCCATTACAAAATGGTTTAGGTGATTTGTTTACCTGGCTTTTCTAACAACTGACAAACTTACTAAAGTGAATGATAGAAGAAGATAGAACTGTAATGATCTATTGTGGTTGTATTTTGTTGGAATCTAAAATGTGTAATGTTTTTTCCAGCTGCACCAATCACCAGTGCAGAGGGCAGGAGCAGCACCAGTACACCAGATATTACAGCGGCCAGAGGGGGAGAAACGGCAGCAAGAGGGACAGGCGCTACTAAGTCATATTGCTCTTGCTTATTGACAATTACTAATATACTCACTGCAAGGGCGTTGCTTGTGAAGCCCCTGTTTTAGCAGCTACAGCTGGGGTTCAGTTCTTTGTGGCGTCTTCTCTCTGTAAATCAGCAGACAAAAGCTTATAATCAACAGATGCTACAAAATATAAATGATGGCTTGATGGAAAAGAGAAAGTAGGGTGGCTGGCTAAAAGAAAGAAGGGGTAAAATGAGATATGAATGTAAGGATGTGTGGGTGAAAGAAAAGGGTGCATAGGTGAGTAATAGGAGATGCATGGGTGTGTGAAAGGATGGGTAAAAGTATGCCTCAGTGGGGGAAGAATGGATGGGTAAAAGCCAATGCTTGGGTGATGAATGGGTGGATGTTATTGAACAATGGTAACAAATTATACATGGGTAAATGGTTGGACAGGTGAAAGTAGGGTGTTTGAAACGGTGGATACTGGATAGGTGAGTGTATGGATGGAAGGATGGATACATTTGGATGGCTGGATTGGAATAGTGAAAAACTGGATAAGAGAGCATGCAGCTTAAATGGTGGGTATCAAAGGGTGAATAGAATCAATGAATATAAATATGAATGTATAATTGCTTGGATCAAGGAATAACGGAGCTGTTCTGGAGAGGGACAGGCCTGCTGTTCATCTATTTTGCTTGGTTTGCATGGTTATGAAAGCTTTGATTCAAAGTGGGGGTATTTTAATTTTCTGTTTTACCCCTTAACTCACTGTACTTGAAGCAAGGCAGCTATGTATAATTCCACCCATTATCATACCTCCCTCCCCATTAGTCACCTATGCTACTATGATGTAACTGCAGGGTGGTTCAATTTGGCAGTACAATAGTTTTGTCTATGTAAGGTGCACCTGCTTCCCTTAATGCAGTATCAATGCATTGCAAACTTAAAAGGTGTGTTTCCTTTTCCTCCTAGTGCCCACTCTGTCATCTCCTAGTACTTCTGTTCTTTCCACAGATTTTTTTCAGCCACCCCAAAAATATTGAAAAATCACTTTTGGCATGTGGTACATTAATGCACAAGTGATTAATAATCCATGGCTTCTATAATGGAATCATGCCAGTTCAAATGTTACCCTTTTGACATTTGTCAACTAAAGTGAGGCATGTGTGGGTAACAAATTGACCCTATGACTCATCTTAATCAGCCACATTAAATCCCAATGGCCATAGGGGACCAGCAATTTACTGCTACTGTGCCACTCCACTTAAAAAAAAAAATGTTTGCACAGAGCACAGTTTTTAATTTGTCATTTACCTTTTTCTTTCCTGCTATATCTACTCCAGGTGGACATCCAACTTGCCAGGAGACAGCAGGTGGGGTGTGGCGGCCGAGACTGGAGGGCATCTGCAATGAATATCAGCATCTGGTGGATGTTCAGTAGGAGGAGGACGAGGCCCAGGCAGCAGCCAAAATGCTCATTGGTCCCAGCTTCTTCAACCAGCCACCCGCGCCTTCAGCCTCGCATGGGCATCATCATCACAGCATCCAGCTGGCATCAGCCCATCCCAATTCTACCTCTGATGCCCCTTCTCACACTTGGACCGCAGCTTCCAACACCGCGTCCTGGAACACTTTGTGTGCTTGGACCTCTGGGTAACAAATATAGAGGCAACCCTGGATGATCTCCGGACCCACTTGGAGAACTCCCTCACATGACTGTTTTTCGAATTTTTTGTTATGGTGGGAGGGACAGGGTTCTCAAAAATGTTTCATATTGGACTTTTCATTGGACTTTTTGGGGACAGGGCTATTTGTTTGGGGAGAAAAGTGGGCCTGTTGAGGGTAGAAAAGGTTGGCTTTGTTATTTGTTAAAAATAAAAAGTGGGCAATGTATTTTTCTTGATTTATGCCTCAAATGTTTTATGCCCAAATGTTGATGTTGGTGTTTTAGTTTGCACTGCTGTCTTTTAGTGTAGCCTGCCTTTTATGTCTGCAAAAAAAAAGTGTATGTCATTTACTTACACCCTTACACTATTGCCCTCTACAACTATACTGATAGTAGGGGATGATTGCCATTGCCTATTTTGCCTACAAAAGCCTAGATACACATAGAAAAGTAAGACAAGATCTTCTTGAGTAGGAGTATAATACTAACTAAACAAGTACACTTCAATTCATAGTTCTTCTCTTACCTGAATAGATGAATTAGGGAAGTGTTCTTACTGCAGGGTTTTTCCCAAGGTGGTACCTTAAGAGAGTGATAGGTAGGAGCAGGCAAACACGCTAACAGGGAAAACAGAAGGTTAAATTCCCACCTATATAACTCCAACTGCAGGATTAATCAAAGGTTTATCCATCAATGTCAAATAGATTGAAAGAAAACAGAGAGTTAACGGGTCATATTAGATCATAATTTTTGGTATACTGAGACCAGACTACCACAATGACAGTATTTGCAACACAACAAAGTAGACTTGATATGATCATAAAAACTAGCAATATCAACTCCTTCGGAGCATTGAAAACTAAACTTAGGAAATGAAATCATGGAGGCAGGAGAAGTGGGCTCAGAGTCAAGAGTGGTTGGACAAGGTTAAGCATTTACGCAACAAACAGCACAACAGGCCTTATTGATGATGTTGATGGGGCCAGTGTGGAATATTGCTCAGATAATAGAATGTCATGCGGTGAGTTAGTGTCACTTTCACCACATCCTCCCCAGCAAGCGTGTGATTCATTTATGCTGTAAAACTAAGTCACACCTCAATAAATCACACAACCCGGAGGAAGAGGGTTAGAAGGCTTGATTAATGATTGAGAAACAGAATTTGGTGAAAGGTGAGACAAAGACAAACACTACACAAAAGAAACCAAACAGCACATCATAATCAATCTGTTGTGGAAGAAAACAATGAAGGGATGAGTAAGCAGTCCTTCTGCCTCAGCGAGACCTAAGATAGTATATCTCTAAATGTTATGTCTTCTAAGGTTGAAAAATAAAAATTGTGGAAGATTGAAGTTAACCCACCCAGTTCTAAAATTATGATAGTTAAAAGGAAAATTATACTATATTGTCGAATGGACGGCGCATCTCAATTCTTGTTGGAATGCCCATCACTCTTGGGTGCCTGGCTGAACTTGTCCAGGAGGTTGGGTAGTAATGTCGCACTCCTCTGTGCTAGCTTCCATCCTCATCATCATCCCGTTCCATGGTTCTAAAGCTTTCTAGAACTTTTATTTTCCCTTGCCTCTCCAGACGTCTCTTGGATCTCCTGGACTCTGATGGGGTGCACTTCATGTCCCTATCATTGTTATCAGAAATGGTTCTTGGGGAAGGTGGTGGAGTAGTACCCTTCCTTTTTCTTTCTGAAGATCGCCAAGCCAATGACTCTAAAAGAGGTCGTTCTTGCTCGGCAGGAAGCTAGATCTCCTGTTCTGCTCCAACTTCAGGAAGATCTACTATTGCTGTCTCCTTCGAAACTCCTACAGATAACATTGGCTTTATACTTTCAACTCTACAGGCACACTGTTTCCCCGGATCTTGCTGAGTTGAACTCATATTTTGATTCTATATGACTGTTATGGCTGCACCTGGCACATCAAGGGTATCTTGACGTGTCCATAACAGTTGAGGAGATCGTACAGGTGATTAAAGGGCTTCCATGAGAAAAATCTCTGTGACTTGATGGATCGACCTCCTCTTTTTACAAAGAATACACAGCCCTCCTGGCTCCCCACCTATTGGCAATGTACCAGGTCTCCTTGGCCATTCGTTCCTTTCCACCCACTTTCAGGGAGGCAGTCATTATCACCCTCCTAAAACCAAACGAAATGGCTGAGAATTGTGAATCCCATAGGTCTCTATCTCTTAGAAACATTGACAATAAGATATATGCCAAACCTCTGGCTATTTGTCTCTCTCTATTGCTGCCATTGATGGTCTGCCCAGATCAATCATGTTTTATACTTGAGAGGTTCCCCTCCCATAACCTCCGCACCATCTTCACGGTCATGCATCATCTTGCCCCCCACTTTCCTGCTTTGGCGGGGTTATTAGATGCCACCAAAGCATTCGATTCCCTAGAGTGGAACTAGCTGTTTTTCTTACTTGCACGCTTCAGAGCCCACAGTGTATCCAACATACTGAACTCCTATTCACGAGCCTGATGGCTCAAGTGCTGATAAACAGACTCATATCAGACCGGTTGCCCATCTCCTGTTGCACGCAACAGGGGTCTCCTTAAACCACCCTCCTGTTGACCATAGCGATGGAGCCCTTTGTTGCATGACTATCGCAACACCACTTCAACAGAGTTATCGGCTTCAGCTCCAGGGGCCTTGTGGTCTCTATGTATACTGTTGACATCACCTTGTACATCAGTTACCCTGGGGAAAACCTCAGTCCTCTCATCTCAGAGGTGGTTCAGTTTGGCGGATACTCCGGTATCTCAGTCAATTGGGCTAAATCCATCCTTTTTCCACTCACAGACTCCACAATACCCTTTCAGTGCAATTAAACCCTGACTTAGATGGCAGAGCCCATTCAATACTTGGGCATTTGGATCAGTCAAGACGTGGAGGAACTATGGAGAACCAATTAGGGTCGAGTCCTCGATTGGCATTTCGATCTGATCCTGTCTGCCCTTAACCATGGTGGAACATATTGTTATTGCTGAGATGGTTGTCCTACCAAAACTGCTATACCTGTTTGTGAACATCTCTCTCCCACTTATGGCTATGATCTAACCTGATTACTTTATATTGCGCCAGAAAACAAGCATAGATCTCCTATGACACCCTGACACTGCCACTATCACAGGCAGCCTGGGAGCTCCAGACATGATCCTCTATGCAGTAGGAGCGCAAGCACACTTTTTGCACTAGTGGGTCCACCCTATTCATTATCAACCACATGTAGCCATTGAGGCGGATCGTGTATCCCCCTGACCCCTCTCAAAGGAACTCTTCCTCCCATAAAAGACAGCCAAGGGCTAAATAGACATGGTGGAATACGTGTAATGGATCTGGAAGGGATTGCAGAAGCAAGGTGGATTGTCAACACTATATACCCTATCCACCCTATTGGCGAATAACCCAGCATTCCATCTGCTGCAAGATCAAAGAGCCAGAACATGGGCCCATCAACAGAAGATAACACTATTTGCCGATTTAAATCCAGAAGACACTTTCTTGCCATCCTTCCAGGGCCCAGCAGGATCACAGACTCCTTTCTCATACGTATTCCTGTACTAATAAATGCGGGCCATATGCTGGGCACAACACTACACATTTCCAAAACCACCTCCACCCCTTTCACTAATGGAACACGGGCAGACATCTCTCTTCCACCATAAATTATTGATGAGGCTCTATATTCACACACAGACCAGCACACCGGTTGTGACACCAGAGTCACAGGAAGCATGGCCCAAAGATATAGACACCCCTCCAACTGAAGAAATATAGGCATATTGCTGTAAGCAACTGACATCACCCTCATCTAACTACAGGTTGCACTTCATACATTTCAAATTCCTGCACCACCTTCATCACACCCCCATACAGCTGTTCAAGATGGGTCTGTCCCCCAATACAGGATGCCAACGGTCTCATACACCATAGGATACTTTCCTCCATCCAGCTTGGCAGAGCCACCTGGTGGCATGCTTCTGGTTCGCAGTACACATCATAATGAAATGACAGACACCAAGTCCCCTTTCACTCCACTAACCAGCCTACTGAGCCATGTAGTAGACATACACCCGCGGGACCGCAGACTCACTGCTTTCATGCTGCTCCTGGCCAAACGAAGGGTGGCCATACATAGGAGTAGAAAACCAGCTCCCACAAAACAGAAATAGCTTGAGGATATAAGGTACTGTCAGGAGCAGATAGCCAACTATTGGGATATTATTCCCTCGCTCCCACCCAATAGATATTCTTGTCATTTTTGGAATCCTGTCCTGGTGGGCATGACAGTAATGGGGCAGGCCTAAGGTGGGTGTAGGGATATAGGTAACCCATGAACCTGGGTCTCTGGACTCGGGCCCTCTATGTGGTGGGAGGGTCAGGTCGCCAGTGAGGTGTCAATAGTGGAAAACACCAGTGGGGGTCCTATCTGTTTTTCGCTAGATGCAAGCCATGCTCATGTCTCTCCTTTATATTATGTGTGTTGAGATCAATGCCTAGACCGGCCAATACTGCAATTTACTTGTACATGCATCATTCTGTTAACCATGCAACTGAATGATTGATATGCCTCTGTAATGTCACCGATGATATCTGCTTGTGAGTTTCTGTGTTCCTTTCTTGAAAAACAATTACAAAATGAATTGAAAAAAATATTGATCCTTTTAATTTGAATTTTATCCTTCAAAACAGAAGATAAAGCAAAGAGCTATATCTGCATGTTGTGCTGCCTGATTGGAAATGAAATTGTATGGTGTGGTGGTATGGTTTGACTTTACAATGTTTGATTAAATTGGTATTTATTACATAACTTATATTACATTATAAACCACACCAAGAACGCATGTGTCTGTACTATCCCAACCGGCAACAATGGCAAGTTTCACAAACTTTCTTGCTTGGCTGCTCTTAGGTGCAGAAGATACCTCACATCACCTGCAGTAATGCAAAAGAGAAGGCTTTACCATTACTTCAGTCCTCCAAACTCTTCTGCTTGTTAATCTTAGTGCCACTGCTAACTTAAAGCTTAAGATGGCCCAAAAGAAAGTTGCTCCCAAAAAGCATCTTTCCACCAGTGGTGTGCACACTGCAACCTTTTTTGGGAGAGGTGTGCCTATTACACCAGCCTCCAGGGAGGTATGTGGGAGTAGCACTCTCACATCAACAGCACCACCCCAACCTAAGCCCAAGTCTGTCAGTGATGCAGGAACTGCAATCATGGTGATGTTGATGAGCAGTGAGGTTGAATTGGATTTGTCCCTTTCGCTATGTAGTACCAAATCATTTCAGGAAACAGAGCAAAGTGGACAGCTCTAACGCAGTTTTGCGTCAACAAATTTAACACAGGGTAACGCCATTTCTTAGCACCACCCATGCGTCAAATTTGTACTTTGATGCACGGTGGCGCTAAGATCTGGTTAGAGTAATTTTGTTTACGCTAACCATTGTGCTGCGTCGTAAAGCAAAATGACGTTAACGTAGGAAAAATGACTAATCTGGTTTGTGACACGGAAAACTTGCAGGGGCATCCAGGGGTACAACACAACACAACTCCAACAACCTTTGCATGGGGGTACACCGCCATGCCAAGGCTGCTGGAAAGGCAAAGCCAGCCCAGGAGGGTAGAGTAGAATGTAAAACTGGGCTGCTGTCACAGGATAGATGGTATTGTCAGAATGTGAACTAGGGGACAATGTCCAGTCTCAAGCCATTGCCTCAAGCAGCATTTAGCATTGACAACATTTGACACTACAACCTGTGCTGTGTGTGCTGGTGAATTAGGAAATGGCAGTTAGGTGCCCATGGCACAAACACACTCAAAATAAGGGTTCTGGATGACTACGTGATCAATCTCCTTCAATTCCTATCCAAGTGCAAATCCTGTCAAATGCTCATGTCCATAGGCTCAATAAACATCAGGCACTGTCACTTACATTATGAAGTACACAGCAGTAATCTCATACCCATGCTGCCCATTGCAGAGTCTACCCGTGCCTGTGTTACAATAGCTGCAATGCCACCTTGCAACATCTCAACTGTCATACTGCTAAGACAACAGCATTGAGGGGGAGGACATATGTGTGTAGCTAGTAAAACACACCTGCACAGTCATAAGAGGAAATGGAACTCTGCCAGGCCCATCAGTGCAATGCAATATAACACACATATGCAAACATTCAACATGACAAACTACCAATGCTGACACCTGTATAGTGTCATGCCAATGCAATACATGGTATGTGCTAGGTCTCGGCAACATATAGGTATATGTGAAATATCATAGACTGGGTCAGGGCCATATTGTTATGTGTGGCGCATGTGGCATCAGAACACCAACAAGCACTGCAAGGTCTCACCATACTAATGGTAGCAGAAGGAGGTTTGTGTAGGACAAAAAGGTGGCAAGACACAATTTGGACAGAACCTACACCTAGAGGATGTGATGCAGACAATTTCCAAAACTTCCCACACTGCATGTGACATGCAGGTGGGGCATAGGCCTGTGAGAATGCAAATATTAATGACAGGAACAATGAACGGGAACCCAGATTAGAATGTTCCACTGACAGGAAGTCAGTAACGTCACATTACAACTGCCACAACAAAGACACACTAATTCAGTAACGTCACATTACAACTGCCACCACAAAGACACACTAATTGTACAATATCTCATTGCATAGGACGATGGCTCTCCTGTGGATCTGCCTGTCCTGGACTACCCTGATGACATGGATGATGAGCTGACAACCATCAGCCAGGAAACCCTCCAAGATGTCCTGGGAACCCTCCAGACCCCACCTCCACTCGCAAGGAGGAGCACAGATATAGCAGCCATCCCAGAGGAGCCACCCACCACCCCAATAGTACGACCTGCCAGCTCCAACCCAGCTGAGGACTCTAATGACACTGGGACCACCTTTGAGAGGACAGTTGTGGGAGTACAGTGGGAGCTGGCCAAGAAGGTGTGGATGGAAATGCAAAATATGGCAGCCAGCCTTGAGGGGATGTGCATGATGACATCCGCAGAACAGTCAGCAGCCATGCAAGTCCAAAAATCACTACTGCAAGGACTACAATAGTGTGTGAGGGGCCTCACCACTGCAGTGAGGGAGTTACCATAACCCCTGGCTGCCCAAACCTTTCATTGCATGCATGACAACAATCAGGACTCCCTCAGGGCAGACATGGCTGCATACCACAGGGATGTTGCTGCCATACTCAATAACCAGCAGCTCCTCCTTGCTGCAGTTATAACCTTAAGAGTCCAGTTCTCCAAACACTAAAGTATGTGTTGCCCCCTCAAACCCACCACCACCAAGGGTAGAGGAGACGACACACACATCAGAGGATGAAGATGTAGAACAGATCACCTTAACCCGTAGGAGTACCCGGTAGCACCAGCCCATGCCACATGGGCACTGTTTTTCCTTTGTCCTGTGCTTGACAACTTGCCAGTCTTGCTACAGTTGGTGACATGCACTCTTCTCCGACACACTGTTAACCCTACCACTATTGACTGCAATTGTCTCTCACTGCCCAATTGTCAATTAATGTTCCTCTGCACTAAATGACACTCCATCGCAGCATGTCCAATTACATGTCCCTCAACACTGCACTTGTGTTGCATCACAATAGAATGCGTCACACCAATGGACTTACAAACCTGGACTGTGTAAATATTGCACTACAGCACTTTAAAATAAAGAGCACCTATACAACCACTTTGTCTCTGTGCAATGTGACACATCTACTGTTCTGGAGATTTACGATGCATGTAACATGTGAATGGCCTTAGAATGTCAATACAAGAGTGTAGAAAGAATGTGGGTGGATATTCATGCACAAGGGTCCGGATTTTAAAATCATCTGTGCTGCGTGTGGCTCATTTCTGATGTTAAAGCACCACTAACAGTCAAATGCTGTGTAAAAATAGTATATGTCAGGCCTATGGTATCTACAAGAATAAACTCAATGCTGGCCACTTCCCCCACAAGACAATCATTGTGTATGTGACATCTGACTCTAAACATAAATGCCACAACTACAACATACAGCAGGAATGACTGTGTAAGAGTGTTTGGACAACAGCATCACCTTGGAGTACAATCTAAATTCAGGCGTGAATTTTGTATACTTAACCTCATAAGAATTTAACACCACTCAGTTTATCAGGGTTTAGGCTGCAGGCAGACGTCCCACAGTACCCAAGATTCCAACACAGGACCCAAACGATGACAGCTTAAAAAACACACCTACCTGTCCAATACATGGGAACCATAGTCACCTTGAGTGGTGGGGACAATGGATGGTAGATGCACAGAGAAGTAGCTTTGTTGTAGCTGCCAATGTGACAGCTCATTTGAAAGTGGCAATAAACTTGTCAAGAATGGGATGTGGATGCAGGACGGAATACACAGGCAAACACAAATTTGCCACTGTACACTCATGCAAAGGCCCAGATCCCCAAGCATATGACACATACCGTAAAGTAGTACCTAAAACTTTGTTAAATATGTATTAAAGAAAACGTAAACTATGTCACACAAATATACTAACCTAACCTATCCTAGCTATACATTACCCACAACTGGCCCTAACTACCCTATGCTAAACTTACTTATCACATGTAACTAAACACTCTAAACATTAATCCCCCGCTTATATGACAGGACACATGTAGGACAACATATACTAACATAAACAGACACTAACTAATACTAAACAAATATATGCTTTTTTGTATTTTTAATATAATTTTTATTTAATTTTTATGTTTTATTTTTTAAGAATACACATAAACCCCAACATCAACCCCATCCACCCACCCACCCACCCACAAACTAACATGTAATAATATAACTCCCCCTACCCTCCAACCTACTTATTCTATCTAAACTAATAGCCTACTCTAACCTATCACTAAACCCCTTAAGCCCACTAAAGAAAAGTATAAGGAAAGAGTAGGGAGGGGACGGAATTAGGGGTGAGGCAAAACTGGACTTATAGGTTTGCCCTCCTCAGAGTTTTTTTTAATTGATTTAAGCCTCCGGCTATTGCGAGATACCTCATGCTGGAGACTGTCCATTCTCTTTAGGACCTTACGCATGTCCCGCTGAAGCTGCCTGAAAGCAGCCATGACCATTCCAGCTTCTGTGGTGGTTTGAGTCGCAGAGGTCGTACCAACTGCAGGTGCCGTGGTTGGGGGTACTGGCAGAGATGGTGCAGCAGGTGTTGTGCCTTGTGCTCCAGATGTTGAGGGTGCAGTAGGTGTGGCAGAAATACCGGTGCCCACTGTGCCACTGCCTGCAGTCGGGGTGGTGGCAGCACCTGTTGGGGCCAATGCCAGGCCCCCTTGGCTAAAATGACTTTTTGACAGTGAATGTCTACCCTTGCATGGAACACTATGGGGGTCATTACAACCCTGGCCGACGGTGTTAAAGCTGCGTAAATACCGCAAACAGGCCGACGGACAAAAAAAGGGAAATATGACCCTGGCGGTAACCGCCAACAAAGGCAGCCACTTTAACACACCGCCCGCCACGGCGGTACAGACAAGCAGCACGACGGTTACCGCCAACAGACAGGCGGGAGACAATGTACCGCCCACACAATTACAACCTGCCAATCCCCCACCTTTTCCGGGGCGGATTCACTGTGGATAAAAACTCGGCGGAAACAGCTTTTGCTATGGGAAAACGCTCACCTGAACACATCCCACGAGGAAAGAGGACACCATGGAGCCCGAATTACAAATCCTACCTGCCCTTGTCTTTCTGCTCCTCTACGACCAATAGCTACGTAGGCGCCGAAGACACCGGTGAGTACTGCACCTACAACACGGGGGTGGGGGGAGGCAAAAGTTAGGGGGACACCCAACAAACACCCCGTCCCCCACTGACGCATATTACAACATACACACCAATGCATTCACAAAAATCAAAGTAACAACCCACAATCCCCCCGGAAGAATGAAAACACAAAGCGAATTTTGTGCAAACATTGTAATGTGGCAATATACATGTCATATAAAAATATACAGATATATATATCTCAAAATCACTCTTGTTTACACATACAATCCGAGAAGTAGTGCAGATATGTACACAACAATGTCCGTGCACCAACAGTCCAAAAATGCATGGGCGAGGCCCACAAACTATACCTAACCAAAGTCGGAGAGAACACTGCCGGGGCATCAGATAGAAACACAACAGGCACCTCAGGGGGAGTTGAAAGGGGGGCACCTCAGCCACATGAATGCGAAGCCAGATCCATGACGGGGCTCCATGTCCATTCTCTACAGTGGGTGGCTTGCCCACTGTGCCATCCTGGGGAGTGCAAAGCCACAGTCTCTCAAGTCTCTACAGTGGGTGGCTTGCCCACTGTGCCATCCTGGGGAGTGCAAAGCCACAGTCTCTCAAGTAGATGCAGTTCTCTACTGGTACTGGGTGGGACTGGTGCCCAGACTGGATGAGTCTCCCCGTGAAAGTTCATGTCTTGTCACTGTCCCAGCTGCACATGGGAGAAGGATGCCTGATGTGGCGGCCTCTTCATTCCTACCCAGTGCATGCCCTGTTCAGCGGTGCTTTGCCATGGCGGCCTTTGCCCTGTTCAGCTGTGCTTTGCCATGGCGGTCTTTGCCCTGTTCAGCGGTGCTTTGCCATGGCGGTCTTTGCCCTGTTCAGCGGTGCTTTGCCATGGCGGCCTTTGCCCTGTTCAGCGGTGCTTTGACATGGCGGTTCAGGACTGTTCAGCGGTGCTTTGACATGGCGGTTCTGATACGGACATTGGTGTGTGGCATGACGTTCTCTACAATGGGCATTGGTGGGTGGCATGACGTTCCATCATTGCCCAGCGGGGCTGTGGCATTCGGGCCCCTCCTGGGCTGTGACTCCGGCGGTGGTCTCCTGACCAGTAACAATACTTGGGCCCTCCTGGGCTGTGACTCCGGCGGTGGTCTCCTGACCAGTACCGATACTTGGGCCCTCCTGGGCTGTGACTCCGGCGGTGGCGGTGGTCTCTGGACCAGTGACGACGGTGCTGGCGGTTGTGTCTGGACCGCCAGAAATGATGGTGCACTTCTCCGCCGTGACACTCACAACTGGCTGGGCAGACTTCCTCTGGACCTTCCCCACCTTTGTTGGAGTTACAGCTGACTCACCAATCCCCTTCGAACCCATGTCACTTGTTGTCCCACCAGGAGTCTTAACACGGTCCCGTCGGCCACTCTCCAATTTAAGAGCCTTTACAGGGGGTGGGCTGCCTGTACCTTGGCTCCGGGTCCTACTGCCTGCCCTGGTGGCCGGTGCACTCCACAAACCTTGAACACGCACCACTGGTATTGGAGGCTTTTTGGCTGAGGCGCCACGACGGGACTGATGAATTGGAGGGGGGGTGGGGGCAAAAAGGTCAATTTGACATAGGGACAGTTTCTGACGGACACTGGGATGGGTAGCTGGAGGGGGACTGGGAGTGGAGGAATAGGAGGTGGTTGTAGGAGGTGTCACTTTAGGTGTTTTTGGTGCAGGTACTGGAGGCTGTCGTGAGGTGGATGGATGTTGGGTGAGTGATTGCCGGCGTTTGGGTACTTTGGGAGGGGGCGTCACAGACACACTGGGAGAAGACACAGGGGACGTGTAAATGACAGTGGAGGTGGTGAGTGCAGGTGAGCGGCTTGTGGTGCTGGGTGTCCTGGTGCGAGTCCTAGTGCCTGTAGATGTGGTGCATGCAGGTTTGTGTTTAGACGAGACCGGGATGGAGGAGGGAGAAGAGGAGGAGGGACACACAGTAGAGACAGTGGATGTTGCTGTGTCTGTATGTGGGTGAGGCTTGCGTCAGTGCCTGTGGCGTGTGTGGTGCCTATATTTGCTTGAGCTACTTGTGTGTGTTGACTTGTGTGCATGCTGGTCTGTAGGTGTACTTAGGAAGGGCTGGGGTACAGGAGATTGGGTCTGGGTGGAGGAAGTTGGAGGGGGGAGGCTGGACACAGGGACAATGGCTGCCATCAGTGCTGAGGCCAGAGATTGCAGGGTTTGCTGAAGGATAGCCTGACCAGAATGAATGCCCTCCAGGAATGCATTACCATGTTGCAACTCTCGTTCTACTCCCTGGATGGCATTCACAATGGTAGACTGCCCAACAGTGAATGACCTGAGGAGGTCAATGGCCTCCTCTCTGAGGGCAGCAGGGGTGACTGGGGCAGGGCCTGAGGTGCCTGTGGCGAAGGTGATGCCCACCCTCCTGGGTGAGCAGGCACGGGGCGAACGCTGAGGGGCTGCTGGGAGGGCGGTGCTGGTAGGGGAGGTGGCGGCTGTACCTGTAGAAGTGGGGCGCACAGATGGTGCCGCCACCACAGGGGAGCTCCCATCGGCGGACGAGTCCGTGTCGCTGGTTGGTGATCCGGTGGCCGACGTGAAGCTCCCCTCGCCCTCCGTCCCACTGGTGCATTCAGAGTCTGTGGTGTGGCCCTCCATGGCCATGTGGGATGCAGCTCCCTCGTGCTCCGGTGCCACTGTACCTCCGCCTGATGATGCTGATGTACAAGAGGACAGGGAGAGCAGGAAAAGGGGGGGAGACAGAAGAAAGAGAGTTTTAGTGCATGGCATTCCGCTACCGTTGGCGGACAAGACAGACGCAGCAGCCCCCTGCATAACGCCGTGCTCCTGCCCTCTGCACATGCAATTTCTGGGATATGGCCTACATGGCAATGGTGGACATCTGCGCACATGGATGCCACAGGGGCAACTACATCTCAACTTGGCACTCTGCTGAGGTGGGGTTGAGTGCCACATGGCCTACATTACGGAGGGGCCTTGCCTACTGATTTCGCCCTGGCCTAGGGACACCCACAGCCCACCTCCCCCACCCAGACACCTCCACTGCACGCAAAGTCCGCAGAATGAGGTTGTACTCACCCCCTTGTGTCTGCTGTGATGTCCTCAAGCGCCCATCCAACTCCGGGTAGGCCACCGCCAGGATCCGGAACATCAGGGGGGTCATGGTGCGACAGGCACCCCTCCCACGTTGGGAGGCCATCCCCAGCTGAGCCTCCGCCGTCTTCTTGCTGCAGCGGCGAATGTCCTCCCATCTCTTCCGGCAGTGGGTGCCCCGTCTCTGGTGGGCCCCCAGGGTCTAGACCTCGTTGGCGATGGCACGCCAAATGTCCCTCTTCTGGTGGGCGCTAACCTACATGACATGCACAAGGAAAGAGGAACAGTCATTACCAACTGCACCGTTGATGTGAGTGCCCCCCTCCCCACTCTGGCCATGTTGCCCATTCTTTAGCATGCATAAATGTTCTATGAACTCTGCCCCCTTCACTCTTCCACCCAGCCCTCTCCACCCAGGCCTAGCCCATACAACGTGCTCCCTGTGTACTAACCTGTTGGTCTGGAGGACCGTAGAGTAGCATGTACTGGGGGAGGACCCCATCCACAAGTTTCTCCAACTCCTGTGCAGTGAAGGCAGGGACCCTTTCCCCAGACGCAGCAGCCATCGTCGCTTCCAGACCGAGGTCACAGCAGCACTAGCAGTGTAGGTCCTCTCCTGTCGAAGGTCAGGTATCTAGTGATTGAAGAGATAGAAAATGGCAGTGACGTCCGCGGCGGTGCGCATCATCACTGCCGGCGCACTGTTCATTGGCTCCTGGGACCCATAGGGTCCAATGTTAACCAATGCAGCATTCGCCGCGGTCTACGACCGCCTACGGCGACGGTGTGCAACGCCAGCGCAGTTACCCCACAATCCCATTGTCCCAGTTTAGAGGTCAGGCAGCCGCCATTTCAGGGACCCACATGGCTTCATTTACTACAGCGTCACACATAGCTAGGCCTACACTCAACACACATACAGGAAGGGTTTTGTGTCTGGTGTAGTCTTGTGTGTAACTGTGGGTACATACCTGGAGGAATAGTGACTGGTTCTTCGCTGTTGTCCTTCGTAGGCACCGTCAGCTGGGACATATGAGAAGATGGCGGAATCCTCCGGTGTACCGACCGCTGGTGGACCTGTTGACAATGGAAGAAAGACATGTCATCGTCACCTACAGGTTTGACCGTGCCACTATCCAGGAACTATGTACCCAGTTGGAGCCAGACCTGATGTCACCGATCCGCCATCTGACTGAAATCCCCCCTGACGTGCAGGTGCTGTCAGTGCTCCATTTCCTTGCAAGTGGGTCTTTTCAGACAACAGTGGCCATGGCATCAGGGATGTCCCAGCCTATGTTTTCCAACGTCGTGTCCAGAGTGTTGTCTGCCCTGCTGAAACACGTAAGGAGATACATCATATTCCCTCAGGTGGAGGATTTACCTACAGTGAAAGGTGACTTCTATGCCCTTGGACATATCCCCAACGTCATAGGTGCCATTGATGGGACCCATGTAGCTCTGGTCCCCCCCGCAGGAGTGAACAGGTGCACAGGAACAGGAAGAGTTATCATTCCATGAATGTCCAGATGGTCTGTTTGGCTGACCAGTACATCTTGCAGGTAAATGCTATGTTCCCTGGCTCTGTGCATGACGCCTACATCCTGCGGAATAGCAGCATCCCTGATATGATGGGTCAACTCCAGAGGCACCGTGTATGGGTATTGGGGGACTCTGGTTACGCCAACCTTTCCTGGCTATTGACCCCAGTGAGGAATCCCAGGACCAGGGCAGAGGAACGGTACAATGATGCCCATGGGCGGACTAGGAGGGTGATCGAACGCACCTTCGGCCTCCTTAAGGCCAGGTTCAGGTGCCTCCATATGACAGGTGGATCCCTATTCTACTGACCGAAGAAGGTGTGCGACATCATCGTCGCCTGCTCCATGCTCCATAATTTGGCATTGCGACACCAGGTGCCTTTTCTGCAGGAGGATGATCCAGATGCCAGTGTTGTAGCAGCTGAGGAGCCTGTGGAGCCTGTGGACAGTGATGAGGATAAAGCTGAGGAAGAAGAAAACGACAACAGGGAGTCAGTCATACAGCAATATTTCCAGTGACACACAGGTGAGAACATTTTCTGGTTTGACATTACATTAACTTTCACACGTCTACCTCTGTCCTGTACCTACATTTCACTCACTATTTGTTAATTGAGTTGTACCCTTCCATTTCAGTTTCACAAGTGTGGTAACCTATGTGTCAACTGCTTGCATCCTTCAACGGCTTGTGATGTGTGACATAGGTATGTTAGCCTTACAATGGGTAACCCATTATGACACTGTGATTGATAATACAAAGTACCAAATCATAGACTGACTCTAGATTTTTTGGTGTTTCAAGGGTGTTTATTTAAGTGCTCATAAAATGTTGGGGGGTTGTAAAATGGTGATGGGTGATGGTGGAGGAATGTCCATGGCAGAGTCCAGTCTATTAGTCTCAAAGGTGCACTGGCCATCTGGGCTTTGGAAGTGGAGCTGGGGCAGTTCGAATATGGACAGGGTAATAAAGTGGGACAGTGGGGGGACAATCAGGGTGGTCTTATTTCCTGGCGGGTTTCTTGCCATCTTACTCTGTCCCGTTCCTGGATCTCAGGGACTGCTTGCGTGGTGGTTGTCTGTCTGCAGGGGGTGGGATGCTGGTGTGGTGGTCCTGTGGCGATGCCTCCTGTCCACTAGCGCCAGCGGAGGTGGTGGGCAGTTCATCATCCTGGCTAGTGTCAGGGGCCCCTTGGAGTGCCACAGTGTCCCTCAAGGTCTTTTGAATGTCCGTCAGCACCCCTACGATGGTGCCCAGGGCGGAGCCGATGGTCCTGAGCTCCTCCCTGAACCCCAAATACTGCTCCTCCTGCAGACGCAGGGTCTCCTGCAACTTGTCCAGGACCGTCGCCATCGTCTCCTGGGAGTGGTGGTAGGCTCCCATGATGGAGGAGAGGGCCTCGTGGAGAGTTGGTTCCCTTGGCATGTCCTCCCTCTGTCGCACAGCAGCCCTCCCAGTTCCCCGGTGTTCCTGTGCCTCCGTCCCCTGGACCGTGTGCATACTACCACTGCCCCCAGGTCCCTGTTGTTGTTGGGGTGGTGGGTTAGCCTGGGTGCCTTGTAGTGGTGGACACACCGCTGATAGACCTGTCCTGGGTAGGGAGGTTTGGGCCCGCAGGGTGGGTGCTGTGCTGGTGTTACCAGAGGGTGGAAGCTCGGTGTTGGGCTGTGGCTGGGCAAGGGGAACCGACTGTCCTGAGGCCCACGATGGTCCAGGCTGGTCATCAAGATCCAGTGGGGCAGAGCTGCTGTCATCACTGTGGGCCTCTTCTGGGGGTGGAGTGGTGTTGTCTGGACCCTCTGGTGTGGTGACGGACCTTCGGGTTCCTGCAGGGGTATAAGTACATGATTATTGCATGTGTGTGTGTCATGGTGTGCAATGGGTGGGTGTGCGTGTACCCCAGTGCAGGCATTACTGTGTGGGGGCTTGTGTGATGATGGTTGGGGGAGTGTTCTGGGTATGTGCAGTGAGCATGCTTTAGTGAGGGGTGACCATGCGTAGTTGTGTCATGCAGGGCTTGGTGTTGGGAGGGGTGGTTTGTGTTATGGGTAGATTAGTGAGGATTTGGGGTGATAGGGGAGGGTGTGAGGGTGGGGGTGTGTGATAGCATGCAGGTAGGGTGGGGGATGTGATAGTTAAGATTTGACTTACCAGTGTCCCATCCTCCACTAAATCCTCCGAGGCCCTCAGGATGCAAGATGGTCAAGACTTGCTCCTCCCATGTTGTTAGTTGTGGGGGAGGAGGTGGGGGTCCGCCGCCAGTCCGCTGCACCGCGATGTTGTGCCTGGAGACTGTGGAACGCACCTTCCCCCGTAGGTCATTCCACCTCTTCCTGATGTCCTCCCTATTTCTTGGGTGCTGTCCCACAGCGTTGACCCTGTCCACTATTCTGCGCCATAACTCCATCTTCCTGGCTATTGATGTGTGCTGTACCTGTGATCCAAATAGCTGTGGCTCTACCCTTACGATTTCCTCCACCATGACCCTGAGCTCCTCCTCGGAGAAGCAGGGTTGTCTTTGGCGTGACATGGGGTGGTGTGTGTCAGTGTGGGGTGGTGAATGTGGTGATGAGTATGGTGAGTGTAGTGGTATGTGGTGTTTTGTGCGTGGATGTTGTGTGGGTGATGGTGTTGTGTGCCTCTGTGTGATGGGGTTGTCAATAGCTGTGCTCTCTCTCTCTCGCCTCCGCTACGAATTTCTGGTTGTAGGGGTTTGTGGGTGATGTGGGTGTGTGTTTTATATTGTGTTGGGTGTGTGGGAGTGGTGTGTGTATGTGTATCAGGTGTGTGTATTTTGAATTGTCCATTGTGGCGGTGTTGTGGAGCTGTGTGTGTATTTTGAGCGCGGCGGTGTGTACCGCCAATGGAATACCGCGGTTGAATGACCGCCGCGTGGATTCGTGGGTCGTAATAGCATGGGGGTGTTTCTGTTGGCGTGGAGGTGGAGGATTTGTTTCCGCATGTTTATCGCTGACCTTTGGTGTGGCGATGTTGTGTGGGTGTCTGAATTTCGGCGAATTCCGTGATGTGTGTCATAATTGCTGTAGCGGTCTACCGCGGCCGCGGCGGTGTATTGGCAGTCTTCTCCACGGCGGTAAGCGGCTTTTACCGCCAATGTTGTAATGACCCCTTTGTCAACCTCCAGTCAACTCACATATCAGATCACGTGCCAGCTCATCATATCTTGCAATGAGTCCAACACACAAGAGTCAATCACACAACAGCTGCAATCACAACACAGGACAGACATGTTCACACTTACTGGATACGTCTGGGTCCTCAAATCAAGCCACTTCCCCAATGGTATATGGGGGCCGGTCCACCTGTAAAACATGGAAGGGAGATATATGTTCAATGTCTGATCATTGTACAAATGTGGGAACAACATATCACTTTGTGTGACATTTATATGATAGAGCTGCACATCAGGCATGTAGACACTCCAACAGACATACCACTGCAAACTTGCTTTGACACTGTCACTCTAGTGAGTGATAGACACACATATGCACACATACACTGGCACTAACAATCATGTGGTGCTACACCTGACTAGACACTTTTGTGGCTAATCCATTTCAGATGGTACTCCATTTCATCATTTGTTATTGGGTGACAATTGCAATGGCACTTTCCTGGTGCATTGCAATACAAGCGACTCATGTATTGTGGCTTATACATCAAGGAACAATGAGTAACTGTGTGATGGACATGTCAGTTGATTTGCATTCAGGAATTATCGTGCTTTCAGTGGTCCATAATAGGTGTGCCAGTATTGTATGTAGGATACTTATGCCCCATTGGCAGTGTCCCCTAAGCCATATATGTTACCTATGACAATATGATGGTAGGGTTCCTGTATGTGTGTGTAATGATGACAATGTAGCGCTAAACATAGATTGCCCACTTTGCTGTTCCAAAACTGCGAAAGAATGTATGCTGACTGTGTCTTAGCTGACAATCGTTGACAGAATGCATGGGCACAGGTGTGGTAGTTGCACCTGAAATGTGTCACTCAGGGCCATGTGTACCTATATCAGGTATTGTGATTCACACATTGTGAAACTCAGCAACTAGCAATTAGCAAGTTTGATGATCAGAGGTAGAACACTCAAAATTACACTGTTTGCAAATAAAAAATGGGGTAGCAAATGACCTACCACTTCAATCATGATGAGGTAGTTCTCATTTTGCAAACCCTTGGGAATGGCGGCACTCACAGGAATGCTGGCATGCTGAGGAGCTCAGCAGACCACCATGTCTCTGACTGCTTTCATATTCAGATGTTAACATTTGTTTAAATGCAATATTTCAACAGGGGTGTACATAAAGTATTTTAACAACCTATTTCATTACTAAAATCGATTTTTGGAAGCCGTCAATGGTCCCTTGCACAGCTTCATGCTCAGAAATAAAATTTGTGACCATGCATTCACAAAGAGGAGGGATCCCATGCTGACCCTTTCCCTTTTGAAAATGGGTTGGCACCAATTTGAAACAGATGGTAACTGCAATAGCTCAGTCCCTGCAATTGTGCCCAAGAAAAATAATGTAACAGGCACCTGCGACTCAATGATAGGATTTGAACGCCTAATCCTAAATGCCACTAGAAGACCCTGTTTTGTGATTGTGCAATCTGATAGCAGAATGGGCCATTTAGGTTTGTCCATGTGAATGAATATTTGTCCTGAATTAAACACCAAAATTCTGTAAATTTAGCTATTGGTGAAAGTTATCAAGAGCTTGGTACATATGGCACTGAATGATAGTCAGACATGGCTCAACAAAACTGTGGACTGCATTGTTACCATATATAACCTTGTGTAATACATCACATTACTGGTACACTAACAGTTTGTTCAACTTGTATTCCACATGGCCACAAACATTGCATGCAGCATGTCACAACATCTGCTACTGTCACTCAGGAGCATTCAACTGTACACATTTGGCAATGTGATACTCACTAACAGGGCCACCAATCACCATACCCAGGTGGTCCAGCAGGTCATGCTCTCGGGCCACCAGGTCAGCCCAGCGATACTTGAACTGGTGCTCATTCCGGGAGGTGTTGAATATACTGCTGAGGTAGAACAGCACCATTGACCAACACAGCCATCTTGCCTCCATGTGAAACCCCTGTATTACACGGCTCCTGCCTCCAACATCATGGGAAGGAAGTGGCACAACAGCCACAAAAATGCCCCAAGCTCCTCCTCACCGATGCGCCCCAGCCTTGCCCTTCCCGACATGGTACAATACACAATATATGACAATAAAATGAGAAAAAAAGGAAAAGGAAGTAGAAAAAAGGAAACTTACAAACCCCAATGAAAGACCCAAACTACCTCAACTAATCCTACCCACAAACAGATCCCCAACAGTACAAATACAATTCGGACAACAATAAAAGACACAATAACACTTACACAGGTACAAAATACAGTTAGGTAACACCAAAAGACAAAAAGATAGACCACACAAGAGAGAAAATACACAAACCACAAGAGAGCAAGACCAACACACCTCCACACAGTCTAGAAAAATCACAGACTGCAAAGTGAAAGTGAAAGTACACCCACTGTACCATTTCTGTAAACAGGATATTCTATTAAATTACTTCCTGTCACATTTGTGCCCCATTTTCCGTCTTGCGTGTAAATTGTTTACCCTTACGTAGTTTGCATCAACATTTTTGATGCATAAGCTATATAGGGGTCATAATCCCAGCCCTTCTTTGTTGGGCCGGAGGCACAGTACCAAATCTAAGAATACAGCCATAGCACACTGTCACTGTTGGGCACTAATGAATACATGCAAAACCAGACAAAGGATGTGGGATGGATTAGCCCCCTGGAAAACATGTGTTGTACAAATACAAAATTAAACTATTCTATATAGTTGAGGACTGATCGTACACTTACCAGACACAATACCCCAAGAGGAAACGGAGGGCATGGAAACAAACCATGAGGCCAATTGAGGCACTGAGAACAGGCTCTGGTTGCCACAAAGACTGGAACCGGTCTGGCTAACAGGAAGCAGGCTCTGTCAGGAACAAACATGAACAAGGCAGAAAAACAGGGAGCAGAGTCTTACTGGATGTTGGAAAATGGGTTATTGGTAAGGGCAGGTAGGTACCTACACTTAGCAACAGGCCACTAACCTCCACTTAGGTCCAGTTAGGTCTCAGTAAATTAAACCCAGCTCAACCCTTGGTAGCTTGGCAATGAGCGACAAGGCTTAACTTAGGAGACAGAGTGTAAAGCATTCAAATAACACTAAACAGTAATTAAATAAAACACAGGAAACAGGTTAAAAATCCAAAACCAATTTATAAAAAGGAATTATATTTTTATCTTTAAAATGACACACAAACTAATAAAATCGAATAAGGGGAACCGGAGATATGAATTTTTAAAGAATTATTGGTTTTTTAGCACCTCCTTTTTGGCCGCTGGGGAGTGGTCAGCTGGTCGGTTTCTTTAGGAGTTGGTGCAGGGGACTCTGGTTAGCAATTTTTCACCTGTAGCAAACAGGGAGTCCCTCCTTGAACCAGTTGAAGCCAGGCAAAGTCGTTCTTGTGGTGAAGCCCAAGTGTGAACCTGGTGCAGTCCTTCTGAGTGCAGGTTCCAGGTGCAGGCCAGGGGTCCAGCAGGGCAGTCCTTCTTCTCCTTTGGTTCTTCCTTGTTGGATGTGGTAGGGAACTGAGGTGTGGGTGCAGGTCTGCCAGTTTTATCCTTGCTCCTGGGTGAAAAACAGGGGGGCCCTGATTCTCCAATCAGGTGCAGGGTCCTTCCCCCTGTGATGACCACTTCCTGGGAAGTGTGGCAAAATCAATCCCAGGAGGCAACATTCTTCAAAAATCCATCATGACTGAATCTGATTTTTGGAGGTTACATCTGGCTGAGCCCACCCACTGGTGTGGCTAATAATCCTAACCATACCCCTCTCCTGCCCTCTCCTAATCTAATCAAGGGGGTACCTAGTTGTCTGGGGTTGCAGGATGTGGGGGTGTTGCTAGGGTGCTCCAAATGTCCTTCTCTGCCTTTGAAGACCAGTTTGGCAGCCCTCCCCCTTCCTGCCTCACCATCTGCTGAGGGGAAATTCCCTCCCACAGGCACATCCCTTTGTGTAAAGCCAGGCCACTTCACACATCATCAAGGCACTGGCCAGAGGCTGGCCAATCAGGGCATAGCAGCAAAAAAAATGCACGGCTGAAATTGTCAACTTTTCAGGTAAAGTTTAAAACTCTTTACCTGAAGAAGTTATATTAAATCCAACAACTGGAAGTTGTTGTGGGATGTATTATAACAATTAATTTGACACCAAACTCTTGGTGTCCATTACTTAAGGGGACTTTAAAAATTAAAATAAAGTCTTCCCATTCTAGCCTATGAAGGCCATTCACCACAATGATGGAAAAACAAATGTGGCTGTTTTTACCTCACCAGGGCTTATAAAACTACTTTTATAAGGTCCCTGCTTATAGTTACATGGCACCCAGCCCTAGGGGCACATAAGGAACACCTTAGGGGTGACTTATATATAAAAATAAGGTAGTATAAGACTTTGGAACTACTTTTAATTCCAAAGTCGAATTTTCATATAACTTTAATTTAAAAGCAGCCAGCAAGGCAGGCCTGCCTTTAAAATGACACTGGGCACCTCAGCAGTGCACCTATGGGTGCACTACCTATGCTGTGGTCCCTAAACCTACATGCCCTACCATATACTAGGGACTTATAGGTAGGTTGACTTAGCCAATTATAATTAGCCTAATTTGCATATTGATTTTACACAGAGTGCAGGCCCTGGGACTTGGTAGCAGTACCCAGGGCACCATCAGAGTCAGGAAAACACCAGCAAAAAGTGGAAAATGGGGGCAAAAAGTTAGGGGGCCTCTGCAATCAGCCCTGTTTTCTCACACAGGATCAAGCAGGAACAACACTGTGGATACAGAGAGCAGTTTCAGGGGTACTGAGAACTGTAACACAATCCAACAAGGGCTCTGGTACACAAATGAATTTCACTCCAATGAACAAGGAGCATCAGGGAATAGCAGCTTCTAAGATGTTCCAGGCAGCAGCAAGGCCAGGGCTGAGTCAAATGGCTGGGCTCCAGGAGAGAGTTCACATGTGTCTGCAGCTTCAGTCTTTCAAAAGTCCTGGAAGAGAGAATCCAGTATAAGGGGCCAACCGGACTTTTCCCATGGGACGCAATGGACAGAAGATTACTGGTCTTACTGACTACAAGGCAGTGTATTATAGACCTGAAGTCCATGCAGGATAATGTAGTTGTACCATGGCATGCCATACTGAAAAGGGAAGCAAATAGAGTCAGAATGGGAGTCTGGGTGAGTGTAGATGATGATTCCCAGGATACAGATAGTCCATTTACAGCACCCCTAGAGAAGGAAGGTCAGAGACTTAAAACATGGCTGTGGCAGGACTTATTATCTGGGATAGACTGCACAGGGCATGTCTTGTGAGCATTGCTTGTCATACCTGGGACACTTGTGCTATCCATTTTCAGGATTGATGCACCTCTTGTCACACAAGCTCCTTTCAGAGATAGCTAATGTCACACTTACTGATGTCTAGGGTCTGGTCATACGTTCCTGTTACCAATGCTATTTCATATCCAGTGCCTCATATATGATGTGCCTATTTACCTTATGAGTGATGATGTCATAGTTGTGTGTCATATGCTACAGTAGACCATGTTGGCAACATGGATGTCTGTCATAGCTGTGGTCCTGTGCACTTGCCCTTCAAATGTGAAATAGAAAAGATGGTTTTCATACAAACTGTGTGTTAAGTGATGCATAAATAATTACCCAGAGAAGGATTCAATGATAAAGTGAGGTGTTTAATCCCATATCGTAACAATGTGTTTATAGTGACTATTGTTGAAAAAAGTTTTGAACTATCTGTTGTCTGCGACGCATTCCTGCAGCTGTGTTTGGATGTTCCCCCTCATTTTCCCGGGCACCATGCACCTCCTCCTCCTCTTCAGGCAGTTCTTGTTCAGGCTCATATAGGGGCATGTTCCTCCTAACACAAATGTAGTGCAGGATAGCACAAGTCAAAATGATCTTGCAGACCATTTCTGGGCAATATAGGAGGCTGCCTCCGGTGATGTCCATGCACCTGAATCTGGATTTCAGGATGCCAAATGTCCGTTCAACAGTGGTGTGTGTCCTCGGATGTGCCTCATTATAGGCAAGCTCTGCTGCTGTGCTTGGGTTGGCGAATGGGGTCATGATCCATGGCTGGATCCCCTAACCCAGCTGAAAGAGATAATAGGAGTAAGTATTTTGTTGTTGCTTGCACCTGGAATGTCATGTAGCATGGCAGTTGATATCTTGTGTTGTCTGTGACTTATATGTGTTTGTGGTATTGTGTGGGATCCTGGACTTCTGTGAGGTTCTTTCTGCATTGGGTTGTTTGACTTGAAAACTTGTGTTTGGCTCATTGACCTGATATCTATGGTTTAGTTTCAAAATTTCAGTTCAGTGTGTATCTCCCATACGTTATGTAGTGAGCAAGGTGTTTTAATGTGCGCTCACTGCAGGGGACGTGATACTTCCACACACACACTAGATTTCACTGTGGTGGTAACATGGTTGCACTACATGGCCTGGACATCCAATCCAATTAGACATATGTCATTGCAGATGAAATGCAACTGTGAGGCCCTTTGATTTGGCTGGGTGACAATGCACAACACAACTCCATAAGTTGGCAACACTAAGGTGTTCTGTATTGACAAGCACAATTGTCCCATGTGTGACTAGGTTCCAGGCAAACCTTTGTTGTTCCCTCTGCCAGTGGCTCATGTGCAACCGTGCACCTACACTACCGAACTTACTCCAGGTGAGCGGGCTAACTGGGCTGTGGAGGTGGATGTATGTGTTCAGGAAGGGCCATCTCCCTGTACATCTGTTATGTTGCTGGAGAATTGGCTCTTTCAGTATGTGGAGCAGTGCACACTTTGCATTAGTGTCACATCAACATGTGTTCATAGCACAGTCCACTTCCTTATTGCTAGCTGGCAACGTCACCCCAGGAGTGATGTGAAATGCTGGTACTGCCTCAGTATTTCCATGCCACCTACATGTGAGTCAGCATCATAATGCTATGTGTCTCAAGGTGTTTGACCTGCAGCAACACACATTGCACACCCCTTACACAGTACCTAATGCTTGGGAGGGTGTGGGATTGACTATGTGGTCTTATGTGATATTGAATGGTTAATCTTCCAAGTAGTACTGCCAGTGCAGGCCAGGTCATTGTCACTGTGTGGTTTTAAATTGGTCCCTTGTGACTCTAGAGTGGCATCTATTGTTATTGCCAGCCGTCATTAGTCCATGGGTGTGTATCCCATTGGGTCAGGATATCAAACATAACTACCTGTGTCACACCTCAGTGTCTTTCTGGCCACGGGTCAATGTAGTGGTGTATGTCTTAGATGTCCTTCAGGGCTGCTGTGCCATGTGTATATCACTAGGTTTATGGACTTACCAACAAAAAGGCCATTGCTATATCGTCCATCCTGGAAGTGCTGGTTGATGGTGCTGTGGCGGAAGATGAAGGAATCATGTACACTCCCAGGATACTTTGTCAAGATGTTGGTGAACAATCCCTGGTGGTCAACAATGGTCTGCACATTTATGGAGTGGGTGTGCTTTCTGTTGCGCTATAGGTGCTCGGTTGCAGCAGGTAGTACAATACGGACATGTGTGCAGTCAATAGCACCAAGTACATGCGGGAAGCCATGTATTTGGTAAAACCCCTGTTTGGTCTCCTGCTGCTTCTTTTGTGTGCTGGGGAAGCTAATGTGGCGGGGTGTGAGGGAGATGATAGCATTAAGAACCTTGGGAGGGAGGGCGGAGAATGAGGGCTGTGATACCCCAGCAACCAGGGCACCCGTAGTTTGGAATGAGCCACTTGCCAACATGTGCAGGACAGCTAGCAGCTTGGTCTCTGGTGGAATAATGTAGAGTGTCTGCAGGCTGGCTGTTAAGTGTGGCTCGATTTGGTGCAGCAGGTGCTGTATGGCTTGCCATTTGAGTTTGTACCTCTGGATGATATCCCATTCCCTGAGTCCCAGGAGGGTTGTCCTGGTCCTGAAGTGCCTCTCTAGCCTTCTGCGTTGCCTTTGGGGTCCACGTAGGTGCTGCTGTTGGTCCTATACTCTGCATCATCTGGCATGCTGCATGAGTAGCACCTCCATGTTGTCCTTCTTGAGCATGATGTTGCTTGTGTGAGTTTTCCTTAAGTAGTGGTGTGTTTGCCCCATTGTAACGCCTGCCCTGACCCAGGTGTTAAACTTTGATGTAAATTTGGTTTTGCATCATTTTTCGGGTCCGTTTCCCAGCCGTGCATCTTTTTGGCCCGGTTGGATAAATATGGCGCACAGGTGTTTCAGTCTTTTTTTGGACGGGAAAGCTTACCGTGCATCTCATTGCAAGCGGTTTCACGCATCCAGAAAATGATGCAAACTCTGATATTGTGACACTAGACTGGTCTAGTGTCAAAATATAAATATGGTGCTAAGTTTGCGCCGGATTTGCGTAAAACAAAATGATGCTGATCCGGCGCAAAGGGAGTATAAATATGGGCCAAAGTCCTTTAACTCAAAGGTATGTCAGGGGGCAAAAAGAGTGATCCTTCCCACTCGAAATGAAAGTGAAAAGAGACCAGGAAATGGACAAAGAATCTGGGAAGAGCATGCTGGACAGGAAGAGTAAGTTGGAGTATCTTGGGCACTTTCTTCTTGTTTAAAATAAGGCTTATCAATCTAAAAAACAACTTGAAAGGTATGCTGGAGAAGACAATCCACTCAAAAACACTTTCTGACTAGATTTAGATGCATCTGGAGTAGAAAATCTACTTCAGGTGCATTTGTGCTCATGACCGGAACCATTTTGGCTCCCATCGCGTCCGGATGAAGCACAAGTAAGCACTAAGGTGGTCGTTATGCTTTTGGCGGTCACCTGACCGCCATGGTGGTGGTGGCGGTCGGTCCGCTGCCAGGCCGATGGTGAAGAATGCCATACTACGCCCGGGGTGATTGGACCCCCAGGCCGGAGGTGAGCAACTCCGGCCAGGCGATAGCCACAATACCGCCATCGGTATTACGGCTCTGTACATGCACTCACATACACAAATACCCCCTTCTCTCCTGTATGCACACAAACATTCACACACCCCCATCACCGCTTCCCCCTAACATTCACACAAACATACACGCGCTTGCACGCACACAAGCAAACACTACCCCACATTCGTACACACATGACGACACCACTCGCATTCACACAACACTCCCCCCTTTTGGATGATCAACCTACGTGCTTCAGTGAGGTGGCTGTCCGGGAGGGGATGGGTCCCTGTGCTCTCCACCACCCGCATCGCACCGCCCTACTGGAAACCGCTGGCCTGTATTGCGGATCATAATACAGTGGGCGGAGTCCTGTTGGTGTGGCGGGGCCGGTGGTGGAAATCGTCTCTATTACGCAGTCCAGACCGAAGGTGTCGGATCTCTGCTCATAATTGGCAGACTTTAGACTGCCAGCACTGGTGGCCTCTTATGAAAAGACCCCCAAAGTCGTAATGACCACCTAAGTCTCATGTGCGGCTGGAAACAACCTAGCCAAATGCAAAGTCTCACGCAAGCTTTCTAGTGGCCAGGGATTTTCATGGTGCTTGCAAGAGAGCTTCAAAACCCAGCATCATGCAAGTAAATGAACTCCACTCTGAGCCAGATCACAGAATTTGGGAACCATGCGCTACTCTGTGTAGAGTGACGTGCCCAAATTCTGCAAACAATGCCAGTGGAGTGGATTGCTACACCTGGGCCTACTAAATAACAAAAAAGGCTCTTTTGTGACCAAGAGCTACATTTCTGCCAAATTTTGTGTAATTCCGTTCAGCAGTTTGGGCTGTAGTTGTGTCTAAAATCTCTATGGGAATTATCATGGGAATTTCATTTATATTGATCCTCCCCTTTTTCTCAGCCCCCTGCTTGACAGACCACCCCAACTTAACACTTTTTTGGGATGTTTCCGGAAGATTCTTCTAACGGCACCAAAGATATAGACAAGTCAAAAAATACTTTTCCTATGGAAACTGAGGCCCATATTTCTGAAAGGATTCTGCCGCCTTTGCATACGTTTTTTATGATGCAAAAACGTCGCTAACCTAGCGTCAAAATATTCGAGTTAGCACCTTTCTTAGGAAGCTCCAACCCACCTTGTGTCTCACTGCGACAACGAGATGCAAGGTAGACGTTCTCTGCCTAAAGATGATGCTAGTCCTCCAACGCCATATTTACCTTCCAATGCAAAAACGACACATACCATGGAAGCAGACCTCAAAGATTGAACTCTGATTAGCATCCAAACTTAATGCCTGGTCAGAGCAGGCATTAAGAAGAGGCCCACACACCACCACTCAAGGAAGACACACAGAAGGAGCATTTGCAACCTCCAGGACAATATGGAAGTGGTAATGCTCCAGCTTGGCACGTGCTGCAGATGTCAACAAAGACAGCAGGTCCCTCCACCACCACTGCCGCAGCCCCAAACACCACCACAGCAGCCACAAAGGCAGCATAGAAGGCTGGAGAGGATCTTCAGACAGCGGACAAGATGTGATTAGGATGTTCCAACTGAACCTGGAGTCCATTGTACGCATGCTCCACCACATTGCGTCAGACACCACAGCAAGGGTGCAAACTCCCACTACTATCCAACCCATGACAAAACTCCTCGCTGTCCTTCATATGCTGGGGTGTGGATCTTTTCATATAATGGGTGCAAAGTGGCTGGTATGTCCCGGCCACAATTCTCAGTCCTCCTACCTAAGGTCCTGGATGCTATCATACACCTCACACCCCACCACATCTGCTGCTCAAACACCCATCATCTGCGGCAGAAGACCAAGCAAAGTTTCTACTAAATTGCTGGGTTCCCACATGTCCTGAGTACAATGGACTGCAGCAATGGAACACCTATTTAGGAATCACAAGCACACCCATTCAATCAATGCGTAGGCCATTGTGGACCACTGTGGGCTCTTCACCAACATCTTAGCAAAATATCCTGACAGCATCCATGATGCCTACATATTGGGCCATTCCACTGTCAACAAGCGGTTCCAGGATGGGAAATATCGTAATGGTCCACTCATAGGTAAGCCACCATACCAATCATTACGCACACAACACACCAACCATGTAGGACAAGCAAGACATACACCACGCAAAATACACATGGGCAGGGGAACACAGATGTACAGGCTACAACACATATGCAACATGCCACACTACACCGCAATCCTTGCATTTCACAAACACATACACTCACACAAACTCACATGTACATAACACATCCACAATCTGACTGGCACACCACTTCTGGACAGGTGGAGCAATGCCCCTGTTGCATACAGAGTCTGCCCACAAACCATTACAAGTGGTCACTGGTTGACAACTAAACACAGATCCCACACACATTGCACCAAACAAAGAATAGCTCAGCCATGTCAATGGCATAGGGCATGGCCATTGAAAGAAAGTCACATATAGGCACAGTCCCACATGAATCATGGTGCGTATGCCTCTGCCAGCACCTAAATCAAATGCCACCCAAGTGGTGCTGTTGGATCTGGCCCTTTTTACAGGGACATCCCAAATTTGTTTGTCTTCTTCCTCCTATTTTTTCTGCCCTGTTTTGATTGGCTTTAGTACTCTGGGCATGTTACCCCTGCTAAACAGTGCTAAAGTGCATTTGGTCTGTGTATAAATTGTATTGGTGATTGGTTTATCCTTGGTTGGCATATTTGATTTAGTAGAAAGTCTCCAATAAAGTACACTAGAGGTGCCCAGATCATGTCAATCAAATTCTACTAGTGGGCCTGCAGCACTGGTTGTGCCACCCACATGAGTAGCCCTGTAAGCATGGCTCAGGCCTGCCACTGCACTGTCTGTGTATGCAGTTTTAAACTGCCAATTCGACTTGACACATGTACCCACTTGCTAGGCCTGAAGCTTTCCTTTTCATACATTTAAGGCACCCCCAAGGTAGGCCGTAGGTCTCCCCATGGGCTGGGTGCAGTGTACGTTAAAGGTGGGACATGTACTGATGTGTACATGTACTGATGTGGGTTACATGTCCTAACAATGAAATACTGCTTGATTCAGTCTTCACTGTTGGAAGGCCTATCTTTCTCATAGGTCAACACAGGGCTGCCTTTAAATAATATTAAAGTGCAGATTCCCTGTGAGAGCAGATAGAAATATGGAGTTAAGGGTCTCTGAACTCACAATTTAAAAATACATCTTTTAGTGAAGTTGGTTTTTAGATTGTTAGTTTGAAAATGCCTCTTTTAGAAAGTAGGCATTTCCTTGCTTAAACCATTCTGTGACTCTGCCTGTTTGTGGATTGCCTGCCTGGGTCAATTTGACAGTTGGGCTGTTTGTGAATCCCCTCTAGACATTGAGACAAAGCGAGCTGGGGTGTAGCCTGCATATCCTGATGAGCCATCTGTGCTAGAGGAGTGTCAATTACACCTGAATGGGCTGTGCCTGCCCTCTCACAATGCAGTTTCCAACCCCCTGGTGTGTGTCTGGGGCCTGGATTGGGCAAGGCAGGATCTTGCAAACAAGAGAGACTTCCCTTTGAAGTAGGCCTCTGTAAAGGCAGAAGGGGCTATAAGTAGTTGACCCAAAACCCCAGACTTTCAATTTGTTCAAGATCACGTCTAGATTCAAGAGGAAACTTCACTAAGAAGAAGAGCTGAAGAGCTGCGGAGAAGTGCTGCCCCTGCCTGTGACTGTGCTTTGTTGGGCTATTCTGCAGTTGCTGCCCCTGCCTGTGAAAAGGGACAAATACTGGATTTTGTTGTGCATTCCTGCTTGAGAAGAATCTCCAAGGGCTTGAACTGTGCTTGCTCCTGTTGTTGAAGTCTCAGGGCCATCAAAAACTTCCCCTGCCAGCACCTGGACTCTCTACTGAGACTCCTGCTCTGCTAAGCCGTGCCCTATCCAATGCCTGGGCCCTTGAAAGGTGAAGCTGGCAGACAAGAACTGCAAATCCACACAGAGAACACTGTGCAGGGAAATTTTAGAGGCACCTTCTGCAACGCGGCTGATACATGATGCGCCACTGGCTTCGCAGCGGAAATTGACGCTCCACCTGCATTGCAGCTGCAAGATCAAAGCATCACTGCTGGAGAAACTACGTGCAAAACCCGCTTACGGAGGCTAAGGACAACACAAACCCCATGAGCACGGTTTTCTAACTGTGCGAGTGGATTTTCTATGCATTGTCCCTGGGAATCCAAGCCAACCCAACTCTGTGCGGATCCGAGGTGCCCCATCCAGAAATCAATGCATCGCTCTATTGCGAGCCAGAAAAAGGACACATCGCCGACCCAACCAGAGAAGGAAACAACATGCGGCCTCACTTGTGAGTAAGGAATTGACGCATCGCTACCCTTTTCCAATGCATGCTCAGCCGTGCGGATTTATTTTTTACGCTAACCGGGTACTTTGTGTAACAACAGCATTCTCACTGTTTTCTAAGGAGTAAGACTTCTACTGTTTTGAAAATTCCTATCTCGACTTGTGAATGTTGAATTTTTGACATTTTGGTCTTGTTTTATATAAATATTATCTATTTTTCTAAACTGGTGTGGTGTCCATTTTGTAGTGTTTTCAATGTATTACTGTGTGTGTTGGTACAAATACTTTAAACATTGCTTCTGAAGTTAAGCCTGCCTGGTCGTGCAAAGCTACCAAGGGGGTAAGCGGGTTCAACTGAGTGTGATTCACCTTTACCCTGACTAGAGTGAGGGTCCTTACTCAAACAGAGGGTAACCTGACTGCCAACCAAAGACCCCATTTCTAACAGGTGCCATTACCAACTATATATCATCTACACATACCTGACATAGCTATAGTGTGCACATGCACCTGTCTGTTGCAATGTGTTGCACACATACGAATACAAATTAACCTTCCATGAAAGACCAGGGGACAGAATCATGAGAAATGGGGCAGCGACTACTATAGTGCCACCTCACATGCGCCCCTTTGCATCCCCTAACACCACCATGTCTGTCCTGGATATTTGAAATGTTCCACCATGGTGCAGATTTTGTGCAAAACCGTAAGATCATTGAAGCCATAGAAGGACTCGGCAGGAGATTAGAGAACATTCCTGACCTTGAATGTACTGTACTAAGGGCCCCATGTGAAAAATAGGTGTGCCCCCTCCCAAAACCTGCACTATGCATGTGTTAAAAGTGTCTGTGATAAATCATGTATTGGAAGCTAGGAGATACTACTGCACCAAATTAGATCATCCTACTAATGTCTGATACACACCCTAGTACACTTGATAGCTGGCACAACCATCATCTGCCACAAAGGGCAACTAAGTGTTGCACTGCATGCGCAATGTCACAAGGTAAAATGGTCTGCACAATTTGGCTTTGTAGGGCTACCATGGTGTCTCTACATCTGACATCATTGTGGTGCAAGGAGGTGGAAAGTTTCATCCAACAATAGGCCACTGCCTCCAACATGGACTACACAACACATTGTTTGCAAAACTATTACCATCAGTTTGGAATCAATATGAAAATTCCCAGGTCCTTGAGCCACTACACAAGATTGTCATGTCTATCAACACAGTCCAGTGATACCATTTCACAAGAACAGGAACATACACTATACCACAAGCACGTCTGAGTCACCACTCCACCTACAACTAACAACTGCCATGGTATATTCCAAACCACTATCAAGCTTTACCAACACATCTTCCCTCATTCCTTTGCAGCTGATCAGGGTTACAGCATACAGCCATGGGTAATAACTCAATTTGCAATCCCACAATGGTGGAAGAACATGCATACAATAAAAGGCACAGATGAACACACAATGTGGCTGAGAAGACATTTGGGCTTCTGAAGTCAAGGTTCAGGTGCCTGGCCCTGACAGGAGGAAGCCTCTTGTATGCTTCACCACTTGTAAGTAAAAACATACTAGCATGTGCAATCCTCCATAACATATGTGTCAGAACAAATGTTCTCTGGGATGAACAATGATGATGGAGCAGCTAATTTGGAGAGGGAACAACAGAGCACTACTACAGCAGTTCGCAGGAGGCTCCCTATATTACAGAACCTTTATACATAGTGACTGTACTATCAACATTACACTATAAATAGCACAAATAAAATACTTTGCACCTGAATCTCCTTGGTCTGCTCATTCTCTACCACATATACCATTGGAATGTGAACCAAACCTCAGGGAGCAGGTAATAAACACAATAGTTACAAGTATGGTAGCAACATTGTTTGTGATGTAAGAGGCTCTACTGCCTCCATCACACATATCGGTGATTAGCAATTCAGAGGTATGTGGCTCCTGAAGGCCCAGATCCATGCACCACTATATATATTGTGCCGTCAAGTGGGCAAGGTGCTAATTCCTAGCCCATTCCCCACATCAACACCACAACTACCAGGATGTATGGAATGGGGGCACACATAAGGTAGGGGCTGTGATCAAATGGTGTTTAAGTAATGTTGGAACTGAGCATTGTCACATCTCAGGGTGATTGCCGCTTTGCCTGCACGGTGCATTTGTGACAAGGGGGGACCTCATTGGTAACTATGGACCTTCAGTAATTGTACAGGGATTGTCAACAATGTTAGAGGCAGAGCCTGCACAGTGTATCTATGGGTTTATTTCCTGGCACTGCCTTTGGGTACAACCTTGACACATGGTGGACTGTATCTCACTTATGGCACACACACGTTGGTTGTGGAGTGTGCTATGAGTTGCCAGACAACATAAGCAGCTATGGGTGCAGAATCTCTATCCAACAGATGACCCATTGTCAGGATCTAACAATTAAATGGGACAACACACCACCAAATCATTGTCTGGGTGGAATGTAGGCAGAGTGTGTTACACTCCCCATGTACATAAGATGCACACTTTTCACAAAAATCTGCTGTCTTGACATATGCCTACAGCAAATCCAGATGAACATGCGAAGACTGATGTACGGGTGTATGTTCTAGGTAGCAAAGGGTTTGCTAGTACCAGCAATGCTTGACATGTGTCAGCATGTTTACCTACTATGCTCTATATAACATCACAAAGTACATAGCAACACACAGCACTCATTGTCACTCACATGACAGAACAAGTTCAAGGTAGCCACATTAACAAATTATCCCTGCATGTTTTGTTCTCCAACATCGCAATCAGGTGTGGGATGTGCAACTACGTCCAGCAATATGCAAAAATGTCAGAGACCCATCAAAAAATGAATGGGAGTAGAACTAGCCATATATGTTGCATTTGCAAATGAAAAAGATGGCACTGAGATGACTTCACACCTCAACATCATTCAGTCATGGTAATTGTTACCTAGGTTGTGGCGTGCTAGAAGAAATGCACACCCATGTTCATCGGAAGATGTGGACGGACAACTGTGAGATACCCAAAGATACTTGCAAATACAACGTGGGAGATCACTAGGAGACAACACAAGTGCTGTGTAATGTCATGTGTGCGTGGCACTCAGTGTATCTCAAAAAGACAATCAATGGGACAGTAACTATCATGTAGCCAGTAGTAAAAGATGTGTACCTCTACAAATTACACATGTCACATGTTGCATCCTGTTCCATACGACCAGACAGTGTTGCTTCGGAAGATGTGTACAAAGTGCAAGCAGCCTAAAGAATGGGAGCAATGGTGACAACAATACATACCTTACCAATAATGCAGGAAAACATGGAGAAGGAATCCACATAAACCAATACTTACTGTGCAACACATCAATATCTGCATGTCAACATTCAACACATGTACAGAGAGGGTGCCCAGGTCAGTACATAACCCAGTGATGTTTGCCACTACCATAATCTAGTATTTGCCCATTGCATGCCAACATGACAGTAGGCAGTGTCAGACAACATCATCTGTACCCTGGCACGTTCCCAAAATAGAAGTCACAACAGATATACAACCCCTAAACAAGCTGCCTATGGAAATAATTAAGGACATCAAATGATGAGACATGTCCTACACGTGCAAGTACCCAGTCCTCTGTACACGAGAGGGGAAGGCTGACATCAAGTACCACAGAGGAAAATGTGATATCCTGGTCTGTTTTATCACAATTGTGCATGTGTCTGCCTGCAGGGGAGTGTGCATTGTTCTGCTGAGTAGCAATTATGAAGCAGCTAGACCCCGAATCAAAAAACCCTAACACCACTGCTCTGGCTACATTAACATATGACATTGTCAGGGGCCTGATGTATGTGCAGAGTGGGCTGAGTAAACTGGAGCTGCATAAACCTGCCCCTTCACATGCAACTATGGGTTTGTGTTGCCATACAAACTCACACAGCAGTGAAGATGAGTAAGCTGCCATCTATGCCAGACTGCAATACTGCTAAACAGTGGTATGCCATTATATGTGACAGTCATGACAAGCATGATGTGGAAAAATGTCTGTGCCTAGTTGATGGCATGCACATATATGCCACATATCTCAGCACACATGTACCACCGTAATGGCTCAGGTATGGTGATCTTATTGGATTCTGAACAAAAGGCAACCTAGCACAAAAGTAAGGGCATACGTATCATAAGATCAGTGACTGTAAGAAATTACCTTCACATGTGTTCTGACATACGGAAACATGGGTGGCACTGATGTGACTGTGCATGCATTTGTCAAATGCCAACATGTGTCCATGCAGGAAGATAGTAATGTGAGGTTTCAGATCCCATGAAGACATCACTGTGGTCAAATGTAAGTAACAGAAATGAGCCTAACCATGTAATTACACACACATACATGGCACAACCTTCATTAACATTTGTGTACATACCATCTCCTGCAACTAAGATACATGGGGAACTACATGTCACATGTGTAGTAGAGCATCATGAAGTAAAATCCAACAACACCCCAGAGAGTGGAGAAGTGTGGCACAATGGTTAGAGCGGCAGACCTGATGCAGAGATCTGGCCCGGGCCAGGGTTCAATCCTGCCTCGCCGGGTCTTGGGCTCAATTCCCTTGGACCAGCTCATTCTCGCCTTGGTGCGTAATCTAATTAATGGGTCCCACTCTGTAACTCTGGGCAATAGCTTGCTTAATTTCTGCAACAGCGCTTGGATGCCTGGATTCACCCTGGGGCTGTCCAGGAGTGGGTGCCTCACAGGGAAAAGCCAGGAGGGGTTCCACAGCGGTATGCGTACAGCGCCTTGAGACCCTAACGGGTGAGTAGTGTGCTATACAAGTGTGAAGTTTACAGAGTGTACACACAAATTGACAGGGGTAACGTGATGTCAACCCAGTCTTAGTCCACTGCATACTTTGAGTACAAAATGTCATGGTTCTCACATGCCTTACCGTGTGTTGGACATAGGCCATCATATATATTGTGTTGTTGGTATATGTACTTTTGTCTAGCAGACATAACAATGTAGTACTCCCACAAATTAGTAATCAAACACATATGTACACTCATAGTACACATATGCCAGCATGTATGTGTACACAGTGTAGCTGCACATGCACATATGCACAAGGTATGTGTAATCACATACAGCAGACTCACAAACAAACCTGTAGATTCAACATACCAGTGTCACCATTATGACATGATAGGTTAATTACACACATGTAGTCATACCATATATACAATGTTGTTGCATAGCCCATGTGACATGGTAAGTGAATCTGGGTGCACTCAAGGCCTACATTGCAAAATTCCACGCACTGCCATCATGTATAAAAAAAATATATGCAAACATCTCATATCTACACTCTGTAATGCCAGTAAAAGGACGCCTGGTCTCTGAGCATCTCTCACAAGTTCACAGGCCTTGTTACACACCTTGGTGAAAAATCGACACATGACCGTCATAGGACAAAAATATAGATGAAAATGCCTAACTATCATATGTTTCTCCACACGTAAAAGATACCTGGACCCTGAGCATCTATCACATGTTCAAAGACCTTTTCACACTTAGGGGGTGATTCTGATCCCGCCAAGCGGGAACCGCCAGAAGACCGTACCGCGGTCGAAAGACCGCAGCGGTCATTCTGGGTTTCCCACTGGGCTGGCGGGCGACCGCCAAAAGGCCGCCTGCCAGCCCAGTGGGAAACAGCCTTCCCACAAGGACGCCGGCTCAGGATTGAGCCGGCGGAGTGGGAAGGTGCGACGGGTGCAGTGGTACCTGTCGCGTATTTCAGTGTCTGCAAAGCAGGCACTGAAATACAAGGTGGGCCCTCTTACGGGGGCCCCTGCAGTGCCCATGCCATTGGGCACTGCAGGGGCCCCCAGGGGCCCCGCGGCACCCACTACCGCCATCCTGTTCATGGCGGGAGACCCGCCAGGAACAGGATGGCGGTAGGGGGTGTCAGAATCCCCATGGCGGCGGGGCGCGCTCCGCCGCCATGGAGGATTCTCAAGGGCAGCGGAAAGTCGGCGGTACACCGCCGACTTTCCGTTTCTGGCCGCGGCTGAACCGCCGCGGTCAGAATGCCCTGCGGTGCACCGCCAGCCTGTTGGCGGTGCTACCGCGGTCATTCGCCCTGGCGGTTTTTACCGCCAGGGTTAGAATGACCACCTTAATGTGGAAAAATACGAAGCATGACCATCATGTCTCAAAAATGTACACGCACACGCAAATACCATACTGTTCTCCTAAGCTAAAACATACCTAGCCCATGAACGTCAATTGCACGTACACAGGCCTTTTCAGGCAAAATGGGAAAAAATCTACTCTTGACAGTTATGCGTAAAAAAACAACAACACATGACCGGAAACATCATGCCTAGGAAGTGATGAAACAGGATATCCTGACTGCAAACATGGTCCAGTGAGTCTAATTTCACTTTCAATTCACAGTCTTATTGTCTGTGACTGTGTGATGGTGTGTGGCGCTGGTGCTGTTGGATCTTTGGAGTGTTTTATTTGTCATTTAAGCTGTCTTTTGTATTGTAAGTGTTTTGTTTCTGTCTCTGCATTGTGGGGTGTTCGACTGGGGTAGTATAGTTGTTTGGGTATTTGGGGTAGTTGTAGGGAAATCCTTTTTTTGGGGTGACCTGCATTTGCAGTCCATTATGTCAGGGAAAGGGAGGATGACCAGGATGTCGGCCGATGAGCTGGGGGTTTCATCACTACTTGCCCATGATGCTGGTACTGGGTGGCCGTGTCATACAAGGCTACCCCACAGAGGCCAGGAAGCTGTGGTGGGGCAAGGTGCTCTACCACCTGACAATAGTTTTTGCATCAGGAAGAAAGGAGCACCAATTGAAGCACCTCTAGGCAGACCTCATAAGAAGGTAGCAAGATCTGCTGGATCACCTGGGCATTGAGATTGGTGGAGCAGTTGGTAAGTATCCCATTTCCATACTAAGTCCATTTTTTGTATGTGAATGACAGTTACACATACAGTTGAGTGCTGCATGTCATGGTTATGGATCTGGACATGTTGTATGCTACCTGTATGAGAAGCCCCAGCGCCACCTTAGGCCTGCCATTCCAACGTACAATAATGAAGCTGAGGCAGGGCAGATGTACCATTTTCCCTGCACAACCATTACAAAGTGTTGTGTTGCATGCATAGGGCAACTTGGTTTTGAGCGGCACAACAGAAGTCTGCTGCATGCATCATTTATAGGAGGGGGTCCCAACACCTGTTTGAGGGGCAAAAGTATAAGCCTGTGGGAAAAATGAGAAATACCTAAATTCCATAATTCATGCACTCTGAACTGAGAGCAGGTGTTATATGGGGGCATTTAAATGTATGTGAGGGGCCCCCATGTACTTAGTAGAAGTTGTGATGATGTGTTGTGTTGCAAATACTTCTGAGTACATCATTTTCCTACACATAAAAAGATGAAGTTGGCCCCTACTGCATCCTACTGTGCCTTAATTCTTATTAGGCTCACACATGGAGGGAGTATGGGGTGCACTGAGTGCCACAAGGACTGTAGTCATGCACTTGGTGCTGCACCACCGTCGTTTAATCTGCACCTTTGTGTCTTTGGCCAAGGCCATGTAAGGGACTATGCACTGGGTTCAGACTACTAGCAATTTCCTCTTCCTGTACATTGTGTATCACATACACCCTCAACTATGTCTATTACCACATACACATGTGCTGATTTAGTTCCACAGGCCTGCTGCATCTTACTGACAGTATGGGGCTGCCCTGCATCTGCTCCATCACTAGCACATTACTCAGTAACCTGCACAAACAAATGCATTTTCGGACCACAGAGCATGTGTGTCTGTGTTGATGCTTATGTCTATGCCCATGTTCTTATCCCTCCTTGGACAAATAATTGTATACCACGCCAACAAAGGCTAGTCACACACTATTGACAACACAACCATGATTTCAGTAAGTCAATGTGCAGGTAGGTACAACTTTTTTCACATAAGTAAACTCCCATATCATTATTGCTCGTGTGTGTGCCTTGTGATGGCACACACATATTACTTACTTCACACAAGGATATCACAGCATTTCTCAACACTTTGGAATACACACACAGCCCATGGGCAGTTTTTTGTCAGTGTGCTGTGACAATGAGGTAGATGTCTACAACATCTGGGGCAGGCTCAAATGCTATGAATGTCACAATAGGATAGCCACTGCAACAACCATTGCATGCCCCAATAACAAATGTATTATTTGAAAACATGGTGGCCGGCGAGTAGCGGGTCGCGGAGGTGCTCCGAGGGCGGCTGCTCTTTTTGATTTAAATGGTATAAGAGTAATAATTGCGGTGACGGGAGTGGGAGGGTAGCGTTTTTCACCTACATTAAAGGGCTCCTTCAAGCTGGAGGGGCCTTGAAGTTTAAGGGCGTCTGGAAGACCCACGCCCTGGGGGAGAGCAGCAACAGACCTGAAAAGTGGCAGAGTAGCAGCAGCACGAACTCTCCTCTAGGGAGGAGTGGTAGAGTCAGCACAAGTCGAGTGAACGATCTGACTAGCTGCAATTCAGACACAGGTCCAGGTGTCCAAGGTACTGTTTCATCTTCTTTGCTATTGGAACAGCAGAAGCCAGATCTGGTGGTGACTGTGCCAGTTGGAGATAAGAGATAAGAGATAAGAGACCTATGCAAGGGGGTCACCGAATTGCCACAAGTGTGCCTGGGGTGCGGAGGAGGTCAGAATCAGGCAGGAGCCCAGTATATGCATTAAGAAGTGGGAAAAGGATTTTTGGGAGTAAAAGGAAACCAGAAGACTCCGTAGCTAAGGAACCGATAAAGGGATTACCGGCAAATCGTTTGTGGTCAAGATAAGAGTCACAGTACCTTGAAGTGCAGGCGTGCCAGTAGGCAAAAAGTCACTAACTTGCTGAGAACATATTTTAGGGTACTACCTAAATCCCAAGTTGACAAATTTGACTCTACCAGGCAGGAGGGTTTAAGGGTGGGGGTCGGCCTGTTATCTGACCCAACTGATGAGATTGTAGTGCATAAAATGACCGAAAAGGTTGGCACCAGAGATTCACAGGTGGCACAGGTGACACATGCACTCCCCGTCTTAAATAGGTTCTCTCCTTTTCCTGGAGCCTTACAGGATCAGGGGGAAGAGGAGCGCTCCGGTGCCTCACTGAAGGACCCCCCCCCAGGGTTCAGGACTTCTTGGAGCTTCCAGAACAGGATGTGGCAGAATTAGGAGAGATCGAGTCTCAAGAGCTTAACTCTCCCGTAGTAGAGGATTTGGTGGTCATCACATCTAGAACTGATTAGGAGGAAGGACCCGGTTGTGGAGCAATAAGGGCCCTATAGCCCCCATGAGTTATTCAATTTCAGAAATTTTGAAAAGTCTGGTGAGTGAAATTAAGGACGGTTTTGAGAGGTCAAATTCTAATCAACATGAGATCCGAGAGCTGTGTGAATCGCTCGGGATAAAGATTGACGATCTTGCTGGTCGAACGATCTGGCTGGTCTGGAAGAAGAGCTTGAGAACTTAAAGGTGGAAGTAAGGAATAATAAGGAAGACATACAGATTTTGAAAAGTGGTGAAGAAACTATCAGAAGTAAGCTTGAAACTTTGGAAAATCATCAGAGGAGAAAGAATTGGAGATTTTTAAAAATTCCCGAAGGTCTTGGAGCTGATGATTTGAAAGGTTTGGTGGTATAGCTGATCAGACAGGGGTTGCAGGTGGAGTTGACAGATGAAGAGATTGCAAAAGACATTCAAAGGGTGCACTGTGATACTTTCAAGAGCCAATTAAATCGTACTTCCCCAAGAAACATTTTGATGTGCTTCCATACTTATGCAATTAAGGAAAAAATCTTATTAGCAGCTTTAAAGAAGAAGTCCCCCTGGGTGGGGAGCATATGAAGGGGAAAAAACAAAAATATGGTCCTCAGAACTATAGCTGTTAGTGTGTTTTTGGGGGGAGTACATGTCAGGTAGATGATGGATGAGAAGGTAGTGGGACTTCTTACCTGGAATATAAATGTTCACAGGTAGCGAGTAGGTGGAAAAAGTTGCTACAATATATGAAAGAAGATAGGAAGGATGTACTAGTGCTTCAAGAGACCCATATGTCGAGACAGGAATGTATAGAAATGTTTAAGCCCTGTGGTGGGTACAAGGGATAGTCTGTTCAGGACAGGGCGGGGCAGTAAAGGGGTCACCATCCTGGTTAAGAAGCATCTTAACATCTCTCTCTAGGACGGTCGGTTCGATAAGGGTGGGAGATGGGTTATTGGGAGACTGATGATGGATGATAAGGCATTTACACTTGTAGGATACTACGGTCCTAATAAGGATGACATTGTCCCATTGGTAGATTTATTTTAGCACCTGTCGTTATGTCCCCATCCTATCATCTTGATGGTGGTTTTAATGTGGTTCTAAACTACAGCCTAAATAGATCTTGAGGGAGTAGGTCCAGAATTAACATGAAAATGCGTCATCAGCTTCTGTTTATAAAGTCCCAATTGGGTTTAACTGATATATGGAGGGAGAGGAATGGTTCTTCCAGAGGTTACACGTTCAATAACAAAAAATATAGACATCAATCCAGGATTGATTTTATCTTGATGGATAGGGGTTTGGGTCAGTGTGTTAAGAAAACTCTTCATGTCGGAGCCCATTTGTCAGATCATTCGGCTATCTTGATTAGCATTGTATTAACTGGGAAGGCAGTACAAGGAAGATGGACACTATATAGGTCACTTCTGTTAGAAAGTTTTTTTTCTCTAAATATAGGTTTTGCTCCACCTGCTATTGTGTGGGATTCCTTTAAGGCATTTCTTCGTGGAAGGCTAATTAGTATGGCTTCCTTCAGAAGGCGAAAACATAAGGAAGAGATATACCGGTTGGAGGAGGGGATATGACAGGCTGCGTTGGCTAGTCCAGGACTTGAGGAGGAGGAGGTTTATAACTTATGCAGGGTTCGTTTAAGGTTGCGAGCAGAGATAGAGGGGGTGATTGAGGGCAGGGTTAGGAAGAGGAGTAAGGCATATAGGATGGAGCATTTTGAATATGGGGAGAACTGTGAAAAGATATTAGCGTGGAAGTTGAAAACGGACAGAGAAAAAGGCAGGGTGACAGAGCTCAGAGAGTTTAATACAGGAAGGATAAAAAAGGGTGATAACTAGATTAGTGATCTTGTTCGAGATTTTTGTTTCTGAATTATAAGCTGAAGAGTTGGATGTACAGACGGATGATGTGGTAGCCTGGTTGGAGGGCTTGCACCTGGGCTCCTTGTGTGAGGAGGATAGTAAAAAACTGAATGAACAAATTGAGTTAAAAGAGTTATTGTCTGTTTTAAAAACAGGCAAAGTGGGTAAAGCCCCAGGCCCAGATGGCTTGCCATTAGAAATTTATAGGTGCTTGGGAGCTAGTATTAATCCTTTTTTTTTTTGACCTGTGTAACAACATCTTAGAAGGGAGAATTAAAGTGCCCCCGACATGGAAGGAAGCAAATGTTACAGTAATTCCGAAGCCTAGGAAGGATTCGAGATCTTGTGATGCATATAGACCTATCTCACTGCTAAATAATGACTACAAAAGTTTTGTGAAAATTCTGGCGGACAGGTTAAGTGGGGTCCTGGGAAAAAGTATTCATCAGGATCAAAAAGGCTTTATGAAGGGGAGGTCGATGCAGGATTTGATACATATTTTGATAGGTTCAATTGACGTAGCGACTACCCATGGAGATCCCTTGGCAATAGTTTTGGTGGATGCTAGTAAGGCTTTTGATAGGTAAACTGGGTTTATTTGAGGAATGTTTGTGAGATTTTTAATTTACGAAAGACATTTTTGGATGTTTTGCAGGGGATCTACCAGGACCCAGAGGATAGGATTTTTGTAAATAGAATCTTATCCTCATCTTTTAAAATAAAAAGGTGCATGAGACGGGTGCTCGTTATCACCATTGCTTTTTAATATATATTTAGAGCCTTTCGTCTGCAAATTTAGGAGGGATGGGAGAGTACTCCTGTTCTGCTGTGGGGATTGGAACAAGAAGATTTCTCTTTATGCAGATGATGTATTAATTTACACATCTGACTTGACCCAGACCTTAGAGGTTTTGAAGGAACAGGCAGGGGGTTTTGGGAAGATCAGCAGTTTCACTGTTAATGGTGAGAAGTCAGAAATAATGGTGTGGAATATGAAGGTACCCGCAGTCCCAGTTAAAAAAGAAGTAAAATATTTAGGAGTTAGTATAACGCAAGAAGTAGAAAAAATTGCAGAGGTCAACTTCAAAAAGATTCTGAGGGAATCAACACAATTGATGAAGAAGTGGGTCAGTCTCCCCTTCACAATTATAGTACGTGTGAATTTAGTAAAGATGATAATTCTTCCAAATGGCTATTTATATTTAATGCAGTCCCGCTGATGTTTGAGAAACAGTGGTTTAGTAAGCTTCAGGGGAAAATAGGTAGCTTCATTTGGGCTTCAAAAGGCGTGCGTACTGCTTGGAAGAAGTTGAGGAGGAAGCAAGAGAAAGGAGGACTAGTCTTACCTGATGTGCAGCACTATGCATGAGCTATTTGTTTGAAGAATTCTAAGTAATTAAGGGAGGAACTGGGGCATTCTGAGAAGGGGCGAATGTTTAGGGTTATGTTGAAATGCTGTGGTATAAATTATGTGGGCGTCTTGCACAAGTTTGGTGATCCTACGTTTTTCAAAAAGATTCATTTGAAGTTAATAAAGGATTGGGTAAGACTCTGGTGGGGACTGAGAAGAGCTGTAAAACTCCCATACTATAGCGGGTACTCTCCAATTTAGTACTCACCAGGATCCCAGGAGTGGACTAGAGACAAGTTGGCTGTCCCATTAAAAGAGGCAAATCTTTTGCTTTGGGGACAACTGGTTAAAGAAGGGAGGCTGGCATCCTATGAGATATTGAACAGCGAGGTTGGAGGTCACTTATCCAGGTTTAAATATCTTCAAATTTCCATTTGGTTGAAGAATGTGAAGGAGGAAGTAGGGGCCTCAAATGAGTTGGAAGAGTTTTTATATTCTAACCCCTTTATAAGACATGGGGCAACAAAGCTTTATTGGTTGATTATGGGGACAGTGGAAGGAGCTTTCCATTTTCTGGAGAATGTCTGGGGGAAAGATTTGCCAGGCTGGCAACTTATGGACCTTTGGGAAGCTTCTAACGCCCTCCTACATGAGACAGTCCGACCCGCATCTTTGAGAAAGAATCATCTTTATACTATGCACAGGGCCTACTGGACGCCAGCGCAATTATCTAAGATTGGGGAAGGAGGGGTTTGGGCTTGTAAAAAATGTGGCTTGGATAAGGCAGATGACCTCCATATGTTTGTGAGTTGTCCCCAGTTGGCTGAGTTTTGGGGTAAGGTGGAGGAGGTTATTAGGGGGGGTACTTCTGATCAACTGCCAAATCGCCCCTCCCTGGTTATGTTTGGTCTTCCGCAGGAATGTAAGTCACCAATAAAGTAAGGGAAGAAGAAACTTCTGTTCTATATGATATTGTTAGCTAGAAGATAAACCTGCAGAAAATGGGTGTCAGCTCTGTGCCCGACATTTCTGGATTGGATAGAGGCGTCAGTATATAACTCCACGTTGGATTCTAAAAGGGGGAGGAAGGAGCAGGAGCTCTGGGCTCCCCTCAGAGTTTGGTTGGAAGGTTGGTATGTTTGAGCTTCCCCCGTTGATTCTGGACTGTCCGATGATTACACTGCTCTTTTGATCCTAAGTACGCTTAGTGGATCTTATACAGCACATGGTCAGTGACTCAGCTTGGTTACCGGGATGGGAGCTTCCTCCTTACTGAGAGAGGTATAAGAGTGGGCGGAGGATCCCTGAGGTTTTGGGGTCCCACCCCTCACTCCCCCTTTTGAGTCAGACCGAGATTAATGAGGACAAAAAAAAAGAAAAAAAAAAGACATTGCATGCCCCTCAGATGCAGTATACAGTGTCATGCAGTCCCATATGGTCATGGAGGTGTAGTGCTAACAAACACCTGCATGACAATGCCATGTATAAACGGTGCAGTGAAAAGCACTGCAAGAGTACCATGGACAGTGAGGATTTGTAAATGCATGGGTTTACATTATCTGAGACTGTTTGTTATTGACTGACCATAGATGTTTGTCAGTAGCTCTGATCTACCCCTAGGATGACTTGTTCACCCAGTCTAGCAAGTTGATAGTGAACAATGTTATCCATTAACTGATATGTACAAATTACACTAAGCAGTATTTTCCATTCATGTCTTGCAGGTGGACCTCTGCCCTAACCATTGGTGAGGCGGCCCTAATTGAAGACCCTGATTCAGCCTGTAAGTGTCATCCTGTGTATCAAGTGTGCCAATCCACGATTTGTGGTGAGTCAGTCTGAAGTGTGAAATGCTAGTAGGAAATAGTCCTACTAGCATTCCACACTTCAGACTGACTCACTCAATACAAAGAATGCTAGTAGGAAATAGTCATAGATGAGATGTAAGCCATTGTTGAGAAATGTGTGGTGAACTGTATGTGTTATCAGCAGTTGCAGTGTACATAATATGTCTGATCAACATCCACCCAATGCTGAATCTGATGCTTGATTCTCCTCATTTTTCAGCTGCCAATATGACATCAGACCAAAGGCACGCATTCCACTAGAGGGCAGAACGCTACCAGCACATTATGGAGGTGAATGCAGGAAACCGCAGAATGGGAAGGAGGTTCTGTATGGAAAAGGCAACTGGGGAATGACGTGCGTTTGCACATGGGGGACCTCTATAGCAGCCACAGCAACAGAAGGACAGTGTTATGAAGACATCAGGGGTGCAGGGAGCCTCTGCAGGTCCAAGCCCCTCTATGTCAACTGTACCTGTCAGGAGCCAGACACCTGTTCAGCCACCTGCTGTAGTAGTAAGCAGCCAATTTGAACAAGACATAAAATGGGACATAGGCAAGAATTTAGCAAGACTGGACAAATTGGAGGAGGAGAGTGCAGACAACAGAAGGATGTACATCAAGAAGAAACTCAAGAAAATGAGAAAATTAACTCATCTTTTTCTACAGCCTCCCAGTTCCTTCCCCTCCCTTTCACGGTTGTACATAGTTTTAGATTGGGTTATAGATGGGTAGTATTAGTTTAGTGTAAGGTAGGAATAACCTAGTTTAAGTATAATGGAGGTATAATGGAGGTAGGTTTTTCTATATTTTTTTTATTGGCGGGGGATTGAGTGGGGGGTTATGTTGTGGTATTTGTGTATGAAAAAATACCAAAATATATATATATTTGTTTAGGCCATAGGTTAGGTTAGTACATATGTAGTCATAGTTTATGTTAGGGAGGTGAAGGACAATGTTTAGAGTATAGTGTTACATGTGTAAGAGAAGTTTAGAATAGACTAGATAGGTGTAGTTGTTAGTTGGGTTAGGATAGGTTAGTTTAGCATAGGGTAGTTTTTAGGCTAGTTGTAGGTATATGGTTTTACAATGATTCCTGTTTTTCTTAGAAAATGTTTTTGTAAGTTGATTTAGTGCCTGTGGTTCTCATGAGTGCACTGGCCAAGTTGGACGAATGGCCTATGGTATGCTTACTGTCTTGATTTACAAGGATTACCATGTGCATCCCCTATGACCAAGGAGCTGTTAGGTTGGCTGCTACATAACATCAGCTAGTCCATACATTTGCCATCTAGTGTTCCAGCCATTCACAATCAGTATGTATACAATATTTTGGACAGGTAAGTATGTTACTTCACCTGTCATTGGTGGGGTCCTGCAATTTCATTGTTGGAAAGTATGGCACATCTGACAATAGGGAAATATGGAACCGTATCCTGCATCACTGACAGGTGCCCATCAATGATAAGGTCAACTTCTCCTGTACCATGAAAATAAGTTGTATTGGTACTCCCATCTGGGTTAAGTACCATTGACTTGGTTCAGAGCCATACATGGCGTATGTCAACTTCGAAGGATATCTGTTCAATATTTACATAGAATACTCAGTAAGTTGGTTGTAGTCAACAACACCATCATTCACTTTTCTCATGTTAGGATCCTAGTGTGTGGCGTTGTGTCTGACAGTCATGCACTCATGTACTGATATTCTGTACACATTGACATTGATTGACATAATGCAATCTTTTAGCTGAGTAGATGGATCACAGTGAACATAGAAATGCTACATGTGTACAAGGTTCTTTATTTACAGGTGCAAGTGTATTTGTGAATTGTATACAATATCCAATTCACAGATCCCATGAGTGAATGTTAGCCATATGTAGCAAAATCAGAGTCCAGGGTTGAGGGACATGTCTTAGGACATGGTTAGGAGTAGTGTGCATTAGTGAGGAATTAAAAAATTGCCAATTGGTATGAAAGAGAAAATGACAGTACATAGCAGACAAATCAACAGTGGTTAGGTGAAGAGGGCACATTTCCTACTGTCACAACACTGGCATGATCTTAAGCCCAGAACTATGGAGAAACTGTCCACGTGGCACAGACTGGTGCTATTGGGTGCTTTTCCTTGTGAATGTTCTTCCATCCACATCTTCATCTCTGATGTGTGTGGTGCCTCCTGTGCCATGGCTGTGCTGTTATAGAGGTAGAGGGGGCCACACACACTTGAGGGGATAGAGATGTGGAGTCAAATGTCTTGTCAGCTGCCATTTGTGGGAACACTTAAGGCATCACTGCAGCAAGGAGGAACTGCTGATTTTTCAACACAGCAGCAACATCACAGTGGGAGGCAGCCATGTTTTCCATGAGGGAGGCTACTTCCCACTGTATGAACTCCAGGGTATTCTGCATAGGCCCCAGTCTGTTATCTGTTATGCTGCTGCCAGTTTGGGAGGGCAATTGTTCTAACCTCTGCTTCATGACAGCAGCTATGTGAGCCAGAGACTGCTGGAGTCCACGTAGCTGGGAGTGGGTGCCTCTGACGGCAGCTGAGCTGTCCTTATTTGGACTGAGGCCTTTCTGCCCTCCCTCTAGGCTGCCTGCCATGGTTTCCATCCCCACCCGCACCTGCTTGGCCAGCTCCCACTGGAATTCCTACCACTGTCCTCTGAAATATAAACTCTGGGTCCTCGTAGTCCAGGGCTGTGTGAGTACTGGCTGGTGACATGTGTTGGTAGCTGGGTGGTTCATGTGGGGACCCCCCAACGTTGTGTGTCCTCCCTGTGACTGGACGTGTTGTCTGGAGTGATCCTACGACATCCTGGAGAGTCTGTTCATTGATGGTTGGCAGCTGTTCATCCATGTTATTTGCAACATCCAGGACAGGCAGGTCTGCAGGAGGTAAGCCATCAGCCTCTGCAGTGAGAAAGTGTAAAATCAATATTAGATTGTTTTAGCTGTTGACATGGGACATCATTTATTTGCCACTAGAGGCTCAATGACATAATACTGACCCAAGGTTGTAGTTGTACTCATGTGTAGCAGTGTGCATCACACATGGGTCAAGCTCACTAGGTATTTTAGGGCATATGTAGGTGCTGCGAGTGCCACCTGAGTGTCACTTTTGGTGAGGCTCAGGTGGCGCAATGCCCTGTACCGTATTTACAAGGTGGCATGAAGCCACTTCTACTGCCTTAACACCAGTTGTAAATGTGGCATCTTCACATGCAGCACTTTATGTGGAAGGTGTGTGCAATGGGTGTTGCTGTGGACATGCCACAGCAACAACCATTGCGTTTTGACATTGCCTCAGACTTATGACTTTTTGTAAACTGGAAACTGCGCCAAAATCTAACACCAGCCCAGGGGTGGCATTAGCATGGCAAAACTAAGAGTAATGCTTATATTTCTACTAGAGTGTTTGGTTGCATTCTGCAGCACAGATAATAAGAACACATCAGCCTTTAAGTTTGATGTTTTGCAAGAAGGTGTTCCTTCCTGCACAAAAACAATCCCCCCCTCAACGCAGCCATCCTTGCACTCTTGTGCAAGGATCATAATTTTCAGATTGATCTGGCACATCTTGTCAGACGGTGCGATTGCAGCTACATGTACAGCTGTACACATGATGTTCACAGACATGCTCCATGTGTTGTATGGGTTTTATTTTTTGGACATTCCCATATGGTGCATATGGTTGTGTCTGAGTTGTATAGGGTTCACCCTGTATGGGTTGTGTTCCACAGGTTTCAAGCCTTAGTGCAGATTTTTTTCATGTGCAACAGCTCAGGGCAGCTGCAATATGTGTTGCACTACACTGCACCAATTTAGATAAGCAGGGATGTGCCAATTTTACTTGTGTACGGTACAGCCCTGCAATTCCTCCTGCGTCTGCAAAGATTTGTTCTCCCTGCACCAACACAGGCATTGTTGCAGCATGATGCCTGCCTTGAAGGGATGATTTATTCATCTGCAGGGAGGTGTTCCTTCCTGCACATGTACAAGCTATTTTTGTTGCTAACATGGCATTTCAATGTGTGCAGCAAGATGCAACACACATAAGTAAAGGCAATGCCACAGGGAGGAAGGTAAGCATTTTGGGCTGAGACACCATCCTGACACCACCCCTGGGGTGGTATTGACTTCTGTCCTAGTCTCTAATGTCTATGTTGTGTTTGTACAGGGGCTTTGACAATATGCAGTGGTTGTTGTAATGGCACAACCACACTATTTGCACATGCTTTCCAGGCGATGTGCTGCATAGTTACATGGTGGAGATAGCCATAGTGAGTGGCCTATGTTGACGTTGTGTATATGTTGGAGTGCATAGCACAACAAAGCGTCAGTACAAGTGTGGCTTGGGAGGGGATGGCGCGTCTTGATTCTGGGCCTATGTTCCCCGATGCAACCCTTTAGCATGTATTGAGTGTGTCCTATGTGCCAGATATCCCCCCGCAACTTTCCCTGCATTTGTGGTGGTTCTTGGTATTCTGCGCTGTCCTGTCCTGCGATTCCTATGACCAGCTCTTCCAGGATGATTGCTGCAACCATCTCCTCCAGCTCATCCAGGTCCTCCTGCGGTGTGGGACTTCCACCTCCAGTCTGCAGTGCTGCCTTTCGGTTCCTGGCCAGTTTCTCCTTAATCCTGCGGTTGCAATTGTGCCAACGCTTCTTGCATTCGGTGACAGTCCTCTTCACCTCTACGACACTGTTGACATTGCCTATTATTTGCTACCATGTTGCATCTCTCCTACCAACTGGCAATTTGGAGGTGTTGAAGAGCTGTTGTTGGTGCTCTGTCACCTCTCTGACCAGGATGTCATACCCCTCCACTTTGCTCCTTTTTCTGCTCTCTCTGTTTTTTGCGCTCTTCCCTGTACTTTTCTTCCCACTCCCTGCTGCCCCCGCCCTTGGAGCACTTTCTCCCTCTCCCACCTCCCAGAGGACCAATCCCTCCCCTTCTTAAGGGTGGCCGCTCCGCAGTGAGGTACGACTCCACTGACCTTTCTGACCAGCATCCGTCGCTCCCTCCTGCATCACCACTGCTGCTGCCGCTGTTGTGCCTGACAGAGCCTGCCGGCTCTGTGTTTGAGGTCAGCCTTTACCAACAGGCACCCACCTGTGCCTCATCCCTGGTGGCCTTGTGGCCATCTGTGTCTGTCTGGTTTGTCAGTCTTTTCTCTTTTTTCCTCTTGTTTGCTGTTTTGCTGTTTTACTCCTTTTTCTGCCCTCTCTGTTTTTTGCACTTTTTGTGCTCTTCCTGTGCTTCCCGTTCCCTGCTGCTGCTGCCCTGCTGGCGCCACTCCTACCCTCCAAGCACTATCCCGCCTTCCCACCTCCCAGCTGACCAAACCCTCCTCCCTCCCTGACCATCCTAATCCCTTAGCTGCTGGGCCTTGAAGTGCTGAGGCCTTTTTTGGCTATTCTGGGTAGTTTGCACTTAGGCCCCACATATCTTTTTGTCCACATACGCTAAGACTTGAATCAGAAAAACAGATTTTTCAACACAGTTTTGACATTTTACTGGGACATAACCCATTTTTTCTATTTTTTGTGCTTTCAGTCTCCTTCCAGTTAGTGACAGAAATGGGTGTGGAACCAATGGTGGATGCCAGACAGATAAACATTTATGAAATGACAAAATTCTGAATAAAGCAAGGGGTCATTTGTGTAGATCCTTCAAGGTTTTCCTACAGGAAGTAACAGATGAAATAAAAGAATATTGAAATTGAGTTGAAAAAACCCAGCCATTTCTGTCTACAATTTTCTCCTGTAACCTTTTCCAGCTATTGCAGTTTTTTGAAAGCAATATACTATTACGTCTGCTGGACTCTTGTGTTTGTGGGGATATATAGGGTTTGTAGGTCCATCAAGAACCCTAGGTACCCAGAGTCAATAAATGAACTGCACTTTGCAATGGGTTTTTGATGTGTACCGGGTATACAACAATTCATTTGGTAAATATAAAGAGTGAAACATAGCTATCAATAAAACCTTTGCATTTCCAAAATGAGCACAAGATAAGGTGTTGAAAAGCAGTGGCTATTTGCAAAACTCTGAATTTGGGGGTCCCCATATTAGTGTGTGAATCACAGGGCATTTCTAAAATAGACTTCTTTCTTGCACACTGTCTTACATTTGGAAGGTAAAAATGTAGAGAAGGACAATGAGCAATAACACTTGCTCTTCTATTCTGTATTCCCGCAAGTCTCCCAATAAAAACGGTACCTCACTTCTGTGGGTAGGCCTAGTGCCCGCAACAGGAAATGATCCAAAAACCAACATGGACACATCACATTTTTACATTGAAATCTGATGTGTTTTTTGGAAAGTGCCTCGCTGTGGATTTTGGCCTTTAGCTCAGCTGGCACCTAGTGAAACCTAGAAAACCTGTGCATTTTGTAAAAATTCTATACAAAGAACATCATGTGGAGCACACAAGTATACAAGTAATTGACTATCTAGTTTAATGGATTCAAAAAATCTATAATCAATACCAAATTTCGCAAACCGATTATTACATATGAAATGTATGACAGGAGAGGACCTGCACTGCAAGTGCTGCTGTGACCTCAGTCCGGAAGAGACAATGGCTCGTGGGTCTGGGGAAAGGGCCCCTGCCTTCAGCACAGAGGAGTTGGACAAACTAGTGGATGGGGTCCTCCCCAGTACACGCTACTCTATGGTCCTCCAAACAAACAGGTAAGTACACTGTGAGCATGCTGTATGGGCAATGCCTGTGTGGAGTGGTGTGGATGAAAGATAGGGGGGGTGAGAATGAGGTGTGCATAAAATGACGGTGAGTGCATGTGCGTCATGGCAAGGGTAGGGATGCGGGCCAATGACTGACGGTGCGGACGGTAATATCTTCTCCTTTTCCCCTGTACTATTCCTGTAGGTCAGCGCCCACCAGAAGAAGGACATTTGGCATGCCATCGCCAAGGAAGTCCGGACCCTGGGGGTCTACCACAGAGAGAGCACCCACTGCCGGAAAAGATGGGAGGACATTCGCCGCTGAAGCAAGAAGACGGCGGAGGCCCAGCTGGGGATAGCCTCCGAACGTGGGAGGGGTGCCCGTCGCACCATGACCCCCCTGATGTTCAGGATCCTGGCAGTGGCGTACCCAGAGTTGGATGGGCGCTTGAAGGCATCACAGAAGCCACAAGGGGGTGAGTACACTCTCATTCTGCTGATTCAGCGTGCATTGGAGGTGTCTGGGTGGGGGAGGTGGGCTGTGGGTTCCCCTAGGCCAGGGCGAGTTTAGTAGGCAAGGTCCCTCCTTAAGGCAGGCCCTGTGGCACCCCACCCCACCCCACCTGTGTTCAGTGCCAACTACACCTAGTCAGGCTCCTGTGACATTCATGTGTGCAGCAATCGGGCCTAGCCTTGTAACCCATGTCCATGGGATTGATGAGGGAACTCCATGTGCACGGCGTAGTGCAGGGGGCCTCTGTGTCTGTAGTGTCCGCCAACTGTAGCGGTATTGCATGCACTCACCATGTCTTTCTTCTATCTTTCCCCGCCTTTTTGTGGTCTCCCTGTTCTTGTGTGCATTAGCATCATCAGGCGGAGGAGCAATGGCACCGGAGCAGGAGGGAGCTGCATCCCACATGGCCCGGGAGGGCGACACAACGGAGTCTGAATTCACCAGTGGGACGGAGGGCGTGGGGAGCTCCACGGCGGGGAGAGGAGCTGAGACCAGCGATACGGACTCCTCCTCTGATGGGAGCTCCCTTGCGGTGACGGGCACCTCTGTGCCCACCGCATCTACAGGTACAGCCGCCACCCTCCCTACCAGCACCCACCCTCCCAGCAGCCCCTCAGTGTGTGTCTCAGGCCTGCTCACCCAGGAGGGTGGGCATCTCCTTCGCCCCAGGCACCTCAGCCCCTGCCCCAGTCAGCCCTGCTGCCCTCAGTGAGGAGGCCATTGACCTCCTCAGGTCCCTCACTGTTGGGCAGTCTACCATTTTGAATGCCATCCAGGGTGTAGAGAGGAAGTTGCAACAAACCAATGCATACCTGGAGGGCATTCATTCTGGTCAGCCAGCCCATCAGCGAGCTTTTCAGACTCTGGCCTCAGCCCTGATGGCAGCCATTGTCCCTGTCTCTAGCCTCCCCCCTCCAACTTCCTCCACCCAGACCCAAACCCCTGTAAATCAGCCTATCCCAAGCACACAATCAGACCAGCATGCACACACCTCTACACACAAGGGAAGCTCTGGCAAACATAAGCACCACACATCCCACAGGCACTCACGGAAGCATCATACACATGCAGACATACCAACATCCACTGCCTCCACTGTGTTCCCCTCCTCCACATCTCCCTCCTCCCTCCCTGTCTCGTCTCCACTCACACCTAAGTGCACTACATCCTCAGCCACTACGTCCATCACCAGCACACCCACCACCACACCCCGCTCACGTGCACTCACCACCCCACTACCATTCACACATCCCCTGTGTCCTGTACCAGTGTGTCTGTGAGCCATCCTCCCAAACTACACAACCGCAGCCACACACCCACCCAACAGCCATCCACCTGACGACAGCCTCCAGCTCATGCACCTTCACCCAAAGTCAGCAAACGTATACCTCCTACCACCACTACGTCTTCTTCCACTCCCAAACCCCCTCCATCTACCCGGCCCCAGTGTTACCAAAAAACTTTTCCTGTCCAACCTTGACCTCTTCCACTCACCTTCCCAACCCCTTCAGTCTTCTAGGGCCCGCCTCTCCAGTTCCCAACCCAGCACGTCAGTCCCAACATCTGCTGGACCAGTGGTGCCAGTAGTAACCGGCTTCTGGAGTGCGCCAGGCAGCAGGGCTGCCAGTGTGGCAAGGAGCCATAGCACAGACAGTCCCCCACCTGTAAAGCACAAAAAGTTGTCCAGTGCCCGGCGGGAGAGAGGAAAGAAATCAGCCACCAAAGCCGCTCCCAGGGGTACAGTTGGGAGTGTGGAGACAGCTGCGCCACCATCCAAGGGGCACAGTAAAACCGGCAAGTCTGGGAAAATGTGCATGGTAGACAAGACCGCCACCAGCATCGCTGCCCAGGACACCAGCGCCACCAGAACCGCTGCCCAGGACACCGCCGCCACCAGCACCGCTGCCCAGGACACCAGCGCCACCAGCACCGCTGCCCAGGACACCGCCGCCACCAGCACCGCAGGCCAGTGAGCGCCAAAGATTCCGACGCTACTGCAGCCGTCACGAGCTGGATGAAGCACTCTGGGCACAATGCCCCCTCCCGAACCATTGGAGAAAGACATCCACTACCTCAATCCTTGGCAGGATGAAGAACTCTGGGCACAAAGCCCCCTCCAGAAACCAGGGGAGAATGTTATCCACTTGAGAGACTGTGGCTTTGCACTCCCCAGGATTGAACAGTGGGCAAACCACCCAGTGGGCATGGAGCCCCCTTGTGGATCTGGCGTTGTGCACTCATCCGGGTGAGGTGCCCCCCTATCCCTTCCCCCTGCGGTGCCTGTTTTATTTCTATCTGATGCCCCAGCAGTGTTCTCTCTGTCTTGTTCGGGTATTGAGTGTGGGCCTCGCCCATGCCTTTTGGGCCCAGTGGTCCACGGACTATTAAAGTGGAATACCTTGTATTCTTGGTGTATATATTTGTTTATAGTGTGAACATCTTTATATATGTATACATTTTTGATTACTGTCTTTGGATATATTACAATCATTCGACTCATTTCCTTTTGTCCTTGCATTCTTCCAGGGGATTTGGGGGAGGTGTAACTGTAATGTATCATGATGTATTAGTGTGTGTGTTGTTGTGGGTGTCGTAGGTGCAGTACTCACCGTGGTCTTCGCCACCAGCGTTCGTGCTCCTGGTATAGGAGCAGGCAGATAAAGGCTGGAAGAATCTGAAGATCCGGTTCCATGGCGTCCTGGTTCCTCGCGGGATGTGTAGAGGTGAGCGTTTCCCCTTCCAAGTCCTGTTTCCGCCGTGTTTTTGTTCGCAGTGAATCTGCCCTGGAAAAGGTGGTGGATTGGCCTGTTGTAATTCTGTGCGCAGTACATTGTCCTCTGCCTGTCTGTTGGCGGTTACCATCACGGTGTTTGTTTGTACCGCCTTGGTGGTCGGAGTGTTAAAGTGGATGTCTATGTTGGCGTTTTCCGCCACAGTCGTAATTCAATTTTCACATTGTGTTCTGGGCCATTTCCTGTTGCAGACACTAGGCCCACCCACACAAGTGTGGTACCATTTTTATTGGGGGAGTTGGGGAAATGCTGGGTGGAAGGAGGTTTGTGGCTCCCCTCAGGAAATGTCCTCTCCTGTCGAAGATCAGGTATCAAGTGATTGAACAGAGAGAAAATGGCAGTCACATCCACGGCAGTGCGTACCGTCACAGCAGGCGTACATCATCATTGGCTCCTGGGACCCATAGTGTCCAATGTTAACCAATGCAGGATTACGCCGAGGTCTTCGACCTTCTACTGCGACGGTGTACAACACCAGCGCAGTTACCTAATATCCTCTTGTCCCACTTTACAGGTCAGGCAGTCGCCATTTCAGGGGGCCACATGGCAATATTTTGGACTGCGTCACACATATCTAGGCCTTGCTTAAACACTAATACAGGCATATGTGGATTTGCTAATACTTTCCAATTAAGCTGTGTTTACGTGCCTCAGAGTTGGTTGACTCTCTGCTCGCTGTTCTCCTCCATAGGCACCGCTGCTAGGGCATGTGAGGAGATGGCGGCATCCTCCGGTGTAGAGACCGCTGGTGGACCTGTCGACGATGGAGGAGCAACATGTCATCATCACCTATAGACTTGATCGTACCACAATCCTGGAACTGTGTGCCCAGTTGGAGCCAGACCTGATGTCAGCTATCCGCCATCCCACAGGATTACCCCCTCAAGTGCAGGTGCTGTCAGTACTCCATTTCCTAGCAAGTGGGTCTTTTCAAACTACAGTGGCCATAGCATCAGGGATGTCCCAGCCGATGTTTTCAAATGTGTTGTCCAGAGTGTTGTCTGCCCTGCTGAAACACATGTGGAGCTACATCGTTTTCCCTCAGGTGGAGGATTTGCCTACAGTGAAAGGTGATTTCTATGCCCTGGGGCATATCCCCAACATCATAGGTGCAATTGATGGGACACATGTGGCCTTGGTCCCCCCACACAGGGGTGAACAGGTGTACAGAAACCGGAAGAGTTACCATTCGATGAATGTGCAGATGGTGTGTTTGGCAGACCAGTACATCTCCCATGTGAATGCCAAATTTCCTGGCTCAGTGCATGACGCTTAGATTTTGAGGAATAGCAGCATCCCTTATGTGATGGGGCAACTCCAGAGGCACCTTGTGTGGCTATTAGGTGGGGACATGGACCCAATACAGTGTGACTAGGTGCCTGGGTCTGGGGATGTCCCTATGAGTTAGTGTGTGTCTAACAGTTGTCCCTCGACATTTGCAGGTGCCTCTGGTTACCCCAACCTGTCATGGCTACTGATCCCAGTGAGGAATCCCACGACAAGGGCATAGGAACGCTACAATGAGGCCCATGGGCGAACTAGGAGGATTATAGGGCGGACCTTCTGCCTCCTGAAGGCCAGGTTCTGGCACCTCCATATGACAGGTGGTTCCCTATTCTACTTACCAAAGAAGGTGTGCCAGATCATCGTGGCCTGCTGTATGCTTCACAACTTGGCTTTGAGACGACAGGTGCCTTTTCTGCAGAAGGATGGTCCAGATGGAGGTGTTGTGGCAGCTGTGGAGCCTGTGGACAGTGAAGATGCAGAAGCAGAAGAAGAGGACATAGACAACAGGAACACAGTGATCCTACAATACTTCCAGTGAGACACAGGTAAGAAGACAACACTGGCTGCTACATCTGATTTAGTTCTACAACCTCTCATCTGTCTGTCATTTTCACCCAGTGTATGGTCACTGAGTTTTCACTTTCCCATACGATTTCACAGATGTGGGTCCCACTATGTGACATCTGCTTTTTTTCCGCATGGACTAGAGCTGTGTGACATAGATATGTTGACATTACATTTGATATAGCATTTTGCCACTGTTATTGCTAATACACATGTTCGAAAACACAGACAGACTCCTGATTGTTTTGTGATATAAGGGTGTTTATTTAAGTGCTCAATAGTGGAGGGGGTTGTAAAATGGTCAGGGGTGATGGTGGAGGAATGTCCATGGCAGAGTCCAGTCCATTAGTCTCCCCGGTGAATTGTCCAAAGGGGCATAGGAAGTGGAGCTGGGGCAGTTTAAATATGGACAGGGTGACAAAGTGGGACAGAAGGATGACAATCAGGGTAGTCTCATTTCTTGGTGGGGGTCTTGGCATTGTTCTCTGTCTTTGTGCTGGATCTCAGGGACGACTTGCGGGGTGGTTCTTCATCTGCAGGGGTTGGGGTGCTGCTGTGGTGGTCCTGTGGCGGTGCCTCCTGTTCACTAGCGCCGGCGGAGGTGGTGGGCAGTTCATCGTCCAGGCTAGTGTCAGGGGCCCCTTGTTGTGCTACAATGTCCCTCCTGGTGTTCACGAGTTCCTTCAGCACCCCTACAATGGTGCCCAGGGTGGAATTGATGGATTTGAGTTCCTCCCTGAAGCCCAAATACTGTTCCTCCTTCAGTACCTTTGCCATTGTCTCCTGGGAATGGTGGTAGGCTCCCATGATGTTGGAGAGGGCCTCGTGGAGAGTGGGTTCCCTGGGTCTGTCCTCCCCCTGTCGCACAGCAACCCTCCCAGTTCCCCTGTGTTCCTGTGCCTCTGTCCCCTGAACCGTATGCCCACTACCACTGCCCCCAGGTCCCTGGTGTTGTTGGGGTGGTGGGTTAGCCTGGGTTCCCTGTAGTGGTGGAAACACTGCTGCTTGATGTGTCCTGGGGACAGAGGTATGGGCCCGCTGGGTGGGTGCTGTGCTGGTGTTTCCAGAGGGGGTAGCTCTGTAGTGGCTTGTGCCAGTGTGAGGGGAACCGACTGTCCTGAGGTCCCAGATGGGCCGGGCTGGTCATCTTGATCCAGTTGGACAGAGCTGCTGTCATCACTGTGGTCCTCTTCTGTGAGTTGAGAGGACATATCTGGACCCTCCTGTCCTGTGACGTTGGGTAGGGGTCCTGTAGGGGTGTAAAGGCATGATTATTGCATCTGTGTGTGCCATGGTGTGCAATGGGTGGGTGACCGTGTACTCCAGTGCTTGCATTCCTGTGTAGGACCTTGTGTGATAATGGTTTAGGGGGTGTATGGGTATGTGCAGTGGCCATGCTTTGGTGATGGGTGTCCATGCTTTGGTGTTACATGCAGGGCTTGGGATTGGGATGTGTGGTTTTTGATATTGGGACATACGTGAGGAGTTGGAGTGATGGGGGTGAGGGCGACGGTGGGGGTATGTGATAGCATGCAGGTGGCTAGGGGATGAAGTAGTTAAAAGTTTGACTTACCAGAGTCCATTCCTCCTGCTGCTCCTGAGAGGCCCTCAGGATGCAGTATAGCCAAGACCTGCTCCTCCCATGTTGTTAGTTGTGGGGGAGGAGGTGGGGGTCCGCCGCCAGTCTTCTGAACCGCAAGGTGGTGTCTTGAGACCACGGAACGCACCTTCCCCGGTAGGTCATTCCACCTCTTCCTGATGTCATCCCATGTTCTTGGGTGCTGTCCCACTGCATTGACCCTGTCCATGATTCTTCACCAGAGCTCCATCTTCCTAGCTATGGTGGTGTGCTGCACTGTGATCCGAATAGCTGTGGCTCTACCCGGATGATTTCCTCCACCATGACCCTGAGCTCCTCCTCAGAGAACCTGGGGTGTCTTTGCGGTGCCATGGGGTGGTGTGGGTGATGTGTGGGGTGGTGTGTGTTGTGATGTTTGGGGTGATATTAAGAGGTGTGTTGTGTGAGGTGCTTGGATGTTGTGTGTTTGATGGTGTTGAGTGCCTGTGGATGCTAGTTTGTAGATGGTGGTGTCTCTATCTGGCCTTCAGTCGCAATTGTTGACATAAGGGTTTGTGGGTGATGTGGGTGTGTGTTTTATATTGTATTGGATGTGTGGGAGTGGTGTGTGTATGTGTATCAGGTGTGTGTATTTGGAATTGTCCAATGTGGTAGTGTTTTGTAAATGTGTGTGTATTTTGAGCGCAGCAGTGTGTACCGCCAATGGAATACCACGGTTGAAAGACTGCCGTTTGAATTTGTGGATCGTGATAGTGTGGGCGTATTCCTGTTGGCGTGACGGTGGAGGTTTTGTTATCGCCATTTTATCACTGACCTTTGGTGTGGCGGACTCGTGTGGGTGTCTGGATTTTGGCAGATTCTGAGCAGTGGGTCATAATGACCGTGGCGGAATTCCGCAGCCGCGGCGGTATGTTGGCGGTCTTCTGCATGGCGGTAAGCGGCTTTTACCGCCAATGTTGTAATGACCCCCATAATATTTTTCAAATGAAAACTTCCCTGTTTTTTGCAAAGTGCCTTGCTGTGGAATTTGGGCTGTAGCTCAGCCAGCACTTAGGTAAACCTACTAAACCTATACACCTAGGACAACCCAGGATGGGGTGACTTGTGGGCCTCTCACCAGGTTATATTACCCAGTTTCCTCAATATTTGGCAACAAAAAAAACACATTTTCCTCATATTTCGGTGATGGAAAGCTCTGAAATCTGAGGGGAACCACAAACTCATTTTTACCCAGCATTTCCCTAAGTCCCCGATAAAAATGATACCTCACTTGTGTGGGTAGGCCTAGTGTCCACGACAGGAAACGCCCAAAAACACAACGTGAACACATCACATTTTTCTCATGAAAACTGCCCTGTTTTTTGCAAAGTGCCCAGCTGTGGATTTTGGGCTGTAGCTCAGCCGGCACTTTGGTAAACCTACTAAACCTATGCATTTTTGAAAACTAGACACCTAGGGGAACCCATGATGGGGGTTACTTGTGGGACTCTCACCAGGTTATATTACCAAATTTCCTTTGAAATATCAAAATTCAGCAAAAAAACACTTTTTACTCACATTTTGGTGATGGAAAGTTCTGGAATCTGAGGGGAGCTACACATTTCCTCCCACCCAGCATTCCCCCAAGTCTCCTGATAAAAGTGGTACCTCACTTGTGTGGTTATGCCTAGTGCCCATGACAGGAAATGCCCCTAAACATAATATTTTTACAGTGAAAACTTATGTTTTTTTTTTTTAAGTGCCTTGCTGTGGATTTTGGCCTCTAGCTCAGCCTGCACCTAGGGAAACCTAGAAAACCTGTGTATTTTTAAAAACTAGACACCTCAGGGAATCCAGAATGGTGGTGACTTGAGGGGCTCTTCCCACATGCCATTACCCAGAATCCTTTCCAAACCTCAACATTTGGCAAAAACAAACACTTTTTCCTCACATTTCGGTGATGAAAAGTTCTGGAATTTGAGGAGAGCCACAAACTTTCTTCCACCCAGCATTCCCCAAGCCTCTCGATAAAAATGATACCTCACTTGTGTAAGTAGGCCTAGTACCCGCGATAGGAAATGCCAAAAAAACACCACATGAGCACAGCACATTCTTCTAATGAAATAAGACCTGGTTTTTGCAAAGTGCCTAGCTATGGATTTTGGACTGTAGCTCAGCAGGCACTTAAGGAAACCTACCAAACCTATGTCTTTTTGAAAACTAGACACCTAGTGGAACCCAGGATGCGGTGACTCACCAGGTTTTATTACCCAGAATTCTGGGCAAAAAAAAAACTTTTTTCTCACATTTTGGTGATGAAAAGTTCTGGAGTCTGTGGGGAGCCACAAACTTCCTTTCAGCCAGCATTTCCCCAAGTCTCCCGATAAAAATGGTACCTCACTTGTGTCAGTAGACCTAGTGCCCGCTACAGGAATGGATCATACAAGGGTCATTTGTAGTCCTCACATAAGGTCTGATGTTGACCCTGGAGTGATCCATTCTTGATACAGGCACTAGGCACAGGCACACAAGTGGGGTTGTGTTTTGATCAGGACAAGTGGGGAAACACTGGGTGGTATGAATTTTCTGGATCCCTGCACATTCCTGTCGTTTCCGTGAAGAAAAAGCAAGGAAAAATAGTGTTTTTAATCAATATTTCATATTTGCAGAGTATTGTGGGTGGGAAAACTTTGTGGATTCCAAACATGCCACTCTTCCGTGGATTGACCCGGGTGTCTAGTTTTCAGAAATGTCTGGGTTTGGAAGGTTTCCCTATATGGCCGCAGAGCCCAGGACCAAATACTCAAGTGACTGTCTAACAAAACTAGGCTGTTTGGTGTTAAGTAATTTTGATGTCTCCGCAATCCATTTTGGGTACTTCCCTCACGCTGTCACTTGCCCACCCACACAAGTGGGAGACTCTGGAGGCTTAGTGGAATGCAGGGTGGTTGAAAAGTTGTGGCTGCCTGCACGTTCCAGGATTTCGCCTCACTGAAATGCAAGCCAAAAGTGTTTTTTAAGCAAAGTTTGTGATTTCAAGGGGATTTTGGGTGAGGGAAAACTGGTGAGAGCCTCCCCTGGTACTAGTATGTTAAAGTTAATCCACCACTCACACTGGTTGGTTTTAGCACCTCCATAAATTATGGTTTCAAAGTATCTGAATATTGAAACCAAGCCTTCTGAAGGTGAGCCATAAAACCACGTCAAGGCACCATCCACTTTATAGTCCATTCACACACCATTTCTGCACAACAAACAACCCTTTCATACCACCGGCCACGGGCCCAATCCAATGAATCACTGCACTCTCATTAACTTACCACTGCCAGACAAGGCCCCATCACATTCATACGCCACATGACGGAATACGTTTGACTACATTTTACCACCTGTCAAGTAACCACCTCCTTCTTCCTGAACATTACTGAAGGCTTGCCGTAGGAACCTTTACTAATGACTCCCATGACAGCCACCTGGGGTTGAGGAAGACATGTTTTTCATCCACCTTTACTGCACTTACTGTGCTAAATACAAGATAGACACTCTTACAGCCACTCTCACAGCCAGATACATGCCAGATACACTCTGTCACACCTATCGAGTGGCCGTGGCCAACTCCTGCGTAATTATAGGGTCACTGTAACGTTTGTTTTTTTAAGTGAATTTCTAAGGTTTTTTTCATTCTTAGTTTTTTTTCTGTGATTTTTTCAGTTTTTTATTTTTTACGTAAAGTAATTTTAAGTACTATAATTTAATGCAACCACCACTATGCATGGCCTTTGGTCATGTATGGCCCGGGTTGGCCACACGTCCTGACCTGTGTCAGGCCTTGCACCCAACCTGCAATAACTACTCAAACAATGCCATGCAAGGGCTTCGTCCATGTTGACATGGGCTGGCCAATCCCTTGTAACCACCCAACCCCGTACCATGCGCTGCCTTTGGTGCAACAGGGGTTGGCCGCAGGGCCCAGCCTGCGCCCATGCCCTGTGGCCAACCCCCTATAGCCACCCAACCCTGCATGCATACATCTTTGAGTGTGTCATGAGTGTGTGCATGAGTACCTCAGTGGGATTGTCAGTGGGTGCATGGGTCTCTGAGTGCATCTGTGAACGGGTGCAAGAGTCTCTGAGTGATATGTGAGTAGATGCATGATTCTCTGAGTGGGTCTGTGTTGGAGGGTGGGTCGTTAGTTGTGTGACCTGCACAAGTAATGGGTCCACACTCGACCACCACTGGGAACCAAACACCCCATTGTAGCTCTTGACTCTCATAGAGTAGAATTGCAGAGCAGTCCATGGCTTACTCAAGGGAGGTGGTGTGGGCTAGTAGTCACCATTCATGAGCACAAAAAAAGAACACTCAATAATTGATTGTTCAATCTGTGCTTCTTCTTTTGATAAAGGAAAAGTACATTTATTACACACACCCAACTCAATACTATGCAACAATTTACAAATATACACAGGTTGATGGATTTACTTTTGGATGACATTGCATAATCATTCTTGTCTCTCCCAAGGGGAGATATAAACCAACAACCTACATTGCAGAACATTCACTTGAAGTCTAATGTAATATTTGACTGTAACGTGAGAGCACCTGATACTGGCAATAAGGTACATCTACTTTGATTACTGGTGACTGTCAGACTCATTACTCGTATAAGCATCAATAATTGATATGTCTAGGCAGGCTGGAGTGGTCGGTGTTGCTAGGATTGCTGTCAGCATGATCTACGCAGTCTACCCACACCGCTAAAGGGTGTGGGCCAAAGTTAATCATAATACACATTGAATTACGCAACATACAAATAATGCACAGTTGGAACATTCCTGAAAGGACATAACTTGGTGGTTAATTATGAGGTAATACCATCTTTCACCCAGGGGGGGCCTTTACCTATGACCACACAATTGTCACACCAATGGCCACATCACTGCAGTTAGACATTTTCAATTACATTCAGCATTAAATGCTGTATTTTAGCATTAGAATTTAAATGACTCCTTTGCTGTTAAAACACATTTACTTACATCCTTTCACTCCTAGAGGGTGTTCATCATAATAACACTCAATCATTGTCACCATTCAAAGTGCAGGGACTGCAAGCATGATAGTTAGCCCTAGAGGAGTAAGTTCAACCATCTTAGAACAAACACTCCAGATGGGACGTGGTTAAAAACACATTGGAACCCTTGAGGGGTCCCATTTTTAAGTCCCACCCAACACAGGGCGGGGACACAATACCTTCTGTTGGGGGGCGCACTGCTCCTGCAGCTCCCCTATCAATTGGCTTTCCATTGGTGGTGAACTCATCTTCCTGGGGCCACCACAGCTGAGTAGGGGCAAGAATGCTGTGCCTTGCAAGGCTTTATGGGGTGTCCCTCTGGAGTGTGCTTATTTTATTGGCAGCTCTCTTGCTGTGTTGGGAGGAGCTGCTTAGCCTTTCTTTTTATTTCCTTCACCTGTGGCCTTGCACCATGTCCTGCTCTCTCTTGAGGTGTCCTGTCCCACCCGGACACCGTATGTGATGCTGCCTCATTGGAGAGCAGCTTAGGGAGCCCACCACAAGCTACTCTCGCCGGCTCCCTAGGTGCTCAATGCTCACAGGCTGCCGGTGGAGCTACCAGCCTCACATATGCAGTGGCCCCACTCTCCTTGCTCCCACCGGAAATGGGCAATGCGAGTGGTAGGAGCAGAGCCACACGGGGAGTGAGGCGGCACTTCCCCAATCCTTCCTGCTGCCCATGGGCCCAGGGATTGGTACTGGGTCCCGTCATTTGCTTAGGTCTTCACAGGGAGTCCTACGGCCATCCACAGCTTGTCTTTATCTGCCCGGGGCCCTGGGATTGAGTCTGGGGCCACTTCACCATTGCGGCATGGGTGCATGATGGCACCCACCCATTGCTGACCAGTGGGCCTGTCTTGGGATGGGGTCTGGGTGCCTCTTCTTTTCTAATTATGGGAGTGCAATGGCACTTTCCTGCACTCTTCTTTTTCTTGGTGACAGCCTCCGCACCTTGGCCCACCCCGAAGGCACAGATTAGAGCAACGGCAGAGCCCCATGTACTTTGCCGCTTGCTCCAGAAAGTCAAAGGTCACAGACATTGTGGCAGCCATAACTTGGGTACCCAGGGGATGTTTTGGACAGTCTTTGTGTCATTTCACTCCTGGTGGAGAGCCCTTGCCACCAGGAACATCTTTTTTGGGCGTCCTGGCCTAAAATACCCCAAACTGGGTTAGGGAGACAACCCTACTGACTCCCTGCACCATCCTTTCATTAGGTGCCTTCTTTTCTTCTGGGCTGCGTGCCCTCCTTGCATCAGATCCCAGGCTGTCCACCAACTGTTCCTCAGGAAGTATAAGGGGACCAGCTGACCTGGCCCTGGCATACTCCTCTCTGGGTTTGAAGTAATTCAGGGGCTGAGTCCTTGACCCAGTGGGCAGTCAGGGGGTTCTTCTTTCCAGTTGTCCATGACGGTCGTCTTCAGTCCCAGTGTCCTGCAGGGAAACTCACTCAAGAGAGAGAGCCATACCCTGTGCAAGACCTTTTAAGTGTGGGTGTAACTGTCAAGCAGGGCTGCGCCTCTGGCCTCTCCTGGTGTGCCACATCTCTTCTCATCCCTGTCCCGACCTTCCTGTGCAGTCTTTTGCGATAGCTCAAAATTGCATCATCCAGGAGTTAGTTGCCACATGTGCTCTGAGAGACTCAGCCCCTCCTTCCTAAAATTCCTGCCAGGGCCTCTCAGACCCGGTTCCTGGTAGGGAATGATAGTTGGCTGATTGATGCAAGGCCCTACTCCTGCAGCTGGACAGGGTAATAATTGCCGCCTAATCCCAAGCTAAGTCAGATATAGATGACATTCCTGGATGACCCATAAGCTGTGCTTTTGTAAACTACTGCATTATTCTTTTCATATAGATTACAGTGTACATTGGTGCCACTCTGGAGGCTGTGTACCCTAGGGAACTGGAGATGCACCCTAGGCCAGTCCTTCCAATTGGCACATAATGATGTGTCCCTACAGTGAAAATTCTAAAGCACACTGACTATCCCTCACATGTTTACACCCACCTCATAAGGCCTATTCCAGGTCACCACCCACTCTGAATGGTTCCCTCTGCACCAGACTACCTAAGTGCTGTTCTTGGACTATGCATGCCAGGAATCCTCCCCACGCAGTCCTCACACAGGTGCACACTTATGTGCATATGTGATCATGTGTAACCTGCCCTGGGCCTACTACTCCTGCTGTCTCACAGCAGCCTTTGCTCCAAAAGGTGGCACTGGTGGGAAACATGTACAGTCCATTTTACCATAAGTTTACTGTGGGTGAGTCCCCACCTATGAATCTCTCTCAAACAAAAAGGTAAAAAAACAAGTGATCCAAAAGCTAGTCAGAACCATCCTCTCACAGTCTGTGAATGAATGCATGACTGTCTGACTGTCTGATTGGGCCTGTGAGTAAGTGTGTGATGTGTCTTTCAGTGGGTGCATGAGTGTGTGAGTGGGTCTGTGCATGAAGGTCTGAGTGGGTCTGTGAGTGGGGGTGTGAGTGTCTGAGTGAGATGGTGAGTGGGAGTGTGTGGGTCAGAGTGGGTCTCTGAGTGAATGTGTGAGTGTCTGAGTGGATCTGTGAGTGGGTGTGTGAGGGTCTGAGTTGGTCTGGGAGCAGTTGCATGAATGTCTGAGTGGGTTTGTGAGTGGGTGCATCAGTGTCTGAGTGGCTCTGTGAGTGGGTGCATGAGTGGCTTCTATGAGTGAAAGTTTAAAACAAATTCAGCATTATTTGCAAATTTGTCACATCATTGCACGGGTGGATCGCCCATTTTTTAAGGACTTAGGGCCAGATGTAAGAAACTTTTTTGCATTCTGGTTTTGTGAGTCGCATTTTGCAATTCGGTGTTTCCAGTAGGAAATTTTGAGGCGCAAAATGCGATTTGCAAAATCCAAGTCGCAATTCGATGCACCAAAAAATGCAAATTGCGATTTTTCGCAGAATGGCATTTTGCACATGCAAAATACCACTAAGTGAAACCAGGTAGTAACCAGGTGCAACCTATATAAAGAGGCCCAGAATGCCTCAGACTCTTTTCCACAATGGCTGCACTCTACGTAATGGAGAGGAGGATGAGGATCTTGGCAGGTTTGAGGAGAGGGAGGAGGAGACAGGAGCGCATTTTCAGAGTGCTCATTACACTTTTTGACCAGACTGAGGAGGAAATATTTGAGAGGTATAGGTTGAACTCAGCCATGATACTTGATCTGATAGCTGAGCTACAACCCATACTGCAGCGCAGAACACATAGGACTCACAGTATCCCCACCCATTTGCAGGTATCATGCTCCCTCCACCTACTTGCCTCAGGAAGCTATCAAGGGGTCATAGCAGCAGCTGGAGCGGTCTCACAGAGTACCCTCTCTAGATTTTTCAAAGCATTTATTAACGCCATGCTGAGCAGGATACACCAGTACATCAGATTCCCCCACACCCCACAGGAAATACAGCAGACAAAAATAGATTTTTACCAGATAGCACAGTTCCCCCATGTCCTAGGTGCCATAGATGGGACACATGTTGCAATCTGTCCACCATCAGCCACAGAGTATGTGTACCGAAACCGTAAATACCAACATTCAATGAACTTACAGGTGATATGCAATGCCTCCTACATCATAACTGATCTTGTGGCCAGGTACCCAGGGAGCACCCATGATTCATACATCTTTCTCCATAGCGGCATTCACACAAGACTGCTAGCTGGGGAGTTTGGAGAAGGATATCTACTAGGTATTGTCCCTCTGTACACTGGCGCATTGATGGCATGCTGATGTCAGATGGCTCAGTTACTCAATATACCCTCTGTCCCTTCCAGGAGACAGTCCCTACGCAGTGCGCACCTACATGATGACGCCCTACCTAAATCCTACTACACCTGCTGAATGGAGATACAATGCAGCACACAGGGCGACCCGCAATGTGGTGGAGCGCACCTTTGGCCTGCTGCAGAGTCGCTTCCGGTGCCTCCACAAAAGTGGAGGGGCACTACAGTACAGCCCAGAGACGACATGTAGAATAGTGGCTACTTGTGCAATCTTGCACAATATAGCTACCACCAGGGGCATACCTGTGTAAATATCGGAGCCAGACTCAGATGAGGATGATGATCCCATACCACCCCTACAGCCAGCAGACAGGACAAGTGCAGCAGAGCGAAGGCAAAGGCGTGCTGACATCACACACCATTTCAGATGTAAGTATGTAAACACAAATGCACTGACAAATGTACCTGTAGTGAGTAAATGTATTACCTTAAAGTCAGGTAATGTTAGTCCAACGAATACCAACAAAAGTGAGTTAAAAAAACAATAGCAGTTCACAGTAAAGCACTATTCCTTCATAGTGTACTCATTACCCCTCTGGCCACTACAGTCACTTCTTGTGGCCACGCACGCCACTCGAGTGCCCAGTTGCCTCACTGGCATCTTGAATGTCTGCCTCTGTGGCAGTGCTGTGCCTGGCACTGCGCCATCTGGTGTCGTTGCGTGCACAGTTAGGCTGCTGAGGCTGGATGTATCCTCCGTGTCCCCTAGTCCAAGCTCGCTAGGTGTGGCTGACCTTGATATTGTCAATCACATTGGTGATTTGGACTAGTCCGTGAGCTACATCCTTGCTACTGTGTGCTGCCTCCACCTGTGCAGCCACTGCACAAAGTGAAATTTGGGAGATGGAATTAGCCAGCCTAGTGACAGAGTGACAAAATCCCCCGAGCATGCTCATGAAGCGTTGCTCCTGCCTGCGGTGGCTCACCCTGTCATGGCGTAGCTCCTGACATAGTTCCCTCACAGCAGAAGTGAGCTCCCTTGTGTCCTGCGATGCCTGGACCTGTCCCTCATGCAGCTGTTCAATGTTTGCATTCAGGCACTCCAGCTGGTGATGCAGGCCCCCCATGTTGGCATTATCTTGCTGCATCTGTTTTTGTAATGCAGTGATCTTTTTATTCTGCAGGCGCTGCTGCTGCAACATAGCCGATTCCAGGCCACCAAAGAAGGAGTTTCCCTCACCTGCCTCATACGCCTGTGCACCTGCATTTGTAGCCATCCTGCGGGGTGCTGTGGTCTGCTGTGAACTGGGCTCCTGTATCTGGGTGCATCTGCCAGTTGGGGATGGTGTATGTGTGCCTTCCTGCTGCTCATCGGAGTCCTGACTGAGTTCTGGCAGTGGCAGTGCCCTGGCCCTGCGTCGGAGTGGCGCAATGTTCAGAGACCCACTCGTATTGGAGTCTGAAGCAGGATGGGTGTCAATCTCCCCTAAACTGGCACATGCTGTGGCTTCTGGGCCTGGCCCACCTGCAACGACAATATGCAGCATGTCAGTTATGTTTGTTACAATTACGGTCACACAATGGTAATAAAGGTACAGGTACTTCTCTTCACTGTGTTGTGGGTGTTGTGTTCTTCTGGGTGTCGCTCTACTTATTTACATTGTATGTGCTACTTTCAGCTCTGGGTTGTGGACTGCCACTCCCATAAGGCATTGTTGTGCTGCTTCTAAGATGTGGAATGGACTACTTCTCACAATGTTTTACATTACTTACTAAATCCTAAGAGGCTTTTGTGCATACACATACGGGGTTACAATTCATTATTGCACTTACCTTTCCTGGTACTTGGTGTGCCGGAGGTGTCAATCTCAGTGACCCCACTGACTGCTTCAGGGAGGAGTGTGTACTCCACTAGGTCCTCCATCGGGGTGGAGGGTGACTCTGTGGGTTGGCCGCCTCCTGTGCTCCTGGCCTCCTGCAGTCGTCTTGCCACCCTCTCCTTGGCACGGGACTGCAGGTCGTACCACCTCTTCTTAATTTCTTCTACCGAGCGCTGTGCTACTCCAACAGCGCAGATCTTTCTTAGTATGTCTGCCCAGAGTCTCCTTTTCTCACTCTGAGGCACCTGGAGTGAGCTTTTGCCAAAAAGCCGGTCATGGCTCCTGACCACCTCCTCTGTCAGCACCTCCAGCTCTTGCTCGCAAAATTTAAGCTTACGCTTTCTTTCTCCCTTCTCCTTTCCTTGGGCAGAGGTGTCCATGGTTGTTCTGGTGTGCTGCCTCCTTCAGAGTGTTGCTCAGTGTGGCTGGGCTAACTCTCTCTGAGTGCTGGTTTGGGTGTGGCACCTGGAACTGCCTGGGATGACTCACTTCCTGCTTGTGATGTCATCAGGCTCCTCCAGGTGTGCTTTCTCGCAATTTCTCGCAATTTGCGATTTTCAATTACCTAATCGCAATTTGCGAAAATGCAAATTGCGATTCGGTAAATGGGCCTCGCAAACCACAAATAGCGATTTTTAAGAAATCGCTAATTCCGAATCACAATTATGATACATGGCCTATTGCGACTCGGAAATAGCGATTTCATAAAAATCGCTATTTGCGATTTGCAAAGCCATTCCTTCATACATCTGGCCCATAATTTCAAACTCAAAGACCCCTACATCACAGTCCTGGGATCAGGGTACCTCCACCCTGACCCCTTATGCCTCTTTTCATTTTATTTTTCAGCCCCGAGGACCGTGTCTTGTTAGCTAAAATGGCAGTTGCAACTTTCTGCTCAGGTTACGGCCATCCAATTATAGCATTCCTGTTGGTGTACATATTCACAAATATGCCACAGTCACTACAAACATGTTACAACTAATCCGTGGCACTAGATATACACATTTATTTCCCCTTTAAAATCTCACAGTTTTTTTCATCAAACATTTTACTCAAAAAATTACATTGATATTATTAATGATATTATCAAAGATGTCATGAGTGTCGTAATTTGTGGGATAGTTAGCAGTGCATGGCGAGGGCACAAGTTATAGTTACCTTAGACACCAGTTATAGTTACTTGAGGTAACTCTAAATAGAACTATATCCCTTTCAGGCCCCAGCATCAGAGCTAAGGTGTCAGGGTGTTGATACCCTGGCCCCTTTTGTATTTTTTATTCTATTTTTGTGGGACTCAGCTGAGGCTGAGTCCCAACATTGATACCAACACTTCCCTGTGGAAGTGTTGACAGCTAATCAGATCTGAGCATGAGATCGGGATGGACCCAGAGCTACCTTTCTGCCAAATTTGGTGTAACTCCGTACATTGGTTTTGGCGCTATGACTGTTCAGTTTGTCTATGGGAATTAACATTGAAAATGCCCAAAATTTAACCCCCCCCCTTTATTTTGCCCCCTGCTGCATGGATCACCTCAAAACTTTCCAGACAGCTGCTCAATTGACTGTTGAGTTTTATTGGAAATGTTTGTGAAGATTAGTCAAGCAGCTCCAATGATATAGGCAAGCAAAAAACTGCTATAGAAAGTAGGTCCTAACTGTAACTACCTACTGGTGACCGCCACAAGGATATATATATATATATATATATATATATATATATATATATTTTTTTATATATATATATATATATATATATATATATATATACATATATATATATATATATATATATATTTATAAAGGGGGTCATTATGACCCTGTGGTCGCCGTAAATATGGAGGAAAGTGCTGCCAGGAGGCTGGCGGTACCTTCCTCCATATTATCAATCAATCAATCGGGAATTTGTAAAGCGCACTACTCACCCGTGAAGATCTCAAGGCACTGAGGAGGGGGAAAGAAGGGGGGAGGAGGTGCTGCTACAGCTCGAACAGCCAGGTCTTCAGAGGTTTCCTGAAGGTGAGGAGGTCTATGGTCTGGTGCAGGTGGGTGGGAAGAGTGTTTCATGGTTTGACGGCGAGGTGTGTGAATGATCTACTGCCGGTTGTAGTTCTGCAGACACGTGGGACAGTTGCTAGGGCGAGGTCAGCGGAGCAGAGATGCCGGGTCGGGGTGTAGAAGAGCAGCCGTCTGTTGAGGTATTCTGGTCCGGTGTTGTGCAGTGCTTTGTGAGCATGGGTGAGGAGTTTGAAGGTGATTCTATTGTTAACTGGGAGCCAGTGCAGGTTTCTCAGGTGGTCTGTGATGTGGCAGTGGCAGGGGATATCCAGGATGAGGCGTGCAGAGGCGTTCTTGATGCTTTGCAGCCTCTTCTGGAGTTTGGGCGTGATCCCTGCATTGCCGTAGTCCAGTTTGATGCTCATGAGGGCTTGGGTGACTGTTCTTCTGGTTTCAGTGGGTATCCATTTGCAGATCTTTCGGAGCATGTGTAGGGTGTTGAAGCAGGAGGAGGAGATGGCATTGACTTGCTGGGACATGGATAATGAGGAGTCCAAGATGAATCCTAGGCTGCGTGCGTGGTCGGTGGGAGTCAGAGCGGCTCCGAGAGTGGCAGGCCAGCAGGAGTCATCCCATGCAGAGGGAGTGGAGCCAAAGATGAGGACTTGTCGGAATTGAGTTTGAGGCAGCTGCTCTTCATCCATTCGGCGATGGCCTTCGTTCTTTCGTGGAGGTTGGTCTTGGCGGAGTCCTTGGTGAGGGAGAGGATCAGCTGGATGTTGTCAGCGTATGAGATGATGTTGAGGTTGTGGGATCGGGCGATGTTGGTGAGCGGGGCCTTGTAGACGTTGAAGAGGGTCGGGCTGAGGGACGAACCCTTTGGGGTATACCGCAGATGATTTCGGTGGCCTCCAAGCGGAATGGCTAAAGCCAAACTGCAAATGTACCACACCGACTGCCATGGTGGTTACGACTTCACTCTCCAGCCCGGCAGCCGTCACTTGGTCGCCTGCGGGATTATGACGTCGCCTACCACCATGGTTTTTGTGGCATCCTTACCACCATGAAAACCATGGCGGTAGGCTCTATCAGTGACAGGGAATCCCTTCATTGTCATTGATTGGGGTCTTCCCCACCCCCTCCGCTGGTTTCCCCCAACACCTCCCTTCCATTCCAGACCCCCCACCCCTACACACCCCTCTCTTCACACACACACATGCATACACACACCTATACCAACATACATCCACGCATGCATACATCCTTTCACACACACACACGCACACACTTACATACATACACGGACACACACATTCACACAACTCAACATACATGCACTCACACATCCATGCATGCACACACACACAACACGAAACACACACTCGCACACATGCACGCACAGGCATACACACCCCCCCACACACACACAACACCCCTCCCCTGTCGGAGACCCGACTTACCTGTAGTCAGGGGGTCCTCCGGCAGGAGACGGGACAGGGCGCTGCTGCCAGCAGCAGCGTCCGCCAGCAGAACACCGCAAGGCCGTATTAATGTCATAATACGGCCGGTGGTGGTCTAATGGCAGTGCCACCTTACCGCCGTCCGCCGGCATGGCCACAGCCGGATTTCCGCCATTCTTCTAGCGGAAATCTGGCTGTGGTCATAATATGGTGGACGGCTGGTAGCTGCAGCAACGGTCTTTTGGCGCCCATCGCCGCAGCGGTAGGCGGTTTTTACCCCCAATGTTATAATGAGGGCCAGACTGTGTGTGTGTGTGTGTGTGTGTATATATATATATATATATATATATATATATACACAAATACAAACATGTTTTTGTGTTTAGGTGTACATTCATATGTAGTAATATTAGTGGAATATTTTTTAATTTATGTTGCATTACATTTATAGATTAGAATCTATAACATATACTGCTTTTACTTCTATTATTTAAAATAGTCAAAAATATTGTCTATTTTTGATATTATTAGTGTCAGCGATAGTTTATGTTTACACTATTTTTGTGCTTAACTTTATAAGTATAGGAATACAATATTATGATAAATAATATTTTGATCCAATATTTTTATCAACAATATTGTTTACTACAATATTGTGTCAGTGACTAGAAACAAGGAGGGAGAGAGCACAATCACTTTAGCAGTTTAGCACTGGTTATAAGTAGTAAAGTGTGCAAAGTCCCAAAGCCAGCAAAAACAAAGTCAGTAAAACAAGAGATTGAAAGGCAAACAGTTAGGGGAGAAACCATGCAAAGGATGTCAGGTCTAACAACTGTGACCTGAGTTTGATTTGATTTGAGGCTGAATGAGAAGGAGCCCATGTCTACAACACAAACCAATTTTGATCACTCTGAGAGTTTACCTTTGGACTTAGGGTCTGATTTAGAGTTTGGCGGAAAGGCTTTCTCCTTCACAAACATGATGAATATCCCATCCACCAAATTACAATTCCATTATAGCCTATTGAATTTGTAATACGGTGGACAGGATAACCGTCATATTTGTGATGAAGTAACCCATCCCCCAAACTATAAATCATGTCCTCATTCTTGAAAATGGAAGTCAAAGTCCATCAGAGGGACAAAGAAGCAGGCTGGATCAGAGATGGGTTTCACAGCATCAAATAGGCATTGGATGAAGTCTAGGTGAAGTCCTTAGTTTAGGTGGAAATAGCTCAGAATGACAACATTCTAAAAACACTCCAGGGAAGTCCACTTGCAGGCCAGATACTTTTTGTGCTTTCATCTGTTCAAGTTTTCTACATTGGAGTTATTTATCTTTCTTAGTGCTCACATTCCTCCAGTGGGACAAGTCTGCAGGCTGTAGTCAAAAATAGCTATAAGAGGTTGGGACCCTTTCCTGTAAGATCCCACTCAGTCAGATGTTCTCCAATCATGGGAAACTGGAATATTCATCAAGTAGCACTGCACATTGGTGGGTTTGACATGGCAGTTTTGTCCTGGTCCTCATAAGGGCTTTGGAGCCAAAATCTTTTGAGTCCCAGGTTTTTCAGTACATTAGGAAGGGTACACTTTGACACTGCCAAGGGTTCCAGGACCTCAGCAGCAGCGCTTGAGGGTTAGGACTCACTTCAGCAGAAGTCACCAGCAGAGTCTAAGGCAGGGTCAGTTGAAAATGGGCCATTGCATCCAACTCAAGCAGACCTAGCATTTCAGCATGGGTCCACCATTTCACCTAAGCCCAAGCAGATGTCTCTAGAGCATTTCCCAACAGACACTCCACCAGTATAGCCGGCTTCACAATGACCTTCTTTGGGCCAGTAACCACTTTCCACTAAAAGGTGACCATTGCTATATTTTAAATTTCACATAATGTTCAGTGTCAACACCCCTATGAAGAATATATGGGATAATCTTCTCCGGGGAAACCAACAGATCAGTTCTCTATGGTCATGCTGGCTCTTTTATCCCTCAGAGCCTCTATCTGAGTCCCACTGATGGTTGTCGATTACCTGTACTTTACCCTACTGGGAGGTAAGGCAGCCTTGGCTTCAGTATCCTTCCAACCCACAGAGGCTAAAGTGGATATGGTCCAACCCTAGGTTTCACCTGGGCTAAATTCCACCCCTAATTCATATACTTGCAGTCCCTTTGAACTGCCAACCTGTGGGGGGGGGGGACTTTTGGGAACAGATTAACTCTGTCTTGTTGTGTCCTGGCTTTTGACAGTGCGAGCATACCTTAGCTGCTAAGGGATCAACCAGTGTCTCCCCTTGTACCCATTCACATGTGTCTGAAAAGAAACAGGATTCCCCCTTTTGAACAGACTTTCAGACTATGTGCCGGTTTAGAACTCGGCGGACAGGATACTTCATCACAATAGTGACAGATATCTCATCCACCAAAATCTAAATCCCATAGAATAGAATGGGAATTAGGTTTTGGCGGATGGGATATCCATCACCTTTGTGACAGAGTAACAAACCTGTCCGCCGAGTTCTAAATCAGGTCCTAAGCCCTTTTTTTGAAGCTTGGATTCCTCCAGTGGGGCAAGACTGCAGGCTGTAGACAAAGAAGGCTTCACAATTGTTATTCAGTCTCCACAAGGGTCCTCTGAAATTGATTTGCTGCTGCAGAAAAGCTCAGAACTGAAGAATTCCAAGGGTCCTAGAATTTCAAAAACAGCACTTGGGGTTCAGGACAAACTCCAGCAGAAGCCAGCAAGATCAAGAGCATGTCCCATTAAAACCGGTGTGTTGGGGTCTTCAGGAAAAGGCTTCTTGCATTTTGTTATGGCAACTAGCCCTTAGAGTCAACTTCATTGTCCTGGGTGCAGGTGAGTGCAGGTCCGCCCCTTGAGGTCACCTAACAGGCCTCAAACAGCAGGTGCAGTCCTTCGTCTATCCTTCCACAGGTCCAGAGTGTTGTGAAGGGTGTACCAGAAGGGTCACATCTATGCTGGGCACTAGCTTGTGGGTAGTGGTGACTCATCCCTAACCAATATTACAATTTTCCCAGGGACAACTCTACCCAGTCTGTAGCACTTCCTGCGCCTGTTACTGCAAAAAATCCCACAGTGCCCCACCTGCCTAAATCCAGTATGAGGGGAACCCTTCTCCCCTTATGCAGAGCTGTATGCCCACCCCAGAGGTGTCACCAGGAAAATTAGCATACCCTCCTCTGTTATCACTTCAATCCAGCCTCCAGCAATAGCTTTCCACCAGCCTTTCCATGGCACTGAAACTGCTGTGGAAAGGCTGTCAAAAAAATCTACTCTTGATCAGTACAGCAGTGCTGCCATGGGCACTGCCGTGGATGACCGTGACTTCGGCCACCACCATTGTGTCAGGATCTGTGATCTCAGAGGTGATGACGGTCCCTTGGCAGTCTAACTGTCAAGGTTGTAATCTGGTGGTTGGACTGCCAGAAGTGCAGCGGTCCGACCGCAACCACAAGTTTGCCAGTCGTAAGACCGCTAAACTTGTAATGAAGCCCTTAGAGTTTAGCAGATGGGATACTCCATGATATACGTGCCAAATGAAATGAATATCCTCTTTCTTTCCCTGTACTGTAGTGCATCATTTTATCTATGGTCTGCTTACGTAAGATGTGATATCCACATTTATATATGTGACAAGTGTGACATAGTTTTATTATTCATGTGCCTCTTTAGAGTCCGGTCAGAATTGAAAGGCAGTTGGAGAAGAGCAGGGCAATTGGAAATAATGCAAGAAATTTGTGCATAAAACCTTCCACCTGCTTCTCCTGCAGACTGCAGAGAGTACCAGATCTGACGACAGCATACCTCCATTAATGTTGCACAACAGGAATGGAAGAAGATTAATTGTGTTGCATATGTGCCTCACTCACTAATGAGAGTTGCTTTTTCTTTTTACACACAAAAGGCCTAATAAAGAGTCCCGACAGGGTGGCTGCCGGCTTGGTCACGGCCACCCTGCCTGAGTAATTAAGAGTTTCCCACTAGGTTGTTGGGCGGAATCCTCAGTTTTCGCCTGCCGGCCTAGCAGTAAACAGGGTACAGCATTGTCTCTGGCCCGTAATCGAGCCAGCAGCAATGCTGTAGCTTTGAGGGTGCACCACTACCCTTGCAATGTTCACTGTCTGCAGAGCAGACATTGAATATTGCAACGGTGCTGGGCAGGAGAACCCCTGCACTTCCCATGTCAAGTGCATGGGCAGTGCAGGGGCCCCCCTGTGGACCCCTGCACTTGTTCTTCACCAGCATTTTCATGGCAGTGTTACCATCATCAAAAAGCTGGTTTAGAACAATGTCTTAATCCTCGGGCAGCGCTCCCTGGGAGATTACGATCTCTGCCACTGCCAGGCCACTGGGATCATGGATCCTGGTGATGCTGGCAGTTCCCTGGCAGTTTGACAACCTGGGTTTTAATATGGCGTTTGGACTGCTATGACAGCGGTGGTCCTGACTGCCACTGCGAGTGTGGTGGTCTGAAGATCGCCACACTCTTAATGAGCCTCAAAGTGTCTGTTTAGTTTTTACTATGAAACCCTTTTATTAAAACAAAGGGGGTCATTCTGACCCTGGAGGCCGGTGACCGCAAGGGTCACCGACCACGGGAGCACCGCCAACAGGCTGGCGGTGCTCCCAAGGGCATTCTGACCGCGGCGGTTCAGCCGCGGTCAGAAAGGGTAAAGGGGAAAGGGTAAACCGGCGGTCTCCCGCCGGTTTACCGCTGCCCCATTGAATCCTCCATGGCGGCGGAGCGCGCTCCGCCGCCATGGGGATTCAGACACCCCCTACCGCCATCCTGTTCATGGTGGGAAACCCGCCATGAACAGGATGGCGGTAGGGGGTGCTGTGGGGCCCCTGGGGGCCCCTGCAGTGCCCATGCCAATGGCATGGGCACTGCAGGGGCCCCCATAAGAGGGCCCCACAAAGTATTTCAGTGTCTGCGTTGCAGACACTGAAATACGTGACGGGTGCAACTGCACCCGTCGCACCCCTGTAACTACGGCGGCTCAATTCTGAGCCGGCGTCCACGTTGCAGGGGCATTTCCGCGGGGCCGGCGGGCGCTCTTTTGGAGAGCGCCCGCCGGCCCAGAAGAAATGTTTGAATGGCCGCCGCGGTCTTTTGACCGTAATTGACAAAAAGCTGCCCTCTGACCAGTCACATGTCTTTACATTGACTTTTTCCCCAAGACTTTTCCTAGCTGATTCTGAAGTCCCTTGCCATATAATGAATTATTTATTTGTTAGGTTAAATACTTTACTTATACCCAAACAATACCCATCTTACAGAGTGGGAAAAACACAGACTAGGTCTGTCTTATTTGCAGCACCAAGTCACTTATCAAAGTGTATATACCAGTTAGTTATTCCTAGGCTCCCGGTTTTATGGGGGTTATTTTTTATAAATTTTCATCTGTATTTAGCCATATTTATTTTTTTGGCCATCTTATTGTCATCTATCCATATTTATTTTGTGCTACGAGAATAAATGGACTTGTAAAATTGTATCTTTCCACATTTACTTAACTCTTAGAAGTGCACTAATACATGGAAGCCGCTCACATTTTAGCAAATTAAGCAGCCACATATAACAAAACAGTACACCCATATGGGCATATTAGCTTTATACTACAAATATGTTGAACATATGCCTGTATTTATGAAAATCTGATCCTGTTTTGTTACTCCCTATCTGTCTAGCCATTGATCTTTTGCCTGGAATTCTTGAAAGACAGCATGAAGAATCTTTCACAAGAAGCACACTTTTCAGTATTTTTCTGCTTTTAAAAATAAATACGGACAGGTAATACAATGTTTTCTGTCAGTATTTATTTGTAAAAAGTAGTAAAAAAGAAACACTGGGAGCCTCAATTATATCATTGTCCTACTACCCTATGTAACTGTATTAACCACTCGGGGTATGCCTATGTCTGTATTGCCTTGTGTATGTAACTCAGTACGTGTATGTGTATGTGAGATTGGATTAGCTGGTTGCAGTGGAGGGAGCTGGAGTGGCTAATGTGGTTGTGTGAGTATGTATTTCACTTGCATATGGGTATGATTTTGTTGTGTATGTTTGGTTGTATGTTGTGTTGCTGTGTTGTTGTAATGTGTGGGTTGTGCTTTTGTGTGAGTGTGTTTGTGTAAATAAGAGTGTAGTTGTGTCGCTTTTTGTGACTTTGTTGTGTGTGGGTGTAGTATCCATAGTGTTTGTATGTTGCACTGTGGATATATGGCAATGTGTGTTTTTGTGATTTACGTGCCATGTTGTGGTTGAATGCCAATGGATAACAGTGTGAATGAAGTGTGTTATATAGTGTGGACACATATCGCTAAGGTACAGTGTCTGTGTGTAACTTATCTCTATTCCATAGCTCCTGCCATTATACAATGTACATTGACTCCATTGACGGTATTTCTTCATCAGCAATCCACTGCCACTACACTACCTGCAGTACTGTAACATCAACATATGGTTGACGGGAAACCACCAGCCTTATGGCTAGGAACAGCACTCTATCATGGTGGTGGCAGGCTAGCCGCAATACATCAAAATATGGTGTTCAGAACACTGTTGACTTGATGGAGTACTCGGGTCTGCTGCCACGGCGGATTGTTTGTAATACAGCCAATATATAAATCACACCCTTAATCTTCAGTAGAAATTAATATTTACTAAAGAAACAGGAACACTTTTCTTCTTAGCTCTCTTACCTGAATAGATGAAGCAATAGCTGATACCTCTTTCAATTGTTCAAAACCTTTGCAGGGGGGCCTTCTTAATGGTAGTGGTAGAAGTAGCAGGCTAGTACGCTAACAGGGAAGATGGCATCACGACCAAGGTCCCACAGCAACACACGTGAACTCCAACTGTAGGATTAATCAGAAGGATTATCGATCACAGGCAAGTAGATTGAAAGAAAACAACGAGTTAGTGGGTTATTTGTATCATAAATTATCAAAGGCTGATTCCAGACTGCCGCCATGACACAAAGAAGACCTGTTATAAAACTTGCAGTAGTAACTTCTGAGCAATTGGGAGCTAATTAATTTATTTATGAAAACAATTATAACTAAACATACAAAATCCTTGGGAAGGAGTGGACCCAGGACAGGAGAAAGTTAAGCAACACAAGGCATGAATGATGATGTTGAGGAATGTTATTACATATGATTATTATGTGTGGGTGAGTAAGTGGGGCAGGTGTGGGCTATTGCTCAGGTAAGAGAAGATCCTGCAGTGAGTTGGTATCACTTTCACCACATATACTACACCAAGCGTGTGATCCACTTAGGGTATAAATTCAGAAGTCACACCTCAATATATCACACAGCCTGTGAGGAAGAAGTTTAGGGATTTGATGCATTTATGAGATCATGGAGCTGAGGAAAGGTGTGACAAAGACAAACACTACACAGCAACAATAGTTAACATCATCATCATATCTGTGGTGGAAGGAATGAAGTAATGACACAGTTCAGTTAAATACATTGAAAATAGTCCTTATGCCCCAGAGACCCAAGTTACATCTAATTGTTGTGTCATTTAGGTTCGAAAAATACAGCACCAACAATTTATTTATTATCATGTTTCGGAACTCCAAAGAGATCCACGTGAGTAATGATACAAATCATAAAAGTTCAACACATTCCTTAAAAGGTGCAAATCCTATATATACATGATAAAATAGTGATTTGTTTTTTAAACTCAAAATTCAAAATATCTGTAAAAAGGATTGGAAAAACTTAAAAATCCTATAACAAAATCTTTCATTGTGGGCAGTGTAACATGAATCCAATGCCTCTCTGTGAAATCTAGTATTAAGCTGCAAAAAGAGGGGTTTCAACCAAAGTTTCCTTGGAATGGCTAGTGCTGGAAAGACAAACAGAACATGTGAAAGAGATTGTACCCCACCTTGACACAGATCACAAATGCTAGATGAGCCATCCCACCTAGAGGTAAGATCTCTGAGTGGCAATCTATTCAATCTAAGCAGGATACACAATCTCCTCACCCCATGATTTAAATTCCAGGTCAAATAGGGTTGCACTATTTTCATAGTTGCAGAGTCAGTGAGCTTCTTTAGACATCTTCTTTGGTGACACACATCCATGTCCAACAAAAAGCCTTTGGACCATGACACTTCCTTCATAGTTTTTTTTAGCGATGCATAGGAAATTGAAGGAAAAAGGTCCAAGTCTAGCTTTGATGTAATTTCTAAAAAAAAACAGATTTTCCCTCAGATTGTTAAAGATCTCAGTGTAGGCCAGGTTTCTCAATGTACTTTCCTCACTATGCATGAGGTTGTGCGCCCTTCTTATCACTGCCATAAGGCCTTGCAGAAAGATATTCCTTATACAAAATTCAAGACGTAATGCAGCCCCTGAGACTGCGTGATTACAAGAAACCATGTGTCTCAGAATGCGGCCTTCTGTCTTGTCCAGAAAATCCCATTTGGTTATATCAATACACTCTATCGCGTATAAAAGAGTAGAAAAATACATATAATAGAGGAGTAAACCAATACAGTTTTAAAAACTATGGGCCCGCCGCCCGCCAAGCGGGAACCGCCAGAAGACCGTTCCGCGGTCAAAAGACCGCGGCGGTCATTCTGGGTTTCCCACTGGGCTGGCGGGCGACCGCCAAAAGTCCGCCCGCCAGCCCAGTGGGAAACACCCTTCCCACGAGGAAGCCGGCTCCGAATGGAGCCGGCGGAGTGGGAAGGTGCGACGGGTGCAGTTGCACCCGTCGCGAATTTCAGTGTCTGCAAAGCAGACACTGAAATTCTTTGTGGGGCCCTCTTACGGGGGCCCCTGCAGTGCCCATGCCATTGGCATGGGCACTGCAGGGGCCCCCAGGGGCCCCACGACACCCCATACCGCCATCCTGTTCCTGGCGGGCGACCCGCTAGGAACAGGATGGCGATATGGGGTGTCAGAATCCCCATGGCGGATTCCCATGGGCAGCGGAAAGTCGGCGGTACACCGCCGGCTTTCCGCTTCTGGCCGCGGCTGTACCGCCGCGGTCCGAATGCCCGGCGGAGCACCGCCAGCCTGTTGGCGGTGCTACCGCCAACCACCGCCCTGGCGGTATTTACCGCCAGGGTCAGAATGACCCCCTATGTTTTTTTAAAGTAAAATGATGCTGTATCAAAATGGCAAATTGGACCATGCATCTACATTGTTCCCCAAATGTCCGTCATGGGTGCCTGGCTGAACCGGTCTGGTAGGGTATGCAGGAGTTTTATGGAGCTTTCACCTTTCGCACAGGATAAGAGAAGGCAGGTGGATTGGAAAACAGAAATTATATTGTAGAGTCAAGGAGAAGGAGAGAAGGTAAGCTTCAGGAGGAGTGGACCAAGAGAGAGAGAGCAAGAGAATAGGTTGCTAAAACCATTTATTATGACTCATGAGTGAATAATTGAGAAGTGAGAACATTTTTACATCCAATGCCAGACAAATAGGTGAATGTACCTGGCTGATCAATCTCACAACTGTCATAACATTTAGCCGAATGCCTCCATCATGTGATGTGACATTACATGTCTGTTTCCAGTTACAGCCTCCTTGACCACAACCACATAATGGAGGAGTTTGGTATTTGAGCCAACAGACAGTATTCACCAGCATTTCTCAGATCAATGCACCTCCCTCCAGCCACAGGTCTGAGTTGGCCTCTTAGAGTCATCATCATCATGTTGGTTTCCCTTTAAAGTCGATAATTTCCTTCCTCTAGCTGATGAGGTAGTCCTGGCATGAGTCCTGACTTTGAGTAACAAACCAGTCCATCTCCCGACACAAATACGATTAAGAGAGATAGACCTGTAGTGCACTGCTGTTGATGAACAAGAAGAGAAAAATAATTTGTGATTAGATTTTTTATAGATTTGTATTTGTTAACTAAACTAACTGGTCTGGTCTCTAAAGAACCAGAAAAAAGTACAGCAAGCAAGTAAAGCTAATCCCCTCTCTTGTCACCACCACCACGTACAGCAGTTTTGTTAAGGTACTCCTCCCATGGGACTCAGTGAAGTTTTTTCATATGGGTTATTTGGCCTCTAGAACCATAGTGTGAACCAGGCTTCCCTCGATGAATACTCACATAGCAAATGGAGCATATTGTAATGCTTTCCTCCTGTTTGCTGATTATAAAAAAGTCCCAAACTGAGGAGAAGACCTTTTTTGTGGACCACTGGTGCCAATGCCAAAGCCCAAAGAACTGAGTTAAGCAGGTGTGTCAACAATTGCCACTCTGCAGTGAGTACTTCCACTGCAGGTCACATTGGGGGCCTTACAAAAATGGAAGTTTGTGGTGGTGGTGGCGGTGGAACCAGTACCACATCCCCTGAGCAGGTTGAATTGAAGGGATAATGTCAGTGTCCTCAGATCCAGCTTCCATGACAATAACTGGCTTGTCTTCCTCCTCTCCTTCCATAATTCTAAGGCTTTCAGGAATTTTCCTTTTTCCTTGTCTCTCATTGTGTGTCTCAGACTCAGACGGCGTCCAATCCATGTTCAGATCATCAGTGGGGGGCCTGGAAAGCATGGTGGAGTACTCTTTCTCTATCTTGCTGGAAAACAGGAAGCCAGTGGTTTAAGAAGAGATACATCCTTCTCAGCAGCAAGCTCAACCTCCAGTTCTGCTCCAACTTCAGGAAGAAATTTTGCTGGCTCTGGCTGTGGCTGCTGTTGCTGTCTAATAAACTCAGTTTCCTGCGACGATTGAGTACTAGTGGTGACAACTCTAATTCAGACTCTCTGCTCATCACCATGATTGCAGTGGCTACCTCACTGAGAGACATGGGCTTGGACTTAGGTTGAGGTGGTGTCATCTTTGATACATGAGTACTGTTCCCAAGTCCCTGCTCAGAGAACAGTGTGGCAGGCACATGACGTTTCCTGAAAAAGGAGGAGGGCAGCAAGCTGGTGCTGGCAATCAGCTTCTTCTTCTCCTCCTCACTGGTCACTTTCTTGGCAGCACCTTTATGTGGGGCCATATTCAAGCTTTGTCACTTGGACTTAGCTGCACAAGTAGAAGCAAATGTGTAATATGCTGCGGTCACATCACTCTGTGCCATCCTTTTGTCTGACACTACTGTGGAATCTAAAAGCAAACAAATAGCAAAAACATTTAGTGTAACGTGGCATTTATACAGTGTAAATTATTTATAGTACAGACAATATAATTAAGCAAGGTTATGCCAAATAATTAATTAATCACAATAGTGTACTGATTCCAATCTACATCATAACATAATATTTCAATCAGGATAACAACAAACCAAACAGTTTTATGTGTTTCTAAGGGGTATATGTGAGCCTATGTTAGGCACGCTGCTGTGTATGAGAAATGATTGGTATGAAACTTTTAAATGTAGTCTGATTTCCAGGTTGGGAATGATCTTGAAAATAAATTATAATGTTATCTTAAAGTGATGCCAAGAATAAACATATTACAATTGTGTATTTTCATTACCAAGCATGTCATTTTGTTTTTCTTTCATTAAGGAAAACTATTGTTTAAACACTCTTTCATTTGTAAAATAATGAGTTTAAAACCTACTTTGAAGAAAGTTTCTTACACATCCCCCTTAATCAGCTAATTTACTGATTGGGAAAAGATGGATAGTTTGTGGTAGTGTATTTTGAAATGGAATGTCATTGAAGTTTTTAGGAGAACTTTTTGGTGCATCACGAAGACAATGGAAATTTGTTGCTAAGGGCCTGAATACAGGTTTGGCGGTCCAGGGACCCCCACAGTGGCGGCCTGACTGCTGTAGTGTTGATGGTCCGACCACCATATCAGGACATATGCGGTTACATAGATGAAAGACTGTCACGGTCCTGCCACTACCACCAGAAAATCTAGACCACTGCGTCAGTGAGCTAGGCCAATGTCTCTATCAGAGGGCAGGTTGCTTTCCACTGATGTGACTGTGGCAGGCCAACCACCACAATTGAGCAGGCAGAAACGGAGTGATATAAGCTCGAAACTCACTTATAGGCAGCATCACACATCCTCTGCCACCATGGAGCTGATACTACAGGTCCTGCCACTGCTTGTGTTGCTTGATGGTACAAAATCAATGTTGTCATAGATGCAACTGACGGTAAGCTAAACACCTACCTGTTTCTTCCAACTCTACAGCAAATCGATGGGCTGCCATTGACCTGGTATGTGGGCTGTGCTCCATGTACCAAATATATGTCATGTGTCCTGGTTTGGAAATGGACACAACGTATGTCCCAATGACAGCCCCATGGTGCTCCCTTTGATGAGAGCATTAACACTGCACTCCAACACTCTACAACACTTGATATATGTGCACCTACCAGTATCAGTCATAGTGATGTGTTCATAACAGTGTGTCTCACAACAGAACATCCTCATCATTCTCATACATACAAATTGAAGAGACATTGTTCACATACCATGGCCTTTCAGGATAGATCATATACATCTGCATGGACTCACCTTCCCTGCAAAATCCTTGTCATGGACTCACACATATCACCCACATTGCAAGGGAATGTAAGGTAAATGGGATGCACATTAATTTGTGTGACAAACATCCAAAGCACACAATGTAAACATTTCCTGAAGAATAGGTATGGCAGCATCAGAGGAGGCCCAGGAAGGTTGTTTCCTGTGACACATTTCACTTTGCACATGCCTCAAAAACACCTTTTGCACAGGAACTGTTGCTTGATGAATATCAGGGATAACCAATAGTATATCCAAGCGCCATGGCCATTTAGCAAATGTGTAAGTGTAAGGCTAGAAAGCAAATACACAAGTAACAGCATGGCTCACACATTTAGATAAAGGAGGTGTATGGTACACACATTAAAATGGAACCATGTCCATTTAAATGTAAAGAATGATAGCAAAATTGAACACACTCCATGTGTGGACAAACAAACCTCTAGCTTGCACACATTAGACAAATGTGCAGTCTACATAAGGGGGGAAAATGTAACCCAATAGATGTTGACATTGGTCAAGTCAATAAGAAATACTTACCATGTGAAACAACTCCCAATGCAAAGCCAAACCACTTAAAATATTTTCTAAACATACATCTACCTAACATTTTCTCTTATCCTGGGTGACCTCAGCACTGGTTCCAATGGCAGATCTTACCAACCACAACCAAATGGCACATCAATCAGGGTTAAACAGACACAACTGTAGTCATAAATCACAAATTATTCATGAACATCTAAAAGGTAGAGAAGTAATAGCAGGACCAATGCGTAGCAAAGCAAACAACCAAACTTTAATTACAACACTTCTAAAATGGAGTAAAGGCCAATTGCCATTCATTGGAAAAAAGTGTGCTGAGCATCCTGCTGTGCCACACCACTTCACTCACAAATCACTGCCACAGGAACCCCCACATAGAGGCACATCAATGATCACCCTTGGGTGGGGTGGGTTTTGGATGCAGGGGTTGGTCTTGGGAGGGGTGGGCTTCACTTTTGGAGAGGTCGATGCTTCTTGGGTTTGGGTGGGCTATGGCGGGGTCCAGGTGGAGGGGGCAGGTATCACAGGGAAGGACTTGGACATGGAAGCAATGGGTTTGGGTGTGGGAAGAGTCATTTTTGCTTTGGGAGGGGGGTTTACACGGGTAAGGTCAGGTCCAAACAGGAAACTTTCATTGGGAAATGGGGAGGGTGTACAGGAGGGATTAGGGTTTGGGAAGTTGAAGATGTGCTTGTGTCAGCTGTGGATTTGAATGCTGTTGGTGCTGGTGATTTTGTGTATGAAGTATGTTTGTGTTTTGTTGGTGTCTCTTGCATTTGTGAGTGTGGGCATTTGCGTCTCTTCATGGGTGATGAAGTTGATGTGATAGATCATGGTGGGAGTAGTGGATGTGGCTGTGTGGGTGGAAATGGTGTCCAAAGGTATGATATGAGTGGTGGATGTATCTGTGGATTTTTGGGTGGTATCTGGGTGTTTGGTAGATATGGTAGCCATGTATGGGTGTTTGGCTGGTGTCAGGGGGTAGGGTGGGTGTAGTGTCTGTCTGTGACTGTTAGGGTGGTGTTTCGGGGTATGGTCAATGTAATTGATATGTGTGTGGGTGCTGGGGTGGTATCTGGAAGTATGGCGGATATGGTGGTGGCTGTTGGATGCCTGCCTGCTTGTGTGACTTTTGGGGTTTGTGTTTAAGTGTGCTCCTTGTGGCTGTTAAGGTGTGCAGATGTGTGAGTGTGCTTTGGACAAGTATGAGAATAGGGAAATTGGATGATGAAAAGCAAGGTGGTAGGGGAAGATTGTTGGGGGCGGAAGGCTGCCCCGAGGGAGAGGCCAGAGCCTGAAAAGATCTCTGTAGGTCAGACAAAGCACTGTGAGTGCCTTCCAGTTGTGCAACTATCTGTTGGAGCTTGGGACCCTACATCTGGCTGGCATTCAGACTTGCAGTCTGACCCACAGAGATGCTCCTCAGGAGCATCAACAGCCTCCTTACTCAAGGTAGCGGGGTGACAGGGGCAGGAGGTGAGGTGCCTGATGTGAAGGAGACTACTACCTTTATGGGGGAGCCGTCCTGGCCCACTGGGTGAGGAACAAAAGGGAGGGTGGAGATGGAACTGGGGCTGGTGGACAAGTATGTAGCAGATGTAGGTCCAGAGTGTTCCACCACCACTAAGGAGTGTCCATTGGAGGATGACTCTGAAGAAAATGATGTGGAGCCGCTCTCCTCTATGGCACTCTCCTCCCACTCTGGACGACTGGGTCCCTCTGTGTCTGATGTTGCATGACCGAAGGTACCTTGGCCAGTTGCTTCCACACTGATGTCAGCCCTGTCTCCTCCATTTCTCTGTGATGATGCTGAAATGACAAATACAAATAGGGTCAGTCTATGTGTCTGTAAACACTTGAACAACAGCTTTGAATACAAAACATTACAATAATGTGTAGTAGCTCCCAGTTCAAAGGTCCTCCAAAGTGCCACCAACATTTGCAACACCACCTGCATGCCTGCTACATGAACCGTAAACATTTGCACACAGGAAAATCAAAATCACAGACAACTCCAATTCCATGAGTGAAGTTATCCAATCGCAATACCCATGGATCAAGTAGGAGACCTTGTCATCTTGAATGGTTTTGCTCTTGTAGCACACCTTACTAACCTGTTGGTATCAAATATAATGCCAATGCCTAGGGCATTCCCACAGATTCCACACAAGGTCCTGCAATCAGCAAATGTTAATATACACAATACCACATCATGATGAAATGATGGGGAAATAATCCAGCCATGTTGCAGTAAGAAGTACAGTATCCGAAAGAAGGTGACATTGAAACACTCATATCTCACTGTAAAAGCTCACCACTGCTAACGTCACAATATGTACATTGTCTAAATAGTGCAATGGAAGTTGTACTACTGTTGCTTTGCCAGATAACACACATTGCAAAGAAAGGTACTCTGGAGACAATCTGGTCAAAATGTCTGGGAGATTGTCTACAAATATCCACAGCACAATGAGCCAGCTAGGCCTAGGTAAATCACCTGTTTCGATTGGTACTGCTGAGAACACCTTCCTAACGTTCTATAACTAAAAGGCAATAGTCCATTGAATGTTATTGTGGCTCAGAGAATCTCCAATATCTCAATGGGTACACACATCTCTGTGCCTTTTTGTCATGGAAACACAGATTCCATTAGATTACTGAATGCACATTCTCACATATGATTCCAACATTTCTGCACTTCTCCCTCTGATGCACGTCAACAGTCAACAATTGACATGTGCAAAGCACTTAGCCAAATGATTCAACATCAATGGTATGTAAATGCACATTGTGAGTAAGTACTGTTAGTCTACCTGTCATATCCTTCATTGCCTCTGCAATTGTTCGTGATAAATGACATGGAGTAATGATTTAGGGTATATGTGACCCAACAAACAATGTTAGCACACTCCTATCAATGGCGCCACATGAAATGTGTGCCCATCATATAGGACAATTTTCCTAGAGATTTTGGCATGCACACACACATGTGGCATCATCCCGTAAAGACAGGAAGATCATGTATGAAACAGGCGTGGAAATAATACTACAAAAGTGGCAGGTATACATGCTAACATGTAGGCACAAATACTGATGCCAAAAGCGATGTAATCCAAATAATTTAACTGTACATTCCCTACTTACCAGGGGAAAGTATTACTCAGTGACTGCACACAAAGGACAATATATGCTATGTCCCATGTATGATGGCAACCACCTCATGAGAGATGGTAGAGTGGCAACAGCACTCTTGGAACACTGAAGACAAGTAGCCTGTTGGGTCCAAATTCCAATATACTCTCTTGAGCAGACACATAGCTGAGTACAGTGATTCATTACCTAATTTTGTTTGATGTTTGTGCAGACACACTGAAGACAAGAATTACACCCACACCATGAAACAACATGAGATGATTCACCACTACACTTAGCTATATGTCTGCTCAATAGAATATATTGGTATTGGGCTGTACTCTGTTGTATCCCCGGTCACTAGGACAGGGGGCAAGGCACATCACCATGCACCAACTACCATACCTATAATCATCATGGGATGATATCTGCCTCTTACACCTCAACCTGGCAATGTAACAGGTATGAACCTGCCCAGGACTCACCCCCTTGTAGCTGCTGTGCTCCCTTCAAATGCCCATCAAGCTAAGGATAGGCCACCACTAGTATGCAGGCCATCGGAGGGTCAAGGTCTGGCATGCACACCACCCACGTTGTGAGGACTGCCCAAGCTAGACTTCTGTGATTGTCTGGGCCCAACATCTCAGGTCCTCCCACCTTTTTCTACAGTGGATGCTCCACTGACGATAGACCCCAAGGGTCCACTTCTTCTGGGTGGTGGCTCCCTGAATCCCTTGCTTCTGATGGGTGTTGACCTGTATGGAAACAATAGACAAATGAAGAGGTCATAATTGCACATTTTTAGGGGAATAGGATGTTTAACACACATCTAGGAAACACCTAGCAGAAGCATTTTGTAATTGTTAACACACAACATATGTAAAGTACACATGGTGATAAGTACAGGTAAATCAAGGCACACTTTTGGAGGCATTTGCTAACTATCCACAAACCTGGTCATGGCCAACACTGACCAAGTAAGCCAAATGACATCGTGTAGGTCAAGGCCAAGCAACATGTACTGTGATGTGAGCCACCAGGAAACACAATACATCATCGTAACCTTCTGATGGGCAAACTATTTGTGCATGACTGTACAGACACCTTTACAACCAGGCACATTGACTCCCTGCATACGGTCCATACAGGCAATAACATGGTACAGACTACACTTTAAGACTTAGGTGACAATAAAAGGTTTGGCATAAGTGTCACTGAAAGCTTCTTCTTTGTAGATGTGTGAAAATGTGGTCTACAGAATGGAATCTCATACCATTTCTGAGTATGTGTATGTTATTGTTATATGTACCTGTATCATAGGAAACACCTCTTACTATATGTGGCACTCCTACAGAGATTAAATTCAACACGCAGATGTATGTTTGGTCTGATTGGTTGCATGTAACAAAGCTAGTGATTCACATGTCATGATCTACCCTGCATTTACCAACAATGTGCACAGTGTGATTGCCACTTGTGCAATAGGCCTGTACAGTACAAACATGACATCTGGAAAGGTGACAACATACGTGTGAGAGTAATTGGTCTGTCATTAGGCAAGAATACACATTGACAATAATGGTCAATAGAAATAAATACCTGGCCAGGTGGTTACCTCAGTCCCCATTCCTAAAGTCTTCAATGTTAACACATTCAGGCTAAATCTTGCTTCTGATGGCTCACTTTGGTCACATCCAAGGAACCGAAGGTCTACAGGGAGTGGGCCCAATGCCTAAGTTGTGTAGCCACAGTTACTGTGCACCAGCCTGGGCTATGTATACTGTAAAAAGGCTTTGACCAGCTTTGCTCTCTGCAGGCTGAGCTTGCAGAGCCTACATGAACATCACATTCCATCACTACCATGCATGACATTACATCCTGTGGCCATCCTATATGTGAGTTCAGGGTTGTGTGGCACTCTGAAGGGCTTAGTGAGTTTTACATTGAAATCGTACCACAGTTTACCAAGGCCTGATCTAGACTGAGTGATCTGTGGGACTTTGCACATTGCTAACAACATCCTCAGCTGATACAATCATATAAATACACAGCTCATGCTGTGATGCAAATACATTTACTGTGTTATTTAGCATCATCGGTTCATCAGATATATCATTGTTTGGCTGTAAAGTTTACATACATATGAATGCAACACAAGGAGGATCTATGGCTTATCACACATCACACAACACAATGGTCATTTGAAATATTCAGAGTACAGGGATCTCCAATCCACAACGTATACATCCTATGTATAGACCTCAGTTTGTGACAACAGACACCTAAATAACTCACTGGGACTCAGAGGCACATTTTAGCCTGTGAGGAAGGAAAGGATGGTTTTGAACATAGTCAAAAATATGTGTGAGATAGTTACCTGTTTTTCTTGTGAGCCATAGAGCTGATACAGGGGAAGGACCTCTTCCACAAGTTTCTTCAGCTCCTCTGGAAAGAGGGCAGGGCCCTTTCACCTGCTTGGCCTGGCATAATTGCTCCCAGAGGCAGCACATAGCAGCTGAAATGGTGGAGTGTTGATGGCAGCAGTGTCAGGAGGCAAGTGAGTTAGTTTCCTAACCTTGGCTTGTATGTATGCCACACATGCGGCTGTCATCATTGGCGAACACAGCCTTTGGGCCACAACCATCATAGTGAACACCATGAGCCTATGGCTGCCTGCCGCATTTGGAACCATCCACATGCAGTTGACATCTGTCAGCGACAGGAGGTTCCTAAAGTCCAATGAACGAGGTCAGACATCCACATTTTGGAAGTTGAAACTACAGGTATGATGACTGTTAAATGCATCACAACATCTCTTAATGTGTATCAACATCTCCACATATCTGATGTTTGTTTGTGTCATATCACCAGATACAGAAGCACTGGATTGTAATGGCCCTAAGATCAGAAACTGTTGTAGTGTCGTCTGTCTGAGTCTTGCATTATATGACATTGGATTCCTTTTGTGCAGTAGACAATATGTCTCCAGCTGATGACATCAACCAATTTAATGTTTGCCTATTCTACAGGGCAATGCCTTGTGTATCCCTTTCTTCCATGGTCTGGAGGTCTGTACCTGTAGATTTGACTTAATATTTACCCAGTATGATTCAATGATGGATGATTTGCTATGTTTCAGACATATTGTCAGCCTATGAGCTGAACAATGTAATAAAATGTCTGCTTTGACAACACACTTGTAAGTGTGTGTTTGCGTGGAATGGTTGTAATCCTGAGCTGGATACTGTGTTCATGCAACATATCCCTGCTCCGCAAGTAACCTTTTTTCATTGCATGACTCATATGTTCTTACATATCCACATTGCCAAATGTGAAATTTAGGACAGAAGACAATGGGTTTGTGACTAGTGAATTATTTACAGTGCTGAGGGTGAACACAAACGTTTGGGAAAAAGTAGCATAAATAACAAGTGAAGGGGTCAGTCATGCTAAATGAAATCATAGGAGTACATGCCACACCACCGGAAGTACAAAGGCCAGAGTACTCCTCCCATCAGAAATGGAATGGGGTTCAGGATCAGTTCACAGAGTGAATGTGTGACACACAAAGGAGGACATTAAGGATGACGTTTCCTGCTGCTAGTGGTGGGTGTCTTGCCATCCACGGCTCCTGGAGTTTTATATTTACATCCCCACTTGTGAGGGCAAGAGGTTCTGCTGCTGGGATGTCTGCGGGTGGTTGGTCCTCTGGCAGGCCTTCCCTTTCTGTATCTTCCACAGATGTACTTGGGTTTGATGTAGTTGTCCCAGGAAGGGGTAGATGTTGGGGAAAAAGCCCTGCTTAGTGTTATATGGATGGGTCTCAGCACCCCTGTTAGGGTGGCCATGTTAATATGATGGCCCTCTATATGGATTTATGTCCTTCTGCAGCTGCTTCATTTCCAGAAGTTTAGTCAGCATCTGGCCCATCAATTCCTGGGACTCCTGATAGACCCCCAAGACTTGCCTGATGGTATCCTGGACAAGAGTGGCCCAAGGATGTCTTCTCCAACTCGGTCCTGAACCCTCAGTGTCAGGATTGTTGATTTGCACCTCAGTATTCAGGACTGGGGACACAAGATGTTTGCAATTGTTCTAGGTACACACTTTGGGGGCAAGTTGTTATTTGCATTGTTGAAGCAACTGGGGTAGGAGGTGTTATTTTTGGCACAGTGAGACCCACTGTTGCCGCTAACGAGGGTGCCCAGATGGGCCTGGACCGTCATCCACGTCCACATGTTCAGGAATGTTGTCATCAATGAAGGATTCACCCAAAGGTGGGTTAGGAGACTGGTTGGTGGACAATGTCGGGCCAGGTGCTGTGCCAGCTCGACCTGTTGAGAAATAGAGTACATTGTTATTGGTTGAAGTGTGTGATCTGCATCCAAAGGTTTTGTGTCACTGTAAGTAGAGACCTTGAACAATTTTGAGTGGCATGTTTAATGATTGTGCTATGTAACCATGGTATTGAAGTTGTTGACATGACATGTGAAGTTTGCAGAAAATATTAGACTCAAGCAACTCATTAGATGTGCTGATCAGCTGTACTTTATATGAGAGGATGTACATGACATCTTAAAAACAGTTAAGCTGACAAGGTGGAGAGGAGACATGTGAATCAGACCATTCCAAGGCCTAGTTGTGTGAGATACAGGTAAACATACAACTTTGTTGTATATGTGGCTGTAGCCATCTTATGAGCAGTGCTGAGTCAATGTGTTAACTGCCACTACGAATCTGATGAAGCAGCTTAGTGCCATAGGAATACTTGATGTACAAACTTGGTAAAGTGTAATTCCTGTCATCAATAGTTTCATTTTGGGATACCAGGACAAGAGCAAGCCAGGAATTCAGACACTTCTCTGAGTTGAGCACGATATGTAGATTGATCTCTTCCATGTGAGTCAACATCATTTGAAAGATGGCACACAGGTGTATTTGGACAATTGCAGAAAGGCCTGTTGGTTGAGGTGGAGAAACAGGGCCTCCTGGTAGTTGTAGTCATGTCACTTGTTGACCCCCCTCACTACACAAATGCTAAACTTCCAGGGGAGGGTACATCATTAGAAACAAGGCACGTAGGTATATATGGACAAGTGCAGGAAGGAATGTTAGTATGAAGTAAAAAAGCAGAGCCTCCTGGTAGTTGTAGTCATGTCACTTGCTGACTCCCCACACTAGAAAAAATGCTAAGCTCAGAGGGGAGGGCATACCATTTGAGAGATGCCACTCATATGTATGTGGACAAGTGCAGGAAGGCCATGATAGTTAGTGGTACAGAAACAGGGCCTCCTGGAAGTTGCACTCATGTCACTTGCTGACTTCCCACACTACGCAAATGCTAAACTTCCAGAGAAGGGTATATCATTTGTGAGATGCACACATGTGTATTTTGACAAGTGAGGGAAGACCTGGAGGTTTGAAGTACAGAAACAGGTTTCCTTGTAGCTGTAGTCATGTCACTTGCTGACTCCCCACACTATACAAATGCTAAACTCCCAGGGGAGGGTACATCATTTGAGAGATGACGCACAGGTGTATTTGGACAAATGCAAAAAAGTCTGTTGGTTTGAGGTACAGAAACAGGCTCTCCTGGTAGTTGCAGTCATGTCACTTGCTGACACCCCACACTACTCAAATGCCAAACTCCCAGGGGAGGGCACATCATTTGGGAGATGGCACACAGGTGTATTTGGACAAGTTCAGATAGGCCTGTTGGTTTTAGGTACAGAAACAGGGCATCCGGGTACTTGTAATCATGTCATTCTGTGTACTTTCCAACGCTTGATAAATGTTTAGTCTTACATATCTGTTGCTACACTGCAGTTAGGTTAGACTATATATTTACATGTTGACACATACCATGGGTCCTGGGATGATATTTGGATACTGAAACACTTACAGACCCCATTCTAACATATGGCATGTAATGGGGATTGATACATGTGATGGTATGTCTGTCAATGCCCATTGAAAAGCTTACATCTCTGCAACTCTGGGTATTGCATGTTCTGAAAGTAGATGAAGAACACTATGGCAAAAGGTGAGATGTGAGCATATCCGCCATTGAAGATTTGTAACAGTTATTTTGTTGTAACTTACCATACACCACTACCCCTGCTATTCCGGTCAAGTCCTCTGGATGCAGGATGGCCTAAGACCTTCTCCTCCCAAGGAAAGCATTGTAGTGGGGCACTGGGAGGACCACTGCCAGTCTTCAGGGACTCCATGTGTTTCCTGGAGGCCAGGGAATGCACTTCCCCCTCCAGTCATGCCACCTCTTCCTAATGTCCTTCTTTGTGCTACAGCATTTACTCTGTTGACTATCCTTTGTAACATTTCCATTGTCCTACTGGGAGTAGTATGCTGGACTTGTGTTCCAAATAATTGTGGTTCTACTCTTATGATTTCATCCACCATGTCTCTCAACGTGAGAAAAACAGGGATTTTTGGGATGTGACATGGATGTAAATTAAAGTGTGTGACAGAGACATACTTATCAAAAAAAGTGATATAGGGAGTAAAGGGACAAAAATGTGTGAAAGGTGTTCAATGGGATGGTGAAAGAAGGGGTGACTTATCTATCAATGTTGTAAAAATCAGTGATCTTTGGTTTCTTTGGGGTGTTTTATAGTGTGATTTGTAGGTGTGTCCACTGAGTTAATGTATTTCAGCTGTGTAGGTTTTAAATCCATCCAATGGGCACCTGCCTGTTGCTTTGCTGAAGGCATACCACAGTGACCAAGCACTATCCAAGAATCACCGCAAGGAGGCCCCCACATCGACTGCGTGTTTGTAATGGGCTCGGAGGTTCCACAAACCATGACCACAAAGGAGTGCGCACCACCAAGATTGAACGCCTCCGCACAGCTGACAAGAAACCATTGGTTTTTGGTGGTTGGCAGTTCAGACTGTATACACCGTAATATGCCAGTCTGGAGACTGCCGGTGCAGTGGTCTTTTTGGGACCAACACATTGGCAGTCTGGCAGCCTGACCACCAAACTTGTACTCATACCCTAAGTATTCACTTGAAGGAAAATGTTTCCTGGAAATGTATTGTTCCATTTTTGGGAAAACCTATCCTTATGCCGCTCTGATTTGATGTGTCCATTGTCATAGTGGTATACCTGTCACTGGGTTAAAGAATGATCTTTGATTTTGACAATCAACTTAGAAGTTGTGGAAGAAGGGATAACATGCTACTTGGAGGAACCCTTTGGGGAAAAAGCCTACTATTGACCACTCTACAGTGTGATAATCAATCAAAGTAAATGCAGTGATATACGTTTTGAAATATCATTGATAACGTAACCTCCAAAAGGTAAATCTTAAATGAAGATATCAGACTGAGGGGGTCATTCCGACCCCGGCGGGTGGCGGGCGGTGCCCGCCGGGCGGAAACCGCCCAAACACCGCACTGCGGTCAAATGACCGCGGCGGTGATCACAACTTTCCCGCTGGGCCGGCGGGCGATCTCAAGCAGATCGCCCGCCGGCCCAGCGGGAAAGCCCCAGCAAAGATGAAGCCGGCTCCGAATGGAGCCGGCGGATTTGCTGGGGTGCGACGGGTGCAGTGGCACCCATCGCGATTTTCTGTGTCTGCTTTGAAGACACTGAAAATCTTAATGGGGCCCTGTTAGGGGGCCCCAGCAGTGCCCATGCCAGTGGCATGGGCACTGCAGGGGCCCCCAGGGGCCCCACGACACCCGTTCCCACCAGCCTCTTCCTGGCGGTGTAAACCGCCAGGAACAGGCTGGCGGGAAAGGGGTCGGAATCCCCATGGCGGCGCTGCATGCAGTGCCGCCATGGAGGATTCCTTGGGGCAGGGGAAAACCGGCGGGAAACCGCTGGTTCCCCTTTTCTGACCGCGGCTTTACCGCCGCGGTCAGAATTGCCCCGGAAGCACCGCCAGCCTGTTGCCGGGGCTTCCTCTGCCCTGGCGGTTACAAACCGCCAGGGTCAGAATGAGGGCCTGAATGATGCCAGTTCACCTTGTTCATTGTCAGTTTTCTTAAGAAGTACTTCCTAATGAAATTGAGGCTTTTTCTATCAACTGGATATCTTGTGCTTCCATTCAAACTGTACATCTTCATATTTACTGGTACATCTTTCTTTTGATCTTTCCAAAACTCAAACATTTATGTTTTGGGGACTGTAGCAACAAGACGTTAGCTCCGACACTATGACCAGGCTTTATCAGTTTTCTTTTAGAGTCCATGTCATAGTTTAAGAATATAGCTGACAATTTTGAATCAATTGCTGGTGTGACACTAGTTTATCAGGGATAGAAAGCTAAGAACACTCTATCTCCCAGCAATTCATGACATATGCAGCTTTTGACGATTCCAAAAATGCAGTGACATGAGTGACCACTCAGGAAACAATATGCTGTATTATGAAAGCTCCCTGAACTATCTGGAATTTCATATGAAGTACCTCCTGTAATATTTTACTGGGTACATTTTGAAGTTCTCTTAACTCTATTTAATGAAACAGATTTATGATGCAGGTGATTTGACAATAAAGGAATGTAGTCTTTCTTTACTGTTTCTCTCTCCTCCTTCCTATCTGCGGTCCAAGGACCGCCACACTGGCATTGACGGTCGAACTTTCACACTATGGGTGGTCTGACTGCCCAATTACAACCCTGGCGGGTGGACTCACCAGGGGACTGCCACCCCCTCCTTGAACATGCTTCCCGAAATACTGATGGCAGTCTGAGTTGTACTCAGTCAGGACAACGCTGAAATCATTGCCACCTGACTGATTAAAACTCCCCTCACCGCCAGCCTTTCCATGGCAGTTTCACCTGCATGGAAAGGCTGGTGGTGAGGGTGTGCTGGGGGCCACAGGGGAGCCCTTGCTCATGGATGGGAAGGGCCGGGGCTCCCCTGCTGAGTACCATTAGAATGCACACTGTCTGCTTTGCAGAAAGTGCACATTCCGAGGGTGCTGGTCGCCTCCCTCTGTGCTACAAGATAACTCTCAGCTCCTTTAAGGTAGCCAAATGCTATCCCATAGCACTGTTCCCACAGGTCTGACCGGCTGGAATGCTCTATGACAATGTTCCCTCCGGTCAGACCGGTGGGAGCATTGTAATAGGGCCGAGGGGGTGCCACCACCATGGCAGTGGCATCCCCCCCACAAGTTTGGCAATCCAGGGTGGGGGCCACCAAACTCATGATGTGGCCATCAGTCTCTTGAGAAAATAAATGCAATCACTGCCTAATTTGATCTGGTAGTTGTCAGTGGCAGCCACCAGCCATCATTTGTGGAGACCAGTACTTATTTTTCCTCACCAAACAAGTGCAAGAGAAGAAAAAACACACAAAAGAGAAAGAGGAAGGAAGAGAAAGATGAAAAAACATCACTAAAGGAGACAGCAACAATCTGCAAGACCAAAATTAAGGGGCAGGAAGTGTCTGACAGTGGTTAAAGAGACAGGAAACAGCCTTCACCACTTAGTCTTAACCACACAATACCTTGACAGCAAAGTCTTTAAAACACATGCATCTGTTCCATGCAAGCCTTTATCACGCATATACCATTACCATGGATGGTTTTAATAAGCGTCTTTATCATGTATGCCTTTACCGCACATATTGATGTGTTGTAATTAATGGCTAAGTATGTTATGTGTTTTATAATGTAGTATTAAGTAATTAATTTATTTTATATTTTTTGAAAAAATTAAGGGCCCAATTATAAGTTTGTCACTGTAGTCAAGGCAACATCAGAAACCCTAACTGCTGACTAGGCTGTTTACAAGCCAAATTACGATGTTGGTGGTTTGCTGAACTAGAGACTGCTGGAGTCCAAACAACACCACCATCCATTTGCCAACCAGTTTGATGGCGGCTGAGGAATAACAGCTGTCAGAGGACGGTCGGACAAGGGGATCGCAGGCAAGATTATGATGTGCTTTCCCATTAGGCCTACTGCTGCAGGGAGACCGACTGCTTTGAGATGAGGGAATCAAAGAAATTGGGGTGCTAACTCCCTTATTTTCCCTTATTTTCCCTTCAGTGTCTGACGTGGACCCCTTTGACCAGTGCCCCCGCTTCCCATCAACAACTCTATCCCAAAAATAAATACCTTTCACTTTACTGCCATTGACTGGACTTTGCATGTATGGGCCAGATGGCAGCAACTGAATGGTATTTGTACAAAGTATATTTACACATGTCATGCATATGTGTATATTTTGGAATTATTTGGTCAAAATGTACATATCTACATTGACACACATGGAAAAGATATACCTTGTATTGCTGACTGTGACGACTGCCATCAGGAACATTGCTGCTGGGCCAACTGTAACATTGTAATGTGGCAGGCGGGAGTCCGCCAACTAAGCAGTCTTCTTAGGACCAGCGCTGTGGTGGGACGACGGTGCGACCACCAAACTCGTAGTCAGGACCCAAGTTATAATTGTAATTGTAAGATGCGTTACTTATAAATGATTAATTAGAGGGATGTTAAGGTTGCAGGGGATATGGGTAGGGATGTTTATACCCAGGTACTAATTTATTTGTTTCAGCATTGTTTTAAAATATAAAAAAAAATATTTAATAAATAATGTCGTTTTTTTAGAATATGTAAGTTAACTTTGTAATTCGTTTTTAGGAATGGGGTGCAAGGGTTATAGGGCTAAAGGTGGCGAAGTGTATTCATACTCAGGATTTTAATTTAAATATTGTAGTCTTAATTCAATTTATTTTTTAAGTTGCAATTAACAATGTAATTATATATTAAAATACTTAATTTCACTTGTAATCAGACGTTTTACAATTGGGATGTAAGGTACAGAGGGCTTATGGAAGGGGGCTATTATTAATACTCGGGTATTGATTTTTGTGATGGAATATTTATTTAAAATATGTATTTTAATATATAGTTAACAAATAAAAAATATATTAATATGTCTGCATTTATTTTGTAAATTAATTTTTAGGAGTGGGATGAAGGTGTTATGGGGCTAAGGGTGGGGAAGTAAATTAATACTCAGGTATTATTTTAATTGTTGGTGTAGTAATTCAAATACTTTTGAAATATAGAAATACTAATGTAATACTATCATAAAGTACTTGAATTTAACTTACTTCTTAAGAACAGGATGTAAGGGATATAGTGGCTGTGGGTGTAGAAGTGTTTTGATAATTGGGTATTAGCTTATATTCTGGAGTATTTGTTTAAAATATTTTAATATATATTTAACAAATCATAATCATATTATTATACCTACATTTAATTTGTAAATTCATTTTTAGAAGTTGGATGTAAGGGTTATAGGGGCAAGGGTGGGGAAGTGTATTATTTATAAATACTTATTTAATACTATATATTTATTGAAGAATATAGTTAAAGATTTTAGCTTGAATTTACTTAAATAATATTAAGTACTAAAATATTTTTAAACATATCAGATAATATTTCCTTAATTTAAAGTATTATCATAAATGTACAATTTCCCAAACTGTGGAAAAAATCTGGTTAATTGAATTTGTTGAAAATATCTAGTGAAAAACATAAACACATTTTATTATATACAGCATAGTTTTAAAATAGTTTGAAACATTTTTTTTATTTTTTAAAAGTTAATAAGTATTAAGTATACATTTTACAAAATATTTCCCATACTTTTCCATTGATTTCAATGTAATAAAATGTCATTTTTTATTTTTTGTTTTCTTGTTGACGTATATGGTTTTGCATCCATCTCAGCAGTCCATGAAGCATTGTGGTTAAGATCAGTTGGATGGAGAAGCTGCACTCGGGTAATAAGAAACTAATTTAGATTTTTAAACCTATAGCTATAGTACCTTTATTGTAAGGAGAGAAAGAAAGAGGGTGAATTAATATTAAAATGTAAAAAATAAGAATGTGTAATGTGTATTTAACCAGATTTAGGGCCTCATTATGATTTTGGCAGTCGGACCACCAGAACGCCATAGTGGTGGGCGCCAAAAGAATACAGACCACAATATTAGGAGTTACACAGGCAGGAACAACAAAAGCTAGCCAAAAAAATAACAGCCCCAGTACTTTGGAGCATGGGAAAGAGGCAGTCCGACCACCAGCACAGACAGCCTGTCAACCAACCATCAAACCTATTACAAGTTCAAAATTGCAGTGGCAGTCATGCCATAGGGGTCCTCCATTGCCGGTCCGAACCATGGCAGTTCACGGTCACCACAGTAATACACAACATCACATTGAATTAATTTAAAAACAAAACAGCTGACATGCATTCATACCCCCAACACACCTACAAACCACTCTATAAAACACACAACTTCACACACCACAATCCTTTGCAACTTACAAACAAAATACACCATCCAGAGTGCATAAAAAAAAACATTTCCAATTTATTTGGCACCCCTCCACTGAAGAAGAAGTAAGAGGCATGGTGGATGAAATCATTAGAGTACAGCCACATCTATTTGGAGCCCAGGTCCAGCACACTACTATCGCTAGGAAAATGGAAAGGTAGCAAAGGATAGTTGACAGAGTGAATTCTGCAGACCCCACACCGAGCACAAGGTATGACATCAGGAAGAGGTGGAATGACCTCAGGGGGAAGGTCCATTCCGTGGCATCCAGGCACCAGCTGCATGTCCAGAAGACTGGTGGTAGGCCCCCACCTCCTTTCTTACAACTCACATCCTGGGATGAAAAGGTCTTGGTCATCCTGCATCCTGAGGGCTTGGCAGGAATACCTGGGGGAGTGGAGTCTGGTAAAGCACAACAATAAAAATGGCACCAAATTTATTGGCATACATGCTCACCTTTTGCCACACTCACTGTCACCCCACTTAACAGTCCAGTGTCCACCTATCCACAGACCCCAGTCTGGAGTCAAGCATGTGAACTAGACTCACCTGGCGAAACTACATCTCTGTATAGTGAGTGTAGTCCAGGGATTGACAGCACTACAAATTCCAGCAGGCACTGTTTCAACATTTCTAAAACTAGAACAGTAGAGCCAACTCAAATTTAACATTTAGTACAAAATCCACATTGAAGTGTACTCACCTGAGAGGATGGCATCTCTATAGTCTGTCTGTAGGACAGGCACTGACAGCAATGCTAAGGCTAGGAGATCATGTTACTCCCACTCTACTCAGCCACAAACTGTCCTCTGCCACTATGACCCTTCTCCCTCTGCTCATCCATTAAACTGTACTTACCTGAGAGGATGGCATTTGCATAATTTGTATGTAGGACATGCACTGACAGCAATGCTAAGGCCAGGAGGCACTGTGTACCCAATTCCAAACATCAGGCCACTGTGCATCTGTTCAATTATCCCTGTACGCAAACTTGCAATGGAACTGTACTCACATGAGAGGATGACCCATGTATAGTCTGTGTACATCTTGAAGTAACATGAGTGTAAATCCAAGGATGGTCTGGATCCATCTTGAGCAGCTATGTCAAGATGCCAAAAATGTGGACAGGAAGAAAAGCTCAAGCTGTGTGCCAAAAACATTAAAGACAGATCAAAGCACCAAAATGCATCATGTGTATGGTATTAGCAGCAGACATGGTCCCAAAGCACTGACCACATGATGACATCTACCACATATACAACAAGGTTCAGGATGTGCCTTCATGGTACAAAATCGAAAGGGGGGAGGGACCGGGAGATTACTGGTCCAGTGTACAGTCTCCCAAATCAGTCAAAATACAAAGTGTACACTGTTCCAAAAAATTAGCCAACCAGAGGACCAGAAATTGCTAGAGTGTGGAACCCTCAAGCATCTCAATGGATGACTAGCTTCATCATCGGGAACGCTCTTCACCAGGCTGGTACTGTAATGCCTGGTGGGCTCCTCTGAGGGGGCTCTTAACCATATTGCTCTCTAGGTAGCTAGTGGATCCAAATTAGATGGATGGGTACCTCATTATAGGTCCCAGCACAAACCGGAGAGAGTTGTACAGAAGTAAAATTGGTTATCCATCTCAAGAGAACATCATAGATTTAATCAGTATAAGTGAGGTGGAGACCAAGATTAAAAAAACAAGGTGAAAGTAAAACTGATGAGTGACAATGCTCAAATACTTTCAACAAAAACCTAAAGGAATCCAAATGTCAAGGAGCTCTAGACATGGGTCGACATGTTTCGCGTCAAGCGGTCCGACCGGGTCCTACGACGCTTCATCAGGACCAAAAAAAAGAAATAATTAAACAACGTCTTCTCCAAAAATAACTTAGACTAAAGAAGTGAAAAGCAGTCACTTATGTTAAGTTAACTGGTAAATACAAAAAAGGTCGCCCTGGATAAGAGAATCAAAATTCACACGTGTCAAAGATGACCAAAACATAGTGAAAAATGTGCACTCGTGAAATTGGTGTATGGTGAAACTTCACACATGAATGTTAAAAGCTTACCATCCCCAGACTCAGGAAAGGCTCCTTTGGAATCGCATGTCAGCGACACAAGTTGACACTACATGCAATCATGGTTATAAAAAAAGGTCAAGATTGGATAGCAAAACAAACTAATCAGAGCGATATTATCAAATAGGTATTAAAAATGGCATATATCAAAAAGTGGTGCGAGTGGCAACATGGCTAAGCTAAATATGTAAAGAGAATCATACTGGTAATCTCACATCAATCATGTCGGTAAATGAACGATAAAACCCATTGATGTCAAAAGGTCAGAATTCCTACATACATAAAGACCCCCAAGGACGTGGAGAAAGGACACTCCCACCGACCGGGCCAATTAACGCAAAAGTAATTTGTGCAGGGACACAACTCGTGATAAATAGAAAAACAAGGCCAAGATTATTCGGCCAACGGGCACACTTGTGCATGTGGGTAGGATGCATTGGAGGAATGGTGAGGGCCAGTGGCATGTGGCTGCTGGGAATAGTTCTGGCCAGAATACCATCACCCAAGTCTTAAGAGCATACCAACAATCCCAAGGTGTGATGGGCCAGGTACTTGGAGAACTCAGCGAGATCAAGAAAATTCGTGAAAAGTGGGAGGCCCATAATAGCAACATGGCATTCCTAACAGGGGGGCTGAGAGACATCAACACCACTCTTACCAGGGAACATCAGCAATACCAGACCCCTTCCATTGGCCAGTCTTTTTCAGCCCCTTCTACACCTGTGGCAGCCACTGGGAGGGAGGCCTTGCCAGGGGAAAGACCTGCCTCCGACACCCCTGTCTCTGTATCTGAAGAACCCCTTCACAAGTGGGGATGTCCACTTAAGCATCCAGGAGGTACGGACGGCAAGATACAAACCACTGGCAGTAAGTGAGCCCTTCCTGATGAAACCTTTTTGTGTGCCACTGATTCACTCTGTTGATAGCTCTCCAACCACTTTTCATTTTCCATGCTAGTAGGATACTGGGCTTTGGACTTCAAATCTTGTGGCATCCTCCATAATAATTATACCCACCATGACTGATTCCTTGATGCCAATGATGAATACATGAGATTGTATTGGAAGGAGGGATATGGGGTAGTAGCATGCAGAGGATTATTACTAACACAATGACACAAGTGACTAGTCACACGAAACATTTTATTGCACTGTACAGCACATAGACTGCCAAAATGACTGGACTGTCATAGCCAAGAATGGCAGAACTATGTTGAGTCAGGCTAGATATCTCAAAGTACGGTCATCCAGATCACAGAAGAAAGGGTTATGTCAGACTTTGTCCGGTAGAATAGTCTAACAGATTATTGGATGTTGTCACCAGCTTGAGCCTTATCGCATAACAAAACCAGCTCTACCAACTTGACAAATGCCATGACACAGTCAGAGAGCAGTGCAACAGCCCCTAATCATAGGTCCATCATATTTCAATGAACAAGCACCTGGTGGTGTGATACAAACCTTTGCCAGTGTTGTGACACAGACACTATGGTCTGCAATGAGGAAACACTTTGACAGCTACATACAGGTCATACAGGATCATTGTCAACATAATGTGAAGGGAGAATACATGGATTGCACTGAATGACAATATGTAGCAAGGCCAAATGATCACACACAAGAGACAATTAGGTCAACATACTACATCAAACAAGTGTATTGTGCACTTCAGAATTCCACCCACCCACTGTCATAGCTGCTTTTGGCAAAGGACTTATACATCCCAAATCTGTGACCAACATTACCCTGATCAAGCCATGTCCGCTTCATGTGGCAGGACAGAAACAGCTACATGCCAATGTCACAACTCTGAAATGCTCACATGAAGATAGCATGGTGAACAGACCTGAATGAAACACAATGTGTCATTTTCCCTTCATGAAATGTTCATTATTTAACATTTCAGCCATGTCTTAGCCTTGTTGATGGTATGATGTCTGTAGTTCCTCACATACATGTGCTAGGAAAACTGTTAGTGGAATGGCACATTTACAGTGGTAGTGCATTCCATGTTGCGTCACAGACAGGGGTGTGTTGACATTGTGTATTGTCTGACAGATACCTTCATGCATCATAGTATGTCATTTGGCATGTAGAGTTGCTGTAGCAATTAGAGATATGACATGTGGCCCAAAAGTGTGGGACCAATCTCATTTTATCTATGCCCTTGATGAGGCCTCATGTTGCAGAATTTACTGCACATATATGTATATTGATGGAGGAATGTTCCGGTACTATTCTCATGCACCATGAAGTGTCTTGTATTGATGTTGACATTACAAGTGTTTGAGTTCATGCATTCATTCACAGATAGCTACCATGTTTGGCATGTCCAAGATGTCCACCCGCAGACACATCAACAGTCACTACTTTTGTTGAGACCCTAACCACCCCCCAGCATCACACACACAACATTAAACCTACCTGCAGACACAACCACAACTGACAAAGACACAGTTACCATACCCATCCTACATCAAGCACCACCCCAGCAGACCTGCAGACATGACCCCAAACACCACACCATCAGACACCACAGCTGCTGACAAACTTACATCTAGCACATCCACTATACCTGCAGTCACTACCCCAAAAGACAGAGGCATCACCCAGCACCTCCAGCCCGTAAGTCCAAGACAAATAAACACCCTCACTCACCCACCCAACAGACACCCATCACACACAAGCATACCTCCCACAAGCACGTGCCCAAGACATCCATAACTACACATCACACAACCACTCCCTCAACCTCCAAATCCCGACCCCCTTCTAATGACTGTGCCTGTGCATCCAAAAATGTTTTCCTTTTGATCTTGCCCTTACCCATGTCCTCCCCTGCACCACCCCAAAAGGTCCTCATCCATCCCTTCCACCTCCAAGTTCTTCCCTGCACCCATGCAAAGACCCATACCCCTCCCACCCAAGAAGTCCTCTCTCCAAGAAGGAGACCCCTTCCAAGCCGAAACCCAAACTCCTCCTCCCAAATCCAATCCCCCACCCCTAGATAATTCCTGAGGTGCCTGCCTGCCCCCTTGATGCCCCTTACTGTAGAGATTATATAGCAGTCAGGAGTCAAGATACTGTGTCATGATCTGGACTGTTGTTGGACGGGCAAATGGCCTTTGTACATTGTTTTTGCCATCACTGTTGTTGGCATTAAAGTCAACGGGTTGATTTAGGTTGATGTTGTTACTGAGTGTCTTTGGTTGTGTGCCTCCAGTTTGTTTGTCCCTGCTTGCTGCTTTAAGTGCTTTTGTCTGCAGTATGTGAGTTTGTGCGCAGTGCTGTTTTCCCTCAAGGGAAGGGTACATGTTGTCTGTAAGGTCTCTGTGCAATGTTGGTTTCATGGCATAGTTTACTGTTTGTTATGATAAGTATTTCTTTTTCTGATGTCCAGTGTGGGCTGGTATAATGTTGGACTTGACCCCCTGATATGGCTATTGTATCTATGTGATGTGTGTATTCTGGAGTTTTGTTATTGCAGACATGGAGTGTGTCAGGTTTTGCTAGGTTGCTTAGCATTTGGGAGTGCATGTGTCCTTTTATGTGTTTGTTACTTGCATCTAGTTTGTGTAGAGGCCTTGCCTATGGAATTGGATTGGTATGTGGTTCATTGACTTGCCCTTCCCCATTGTGTAGCTGTGCATGACAATTGGTTTTGATATTGTTTGTCCGTGAGATCCATGTAGGGCCATTTCCTGTGCACATGTTGTTTGAGGGGCCTGTTCAGCATGACATGTCCCAGTGGAGCCTCCTTCCATGTGTGCTCCTGATGCTCCTACCCCAACTGTACAGGTATTGTTGGTATGGTGCACTTTATCTATTTTATGTATTTGTCTCTATGTCTATTGTGTATGACGCTGTGCTTCCATTCTGTGATGTGTGTGTCCATTGCAGGGTTGTGTTTTTGGTGGTGTTCCATGCAACATTGATCAATATGTGTGTTGTATGTGTGGACAGTCCCTGGCCAGTGTTGAATGTGAGTGCGTGATTTGTATCTGTGCATGTGCTGTAGGTGTGTTGCTGCTGTGTGTGACTGTATTGTGTAGCCAATGTCCCTGTGTTTGAGCTGTGTGGCCGTGTGTATTTGTGTATTGTTGCAAGGCAGTGTGAGTTTGCTGGCCAAAGTGTGCATAGTGTGAGTGTGTGGATGTCCATGTTGTTGTATGTCAGTGAGTGTGTGTGGTTTGAGATATGTACCTGATGCCTGTGGCATACCCGCCCATATGATTAATTTGCCGGCTCTACAAGCAGTTTTTAAGTTTCATGATACAGATAGCTGCATGTACTAATGGTTGCGGTCACCCACGACATTGATTTCGCTGTCTTTCGGCGAGCATGAGCAGCAGCATGACGTTTGCGAAGGATTCCATGGCGGCTCTGGCCTTGTGCAGCTGTCTGCTGGTGAGTATCCCCCTTTATACTGTCCATTTCCACCAGATTATCTCTGGTGGTTGGACCGCCACTGGCACAATGGCGGTGTGCAATCTTGTAATGACTCCAGCAGAAACACAGACCCTGCCAGCCTGTTTGTGCTTCTGGGTGACCTTGGCAGTCTGTGCAGGCTGGCAGACTGCTGACGGTCTTCTGCTTCTACGACCACCATACTCGTAATTTGGCAGTCCACTCCACTGCCAACATGGCAGTCTCGGGCCGCCAAAGTGGTAAACAGTCCTAACATACTCAAACAGGTTGTTTTTCATATGTGCACTTAGGGTCTGTTGGAGTTTTTTTTATCATATATATGTAATAAGAAACAAAGAAAATGTTGTGGATTCTTTTTCATACTTATTTTATAAATATATAAAAATATTTGAATATTTTAATTTTTTGCCTCATGTTTTTAAAAAAGTTTGTGAGTGGAGGAAGTAAGAAGACAATACGGGGAAAAAGAAGAAAAGAAGAAATGGATACTTTTTTGGGCATGGTTTTCTTTTCTTTTTTTTTTTAGAAGGAGTACTATTTCATTAGTTTAAACTTTGGACATTTTTTCACTTGGATTATGGCATTGTGTACGGATGGTGAGGAAAGGAAAGGAGTGGACAGAAATTATGTTTTTCAGTTAAATCATTATGGGTCTCTTTTGGATTTTTGCGTACTCTTCATTGGATTGCTTGTGATTTTTTGTGAGTGAATTTAAAGAATATCACTAAAAGCTGAATGAACCCCCCATGTGTTGGTTGAACTTAGGGCATCATTAAAACTTTGGTGAATGGAATGATCGTCATTCCGGCGGCCTCCCGCCAGGTCGTATTACGAAGATTCCACCGGGATAACCAGCCAAAACATTGTATTATGACGTTTCTGCCAGTCAGACCAGCAGAATTAGTGCCACTGCATTGGCCTCAGCTCCCTTAAGGGACAAAAGCACCCTCGGAATGTGCACTGTCTGCATTGCAGATACTGAGCATTCCAACGGTGTTGGCAGTGAGGCCCCTGCACTGCCTATGCCATGGGCATGGACAGTGCAGGACCGCCCATATGGCCCCCAGCACTGGCCATCAATCAGCCTTTTCATGGTGAGGAGGACCCTGCCATGAAAAGGCTGAGAGAAAGAGAACTCATGATCAGCATGGCAGGCTGAACTCAGTGCCGCCATGGCTGACACAATTGCGACTGCCATCACCTCGCTGGGATCCATGGTCCTGGCATTGGCAGCAGTCCCCTGGCGGTCCAACCATGAGGGACGTAATCTTGCGGTCCGACCACAAGGGTCGTAATCTGGCTGTTGAACCGCCAGGAGTGATGTGGTCCAACTGCCACCATGAGTTTGGCAGTCCTCAGACCATCAAATTCGTAATTTGGCCATTATACTTTTTAAACATTTTTTAAATATTGTAAAAAAGATAATTTAACTTAGATTGTGAAAACAGGACAGTATTTACCACAGTTTTTTATGTTAGTAATGTAGAATGTGCGCAAGGTTGTCGAGGTACTCAGAAGCTCCCATCAATGGAAATAGCTGACTTTTAGCCAATTGTCTTTCAGACATTTCTTTACTTGTTTTTTTTATTTTTTTACAATCGTTGGGATTCAGAGTACCTGGCAATGATTGTGTCTTTCTCATTTCTTGGAAGCTCTAGGGAGTATTTATGAGAGGCATGTAGACTGGAATGCCACTTTTTTTGATGCTCCGAAGATGCAAGCCTCTCAGTCATGTCTGTGAGGCCATGCAAAGCCACTTTGCATAACTTTGCATGCCTCATACATATGGAGTAACCAAAACAGCACACATCACTGTGTTGCCTTTCTCTGTGCCAGGGACGCATTCCATGGGCATTGCAGTGGGTTTTCCCATACAATACCCATGGATTTTGACGCTGACCCTGATTTACTTAATCACGTAAATCTGGGCAGTACCAAAATTTACATCTCCACAGAGCAGGAATAACGAGGAGAAATATTTTAATTTCTCCTCATTTTTCCCTATATCCTTGTGTGCCAGAAAGAGGAAGACACCTCTTTGTATTGTTTTTGTGCAGGAAGGTGTCATAGTGCTCGGGTGCTTGCATTGGTGCTAGGTGGCCAATTGTGCACCACTGGTAGAAGGACTCAGTCCCCTACATTCTGAAGGTCTGTCATTGTAATATGCAGTCCTATTATCTTAGTAGCAACCGTATAAAACCCAAGTCACTGTGCAGCACCTTCCCTGAAAAACACTTGGCCCCAATTACCATCCAGCACCCTCCTTGCATGAACACTGAATTGAAACACTAATTGAAAATTACATTTTATACAATTATCTGTAAGATTTTCTTTTCTTTTAATTAAGTTCATTGATTTACAATTTGTTTCAACTTACAGATTTTACAAATGTGTAGAGGTTGACAATTCAAAATGATCCTTGCCTTGTTGGATTGTGAGGAAAAACATTTCTGAAAATGTTTTAAAACAGTTATTTCGTTTCATTATCTATAATATGTTATTTCTTTTTGGCACGTATTAAGGTTCATAATCATTCTTACTGTGACAGATAGATGGGACTATTTCCATTAGTGTATTTCTAGTAGTCCTGCTCTCTCTCATGTATGTGGTCACTTCCAAAAGCAGTGTACCACTGATCACAAATGGTGGATGCCTCTTTTTTACATGTTTTGTAACTTCCTCCGAGACATTGACCACGATCTTGGTTGGAGAAATACTTATACGTTGTGTAGAAATAGCAATTATATTTCTCTGGTATCTGCCCTATCTTGTTATATTGTGCTGTGCTCTGTTGAGTTGTATTCTGTTGTGCATATTTGTTCCATGCAACAGCAACTTTAATGCTGTTATGAATATAATTTTGTACCATCAAACTGTATGAGGCTATGTGATTATTATTTTAATTTTTTTATTATATATGATTCTAAATCAGTATTTGTTAAAAAAAAAAAAGTTTCAAAAGGTTTGCAAGGTAAATTCATGCTTGGTATGGGTATGCCTGGCAATGGTTATTTTAATTGTTGGACCTGACAGCCTTAGGATGGTCACCCCTAACTTTTATCCTATCCATATGCATGGTAAATGCATGAATGGTAAAGGCATGTATGGTAAAAGTATGCATGGTACCTACTGCGCGGTAAAGACATGCGTTGTTCTGTCATACATCTATTCACGACTATGCAGGCTTGTTATTTGTTATTTGTTGGGCTTGGCAACTTTTCCAGTCCCAGCAATACACGGAGTGGTATATAATTGAACATTTTATTCTTTGGCGAGCAACTCAGCTGAAAGCTACAATGACATGTTTCTACAGTCCACTACAACGTTTGTTGCTTTCAAAGTTGCCATTCAAATTAAAATGTCTGAGTGAATTTACATTTGGCCAAATAATACATTTGCAATATTTTCTATTTGAATTATTTCCAAATCATAGCACCTTACTCCTGCTTCCATGTTGCCTCTAGGTTCATCGTGAGACACAGACACAGGCAAAGGTTTAGAAGTGAGGTGTATTACATGAATGCACTATCAAGCAGTGAGGTTATAGGTCAAGTCATCGTCTATAGCTACTGATGGCTGGACAGTATTCAGTATCTACCCGGCAAATAACTAAAGCTCAACTGCAACGTATTGTAGAAAACTTATTGTAAATGAACACTCTACCCGAATCATTATCAGATTGCTGATTTCCCAACCCCAAGGTAATGCCTACGGCTGAAGCCAATCCCTATGTTGCAATACAAAGTCACCACACGATGTAAAACTCGTTTTCCTAAAAACAACCTCTGTTTTACTCTCACTGTGGCAGGAGCTAAAAGTCGTAAGCGGTGGACTCACACCAAAGGTTCGATTTTATAGAAAGCACCACTACACACGAGTTCTACGAACAGCTAGTGTCTGACAAAAGCAGAATATACAGCGACTAAAGCTAAAACATATGTTTTATTTCTTGTGGATTGTCCTTGATTTTTCTTCCCACACATCCAATTAATCTTTCTTCAAAAACGAGAAAAGCTGTAAAGTATCATAAATACCTCTGGGCACATTCAAGATTAAATGCTCAATTCCAAGGACAATCAACAAAAGGCTTTATGCGAGGAGACCTCAATAGCAAAGGGCTCCAACAAAACATAAACAAGAAAAGTGCTTCGATTTACACGCAAGGACATCAGCAAATGCCTGGGTTACCGAGAGTTTATCTTTCATAGGCTGAACATCTCTACCAGCAGTGCACAATATGCATAAAGAACAGAGATGTCAGAGCAACACATTTTAGACTCCCTCCTTTATGTGAAATCATTGCGCTCGTTCACATTTATTTTTGCCATTATATTTACTCTGTTCCCTTAGTTAGTATTCATGTTTGGGAACATTTAAAAACATTAATGAAAGTTAACTATTGAGAAACTGAAGCTTTATAAACGTGGGCACTCATTTTCATTTAAAATGCTTACATGCATTCATTATTCATGATCAGATTTATACTTTAAGTTGTAGTTGCATGAGTAACATGCATTCTCTTACTCACATTTTGAAAGTTGCCAGAAATGGGGTCTTTGGTTGGTTACCCACTGTCCAAGAAAGGAGCCTCACTTTAGTCAAGACAAAGGAGAAACACACCTGATTAACCCCCGCTCACCCCCTTGGTAGCTTGGCATGACAAGAAAGGTTTAACCCAGAAGCAACATGTGAAGTATTTGTACCAACACACACAGTAATACAATGAAAACACTACAAAATGACTCAACACTAGTTAGAAAAATAGCCAATATTTATCTGGAAAAAAAAACAAGAACAAAATGACAAAAATCCAACATACACAAGTCAAGTTATGATTTTTTAAAGATTAAACACGAAAAAATAGCGCTTGGAAACACAAATGCTTTAATTAGGTGATATCACGGCATCGTGACTGAGTTGTTTTCAACAATCCAATGCCAATGGTGCCGGTCACGGAGCCACACGGACCCCCAAGTATACTACCTTGTGAAAATGAAAAAACAAGCCGGTGCATGGGGTTGGGCATTGTGGCGTGGCTGGATCTGAGGTGGCATTGGTTCTGGTGTGGTGGAGCTAAGGAGCAGAGGCATCACGAAGAGGCATTGTGTCATTGTTGTGGTGGAGCAGTGGAGGGGAGGCAGCATCGGTGTGAAATGTTGGATCTGCGCACTGAGTCAATGTCCGAAGGTCACGACGTGTTGCGCCAACTTCCAGGGAGCTGCCGTGGTTTTGAGCCTGCCAGGTCACCACACTCCAGCTAGGACCCAGGCTTAGGTTGCAGGCGGTGTCACAGGATTCGGCAGCAGTATCAGTCCGGATTCGTTCGAAGTTGGTTCACTTGGTTTTCTTCGGTTTTCTACCAGCTTCTCCTTTCAAAGACCCAGGTACTGGATTAGGCACCATTTGGCAGGAGTCTCAGCTGAGGGTCCAGGAGCTGGCAGAGGAAGTCTTTGAGGTTCCTGACACTTCAGAACAGGGGGCAAGCTCAGTCAAAGCCTTTGGAGATTCTTCTCAAGCAGGAATGCACAACAAAGTACAGTCTTTGTACCCTTTCACAAGCAGAAGCAGCAACTGCAGAATAGCCCAACAAAGCACAGTCACAGGCAGGGGCAGCACATCTCCTCCTTTCTGCTTTTGAAGTAGGCAAACTTCAAAGGAAAGTCTCTGTCATTTACAAGATCCTGCCTTGCTTAGGCTATGCCCCAGACACCAACCCAGGGGTTGGAGACTGCATTGTGCAAGGGCAGGCCAGTCCATTCAGGTGTAAGTGACCACTCCTTCGTCCACTCTAGCCCAGATGGCTCATCAGGATATGCAGGCTAAACGCCAGCTCCTTTTGTGTCAATGTCTAGAGGAGATTCACAAACAGTCCAACTGTCCATCTGACCCAGACAGGCAATCCACAAACAGGTAGAGTCACAGAATGGTCAAAGCAAGAAAATGCCCACTTTCTAAAAGTGGCATTTTCAAACTACCAATCTAAAAACCAACGTCACTAAAAGATGTATTTTTAAATTGTGTGTTCAGAGACCTCAAACTCCACATTTCTATCTGCTCTCAAAGGACATCTGCACTTTAAGAATATTTAAAGGTAGCCCCCATGTTAAAATATGGGAGAGATAGTCCTTGCAAAAGTGAAAAACAAATTTGGCAGTATTTCACTGGCAGGACAAGTAAAACACATCAGTACATGTTCCCCCTTTAAAATACACTGCACCCAGCCGATGGGGCTGCCTAGGACCTACCACAGGGGGGCCTTACATGTATAAAAAGGGACGTTTGGGGCCTGGTAAGTGGGCACACTTGCCAAGTTGAATTGGCAGTTTAAAACTGCACACAGACACTGCACTAATGTGGGTGGCAAAACCAGTGTTACAGGTCCACTAGTAGCATTTGATTTACAGGCCCTGGGCACCTTTAGTGCACTTTACTAGGGACTCACTAGTAAATCAAATATGCCAATCATGTAATGGCCAATTACACATATAATTTACACAGGAACACTTGCACTTTAGCACTTGTCAGCAGTGAGAAAGTGCCCAGTGTAGCAAAAACAGCCGAAACAGAGTCCAGCACACATTAAAAACATGGGAAGCAGAGGCAAAAAAGACATGGGAGACCACGACAAGGATGACAATTCTAACAAAAGTTTTATATGTGTATGTATAATCAAGTATTCAAAATATACATTCATTGTTTAGTTAAAGTTAGAATGACTGAAGGCCTTCAAGTTCAAAAGTATTTTTCTGAATCAGAGTGTTCTTTCTTTTGCAGATGCGTTCTCATGATTTCATCAGCTAGATCAATGAGTATTGTTGTATGTTTTGGGTTCTTGATAGCAAGGCCTGGGAAAAGAAATCTTGTCAAGAGACGTAAAGATCTAATGAACAGATGAAGCTTCTTATTCGTCATATCAAGTATGGAGGATGCTCAAGGTTGCAGTAATTGTCCAAGTTCTGTGGGATGGGAAATTCAGGTAATGTTGCAAATATACACTCCATGAAGAGAAATGATTGGTTCCTGGTAGAGTGGGAAGAGATACTATTGTTGTTGTAGGTTTGGTTTGTTTTAATTAATGTTCATGCTTTTAAAAGTTAGAGCAGATTCACACAGACTTTGAGGGGTACAGACTTCTCTGCTTCATTTAATCTTTCAAGTGTGAAGCTGCATGCAGCACCTCCCTGGCTGATTCTGACCTCCGCCACCGTCAGCCAGTTGGGATCACTGATGTTGGCGGTTATGGCAGGAACCTGGCAGTCTGACCGCCAGAGTCATAATGTGGTGGTCGGACCGCCAGAGCACCGGCGGTCCTGACCGCCACCGAGAGGCTGGCAGTCTCAAGGCTGCCATCCTCGCAATCAGGCCCTTTATTACTTGTTTGAAATTGCATCCTGTTTTAGATTATTGACATTGTTTTTGAAAAACGCTTTAAGGGCTATATAAAATGTGATTAGAGGAGATGTGAGAATACCTGTTTAAGAAGGGAAAGAGACACAGCAGGTAATTGTATGGCCATAAATGTGGGACATCACACATGTTTTTGGCTGAATCATTGGCATAAGATAACAGAGAAAGAAAGTGCATTAATGTTTCCATGCTCAGGCACATTTAATTTGTGAACCATTGAGAACTTGATAAGGGTATTATATGAAATGAAGACACCTCCTAGGCCCGCTTGGGAGTACACAACTCATGTCAGGAAAAATATCAGGAAACAGTCCAAAAAGCAGTGCGTAGCTATGCCAATGCTAGATGGGATGCAGTACAATGGCGGTGAAGGACTGATAAAGTAGAGGAACTAGGCTGTACACTGGTTTGTAAAGAACCTGGGGAAAAATAAAGAAAAGAAAGGTTAGAAGACAGAGGAAGAGGCAGGAAACCCAGAGAGTACAGGTGAAGACGGTGATAGTGATTCTAGCAATGATTTCCTAGATGAGCTGTTATCAACCGGCCCACCTCCATGTAATGGGGCTCAACCCAAAGGAATGAATGGTGCAGTTGCCAGTGCAACACCTGGAATAGCCACTGCACCAGTAAATCTGAATCAAAATTGAATATGCGAGAGAGTTCACGTATTAGTGCCCCTGTTACCTTCACTGTTCCAAATACAACAGATGCAATTGCTGTTCTGGTTACTATTGGTCCCACAGTTCCTTTGTATAAACCCAGGTTGGCAGGAACCACAACACATATTTTGACAGTCCCTATGGGAGTAGATATATCGGCTAATGCTCCTGTTGTTCCAAGAATGGAAGGAACTCTTTTAGTCCTAACTCAGGTGAATACTCTGTATGCTGCCTCTACAGCACCAGCCATGTATCAGACAAGATTTACTCCTGTAGGAGAGTCCACTCCAAGATCGCAAAAGTCTGAGTCTATATTAGAATCCACCATCAACTGTAATCCCAGAGAAAGGATAGTGTCTGATACTTCTGTAGTGCAGAATGCAGTAGGGATGGGGTCCTGGGCGCCACTTCATAGTATTGCATAGGTATGATATCACTACCGCACCCTCCTCTTCCTCATGGGACCCAGGGATGGGGTCTCAGGCCCCTTCCTCATAATGTGGGGGTACACTCGTTGACATTTCTCCTCCACAGTGTAAGGGTGTGATGGCGCTTCCCTGCATTTTATGTGCTCTGGGGGTAGCCTTTGGGCCCTGTCCCAGCCCAGAGGCAAGTTGAAAAATGACAGCGGAGCCCCATGTACTTTGTTGCCAGTGCAGGAAAAGTTCAAGGTTGCCATATCTTTAAACTGCCATAACTCAGGCTCAGTTAGGATGGTTTTGCTGACCATGGTCTTGATTTGCTTATGGTGGTAAGCTCCAGCCACCCGGAGCACGTTCTGCAGGCCTCCTGGCCTCCGAGGCAACAACTGTGTAGGGAGCAGGTGCACTGGCTTCCTGTGCCAGCCTTTCACTTTGTTGTCTCTTTGGGCTTTGATCCCAACTTGTGCAGAAGTCCACTCTTTCTCCCAACTGGTCCTCAGGGGATGTTGAAGGACCAACTTCTCTGGTACTGGGGAGTGCCCCACTGGTCTTGGGTCAATCAGAGTCAGAGTCCTGGGTCCAGATGGCAGTTAGAGGGTTTTTCCTTCCAACTGTACAAGGCACCTTCTTCGAAGTCCAGTGTTTTTCAGAAAAACACAACCAACAATGAGCTTTCTCCACTGTGCAGGATCTTTTAATTGGGGACAGGAGTGTCCAGCAGGGCTATGTCTCTGGCCTATCCAGATGTACCACATCAACTCTCTGCCACTGCCCGAACCTCCCTGCGTGGTCCACTGAGATACTTCAAAATGGCATCATCTAGGAGTCCCTTGCCACAAGTGCTCTGGGGGTCTCAGCTCCATCCCTCTCTGACATCACTGCCAGGGCCTTCCACAGTAAATCTTTAAAAGAGCCCTCCTCCTGGTTTGGCTCCAGAGATCTATACACACTCCTCTGTTGAGTGGCTTGAGGCAGGCCCTCATCCTGGCACAGGATGACAGCTGGCTGTTTGATGTTGAGCAATTCACCCACTACCTTCCTCCTTCAGGGCTGACTGAAGCCCTGCTCATTGCTCCTTCCAGCTGGAGAGAAAAGCGATTAACTCAGCCCATCAGAGTGACAAATGGCCTGGTCTTTGATCCTGAGCTGAGTCAGAGAAATATTACATTCCTGGATGACCCATACACTGTACAGAGATGCTTTTAGTCTTTACAGAATTGTTCTTTTCACATACATTGCACTGTATATTGGTGTGTCTCTGGAGTCTGTGGACCAAGGGAAACCAGAGCTGTGCTCCAAGGCAGCCTTTCCCAGAAGAGTATAATGGAGTGTCACTACAGTCAAGACCGTAAAGCACACTGACTTTCCCTACATGTTTACACCACAATACAAGGCCTATTCCAGGATACTACAACCCTGCATAGTCCCTTCTACACCAGACTCCCTGTGCACAGTTCCTGGGCTGCGCATGACAGGAGTCTCCCATGTGCAGCCCTCACATGTGCACAAGCGTATGCTCATGTGTTCACGTGTAACCAGCCAAGTGCCTCTTATCCTTGTTGTGTCACAGCAGCCTTATCCTAAAAGGCAGACATGCAGTAAACATGTGCAGTCCATTTGTACCATGAGTTTACCATGGGTGAGTCACAGGTTATGAGGTTCCCCACAAATGTAAAAAATCAGGTGATTAAAAGGCAACAATCTGAGTGGATTAGATGGTGAGAACCACATTTTCTCAGTTACAGTTGGTCTCTTTTAAGATTCATTTACATATTCAACATTGAATTCTTGTGACCCATAAGCACAGTATCATGCAACTTCTTCAACATAACAGTTATCCACTGTCACATAATTATCACCACTAGGGTGAGCGGGACACTACACAATTGCAGTTTTTTGCAGGCAGCTGTAGTGCTTCAAGCAATCTCATAACATATTGCATTGCGTATCAGGGATCCAGATGATGTCATAAATCTTCTTTGTGACCACAACTCTCTGAACTTGTGAACAGTACCAAATCCATACTGACTATCTGTAAATATACAACACCAAAGCCATACTGACTATCTGTAAATATTGTCACTCCTAGCTGTTCAGAGACACAGCAAGCTCTAATAAGAGCTATCAATTCAGCCATTTGTGAAGAGAACATCTGTCAAAGTCAGAAGGCTTTGTCCATCCCTGAGACTATATAAGCTGCATGGTAAATTTCAAGTTTCCCTCACTGTCTCTTAGACAAGACCCATCCACAAACAGTATGTAATCAGACTCGACCAGTGGCTCATCTCCAATATCTGCCCTCAGCTTGGTGCATAGTTCAGTGACATTGAGACTATCATGCTCAACTTCCCCCTCATTATTCTGAAGCAACCTGCCAATATACCACACTGACCGCCACTGTGGTAGCAGCTGCCGGGCTTGAGATAACATTCTCGAACCGGGCGGCCGCAACAGTACCGACGGTGACATTATGACCCTGCCTACCTCCATGGTTTTCGTGATGTTATTAACGCCGTGTAAACCATGGCAATAGGCCCTACCAGTGACAGGGAACTCCTTCGCTGTTACTGGTAGGAGGCCCCCCACACCCCCTACACTCCCCAGACAACCCCCCGCCTCCATCCACGCTCCCCCTTCCAATCCCCCATACATGCACACTTGCAGGCACACACCACACATTCACACACTCACTCACACAGGCACACACGCATTCATACATGCATGCATCCATTCATTCACACACACATCCGTACACACATCGAAACTGACACACAGACACGCATTCACATTTCAATTCATACACGCTTTCTCACTCATGCACACACATGCAAACAACACTACACACTCATTTGCAGTCACGCACACACTCACACATTCATACACAAACCCCCACACACACACACAACACCCCCCAAGCCCCTCCCCTGTCGGAAACCTGACTTACCTGCATCGAGGGGGTCTTCCTGCAGGGGATGGGAAGGGCACTGCTACGGCGAGCAGCACCCACCAGCAGAACACCGCCAGGCCGTATTATTAGACATAATACGGCTGGCAGCAGTCTACTGGTGTGGGGCTGCCGGTGGTAGCAGTGCCACCTTAACACCATCCGACAGCATGGCCACAGCCGGATTTCCACCCTTCTTGTGGCGGAAATCCAGCTGTAGTCATATTTTGGTGGGCAGATGTAAGCCACATCGATGGTCTTTTGGCAGCAGTTGCAGAGGCGGTAGGGCGGTATTTACCACCATTGCCAAAATTAGGGCCTTAATGTCCATTCCCAGCTAAGTGGTTCCTCAATGCAATGAAGTCTCGTTTTCCAGCTTCTTGAGTATCAGATGCCATTAACAGGTCATTGATGTACTGAATTAGGACAGAATTACTGTGCATGATTAGAGCCTCAAGGTTCCTTTTGAGGAACTGATTAAAGATTTAGGGACTCTCTGTATACGCTTGTGGGACTTGGCACCATACCAAAACATGACTCTGTAACTGGAAAGCGAAGAGGTACTGGCTGCCCTTGTTGTGTAGCCATTTTAAGTATAGCTCCATGCACGTTAGTTTAATACACTAGGCTGCTGTGCACCTTGACCTAGATATATTTTATTCAGCTTTGCACTGTTATTTTGACAATATCCAGTTTTACTGTCTTGTTTTAATTTCTTCTATCAAACTGTTTTGCTTAGTTCAGCACTGTGTTCTCAAACAACGCATTCTTGATCACACTGTGCTTCAGTCAAAGCTACAGTCTGGTACATTGCCAGTAAACGTGGTAGAAGTTTAGTCTCGAACATTCGTAGAAAATACACATCCTTACGTAGGGACATTTTCTTAGAACATCTGCTGTGTTAGTTATAAAAACACTTTCTAGTCCTCGTACAGGTCAAGAGGGAGATTCCAGCCAAGGAACCACAACTGTATGCTGAATGCTCCACTGCAGATGCTGACGCAGATTACAGGCATTTGCTCAGGTATGAGGGTTGATGTCCTCCTGGGGAACCTGAAAGGCAGGATTAGAGCTTTACATGCTGTGCTCGAAATATGATTTAGATAGGGAATAGTCCATCGACTTTAGTGACACTATGATAGCATTATTCTTATGCTTCACTCTCATCATCACTATTTTAATATTGTTGTGTTGTATAGTTCTGGTTATTGCAGCTTGCGCATTGCTATCCAAAATGCAGTCGTTTTAGTAAACCAATCTTTGAAACTTATACTGCTTCTATTGTCAATTATATATGAGACCGCACTGTGTATGAGAGAACCGGTTGTGACCGGAGTGACAACGACTTCACTGAGAAGTACCAATATGTCATGCGCTCGGCTGCCCAATCATCTCTACCTTTTGGGACAAATGAGGCACTGCTAGTTGGCCGGAGCAAAGCCCGTATTTGGAGCGGCAAGTGTCATCCACTGTGGGTCAGACTCAGTCTCCCACACTGTGGAAGATCTTCCTGCTCGAAATCCAGTAGTCTCATTAGAATAATGAGAACTTACGCGACACCCTCATGCAAGGGAACAGAGAAAAATGGCTGACACAAATTAGTGACAGAGAACCATTGAGCCTCACATGTCATTCTAAACAAAATCACAACTGGATTCAGTACCACAGGACAACAGGGAACACCGATACTGATAATCCTTCTCAGGTCCTGCACTGTGGTGTATTTAACACTGGGCTTCTGGGTGAGTTGCATGGAGTCCCTATTATATCCTTCAAAATGCCTTGTTGTATCACAGAGTATTCCCAGCAATTGTTTCAGGGATCAGATTATACTGTGGGGCTCTTAGATACTCAACTTTGGGTTTTACGTTTACACAATCAACTTCACTCCTTTTTATAAGACTAAAATTGTTTTCCTGACATGTCCCAGAAATTAGGCTTCACCATATCTTCAAGGTTTGGTGGTAAATTCTCAGGTGTCATTTTGGTCTACAACCCAACCTCTGGCCCTCAACTCATCAATGTAAAGTCTACATCTACATCATAAGTTTGGAACTCCATGTCTTTCAGGATACAATAGATGGTGCAGTTTAATTTGCACAATAGATAACATCCTAGTCAGGACTCGAATAACACACCACAAACTAGTGAATCCGCTCAAAGGTTTCTTTTTTAAGAGTATTTCTTCTGTTGTGGGATTTGTCATTTGCTTATTTGCAACTCTGTTAGAAATGGGGTTTCTGGTTGGCTAGGGTATGCACCTCAGCCAGGCAGAACCTACCACTGTAGTCAGAGCTAGGGAGTTACACGTCCAAGATAACCCATGCTCACCCCCTTGGTAGCTTGGCACGAGCAGTCAGGCCTATCCCAGAGGCAATGTACAAAGCGTTTGCACAACACACACAACACACGTGATGCAAAATGTACACCACAAAGTAAACACAACACTGAGCTATGTAAAAATAATCTGCATTGCACAAAACATAATTAGACCAACATTACATGTAAGTAATACGCTGCTACCTTAGCAGTTGTCAGAATGTTACACAAGTTACTAATAATCTGCAAGAACATGCAGTTGTCACATTAGCACACGTAAGTACTCAAGATTCTGCAACATAAGCATTAGTCAGGAATTATAGTAAAAGATATATGCACTTGTCATGAACAATTCCTAAATACCCATAAAAGGAACATTAGAGAATATACCACAAGTCATACAACTACATATCAACTAGACATCCCCATAAAAGGAACATTAGCACATATATGTAGGAACAGTAAACAGGTAGGAAATCTAAAACATCCAAAAGTCTGTACTAGGCTCCTAGAGCCTAGATTCCCTAAAAAGTACCTGATTCCAGTTGAAGAGGCACTACTAGTGCCTAAAGATGAGCCTTAGGGGCCCGGCGCTCCTGTGCGCAAAACGGGGGCCACGTGGTGTTTTTGGATGAAAGAGGGGCAGTCTGTGCCCTCTCCTCGGGAACGGGCCCCTCCGGGGGCCTGCGTTCCTCGTGGGGGCCTGCCTCGGCCTCCTCACACCATGTCTGTGGGGTGGGGGCCGGGCGTGGCCCACAATAATTATGTGGGCAAAGGTGGGAAGGGACCTCCATCGAGGTCTCCCTTCCCGATTCCAACGGGAAAGAAAAATGCCCAAGAGAAGGAAAAGGAGAGTTCCGCTCCTAGTGCAGCGACCGGGGAAGGGGGGGGGCTCCCTGCACCTTCCCCGAGTCCTGCCTCAATGTGGGAGGAAACTTGGACCCCTCCGGGGGCCTGAGGAAACACTCGCCCGTACCCGATGTGGTGCGCGAGTGTGCGAAGCTGCTCCCTGGCTGCCGGGAGGCATCGGGCAGAACTGAAGGGGCTAGTGCCCTGGGGGCGCTCCCTGAAGCGGGACGTGCCTCGGGTGCGCTGAGAGGAGCATGCTTGTTTCGGTTCCTTTGTTTGTGTGCCCCGGGGGCACTGAGATGAGCGCGATCCTCACGCTCTGAGATAATTAGAAAACCTGGCTGAGGCGGTGATCCCGGGGACGAAATAAAGCGCTTTTCAAAGTGCTAAAGCAAGTCTGAGACCCGGGCTGCGGCGGTGTTCTTGGGTAGAAGTAAAGAACTTTTCAAAGCGCTTAGGGCAAAACTAAAGCCCGGGCTGTGGCGGTGATCTTTTTCTGTAGTTAAAGAGAGCGCTCTTTCCAAGTGCTTAGCCAGAGTCTACAGAGATCGGTGCAGGGGTCAGGGGCCGCACCACCCTGCCCCTGGGAGCAAACAGAACACAAGGAAGCACAGGGCTGGTGGGCCCAGCTACAGGCCAGCACAAGGGTTGCAGAAGATGGCAGTTCCTTCTAGTGACCAGGCAGGTCAAAGATCAGCATAGCAGCAGCAGTCCAAGGTGGTTTCCTGGTGAGTCCATTCATCAGCGTTCTGTGTTCAGGTTCAAGGTCCAAGAATGTTCAAATTGTGGGGGAAATTCCCCTGTACTTATACTGGGTTTATAGTGTGTCTTACAATGGTAGGGAGAGGAGGTTCCAGCCAGTTACAACTGGTTCTGGGAGTGCCCCCGCTCTCCTTTCAGCACAGGCTCCAAACATCATTTACAAATGCAGGTGTGCCCCGCCTCTCCCTTCTCTCAGCCCAGGAAGGCTTTACAATATGTAGATGCACCTCTGTGTCACCTCCACCCTCCCTGTGTTCATGCTGTCTGAGAAGTATGCACAAAGCCCCAACTGTCAGTCTGCCCAGACGTGGATTGGAGACAAGCTGCAAAACCCCAAACTCATGAGCACAGATAAATGCACACTTTCTAGAATAGTAATAAAAAATACACCTACATCAGTAAGCAGCTTTTCTCACCACTATCACAACCATACCAAACATGCCTATGCTACCCCTCATAAATTAGACAATACCCTTACACCTAAGGCAGGGCATTTCCAATGCAATCCTATGAGGAGGCAGCACTCACAGCAGTGAGACACCAAGTTAGGCTGTTTGTCACGACCAGGACAGGCCACGCTGCATGGCACATGTCCTTCCTTCTACATACATGGCACCCTGCCCAAAGGGCTAGCTAGGGTGTACCTTAGGGGTGACTTACATGTAGTAAAAGGGGGTTCTGGGCCTGGCAAGTAAATTTAGATGCCAGGTCCCTGTGGCAGAAAACTGCGCACACAGGCTCTGCGCTAGCAGGCCTTAGATAGGTTTTACAGGCTACTTCAGTGGGTGGCGCAAGCAGCGCTGCAGGCCCACTAGTAGCATTTAATTTACAGGCCCTGGGTATAGGGATATCACTTTACAAGGGACTTATAGGTAAATTAAATATGCCAATCAGGTATAATCCAATCATACCACATTTGTAAGAGAGAGCACATGCACTTTAGCACTGGTTAGCAGTAAAAAAGTGCTCAGAGTCAAAACGTCAGCCAACAAAGGTCAGAAAAATAAGGAGGCAAAAAGCAAAAAGTCTGGGGAATAACCCTGTAAAAGGGCCAGGTCCAACAAACTCCTACAATTTGGATTATTTTTCCCGAGAGAGGTAGGTTTGGAAATTCCACTGTTCTAACAGTACAGCCGATAGCACCAGTATCGATCATGAACGATATGGGGTGGCCGTTCACCTCACCATCTCCAAATGGATCAATCTAGTCTAACTTTACAGACTGCGCTAAGTATGCAATCTTCCACATCCCTCATGCACCATCATTATGACTGATCAGAGCCGTAGCCCTCGTGCATAAAACATAGTAAATTGCTAATATACAGTCTGACTTTGGTGAAATCTTCACAAATCGCTCAACCTGTGTTTACCATTCCATTGGCTTTTCTTTCAATTTTGGGAAATCATTGGTGAATGACGCAAGATCACACCTAATCCAAGGCACATGGACATAACCTACACCAGGTACTTCCCTCAATGAAAAATTTGAAGTGCCCTCTCTCTCTGTTGATGACGGAGGGGGCACTCTCTTTGGTTTCTTTTTGTCTTTTCTCTTCACCCATGTGCCTCCCCACTTATCTAGCTCACTCCATTGTCAGATGCTACTCATTAATTCTTTAATTTGCATCTTCGTTCTTGATGTTCTCATACTATAAATGTCATTCTCAGTGAAACATGTGCAATAGCTTTTCTGCAATGATTTGGTTTGACTTAAAAGTACATCATAAGCTCGGTCCAATTCAGACAATTTATCATCACCATGTCCTGCAGGTTTAGTGATGTCTTTACACATTAGTGCAAGTTTGTTCTCTTGGTCGGTATCTAATCGGGTAAGATCAAGGTTTCCTGGTATCATCTCATCCAGTTCTATTTTTGGTTTGACCATGTCCACTGTGTTTTCCCACACCAGGGACTGAATTATTTCTCTGCCTGATCCTGTACCTTCACTTTCTCTTGGATACCAATTGAAAAATCTAAACAAATCATCTCATTCTCAGGAAATAGTACGCTACCCCAAGAAGGTGGGAGGTGACCCGGGACCCCATCCCTGCGCACCAGTGCCACAGGAAAAAAAGGAGGAGTGCTGCAGCATTCCCCTGTATGGTAGGCCTTCCCTGATCCCTGTGCCCGTGTTCAGTGGGAAGGCCAGCCAGAGGAGACGCTTCAGCAGACCAGAATGAGGTTGCCGGCTCCTGCGGCTGCACTCTGAGGTGCCTGCTGTGCAAGGTTCTGGCTCAGGACAGCCCTGGATAGGCTCCAAAGGCAGTCCCACAATCAGTAATGAATGCAGGGTGTCCAGGTGCGACAGGGCACCGCAAACAAAAACAAGCATGGTGCAGGGCCACATAGTGGCAGGAAGACAAAACAAAGAAAATGAACAAGGAAATATATACATCTCTCCCTTGACGTAGAGGGATAGCCACTGTTTCAATATGCAATTGCTCACAGAGGAGCACGCCATAATTCCCAGTGAGGCCGCATTTCTTCCCAAAACCACTAATTTGTGACTCGTGGTAACCCCAGGAAAATGGGGTCACCACTACAATGTTATAAAAGTGGTTCAAGCGCTGCAAGAGCACAGCCACCTCCACCCAAAAGAAGTCAAGAGTCCCCACATTGGGTTGGGTAGACTGTACATTAATAGCTCACTCAGGATTTTCTTTGTTTTTGAAGTATTCCCCAAGCTGGAGCTTTAGTTCTGCAGCTGGGAGTGGTGTGCCTTTTAGACCATGACTGCTGTCCAGTGGCCTGAAATTAACAAACATCCTCTATGGGTGAAAGGCTGTAATTGCATATTTATTAATTGCCAATGTGATACCTTTAGGGGCTGAATGGAATTGCTTTATATTATGTTAAAGCCGATTTCAAATGTATGCTGCACAAATCCCTTAGAGGTGAAGTGATATAATTGCACAAGCTGTGATTATAAATGTGGTATTTGGATTGCGTTATTCATTTTTAAAAGTAACGTTTCACTCACCAGTCACCCAGACATGCTTAGACCCTTTCCCTTGTGAATGTTTTAATGAAGTAATGACAGTGACAATCATTCATGTCGAAAGTATGCATATTTTATTGGCAAGGATACGTGTGTTCCTTCAAATTGATATTCCATCATGGCATTTTATTACAAGTAAAGTTTTTGGCATGTGATTGTTGAACTAGACCTCCCCTTTAGGAGGGACAAGAGTGATTATGCAATGTCACAAAGAAGCATTTCCATTGACTTATGTATATTTGTAAATTATTGCATAATATTGAGTAGTGTGTATAATAAATGTACTTTTTCCTTTTCAAAAGAGAAAACACGGACTGGACAAACACTTATTGATTGCTAATACTGTGCACATGTGAATGGGGATTGCTAGCCCACACCACTTCCCTTCAATAAGCCTTGGACTGCTCTGCTTTACTACCCAGTGAGAGTCAAGTGCTACAATGAAGTGCTTGGTTCCCAGTGCAGGACAAATGTAGACCCATTACTTGTGCAGGCCACACAACTAATGATCCATTTTCTTACAAAAACCTTTTGTTGTCAACAACTGATAGCTGGGAGGAAGTGAAGAGATTGCAGAAGAACGTGTCAGATATAGAACAGCAGGGTTGGATTAGAGCAGGATGTGTGACAAGAGATGATGAGCCATTGGTTTCTATAGATAGCAGACCACTGTTGCCAGACAGAATGCTATCCCCAATAGCAAGACATTTCCATGGACCAACACATTTTGGGAGGGATGGTCAGTTTATTCAAACAACATTGGCTTAAACCACAATTCAGGTTGGTGACTGAAGAATTGTGCCACAGATGTGCTGTGTGTCAACAGATGAATGAGGGGAAAAAAATTGCAGTAACTTTGAGTCACATAGGAAGGTCAGGAGGACCATTCAACAGAATGCAGATTACTTCATAGAAATGCCTGTTCGCAATGGGCAAAGAGACATCCTGGTGAGTGTGTGCATCTTTTCACGTTAGGTGGACACAAATTGTTGTTGAGGGTGTTGATACCTAGGATTGTTTCTTGACTTCCCTAGAGTCAGACCGAGGAACTTGTTACAATAACGAGGTTTTGACATTATGGAACAAGTTAATGGAACATTGAAAGCCAGATTGGCCAAAGTGTGTGCATCAGAATCTCAGAAGTGGCCATATGCTTTGCCTCTTGTGATGATGAGCCTTCATAATTTTCCTGACAGAAAAACAGGATTGCCCCCTCAAGAGATAATCATGGAGAGAGCATTGAGACTGCCTGCAGTGCCTGCAAAAGCATGTGTGAATATTATGAATTACATGTTTTTTAACTATTGCAAGGGACTAGCTGATGTGGTTCAATCTTTGTTCCACAAGATTAGAGCTGCCTCTCTATGTCTGGAGCAATGCCATGGCCTCAGTATTGGCGACTTAGTCTTGGTGCAGAAATACATTCAGAAGATGTGTTGGGAGCCCAGGTGGTGTGGACCATATCACATCATCCTAGTGACAAATACTGCTGTTAACAGTAAGGGTCCTCTCAACTGGATTCATGCAGCCTACTCTTGAGGAGTGGAGTATCTGCTTCATGATGTGACAGTACCTCTTCCTGAAGAGCAACCCACAACTAAGAGACAGCAAGAAGAGGATGAAAATAATACTGAAACTCAGCGAGAGCCCATGCCAGCACACCCTAAACCTTATCAGGGTCATGATGAACTGACAATTGAAGAGTCTTAACCTGAACTGGTACCTGAGGCAGGCTCAGAACTTGATGATTTAAGACCACTGGGCATGAAGGCAAGAGAGAATAAGATTGCAGATGGAATGAGGACTGAGTACTGTCCCCGAGATACTCAGGATTCTGGCCCGAATGAAAGTGAATAGCCTGTAATCAGAAGATCAAAAAGAGCTGGAGTCACATGTGGGAGTACTCATCCCCTGAATGAACATATTTTGCTGATAAAGATTGAGAAGAGGACGTCCGTAATGTGGGGGACAAGAATGAGATCCAAGTTAATCCTTCTTGATCCAGAGTTGCAACTTAAACTGAGTTTTAACTTGAACTCACATTGAAGGAACTGATTTGAAAGACTATTGACATGATCATCTGAAATGAACTTTGATTTGTAAATAATAAAAAGGACATTTTATGAAAAGAATTAAGAAGGTTCCACAGTCCGGAGCCAGGTGAAAGAACTTTGTTTTGCCATTTGCAAAAGTAGAATCATTAATCTTGATTCAACGTTTGATTCTAGAGAAGTCATGGAAACTATTAACACTAATAGACATAGATATATATTGTTAGGGGTGTTGTTTGTTATTGTTGCAGTACTCATTGTTCTCCTTGTAGGGGTATCTTCACCCACATTTTCCACAGTAGCTGGGCTTAAGCCTAGTGTTACCCCTAAAACCTCATGTCCACAGATAATAGGTTGCACATACTAGATTATAAAGCTTTGCACATAGATTCATTTAGAAGAGATCATTCTTCAAATTTCTATCTGACATTGCTTTATGAATACCTTGACACTATGGATGTAAAGAACTGTTGTGTCTGTATACAGTTAACTTCGACAGTGGTAGAGGGACTTACCTATCATCATATTCCTTTTACATCTGGTGTTACGTGTGACCTTCTGGTAATTTTGTTTTCTGGAAAGGTACTAGTGCAATATTATTATTCAAGTTATAATTTGGTACTTTCTGATGTTCCTTTGTTCAAGAATTTGAATCATCATTTTCATGATAAGACAATGGATACATATAACTGTTTCCTCAAACGGAATATGACACTGGACATGGCTTATGTTCATAGAAACCATTTGACAAGTCTTTTACTGAGGATAAGAATACATTTTAGGTTTTAATAGAAGACAAAAGGAGGAAAAAAGGATAGGATCAAAGATATAAAGGACAGTTGGAAGAGGAAGAAGTGAAACATCATGACTTAGGAGTTATGCTTGCACTTCTTCTAGATTGACAACACAAAGGGAAAGTATGTATGTGTAGGGATAAATCTTCCCTTAACACCAAGTACATGGGTAGAAGTGATTGCTACCATATGTTTCAATATGTAGTAACTTGTATTCTGTTCTTGGACAATATACCATTATTCCTGTAGTTTAATTTGTTTGTTAACAGCGTGCATAGTTAAAATTGCCCTGGGGATGGTATAGTTCAAGTTATTTAGGTGTAGTTTTCCCAAAGATTTATCATATGGAACATATGAATGGTCCTGTGTGGAAAACAAAAACTAGAACTTAATGAGGTATTAGTGGTGCTGGAATTGTTGAAGACATTTTTTGTGCAATGATTCCAGCTGTTGGGGCAATCTACAATGATCTCAAGCTTAGAAAATGATCCACCATAATGGATGCATTGTCCACAAGTGTGATAAAGTCCTTATTGATATTGAAATGAAAGCTACGAGATCCATGGTTTTGAAGAATCGTCGTGTGTTAGACATCCTTCTTACCAATAAGGGAGGAGTCTGCAAAATGCTAAAGGTCCAGCAATGCTGTACCAATATCCTTGCAAGAGTGGGGACTTAAGGAACTACATTAACGTCCTCATTATGAGGTTGGTGGTCCAAGGACAGCCAGCCTCATGGTGACGGTCAGACCACCACAACTGTGGCGGTCCAATCGCCACAATGCGACCCTGGTGGTTGGACAGCCAGGGCACAGACAGCCCTACCAGGAACATGGTTCCCGATGGTCTGACCATGGTCTGAGTTTTACTCATCCTGGGCAGCGCTGAGTGCAGCACCGCCTGGCTGATTACAACTCTACTTTAAAAAATAAAAGAGTACAAAAGCAAGGTTAAGGACAATATTTGGGAACAAGAAGGGAGATGGAAATAGAGGAGAATCAGTGTAAATGTTATGATGACATAAAACACCTGGAAGATACTAGACGAACGTTGCTGAGAACTTGAAGGCTTTGACTTGATCTCACCTGATATGGATTCATATGTGCGTTGTTGTGATGGCTAGCATTGGAGCATTGGGGTGGTTGGAGCAGCACAACTTTGGCTCCATTCTTTACATGTGAGCATTGCGCAATGTTGCATTTATTTTTGACATTATATTTACTTTGTGCCTTAAATAATATTAACATGTGTGAACATTTAAATGCACTAATGAATGCAACTAATGAGAAACTGAAGATTTATAAACATGTGCAATTAGGTTAATTTAGCATGCTAATATGTATTCATTATTCATGTTCATATTTGTACTTTAAGTTGTATTTGTAGAAGTAACATGCATTTTCTCATTCATGCTTTGCATTTATTTTGAATGTTATGTGTGTGCATGTATTATTATATATTGAAAATGCACATTAAATTTTTATTTAAAGTTAGCCTGTCTAAAGCACTTAATTTTGAAATTTATTTTGCTTTGTTAGCATGTTCTTTCTTTTGCAGGTGCGTTCTTATGATTTCTTTAGCTAAAGGTAGGAGTATTGTTTTATGTATTAGTTTATTGATAGGAAGGCCTGAGAAGAAAATCTTGGCAAGAGAAGTGAAGAACTAATGAGCATATGAAACTTCCTAATCATTATGTATCAAGAATAGATGGGAAGAGATAGGATTGTTGTTGAAGGTTCTGTTTGTTTTAATTAATGTTCATGATGTTAGAAATTAGAGCAGATTCCCTTAGAATTTGAAGGGTACAGACCTCTCTGCTTCCTTTATTCTTGCAAATGTGAATCATTATGCTAAACACATTCCTTTCTTTGGAAGACTTCTAATGAAGCCTTCACTATGCTGATACCTTCTCACATTTTTATATGTCCCTAAGACTTCATTCAAGCCATCCTCGCTCCTTATTTAGAACCCTGATTAACTGCTTTTATAATCATGTCATGTTTTGCAGAGAGAATACGAGTTTCTTTATGGAACACCTGTTCTTAATTCTCAGTTTCTGTATTGCATTGGTTGTTATTGCTTTGTATCTTATCCTACTGAGATTGAACCAACTGCAATAGCTCAGCTTGCCAGCAGTAATCTTGTACCTTTTAAATATTCTCCTGATATTCATAGATACTGGACTGATTTTTAATTGGAAATAAAATAACATAACTTGAATCACCCATTTGTGATCCTTATTGTGTGGCCGAGTGGGCTTCAATAAAACTGTAGTTTTTTTTTATTGTTGTTAACTCCCACGATGTCTCAATCAACTTAAAAACGTCCATCAGATATGAGATTGTGAATCATGCTCCTGCGTGCTCTCAATGTTCCATTTTCAATTTTTTTTTTAAACTGCGCTTTGCTCCGGAACAGATGTTGTGTTTAAAAAGCATATACTGCTGTCCTTAGACACAACAGAAATATATATATATATATATATATATATATATATATATATATATATATATATACTGCCACTAGGTAGTTATAGTTAGGACCTACTTAAGCTGTAGGCCACTTGAGGAAGCTTCTCAAAAGTTTCCACAAAAAATGTGACAGTCTTGTGAGCTGACATCTGGAAAATCTTAGGTTGATCTGCCGAGCGGAGGCCGAGATAAAGGTGGGGTGAAATTTAGATTTTTATCCAATATTAATTCCCATAGGAAAAAATTAACAGCAATAGCACAAAACCACTGGATGGAATTACACCAGATTCGGCAGAAAGGTAGCTCTTGGTTCAGAAAGAGTTCTTTCTGTTATTTGGTGTAAATCTATTTGGGAGTTTTTGAGAAATTCAAAGAATTCCAAATTTGTATATAAAGAGACACAAAGGATTTGCAACCCATAACGGTCTTGTGCAGAGATCTGATTCACTGAAAACACTTCAACAAGAGAAGTGTTGTCAGACATCTTGGGACTCGGCTGAAACTGAGTCCCAGAAAAGAATATTAAAAAATACAAAAGAAACCAGGGTACAAATACCCTGGACCCTTAGCTCGGGTGATGGGTGGACACCCCATGGCTAAAAAGTATTTTTTTTATTTTACAGACAGATCCGTGGTTGATCTGCCGTAAATTGAAAATTACTTTTTTTTAAATGAAGCGCAGGCTCCTGCACTTCATTATTGTGAATCCCCCGGGTGGGCCAAGGTTCAGGGCATTTATTTAAAAATGTGTGGGGAGGCATTCTGGCCCCCTCCCGGTGCCCCACAAACCACCACCTCCCCAGGGCAGTCAACAAATAAAATGCAGGGGAGCCTGCAAACCCCCCCAGGCAAATATATAAAAAAAAGGATCCCTTAGGGACCTCCATTACCCCGGGGACCACCACCCCCAGGGCAAATCTTTAAAAAATCAAAGAGAGTCCCTATGAGATCCCCCAGCCCTGGGGGGCCACCACACCCAGGGTATATATAGACATATGTGTGAGGGGCTTCTGCCCCCCTGCACCCCAGGGACCACGACCCCCTGGGGCAAACAGTAAAAAAATTAAAGGGGGTCTGCTTCGGACCCCCACACCCTGGGGGCTGCCACCCCCAGAGCTATCTTCACTTTGGAAGGGGGCTGCACGGCCCCCCTCCCCGTGGAGCCAATGATGGCCCTGGGAACCACCACCCACCAGGGCAAGCTGCTGCTATGTCCCCGGTGCCCATCCCCAGGACATAGCTGTTTACTGTGGCTTGGCTGCAGCCAAGCCACAGCAGCCGAGACAGAGCAAACTCCCTGTTTGACAGTGGAACCTTTAAAGCAGGTCCAGATGTCAAACTGCAGAGCTTTCATCTCTGTTCCCTGCACTTGTGCAGGGGACAGAGATAAAATGCTTTATCAAGCAGGGAGCTGCTGTCAAAGCTGCTCTGGGCTTGCTGAAGCAATGGCACTGCAGGGGAGGCCTTAATACTACCCCTGCAGTGTCAGGTAGCCCATAAGAGTTTTTACTATACTTTTTTTTTAAACACATAAATAAATAAATAAGGAAGGGCCATGGGGGAGCCCATAAGGACTCCCTTGTGGTCCCAGTAGCCCATAAAGAGCTTACATTTTTTTTTAAAACACCCCACCCATAGCTCAGTGCGATGGCCGCTTGATCTTCACACTGAGCTTTTGGGGCTTGAGTCCAGCTAGACTCATTACCATTTTTTTTAAATAAAAAATATTATTTTAGGTAAAATAAAAAATACATTTTCTATTTTAAGTTGAACAAAAATATCTCTTTTTAACTAAATGAGATATTAATGCCTAAAAACACTCTGGGGGTCATTCTGACCGACCACGGGAGCACCGCCAACAGGCTGGCGGTGCTCCCACGAGCATTCTGACCGCGGCGGACGTCAAGACTTACCGCTGCTCGGGGGAATCCTTCATGGCGGCGGAGCGCGCTCCTCCGCCATGAGGATTCTGACCCCCCCTACCGCCATCCTGTTCATGGCGGGAAAGCCGCCATGAACAGGATGGCGGTAGGGGGGGTCGCGGGGCCCCCGTAAGAGGGCCCCGCAAAGTATTTCAGTGTCTGCCTTGCAGACACTGAAATACGCGACGGGTGCCACTGCACCCGTCGCACCTTCCCACTCCGCCGGCTCGATTACGAGCCGGCATCCTCGTGGGAAGGGAGTTTTTCCCTGGGCTGGCGGGCGGTCTTTTGGAGACCGCCCGCCAGCCCAGGGAAAAACTCATAATACCCTCCGCGGTCTTCTGACCGCGGAGCGGTATAATGGGGGCGGAATTCTGGCGGGCGGCCTCCGCCGCCCGCCAGAATCAGAATCACCCCCTCTATCTCTTTCCCTCTCACTATCTCTATTTCTCTCCTTCAATCAATTTATCCCACTCAGACACTTACACACCCACTCACATTCACTCAGGCACTCATGCACCCACTCACAGACCCACCCACACCCTTATGTACCCACTCACAGACCCGCTCACACACTGACACACCCACGAAAACACAGATGTACGCACTCTCACACCCAAACAGACAATCTGACAGCCTCCCTCACCTTAGATTCATCCTCTCAAATATATTATCAGACCCAGAGAGGTGTTGTCCAACTTGTGCCAGGCATGGCCAAAGGCCCATGTGCAGCACGGGGTTGAGTGGTTACGGGGAGTTGGCTGCAGGGTCTGGTCTTGTGGTAAACCTCCCCTGCACCCACCTAAGGGCCATGCATTGTACAAGTTTGGGTACTTATAGGGGGTTGGCCTCAGGAGGCCAGGCCCTTTGGCCAACCACCACCACCCATGCATGTAGTGGTTGGATTAAGTATAGCAAAGGAAATTACTATACGTTAAGAAAACATAGACTTTCACTGAAAAAAAACAAAGGTTATAGGGACATTATAATTAAGAAATAGATTTTTTTTTTTAAACATAGAAATTCACTGACAAAACCAAAGGTTATAGGGATGCTATAGTTAGGTTAACACCCCAAACCTACAAAGCCAGTGGACTTAACTGAGCTAACTATAACTTGCACCCCCATAATTGACTACTTATGACCTCACATTTTACCTCACTCATGACATGGTCAGTGACATCATTGATGTCAACCTATAATATATACAAAGTTAAAATATTTGCAAAGAAAAGGACAACACAATTTCTTGCTGTTCCAGACTTTAATCAAAAGCCTACACCATTGAAAACATCACTCACCAACCAGATAGCGACTTATATAGTTTCATTTGGTCTAATAATTACAAAAACATTTCTGATCATTTGAGGAATGAATAATGTATAACATTCCAAATGGTTACAATTGTCCCAAACCACAGAGGAGTTGTATTAAGGCATATGAAATCACAGGTATATGGTATCAAGGTCATTTTAAAGTAACATTATAATTAGGTTTGGTAAGAAGTTTGTGCCTTGTGTAAAAACAAAATGCAGAAATTCACAGAAAAATGTTTCAAGTGATCATCATTTGGTAAATAAGATTTTAGTTCATGTTAAAGAAAGCAGAGTTCAAAGTAATGTTATAGGTAGGTTATGAAAAAAGACAATTTTTTTTTTAGAAAAAACTAAAATAAAATGAAATTCACCCATTATAGTATATGGAGTCAACTATAACTTGTGGCCCACCATGCACAGTTTATGATCACACACAATACCACATTCATAACATGTTAAATGACATTATTGATGACAACTTAAATGACATTGTTAATTACGTTACTGATGACTTCACAGAATTTTCTCTATAAACCGAAAGATTATTATAGATAGTATAGGACCCACAATCATATAGAGTGTAGATTGGCTGAATGTACAGTTGTGCTTTTCTAAATGGTAATAATGTAGTCCTAGAGGCAAGTTATATGATCCACATTTTAGCTACCAGTGAAATTTTAAGTGCAAGCGGTACTTTAATCAAGGTAGTGACTAGGTATAACTAGTTTGAGTGGATAACTAATGTTTCAAATAGTATGTGGCTTAAATAAAAGGCGTGTTGCCAAAAATATGTGCAAAAAACTTGAATTTCTCCTTAAAATACATTTTTCACATGTGGATTCTTGACTGTGAAATATGTCCCTGGATGGATCACTTTAACTTTATGTGCTTTAGTTTATTTATGTCTTTATCAATCTAGACATCAAGAACTGCATTGCCCGATAAAAGGTTATGGGTGTGCTTTTTTAGCAAATGCTTGTACATTTCTTTTACCCTTAAGTTGTTGATGGATATTTACTTTATTGATTAGTTGAAAGGAATGCCTTTCTGTCATTCCACCTCTGTTTCGTGCGGACTGATCACATACAAACTACCTTTACTAAGACAATAGTAGCAAGTAACTAGGAGATTCGGACATAAATTTGCTTTTGAACACTATCTTTAAATATTAATAAAAAAAATGTTTCCTAGTGACCAAGAAATTGTTTTTTTGTTACTATTTAAGTTTAGATATATTTCTATGTGGACTCAAGATAATTTACTTATTTTAATAGACATTTTGTGGAGAGAAACTCTAATCTTTTAGGAGAAACCATAAGCCACCAAAGAAGGTTTCAAGGCACAGTCACTTTTACCCAAATTGGGAAAATGTTAACTTGACTTTGACTGTAGCATATTTAATCCCATGATTAACACTCACTGTAAGACAGGTTATTTGGCAATCGCTGAAAGTGATTGATATCAATGTTTACAATGTTGTATTTTAGCAGCATCTGTCCAGCTATATCTGTCCAAGTCAGAAGGATCAAAAGTGTAGTGTAATTGTCCCTACAGCTTGAACTATCTAACATGACATTTTTGTTACCCATGATGGTGAATATATTTGGCTCAATAGTGAGTAAAGACAAAATCTACTACCTTGTAACTATTTTCTTTGCTTCGTCCATGGTGCCTTAAGAGTCCCCAATATGTGAGTAAACATACAAATTTGGCCTGGATACCCTTTGTGCATACACATTATTTTGGATTCATAAGGACACATTGGCCCAGTAGTGTATTGACCTGAATATGGCTTTTTTGTCACAGATAAGCAACTTGTGTGAAGGCAAAATGCTGTCACTCAGAGTGACTGGGCTCAGGTGTGCAAACAGTGGTGATTTTGGTAACTTGGGAATATTAGGATGTGTGGGTTCCATCAATGTTTCAAGATGATTATTAGAATGTTTCTGAGGCAGTTGAAGCTTGGACATTGGTGGAGGTGAAGTTGTGGGTAGAGCTTTTACATGAAAGTAAACTTAAACCACCAAGAACTTACTCGCCTGTGCTTATTGGAGTACCATATTTTGGCAACAAGGAAAACATTACTTTTTACTTCTGTGCTCTTAAGAAAGCCAGATTTATTGTTCACCTTTATTAATTTTAATGCCACTGAGATCAACCGTGTAAATAAATCTAAGTATGTACTGTTGGAGGATGCACAAGACATCACTTGAGAGGTGACTGTCTTGAGCTATTGCTCAATGATTAGTGCTTGAGATACTCTTAAGTGGAAGTCTTCGCTTGAGATTGCTGCCTTTTGAAAGTGTGTCACGAGTGGTTCTCTACATTGTATCACACACTGTACAACCCAGTTGTTTTCCTACACCAGCATGCTGGTTAGCACTGGTAGCAAATTGTATATAGCTGTGGCTTGCCGTCGTGACTGTGTTCCAGTTGACATCCTACGTCAGAATGTTACTTAGCAGTGGTGGCCATCTTGGATGTGTGTTCATCTATTGTCATTCACACACCAGCGAATCTCGTCAAGCACGTTAGGTAGTATTGGCAGCTGCTTTGAAATATTGGTCGTATGCAGATCATCTTGGCAAGTGAGCGTTTTGCTTCACAATGACATGCATACCATTGTGTAAAGAATAACGGTGATTCACACACCTCAGGAGTGACTTCCATGTAATACATTGGTGATGTTTCACCATTAATAAACTGACAATTTTGTAAGTGTATTGTTTATGGTGACGATGAATTAACCCCAGATCTGTGACTGGGGTGAGTGTTTGAAAAGTTTCAACACTCTGTCCATCATTTTATTTTGTTTTGTGATGTTGCTTTGTGTGCCCTAAGTGGCAGGGGTATGCCCAGACATGGGTCCCTTGCTCGCTGCGCCACTGGATTCAAGCTAGCCTGGCTGATGAAGGGTGATACCCTGAAACCGGTCCCAGGATGCTTGTTTCCTGTCCAGCGAGAACCTGGCCTAGCAGTTTGGGCTAGACTGTTCCCATGGGGAACATGATCAAGACTGATTTGAATATGGCGGGGTCCATACTGGAGTGATGTAGTGAGCAAAATAATGATGGATTAACCCAAGATCTGTGACTGGGGGTGAGTATTTGAAAAGTTTCAACACTCCGTCCATCATTTTATTTTGTTTTGTGATGTTGCTTTGTGCGCCCTAAGTGACAGGGGTGTGCCCAGACGTGGTTCCCTTGCTTGCTGCGCCACTGGATTCAAGTTAGCCTGGCTGATGAATGGTGATGCCATGAAACCGGTCGTAGGATTATTGTTTCCTGTCCAGGGAGAGCCTGGCCTAGCAGTTCGGGCTAGACTGTTCCCAAGGGGTACAGAGTCAAGACTGATTTGCATTTGGCTGGGTCCAAACTGGGGTGACGTGGTGACCAAAAGAACAATGGATTATCCTGAGATCCGTGACTAGGGGTGAGTGTTTGAAAAGTTTCAACACCTCGTCCATCATTTTATTTTGTTTTGTGATGTCGCTTTGTGCGCCCTAAGTGGCAGGGATATGCCCAGACATGGGTCCCTTGCTCGCTGCACCACTGGATTCAAGCTTGCCTGGCTGATGAAGGGTGATACCCTGAAACAGGTCCCAGGATGCTTGTTTCCTGTCCAGGGAGAACTTGCCTAGCAGTTCGGGCTAGACTGTTCCCCTGGGGAACAGGGTCAAGACTGATTTGCATATGGCTGGGTCCAAACTGGGGTGACATAGCGAGAAAAATAACAATGGATTATCCCCAGATCTGTGACTGGGGGTGAGTGAAAAGTTTCAACACTCCGTACATCATTTAATTTTGTTTTGTTATGTTGCTTTGTTCATGGTGACACCATTGTGTGGGAAATAGATGTGATCTGAGCTTCTCAATATTAGCGAATCACTTACAGGCATAGAGAATAGTGCTGATCCACACACCTCAACATTAGTGGGTCAATTACATGCTTCTCAATATCAAATCAGCTAATTACTTCCAGGCACTGAGAAAATCAGTGAGCCGAACACTTTCACAAGAGCACGTCACATTCAGTTACTTCTTCAGTGATTTATCATTGTTCATAAATTATTTTATGAACTGTGGGAGGTACTTCAAACTGTTAAATAAACTGGTTGGTCATTTACTAGAGTGTAAAAGTTGACAAGTGATTTGTTCTATTCAGTGAATATCTATCAGTTAAAATGCTGAATTTTCTCCCCCACCATTTTTCCATTTTTTTGTCATCTAGAGGGAAACATGTGATAAAATGGGAAAAGTCAAAGTTTTCTTTAAGGTATGCTAGACTGTGTGGTACTGCTTTGGGAGTGGAGGGACAGGCATTGTTGTTGTTACACTATTTAGGTCCTGAGGGAGAAGAAATATTTGATCACCTAACTGAATTGATGGCTGAAGAGAGTGATGGTTTGAATGAGTTTGATGTGTGTGTAAAAACATTAGATAGTCATTTTTTGCCTAAATTATCAGCGACAGTAATGATAAATTTAGAAAAGAGGTTGGAGCATAGTCTAGCTTGTGGGAAGGTAATTAATAAGAATGCAATTGAAAGTAGAGCCAGCATTACGGTTTCTGTTGTATATGTGAAAAATAAAACATGCTTTGAGGAACTGTTGGAAAGTGGCTTATTGGTAAGGGCAGGTAAACACCTACACCTAGCAATAGCTCACTAACCCCCACTTGGGTCCAGTTAGGACTCAATAAATTAAACCCAGCTCAACCCTTGGTATCTTGGTAGCTTGGCAACGAGTGACAACACTTAACTTAGGAGACAAGTGTGTAAAGTATTAAAAAATCACAAAACAATAAATAACTAAAACACAAAACACATTAAAAATCCAACACCAATTTATTACAATGGAATATATTTTTATCTTTAAAATCACACCAAAATGATTACAATCGGATAAGGGGAACCAGAGAGATGACTTTTTAAAGAATTAATGTTTTCTAGCGTATAGAAGTAACTAGTGCTCAAAGGGTTAAAAAAGATCACACTGGACTGAGACAAAGTCCAAAGTTCTGGCCACCCACAAGAAGTGTTTCTTGATTCAGGAAAGTGGTCCACAGCAGCAGCCAAGGGTTCAGAGGCTCCGGTTTGCATCTTGGTGTCTGGGACTATAACTCCCACAATCCACCTCTTCAAATTTATAGAGTTGCTCCAAACGTCTCCAAACCTCTGGATCTTCTTCCAGAGGTCCTTATTAGGTCCTTGAAGTCTCCACAACTTGATCCAAGGTTCCAGAAGCTTTGAGTTGCTCCCTGGGAGTTGGGGCTGCAACTCCCAGAATGCACCAGGTCAGAATTCTCAAATAGCCACTGGATGCTGGTCAGTTGGGTTCTTCATACAGGACTTGATGCAGGGGTTTCTGGGCAGCTCCTTTGAATCTGTAGAAAACAGGCCGTTTCTCCTTCAAGCAGTAGAAGACAGGCAAAGTCCTTTTAGCAGTGAAGCCCAAGTGTGCAGCTGGTGCAGTCCTTCAGAGTGTAGTGTCCAGGTGCAGGTCAGGGGGTCCAGCAGGGCAGTCCTTCTTCTTCTTTGTCTTTTTCCTTGTGTGGATCTGACGTGTATGTGCAGCTCTGCCATATTTATCATTGCTCCTAGTTGTCCAATCACAGACAGGCTCCTTCCCCCTTTGATGACCACGTCCTGGGAAGTGTGGCAAAAATCAATCTCAGGAGGCAACATTCTTCAAAAATCCAACATGGCTGAAAGTGTGGCTAAAAATCCTAATCCAATGAAGTGTGGCAAAGAAAGGGGATACAGTGATAAGTAGATTCCACCAATGTTACTTAGGAACCATGTTGGATTCCTATGCCGACCCTCCTATCAGGTTGAGTGATAGTGTCAGATTGAATATTGTCAAGCATAAGAATGTGAAGGGTGAGATAACACTTCTGAGTCCAATTATGTACCTGGTGATAACTCATCTGATTTGCTTATGTGTTCTACACCACATGTCATAGGACTATTACACGAAGTCTTGATGGTGAGAACAGTGGGTACACTAAGACAGTGTGTGTATGTGAACACTGACTCCTATGGGCACAAAATGAATTGTGTCTATGTTGATATTTATATCTATTCTTTATTTTTTTTATTTTTTTCAGGTCATTTCAAGTAGAAACCAACACATGAGTGTCAGTCACACCTAGAGACATACACTGACAGCATATATGTTTGCCTAGTACTGAGGACTAGGTAGAGTCTCTTGTTGATCCCGAAGAAATGCCACCAGATCCTTCTGGATGACAAGGGCATGAACATGTTGACCAGTACTCTGAAGAAGAGAAAGCTTTTCTATACAGTTCTATTTAGAGAGCGTAGGAACATTATTCTCCTTATCACTCTCCCTGTGTTTTTAAGCTTGGTATAGGATGTTTTGTTAGCAATAAATCATTCTCTCTAAGTATCTGCAGTAAAGTTTAACCCCAAACACTCCAGTCCTTCACTTCACACAACTGAAAGTTTGAGAAGATCCCTATAGTCAGCATCGGTACTTTTCAACCAAAAGATCTCCGTCAAAGAGCCCCATCGTGGGGCCCATCAGGTATTGCCGAGCCAGCCCGATGAGGAGCAGGCCCAATGATGAAGCATAACACATTTTGGTTGGTGAAGGCTTTTGCTTCTAACAAATAGATGCTTAGATGACCTGGTCTTCTTCTAGTTGGGTTAGAGTAGGACTTTGCTTCTCGGAACAGTGTACCTTATTGTATTGTGATATTAGAATAAGGTGTCTGTGCACTAGACCGATCCATTCTCCCAATCCCTCTATTTATTGAAGTGAATGTACAGTGGCCTAGCTGTGAGACCTCATTTCAATTTCTGCTCTTTATTAGTTGCTGTGCTAAGCTGGGTTTGAATTAATATGGCAGACCTTCAGGGACTTAGGTCCTCATTATGAGTTTGGCGGTATGACTGCCAACAGGCTAGGTGAGCGAACCGCTAAATTATTAGTGTGTTGATGGTGCACACACAAGACCGCCAGCGGTCCACTGCCACCACCAGCCAGCACAGTTCACAGCAGTCGTCTGCAGGCTCATTCTGGCGGAGACTGTGTTTTCACTGACCTATTAGGAGGTAGTACATGTAGGAAAATATCCTCTTTTTGGCATGTTGCCCCCAATTTCTGACTGATTTTAGTGCGTTTTGACTGGGTCACTGGGATCCTGCTAGTCAGGACCCCAGTGCTTATGGTTTTTGGACTGCTTGTCAGTATGTTTCACTGTTTTGAAAGTATGCTTGACTGTGCCACCGGAGTCCTGATAACTAGGACCCCAGTGCTTTGGTACTCTCTGTTTCCAAATCAATCGCTACTTACTGGTAACCCAGTATTTCACTCCAAATTTGAATATTGGTCACCCCTTATAAGTCCCTAGTATATGGTACCTTGGTACCCAGGGTGTTGGGGTTCCAGGGTACATACAACATTTCACAGCCATTTACACTGCACCAGGGGCCAGATGTAGCAATATTGCAAATTGCGACTTGCAATTTGCGAGTCCATCCGACTCGCAAATTGCAAGTCGCAATTTGCAATGCAGTACGGTGTCTCAGACAACGACTGCGACTCGCTATGGGGTCGCAATTTCCCACCTCATGAATATTCATGAGGTGGGTCGCAAATTGCGGCCCCATAGCGAGTATAGGCACTCGCAAACATGGAGGCCTGCTGTCGTCAGCAGACCTCCATGTTCGTGACTGCTTTCAATAAAGCAGTTTTTTATTTTTTTAAGTGTAGCCCGTTTTCCTTAAAGGAAAACGAGCTGCACTTAAAAAAAAAAACGAAACCTTTAGTTTCGGTATTTTTTCAGGGCAGGGAGTGGTCCCTGGGACCACTCCCTGCCCTGAAAAAATATTTTTGGGTCCATTCACAAAGTGGAAGGGGTCCCATGGGGACCCCTTCCAATTTGCGAGTGGGTTACCATCCACTTGAAGTGGATCAAATCAAATCAAATCATTAGCATTTATAAAGCGCGCTACTCACCCGTGCGGGTCTCAAGGCGCTAGGGACAAAGGGGGTGGTTATCGCTGCTCGAACAGCCAGGTCTTTAGGAGTCTCCGGAAAGCGGAGTGGTCCTGGGTGGTCCTGAGGCTGGTGGGGAGGGAGTTCCAGGTCTTGGCCGCCAGGAAGGAGAAAGATCTCCCACCCGCCGTAGAGCGTCGGATGCGAGGGACGGCGGCGAGTGCGAGGCCAGAGGAGCGGAGGGGGCGGGTGGGGACGTAGAAGTTGAGCCGTCTGTTGAGGTATTCCGGTCCCTTGTCGTGGAGGGCTTTGTGTGCGTGGGTGAGAAGTCGGAAGGTGATCCTTTTGCTGACTGGGAGCCAATGCAGGTGTCTCAGGTGTGCGGAGATGTGGCTGTTGCGGGGTACGTCGAGGATGAGGCGGGCTGAGGTGTTTTGAATGCGTTGCAGGCGATTTTGGAGTTTGGCGGTGGTCCCAGCGTAGAGGGTGTTGCCGTAGTCCAGGCGGCTCGTGACGAGGGCGTGGGTCACGGTTTTTCTGGTGTCGGCGGGGATCCAGCGGAAGATCTTGCGGAGCATGCGGAGGGTGAGGAAGCAGGCGGAGGACACGGCGTTGACTTGCTTGGTCATGGTGAGAAGGGGGTCCAAGATGAAGCCGAGGTTGCGGGCGTGGTCTGCGGGGGTCGGTGCGGTGCCGAGGGCCGTGGGCCACCAGGAGTCGTCCTGGATACCTGGATGGTAACTGCGATACGATTTGCGACCGCGTACGCAGTCGCAAATGGTATTGCATCCCACTCAGACTCGCAAATAGGAAGGGAACACCCCTTCCTATTTGCGAGTCGGAAATGCATTTTGCGAGTCGGTTCCGACTCGCAAAATGCATTTCTGCATAGGAAACTCCGGTTTGCGACTCGCAAACGGCAAATTTTGCCGTTTGCGAGTCGCAAACTGTTTCCTACATCTGGCCCCAGGTCACTTATAAGTCACCTATATGTCAGGCCTTCCAACCTTAAAGGCTGGGTGCAAAGTAGCTGTGTGTGAGGGCATCCCTGCACTCCAGGACCGTTTTCCTAGACTTCGTGAGTGTGGGGACGCCATTTTAGGCGTGCACTGGACATAGGTCAATACCTATGTCCAGCTTCACAATGGTAACCCCAAATATGGCCATGTAAGGTGTTTAACAACTGTGAATTGTACACCAATGCTGATTCCAGTATTGGCTGTACAATCCCATGCACTCTGGTGGCTCCACAGTGGACCCCCATCACTGCCATACCAACCTTCTGAGATTTTCCAGGCAGCCCCAGCTGCTACCCCCTCACAGACATGTTTCTGCCCTCCTGTTACTTGGGCAGCTCAAGCCCAGGAATGCACAACAAAGGATTTCCTTTGGGAAAGGGATGATACACCCTCTCCTTTAGGAAGTAGGTGTTACAGGCATGGGAGGGGTAGCCACCCAGAGCCTCTGGACATGCTTTGAAAGGCACAGATGGTGCCCTCCTTGCATAATCCAGTCTACACCAGTTCAGGGACCCCCAGCCCCTGCCATGACGCAAGATTGGACAAAGGAAAGGGGAGTGATCACTCCCCTGTCCATCACCACCCCAGGGGAGGTGCCCAGAGCTCTCCCAAAGTGTTGTTGGGATTTGCCATCTTGGATTCCAAGGTGTTGGGGCACTCTGAGAGCATCTGAGTGGCCAGTGCCCGCAGGTTATGTCATAGCCCTCCCCTGATAGGTGTTTACCTGTTAGTTGACCAGCCACCCTTTCAGGGCTATTTAGGGTCTCTTTCCGGATGTTTCGGCAGATTCAGATTACAATACTTCAGCAGGAATCCTCTGCATCCTTTACTTCATCTTCCACCGACGAAACCGCAGCTGAACCCTCCAGGAACTCTACAAACTGCAACAAAGAAGCAAAGAAAATTTCTGCAACATTGTAACTTCAGCTCCTGACAGGAACTGCAACATTTTCCAGGCCATGCATCCTCAGAGGACTGCCTGTCTCCAGCCTGCACCAGAAGAAACGTAGGAATCTCCTTTTGTGTCACTTCCCCACTTCAGCAGGCGCCTCTCTTCAGTGACGACCGGTGGCGTGGGTCCACTCTCCAGATGACGAGTGTGGATCCACGAGCGTGGATCCAGCAACATGGGTGGTGGACTAAAGTGACCCCGACAGTCCCAAGATCCAGCTGTCCAACTTTGGTGAAGGTAAGAGCTTGCCTCCCCACGCAAGACAGTACCCCCTTTTACAGTGTGACTTGCAGTTTCCAAGGTTTGCGTGTGACCTTCCAAGAAGTTCTTCCTGCAGAGCACAGCTTAGGCCCCCACCACTCCTTCCTGTGACGCACAGCTTCCTGAGTGGTTCTCCGGCGGTGTGGGATCCCTTTGTGTCATGCTGCATGGGTCTCCATTTGCACCTTCTTTGTCCCTGTGCTGTGGAACTCCAGTGTGCGCTGCCTGGTCTTCTGAGGGCTCTCTGAGTTGCTGAGAGTCCCCTCTGTCTCCCCCTCCTGGGTAGAGGCCACCAGGTCCCTCCTGATCCCGGGCAGCTCTACTTTCCGCTAACCATGAGCTTTGCATGTGCAAAGGCTTGTTGACAGAATCCAGTGACACAATCCAGACTGCAATCATCCATCAGGTGTGGGACATCTTCTGCACCAACCAAGATCCAGCATCTGTCTTTTTGGGTGCATAACTGACTTTTGTCTTGTAATCAGTGGTTCTTCTTTTTGCACCTTCATCCAGGTTAGTAGGGGCTCCTTTTTTCCCTGGACTCTTCAGTGCTTCTTGGACTTGGTCCCCTTCTTCCACAAGTCTTCAGGTCTAGGAATCCATTGTTGGTCTTTTGCATTCTCTTCTGGTTCTTGCTTAATCTTGTATCATGACTTCTTGTATGTTTCAGGAAACACTGTGATTTCCTCCTGTTTTCCTGGGCTCTGAGTTGGGGTCTATTACTTACCTTTGGTATTTTCTTACACTCCCAGTGCCCCTCTACACACTAGTTGGGAAATCTATTTTCACTTTCCAATATTTTAGTATATGGTTTGTGTTCCCCCTAGGCCCATTGCAATCTATTGTGATTTTCACCATTTGCTCTGTTTTCTAACTGTTTACTTACCTGTTTTTGTATTCTGGTGTATATATTCTGTATATTACTTGCCTCCTAAAAGAGTATAGTCTCTAAGGTATGTTTGGCATTTGTGTCACCAAAATAAAGCACCTTTCTTTTTGTAACACTGAGTATTTTCTTTCATGTGTGTGAGTACTGTGTGACTACAGTGGTATTGCAAGAACTTTGCATGTCTCCCAGTTCAGCCTTGGCTGCTTAGCTACATCTACCTCTAGACAGCCTAGCTGCTAGACACTGACTACATTTCACTAATAAGGGATAACTGGACCTGGTATAAGGTGTAAGTACCTTTGGTACTGACTACAAACCAGGTCAGCCTCCTACAGTACACCGCTAATGTGACTGCCACGGTCCAACCACCACAGAGCACCAGGTGGAAATGAACAGTATAAAAGAAGACACTTACCTCCAAGAAGCCAAACACGTCCTGAGCCGCCTTGGAACCATAACTAGACATCATCCCGCTACTCCTCCTTCCTGAAAGACAACAGAATCACCACCGAAAAGGACGACAACGACCATAAGTACACACACTCACTTTGTACAGTTGCATGACATATCATAGGCGCAGGGTGCAAAGGGCTGCATTCACTCATAACAGCATAGTGTCACACAACCACATACTGCCTCAAGGACTCCCACACAGACAAATCATGCACACTTCAACCAGCACACACACACCACACATTTACGCACAGCAACACAACCCAGGCACAAAAAGTTCCATACAACACAACTGCACAAATATAATAATGTCACACACTCACACCCAACACTGGACACACATACAAGACACACTTGTGCAATAGAAAACACACAACAACACCATCATACAACCCAGTAAATGACACACACACATCACACAAACACACAGGACATCGGACCTAATATGTCATGCACAATACACGCAGATACAAACAGTTAAAGCACACAAAGTGACACATCATAACCACACCAGCACGGCAGTGATGGGAACAGCAAAACAATACTTGGAAGGAGGCCGTACTGAGGCACATCTCATGTTGAACAAGGCCCAAAAAAACATGCCCCACGAACAGGCCCCCATTCAGATTTCATGAACAACCAATTCCGACAAAAAAATGTAATGCACATAAACACACATATGGGTGAAGGGCAGGGCTACAAAGCATGCACTACTCTAAACACCATACAAGACACCAGCCAACTCTGAGGGACACACACCAAAATAGGCACATGCACACAAAAGCAAAGCACACTTGCACAACTTAACACACTCCCTGTCTGCACTGGAAAAACTCCACAACACACACCGAATGTACACAAAAGCCACATCAGGGGACAAGGCATATACCATACAGGACCACATCGCACATCACTACAATAAACACATATCACTACAAAACACAATACCATGACACCAACATGTCATCTACATACACTTACCTATCACACAACACACGCCACCCATGGGGGACAACAGCACTGCACACACCCTCACATACTGCTAAAAAATATACATGAAACAGCAAACAGCACACACAACAAAATACTGGCACACAACCAATGTCAGCCAGGAACAACTCAAATCTAGGAAGGGAAATGCAGGACAAAGATGTAACCAAAAAACTAACGACTGGTTGGCGTTAATAAATAGCTTGAGCAAAATATATGAAAGTCCAAAGAAATTTGTCAGTCCATAAGTATAAAATTACAGTCAAAAAGGCACTAAATGGTGTCCCACCTTGACTCCTGACTGCCATGCTACCTCCACAGGTAGGGGCATCAATGGGGCAGGCAGGCACCTCAGGGAGTATTGGGGGTGGCGGGGGTTGGCTTGGGAGGGGTGGCTTCTGTTTGGCTTTGGTTTGTGAGGGGGGACTTCTTTGAGAGCTGGACCTCTTCTTGTTGGGGGGAGGGGCATGGGTGCTAGCAAGGGGGGTAGGGGAGGCCTTGGAGGTGAAAGGGATGGCCTTAGGCAGGGAAACTGATCTTTTGGGGTTGTCACAGGGGCTGAGTAGGGAAAAGGTCAAACTTAGTAGGGAAATCTTTTTTAGACACAAGGGGACAGTCATTGGAAGGGGGTTTGGGTGTGGAGGGTGAGGGAGTGGTTGTTTGACATTTATGTCTGAATGTCTTGGGTGTGTGTTTTTGACAGGTGTGCTTGTGTGTAAATGCCAGAGGGTCTGCTGGGATGGTGTCTGCGGGTAGAATAGGTGCAGTGACAATGATCAGTGAATGTTGTTGTGGTGTCTGCAGGTGTGCCAGGTGTTGGGTCTGTGATGCTGAAGGTGCTGGAGGTATCAGGGCAAGTCATGACTGTTACTGTGTCTGCAGGTGGATGTTGGTTGTGTGTGTTCCAGTGGTGTGTCTAGTGGTGCTTATGTTTGTCTGTGCTTCCCTTGGCATTTGAGGTAGATGCATGCCAGTCTGTTTGTGCGGTTTGTCTAGGTCGGGAAAGGGGTAATTTGGACTGGGAAGAGGAAGGTGGAGGGTGGACGGTGGACAAGGGGTGACTGGCTGCCATCAGTGTAGAGGCCAGAGACTGAAATTATCACTGTAGGCCAGAGATTGCATAGTGAATGCCCTCCAGGAATGCATTGCTCTGCTGGATATGACTTGCCAGTCCCTGGATGGTACTCACAATGGCCGTCTGACCCACAGAGATAGACCTCAGAAGGTCAATAGCCTCCTCACTGAGGGCTACAGGGGGAACAGGGGCTGGGTCAGAGGTGCCTGCGGCAAAGGAGATGCTCACCCTCTTGGATGAGCAGACACGGTCAACTGGTTGGGGAGCTACAGGGATGACAGTGATAGAACTGGGGGTGGTGGACAGAGATGGTACAGGAGTGGATCCGGATGGGTCCTCCACCACTAGGAAGTGGCCTCTGGAGGAGGACTCAGATGAAGATGTTGCAGATCCAGTTTCCCGCATGTCACTCCCCTCACCCTCCGGGAAACTGGGTTCCTCAGTGTCTGTGGCGTTGTGAATGGATGTCCCATGGCCAGAAGCTTCCCTACTTGGCTGTGCCCTGTCTCCTTAGCCTGCCGATGCTGATGTTGAAAAAAGACAATGAAGTAGGGTCATAACATACAAAGTGCTGATGGGTGATTGTGTGGAGTGTGTGGCACTGCCTGTCAGTTTTCCACAAAAGAATCTATTGATATTTCATGTATCCAATGATCCCAATGGTGCACTGAAAAGAAGATCACCCCTAACTCCTTCTGCTCAGTGAGCAAAAATCTCTGATAAAAACATTGATATATATAAGGCACACATCCAACAAAAGTACAGAAAGTCAGTTTTCTCGTCTTTTATTCTTTGAATCTTGAGTTTCAGACATTAGTCCCAATCATCACTTGCCAATCGCCGTCAATACGTGCTTCGTCAGGGGTGTACCCCGTGACTTTGTCAGGGCTGTAGATTCCTTATTTGTATTATTCTGTATATTTCCTTATCCTCTTTAGTATCTAGTTATGTTAGCTCCTCTAGTTCAAACCGATGTGAGCCTCCGTCGTGTGGTTAGGAAATATTGTGGCGTGTAACTTTGAAGTCTGATTCCATCGTCTTGTCACTACCACGAGCACGCTCCCTGTGAGATCAAGAACAGACACATGATACCATTTCCATCACAAATCAGAAATAATTCATGTACCATCATGTCACCTGACCCCCCCGCAGGAAGTGCCAGAAAAATGCCAACATCATGCAACAACACTACTTAGTGCATGTCCCTCAATGGTACAAGTGTAACACACCAGCAAAGCAAGCTAACAGAAAACAACAGAACCAGAAATTAAGCTGACCTATCACACTGAGCATACCATGGCTAGGTGACAAATCCGGCAAATACAGGTGTCTTAATTAGAACAACATAATCAAGCAGTCGCCAAGCAATGGATTCCCATTGTAAGGTAGTTAGCCAATTACACAGACCCAATTATTACCACACAAAAACCTTGCCCTGATGTAATTTACCGGGCAATACCATATGTTGCAAAGTAAAGTCAAGCATCCCTTTTACAAACAAACCATACCTTCTCCAAGTGGCATAGATCCAACCATATCACTATGGGCACATACCATCCTACGACACATCACTATGTCACACCTGTCAAATGTTATTCAAGGAGGTAGTACACACATCACATACACAGGCACCAATTGTAATGTTGAAAGGAGTGACAATGGACTCAGGTACAAAATATCTAGGATAAATGTCTCCAGAGGACAAGCAATCTAAGTCATGCAAGGACCAAGTAAGCTCAAACCAATGTTCCACACACACATCGACGTTTACTAATTTGTGTATGTATCAAATAGGAAAACAGATCTTGCAAAAACTAACATGAGTAAGCTAATTTGTCACAGAATGAGAAGCAACATCACTACCCACACATCAGCCATGATAAGCATGGCATCTTTCTGTGGAGGATGCTCAGAGGCAAAGCATAAGTGATGCTAAAATAACTGGTACACTAACCATGATGCAAGCCAATAGTCTGGTCACACTTACCAACCAACACGCACGTGTAAATGAACTACCACAACTGCACCAAAAACGTTTATTGTCAAATATAGAGTTCCCAAACACCTTGGCCTCATGGGTCACATCCTTCATAGCTACAGCAGGTACCCATGATAAATTCAAACAGTAAGCTGTGATTTTTGTTTTCAGAATACACATGGGCCCTCATTACAACCATGGCGGTCGGTGTTAAAGCGGCGATAGGACCGCCAACAGGCTGGCGGTAAAAAAGATGGAATTATGACCGCAGCGGAATCCGCCAACATAGACAGCCACTTTAACACTCCGACCGCCACGGCGGTAGAAACAAACAGCATGGCGGTCACCGGCAACAGACAGGCAGAAGACAATGTACTCCCCACACCATTATGAGAGGCCAATCCACCACCTTTTCCGGGGTGGATTCAATGCGAACAAAAACACGGTGGAAACAGGACTTGGAAGGGAAAACTCTCACCTCTACACACGCCACGAGGAGACAGGATGCCATGGAGCAGGAACTCCAAATTCTCCCTGCGATAGTCTTCCTGCCCCTCTACAAGGAGCACGACTGACGGCGGCGATGACCACAGTGAGTACTGCACCTACAACACAGGGGAGGGGGGAGGGAAAAGAGAGTGACACACACGCAACACGCAACAGCCCCACCCCCACCCCCACACACAACAACACACACTCCGAATACATGCTGAAATGTTACATTCCCCCCCCCGATCCCCTGCTGGAAGAACGCAAGGACAAAAGGAAATGAGTTGAACGATTGTAATCATGAAAAATCCATTACTCAAAAATACATATACACTATTGTACACCAAGAATTCAAGTCCATGTACTGCACCTACATAGTCCGTGGACCACTGGGCCCAAAATGCATGGGCGAGGACCACACAAGATACCGGATCCAAACGGAGAGAACACTGCTGGGGCATCAGATCGAAATAAAACAGTCACCTCAGGGGGAAGGGAAGAGGGGGCACCTCAGCCGGATGAGTGCACGACTTCAGCTCCACGAGGGGGCTCCGTGCCCACTGATGTATCCTGGGGAGTGCAAAGCCATAGTCTCTCAAGTCTCTCCAGTGGGTGGTTTGCCCACTGCTTTATCCTGGAGAGTGCAAAGTCACAGTCTCACAAGTCACTCCAGTGGGTGGTTTGTCCACTGCTTTATCCTGGGGAGTGCAAAGCCACAGTCTCACAAGTCTCTCCAGTGGGTGGTTTGCCCACTGCTTTATCCTGGGGAGTGCAAAGCCACAGTCTCTCTAGTGGATAACAGTTTCCACTGGTTCTGGAGGGGGCTTTGTGCCCAGAGTGCTTTATTATGCCAAGGACTCATGTAGTGGATCTGACACTCCACTGACGGTGGGGCAACATGGAAGCTGTCAAGGCCCCTAGAACTCACCTCCAGCCTCATACGAATAACCAATGGGGATGGCAGCCATGTCTGCGGTGGTGCCACTGGCACAGGATGTGGCGTGGCCGCTGGCGGTGCTGGCGGCGGGCTCAGTAGCGGCGGTGCTTGTGGCGCTCATTGAGCAGCTGTTCTGGTGGGTGGATCACTGAGCGTGCTGCTGGCGGCGGTGTCCTGAGTGGCGGTGCTGGTGGGGTGCTCATTGAGCTTGCTGCTGGCGGTGGTGTCCTGAGCGGCGGTGCTGGTGGCGGCCTCACTGAGCTTGCTGCTGGTGGCGGTGTCCTGACTGGCGGTGCTGGTGGGTGGCTCACTGAGCATGCTGCTGGCGGCGGTGTCCTGAGCGATGGTTCTGGTGGGGGGCTCACTGAGCTTGCTGTTGGCGGCAGTGTCCTGAGCGGCGGTGCTGGTGGGTGGCTCCCTGAGCGTGCTGCTGGTGGCGGTGTCCTGAGCAGCGGTGCTGGGCTTGCTGCTGGCGGCGGTGTCCTGAGCAGCGGTGCTGGTGGTGGCCTCACTGAGCTTGCTGTTGCTGAAGGGCACAGTGTCTGCGGTGCAGGTGAAGGGCACAGTATCCTGGGTACTGGCGGCAGTGCCCGTGGCGGCGGTGCATGTGGTGGTGCCGGTGGGGGTCTTGTCCGCCGTGCAGGTTGGCGGCGACTTCCCTTTCTTTCTCTGGCCCTTCCCCACCTTGGATAGTGGCACAGCTGTCTTGCCACTCCCAACCGTGGTCTTGCCTGAGCCCTTGGTGGCAGGTGTTTTGGCCTTCTCCCTCTGGGCTGTTGGCAACTTCTTTTGTTTTGGAAGTGGGGGAATGTCATTGGCCTCGCTCCTTGGCACATTGGCTGCCCTTCTGCTTGGCGCACTCCAGAAGCCGGTTACTGCTGGCACCACTGTTTCCGGTGATGTGGTGGCTGAGGTGCTGGGTTGGGACCTGGAAAGGCGGGCCCTAGGGGATGGAAGGGGTGGGAGAGGTGAAGGGAAGAGGTCAAGGTTTGACAGGAAAGGTTTTTTAGACACACTGGGATGGGTAGATGGAGAGGGTTTGGGAGTGGAGGAAGAGGTAGTAGTTGTAGGAGGTGTATGTTTGGTGACTTTGGGTGAAGGTGCATGGGTTGGAAGCTGTCGTGAGGTGGATGGCTGTTGGGTGGGTGTGTGGCTGCGTTTGTGTACCTTGGGAGGTGGGCTCACAGACACACTGGGAGAGGACACAGGGGATGTGTGAATGGTAGTGGGGGTGGTGACTGCATGTGAGCGGGGTGTGGTGGTGGGTGTGCTGGTGATGGACGTAGTGGCTGAGGATGTAGTGCATGCAGGTGTGAGTGGAGACGACACAGGGAGGGAGGAGGGAGACGAGGAGGAGGGGGACACAGTTGAGGCAGTGGATGTTGGTGTGTCAGCATGTGTATGATGCTTGCGTGAGTGCCTGTGGGATGTGTGGTACTTATATTTGCATGAGCTGCCCTTGTGTGTTGAGGTGTGTGCATGCTGGTCTGATGGTGTGCTTGGGATAGGCTGAGGTACAGGGGTTTGGGTCTGGGTGGAGGAAGTTGGAGGGGGGAGGCTAAAGACAGGGACAATGGCTGCCATCAGTGCTGAGGCCAGAGTCTGAAAAGCTTGCTGATGGGCTGCCTGACCAGAATGAATGCCCTCCAGTTATGCATTGGTTTGTTGCAACTGCCTCTCGACACCCTGGATGGCATCCAAAATGGTAGACTGCCAACAGTGAGGGACCTGAGGAGGTCAATGGCCTCCTTACTGAGGGCAGCAGGGGTGACGGGGCAGGGGCTGAGGTGCCTGGGGCGAAGGAGATGCCCACCCTCCTGGGTGAGCGGGCACGGGACACACGCTGAGGGGCTGCTGGGAGGGCGGTGCTGGTAGGGGGGGTGGTGACTGTACGTGTAGATGCGGGGGCACAGATTGGCCCGCCACCGCAAGGAAGCTCCCATCAGAGGAGGAGTCCGTATCGCTGGTCTCAGCTCCTGTCCCCGCTGTGGAGCTCCCCTCGCCCTCCATCCCACTGGTGAATTCAGACTCCGTTGTGTCGCCCTCCAGGGCCATGTGGGATGCAGCTCCCTCCTGCTCCGGTGCCACTGCTCCTCCACCTGATGATGCTAATGCACAAAAGAACAGGGAGACCACAAAAAGGGGGGGAAGACAGAAGAAATACATGGTCAGTGCATGCAATACTGCTACCGTTGGCGGACACTAGAGACACAGAAGCCCCCTGCACTACGCCGTGCACTTGGAGGAACCCACAGCCCACCTCCCCCACCCAGACACCTCCAATGCACGCTGAATCAGCAGAATAAGAGTGTACTCACCCCCTTGTGGCTGCTGTGATGCCCTCAAGTGCCCATCCAACTCTGGGTTTGCCACCGCCAGGATCCTGAACATCAGGGGAGTCATGGTTCGACGGGCACCCCTCCCACGTTCGGAGGTCATCCCCAGCTGGGTCTCTGCCGTCTTCTTGCTCCAGCGGTGAATGTCCTCCCATCTTTTCCGGCAGTGGGTGCTCCGTCTGTGGTAGGCCCCCAGGATCCGGACTTCCTTGGCGATGGCACGCCAAATGTCCTTCTTCTGGTGGGCGCTGACCTACAGGAACAATACAGTGGAAAACAAGACAATATTACCGTCCTCACCGTAACAGTCATTGGCCCGCATCCCTACCCTTGCCATGACGCAGTTGCACTCACCGTCGTTTCATGCACGCCTCATTCTCACCCACCCCTATCTTTCATCCACACCACTCAACACAGGCATTGCCCATACAGTATGCTCACAGTGTACTTACCTGTTTGTCTGGAGGACCGTAGAGTAGCGTGTACTGGGGGAGGACCCCATCAACTAGTTTGTCCGACTCCTCCGTGCTGAAGGCAGGGGCCCTTTCCCCAGACACAGGAGCCATTGGCTCTTCCAGACTGAGGTCACAGCAGCACTTGCAGTGTAGGTCCTCTCCTGTCGAAGATGAGGTATCAAGTTATTGAACAGAGAAAAATTTGTGTCACGACCAAGGCGGTGCGCACCGTCACCGCCGGCGTACATCGTCATTGGCTCCTGGGACCCATAGGGTCCAATGTTAACCAATGCAGCATAGCTCCGCGGTCTTCGACCGCCTACCTCGATGGTGTACAGCGCCAGCGCAGTTACCTCATATCCCCTTGTCCCACTTTACAGGTCAGGCACCCGCCATTTCATGGGTCCACATGGCATTATTTTGGACTGCGTCACACATATCTAAGCCTTGCTTAAACACTAATACAGGCGTATGTCGATTTGCAAAAAATTTCGGATTAAGCTGTGTTTACATACCTCAGAGCTGGTTGACTCTCTGCTCGCTGTTCTCCATAGGCACCGTCCACTGGGGCATGTGAGGAGATGGCAGCATCCTCCGGTGTACAGACCGCTGGTGGACCTGTCGACAATGGAGGAGCGACATGTGATCATCACCTACAAACTTAATCGTACCACAATCCTGGAACTGTGTGCCCAGTTGGAGTCAGACCTGATGTCAGATATCTGCCATCCCACAGGAATCCCCCCTCAAGTGCAGGTGCTGTCAGTACTCCATTTCCTAGCAAGTGGGTCTTTTCAAACTACAGTGGCCAAAGCATCAGGGTGAGGACATGGACCCAATACAGTGTGACTAGGTGTCTGGGTCTGGGGATGTCCCTGTGAGTTAGTGTGTGTCTAACAGTTGTCCCTCGACATTTGCAGGTGACTCTGGTTACCCCAACCTGTCATGGTTACTGACCCCAGTGAGGAATCCCAGGACAAGGGCAGATGAATGCTACAATGAGGCCCATGGCGAACTAGGAGGATTATAGAGCAGACCTTCGGCCTGCTGAAGGCCAGGTTCAGGTGCCTCCATATGACAGGTGGTTCCCTATTCTACTCACCAAAGAAGGTGTGCCAGATCATCGTGGCCTGCTGTATGCTTCACAACTTGGCTTTGCGACGACAGGTGCCTTTTCTGCAGGAGGATGGTCCAGGTGGAGGTGTTGTGGCAGCTGTGGAGCCTGTGGACAGTGAAGACGAGGAAGCAGAAGAAGAGGACATCAACAACAGGAACAAAGTGATCCTGCAATACTTCCAGTGAGACACAGGTAAGAAGACAACACTGGCTGCTACATCTGATTTAATTCTACTACCTCTCATCTGTCTGTCATTTTCACCCAGTGTATGGTCATTGAGTTGTCACTTTCCCTTACGATTTCACAGATGTGGGTCCCACTGTGTGACATCTGCTTTGTTTCCGCATGGATTAGAGCTGTGTGACATAGGTATGTTGACATTACATTTGATAAAGCATTTTTGCCACTGTTATTGCTAATACACATTTTTGAAAGCACAGAAAGACTCCTGATTGTTTTATGATTTAAGGGTGTTTACTTAAGTGCTCAATAGTGGAGGGGGTTGTAAAATGGTCAGGGGTGATGGTGGAGGAATGTCCATGGCAGAGTCCAGTCTATTAGTCTCACAGGTGCAATGCCCAAAAGGGCATAGGAAGTGGAGCTAGGGCAGTTTAAGTATGGACAGGGTGATAAAGTGGGACAGAAGGATGACAATCAGGGTGGTCTCATTTCTTGGCGGGGGTCTTGGCATTGTTCTCTGTCTTTGTCCTGGATCTCAGAGACCGCTTGCGGCATGGTTCTCCATCTGCAGGGGTTGGGGTGCTGGTGTGGTGGTCCTGTGGCGGTGCCTCCTGTCCACTAGCGCCGGCGGAGGTGGTGGGCAGTTCATCGTCCAGGCTATTGTCAGAGGCCCTTTTGTTGTGCCACAGTGTCCCTCCTGGTGTTCACGGGTTCCTTCAGCACCCCTACAATGGTGCCCAGGGTTGAATAGATGGATTTGAGTTCCTCCCTGAAGCCCAAATACTGTTCCTCCTGCAGCGGCTGGGTCTCCTGAAACTTGGCCAGTACCGTTGCCATCGTCTCCTGGGAATGGTGGTAGGCTCCCATGATGTTGGAGAGGGCCTCGTGGAGAGTGGGTTCCCTGGGCCTGTCCTCCCCCTGTCGCACAGCAGCCCTCCCAGTTCCCCTGTGTTCCTGGGCCTCTGTCCCCTGAACTGTGTGCCCACTACCACTGCCCCCAGGTCCCTGGTGCTGTTGGGGTTGTGTGTTACCCTGGGTTCCCTGTAGTGGTGTACACACTGCTGATTGACGTTTCCTGGGGACAGAGGTATGGTCCCGCTGGGTGGGTGCTGTGCTGGTGTTTCCAGAAGGGGGAAGCTCTGTAGTGGCCTGTGCCAGTGTGAGGGGAACCGACTGTCCCGAGGTCCCAGATGGGCCGGGCTAGTCATCTTGATCCAGTTGGACAGAGCTGCTGTCATCACTGTGGGCCTCTTCTGTGGGTGGAGTGGAAATATCTGGACCCTCCTGTCCGGTGACGTTGGGTAGGGGTCCTGCAGGGGTGTAAAGGCATGATTATTGCATCTGTGTGTGCCATGGTGTGCAATGGGTGGGTGACCGTGTACCCCAGTACTTGCATTCCTGTGTAGGACCTTGTGTGATAATGGTTTAGGGGGGTGTATGGGTATGTGTAGTGGCCATGCTTTGGTGATGGGTGTCCATGCTTTGGTGTTACATGCAGGGCTTGGGTTTGGGATGTGTGGTTTGGGATATTGGGACATACGTGAGGAGTTGGAGTGATGGGGGTGAGGGCGAGGGTGGGGGTATGTGAAAGCCTGCAGGTGGGTGGGGGATGAAGTAGTTAAAGGTTTGACTTCCCAGAGTCCATTCCTCCTGCTACTCCGGCCAGGCCCTTAGGATGCAGTATAGCCAAGCACTGCTCCTCCCATTTAGTGAGCTCTGGGGGAGGAGGTGGGGGTCCGCCGCCAGTCCTCTGAACCGCAAGGTATGCACCTTCCCCGTAGTTCTTGGGTGCTGTCCCAATGCATTGACCCTATCCACGATTCTTCGCCATAGCTCCATCTTCCTAGCAGTGGTGGTGTGCTGCACCTATGATCCGAATAGCTGTGGTTCTACCCGGATGATTTCCTCCACCATGACTCCGAGCTCCTCCTCAAACAACCTGGGGTGTCTTTGCAGGGACATGGGGTGGTGTGGGTGATGTGTGGGGTGGTGTGTGGTGTGATGTGTGGGATGATATTTAGAAGTGTTTTGTGTGAGGTGCTTGGATGTTGTGTGAGTGATGGTGGTGAGTGCCTGTGGATGCTAGTTTGTAGATGGTGGTGTCTCTCTCTGGCCTTCAGGTCTGTGTATTTGGAATTGTCCAATGTGGTAGAGTTCTGTAAATGTGTGTGTATTTTGAGCGCAGCGGTGTGTACTGCCAATGGAATACCGCGGTTGAAAGACCGCTGCGTGGATTCGTGGGTCTTGATAGTGTGGGCGTATTCCTGTTGGCGTGACAGTGGAGGTTTTGTTATCACCAGTTTCTCACTGACCTTTGGTGTGGTGGACTTGTGTGGGTGTCTGGATTTTGGTGGATTCCGAGCTGTGGGTCATAATGACCGTGGCGGATTTTTGCGGCTGCGGCGGTTTGTTGGCGGTCTTCTGCACGGCGGTAAGCGGCTTTTACTGCCAATGTTGTAATGACCATCATAATGTTCAGACAGTGAATGGGTCAGTCATGGTGGCTGTTATCATTTGAGTAGGAGCTACAACATTAGAAGTCCAAAGTCCAGAGTCCTACTATCCTGGAAAATAGGAAAGTTATTGTAGAAAAGTCAACATAAAGAGATTCAATCAGTTGGGAGTTATTTCTTGGCATTGGTTGTTTCCTTCCCATCTGCACACCCTGTTTTTTGGGGTGGACGTCCACCTTTGCATGGGATTCTTCAGCTATAGAGCCAGGTGTGTCTGAAGCATTTCCTTCTCCTGGCTGGGCCCCCTTATCACTGGCTGCCGCAGATGTTGAAAGGGATGGTGGCCTCCGACTGGTGCATGACTTCCTGGTGGTTGTTACTGTGCAGCTGCTTGATCTCCCCCAGCATGGAAAGTACCTGTCCCATCATGCCTTAAATTGTTGGTAGGCTCCCAAGAATGGTGTCTTGGCCAGAAATGTTCCTAGCAGCTTCATGCCACTGGCCCACACCATCCCTCCCATGCACCATAACCCCATGTACCCGAGCGCTTGGCACAGTTAGCCCACTGCCAATGGTGCCAGGTTCATCATTCTCTGGGTTTCCGAGTTGTGACCCTGGTACCTGGACTGTGGGGAACATGATGGTTGTTACTGTCCGTGGGACATGGTTTTGCCTGAGATGCGGAAGCAATAGGGCTGGAAGGAGTCAATGTGGGCAGGGTGAGGCTGACAGTTGTTTTCTGACCAGGTTGCCAAGATGGGCCAGAGCCGTCCCCAATGCCCACCATCCAGAAGTGCTCTCCTCACTGAGGGCTTCATCCAAGGGGGACGTGTCTGTCTCAGGAGTGTTTTCCATGGCAACAGTGGCACGTAGACCTGTTGATGATGTGAAACAGACTGTTACAGGTTGTAATGTGACATGTACCACCAACTTTATCCAGTAAATATGCTGTAGGCCATATGTAAATTGACTTTGCTTGATCCCTTCTGGGACAGTGACACCTGCTTTCAATTATGAAGAGCTGAAATTTGTGCTACAAACATTTCCTTCTTAAGTCACCTTGCTACAGTATGTCAGCTTCAGCTTGACCTATAGCTTGGCAGCAGCGTAGCAGTGTAGCGTAAAATGTTTCAAGTTACCTCCCAATAGCCAATACTTCATTGTTGTGTTAATAGACAGCTGCACAATATCAGATGCACACTGACCTGCCCATCAGATTTGGAATAACCATTATACTTGGCCATACGTGACAGGTTACACCAAGTACAGTACAATGCATATATATGAGATCCTCCAAAGTGAGTAGGGTTCAATAGGTGGTGGGAGGTAGAACGACCAGAGTAGCAGAGGACACTGTTGTAGCTTTGTGTCATGGGTATGTCAGTGGCAGTTGTTCTTGGCATTCCTGCCAATAGGTGTCCTATGCCAAACTACTATACAATTGTTATCCCCCTAGATGAGTATGGGTCTATAGGTGATGGAAGGTGGAATAGACAAAGTAGCAGTGCACACACTTGTAGCTGTGTGTTAGTGGTATTGTGCTTGCAGATGTCCATAGCATTGCTGGCATACCCCCAAGCTATACAGTGTGGACCATTCAGGTGAGTATACTTCATTATTTAGTTTACATGCAAGGACTTTTTCATTTTGGTAGACTGATCTGGTTTTCTTCATGGTAGAGCAGTGCCTTCTGGGAGTTGTAGTGATATCAGTCCCTGTACTACCCACACCAGACACAGATACTTTTCCCTCAGGTGAGTTGACTTCACATGTGTGTTGCAAGACCGAGGTATTCGAACAGTTGGACGCAGAGGTAGTCAATGGGTACAATGTTAAGGTGGCAAAAGGTGATCAGTGAGCATGCATAACAAAGTATTTTGGTGGCAATATTGGGGTAGTGACTTACCAACTCGTCTCCCCCAGGTATTCCTGTCAAGCCCTCTGGATGCAGAATGGTGAAGAACTGCTCCTCCCATGATGTGAACTGTAGGGGAGGAGGGGGATTGCCGCCTGTTTTGAGGACCGCCAGCTGGTGCCTGTGTCCATGGAAAGCACCTTCCCCTGAGATCATTCCACCGCTTCCTGATGTTGTCCATTGTGCGTGGATAGCTGCCTACAGAATTCACCCTGTTAGCTATTTTTTGCCACATTTCCATTTTCCTAGCTATTGTAGTCTGCTGGACTTGGCCTCGAAATAAGTGTGGCTCTACTCTGATAATTTCATCCAGCATGGTTCTTAACTCGTCGTCTTTGAAACGGGGACGTTTTTGCAGTGACATGGTTGTGTTAGTTAATACAAAAATAGGATGCTGGGGTGTAGGTGCTGTGTGGTGTGGGAGGGACAGTTAGTAGATGATGTGTTGAAGTGTTTTTTGTGTGGTGGGTGTGCTGTGCAGGTGTGGAATTTGTGCTATGTGAAAGTTGAAAGGGGGCCTAATCTATGGTACTGTGACTCTGATTTTGGGCTCTGGCTTCTATGTGTGGTGTTGTTGTTGCAAAGGATTGTGGTGTGTGAAGGGCTGTGTTTTATAGTGCAGTTTGTAGGTGTGTCGGGTGTGTGGATGTGTATCAGCTGTGTGGATGTGTATCAGCTGTGTGGGATTTTAATCCATCCAATGTGGTGCTGTGTATTACTGTGGTGACCAACAATCACTGCAGTTCATGCTGCCATTGGAAAACCGCCATGGAAGGATCACCATTCCGATTTGTGAGTTGTAATGGGTTTGGTGGTTAGTTGATTGGCTGGCGGTGATGGTGGTTGGTCCACCTCTTTCCCACCCTCCAGAGTCCTGGCAGACTCGGGATATTGGCTGGCTTTTGGCAGTCCTGGCTGTGTAACTCCTAATACGGCAGTCTTTATGACAGCTGACATGGCGGTCTTTTGGCGGCCTCCACCGCGGCAGTCTGGCAGTCAGACTACCAAACTCGTAATGAGCCCCTTAGCCTTGACGATGATATTGTAGATGCCATCTTACAGACTCAATCACTCCTGGGTAATAATAGCACAGGACCATCAGGCAGTCTGAAAGAAGACTGGGACAAGCAATCCTCTTTAAAAAGGGAATTGATCAAATGATATTACATAGCACTATTACGACAGAATATCTGTGGGCTAATATTGCCCCCAGTGGTTTAATAGTGACTAATGTACCATAGAAGGTATCTTTCTTCAATACCTAACATTTAGGCCCAGATTGTGTGGAAGTGCACCAGAGACTGGTTTATTCTTATCATTAATGCATCCAAGAGGCTAGCTGAGACCATCACCATCCAGATCAATATGGTAGAAAGTACACTCAGTTCAACTGTAACACCTTTTGCATTTATAACCTGATTGGCTCAGATTAACACTGAGATTAATGAGAACAAAGAATATTTTACTAAGCAGAAAATTATCAAGTTACAAAAGGACATCACTAAATTGGGAGAAAGCATACTCCTTTACCAAAGAAACTATCATAATGAAACCCTGTCATGTTTGTTAGACGAATCTGCTGGATATAGCAGGAAGTCATGAACCTATAGTAATAGCTCATTATCTTATGAATGGAGCACTGATGGTGAATGGAGAAACAATTTGAGCTGCCACTATGATATGACTCCCTTCCCCTTTCAACAGGCCCCACTGTGGCAGCTCCAGTACCCATCTTTTCAACCATGCCTACCCATACAATATATGCCAATGTTAGGCAGAGGCCGGGCAGAGGAAGGTGCAGGCACAGAGGAAGAGGGAGAGTTATACAATGGGAAAATGAAGAGCCACACGTGGTGACAAGGAGCTGTGGGAAAAATAAAAGTAAAGGCACCCTAGTTGTCAACCTGCTTAAGAGGTATCTAAAAGATATTGAACAGCAGGCCCTAAATAAAGGACTTGGTTTTGTGCCCACCTCTCAAGAGGAATGTTGTAAATAAAATTGTGAGTTGACTCAGAATATCAGGCCCCTCTCTTTCTTTCAGGATAAATAAGCACAGATCACAGTGGAAGATAAAGGATTGTAGAATACATTCACGCCACCTAGAAGGCGGTTTTAAATGATGTGGGGAAACTACACCCTAAACGACCATTCGTCAACCTCCCAAAAAGGGTGAGCGAAGGTTTGAAAACCTTGGCCAGGGATGAGACTATTATAATCAAACCCACTGACAAGGTAGGGGCCTTGGTCATACTTGGTACTGAAATGTATAGACACAAATTCTTGTGCTTGTTAATCGACAAGTCCTAATAAGAACCTATCCAATGAGATTCAACAGAGGGTTTACAAGTAGGGATACATTGTATGATTGAAGGAGCTGAACCAAATAATTGGATCTCCCATAAGGAGGCAGAATTCTCGGAGGCTCGCCATCCACGTACCCTTTATTTTCACTGTCTCCCTAGAAATCATAAAAGGGTCCAACCCGCACATCCCATTGTCCCTGGAATTAGTTCAGTTTTGGAACCCTTGTCTAAGTTTTGTGATGTCTTTCTCCAACCTATGTACAGGCGTCACCAACTTTCCTGAAGAACACTACTGATGTTTTGAATCTCATTGATTGCATCAAAATGGAAGGTCCAGTGGATGCCTTGATTAGCCTAGATATTGAAATGCTCTATACCAATATGCCACACGAGCCTACATTGATTGTCATGGAGAAAATGCTGACAGTCGGTGTTGTTTTGCCATACCCATCTGACATACCTTCATTCCGGCTTACCCATTCACTTCTGCATTTTCACCCATCCAGTAGGTTTCTCAGAGTGGACGCATTCAGCAAAAAATTAGGATGGACTTTGTACCATTGATGCCTTTCTAGCTTTTGTTGAAATCTTTCATTATGTTATGTGCTACACTAGCACTCTCTGATCATTTTTTCTAGTTTGGACCAGCTAGACAACCAGATAAGTGGCACCAATGGGCAGTATTTTTGCTAAAAGTCTAGCTTGCCTTAACATATTCAGATTTGAGAAACAGTTCATCCTGGATCAGAGTAATCCTTTTTCACAGAATATCCGACTGTTGCGATGCTATATTGATGACATCTTTGTTGTCTGGAATGGCGGCATACATAATTTTCCCCAGTCTGTTTCTTGAATTAATGGCCTGAACAAATTCCTGAAGTTCACTGCTTCTGTCTCTGATAAGGAGATTTTGTTCTTGGATCTCTTAATCACCACCAATCATGGTAAATTGATCACTAAAACTTATCATAAGAAAACAGACCATAATGACTTACTTCTGTTTGACAGCCATTACCCGCAAGCACTTAGGAAATAATTTGCTGTATGGACAGCTCCTTAGGTTACAAAGCAGTTGCAGTGAAGTGTCAACATTTGAGGATCAGGCTGATGACCTGACTCAGAAACTAGTAGACCAACACTATCGAAGACAGATTGTGAACACTGTGAGGAAGAGAGCTCAGAACAATGGTAGAGAGGCCCTTTTGACCACCTATGAGAAATCTGAAAACAATCGACCTGCATGTGTCACCACCTTCATACCCCTATCCAATTAAGTTAGGACGATTATCAACAAACGCTGGCCCATATTGAGGAGTGGGTGAGAAGATGTCCCAAACTCCAATTCGCCTTTAGGAGGACATGGAATATTAAGGATATAGTGGTACATACTCATCCAAGGCCACAAACATTTGTTTCAGGCTCTTCTCAGGTGAGACTTTGCCATCTGCTTCCTGTATAGGGACATCGCCCCTGAGGTTGCTGCAATATCTGTCCCCTCACCAGGAGATTAGACAGAGTGGATTGGGTAGGCAGGGACATGGCATCTAAGGAGGCATACCAATTGCAACACCTGTAACTGTATTTATTTGATCACATGCCTATGCATCCTACGTTGTGTGAATATGACCACTAGGTCAGTTAAAATCTGGATCAATGAGCACTGCAACAACATCAGGTGTCGACATACCACTACCAAACTGAGCACAAATTGTATTGAAAAACAGCATACCCATGATGATTTATGGTGGATTGTTCTTGAGTCAAATAGCAGTTCTAGTAAAACCACCCTACATCTATTAGAGAGGGAACAGAGATGGGTGATGAAACTTAAAACACACACCACATGCCTAAACAATGAGATCCCATTGTCTAACTTCTTCAGGTGAACAGGGACAGTAGTTGGGGACCCTAATTTTTGATTGAAGGGAGTGGCCCAACTAAAGATTTGCCCAGCTAACTAATTTTGCTTTATATTTTGTAGTTCAATGGACATACTAATTTTCTCTATATAAGCACTGCTTCAGCCAATTGTACGTATTGGTACACTCTAATCTATGCAGTAAGGTCCCTTTAACTAACTAATGACCATAATTTGGCCTCAACAACCTATTGCTTAAGTCAGCATGGAATTCCCTTTCCACTGCTAATAAGGCCAGAAATTCAGTATATCTTGAACTCCCCCTGTTGGCAAATTACATTTCTAGTGGGGGAGGTCTTTGTGGTAGCTTGTAGCCTTTAGCTTCCATTGAAGTTTATCTCCAATCCATATTCAGCTACCACGGAGATTATCAACATCCTTGTTTATTTATTTTGATTGTGGCCCAACCTGTGGTTAATCATACTGAACCTTTCTAAATCCATCCTGATGCTCGGTGAGCGGTACAGCTTTTAATTGATATGGCCCAATCACTAAACGGCATGAGACTTGACAGATCACTTGGCCCAATCACATCACATATTGAGACATGAAGAGCCCACTGATATACCGTCATGATGGGTTACCCATTCACTTCTGGGTTCACGGCCATCCAGTAGGTTTCTCAGAGTGGACGCATTCAGCAAAAAGTAAGTAGGGACTTTGTCCCATTGATGCTTTTCTCCTTTTTGTTAGAACGTTTGACAATTTGAGTCTTATTGGGCCAAATCAACTTCACTGCTCAGTCAATATACAAAGAAACAACATTTGCTAACATTTAGGAGACAATGGTTCTCTGCAGCTAAGGTACTTCTAATATGCTTACACTCAATATATCCCTGGATGTTTGTTATTTGGAAGTCAGGAATCACATTTTGACTATAGGCCGTATGACACCATGCATTAATGTGTACACTAGGTTACACTGGAGATTTTTGCTGGTGGAAAATCTCTGTGAGATAGTTGACCTTAGCACGAGCTTTCATGTGTTTGTGAGACAAATGAATTTGCATACTGAGTTACATTGGTGACCTTGGTGGGAGCTCTCATTTTGACACAAGAGTGCTTAGCAATGACCTTTTGCCATTAAGCTGTGCATCTAATAATGTTAAGGACTCAACATGACTGTTTCCTGTCCTATATGGAGAGCTGAGGTTGGGGGCTACATAAGGCCATTTTAAAGGAAATAACTGCTCGCATCGGAGTAGACACACGCAAAAAAGGTGTCCACACCAGGTTCATCAATGTCACCAATTTGTATTACCATCATACCCCACACTATACTCATCATTTACAGGGAGATCCCCTACCTGTGTACCCACAAAGTAGCATATAGTGAAGTGGCGATAATTAGGATGGTCTGTTGCTACCCACCCACTCAAATTAAATACTACCTATGTTTTTGTTATCCTCCTATATATCATTACCTGACACTGTAGGGAAACATAGAGTCACATTGTATCTTACACTCCCGGACAGATATGAATCAAGAATGGATCGAAGTATAAACAGGGCTGACACAAGTTAACATTACGGACAATAACTATGACATAACTTTAGTGTATTTCAGTTGTATTGGTGTTCTCTTGGCAATAACTAACTATTTTTACCTAATTAACTTTTGCAGCAGCCCAACTGCTTGCGAAATTCTAAGGGGCCCTTTCCGTACCTTGGGAGGGTAAGATGTTGTTTGCTTATGTATGTTACATCAAGTCATAAGACTATTACACCACAAGTCTTGATGGCGAGAACACTAGTGAATAGATTCACTCATGAAGTGTGTTCATCTGAACACTAATTCCTATGGGCATTACATGTATTGTGTATGTGTTGATTTTTATATCTATGCTTTTTTCTTTCTTTTTACCAGGCCATGTCAAATGGAACCAACACATGAGTGTAAGTCACACCTAGAGACACATACACTAAGAGTATACCATTTTGCCTATTAGTCAGGACTTGGCAGAGTCTCTTGTTGGCCCTGAAGAAATGCCACCCAGTCTTTCTGGACGACAAGGGCATGAAACATGTCGACCAGTACACTGAAGTGAAATAAAAACATTTCTACACAGTTCTATTTGGAGAGCATAGGAACATTATTCTCCTTGCCACTCTCCTTGTGTCATTAACCTTGGCATAAGCACTTTAGTTAGCAATAAATCGTTCTCTCTGAGTGTTTGTGGTCAATTTTAACCCCACATATTCCAGTCCTTAACTTCACACATCTGCAGGTTGGGAACATCCCTGTAGTCAGCATTAGCACTTTTCAACCTAAAGATCTCTGGCAAAGAGCCTCTTGTGGGATCCATCAGGCATTGCAGCACATGCCCAACCAGGAGCAGACCCAGAAGATGAACCATGCCACCTATTGATGGGTGAGGGCTTTTATTTCTAACAAATGAGTGCTTAGATGACCTGGTCTTTCTCCCCAGTTGGGTTTAAGTAGAACTTTGCTTCTTGAAGCAATGCACCATAAAGTATTGTGATAACTCATCCGAGTATGAGAATGCGTTTTGTAAAGGGTTTACTGAGGTGTTTCAGGATTCATTGGGGTGTTTAAAAGGGTGTGTATAGAAGATTAAAATCAAAGATGGGTCTGTTTTGTTGTGTGAAAGGTGAGGAAGATTATATTTGATATCAAAGAGTCTGTTATTAAATAGATACATTGAAAGATGTTGGAGTGATTGAAAAGGTTGAGGGTACTGAATGGTTTTCCACAGTAGTAAAGGCACGTTAACGATATGGAGATATTTGTTTGTATGTAGACCTTAGAGGGTTAAATAAAGCTGTGGTTGTGGACAGATTTCCCATGCCAGGAATTCATGATTTGGTGTGTATGCTGGGAGGTGCAAAGTGGTTTTCCACTTTGGAGTTAGCATCTGCATATAACTAGATCAGATTGCATGAGGAGTATATGGATCTCATAGTTTTTGTGACATTTAATGGCACATATAGATTTAGAAAGGTTCCGTTTGGTTTGGTGTCAGCTGCTTCCGTGTTTCAGTGGAGGTTTGGACAACATCGTGGGTGAATTACTGGAGTAAAAGTATATCAGGACGATATTTTATCATTTGGGGACATGCATGAAAAACATGATGGAAGGACTCATAAGGTGTTGTGTAAGTTAAAAGATAAAGGTTTAACCATTAAAGTAGGAAAGAGTACTTTTCACAGGAATCAACTTGATTTTTTGGGGTATACACTGTCTAGTGAAGGGTTGAGACCGAAATTAGAGTTACTGCAACGTATTAGAGGAATGCCAGTACTACAAAACAAGGAAGAGCTAGTTCCTTTCTAGGGTTTTGTGGACTTTCATAGAAAATGTATTGAGAAGTTTACAGAGAAAATGTTCATGCTAGAGAGTTTATTAGAGATGAATATAGAGTTTTAGTGGAGCAAGAAGTGTCAAATGAAAGAAAAACTGCAAAGTGTACAAGATTTAAAGAGTTATTGTCCTAAATTGGAAAATATAATATGCACAGATGATAGCATGAAAGGTTTAGGTTTGTGTGGAATTGAGAGAACAACACATTTTGTTTCACCTTCTCTGAAGCCAGTTAAATTGAGATATTCAGTTATTCAAAGGAAAGCACTGGTGGTGATTTGGGCAGTGAAGAAGTTGAATAATTATGTATGGGGCAAGATATTTATAGTAAGAACATATCATAAGCCATTAGAGAAGTTTTAAAAAAAAATGGATGGACAACATTTCTAGCAGGATTCCAAAGTGGGTAGTAGCGCGTCAAGAATATCATTTTCAAGCGGTATATGTACCAGGGAAAAGTAACCTTGTTGCAGATTGCCTATCAAGGATGGTTCACACAAGCAATGTAGATGTGATGAGGATGAAAGTCTGTGTGTGGTGAATGAGGGATTTGTAGAAAAGGAGGAATGGAAGATAGAAGAAGGAGAAGATAGGATTGTGCAGAGGCTAATGGAGAAAATTGAGAAAGGTTGAGGGAGAAGAAGTTACTAGATGAATAAGAAAAGCCATTTTGGAGTATTAGAGATAAATTGCAATGGATTAAGCCATTATGTTCAGAGGAACCAGTTTAACTCCCCCAAAGTCCTTAAGAAAAAAAAAATATGTAAGTCTTTAAAGTCTGACCTCAAGAAGCTAGGGAAAGTATAAATTACCTTACTTTATTTGTAATAAAACACATGCCTTTAAATAGGAACCATTTGTTCACTCTCCGCAGAGCTTTCGGGACACCACTGAAGTTGGCCAAAGTAAGGAGGAGCAATGAAACCAAGTGTAATAGGAGTGTATGACAAGATGTAGATGATATCTACATGTTTACCAGTTGCACTTGGTTGGAAGAGTTTTGGTTAAAAGTGGGCACGGCAATAGCAGACCACTGAGGAGTGTCAATGGAGGTAAGCGATATTACAGTGTTATTTGGTGTACTATGGCAAGATGGAGAGGCAGAAAGACCCAACTTAAATTGATCTTCTTTTGTATCTCCTGGCAAGGAGAGATATTTGTAAAAATTGGTGCAAACCAGAGCCACCCACTTGGTGTGATTGGTACAATTAAGTTAAATCCTATTATAAATTAGATAATTAATTAGGGTCGTACATTTTTTCTGGGGATCAGCTGAGAGCTGGCTAACATTAGAGGATGAGTGCAATGATTAGAGCTCCTATGCCAGGAATGGCGGGAGGAATCGTTCGGAGTTATAAGCCACATTAATGACAGTGCCAGAGTATGGAATGAAGCATCTAGGTCAGTCACATTCACAAGAGGGCGTTCTTGAGGTGAAACAGTGCCATGCAGACACTGAAAATCGCGACGGGTGCAACTGCACCCGTCGCACCCCTTCCACTCCGCCGGCTCCATTCGGAGCCGGCATCCTCATGGAAGGGGGTTTCCCGCTGGGCTGGCGGGCGGCCCAGCGGGAAACTCAGAATTACCGCGGCGGTCTTTTGACCGCGCAGCGGTATTCTGCCGGCGCCGCCCGCCAAAGTCAGAATGACCCCCTATGTGTATGTAGGTGTTTTTAGAAAACGTTTTGACAATAAAAGGTTTTGGCCAACACTGGACCTACAAAGGGTAACTGGAACAAACATTTAATTTCTGTGTGCTAAAATATTGATGCCTTTGAATTGTGATACCCAGAAGTAACATAGGCCCTCATTACAACCTTGGCGGTAAATCCCACTTACCGCTGTGCCGACACCCGCCAACATACAGTGACCGCAGCGGTATTCTGCTATGGGTATTATGACCCACACAGAGAATACCACCACAATACAGACACCCACACAAGTCCGCCACACCAAAGGTCAGTGATAAACTGGTGATAGCAAAACCCACACCGTCACGCCAACAGGAATACGCCCACAGTATCACGACCCATGAATCAACGCAGTGGTCTTTCAACCGGGGTAAACCATTGACGGTACACACCGCTGCATTCAAAATAGACACACACTTACAAAATGACACCACATTGGACAATTCAAAATACACACACCTGGCACACATACACACACCACACCCGCACACTCACACCCCTATAAAACACACACCCACATTACCCACAACCCCTTACAACCAAAAAAAAAAGAGACCATGCACAGAGAGACAATCAAAGAGCACACAATCACTTAGAGGCACAGGACACCATCACTCATACGCAGTCCACACACACCACATTATACATCCCAACACATCACCCCACACATCACCTTACACATATCACTCACACCACATCATGGCACCTCAAAGACACCCCAGGTTTTCTGAGTAGGAGCTAAGGGTCATGGTGGAGGAAATCATCCGGGTGCAGCCACAGCTATTCGGATCACAGGTGCAGCAGACCTCCATTGCAAGGAAGATGGAGCTATGGCAGGGAGTCGTCGACAGGGTCAACGCCGTGGGACAGCATCCAAGAACCAGGGATGACATCAGGAAGAGGTGGAATGGCCTACGGGGGAAGGTGCGTTCCGTGGTATCAAAACACCAGATAACAGTACAGAGGACTAGCGGTGGACCCTCACCTCCTCCCCCACAACTAACAACATCGGAGGAGCAAGTCTTGGCGATCATGCATCCTGAGGGCCTCGCAGGAGTAGCAGGAGGACTGGACTCCGGTAAGTCAAATCTTAACTACTTTATCCCCCCCACCCTGCCTGCATGCTATCACATAGCCCCCCGTACCCTCACTCCCATCACTTCATCACCTCACATCCACCCCACCATCACAATCCACACATCCCAATACCAAGCCCTGCATGCAACAACAATGCATGGACACCCATCACAGCCCTGCATGAACACCCATCACCACAGCATGCCCAGTAGAGAGACTCACCCAGCCCACACAATCAGCAATCACATAAGGCCAAGGAAAGGGTGAAAGCACAATTCTATAAGGGAAACGCACCCACTGCACAAGATGGCACACGCAGATACAATAACAATGAATTTGCATCCCAACAGGACCCCTACCCAACGTCACTGGAATGGAGGTGCCAGCTACATCCAGTCCCCCCCCCAGAAGAGACCCAGAGTGATGACAGCACCTCTGCACACCTGGATCACAATGACCAACCTGGCCCATCTGGGACCTCTGGACAGTTGGTTACACTGCCACACCCCTAAACAACCACAGAGCCTCCTCCATCAGGTAACACCAGCACAGCACCCACCCAGTGGGCCCATGCCACTGTCCCAGGACACGTCAATCAGCAGTGTGTCCACCACTAGAGGGACCCCAGGCAACCCCACTGACCCAGGAAGATCAGGGACCTGTCAGTGGCAGTGGCCACACGGTTCAGGGGACAGAGGCACAGGATAACAGGGAAGCTGGGAGGACTGCTGTGCGACAGGGGGAGGACAGGCCCGGGGAACTGACCCTTCACGAGGCACTCTCAAACATCATGGGAGCATGCCACCTTTCCCAGGAGACCATGGGCAGGGTACTGGCCAAGTTTCAGGAGACCCAGTGACTGCAGGAGGGACAGTACCAGGGGATCAGGGAGGACCTCACAAAAATCTACACCATCCTGGTCACCATAGCAGTGGTGCTGGCTGATATGGGCAAGACCATGAGATGAGGTAGGCAGTGGCACAACAAAGGGCCCCTGACACTAGCCAAACCGATAAACAGCCTTCCACCTCCGCCGGCGCTAGTGGACAGGAGGTCCCACCACAGGACCAACAGGCCACCAGCACCCCACCCCCTGTAGAAGGAGAACCACCCCAAAAACGGTCCCTGCGATCTGGGCAGAAGACAGAGAACATTGCCAAGGCCCCGCCAGGAAATCGGACCCTCCTGATTGTCACCCTTCTGTCCCACTCTGTTACCTTGTCCACCTTGAACTGCCATTCCTCCCCTTCTTATGCCCCCTTGGACAATGCACCTATGATGCCATGATACTGGACTCTACCATGGAACTTCCTCCACCATCACCCCAGCCCCTTGCACATATCCCTATACATATTAGCACCTAAATAAACACCCTTGAAAAAATACCAATCTGGAGTCAGTCTGATGATTCACCAATGTATTAGTACAACATTAGCAAAGCATTGCAAGGTATATGTTAATTTACTCATACCAATGTATGACAGTTGTTGGGCAGCAGTACACATAGCAGAAGCCAGAATGCGATACACAGATCTGAAAAAAGGGAACCCAAAGGGAACAGTCAGTGTCCATAGACAGAGGGTAAGAGGCTACCATGTACAATGTCCTAAGGTATACTGAAACGTGAAGAGGAGTTACAGTCAATTACCTGTGTGTCACTGGAAGTACTGCAGGATAATGCTTGTTCTGTTGTCAACATCTTCTTCTTCTGCCTCCTCTTCCTCACTGTCCACAACTCCACCGCTGCCACAAGACCATCATCAGGCTCATCCTCCAGCAGAAAAGGCACCTGGCGTCTCAATGCCAGGTTGTGCACCATACAGCATGCCACGATGATCTGGCACACCTTCTTGGGTGAGTAGTACAGGGAGCCACCTGTCAGATTGAGGCACCGGAATCTGGCCTTCAGGAGGCGGAATGTCCTCTCAATAATCCTCCTAGTTCACCCATGTGATTCATTGTAACCTTCCACTGCCCTTGTTCTGGGATTCCTCACTGGGGTCAGTAGCCATGACAGGTTCGGGTAACCAGAGTCACCTGTAAATATTGAGGGACAATTGTGAGACACACACTAAGCCTTGGGGACAACCCCATACCCAGACACCTACTCATACTGTGTGGGGACATTTGGCTCACCTATTAGCCACACCCAGTGCCTCTGGAGTTGGCCCATCACATATGGAATGCTGCTATTCCTCAATATGAATGCATCATGCACAGAGCCAGGATACTTGGCATTCACCTGGGAGATGTACTGGTCCCCCAAACACACCATTTGCACATTCATCGAATTATAGCTTTTTCTATTCCTCTACAACTGTTCATTTCTGTGGGGGGGGGGGGACAAATGCCACATGTGTACCATCAATGGCACCAATGATGTTGGGGATATGCCCCAGGGCATAGAAGTCAGCTTTCACTGTGGCCAAATCCTCCACCTGGGGGAACACGGTGTAGTTGCGCATATGTTTCAGCAGGGCAGACAACACCCTGGTCAACACGTTTGAGAACATTGACTGAGACATCCCTGATGCCATGGCCACTGTAGTTTGGAAGGAGCCACTTGCCAGGAAATGGAGCACTGACAGGACCTGCACTAGAGGGGGGATACCTGTGGGCTGGCGGATAGCTGACATCAGGTCTGGCACCAATTGGGCATACACTTCTTGGATTGTGGCACAATCAAGTCTGTATGTGATTATAATGTGTCTGTCCTCTCTGTCCTCCATGGTCGACAGGTCCACCAGGGGTCTGTACACCTGAGGATTCCGCCGTCTCATCATCCATCTCAGTGGTTGTAGCCTATGGAGGAGAACGGTGAGCAGAAGGTCATTTACAACATAGATAGCACAACTGTGTAAGAATTAATGTTAAAGAAGCAGTGTGTGAAATCGAGAGCCAGTATATGTGGCAATATGTGCTGTGAAACAGTTAGGTGGCATGCCTGAAATGGTGGGTGGCTGACCTGTGAGGAGGGACAAGGGGAAATGAGGTAACTGTGCTTTGGAAGGAGCCACTTTCCAGGAAATGGAGCACTGACAGGACCTGCACTAGAGGGGGGATACCTGTGGGCTGGCGGATAGCTGACATCAGGTCTGGTACCAATTGGGCACACACTTCTTGGATTGTGGCACAATCAAGTCTGTATGTGATTATAATGTGTCTGTCCTCTCTGTCCTCCATGGTCGACAGGTCCACCAGGGGTCTGTACACCTGAGGATGCCGCCGTCTCATCATCCGTCTCAGCGGTTGTAGCCTATGGAAGAGAACGGTGAGCAGAAGGTCATTTACCACATAGATAGCACAACTGTGTAAGAATTAATGTTAAAGAAGCAGTGTGTGAAATCGAGAGCCAGTATATGTGGCAATATGTGCTGTGACGCAGTTAGGTGGCATGCCTGAAATGGTGGGTGGCTGACCTGTGAGGAGGGACAAGGGGAAATGAGGTAACTGTGCTGGTGTTGTGCAGCGTCGCGGTAGGCGGTCGAAGACCTCCACGCAACTCCACATTGGTTACCATTGGGCCCTATGGGTTCCAGGAGACAAGGGTGATGTACGCCGGCGGTGACGGTATGCATCGCCGCGGACTCCACCGCCATTTTCTACCCATTCATTCACTTGATACCTGACCATCAACAGGAGACGACCTACACTGCAAGTGCTGCTGTGACCTGTGTCTGGAAGCAACAATGGCTCATGTGTCTAGGGAAAGGGCCCCTGCCTTTACTGCAGAGGAGTTGGAGAAACTGGTGGATGGGGTCCTCCTCCAGTACACGCTACTTTACGGTCCTCCAGACAAACAGGTGAGTACACAGTGAGCATGATGCGTGGGCAATGCCTGTTTGGAGTGGTGTGGATGTAAGCCACATGTTGGGGGTGCTAAGGCGTCCTGGACTGACTGCTGCATGGGAGGTGGTCAGTGTATGTGCATCAGGGCATGGGTGGGAACTGGTGGCCAATGATTATGATGGTCTGGACTGGTGAGTAATTACATTTTCCACTGTCTTCATCCTCTAGGTCAGCGCCCACCAGAAAAAGGGTATTTGGCGTGGATCCTGGTGTTGTATCACAAGAGATGGGAGGACATGTGCCACTGGACCAAGAAGGCGGCGTAGGCCCAGCTGGGGCTGGCCTCCCAACGTGGAAGGGGTGCCTGTTGCACCATGACCCCCCTGATGTTCCGCATCCTGGCGGTGGCCTATCCGGAGTTGGATGGGCACTTGAGGGCATCACAGCAGCCACAAGGGGGTGAATACAGTTTCAGAAATCTGACTTTGCACGCTTTTCGAACTAGGGGCCATATGTACGAAAACATTTTCCCATAGACACAGAATGGGTAAAAACCTTTGCTACATCTGGCCCTAGATGTCTGGGGGAAGTGGGCTGTGGGCTGTGGGTGCCCCTAGGCCAGTGCGATCATGCCAGGGTAGGTCCCTTGTTTTCAGGCTCTGAAGCACCCCCACCCCAAAGGTACGAGATGCCAACTACTACTGTGCAGGCTCCTGTGGGTGTCAGGTGTGCAGGTGCTGGCGTTAGGCATTGTACCCCATGGGCTGGTGACTACCTTAATGAGTGGTTGGGCATGGCCCAGGGCATAGGGCAGCTCAGTGTGTGTTGTGTATGCCAACGGTAGTGGTGTTGCTGGCATTGACCATGTGTGTTCTCTGTCTATCTCCCCTTCTTGCTTTGTCACTCTGTCCTTGTGTGCATTAGCATCATCTGGCGGAGGATCAGAGGCACCGGCAACAGAGGGAGCTGCATCCCACATGGCCCATGAGGGTGAATCCACAGAGGGTGAAGCCACCAGTGGGATGGAGGGCGAGGGGAGCTCCACGACAGGGACAGGAGGGTATACCAGTGACACTGACTCCTCCTCTGATGGAAGCTCCCTGGTGGTGGCGGACACCTCTGTGCCCACCCCAACAGCAGGTACAGCAGGTACAGCAGCCACCCCCCTACCAGCACCGCCCTCCTAGCAGCCCCTCATTGTGTTTCCTGTATCCGCTCACCCAGGAGGGTGGGCATCTCCTTCGCCCCAGGCACCTCAGGCCCTGCCCCAGTCAGCCCTGCTGCCCTCATGGAAGAGTCTATTGACCTCCTGAGATCCCTCTCTGTTGGGCAGTCAACCATTCTGAATACCATCCAGGGTGTCGAGAGGCATTTGCAACAAACAAATGCATACCTGGAGGGCATTCATTCTGGCGTGGCGGCCCAACAGAGAGTATTTCAGGCTCTGGCCTCAGAACTGATGGCAGCCATTGTCCCTGTGTCCAGCCTCCCCCTGCCCCCTCCAACTTCCACTACCCCAACCCAATCCCCTCTACCTCACCCTATCCCAAGCACACCTTCAGACGACAATGCACACACATCAACACACAAAAGTGGCTCAGGAAAACATAAGCACCACACATCATCACACAGGCACTCACACAAGCACCATACCCATGCAAACAATCCAACATCCACTGCCTCCACTGTGTCCCCCTGCTCCTCCACCTCCCTCCCAGTATCGTCTCCACTCACACCTGCATGCACTACATCATCAGCCACTGCCTCCATCACCAGGACGCCAATCACAACACACCCCTCACAAGCAATCACCACCCTCACAACCATTCACACGTCCACTGTGGCTCTGTTAGCCCTCCTCCCAAAGTACACAAACGCGGGCACACGCCCACTCAACAGCCATCCATTTCACAACAGCCTCCAGCCCATGCATCTTCACCCAAACTCAGCAGACGTACCCCTCCTACAACCACTACCTCTGCCTCCACTCCCACACCCCCTCCATCTTCACTTCTCAGTGTGTCCAAAAAACATTTCCTAGCTAACGTTGACCTCTTCCCTAAACCTCCCCCGTCCTTCCCCTAGGGGCAGGATGTCTAGATCCCAGGCCAGCACCTCAGCCACTAAATCGGCATCCGCTGTGGTCCCTGCAAGTCTGGAAGGATAGAAGGGGGCACCCATCAGGGCTGCCAGTGTGCCACCTACAGATGGTGAGGACCACCTGATTCCACCACCTGCCAAGGTTGAGAAGGGGCCGGCATGCGGCAAACCCTAAGAGGACAGTCCCAAGGTCCCAGCAGCAACTACCAAGGTGGGGAAGGGACACAAAAGCAAGGGCAAGTCACCTCAGGGCACGAAGCCTCCTGGTGAGGGGCAGATGACCACCATTTCCCCAGACAGGCCAGCAACCTGTATCACGGTCACCCACGGCGGAACGATCGCCACCTGGCCTGCCATCTGCACCACCCCCTGCACCGCCACTGCCACAACAATCAGCCGTCCAAGGCTGCCGGAGATGGCCTGGTGTCTCCCTCCACTACTACAGACACCTGCACCACGGGCAGCACCGGCAGCATCTCTGCCCCAGACACCGCCACCTGCACCGCCATCTGCACCGATACGTGCCCAGCCGGTGCCACTACATCTGACATCAGCAGCATCCCCAGTGGGCAGCCGTCCGAGGCTGCAGGTGACATCCTGGACCCTGCACACACCACATGAGGAACCACCACTAGCACTGGCACTACCAGCAGTTTGCAGCCTAAGTCGCCGCAGGATGGAGTGTGGCTCTGCCTCCATGGAGTATCATGCTACCTGTTCCCTGCACATCTCAGACACCCAGGTGAGGGAATTGGAACTGCCACACCCCAGGTGCAGCATCACTGGGCACAATGCCCCCTCCAGAATCAGTGGAGAGATGCATCCACTCCCCAAATCCTTGGCAGGATGAAGCACACTGGGCACAAAGCTTCCTCCAGAACCAGTGGAGAAGCCATCCACTTGAGAGACTGTGGCTTTGCACTCCCCAGGACCAAGCAGTGGGCAAACCACCCACTTGAGAGACTGTGGCTTTGCACTTCCCAGGACCAAGCAGTGTGCAAACCACCCACTTGAGAAACTGTGGCTTGCACTCCCCAGGACCAAGCAGTGGGCATGGAGCCCCCTCGAGGAGCAGTGGTGTAGTAGCATCTTCTAGCTGAGGTGCCCCCCTCCCCTTCCCCCTGAGGTGCCTGTGTTTTTTCGACCTGATGTCCCTGCAGTGTTCTCTCAATTTTGAGGCAGGTGTCATGTGTGGACTTCGCCCACGATTTTTGGGACCACTGGTCCACGGACATTTACAAGGGACAGTGACGGTCTTCTGAACATAATGTAAATATTTGTAATTCGATTGGTATATATGAATGTTCCAAAATATCACTGGTTAAACTAATTTCCTTCTGTCCTTGTGTTCTTCCAGAGGGTGATGGGGTGTGTCTGTAATGTTGTTGGATGTGTTAATGTGCATGGTTTTGTGGGTGAGGGGAGGTGGGGGTGTTGCATGCCACATGTGTGTGTCACTCTCTTTTACCTCCCCCCTCCCCTGTGTGCTAGGTGCAGTACTCACTGTCGTCGTTGCAGCCGCCTTCTTTCTACTTCCTGGTGTATTAGTAGATACACCAACATGAGGAGGACCTGCAGTTCGGGCTCCATGGCATCCTGATTCTTTGTGGAGTGTCGGAAGGTGAGTGGTTCCCCTTCATTGTACTGTTTCCGCCATGCTTTTTTTAATGTTGTTGGTACCACCCCGGAAAAGGTGGAGGATGGCCTCTCATAATAGGGTGGGCGGTACATTGTCTTCCGCCTGTCTGTTGGCAGTGGTGTTTGTTGCTACCGCCCTGGCGGTCGGAGTGTTAAAGTCACTGTATATGTTGGCGGTTTCCGCCATGGTCGTGATCCCATTTTTTTACCACCGACCTGTTGGCGGTGTTACCGCCGCTTTAACACCGACCGCCATTGTGTTGTAATGAGGGCCATAGTGTTATGTGGTGACTCAGTGTCCATGTATAGAAATTAGTTTAGACAAGGGGCTACAAAGTCACAGACCACGCATTTCATTGCTCCTCGTAAAGCATACATAAGTAATCATTCACTGCGATAGATCAATCATGATAGATATTATTTAAATTACTATAAAATAGAAGCAATTACACTTTAATGTTAGATGTAGAATGCCGTCCTATGCAAAGATACATTTGTTCTACTTAACATCCATATTAAAAGTTATCTATCTTGGTAGCAATTGTTCGAATATGTGCATTTTGCAGATATTTGCCTTGCACAGTTTAGTGATAACATTTAACAATGCTTATGATATATCATATTGTGACAAAGGAAATGACAATAAAAATAGTGATAATGAATAACCACAGAGCATAACTAAATCAAACAGACACAGGCTCCTACATGGTAGCATATTCAGTATTATTATCTTTTTATTTTTAACATATTTGAGCTATTTGACAATATGAGGATGACCAAATAGATGTATAACACTGATTTATATAAGAGAAAGCCTGATGTAGTGTATGCAGTGTACATAATAAGGGTTGTAACTAAGCAGTAATATCATGATTGGTAATATAAGCATTTGATGGTGAGATAGTTTCTCTGAAAGCTGAACATCTGCTGAGACAATACCATTTTCTGTTCTTCCCTCCAAAAAAAAAAACATTCACAGATGTAGGCTCTGTTCCACATTCAAATGACCTTCCCAGAAAATCATGCTTATTAGCTTTGGATTTTATTTGACAAATTGTCACTGTCTGAATGTAAGAATTTGTGAAGAGCTGTAGGTATGGCATTTCAGTGTGTAGCCTGAACCCTCATAATTTAGGGCCATGAACACAGTTCAAATTATAAAGGCAATTTTGATGGAATATTTGGCACCTGCTGCGGCATACGGGTACGTACAACTTCTCTGATGATAATAGTAGACTGAGGGCCTCATTTACAAGGCCCTTACACCACCACTGTGCCATTTTTTTAATGCAACTGTAGCACAATAACAACTCTTTTTTTACAAAGTAACACTAGAGACCTCTAGTGTCACTTTTTCCTGTGTGCCTCATTTCTCCATAGCATCGCATCTGGCAGTGTCAGATACTGACAATGATATGCAGGACTGATGCAGTTGTATTTACAAGCATTTTGGAAAATGATGCAACCTTTGCAAAAATCCCACCAAGTCTCCACTGCATTCAAAATATAACGCCTGGTCAGACCAGGTGTAAAAATGATGAATTGGTACAGGTACATAAGGATACCTTATCCAAATCACCCTGGCACACTCTAGGACAATATGAACCTACTCCTATTTCAGCTTGGAGCACCAAGAAGATGACGACATCCACCATCATCACCATCACCATCACCTCCAGCATCACCACCGCATCATCCATAGAGACAGCTCAGGATAAGGGAGCGAACATATAGGCTGTGTACCTTACTCATTGGACTCAAGGAGGAAGAGATAATCACCTATTACTGTCTTAGAAGGGAGTCCATTGTACTGCTGCTCTGTCTCATTGTGCCAAGACTACTAGTGACAGTCAATACGGTCACCAACATCTCACCACAGAGAAAGCTCCTGGCTATGCTATACATGCTGGCCTCAGTTCCATCCAGATAGCTGCCGCTCGAGTGGCTGGAATCTCACAGTCATCATTCTCATCATTTTTACCACCTGTCCTGGATGCCATCATCCGGCTCACACCCCACCACATCCTGTTCCCCAACACCCAGTAACTGCAGCAAGAGATAAAACAGGGATTCTATGCCATCACTGGGTTCCCACATGTGCTAGATGCCATGGATTGCATGCATCTGCAACTCATTCCTCCTGCTGCTACACCCCATCTATACAGGCACCACAAACACACCCACTTCATCAACATCCAGGTCATTGCTGACCATTGTGGGTTGACAATGTGCTGGCTAAATACAGCGGCAACATGCATCATGCCTTCATATTCCAGCACTCCCTCATCAACCAACAATTGCAGGAAGGACAATAAGGGAATGGCCTACTTGTATGTAGGCAAGCATCAAGTACCTAGCAGACACATTAACAAATTAGGGGACACAAAACACAGCTGACTGTCTTCCTACACTGATAAGGACTGCAGGATGAGGGCTGTCCCACATACATGCAACATGCTTTAATCTACACGTGCATTGCATAGCACCATGACGTATGTGTGAATACATTACAAGCCAATTTTGCAGATGTTGCATAATGTAAAGGCACACAAGGCAAAGGAGGTTCACCATGTCCATTGGAGGGTGTTCACATGCAACACACATGGGCCATCAGCTGTGTTATGGCTCCCACACCAGGAACGAGGAGCAGGGTGGCAATGCATGGCTCATGCGCAGGTGGCATGTAACTGTATATACATATAATAATCACCAAAATCACTCACATTCCACATGTGTGATGTGCAATGCTGCACACATTCATCACTCACCATGCCTCTGAGGTATCAGCCTTGGCTGGAAGGTGCATCTGCACACACAAATACAATCTTGCAAGCAAAAACCCCTAGGAACCTTGATGTAAGTATGAATGTGTACTTGCTAGGCAACCAGTGTGCACGTCTAGTTGGAATGAATCTTAAAGGGCAGGAGGCCCCAAATATTGTATACCGATTTTCCTTCTCAGAGATGTCTTAAAGTGCTGGAAGTTGTATACCTGGACTGCTGAGGACCACTCACATATTTATATGATCTATGTGTAGTATGCACAATTTGGGCACAATGCCAACACACACGTACACAATGTTCACTGACCGTGACATGCACCCATGGATGGGGAAATGGCAGTTGTGACACCATGTCACTTAGTTGACATGTGGGAGTGCATACTGTGTGTATGGCATCATGTCAACTGTCCTAGACAATAATGGACAAACACCTGAGCCAATCTAATATAGGCCAGCACAACAAACCTGGGGATGACCATGGACCCATGCATGTGCCTGTGTCTGCTATGTCGGGTAAGTTAACACCTGCCTAGCCAGGACCTACGTACAAGAATCACATCCACATTCTGTGTCTCCATGCATGCAGTGTGAACACATAACATCAAGTGGACTAGAGTAATGGAAAATGGCCACCACCAAAATCTGCTGATGAAATATGGCAGTCAGCATTGTTGAAGTGACATCACATACGTTGATTGAACAGGCCCCTTTAAATGTCATGACACATGCATGATTTACGCATCATGTGATCATAACTGGGAGAAGTGCATGACAATACCCATACAAATAACACACATGGGTATGACTTTAGCAAATACATTTGGTCAAAATTTTGACACTGTCTCTTTTTTTTCTATTTCAGCTGACCAAGGATATGGGATTGAGCTGTGGTTGATAAGCCCATCTGTCAACCCACATAATGAGCAAAGAAAGGCCTACAGCCAGGCCCACATCCACACATGTAATGTTGTTGAACAGACCTATGGTCAGCTCAAGACCCGGTTTTGTTGCCTGGATTTTTCTTGGGGTAGACCAAGTCTGGAACTGTATTTTGGTTTGTGCCATACTGCACAACATATGTGTGTGCACAAATGTCCGCTAAGATAAACAACTGGAGGAACCAAGGGAGGAGGAAGAGGCAGCAGCACATGATCAGGAAATCAAAAACACAGCTATAGCTACATGTAGACACCCACACAGAGTGCAGAATTTCTTTGAATAAGTACATGTCATGTCCTTAAATGTATGATAGTGCACCAATATGTAAATAAATTATTAAATGTATCATATGTCTTGGAGTTTATGTCACAATCCAAGTAAAGAAGAACTTACCCACATCCAGGGGCCCATAAGTAGGATACAAAATTTGTCAATCAAGTGTGAACACAGGCATGATCCACAAAGTACTACACATAATGCACTGATGTATGACAAGTGTGGAGTGTAATGTTTGCATTGCCTGTTGAATAACAGCAAAATATGCACCAAAATATTTGTTTGTAAAAAATAAAAACAAACAAATCAGAACTCCATGTGATGCATTTGGCCCAATCTTGATTCTTATGTAGGAAAATAATAGTCATACCATGCAACAATAGATCAGATTGAGATGTGGGTCAACTCAATGGCCAATGTTACTAATTCCACATGTGACAACTAAGCATATCCACCTCAGCTGCACCCACATGTGTTATAAATAGTAAGTGTATCACAGAGGACAGTACACCTGTGTATATAAGCCAGTGTCAGTCTAATCAGTAATCATCCTGAATGCTAGCTAAACAATGTCATCACACATCTCATACTATAGGTAAAGTGCATGAGTCAATCAGGACACAGACCAATTTGTATATGGATGTGAGATCATCAGCTGTCATGACTATTTACCCAATCCATCCCAACTCACTGTGCATCTGACAAAGGAGTCAGGACATGAGTGGCGGTCAATCACACAACTATACTGTGGAATAAATGCTCATGGCAAAAAATCCAATGACCCAATGACAATGACGAGTATGAAGAAATGGATGATGAGGATGAGAAAGATGAGGAGTGTTGGAAAGTGGAATATTGATAAGGGCAGGTAAGTACCTACACTTAGCAATAGGCCACAAACCCCCAGTATGTCCAGTCAGGGTCTCAATAAATTAACCCCAGCTCAACGCCTGTTAGCTTGGCAATGAGGACTAGGCTTAACTTAGGAGACAGGTGTGTAAAGCAATTAACAATCACCAAACTGTGAATAAGTAAAACACAATAAAAATCCAACACAAATTTATAAAAATAGAATCATATTTTTTATATTTAAAATGACACTAAAATGAAAAAATAATAATAAAGGGAACCAGAGGTATGACATTGGCAGTAAGTACCAAACATTGCTGTGCTGACTGCCACCAGCATACCGCTGTGGAGGCAGACATTTATCTGCCAGATTATGACACATACATACAAAACCGACAGAAAACAGCCACACCCACAAATCTGACAGATCCACTGAATGTGATAAACTGTCAGTACTACCACCCATACCATTACACCACCAATACAATGCCCTACAAATAATGACCCACAAATCACCATAGCGGAAATTCAATGGCGGTAAATCAATGACAGTGCACACTGCCGCGGAGGAAATGGCCACCCAAATACAAAACAAGACAACGTTGGTCAGAACAAAAAACACACACCTGACACAAATACACACACTCCACACACCCACTAACAGCACTATAAAACATACCCCAACATCACCCACAATCCTTTGCAAACACAAGAAGATGGCTACACTTTGATACACCAATCCTAAAGAGAACTGCAGACACATATCACAACCACGTATTCATCCAACACGCACCACACACCCCACCACTTCACAAATCACCTTCTACACAACATACACACACCACACAACACCCATGTCCCCACAAAGGCACCCCCGTTTCACCGATGAGGAGTTGCGGGTCATGGTTGAGGAAATAGTCAGGGTAGAGCCACACCTGTTTGGAGCACAGGTCCAGCAGATTTCTTTTGCCAGGAAGATGGAGCTATGGCGGAGGATTGTGGACAGGGTGAATGTCGTGGGGCTACATCGATGCACAAGGGATGACATAAGGAAGCGGTGGAGCGACCTACAGGGAAAGGTGTGTTCCATTGTTCCAAGGCACCAGCTCGCCGTCAGGAGGACTAGCGGTGGACCCCCACTTTCTCCCCCACACCTGAAAGCATGGGATGAACAAGTCTTGGAACTTCTGCATCCTGAGGGACTCACTGGAGTAGCTGGAGGACTGGACGCTGGTGAGTCAACATTTGCTACCTGTCAACCCCATATCTGCATGCCACCACGACCCCTCACCCTGAAACTCATCACCCCACTCCATCCCACACAATGCACCATCACAATCACCAACATAAAATGCCAAGCCCTGCATGCCATACCCACTGCATGCACATCCCTTCCAGCCCAGCATGTACTCCCACCACCAATGCATGCACAGCATGGAGAACTAACAATCCCACAATCCATCACCATACACAACCAAAGGTGGAAGTCTTACAGCAATAATATTGGGGAAGCAAGTGATGCAGAATATGTAACAGACATACACCACTTAAATCCCCACAGGTTCCCCAGCCAATGTCAGCGGCGAGGAGGTACCACAGATACCCAGTCCCCCACCAGAAGATGCCCCCAGTAATGACAGCAACTCAGGAGCTCTGGAGAACTCCCTGGCCCATCAGGGACCACTACCCCATCCCATACCCAGTCCACTACAGAGCCCCCCTCAGACTCCAACACCACATCAGCTACTCAATGTCCCCAGACTTCTGTCCCCAGGACATGTCAATCAGTAGTGTGCCCACCTGCACAGGGACCCCAATCAACACCTCACAGGCAAGAGAATGAGGGTCCTGGGGTCAGTTGAAGTGGGCACCCCGTTCAGGGGACACAGCCACAGGGGGCCAGGGAGGGTCTGAGGACAGCTGTGCACCAGGGAGAGGACAGGCTCAGGAAAACAACTGCCCAGGAGGCACTCACTAATGTCCTGGGGGCATACTAACAATCCCAGGACAAGATGGGTCAGGTGTTAAACATCATGAAGGAGAACAAGTGGCTGCAGGGGGAACATCACCAGGAGATCAAGCAAGAATTGCAGGCCTTGAATACCACCATGGTCTCTATTGCATGGGTGCTGGGTGACATGGCTAACATAATGAGGGAGTACACAGCACACCAGCGGGCCCCTTCCACTAGCCCTCCATATCTGATGCAGTTAGTGGACAGGAGGCCCTACCACAGGACCCACAGGCCACCAGCACCCTTCCCCCTGCAAAAGGTAAACCACCCCTCAAACGTTCCCTGTGACCCAGACAGACACCAGAGACAGTTGCCAAGACCAATACCACCACCAGGAAATGAGCCCCTCCTGAATATCTCCCTTGTGTTCCATTGCGCCACCTTGTCCACTTGAACTGCCATTGCTCCCCCTCCTATGGCCCCTGTGACACTGGACCTCTGCAACAAACAGACTGCCACACTACACTGGACGTTTTTCAACCATCACCCTACTCTATTGCACTTTGCATTGTATACCAGAATAATTAATAAACACCCTTGGACACCATTTGAGTAACAGTGCTTTATCTGAAGAAAATGTACAATGTAACCACTCCAACATCTGCAATATGGGAAGCCATAGGTGACAGTCAGTTGGGATGCAAAGGCAGTGACTGGCATAATGCTACAGCTACACAGTACACCATATAGATGGAGAAATGTTTAGTTCAACAATCTTACCCGAGTGTCATTGGAAGTACTGCTATATCACATGTGTCCTGTTGTCGACATCCTTCTCCTTTTCCTCCTCCTCACTGTCCTCAGTGTCCACTGTTGCCACAGGTGCATTGGCACCCCCCTCCTCCTGCAGGTAGGGCACATGGTGTTTGAGGGCCAAGTTGTGCAACATGCAGCACACAACAACAATCCTGAAGATTTTCTTAGGGGAGTGTCAGATGGAGGCACATGATCCTGGCCTTCAGGAGATCAACGGTCCTTTCAAAAATCCTTCTGGTACGCCCATGAGCATCATTGTACCTATTCTCAGCCCCTGTTCTTGGATTCCTAACAGGAGTCAGGAGCCAGTACAGGTTTGGGTAGCCGGAATCACCTGCAAGAAGTGAGGGACACACATTAGCCTTGCCCAATGGCAGGGGGTATGACTCCTGAAGGCATACACTGACATACATTGGGTGGGGACTCAGGCTCACCTATAAGCCACACTCTGTGCCTCTGTAGTTGTGCCATCAGCTGTGGGACGCTGTTATTCCTCAGGACAAAGGCATCATGCACCAACCCAGGATACTTGGCAATGATGTGGGAGATGCAATGGTCAGCAAAGCACACCATCTGGACATTGAGTGAGTGGAAACTCTTCCTATTCCTGTATACTTGTTCATTGGCCCGGGTGGCAATATGGGTCCTATCAATGGCCCCAATAACATGTGGTATATGTCCCATTGAATAAAATCCAGCCTTCATAGTGGGCAATTCATCTACCAGGGGGGATGCGATGAAGCTGCACATGTGTTTAAGCAAGGCCGGCAAAACCCTTGCAAGCACAATAGAGAACATTGGCTGTGACATTCCTGCAGCCAAGCCCACTGTCACCTGGAAAGAGCCAGTTGCCAGGAAATGGAGTACCAATAGTACCTGCACAAGAGGGGGAATTACTGTGATGCAACAGATAGCAGATCAGGCTCCAATTGTGCACACAGCTCTGTGTTTCCAGCCCTGTCCAGACGATAGGTGAGTATGATGTGTCTGTCCTCCAGTGTAGCCAAGTCCACAAGGGGTCTGTACAGGAGTGCTTGTCTCCTCCTCCTCTTCCTCTGCAGTGGTTGGTACCTAAGGGACCCAAAAGTAAGAAGGAACTATGGACACACTACATCAGTGTACACAGAGCATGTTTGTATGTTGGACACTGGAATTGTCTAGGTATGTACATTTGACAACAATGACGCACTATTAAATCAGTACATGTGTATTAGCAGTAGAAAATGGCAACCGCCTGTCCTGTATGCAGGGACAGGTGGAAGTGACCTCACTCTGTCAGTGTTAGGCATCATGGCAGGAGGCGGTTTGCACCGCCGTGCAATTCCTCATTGGCTAACATAGGCCTTTATGGAGTGTAGGAATCAATGATAATCAACGCCGTCGGTGATGGTGTTCACCTCTGCGGCCGTGACCACCATTTTCTTTCTACCACTTCACTTGATTCCTGGCTTTCCACAGGACCACATCTCTACTGTGTGTGCTGCTGTGACCTGTGTCTGGAACCTGCCATGGCCTGTGCAACAAGGGAAGGGCCCCAGCCTTCAAATCAGAGGAGTTGGGGAGGCTCATGGATGGGGTCCTACCCCTGTATGGGCAGTTGTATGGGCCTCCAGACCAACAGGTGAGTACACCATTGGTACGTTGCATGCAACATGGCTGCATGGAGATGTGTGTGTGCTGGCAGTGTGTCATTTGGGGGGTATGGCTGGTGGCAGTGTATGCGCAGTGGTACGGGTCATGTGTGTGCTTAATGAGTGGCAAATGCAGTATGTGAGCCATTTCTTGGACAGGTGGGATTGTATGGTTAATGGTGTCCTTCTGTTTAGTTTTCCTCTACAGGTCAGCGCCCATCAGAAGAAGGGTTTGTGGCATGCCATCATCAAGGATGTGTGGACCCATAGCCGGTGGAGCTCCCACTGCAGGAAACAGTGGGAGGTGGCTTTATTCACCATCATCGTCTTCATCAGCGGTTGTGCTCCAGGACGACCATGGTGTGGTAAAGCATTGGGAAGAGTTCAGGTTCCATGGTGGCCTCTGACTCCTCTGTGTTCCTGGAGGTGAGTGTCTCCTTTTATATGAGGTGTTTCTGCCAGGCTTTTGCTGACGTTGCTGCAGCCCCGGAAATCCTGGCGGTGTGCTATGTCATAATATGGTATGGATCTTTGGCTTGTGCCTGCCTGGAGATTGCTACCACCGTTTTCAGTGTTTGTATCACACTGGCGGTTGGTGTGCTACATTGGCTGTCTATGGGAGGGATCACCGTCATGGTCATTATTTGGCAGTCATTACCGCCAGCCTGGCGGCTGTACTACCACCATCGCCGGCGTGACGGTCACCTGACCGCCACTGTCATAATGAGGGCCTAAATGTTTTTAGCACATAGAAACTAAAAGCGCCAATCTGGACATCTGATTACACTCAACCGGGGAAAAGTCAAAATTTGAGGCCAACCGCGATGGAGCCCTGCTCGGCTACAGTGAGCGGGAGACCTTGGTTAAAGTTTTACCTTTGGACTTAGGGGAAGATTTATGGGAAGTGGCGCTCCACTGAGTGCAGAACCACTTTCCCTGCGTCCCTTAGCATCTCTCTACCATCACCATGTGTGTGCCACATTTAAAATACGGTGCACCATGGCACAGGGTAGAGGGCAGTAAAGTCATTTTTAAACTGTTGGCGCTACTCCTGCAGAGTACATAGGGGCCCATTCTAAAGAATGGAAGCCCCTTTTTAACACCTGCTATTGAGCAGGCGTTAAAAGTGCCGTAATAAATGACGCAAGGAAGTCCCATAGATTTCCTTGCACCATTTTACCAGCTCTCCTAACGGGGGAAGGCCACCTTTGCATGCATTATGCCTAGCTCAGGCATAATGTAGCGCAAAGGGCTACAGGGTGGCAATGCATGCATTGCACCACCCTCCAAGTACGGTGCAGGGTTTTTGGCCTCGGGTGAACGTCAAACTAAATGATGTTAATGTGGCGCAAGGTGGCACTAGGGGTTCATAAATATACCCCTTAGTCTTTTTCTGGAGCATTTTCTGGACCAGGACAAAGTCACAAGTTGAATCTGACCTCCCTGGAACCCTATTCAGTAATGCCAGAGGCGTCGATCAAGGTTATACATCTGGACTTAGAAGATGTTTTGTGATGAAAATCTTCATCTGATACCAAGTTGAAATTGAAGCCAACCTGCCTGGAGCCCTCCTTGGATCCACTGCGGGGGCACCTTGGTCAAGTTCGTACTTAGAAACCTTTTTGAAGCTTTTTCTCTCCGATGTCGGATGAGCCTCCAAGGCAAATTGCCTTTCCAAGAGCCCCTGATGAAATCCTGGAAGTCTCGGGCTCCGGAGCTTTTCAGTGGGATGAACCTGCAAGTAAGGTCGGGTCGCGGTAGATGTAAGCCGGTGTGATGCATGATGCTGGGTTTGTCAGCTTATGAAGCTTTTTTCCAAAGTTGCTCCAAACTTCTCCAAACTTCTGGATCTTTTTCCAGAAGGTTCTTTATGTGTGTGTCCATAAGTCACCAGAAGCTCAGAGTTGCTCCTTGAGTGTTGTGACTTCGACTCCCAGAATGCATCTGGCTCAAATCCAAAAATTGACCATTAGTCACTGGTCAGCTGGTCAATGTCTTCAGGGCTTGATGCAGGGGACTCTGGACAGCTATTTTCTACCTGTAGCAAACATTGAATCACTTCTTGAAGCAGTAGAATCCAGGCAAAGTCATTTTGTTGGTGAAGCCCAAGTGTGCAGCTGGTGGAGTCCTTTTGAGTGCAGTGTCCAGATGTAGGCCAGGTGTCCAGCAGGGCAGTCCTTCTTCCTCTTGTCTTGTTCCTGTATGGATCTGAGGTGGGAAGCAGATCTGCCATATTTAGCTTTGCTCCTGGTGTGGAAAGCATGGGGGGGCCTCTTGTCCAATCACATGCAGGCCATCACCCTCTGGAGTGATCACTTCCTGGGAAGTCTGGCAAAACCAATCCCAGGGAGCAACATTCCTCCAAAATCCAAGATGGCAAAAATGTAATCTTAGGCCTGTATTTATACTTTTTTTGCACCGCATTTGCGTCGTTTTTTGACGCAAAAACGGAGCAAACTTGCAAAATGCCATTGTATTTTGTAGGTTTGCGCCGTTTTGGGTCAAAAAGCGGCGCAAATGCAGCGCTAAAAAAAGTATAAATACGGGCCTTAGAGTTTAGATCTGGCTGTGCTCTCCAACTGGTGTGGCTAGATTTTCCTTGGCACACACCTTTCCAGCCCTCTCTTAATCTAATCAGGGGGCACCTGGCTGCTTGGGTTTGCAGGAAATGAGTTACAGTTGCTGTCCCAAATGCCCTTCTCTCCTTTGAAGACCAGTTTGGCTGCTCTCCCCCATCCTGTTCCACCATCTGCTGGGACAGATTTTTTCACACCAGATGCTTCTTTTGTTCAGCTCATTCCACTTCAGACCCCTATAAGGCAGCCTGGCTTGGCTCAGGCTGCCAGAGGCTGACCAATGAGAGACGGGCACTACAGGGCTTAAGTTGATAACTTTTAGGAAGAGTTCTAAAACTCTTTCTAAGTACAAGTTATATTAAATTCAACCATGGCACGTTTTTGGATTTATAATAACTTTTAAGTTGACACTAAAGCCCATATTTATACTTTTTTAGCGCTGCATTTGCGTCATTTTTTGACGCAAAAGAGGCATACACTTACAAAATATGATTGTATTTTGTAAGTTTGCGCCGCTTTTGCATAAAAAAGCGGCACAAATGCAGCGCTAAAAAAGTATAAATACCGGCCTAAACATGCCTGATTTAGCTCCTTCTTATGGAAATAAGACTTTTTTAATTTAAAATAAAGTTTCTCCATGTTAGTCTATAGAGTCATTCAGTACAATGGGGAAAACAAATTTAGCTATTTTCCTCTCACCAGGGTTTATAGAACTTTTTTTATAAAGTCCCTGCTTACAATAACACTGCACCCAATCCTGGGGGCACCTAGGGCACACCTTACTGGTAACTTATATTTAAAAATAAGGGAGCTTAGGACTTTGAAAGCACTTTTATTTCACCTATCGGTGTACTACCTATGCTAGGGTCCCTAAACCTACATGACCGACCTTATACTAGGGAATTACAGGTAGGTTAACACAGCCAATTATAATGAGCCTCATTTGCATATCTATTTTAATCGGAGCACAGACCCTGGGACTGTTTAGCAGTGCCTAGGACACCATCAGAGTCAGAAAAACACAGGTATAAGTGAAAAATGGGGGCAAAAAGTTAGGGTGCTTCTGCGTTCAGCCTAGTTTTTCCACAAGGACCAAGCTCAAAATGCACCATCAGTAGCAGCAACATGGCTGATATACCATAAACTAAGAAATCTGTGTGGCACCTGCGTGAATGACTCCATGACACAATATCACAACTTTAAGACAAAATGAATCATTGCACCTATGTAAAACAACGCAAATAAGCACAACTCGTGAGTAGGCACGTTACCTGCCCAGTCATAGTGGCAGAAAGACATCCTTTTAGCATAGGCACCCAAGTGTTTATGGCTGATACTGGTGGTAACTTACCATGACTGTAGCCTGGTTCTGCTTACCTGCCATAGGGCCAGTCATCTGAATAAAAGACATATGGTTAAGTGGTACAATCACAAATGCCAGATTCCTGTAAATCCCTAGTAGATAATGGGGCAAGGTGTATGTAAACTAGCCCTAAGTCCCTAGTATAGAACAGGGCAGGGCAGTTCTAAGGCCCAGGAGAATTGCTGCACTGGATGGGGCACTGCTGTGTTGTCTACTATCCCTTTTGAAGGCAGCCCTGCCTTGAAGACGGTCTCTAAAAAGTAAACTGTGTGCCAAATTGACCTTTGAAGAAATTGTACTTCCAAAGTGTTATTCTAACTTATTCTCACATAAAATCCCCTAACGTCTCCCCTAGGTGCCTCAGAGGTGGAGTGTCATGTAAGTATAAAAGGGACATTTCAAAAGATGTTTGATAGGCCCTGGTGAGGGGAAAATGCACATGAAATGATTTTTTCATTGTAGAAACATAGCTCCATAGGCTAACATGGGAATATCTGACATAAGCACAAATAATTATAGGAAGGAGCTAAATGTGTCAGGACAGGACTCCAGAAATTGGTAATGAGATATCCAACAACCTGCCACTGTAGATTTTAATCATAACTAATACTGGAAAGAGGACATAAAACTACCTTTCCTGTAAGCCAAATCCCAGGCTGCTAGGGACTTCTCCTAGGACAGCAAATCATACAGATATAAGTCTAGGTACCACAGGTTTATTACACTGGTGCCTCCCCTCCCATGGACCATCTGGTGGCACAAGCCTCTAAAGAATATCCATTAGGCCATGCAAAGTCCAGCTGTGTGGCTCATCATGGACTCACTGTGGCTATGGAGTAACTGAACGCACCCCTAGGGGCTCCCAAGTGTCACTCAGTGTAATGAGTGTTCTCCAGGGACATTGTCGGTGCATCAGTGCTGAACAACCCACATGGATAACCTGTATGAACAATGTAAACATGTGGATGTCAAAATGGGTCTGTTGAAGAGGCTCTATCTACACAATATGCTGTCATTGTGCATCACAGTCCACTCAACACATTCATGCATAAGTAATAGCCATGGCTTAGTCCAACATGGACAATGTGAGCTACATGATGCCGGGCACATTGAAACAGATGTACCAAGGTCAAATTGACACATCCTTGTTTATGCTCAATTGGGGATGTTTGACAAGTGTGGGACTGTGTCTGTTTCACGTGAGTCCCATTACCTGTCACAGTGCTAAACTACATGGGTATTTTATGTGTAAACCTAATGTTATGCACACACAACACCACCTGGATGCAGAGTGCAGTAACAGTTTGATGTACACTCCCTTGCTGTCCTTAGTATGTCAGAGGTCACACAAAGGCATGCATGATGTGGGAACATTGCAACATGACTGAAAATCATGTGCACCACAAATAATATGAAATGGACTATTCAGGGCTTATGCGTGTACTCTCACATATGTACACTCCCACAACACACATTGAACACATAGGAAGACAGGAACCAGGTAAACCCAGTTATTCACAGGCAACACAGGCAGCACAGCAATCCCTCTGACTTTGTACATACATTCCACATCACACTATACAAAAATACACATTTTCCTCATCACGTCTAAAAAATAGACACCTGAGCCCAGCGCATGTATTCTCAGCCATCGCATCAGCAAGAAATTACGCTCCATATCAAATGCACCAGAATTTCCTCATTGTACTTTATCATGCCTTCTGTGAAATACACCAATTGGCTTGAAGCATAAAAAAAAAAATATACATTGGCTGAAAACGTGCCACCTCTGCCCAGAAAGTAATGCAATGGATCAGCCCTGCTGCAAATCTGGAAATGTGAAGTTAATTTCACTTTCTCTTCAACTCACAGTGCTTTCGCCTATGCTTGGGAGAGGTTGTGTTGTGGTGTTGATGGAAAGAGGAGTGCAGCTTTAGGATTCTGTCACACTGTCTCCTGTCCCTCTTCTGTCCCTCTTGTCTCAATTGTCATTTGTATTAGTTTTTTTACAAATTGTATTGTACTGTGTATTGGCGGGTGTTCGTCTTTGGGGTTTTATAGTTCTTAGAGGCAGTAGGGGGTAGTTTTGGGCTATTTTATTTTGCATTGGTTGTTCATCATCTGTTTGGGGTGGGACATGTTGGGGAAAGGGTAGGGCAAAAGGTATGAGTGCCCAGGAGATCAAAGGTTTACTGGTGACACACTACCTGATGAACATGGTGGCCAGGGAGGATGTGTGAAACAGAGCTATAGGAAGGAGGCATGTAAGCTGTGGTGGGAGAAGGTCTGTTTCCACATGCACTGGATACTCGAGTTGGAGCAGACAACCCACCAGCTGAAACATTGCTGGAAGGACATCATCAGCAGGGAATGTGATCTCCAGTGGAACCGTTGGTAAATACACATACTTTGTGAATGAGTCTTTGGATTGCACTTGCATTTAGATGTCTGATAACCACAGTGACCCACTTATCTAATTTGGACTAAGAGTATGGCTGTAAGTCGTGTTGCAGTGCTGCCCTCCAACCTCAACAAGTGCAGCAATGCACTGTAGATATTAATATGGTGCATTCCTGTCCTTGTCCCCTGCCATGCTGCAGAAATTGCTGCCAAGCACCAATGTAATTATCTTTGTTCCGTGGTGCATATGTGCATGGTTTACTGGGATGATTGTTCATGTTCAGGAAGGGACACCTTCCTGCACATACACAATCATAGATGGTGTTTTCTTTTGTCTATGTATGCTGCAGGATGCAGCATACATAGGAAGAGGAAACATGTGGAGAATTAATGTATTTACTACCCATTATGCCACTGTGGTGCCACCCCTGAGGTTGCCTAGGTGTCTGATGCATTCCCAGCCTTGTGAATATGGATTGGCACACTGTGCCACCAAAACTTCAGGAAGATGATGCTCCTGTGTTGTAGAAGTATGCACCTTTACAGTACATGGCCTGCTGACAGGACATTTGTTAACTTGAGCAGCCCTGAAGTATGTGCTTTTGCAGGAGCTATCCTATTTTGTGACATTCCAGTTGATCATGTCTCATGTAAATAAGGCAATTTGTATGTGACTTCGTACATGGTTCTGACATGCAGACTGTCATACATCTGAATATATCTCAAACATTTTTGTGTCAGAATCTAACATATTGAGGTTTGGGGATAGACAAGAAAGGTATGTTTGGTATTTATGACTATGAAGCAATGACAGTTATCAATGTCTGTTAAATGAGGGTACAAGGATGTCTAACCAGTGAGGTATGTAGCATAGTCACGTACATGTGATAAAACGAGTAAGGCAGGGGTATAGCTAGTCCTGGCTGAGTGTGTTCTGTGAGTCATTTAGGTTCCGAGTCCATTCCAAATCAAACTGCATATGTTACATATGAATCTGGATAAGATGGCAGAGGTTGTGTCCTGGATGTGCAGTTGCCAATGACTAATGTCAAGGAGGATCTGATTGCTATCACTGAAGGGTCACATGTTTGGTGGTGTGAACACAATTCAATGACCACAGTGCCCGTATCTGTGAACATATGTGTTGGTGGATTCATAGTACTTGGCAGGGGATGTTAGACCTAACAGATGCATTTCAGATGCACAGATATTCTGTTGTTACTCACAGTGTTACTCACCACACATATTACCTCTTCCAGTCATCACAACTAACACAAACACCCCTGTCACACCTCCATCCCCTCTTACACACCTCATACACTCATCTCCAAAGCACATCAACACCCACTGTAATACTCTGATACCACTCACTAGCACTAATTCACATACAAATCCTTCACAGAAAACCAGTACATTAATATCCCCTCTCACTATTCTACAAAAACAATACAGACCACACACATTAGCACATCAAACTAACACAAACTTTCATTATACTTATCGTCACACCTATTCCTACCGTCATCACTACACAAAGAATACAAATCCTGACCAATCTTTACCCCTACATTCTCACTCTTCACAAACATCTACCACAAGCACCCCCAACATTCATTCACCCGCCTCTCATCCATTGCACAATTTAGAGCCTTATATTATGATCCACATGCTCTGCTACCATTCCAACCCTAACTCCTTCCACACTAAGCAGACGCAAACAAAATAAACAACATGCCACTCTTAAGGACCTTGCATCTCCTTATCATCACATAATAAGGCTACCCTACAAAAAAAGTACACTCTTCATGTCTCTCTCATTCACAAAGTCCACCATTGACACACACAGACCCAACAAAATGCCTACTAAGCCTGCTGGAAGAGGAACACTATATTGAAAAACAGGACTATAGTGACCCTCACCCGATTATCACAACTAACAACACACCTGCTACAAGCTCAAAATATACTGCTCACCCTTCTCCTAAACAAAAGAACACTGCCACTACCATACCTTTTCTAAAATGCCTACTCATAAATGCTCGAACACTCTTGAAAAACAAGCACCACATCTACGACCTACTAACAGACACACAACCTGACTTAATATTCACAACAGAATCATGGTTGGGAGATGACATGGCCCCAGTGTAGAATGAAACCATTCCTCTGGGCTACCAAAGCATCACACAAAACCATATAGGCAAGAGAGTATGTGGACTAGCTATTATACTCAAACAAGCAATAAATCTCAGTAAAACACACAATATTTCCATACAAGGTTGTGAAGCCCTCCTCACCAGATGTCACCCTATTCCAACTTCCTCCTGTAACTTTCTCCTCTTTTACAGACCTCCACCTAACAACTCAACATTTCCAGATACTTATCTAGATACAGTCTCAAACCTTATTACATTATGCTCAAACCTATGCATTCATTGAACCTAATCAGATTGTACACAATCCCACACACATTGCTGGACACATCCTAGATGTCATTTTTGCTAAGCCTGAACTAGTTACCGTTCATAGCATCATGCCAATCACATGGTCAGACCACCATTTGATATCTTTCCAACATAAAACACCACAAATCAACACACCCCACAACTACTTGCAAACATGCACCTATCGACCATGGAGCAAACTCAATTTTCCTGACTTAGAAACACAACTAACAGCCAACACAGATCTAGATACAATTAATTCTGTTCCAAAACTTTACGAGCGGCTACAGGAAGCTTTTGCTATCCTAATACGACTCAGATAAACAAAAGAGGACAAAAGAAAACCAACACCTTGGAGAAACACAAAATTAAAAAAGATAAAGCAACAAATTAGAAGGTTGTAGTGGACCTTGCTCAAAACAAACAACATTCACAATAAACTGCAGCTACCCAAAATTAACACAATATACAAATCATCAATCAAAAAAGCTAAAAAAGGTACTACTCAAACAGACTTCAACATCCTAAATCAGCAACCAATTTTTTTTATAAAATCCTCAATAAATTTAGAAAACCTAAATGCATGGAAGGAAGTCATTCTACTACTTAAGATTTCACAAACCAACTGGCAACTCATGAAACAACCAAGGCGGAAACATTGGACTCCTATTTAAAACAGAAGAAAACTATCAGCAGCAACCACTTTCCTAAAATCCCCTCTAAGAATAAACCAACCCAGCCTCTAAAGTTCTTCAAACAAATATCACAAGGTGAATTTATGGATTTGGTCAAAGCAAGCAGGCCTTCTGGTTGCCCTTCTGACCCTTGTCCACCACTCATCTCCAAGAACATTCTTTTATCTACTTCTGCTGCCACACTTGTAAGAAGAATCATCAACAACTCTTTAACTACAGGAACCTTTCCTGAAGACCTGAAAAAGGCATACATACGTCAGTTATTAAAGAAAACTAACCTAGACCCAGAGGACCCCAACAACTACAGACCAATCGCAAATGGACCTTTCCTGGGCAAACTGAAAGAAAGAGCAGCGTTCTTCCAGATGTCACAACTCATTCAAGACAATTCCATACTTTCAGACTACCAAACTGGATTCCGCCCAGGAAGAGGCACTGAATAGGCACTCATAGCAATCTGCGATGATCCTAAAAACACAGTCGACCACAATGGAGTTGCTGCACTACTTCCCTTGGACCTCTTGGCTGCCTTTAATATGGTTGACCATGACACCCTAATTCAAAGACTCCACGAAGCCGGCATAGAAGGGATTGATCTCAACTGGATTACCTCCTACCTTCAAAACAGAACTAACATTATCTATTCTCCCCCTTCACTTCCAAACCGTACCTTACAAAAGCAGGGGTCCCTCAAGGATCAATCATCTTAACTTTCCACATCTACATGATATCATTACCAGAACTGCTCAATGATTTTCAACTCACATGCTACTACTATGCAGATGACACATAAATTCTACTTAAATTGGAATGCCCCAAAAGACAGTGAAAACTCACAAATCGTCAGTTGCCTCAGAGTCATTGATCAGTGGATGACTTTGAGTCATCTCAAACTTTTTTTTTTTTTTTATAAATTTTTATTGCTTTTACATAGCAGATAATAGTACAGGCATTAGTCGGAAATACTTCAGGATCACATTTATCTGAATTAATTTTTTGTTTAAACAACCAAACCCCCCTATTTACACACTTAACTGACCGTATATCATTTACAATATTATTGTTTTCTGCTGCGTTGCACCTGATGTTGGGCTTAAGCTGATTATCGGAGAGGCAACCCCTGTGATTCCTATAGGACATCTGATGTTTATGGTCACTCTCCAGTGGGGACCTAAGGTCTACCTTCTTGCGCGCATTATCGATGGGCAGTGGGAGCAACTGGTGTGTCCTGTGTTTTACTATTGCTCCTATGTCGGTGTGAGCGTAAGGGTTAACCCCTTTTTAGGGGAGTGGCGATGAGCTCTTCTATACGGTGTGCTTGTCTTAGTCATTACCTTTACTATTACAACTGGTTATGTTCCTGTGAGTGTGGGGCCCCATCATGGAGGTTTGTCGTCATTTTTTGCTTCGAGTTTGGATACCAGTGTTTCCCAGGTGTCGCATCCCGTGTGTGTCTGACCTTCTCATGTCAGTTTTATGAGCACTTGGTGCTCTGTGCGAGCCCACTTCAGTGTGAGGGTATGCCAGAATTTCTGGTCCGGAGCGTTAGGTTCTTTTTAGTGCATTGCTATCAGCCTTTTATACATCACATAGGCTAAGTCTACAAATTTGTGTAGATGTCTATGTTTTTTTGCCCTTGTTCTCATTCCCAGTAAGCAAGATCTGGGGTCCGCTTCCAGTACCAGTCCTGTCCAGTCTGACAGTAGCTCCACCACCCTTTTCCATTCTATTTGCACTCAGGGGCCTTCCCAGACCATGTGGTAGAAGTGGGCTGCTGGTTCCGTGCATCTTGGGCATGTCGGTGCTGTGTCGGGGAACATGCGTTTTAGTCCGGCAGGTGACAGATACATTTGGTGTATATAGTTGAACTGGGTATACCGGAATCTGGGGTTCCTCGATATCCCCCGGGCGTGACTCAGTACTTTCGGCCAGTCTTCTTGAGGTATCGGGAAGGGAAGGACTTTGTTCCACCTCTCTCTAGCTCTTTCTAGGTAGGGTTTTGAAGATTTGCTTAGGGTTTTGTATAGCCTAGTGACTGCTTTTGTTTGAGCGTCATCCTGTAGTATGTGGTGTATTGTGGGGGACGTCTCTGGTTCTAGGGCTCCTGTTCCCCAAGTTTTTTTGATTACGTGGCACATAGTGTGATACGATAAGAATTGGCCAGGGTTCACATCCGTAAGGGCTTGGATGGCCTCAAATGGCATTAGTTTGCCATCCTCAAAACAGTCACCCACCAGCCGTATTCCCGCATCTGACCACACCCGAGACGGGTGCAACGTTGGTGTCTGTTGGTCTAGGAGATACTCCAGTGGGACATACGGTGTGTATGGGACCGCCCGTGCCCTTTCTGGACATACCTCGCCCAGCATGTATGTGCCTAAGCCAGTAGTGGGTTGGTGGATTTATTTGCCAGCCATGTTAACAGATGGGCTCCTTTGAAGGGATTCTGCATCCATACAGACTCAGCAGCCAACGGTCTGCAGCCATTGTAATTGCGCCGCTGCGTAATAAAGCTCGAAGTTGGGGGCCCCCAGTCCGCCCATGTCCACCGGTAGCTGCAGATAGTGCCACCCGCGCTCTGCTACCCCCCCAAATGAGCTGTAGCAGCATTGTGTTTAGGTTACTAAAAAAGCTGCGTGGGAGGATGATTGGTAGTGCTGCAAAGTGATATAATAACCTAGGCAAAATCAGCATATTTGCGATCGCTACCCTGCCCGGTGGGGAGAGCGGTAGTTTGTTCCAGAAGCGTAAGGATCCTTTCATGGAGGCTAGTGCTCTCCCCAGGTTACCATCCCTGAGGTCTTCCGAGCTGTGGTATATGTGGACCCCCAGGTATTTAAATGTTTCAAAGCACCATTTCAGGCGCCCGCGTGGTGCCTCCTCCTGCTTACTGATGGCCATCTTAACAGTGGGAACACGCACGATTTGTCCCAGTTTACTGTTAAGCCAGATATCCTACCGAACTCCGCTAGGAGTGCCATTATAGAGGATAACGACTCCGTGCCCTTCCGTGTATATATAAGAACGTCGTCTGCGTATAGCGAGATTGCGTAATATGTTCCGTTCCTGATTATTCCCCATTTATCTGCCATGGAGCGTACTTTGGCTGCTAGTGGCTCCATTGCGATCGCAAATAATAACGGGGAGAGAGGGCAGCCCTGTCTCGTGCCTCTTGATACGGAAAAGCTGTCAGAAATCACTGCACCCGTTTTTACTCTGGCTCGCGGGTTGGAGTATAGTGTATGGACCCAGCGAACATAGTTAGGACCTATTCCCATCTGTCTCATTGTAGTCAAAAGGAAATCCCACTCCAGCCTATCAAACGCCTTTTCTATATCCAATGACATCACCATTTCGTTATATGCTTGAGGGGGGGTGTCTCCTATTACACTCAAGAGTCTTTGGATATTTAAAAAAGTGTTTCTCTTCGGGATGAAGCCGTTCTAGTCTTCATGTATTAGGGTATGGATGATGGGAGCGAGTCTATTGGGCAGTATTTTACCCAGTATCTTACAGTCTAGGTTCAGGAGAGAGAGTGGCCTATAGGATTTGACGTCCGTAGGGTCTCGGCCCGGTTTAGGAAGTACCACTATCATGGCCTCCGTCTGGGAAGGGGGCAGCATTTAGGTTGTCCAGGCTTCCTTGAACACCTTCAGTAGTTGGGTTTTCAAGCGGGGCGAAAATGTGGAGTAGTACTCTATTGGGAGGCCGTCTATTCCGGGTGATTTATTCCTGGGCATCTGTGATATAGCTAAGTCTATTTCCCCCATTGCGGTGGGGGCTTCTAGTGTGTCCCTGTCTCCTTGGGATAATTGCGGTAAAGGGGAGCCCCCTAAGAAAGACTCGAATTGTGTGGCTGTGCACGAGGAGCATTTGGTGTATAAGTTCTTGTAGTAGTCTCTGAATTTTTCATTTATCTCTACCTGTGTGGTGGCCATAGTGTGGGCATCCACCCGGATTGCTCCTCTGGGAGAGTGCTGTCTATCCTCACGGAGTAGCCAAGCCAGCATTCTGCCCGACCTGTCGCCCTCCGTTTGCAAGCGCATTAAATGATAATTGTAGTCGTGACACCGAAGTCTGCTGTCTGCTTCAATATATTTTATGCAGATAGCTTTTAATGTTGTGTTGGGGGTTTCCCCCCGTGCATTTGCTATTTCCGCCGATCTTAGATCTTTTTCAATTTTATTTATTTCCGAGTGAAGTGTGCGCCTTACTCCCCAGCTTGTATTGATGCACTGCCCTCTAATCACTGCTTTATGTGCGTCCCATTCCACGGTGCGTGAGTTTGCAGTTAGATCGTTTGTTTCCAAATACTGTCGTAGTGTGGTGTTTAACGTATCTACAAAAGCTGTGTCCTGAAGCGCATCTACTTGTAATCGCCAGTTTGGAATCTCCCGTTGACTCCTGCCCAAGCCTATTAATATTCTCAGCGGTGAGTTGTCTGAAAGTGTTTTCGCTAGGTATTCCGATCCAGTTACTAAGGCAACTATGTCCTGGGTGCCCCACATCATATCTATTCTAGTATGTGTTCTGTGAGGAGCTGAGTAGAATGAATATTCCCTTTGGAAGGGGTGTCTTGTACGCCATATATCGTAAAGTCTCAGGTCACCCGCCCAATGTTGCAGTGGGGTTATGGTGTTTCTCCTTGCTACTGCGCTCGCTTGAGCGCTGGATCTGTCCATAGTGGTGTCTAGTATACTATTGAAATCCCCACCCCAGACTGCCGGGGCTGATGGGTTTATTAGTAATGCCGGTGTGAGGGTGCCCAGAAATCCCGCTGTGCCACCGTTTGGGGCGTATATACCTATTATTGAAAGTTGTCTACCGTTTAGCTGGCCCTCCATCACCACGAATCTGCCTCCTGGGTCTACTCTATGTGCCGTTTGGTGAAATGGGACTCTTCCCGCAATCCATATCAATACTCCGGGTGCGAACGCGGAGTATGTTGTGCCTACCAGTTGTCCGCCCCATTTCGCACGGAGATCCTGCAAGTCTGGTTCCAGTAAGTGTGTCTCTTGGAGGATAGCAATGTGTGTTCCCAGTCGCTTGAGGCGTGCGTGGATGCGTGCTCTTTTGTTTCTTGTGCCCATACCCCTCACGTTCCACGTCAATATGTCGTATTGATTACTGTTGTGGTTATTTTGTGGTGTCATGAGAAAGCGTGGGGTGGGTCTGCTTCTGTGCCTCAGTCTTGCTCGTTGGTCTACCAATGGGTTGCCCCTCCGATTGTGCCATTAAGTATGTTTGCCTATCCCAGCAGCGTTTGCATATTTGTAATGGATCTATGGTGTGTGTTTCTATTGTTTTATTACTACCCTCCCCCCAACTAATCCCCTCGCACTCTTATCTATTGATATGGAACTACTTAACTCGTATATGTATAAAAAAAAAACTATCCTGCTGGATAACCATGGTGGTGTTGTCATGACGGTCTAATGTGGCTCGTTTGTGGGGCTCACATCGGACCGTGGACTTTGTCTGCTGATACTGGTGGGCGCCTCTGGGGCGTGTGTCCCCCCCCCAGCCCCACCCCGCGCCCCGCCACCCCCCAGCCCACCGCCCCGCCCAGCAAGGATAAAATTATGCAAAAGATACACTTTTGTTGAATAGGATGCTGCTTCTTCGGGGAACCATATCCCACCTAGGACCTCCAAGGCGCCCGGCCACATCTCCCCAGAGTAACAGAACAAAGATAGTGCTTTTGGGAGTGGTCAGAGATCATCCGCCGCTCTGGGGGTAACCCTCGGCCCTTTTGAATCCTCTATTATAGTGGAAGCGTAGCTGGTCGTGTCCGAGTCCGAGTTGATCTCAGGTGGTTCCCTAATTTCTTCAAAGTTATTTTGTGTCAGCAGGGGGGTATCTTTCAAGACTTTTGCTCTTTCTACCGCTGCCTGTTGGGTAGACGGCTGGGCCCTAGTCCGCCTTTTGGATTGTTTCCTTGTTGTCGAGGGCAACCATTCTTCTCCCCCCTCCGCTTCATCGGTCATGCGTGCCAGGCCTTTGGCATGCAACCACGTTCAGGCGTGTTCCGGGGAGTTAAATATGTGGGTACGATCATCTGCTATCACTCTCAGCTTGGCGGGAAAGAGTAATGCGTATTTAATGTTAGTTTCGCGCAGGCGTTGTTTGACCTTGATGTATGAGTTGCGTTTTCTTTGCACCTCTTGGGTGAAATCTGGGTATGCATTGATGGTTGCTTCCTCATAGTTGAATGGGCCTTTGTTGCGGAATTGTTGTAGGATTGCGTCACGGTCCCGAAAGTTTAAGAATCTGGCGATTAATGGTCTGGGTGGTTGCCCAGGGAGCAGGGGCCTACCTGGTATCCTGTACACACTTTCCACAGTGAATAACTTAGATGGGGGCCCGCCTAGCACCTCGTTGATTAGCCATTGTTCTAGGGATATTTCCATGCTTTGTTGTTGCATATTTTCGGGAAATCCCAGAAAGCGAATGTTATTCCGGCGCGTTCTGCTCTCAGCTTGTTCCGCTCGTTTCCATAGTGCCTTCAATTCCGCATCCATACGTTGAATCTGTTTTTGGTTATCCTGGGTTGCGGGAGATAGCTCGGTCAGTCCCTCCTCCACTGTTTTGACTCTTTCCGATAGCTTGCGGTGATCCACTCGAAGAAGGTTCAAGTCTTGCGATACCACGTCTATTCTACCTTCCAGGGAGGTTTTAGTGTCTATTATCGCTTGTAGTACCCTCTCCAATTGCACAGATTGTGACGCAAGTTTACTCTCCAGCGTTTGTAGAGTCAGGCTTGGCTGTTGGTCGGTGGCAGATGGGCTTTGCGTGGTTCGTTCTTGGTTCTTAGCTGATTTCTGTCTGCCTGCCATCGTGCACGCCCATCAGGGGGTCCCGCAGGCCGCGGCAAGGCACTCTTCGGTGTTGCGTTGTGGCGGGTTTCCCCCCCTTTTGTCCCTCTTCGCCGGCTCAAGTTATGATACCTTGTCGCTAGGTCTCGTGCCAAGGGGCAGGCTTTGGTTGGACCTAGTTTGCAAGCCTAGTGTTCATGGCCTTCCCCTGTTGACTTCCGGGGCGCTTAGGGGGGGCCGTCTGGTCTCAGCGGCCCCCGGCCCGGGGGGGGGGAGAGTCTGGTCCAGATTGGGTGGAGGCTAATCATGCCAGCCTTTGTGCCTGCAATACCCTAGTCCTCTCCCGCCGGCCCCGCCGCGTCAGCGCACACCCAAGGCGGGTTCGGCGTCAGGCGGGGCGCCCCTCCGGGGGGGACGCGGGGGGAGGAGGGGGAAGGGGCAGGGAGAGGGGGGGTGCGGGTCCAGCCTCTCCGACTCACCCGTGGTTGCCGCTCCTCGTTTTGTCGGGCAGTTCGTCAGCCTGGAGGAGAGCAAATCTTTAGGTGCCTGTGCCCACCTGCGCCAGACAGTTCTGCCCCTACAAATATAGTGCCTCCGCAGTTGTCGCGACCCCCACGGGTCCAGGCGGTGGGGGGGGCACCACTCGGGCCCGGAGCAGCGCTTACTTTACTTTTCCCTTTTATTTTTCTTTGGTTTTTTTTTCGTTTTTTTTTCTTAAAGTTGTTGGTTTGTTGATATTTTTTTATTTGTATTATTTATTTCTTTTTTCACCTCTTTTCACTGCGTCGATCTCTCCTTTCGCGGGATGGCCGGCAACGCCTCTGAAATCCAGACGCCGCCTGTTTTTTGGCTCCGGGGTGATGGTGCCCCCTTCCCCGTTGCAGAGGAAGGGGGGCGGGCTGCCACTCGCTCCCTGGCGGCCGCTCCGGGCCAGAGGCGCCCCCTCACCTCAAAGTGCTGCGTTCCCCCGCGCCGCGCGGACAAGGGAGGCCCCCGGCAGCCCTCCGGGTCGCCGGCCGAGCACCCGCAGCCCGCGGCCCCGGGCCACCCTCTGCACCTCCGCCGTGACAAGATGGTGGGTGCTTCCCGCCTCGGCACTAAGTCCGGGATGAGAGCTCGGGTTGGAGGCTCTCCCCCGTCGACTCCCAGCTCTGTCGGGGTGCCGCAATCGATTCACGGCCGCCGCCGCGCCCCCATCGCCCCGGGGGGCGTCCTGCAGGATTTTTTATAGCAAGGCCGGGATGGAGCGCTCGAACTAGGCGTCCATCCCGGTCGCCATCTTGGCTCCTCCCCCGAGTCATCTCACACTAAATGATTCCAAAACGGAAATACCCACATGTGGAGACTGGAAAAATGATGACCCACTGTGCGCCTGGCCTGACGATATCGGACCACCTCCTCAATTATCTGAGGAAGTTAAAAACCTTAAAATTACCGTGGACTCCAATTGGACAAATTAGTACAAATAAGCTTCATCACCGTGAAGACTCTACGACGGTTTTTCCCCCATCTCGGATTTCAACACAAGGTGCAGGCTACTATCTCTCTTGTGCTATCCAAACTGGATAATGCCAATGGCCTCTACCATGGATCATCTCTATCTATTATGAAAAAACGACAACATATTCAGAACTCCGCTGCCTGGCTACTATTAGGAACTTAGCAGTCTGACCATCAGACCACCAAGACAGAGGTGAGGAGGCAGCCGATAAGCCAACAGCATACCCACCTCCGAATTATGATGTTTCCACTGGGCTGGCTGGCAGAAACAGTGTGGCAGCATTGGCCTCAGCTCCCTTAGGGGAGCTGAGGCCAATGCTGTCTCACAGGCAGTGCCCCAAGCACCCTCGGAATGCACACTTTCTGCCATAGCAGACTGTGCATATTCCGAGGATGCTGCCAGGGTGGCTCCTGCATTGCCAATGCCATGAAAATGCTGGCAGAAAGGAAAGTCATGATCAGCACGACGGTGCTGAACTCAGCACCACCATGGTTGACCATGACTTTTACTGCCGCCAAGCAGTCTGGATCTCTGAGCATCGTCATGGGCAGGTCGGACCACCAAGGTTGCGGTGGTCCAACCACCACCGTGGGTATGGTGCTCCATGGACTGCCCTACTCATAATGAAGCCTTTAGAGTGCTTGGCCCGTGGTTTACCATAAGCCATAAACACCACCTAAAATAGGACCAGGTAACTGATGGGCTTATTCCGTTTTGTGGACAGCTGCTGTTAGTAATACTTTAATACTGAAAGTGTTATAGGGCCTCTTTTGCTCTCCCTCCTCCTCTATTTTTAATGAGTGAATAGGAAATCCCCCACGAAGTATTTCTCATTGAAAAAGCTCATGCAGAAATTCGTGTGGGAAGTAGACAATAAACCGTTTTTAAAGACTTACAAATGACAAGATGGCTGAGGATGTTTCTGTTGTATTTAGAGAAAGAGTTATAGCTTTTTGCAGCAGCATCAGAAAAGACTGCAATCTTGGTCTAGTTCTCGCGCCCTAATTACTCATCTTACAAGCATGGTTGTGAGTTGCAGATGCCTTTTTTGTACAGCACAGTATTTAATTTAATTGCCTCGACCTACTATTTCAGATATTGAATTACAAATATTTTTTACTGAGTAAAGACATTAGAACAATTGGAAGCAACGTGTCAGTTAATTGACACATCCGAATTATACCATTACGTCTTTTCCTGTATTGATACGACTGTATGATGTATGGAATGTGTGGGTTGAAAGAGGATAATATCATAGATAATGGTAGGCGGTGTGTTGGTTTGCAGTGTGCATCATCAAAGAAAATGTGTAGACATTACCATCATGTGTGTCATGTATGTCCATGATTATGGAATCCTTTACAAACTATTTGAAATATACAAGCGCTCTAGTTTCCAGACATTTATTCAAAATGTGCTCATTTTAGAGTAGTAACAAGAGCTCAATCTGTCTTCAGTGTGCTATCAATGTGGGTTTTTTAATATAATTGTCAATTAATTTAATCTGAATTTTCATATGGCCGTCATTGTATCACCTATCCAGATGTTATGTAACCACGACCCATGTCAGTAGATGCCTGCTCCCTTCTTTAGTTTTGACAAATTGTATCATAATTAAAGTATAAGCAGTCGCTTTGCCATGGGCAGGAAGACACGCACAAATGATAGTGGGTAATTAGGGGACTGTTGGTGTCCTTCAAGAATCATTTCATGCACAACCAAAAGATTAGGAAATCCAACTGTGCTTCTAAGGAGATGTACAACTTCCCCTATTACAAAACCATTTGAGAGGCCAGAGCACTTTGCCTCCTAGGGCCAAACAGGTTAAGCAATTCATATTTCAGAATGTTGTACTGACATAATGGTCCGTTCTCCACGGACATAACCAGCACGCAGGGCAGGAATGATAAGGCGAACACATGATTGAAATGGTCAGGTTCAAATACGGAGCTGCATCAGGACGTAGCGCCAAACGAATACGTCGGATGTGCTGAGGTGACTGTCTCTCCTGTGTGAATACTTTCTCATACATCATAGTTCTTACATGCCAATCAAAATATAAGCCCCTAGTGCCTATAGTGTGCTCTGCACACATTATGAAAATCCGTTGACTCACCTGAAGCTGCGCAAAGATGGCAATGAGAGGCAATATCTTTACATAGTTCATGCTTCTGTTTAGTAACCCCAAATAAAATAATACAAACCATTCTGAAAAAAATGACTTTTTGTCAACAGTGTGGATATTCCAATGCCAATATTAGGTAAAAGTAACAGAATTAATCTTTCCTTCAACATAGAGTCACAAACAACAGCATATAGAAGTATAAGATACAGTTGAAGTGCAGTTCTGGTAAATCATGTGAAATAAAATGCATCCCTAGCAGGATCATCCCCATTTATTTTGCACAGATGTTGGGCTGTTACTAACCAGACTCCAGTACATGTGCTCTGACCACTAAATCCTGTTGAAATTGGCTATACTCCTAATTGCCACGTTTAACTTATTATAGGTCCCTAGTGTATGGCACAAAGTTTACCCAAGCCTGTAAGTTCAATGTCACTAGTGAACTGCAGCACATATTGTGCCATCAGTACAGTGACAATGCAAAGCATGTCTCCAATTCTGCTCCTAGTAGTCTGGCTGTGCAGTTTTAAACTGCATAATCAGCTTGTCAAATCAACCCCTTTTGACAAGCCCAAATCCTCCTTTTAGATATTAAAAGGTTATCCCCTAGTAGCCATTGAATAGGCATAAGCAGGATGCAAACTCTTAATATTGTAACATAGGAAATGTAAAGATGTAATGTTAAACATGTCCTTAAAGTGACAATGCCCAAAAAGCTATTTTCACTGTAACAGTGTTAGCTGTGCCACAGGGAAGCACTGGGATTGTTTATTAAAATTAATAAAGTTATCTCTGCGTAGAAACCTAATAAAATGTTAATTCCTGGACTTTTAAAAAAATACTTATTTAAAATCCAATTCATTGGTAAAGTTGGATTTGTAATACATAGTTTGCACAAGGTACTTTTAAAATTACTTTTAAGCTACCTACAGCCCTTAGTAGGCCATCTGCCTGAGCTTTCAACTGTCACCCAGTAGCTGACTAGTTCCCTGATTAAGTATGAATTGACTCCTAGAGCTGAGACAGAGGCCTTAGGTTTGGGAAGAAGTTAATTTCTCAGATAACATAGCATGAGGGTGTACCCAACCCTCTTGCATATTTTGAAAAGATGCCTATCCTGTCACTGGCAGATTTAGTCCACACCTGTCCCTGCCTCCCCTTTGTCTAACTACCCAGCCAGGCTATAATCTCAGAGCAAGAGGAGTTGCTTCCAGAACAGGTTTGGAGAGACCACAGAGTAGAGGGAGTGCATTTTCCTGGCCAGATCTCTAGGTTGGCACAAGACCTCTGCACAGGGGAAGACAGGCTCTATTGCATTTAGTTAGGGAGAGGGACATTGTGGGATTGTTTTCAGTAGGGCACACAGAAACTACTGCAAAGGTGGTTAGGGTTACCGCTAGGAACTTGTACCCTATTGATTAGGGAGGTGGCAGGGGTTACCCTTACCCACATGCTAGTGCCAGGCATAACAGTGGGACCCCGGGTACCTTCCTCACAGCAGCCCTAGTTCTGTGGAACACAGAAGAAGGACTGAACCTGATGTTGTGAACTGTGAAGAGACCTGAGACGTTGGAGCTGATCCTGCATGTAGTCAGGACAAAGTAGTGGACTACAAGGGTTGGTTGGCTAACCTGTTCAGCTACATGGACAAAAAGCTGCAAGAAGTCCACTTTCCTGAAAGAGTGCAGCTGACCATTTCAACTAGTTCTGACTTGGACCCTGCTAGTGGCTTCAGTTGGTATGTGTCCTGGCCTGAGTTCTTTTACTGATGTCCTGGAAACCTTGGCTGGTGTTAAAGCGTACTCCCCTGCCCAAACTGCAAAGTTTGAGACTTAGGAACATCTTACTTATAGTCTGTCTGGGGAACCAAGTGAAACTGAGGTCACTGTTGAAGCCACAGACTTTGAAAGCACTTGTCATCTCAACTTGCTAATGTGTCTTGTTGAAGACAATCCAACTTCAGAAGGTTTTCTAAGTTAGAACTTGAGGGCTTCAACTGGCTTGATGGCAAGCAGCATCTGATTGACATCGGACCACCTAGGCATGGATTTCTGATGTCACATCGCAGAGCTTTCCCACCTTTATTGCCAACCACACCAGGAACCAGCACTTCAGCAACCCACAACTGTCCAAATGTATTCCTATGATTCCCCTTATTGGACTTTTGTTAGTTTACTGCTATTTTGTTCATTAAAATAGTCTCTATTTTTATAAATTGTTGTTGGAGTTTTATTGTGTTATGTTTTTGACTTTGAATTGTTTTGGTTCTTTTAAATGCTTTCCAAATGTTCTTAAGTTAAGCATCTCTACTAGTAGCCAGAGCACCAGGTTTAAATGACTGCAAGATTTACAGTAACATTTTCATGTGTCGTAAGCTACCACGTACCCCAAATAATAATCCACACCCTCACATTTGTGTTTAGTGGTGGAGTCCAAAACTTATTTTGATATCTGATTGCCATCAGGTCTTTGATTGTTCTAAATTCGTTTTGATTCATTATTTATACATTTAAAACAAAATTTCAAAGTGAACATAGAGCTGGACCAGGCTACCTTGACAACTTTCACAGTGGTGGAGTTGAAGGTGCTATGCAAAGAATAGAAAATTGAAGCTAGGCCAAAATGCCAGGAAAGGGGATTTTGAGAAGGGCTTCAGGGCCTGGGAGAATGCCTGGCAAGCATAGACCCATCTGAGGAAGAGGCAACTTCAGTATATAAAGGAGAGGGGGACAACCTTCCTGAACAGGGATTATTTGGTGCATTATACAGGGCTGGAAGTGAAGTGAGCTCTGCCCACAGCAACCCTGTCCAGTTGGAGCTGAGTGACGGCAATAAGTAAGGAAGTGACAGGCTAAACATACAGCTGTAAGCCTGAAGGAGACGAAACTAGCATTAGAAGAAAAACGTTGGCATTGGAGATCAATCAATCAATCAATCATTTCTAAAGCACAGCAAATCACCCGTAGGGTCTCAAGGTACTGTTTGTGGGTATGTTGCTCTTTCAAAGAGCCAGATCTTGAGGTCCTTCCAGAACTGCTTGAGTGATGCTGTCTGCCTGAGTTTGAAAGGTAGCGTGTTTCATGTCTGGACTGCACAGTAGGAGACAAATCTTCCTTCTGCTGTGCTTTTCCAGGTCTGGGGAATGGCTGCCAGGGTGAGATGAGATGAACTGAGTTGTCTGTTGGATACAAGATGAAGCAGTGGTTGTGGTACGCCGGTCCTATGTTGTGTAGTGCCTTGTAGGTGTGAATAAGGAGTTTGATGGGCTTGTGGACTGGGAGCCAGTATATGTCTCTGAGTTGGTAGGAGATGTAGCTGTGCCTGGGAATGTCCAGGATGAGTCTGGCTGCTGAAATCTGGTTTCTTTGTAGTCTTGATTGCAGTTTCTTGGTGATGCCGGCCAGGAGTGCATCGCTGTAGTCCAGTTTGCTAGTGACGAATGCAAGGGTGACTGTCTTCCATGTGTCAGAGTGGATCCACTTGAAGATCTTTCAAAGAATTTGGAGGGTGTGGAAGCTTGAAGAGGAGACAGTGTTGACTTGATTGGTCATGGATAGTGAGGAGTCCAGGATGATGCCTATTTTTCGTGTCTGGTGTGAGGGGCAGGCGTTTCCCAGTACGGTGGGCCACCAAGAGTCGTTCCAGGTGGAAAGGGTGGAGTCAATTACAAGGATCTCTGTCTTGTCTGAGTTGAGTTTGAGGCAGCTGACTTCCATTGAGGCGGCGACAGCGCTCATCCCATTTTGGAAACGTCTCTTGGCCTTCACAGGGTCGCTGGACAGGGAGAATATCAGTTGAGTATCATTGGGGTAGGAGACGATGTTTAGCCCATGTTGTTCGGTGATCTTGGTTAGCATGCCATTAAGATGTTGAAAAACGTTGGGTTGAGTGATGATCCCTGGGGTACTCTGCAGCATGTATCTGTGCTCTTCCAGTGAGGAAGGACCTGCTCCATTCCAGTGCTATATCTCGGATGCCTGTGTTGTGAAGTCTGCGCAGAGGATGGGGTGGGAAACGGTTTTGAATGCAGCAGAGAGGTCGAGGAGGATGTGTGGGGCCCTTCCTCCATGGTCTAGCATGGGGCATATGTCGTTGGTGGCTCCTAGTAGTGCTGGTTAGGTGCTGTGGTTGCTCCTGGAAGGTTCTAAGATCTGGTGTGTCTCTACGAAATTCAGTGAGTTGCTGGTTGATAGCCTTTTCCGTTACTTTGGTTGGGAAAGGAAGCAGAAAGACAAGTCTGTGGATCTTCAGCTCCCTTGGGTTGGCGGTGGATTTCTTGAGTAGTGGGTTGATCTCAGCATGCTTCCAATGTGATGGGAAGATGGTGGTCTCGAAGGATCGGTTAATAGTTCTTCAGAGCTTAAGTGCCAAGGTGATGCAGGCCAGGTTAAAGATGTGAAGAGGTCACAGATCAGAGGGTGCTCTTGAGGGGATGGGGCTCATGAGTCTTTGGGTGTCCTCTTTGGTGATGGGGGTCCAGCAGTTCAGGATTTGGTGCAGTGCTGGGTCTGTGGTGGTATTTGTGAGCGAAGCGGAAAGGTTTTGGTTCTTGAAGCCTTCGTAGATGCCCTGGATTTTTCAGTGGAAAAAGGTGGCAAGATCATTGCAGAGGTCTTGGGAGGGAGGGATGGATGAAGTGTCTGTCCCGGGGTTCGTGAATTCTTTGATGATGGTGTTGTGAGTGGTGGTGCTAAGGCGTTCTTGAATGGTAGCTTTTTTGATGGCTCTGATGTTTTGGAGGTGCTTGATGACTGCGTTCTTGTAGTCTATGTGGTATTCGGTTGATTTGCTGTTCTTCCATTTCCGTTCCAGTCATCGGCAGGTGTGTTTGGACTCTTGTAGGTCTGTAGATCTGTTGTGAAAAACTCTTCAATTTGTTTTTCACTACTTCAAGGCATACCTTTCACATAGGGTAACATTGGGTTACATTATTACATTTAATAATTGCTATTTTTCATTTGGGAGCAGATATGAACTTCATAGGAGTTGTATGCCAGATTTAAAGTCACAATTCTGAAAATAACACTTTTGGAAAGTTGGCATTTTCGTGTCCTAACCATTTGGTGCCTGTAGCCTGTGTCTTGGTTAACAGTGTAGCTGGAAGTTGGGAAGTGTGCAGCTGGCAGATGGTCTTTGTGTATTTCTCCCAAACACTAAGACAAAGGAGAATAGGTGCTGGTAGGATGGACCATCTCTGACTTGATGAGAGGGAGAAGCTGTTACCTACCACACTTACATTTAACGAAGGCACCGACTGAGCACACTCGCAAATGGGTTGGCACTAGGCTTTTTCACCACAGACAAGATGTGGCCGGGGCAAGGAGGCAGGGAATTACAAGCTTCTTTGAGTTGGAAACCTCCAGAACTTTCTTCTACTTCAAAGTGGCTACCTGGTAGTGATAATTGACCCTCATATCCAACTCTTCAGTACACCTCTGTACCTGTGGAAGACACAGAAAGCATGCTGTGCTGCTCTGCAAGAAGGACTGCTACTCTATTGCCCTACTGCCCTGCTGCTCTGTTGCCTAATTGAGAAAGATTATACCTGGATCTTGAACCCAGGGCCACCAGGGTGACAAAAAGGGCTAATTGGCTGATCTCCTGATCAGAGCTACAAGGAGAGAAAAGGCTCCAGCCACTTTGAACCTGGACTCTGTCTGCTGTGAGTCCTACCCCTGATTTGTACCACTCTAGTTCTGGACCCTTGGAAGAAGTCCTGAAGGTGCTCTGCCAGGCCAACTGTGGTCATGTGAACAGCACTATGCACCTCCTTGCTGCGGCATTGGGAATGATACTGCACAACACATTCTTGACACAAGACCATGCATCACAGCCCACAGCATTCTCTGAATTGCCACTGCACAATGTATCCTCAGTGCAGGCCTACGCATCGCAAGCCCCTCATCGACAGCACCCACGACGATGATACAGGACTTCATATTACAAGCATCTAGTTGACAGCATCCTTGAAGATGATGTATGACTCTGCATCATACCCCCACAGCTTCCTCAGAACTGTCACGTAGGAACACATCCTTGACACAAGATCTCGCAACACTCCTAAAACCTGTCTCAGAGCTACTTTATTCAGCAGGCCTAAATTGGTCCCTCCATTTAGCCCTCACTCACCACAGTCATCCTGAATTTGTGAATCTCATCTTTCATGGCACGACGCAATGGTCACCTTTGGTGCTTTGTGCTTCTAGGGCACTATAGTCACGTTTGTGGTGTTTTTGTCTCAACTAATGTATTATTTACTCTATTTTCTCAAATTTCTGTGGGATTTTTCTTGATTTGTGTTTTCACTTTATTACTGTTTGAAGTTCTGCATAAATTCTTTACACATTGCCCCTAAGTTAAGCCTGACTGCTTTGTGCCAAGCTACCAGCTGTCACAGGCTGCCTTTGCAGGTCCAGGCAGGCCCAGTTGCAGCAGGCCCGCTGGGCAGTTGCAGGGAGGCTTCTAAAAATTGTTGTGCCCCTGTTGGTCACACAGGTGGTTAGCCAACTGACAAAGAGGGTTGAGTAGAAGAAAACATCACCTATTGCAATGCATTAGTACGAGTTCCAAATGTAGTTTAGGAAATTAGGAACAGGGCTTAGGTTTAGAAAACTATGAATAAGTTACCTCAATACTATTACTGTAGGCGATCTGAATTAGGAAAGCACACTGCTACTGTGTTTGCCTGTCACAATGCTTTATAGGAGATTAACTGTACCACCAATCTTCTTTATATCTTTCATTACTACCCAAGGACAAGAGGGCCTCATAGGTGAGTGAAGGCAGGGCTGCCACTACCAGTGCTGCAGCAGGTAGAACTGCCACCACCAGCGCCACAGACGATGTTTCTGGCCTCAGTAAGTCCTGTTATTATAATTATTATTTCCATAACTTTTACCTCTGCCCACTATTAGAATATTTTTTGCACTGTCTCCTTTTATTACATCTCCTCTGACGTTTAGTAATAAATTCTTGTTACCATTTTTTTCTATATTTCATGTTTCTGTAGCTGAGTAAGCTGGTGTTCTCCTGTCTGTATTCTGTAGCTTTTACCTACTTTGTTAGTAAGCTTTCCCTCTCCCTTTATATATCTTGTGGTGCTATAAGGGATAAGAGAACAGATTATTGGTATTGTGAAGATTGCAGGCCCAAGTAAATTATTACTCACCACACCTGTTTGTTAAGAAGGCTTTCTTTTTCTTGCTCATACTCGAGCCATTGAAACGCAACAGACTCCATGGTCATGGTGTACCCCCCAATGTTGTGTAAATATTCATTTACACAGTATATTAGCACTTTTCATGACAGTGCAGCATGGCAGAAAAGTATGTGGTCCCAGTACATTTGACAACCAATACCATATGTCCCTCATTGACCATTATTCCATCCTGTCATGGTGTTTCAGTGACTTGGAACAATCATCACTCTGAAAGGTGTTTGGTTGGCTTGACAACGTGGCTTTTATAACATTGTCAACCAATAAACTGCCCAAAGTGATAGTTTTGATAGAAGATACTGCTGACCAAACAGTAGTGGGGTATTGAGGTTTTATTTTGTTCAAAAGAAACAATAAGGGGAGGTGTTTCTGGCATTTAAAATGTGTAATGTTTTTTTCTATCTGCACCGAACACTTGTGCCAGGGCCAGCAGCAGTGCCAGTGAGCCAGAAGAAGTAAAGGAGGTGGTTAGACTAGGAGTCCCAGCAGTGGCAGGGATGGTTGGAAAATCAATTGCCTGCTTATTGTCAAATTAGGCATACTTACTGTATTTGTTAAGGGAGGCAAGTATCCCACCCATAATGCCCTGCCCATGCCATTTTGCCATCCATGACCTAACTGCAACATGGTTCAATTTGGCAGTGTTGGCTATACAATGTACGTCTGTTTCAGTTAATGTGGCATTTATGAGGTTTTCAATGCAGTAACTGAAACCAAGGTGTGTTTCTCAGTGCCCACTCAGTCACCTCCTAATACTACGCAAAACATTGAAAAAGCCATTCTTATGATAGGCCACGTTTTTAGGTCAAGTGATTTATGTATATTTATATCTCTTTACCTATATTACCTGAAAAAAACAAAGGTTACTGGGACATTATTATTAGGTACTGAATTTACTCACGTAAAACCATAGAAATTCAGCAGTTATAGTTACCAGTTCTAACTGTAACTTATATCCCCATAATGCACTGCTTATGAGCTCACATATTACATAACTCATGACATAGTCAGTGACATCACTGATGACATCACTGATGACATCTCAAATAACATCCCTGATGATATCACTGATGACATCATCAACCTAGAGGATCTCATACCTCACTCACATGCCCATAGAACATCTCATACTACCACTCGCACCTTCATACAAATACTCACATACCCATTCACACAAGCGTACAACTACACAGAAAACAGTCACATATTATAAACTGCAATCACACACCTATTTACTTACCACTATAGAAAGTCACACAACCCCTTACTTTGCCATGCAATTACCAATCAATTATGCACGCATTAAACAATACACCCATATATCCTATTAGACAGCTACACAACCACATACACAGGAGATACAATCTTCACTTATTCTCGGAAATGGCATACACCTTCTCACATAAGCACTTACTCAGCAATACACCCACACACACCAAGTCATACAGAGATACAGCCACCCAGACAATGAATCACTCACCCATACAACTACTTGTGCACCCACTCATTCACCCACAAAACAAATAACACCACCAGTCACTCACACACAGTTACTCACTGAGTCATATACATACTAATTAGGCCTTGGCAGAATGCATTGAGTCGCTCTATGCAGAACTCCATGGAGTGGCAAAAAAATCTGACGCAGTACGTGGAGTTCCTTACCAAGCCTGTTCACATTTCGTTTTACGTCAAACCAACGTTCGTGCTCACATTCAAAATCGTGCGCGAACGGCACCACATGGGATAACATGGGTGCAGCCATCTTGTTTCTCACTCTGTTTATGGTGCTGGGCCTTTTTTTTTATCCCTTGATAATCTTTTCAAACCTCCAACCTCCCTATTGGTCTACCCCTAATTTTTAATTATTGCATTAGTGTGTCTTTTTGTGTCTGTGTTTTTTGTGTGCTTTTTGTGACTTTTTTGTATTTTTGTATTTTTCCAGGCACTTCCTTAGTTATTTCTTCCTTCCTCCCTTCTCCTCCTGTTTCTTTTCTTCATTCCACCCAGCACTATGGTAGAGCAGGGCAGCACTGGCAAACAGGGGAGATGCAGTGCCGGGTCCCCTGGACAGCCAGCAGCAGCCACCAATCTTGTGGGCAGTGGTGCCAACATGGGGTACAGCCCAGCACATATTTTGTGAGGAGAAGGTGACAACACTGGTTTTCTAAGTGTTGCATCACATCCTCTCCATGCTGGCTGGAGGTGGTGGGCCTGGGTGCAGTTACCCCCTGCTGGAGCATCAGTTACATCGGGTTAGGGTGCTCAGGTATGTTCGGGGCACCACCCAGGTCCAGCACACCACCTAGGACCTGCTTGACCTGCTAGGTGTGAAGATTCAATGGCTCAGTGAGTATTAACTATGTTATTGTGTTTGTGTTCTACAATGCTAACTTTTTATTCCAAATAGCATGCTGCTCAAACTCAAAGGTAAGTATGTTTAGTTTACATTAAAAATATTGTTAATTATGTGATCCAGTTAAAGCTATGCAGGTGCTCAGCACTATATCATCGTAACTGTGTGCACTCACTTTGGCTGATTATTTAAGAAGCCATTTCAAAGCAGGTTCCTCTGTCTTCCTGCCACAAGAGTGAATTAGTGATCTCAGTGAGTTAGCATTCTCTGTGACTTTCTTTATGTAGCTCTACAGTCCCAAGCAATTTCACGGTGATGTGTAGTACTAGGATGCAGCTATGTATTGCAAAAAGGGAGTCTGAGTTGGTCCACCAATAGCGTTGAAGAATGAGAATACAAGCAAAGATCAATCATTGCAATGCATTAATTCCAAATGTAGTTTTTGTTAAGAAAATGTGAAATAGGGATTTTAAGAGTATAGACAACTCAACGATAGTCGATCATACTAGTACCATAGGAAATCTGATTGAAGTATAATGTTACTGCATTTCCCTGTTATGTAATCATTTTGTAGAGATTAACTGTACCACTAATCTATTTTTTTAATCTTCTTTATTTCTTACTTCAGCACACAACGGCAAGAAGGGGGGCACCACAGAGGTGGGCCCTGCAGGAGCTACGGAGATGCCGACCAACAGTGCCAATGCTGAGGGCTCTGCTCACCCAGTAAATCCTATTATTTAATATTATTATTATTTTCCTAAATTTCACCTCTGCCCGCTATTATATTACTTTTAATTTTGCCTTTTTTGCTTTCTTAATACTGTTTCCTTTTTTCTAACTCCCATATCCAATTTTTGTTTAATTCCTGTTATTCCTGCAGTATCGTTTTTCTATCTTTCATTGACCATTTTTATTCCACCCCTACGTTGTACTTCAATGATTCTGAGTCATCATCATCATAGGTTAGAGCTCTACCCCTCCTTTGCGCAAAGTTTTTGCTTGGCCTGACTACCTGGCTTTTCTAACATTATGAACCAACAAAATGCCCATAGTGCTATTTTTGACAGAAGATACTTCAGTGCTAACTGAACTGTAACAAAGTATTGCGGTTGTATTTTTTAAATTAAATAAATTAGGAGGAGATGTACTTGGCATCTAAAATGGTATAAAGTTTTTATCTAGCCACACCAACTACCAGTGATGCCAGCTCAAGTTCTGCTTCAGGAGCAGATGGAGTAGGGGGAAACGCAGAGGCAGGGACGGCTTATTGACAATTACTATTACATGATTGAACCCCCCCACATTACAGCTGCAGTGGTGGTTGGGGTACTTATGGCCTATTTTAACTGTAACTCAGCAAAAGTAAACATAATGCATGTTAAAAAATTAATGAGGGCTTTCTGGAAATGGTAAAGAACGGATGGTTAAAAGAAAGGATGGGTGAAATGAGTGAAGAGAAAGGAAAGGATGTATGGGTGAGTCAAAGGATGCATGGGTGAGTAAGTATTGGTTAAATAGATGGATGGGTGAAAGGATGATTGAAAGAAAGGGTGGATAGTGGATACTGAATGGATGCATAATGGATTGTGAATTTTGGTGAAAGACTGGATGAGAGAAAGTAAAGTTTAAATCAAGGCGGCTTTTGGTGAATATAGTAGGAAGAATGAAAGGATGACTGAATAATTGCTTGGACGAATAAACAAGGGAGCTCTTCTGTAGAAGGGAATGCTGCTCACCTACTTCGCTTACTTTGTGCTTTATGGTTAGAAAAGCTGTGGTTCAAAGTATGGGGTATTTTAATTTGTGTTCTAATCCCTTGACTCACTGTATTTTTACAATAAGCAGATATGTATCCCACCCATCATCATCATTCATCAACCCCCTCCCTGCCCATGGCATTTTGCCACCCATGACCAAAGAAGTACAGTATTGTTCAATTTGTGCCTGCAGCGTTGGCTGTGCAATATGTGTCTGCTTCAGTTAATGTAGCATCTACACAGATTCCAATGCATTGCAAACTGAACACGCAAGGTGTCCCATCAGTCGCCCCTTAGTACTTCACTCCTTTATTCTTTCAAATGTTCTTCTGTCCCAACCTAACAAACTAATTGAAAAATCCAATCTTGGCATGTGCCACATTTTCATGGCAATGTGAAATGTTTCCAAAATGTATTTCAAGGTTTCCCTTAACAAATGTATTTTATGCCTTTTCAGATTTTTCCTTTATACTTTCGTCTAGTCAGTGACTAAATAAGCCAAAGCTTAGGCACATGATGAATTGATGATCAGTGACACCCCTTTATTGTATAGCAAAAGCTCTACCTGCCTGCCTAATCCTTCTGCCTTACTCCGCAATAGAGTAAGTCAAGTTTCTTTTCCTTCTACCCAGCAAAGTAATTTATTGTAAATAGTTTGTGATGGTGGGTGAGGCCACTGAGTAAAGTGGGACTAGTAAGTGCCTGATTTGATTTCAGGTTTGACATAAGGGATACTCTGTGATGAATGTGCCAAATACAGTCTACATAACCCGTTCTGTCATAGTTTGGACTCTTACTCCGAGCAAGACTGCTGGTCTAAGGATGACAGTACTTTTGTTTGTAGGTGACTGAGTCTTTCCTACAACAAGTCGCAACTGTTGTCCCAACCTTACCGGCTCACTAGCAGTACCTCACCAAAAACACTATAGTAAAAGGTGATTTATGGCAGTCGTTTACGCATGGACTAAAAATAAGATATCTCAGGGAATGTCGTGGTTAAACGGAGATTACCCTTTTCTCACAGATATATTATGTCTCATACAAACAAAGGCAATAACACAGATGCAGTGAAGTTATAATAGTTTTTATTTAACATAACTGCAATTTGCGATAAGTTGCATGAACTGCAATGATTAGGATAATGAATATAGCAAGTAACAGTATTGTGAAGAAGAGAGTCATTGTTATGAAGACCCCCACCATTTTGCAATACATGAACAAGATATATGTATAAGATGGAATATGCCCTAATACCCTAATGAGAATAGGCCTAACCTCCTACCTAAAGGAGAGCTGGGTTTGCTAAACCTAATCTGCCAAAGCCGTGTCTATGAGAGGAGCCCCCAACCCTCGTTACCTTGGAATGAGGTCTCTATCTCAGACTCCGCAGGGACACAAAGACTGGGTCAGCGTCAAGATGACTGCAGCATCGGTATCAGCGATGGTGGCGATGCCCTCTGGTCGGAATCCCTCTGATTATCTGTCCAAAGTGTGATGTATTTATACAGATCTACAAGGTCCCTTGAAGTAGGTGTATTCCAAAACAATAGATAACAGGCATGTTTGGAACGGCAATTAATATCAACAATCCCTCGAAAGTATAGAGAGGGAAAATCCCTAAGTGTGAACACCTACTGTTTGTTTGTCTTTGATGCTTGATCTTGATGCCTTGGCATGGTGACACTGATAATGTAACTCATAACAAGTGGCCTAACTATAAAAAAGGCAGCCATCTTAGAAGAAATAAATAATTAAATGGGCTAAGACAGAGCAAGCTAAGTAGGTTAAAAGTCACTAGGTGACGGGGGCACACGTCTACAAGCCAGCGGCTAAGCTAACTCCTGCTATCCCATTAAAACGAACTAGGATTCACTACACCCTCCCCATTGCCGTAACAGGTATGATGAAGGCAAAGGAACCCAAAAAGCTAAAAAATTGCTCCTGAACTAAAAGCTAAATGCTAAAACAAGGCAAAAGCCTGTGTTAAAAATATGTTAAAACAAATCTGTCTAAAAGTACATACAGAGATGTTAATATCAACTATGACAAGTACAGCGTGCAACAGCAAATGTCTATTTAATTGCATCATGTGGAATCGGGAATGGCAAGTCAATTCATAAAATTTTGTGTTATACGCATGATCTTGAAGAATGTCATCAAAGTCACCAGTCAAGGACCTCAAAAATGAGTCAACATCGTCCGAAGTAAAGTCTAGTGCTGGGCGGACAAACGGATCCACAGAGCAGAAGTGAGCCGTATTTCCTGGTGCATCGACGCTTGCTGCAGTGTCCTCATCCATGGTAGATATCATAACGGAAGGCTCATAGGTGGCCTCGCGGAGCAACCTCAGTCTCAAGGGGCATGACCGTGTATGAACCCTCTTCGGGGACATCAGCAATTCGTGGTCCACAGGAGATGTCGGTGGAACAGCAAGACAGACCATAGGCAGATGTTCAAAGAGACACCATATGCAGTGGAAGACTGGTTGTACACACCAGAGAAGTGGCCGAAATGACAACGACCAGTCAAGCTCCAGTTCCACCAGCAAAGGTGCACCGAAGATCCGAACCATGCGCTCACGGCATAGTGGAGTTGGCGGGAGCGGCTCCATTGCTCTGTGTTGCTGGAAAGAAACGACCACTGCGAATCAGAAGAAATAGCAGTAGTAGTCTGCAAATCAAAGCCAAAATAATTGGAAAGCCACCAAATAGACTCAAAAAGAGCGAATGGATGGCTGACGGGATAATTCCGAAGACAGTCTGGAAGATGGACATGAAACCAGACCCGACAGCCTTAAAGAAATGGACAATCCCAGTGGTGCTTGAAGCATTGAATATTCTGGATACCAGCTCTCCAAAGTGTTTGGGGAAATTGGTATTTAAAAGGGATTGTATCTCGGCTGATGATCTTGCAATCTGGAGACCATACGTCTCTTCTGCAGATGTCAAGGCGACCTGTTTCTGAAACAATAGCGCCTTTAGCCTACTCAACTTGTCATAGTTCACATTAATAGTATCTATGTGGGGCCACATGTCAGATACTTTGATCTCTCGTGTGGGGGGAAACAAAACATGTCCACAACATGTAACGACCTTCGTGACCGAGATTGCGTGGGCAATTCCAGGTCGCATGCCGCAACAGCTTTGATCGCTCAGTACCACATAACTTCCATTGGAAAGTACATGAAACACTGGTCGAATCAAGTGGACGGGAGTACACTTCAGAAAACAGGCCAAATTCGCGACCCCCGCATTGCAAAGACTGTGAAGAGACACCTGTTTGCATATCATAGATTGACGAACAGCAGTCTCACATTCACTTCCGCTAAGAAAGACCTCCTGTTCACCGTTCAGACATCTATAGTCAAAGGGCAACTCCCACTCTTCCTTAATAAAGCTATCTCCTAGTTGCTCATATCGTCCCACTGCAAGATGTTTCAGGCAGCTCGAGAAACGAAAGGTCGAAATCTTTAAATTAATAATGCCGTGTAAGAGCCAGATAGTTGGATGACTCTCTGCTACCGTGAAGGGCAACTTATCTAATTTCTCTACTTGAAGCATGGTGAAATTAGCCTCCCTTTTCGCCATTGTCTCTTGTTCCCTGGAAAAATTAAAAGCAGTGAAGAATTCACTCCCATTAATATATCTCCACGGAATGTGGCCACTTTTCAGTGTCTGTAATGTCCAACCCAGCTGTATGATGGAACGTAGCTGCGTTTGCCCATGATATAACCGGTACAAGTTAGTCTGAGTGATATCAATAACAGACAACACTATGGCCCTCATTCCGAGCCTGGCGGGCGGCGGAGGCCAGGCTTCCCCCCTCCGAAATACCGCTCCGCGGTCGTAAGACCGCAGAGGGTATTCCGAGTTTTCCCCTGGGCTGGCGGGCGGTCTTCACAAGACCGCCCGCCAGCCCAGGGGAAAACTCCCTTCCCACGATGACGCCGGCTCGTAATAGAGCCGGCGGAGTGGGAAGGTGCGACGGGTGCAGTTGCACCCGTCGCGTATTTCAGTGTCTGCTTTGCAGACACTGAAATACTTTTAGGGGCCCTCTTACGGGGGCCCCTGCCGTGCCCATGCCATAGGCATGGGCACGGCAGGGGCCTCCAGGGGCCCCGCGACTCCCCCTCCCGCCATCCGGTTCCCGGCGGGAGAACCGCCAGGAACTGGATGGCGGGAGGGGGAGTCGGAATCCCCATGCCGGCGCAGCATGCTGCGCCGGCTTGGAGGATTCCTTTGGGGCAGCGGGAAACCGGCGGGAGACCGCCGGTTTCCCTTCTCTGACCGCGGCTGAGCCGCCGCGGTCAGAATGCCCCGCGGGGCACGGCCGGCCTGTCGCCGGTGCCACCGCGTCCCACGGCCCTGGCGGACTTGTTCCGCCAGGGTCGTAATGACCCCCTATATTTGATAGTGAATAAATCCTGTTGGACAGTGTGTTCATGCCATTGTCGACAACAGCTAATGTTTTTTCCAAATTTTCCTTATCCAGTTGTCTTAAACGTTCAGCAGCCTCAATCTGGGGAGGTTTCCAAATTTCATTGTACATAGCATACAAAAACCGTTTGAGCGCTGTTTTATAGGACCTAACAGAAAATCCTGTAAGTCTATACTGTCAGAAAGAGTGTTCAGGTGTAAAACCCCCTGAAGAGTTCAAGAAATGCTTTTGACACTCATTAGTGTCGGTGGGCCATACCAACCACCCGCTGGGACTGGAAAGTGAAGAATTATAGGTACCAGCCTTAACCATTGCATCTAGCCTGTCCTCTGTGACATTAAGAAAGCGTTGCCATTCTCTAAATTTTGCCGGAGTAGGGATACTGGGCGTGTTCAGGTCTTTAATTTTTGCTAACCCCAGACAGGATGTCTGCTCAAATAGTGTCATTTAAGAAAATCATTTGCACAGGAATCAGGCATGCTCGAAACAAACCCTCCCTACCCTGTATCTGCCAATCTTGTGTTCCCCATACACTTTTCAAGTCAATAGTGCTTTTCCAATATTCGTAACCCTCAATCGAGAGCCGGGAAACAAAGGGATCTGAATAAATCATTTTAGTATCTGTTAGCAAAATTTTCCTAATTTGTGCCGGAGGTATTTTAAAATAATACGACTCTGCTTTTTTTGTATCATGCTCAGAAAAGTATCTCAATTTATCGCTATAATACTTTGGACTCCCCACCTGTGGTGTTGAACAGTGCTCCCACTGTGTGTAGTTCAAGAGAGGCCTATATCTAGTGGCACGGTGTAGGTAGTGATGTCCCCAATAGTTGCAGCAGAACATTTCCCCATAATTCATTGTATAATCATATACATCATCACTTCCAAAAGCGGAATAGTCCTCCTTCATTTCAGTTAGCATGGAATCAACTGTTTGGACATTCCAATCATCAGAGACAACATTAGGTATAATAACATCAGACATTGAAATTTTGAACATGTATGGTATTTGAATAATCTCTGTAGGCCCGTATATATCGAATGGAACTCTGTCCCACATAATCCCATCAGTAATGGGTATTTCTGTAATATTTACAGGGGACAAATCTCTTCGGACCTTATGTGAAGAATGATGTGGTGTTAAAATTTCATCAACAGGCTCCACTGAGGAGTGATCAGGACTATAGTGACCATTTATGAGCAAAAAGAAAACAGTCACAAAACCAATCCATAAAAATAATGCAATAAATGTCAAACAGAACCATAGATAGTTCCATGGGTAGATCAAATAGGTCTTTTTAAGTCATTGATACAGCTTACTACTTTTTGAAATATTGTCAATCACTGTAGAGGATGAATCCGAAGAAAAATCATCAATGTTAATGAAATAGCCAGAGGTAGTCTCTGCAAACACAGGAGCCGCTGTATTCTGATCCACCGCTCGTGGAGGTTCTTGATAGACAACGTCATTAGTCGTGGAAGTGTTCATGTAAAATACAGCCAAATCTTGAAGCGGGGTGGTCACCGAAGATGTGACTGAAACCAACAAAAGTTAATTTTCCGCCCTCCCCATGGTCGAGGAAGTGTCTGGAACAGCAGTTGACATAGTTGCATAGTCAGCAGTAGTGATGTACTATGTAGATGGATGTCCTGTTGGGTAGTGAGAGGGGATCGGGAACCACCCAAGGGACCTCCTGGTCTAAGGTAAAGGATCGGCCACATGGTGTAATTTGATATCATCAATTGAGATGAATCTGTTCGATTTAGAACCAGACAGTGGTGGTAAGATGACAGTCCTGGTGCCTTTTTATTCCCAAGACTGGTACAGGTGCTCTGTACGATGGACCGAACTCCTTCTTCACAGAGATCTTCTCACGAACCAGATCCTCAACGTAAGGAATCCAGCCAGTCGAAGTTTTCGCCAATTCCCTTATTCCTAAGGTGGCAGCACTTGCAGATGATTTATCATCACAAAATTGTTGAAGCTCCTGTAAAACAGTGAGACGTTCTTTTATGTCAAATGGTGTTTCTGCTGCCACCATACCAGGGGCATCAAGATCTGGGACATACATAGGTATCCCAAAGAGAACCTCATATGGAGATCTTCCCCCCAAGGACCGTCTTGGCTGATTATTCAGTGCTCTCTGGACCCCATATAGGTGGTGTAACCAACTGCGGCCTGAACCTAATACTCGAGCTGTTAAGGACTGCTTTAGATCACGATTCCGCCTCTCCACGACCGAATTTCCCTCGGGATGGTATAGTGAGGAGTAATGGAGTTCAACACCCATCGTCCCCATGGTGTCCCTAAATGCCTTAGAGGCAAATGCTGGGCCCTGGTCCGAATGGAATGCTGCAACCGCATATGTACCGATAAAGATCAGCACATCTTTTATAACAGTCTGGGCGTCAGCCGACCGCTGTGGCCATACCCACAGGAATCTAGAACAGGAATCCACAGCCACTAGAATGTATTTGTATGCACCATCAGGCTGTAAGGGACCACAATGGTCTAGGTACACACACTGAAGTGGCTTGTCTGACACTAAGAGGGATGTCTGCGGAGGGCATTTGATATTAGAGCCCTTAATCTGCTGGCAAATGTCACAGCAAAGGACATACTGCTTAGTTCGTCTGCATAGACCAGGCCACCAATATCGTTGCTGTAGAATTGTTATCGTGGCCTGTATACCAGCATGTGCAGAAGCGACACCCTCATGTGTGGCTGTAATCAGCTCTAATCCCTGGTCTTCATTGGGGATCCCTCGATCTCCAACCCCAGGAATTGTTGTATAAGCAACATTCTGTGCACTGATATGGTAAGTATAGTTTGTAGGGTAACCTTTCGGAAGGGTCTTGCCTGCAGCCGAAGCTTTAACGGCAATCAGTATTTCATTATCCAACCTCGTCCGAGAACGAGTCACTGCAGCCACAGAAGCCGTAGCTACCGATGCTTTGGCCGCTTCATCAGCCAATGAATTACCGGCAACGTGTATTCCTACACGTTGGTGTCCTAATGTATGAACTACATGGACACATGGTAGCTTATCCTTAAGATCAGCCACCCTTACCCACAATATTTTGTGTTAAATGGTGTTCCCTTTAGAATCCCTAAACCTGTTCAGTTTCCAATGATTGAGATATTAATTGTATGACTGGACGCAGTAATATGAATCACAGACTATCAAAGTCTGGCTTCCTGCCTCAGTATGTTCGAGCTCTAGAAGAAGAGCTTTAAGCTCAGCCAACTGGGCTGTGCAGTCCCCTAAGGTCTGCGTGTAGGTATTGTGAGGGTGGAAAACTCCATCTTCCATAACTCCACACACGGCTGCGCAAGCTGCCGAGTATTGATGTTTAGTACCTACAGCTGGTTGTGCTGATCCATCAGTATAAATGATAGTATTATAACTGTCTAGTGGCAAAATATTTAGAGGAGCGGGGTACTCCTGTTCATACTGGAGAAATTTTTGTGTTTGAAGTCTTGGATCAAATATATAATCAACATCAGTTGCGGTCAGAGACGTTGCCCATTGAATCCAGCGTGGATGTAATGCTTTAGCGTTCGGAATGCTCGCTTTAGTGACAGCCTCTAAGGCCGGCACCGGGGACACAACAATAATGCGTTTCCCCTGGGCAAGTGGCCTCTCTTTTATGATGGCCATCTGAACTGCTGTCAGAATTTTTTCTGTAGGTGCAAAACGTTGTTCAGAATTTGAGTATAAATGTGATTTATATGCTATCGGCACCGTTTCACCCTCATTAAAGCTGACATAAGTAAATCCAAGGGCACCAGCAATTACTCTGATGACCAAGTTTGTTTTATTGTCACATGTGTGTAAGTGTTTAGCTTCTAGCATATCCCGTTGTATATCTCTAAGGATGTGTGTGTGTTCAATCGTCCATCGTCTGCTAGCAAAATTGGGCTGAACTGAGTCATGAAGTGGCTTTATGCGTTCTGCATAATCTGGAATGTATGTTCTGCCAAAATTGAAGAAACCCAGTAATGACTGTAATTTCTTAAGTGTGTTTGGAGGCTGAAGTTGAGCACACTTTTCTAAAAAGTGTGGGGCCAGGCTCTTCCCTTCGTTTGATAGCTCGGATCCCAGGAACAATACACTAAGAAAGGCTATCTTGCTTTTCTTAAAATTAAATTTATAACCGAGGTCTGCAAATCCCAAAATGATCCGATCGACCCTCGCAAGATGAATGTCGAGGGCGTCGTCAGTGAGATAGATATCATCCACATATGACAATGCATCGGAATCAATGTCATTCAAAATTGATGTTACACGGGCTGAAAACAGGCATGGGCTATTTTTATAGGCTTGAGGTAAACGACAAAAGCGTTTCTGAGAGCCAAATGAAAATGCACTTAGGTCCCTACTTTCATGTGCCAAATTCTGTCAGAAAAATCCATTAGATATATCCAATGTAGTTTTATATTTTGTATGCACTATATTGTTTATTAGTGCCATGCTGTGTGAGTTTTGTATAGCATATGTGCATGTATGACTATTTAAGTGTCTATAATCAACCACTATTCCATATGAATGATCAGGCTTTGCAACGGGGAATAATGGATTATTCATTGTAGACGTACAGGGCTCAATTACTCCCTGGTACTCAAGTTGTGATAGTATCTCCTTCACCTGAGCTTTTGCTTCATGTTGAACAGGGTATTGTGGCTGTGGTTGGGGTGTAGACCTAACGGGAATAATATGACAAGGAGACTCCTTGTCCCAAACCTACATGATTACGGTATAGTGCAGGTGCCTGTGGTAAAGCCCATTCAGCAACATAGGCTTCTTTAGCTGCTTCAGGAACAAGATCGGAGAAAGAAGGCAAAATGACATCTTCCCCATGCGGGAGCTTGCGGACGTGTTCAGGTGGCCAGTCTCTCTCGGCCAATAGGATATCACTAGTAAGCTCATCCCAAAATATTACACTAATAGTGCGTTTCACGTCTCCCTCTATCTGAATTGATAAATCATAAACCCTATCGGGGGAAGAACGCAGCCATCCGCTCTCTCAACCGCGATGTAATCACTAGTTGCTGTCGCATTCAGATGATATTTCAGACTCTGACGACATATCGTGACCTCTGCCGCGCTGACCAACAGAGTCACTGCCCACTTCTTGTTCCTCAACAGTGTTCTCAATACTACTGGCATTCTTATCTGTCAGTGCTGCCACCTTCTTCTTTTTAAACTCTGGCTTTTGCGGAGGAGTCTTTTCTTCTTTTTGAATGGTAGACTGTGGTGAGTCTTTCTTTTCTTTCACGTATTCCGGATGTCGTTCTTGAGGGCCCCCTCTCTCGCTACGTTTATCCGGTGCGTCCTGAAAGGAACGAGAGGGACGTGAATCAGTATATCTGTCTGGAGGTCTAATGTGCTCCCTATTTCTGAGATTATACCTCCTTTCGGAGTACTCCGGATGTGTAGAATCAGCTCTCCTATTTCTTCTCTCTTTGAAATCTTTTTGTTTGTCCCAGCGCTTTTTAGAGCCCTCTTGTGCCTGCTTCGTACCCTCCTTATGGCCGGTACATTGTAACTACAGTTTTTTAGGTTTGGCTCCCAAACTATCCCGTCCTATACTAGTATAGGTATCAGAAATTATTTTCGGTAGCTGTCTCTCTTGTTCCAGATTTGGAGTTTCCTGGAGACGCTGGCGTATTGCCAGTGCCACCGCTTCCCCTTTAATATTACTCAGTATGATTGAGGAGACGGCGTCAAAGTTACGCATTAATTTCATCCCCAGATCCAGGGCCGGTGCAGCCCCATGTTCATTTTGTATTTGTTTTAACACTTCCGGTAAATTGGCAAGTGTCGGGGTACCATGTGTGGTAGTATATACGGCAGCGAAGACTATACCCCATGTGGCACAGTCATCCACCGAAGGAACCATCCCAAACGGCAAGCACATAGTGAGCAATCTATGTTTTTCCTGTGGTCCCGTATGGGGAAACACAGCTTCCAGCTGATTAGTTTTCTAGCTATCCAGAACGGTATTTTTTCCCATTCCGTGGGCACTTTACCCATAATAGTATGCACTGTTTGTGGATTAATCCCAGTAGCCAATTGATAACCACCAGGTGTTGGCGGTGCTGGACGCGCTGGTGTTGTGTTCAATGTACGCATTACGAACTGAACCAATCGTCTATATAATGCCACTAATTCATGATATAAAACTCGTAAATCTGCGATCGGCATAGTCTGTATGCCTGGGTGAGGTGTTTATGTGGCAAACATAGGCCATGTAGGACCCTCATTACTTAAGGGACCTAACCTCACTCTTCGTAGTACATGTTGTAGGGCGCCTTCAAACCAGTTCTGATGCTCTTGATATGTGAGCGATATTTCATGATACTGGTATGCTTCGTACCGTACAGGCACGTTTGCAACTTCATATGTGTGAAATGTGTGCGTTTTTTGGTCAACCTCAGGAAAGGTGACCCAACAGTAAAACATTTCTGTTTGGTATGCTTCAGTTGCCTCTATTATCAGAGTAACATCCCCGCCCTCGTCTGTAAGGCCATGCGCTAATAAATGTTGTGTAAGTGCATGTCTAGCATTTGCAGGAATGTCTATGGTATTAGCCATAGTTGTTTTAGAGAAACGGAACACCAAATAGGGGAAGTCCTTTCCTTTTTATGAGTTCAGGCTCGAACAACCTACAGGCTAATCATGTATTACCTGTTCAGCTGAGGAGGAATCTCCCAAAGACCACGGACGCCTCCGTATAACGGTACTTAGGGTACCTGTTGTCTGTGAGACAGTGATAGTCAGGGTATCCGTAAATTAGTGCCTAAACACCATCGCTGGTGGCGCCATGTCGTAGTTTGGACTCTTACTCTGAGCAAGACTGCTGGTCTAAGGATGACAGTGCTTTTGTTTGTAGGTGACTGAGTCTTTCCTACAACAAGTCGCAACTGTTGTCCCAACCTTACCTGCTCACTAGCAGTACCTCACCAGAAACACTGTAGTAAAAGGTGATTTATGGCAGTCGTTTACGCATGGACTCAAAATAAGATATCTCAGGGAATGTCGTGGTTAAACGGAGATTACCCTTTTCTCACAGATATATTATGTCTCATGCAAACAAAGGCAATAACACAGATGCAGTGAAGTTATAATAGTTTTTATTTAACATAACTGCAATTTGCGATAAGTTGCATGAACTGCAATGATTAGGATAATGAATATAGCAAGTAACAGTATTGTGAAGAAGAGAGTCATTGTTATGAAGACCCCCACCATTTTGCAATACATGAACAAGATATATGTATAAGATGGAATATGCCCTAATACACTAATGAGAATAGGCCTAACCTCCTACCTAAAGGATAGCTGGGTTTGCTAAACCTAATCTGCCAAAGCCGAGTAAATGAGAGGAGCCCCCAACCCTCGTTACCTTGGAATGAGGTCTCTATCTCAGACTCCGCAGGGACACGAAGACTGGGTCAGCGTCAAGATGACTGCAGCATCGGTATCAGCGATGGTGGCGATGCCCTCTGGTCGGCATCCCTCTGATTATCTGTCCAAAGTGTGATGTATTTATACAGATCTACAAGGTCCCCTGACGTAGGTGTATTTCAAAACAATAGATAACAAACATGCTTGGGACGACAATTAATATCAACAATCCTTCGAAAGTATAGAGAGGGAAAATCCCTAAGTGTGAACACCTACTGTTTGTTTGTCTTTGGTGCTTAACCTTGACACCTTGGCACGATGACACTGATAATGTAACTCATAACAAGTGGCCTAACTATAAAGAAGGCAGCCATCTTAGAAGAAATAAATAATTAAATGGGCTAAGACAGAGCAAGCTAAGTAGGTTAAAAGTCACTAGGTGACGGGGGCACGAGTCTACAAGCCAGCGGCTAAGCTAACTCCTGCTATCCCATTAAAACGAACTAGGATTCACTACAGTTCCTTGCCCTGTTGTGCAGTGCATCGTTTTCCCCACCATCTACTTATGACAGATAGGATAAATATATCCACATTTTATACATGACATGTGTGACATATCTTATTTATTAATCTGCCTCTTTAGTGTCAGGGTAGAAACTAACTGAAACGCATTTGGGGAAGAGCAGGGCCATTGGAATTAAAGATAGATCATTGTCAACTACTGCTGCCCCAGTTGCAGACAGTAGTAAAGTAATCGAAGTGCTGGCTAGCATGCCTCCATTAACATGTCCAAAAACTTGTACTCCATAGTGCCTAATGGCTTACTCATAAATGAGAGGTAATTTGTTTTAATTTTTCCACTAAATGTGTCTGTTTAATTACTAGAAAAGCCTTTAAAGAAAAAAAAATGAAATCAATTTTTTTTCAATCTGGTGTTATTCTGCCTTAATTCTTTTCTACCAGGCAGTCAATGCTTTGTATGTGTGGCATGTGTGCGTAAACAAATAAAATTGGTCCTGTGACTCTCCTAATCATAATCACATCAAATTCCAACATCTCTAGAGGACCAGCAATGTAGGGCTACTGTGCCGCCCAGTACCTACTTTTGAAAAAGTGTTTGTTCGGAGCATTGTTTACAATTGGTCTTTTTTATTTTTATTTTTCTTGCTATAGCTACTCCTGCTCGATGACCACCAACCAGGCAGGAGATAGTGGCCCTTTTAAGGCAGCAGAGGTTGGAGTACATCCAAGCTGAATACTGGCGGCTGGTGGTGCTGGAGGCTGAAATAGCTGGCTCAGACTCAGAACCCTGCTCAGCAGCACACCAGCCCCAGCCTCAAGAATCCAGCCTCCTGGCCACTACATCACCACCGCCAGCTGTCAGGGTTCCTGACTGTACCTGCTGCCATCACTCACTCTTACAGGGCACTACTGCACCGTATCCTGCAGCAGATGGACCGGGTGGAGAGTTGGCTCTCTAGGATCAAGGAGACCCTGGACCAACTCTGTTCCATAAAGACAGTGCCCTCTTCTGAGCCTTTATTTTACACTTTTTTGTTTTGGTGGTTCGGAGACTGGTTGTGGGCTGAGAGAGTGGGTATGGGGTTGGGACGGTGTTTTCAAAAACCTCTCATAGTCGACTTTTGTTAGACTTTTTGGGGACAGGGCTATTATGGGTGGAAAGGGTGGGGTTTTGTATTTGTTAAAAAAGGGGATAATAATTAATTTTAATTGATTTATGCCTCAAAAGGCAATTCTGGTGTTTTAGTTTGCACTGCTGTCTTTTGGTGTGGCCTGTTTTTTAAATCTGCTAAAAAAAGTGTATGTCATTCATTTACACCCTTGCTCTATTACCCTCTGCAACTATATTGATCACTAGGGGATGATGGCAATTGCCTATTTTGCCTACAAAAACCTAGATACACATAGACAACTCCTTCTTTAGTAGAAGTTAATTACTAACTAAACAAGTTAACTTCAATCCATAGTTCTCTTACTTGAATAGATGAAGAGAGGGAACCTTCTTACTGCAGGGTTTTTCCCAATGTGGCATCTTAAGGAGGTGGTAGGCATTGTAGTAGCAAGCTAGCATTCTAACAGGGAAGACAGAAGGTGCTACTTTAACCTATGCAAACTCCAACTGCAGGATTAATCAAAGTGTTATCCTTCACTGTCAACTAGATTGAAAGAAAACAGAGTTAGTGCGCCATATTATATCATAACTTTAGGAAGACTGAGACCAGACTACCACAATAAGAGTATTTGACACACAATAAAGAAGACCTGATATGATAATAAAAGCTAGCAATATCAACTTCTTCTGAGAAATGGTGGGGAGCTAGTATTTAAAAACTAAACATAGGAAATATTGCCATGGTGTCAGGAGAAGTGGGCTCGAGTCAAGAGTTGATGGACAAGGTTAAGCATTTATGCAAAACAATATACAATGACTTAATGATGATGTTGAATATTTCTCAGATAACAGAATGTCATACAGTGAGTTAGTGTTGCTTCACCTCATCCAACCCAGCAAGTGTGTGATTCATTTCTGTGTAAAATTAAGTCACACCTCAATAAATCATACAGCCTGGGGGAAGAGTGCTCAGGGGCTCGATGAATGGATGTGAAAGGGATTTGGGGAAAGTGTGACAAAGGCAAACACTACAAAAAGTAAATTATTACAATATTCATAAGGGCAGCGAACAGCACACCATCATCAATCTGTTGTGGAAGGAAACGCTAAAGGTAAAAGTATGACACCATTCAGTTAAATACATTGCAAACAGTCTTAAAGAGACCCAAGATAGTACATCTCTAAATGTTACGTCTTCTAGGTTTGAAAAATAAGATGATGAAGGATTGAAGTTAACCCACCCAGTTCTAAAAATTATGATTGTTAAAAGGAAAATTATACTGTATTGCTAAATTGGGCGGCGCATCTCCATTCTTCTCAGAATGTCCTTCACTCTTGGTTGCCTGGCTAAACCTGTCCGGTAGGTAAGCTGGAGTCTTGAGCTTTCACCAAGTTTTGTTTGTGCAGGAGAGGACTAGAAGACCTGTGTATTGAAAAAAATAGTAACGGTGTTATAGAGTATAGGAGAAGGAAAAAACGAAGCAAGGGAGGCTCCATGAGGAGTCAGCAGTGTCCCAAGAAGACTCGGAGGCAGAGCAAAAAATAAAGAGGAGTTTCATGTTTGAGCCAGAAATACAGCAAACACACACTCAGCAGCATTTTCCAAATCAGTGCACCATTCTCCAGTCCACAGAGCTGAGTGAGTACTAGGCCTTAGAGTCTTTGCCATCATCATGGTTTCTCTTTGAAGTTGATACCTTTCTCCATCTAGCTGTTGAGGTAGTCGCACCCTGTGTCCTTCCATGCTCCTCCTCCTGAATCTGAGGAACTCCTTCCCCATCCCAAACCGTGCAAGGTAGACCTATGTAGTCAAGCGCACTGCTGTGGAAGAACAAATAGAGAAAAAGAACTGTAGTATTTTGAGTAGATTTGTGTTTGGTAACTAAAGTGACTGGTCCGGTCTGAGGAACCAGAAAAAAGGAGTCGACCCTGCAGGTAAATTTCACTACGTTTGAAAGACCAATCACTTTCAGGAAAACACGATCACCCATCAGCCCCCAATCCTTGCAAATCAGAATCAAGTTTACAAATTTGTTGAACTACCTCCATTACTGTCAGCCACCACCTACAACATCAATCATTACTCAAAATCTATCAATATATCACCACTCATTGGTGCAATAGTTGGTAGTTACCTCTTCTAATCCGAGCATGTTGGTTGGAGAAAATATTATCTCCTCCACTGATAGCAAGTATCATTACATTGAAATGTGGCATTTGCACTGGAAGTATTTTATTAAATGATCTTCCAGGGGCAGTCCTGCTAGGTGATGTAAAAATAAAAGGATACGCTATGTGAGGGAGGCAGGCATCATTTGCAATATCCTGAAGGGGATAAGTGAGCTTCTTGGCTGCACACAGGTCCAACTCAAATCCAGCCATATAATAGAAGTTCAACGAGAAATAATTAAAAAGTCCTTTGGTGGCACTGGCATACCCAGTCCAGAGAGTAGAGTTAATCCTCAAACTTAGGTGATTCAGCCAGAAGTTGGTCATTAAACATACTTGATTCTCTCCAATCATCCTCTTCCTCCACCTATGGTGTTTCGGGAACAGTGTAATCAGGTGGTATAAAATGCTGGTTCATTTTGATCATTGTTAATCTCTCCACTTTTTGAGGTGAGAGACTGGTCCTTCTCACTGTAACAACTGCACCACCTGCACTGGACACACACTGGACAGATGACACTTATAGCCATGTAGGCCATATCCCAGAAATTGCATCTGTAGAGGCCAAGAGCACGGCATAGTACAGGGGGCTGCTGTGTCTGTATTGTCCGCCAACGGTAGCGGTAAGCCATGCACTCAACCTGTCTTTCTTCTGTTTCCCCAATCCCTTTTTGTGCTCTCCCTGTTCTTTTGTGCATCAGCATCATCAGGCGGAGGTACAGTGGCACCGGAGCACGAGGGAGCTGCATCCCACATGGCCATGGAGGGCCAAACCACGGACTCCGAATACACCAGTGGACGGAGGGCGAGGGGAGCTTCACGTCGGTCACCGGATCAGCAACCAGCGACACGGACTCATCCTCCGATGGGAGCTCCCTTGTGGTGGCGGCACCATCTGTGCCCCCCCCTTCTACAGGTACAGCCGCCACCCCCCCTACCAGCACTGCCCTCCCAGCAGCCCCTCAGCCTTCGCTCCGTGCCCGCTCACCCAGGAGGGTGGGCATCACCTTCACCCCAGGCACCTCAGGCCCTACCCCAGTCACCCCTGCTGCCCTCAGTGAGGAGGCCATTGACCTCCTCAGGTCACTCACTGTTGGGAAGTCTACCATTGTGAAAGCCATCCAGGGTGTAGAAAGGGAGTTGCAACACAGTAATGCATTCCTGGAGGGCATTCATTCTGGTCAGGCTGCCCTTCATCGAACCCTGCAATCTCTGGCCTCAGCACTGATGGCAGCCATTGTCTCTGTGTCTAGCCTCCCCCCTCCAACTTCCTCCACCCAGACCCAATCCCCTGTACCCCAGCCTATCCCAAGCACACCATCAGACCAGCATGCACACACCTCAACACACAAAAGTGGCTCTGGCAAACATAGGCACCACACATCCCACAGGCACTCACACAAGCATCACCCACATACAGACACAGCAACATCCACTGCCTCCACTGTGTCCCCCTCCTCGTTGTCTCCCTCCTCCCTCCCAGTGTCGTCTACACTCTCACCTGCATGCACTACATCTACAGGCACTAGGACTCGCACCAGAACACCCAGCACCACACCCCGCTCACCTGCACTCACCACCCCCACTACCATTTACACGTCCCCTGTGTCCACTCCCAGTGTGTCTGTGACGCCCACTCCCAAAGTACACAAACGTGGGCACCCACACAACCAACATATCCTCACGACAGCCTCCAATACCTGCACCTGCACCCAAATCACCTAAAGTTACACCTCCTACAACCACCTCCTCTTCCTCCACTCCCAGACCCCCTCCAGCTACCCATCCCAGTGTTCGTCAGAGACTCTTCCTGAGCAACGTTGACCTCTTTCCCACCACCCCCACCCTTCCAATTCATAGGTCCCATAGTAGCACCTCAGCCAAAAAAAGTCCGGTACCAGTGGTGCTTGTTAAAGGTCTGTGGAGTGCACCGGCCACCAGGGCAGCCAGTGTGACACGGAGCCAAAGCACTGCCAGTCCACCCCCTGTAAAGCACCTTAAGTTGGAAAGTGCCCGACGGGAGAGGGTGAAGACTCCTGCCAGCAAAACAGCTCACAAGGGTCCCGGGGAGAGTGCCGAGTCAGTTGTGACTCCTCCCAAGGTGGTGAAGGGGCAGAAGAGGTCTCCAAGGTCTGGTAAGAGCAGCACGGCGGAGAAGGCCGCCATCCTCCCCGCCGGCCAGGACGCCACCGCCAGCACTATCGTCACTGGTCCGGAGACCACAGCCAGAGTCAGTGCCCTGGAGGGCAGCAGTATCGTCACTGGTCCGGAGACCACCGCCAGAGTCAGTGCCCTGGAGGGTAGCAGTATCATCACTGGTCCGGAGACCACCGCCAGCGTCAGTGCCCTGGAGGTCCCCGGCAGCCACAGCCCCGCTGGGCACTGAGGGACCGTCATGCCACACACCGCTGCACAGGTCAGAGACAGCAAAGTCAAGCACCGCTGAACAGGGCAACGACCGCCATGGTGAAGACCGCTGAACAGGGCAAAGACCGCCATGATAATGCACCGCTGCACAGGTCAGAGACAGCAAAGTCAAGCACCGCTGAACAGGGCAAAGACCGCCATGGTGAAGACCGCTGAACAGGCCAAAGCACCGCTGAACAGGGCAAAGACCGCCATGGCAATGCACCGCTGAACAGGTCAGAGACAGCAAAGGCAAGTACCGCTGATCAGGGCAAAGACCGCCATGGTGAAGACCGCTGAACAGGTCAGAGACAGCAAAGGCAAGCATCGCTGAACAGGGCAAAGGCCGCCATGGTGAAGACCGCTGAACAGGGCAAAGACCACCAAATCAAGCATCGTTAGCCCATGTGCAGCTGGGACAGTGGCAGAACTGGGACTGTCACGGGGAGCGTGATGCACTCTGGGCAGCAGTCCCCCTCCAGAACCAGTGGAGACCTGCATCCACTCCGTCTGTCCTGCACAGGATGAAGCACTCTGGGCACCAGTCCCCCTCCAGAACCAGTGGAGACCTGCATCCACTCCGTCTGTCCTGCACAGGATGAAGCACTCTGGGCACCAGTCCCCCTCTAGAACCAGTGGAGATCTGCATCCACTCGGTCTGTCCTGTACAGGATGAAGCATTCTGGGCACCAGTCCCCCTCCAGAACCAGTGGAGACTGTTATCCACTTGAGAGACTGTGGCTTTGCACTCCCCAGGATAAAGCAGTGGGCAAACCACCCACTGGAGTGACTTGTGAGACTGTGGCTTTGCACTCCCCAGGATAAAGCAGTGGGCAAACCACCCACTGTAGAGACTTGAGAGACTGTGGCTTTGCACTCCCCAGGATGGTACAGTGGGCAACCCACCCACTGTAGAGACTTGTGGGACTGTGGCTTTGCACTCCCCAGAATAAAGCAGTGGGCAAACCACCCACTGGAGAGACTTGAGAGACTGTGGCTTTGCACTCCCCAGGATGGTACAGTGGGCAACCCACCCACTGTAGAGACTTGTGAGACTGTGGCTTTGCACTCCCCAGGATAAAGCAGTGCGCAAACCACCCACTGGAGTGACTTGAGAGACTGTGGCTTTGCACTCCCCAGGATACATTAATGGGCATGGAGCCCCGTCGTGGATCTGGCGTGCTGCAGTCATCCGCCTGAGGTGCCCCCCTTCCCTTCCCCCTGAGGTGCCTGTTGTATTTCTATCTGATGCCCCTGCAGTGTTCTCTCCGTTTGTGGACAGGTATCTAGTGTGGGCCTCGCCCATGCATTGTGGGCCCAGTGGTCCACGGACATTGATATTTGCATACCTACAGTACTAATCGTGATGTATGATTTTTAGAATGTTTACATATATCTGTATATCATTGGTTACTGTATTTTGATACATTACAAAGTTTGAACTGATTTCCTTTTGTCTTTGCATTCATCTGGGGGAGTTGTGGGTTGTTACTGTGCTGTTTGGAAATGCATTGGTGTGTGTGTTGTAGTGGGTGAAGGTAGGGGTGGGGGTGGGGGTGTTGCGTGTGTGTGTCCGTGACTTTTGTCTCCCCCCTCCCCTATGTCGTAGGTGCAGTACTGAACATTGTCTTCGGCACCTACGTTGCTGGTGTTCGTAGAGGAGCAGGAAAACAAGAGCAGGGAGTATTTGTAGTTCCGGCTCCATGGTGTCCTCCTTCCTCGTGGAGTGTGTAGAGGTGAGCATTTTCCCTTTGAAATGGCTGTTTCCGCCGTGTTTTTATCCACGATGAATCTGCCCCGGAAAAGGTGGCGGATTGGCGGGTTGTGATACTGTGGGCGGTATATTGTCTTCCGCCTGTCTGTTGGCGGTGACCACCGCGCTGCTTGTTTATACCGCTGTGGCGGTCGGAGTGTTAAAGTGGCTGTCTATGTTGGCGGTTTCCGCCAAGGTCATAATTCCCTTTTTTTGTCCACCGGCCTGTTTGCGGTATTACCGCAGCTTTAACACCGTCCGCCAGGGTTGTAATGACCCCCTATGTCTTTTTTTTAGAAAGTCTTGCGCAACCAGTGTATGAAACAAAGGACCCTGAAATAGCCACCATTTGCCATCTGCCATGGCCTTACTATGTTATTTGCCATGGTCCGTGGCAACAAATCCAGTTTGGAGACCTTTAGGTCTCAGCCGTTCAGACACCTTGCTTTTAAATTTGTCTAAGATGTTTGTACCTGTGTGTGATTTCTCCATGGTGAACATGGCTACTGTTGCATGCCACCAAGTGCTCTTAAAGCTTTCTTCAGGGCTAAGACCTGTAGATAGCTTTTGCTTTACCCCCACAAAAGAGATCCAGCATGTAGTAATGCACATGTAATCAGTCGGCTAACAACTGGTCCACATGTCTGTTGTTAGGTAAATAGTGTGCACAACACTTTGCTGTAAAGCTAGTTCAACTAATTGTAGCACATTGTGATGCAACACTGGAACAGCAACTCTAGAAAAAAAGTTCTGACTTGGAACCTTCCATTTTGGGTAAATGGCTGCCACAAACTCTAAGAATCTCACTCCTTTCACAAAAGAAAAAGGGAGGAGGTCCAACACAAACATTTTTGCCAGCTTCTCATTGTAAAAATGTGCCATTGGGTGGTTGCGGTCGTAGGGGCCCCTCCTGCCTAAACATGCCTGTAATTGTAGCCTATATTTTCTTCTTTTGTGGAGCCACTGACGCAGACAACTTTTGAGATATCGGTGGTGGTAGACGCAATGGGTGTTGTGGTGTTGTCACTGTACACTGTGGTGTTTCCTTTTGACTTTGAGACTTCCAGTGCCATTGTTAGGTCACTAAGGTGGGTGATTCCGGCACACTAATGGGGACAGGGCTGCGTAGTGTCACCCTCTTCTTCCACCGTGCTTTGACCAGTTGTATCTGATGTTTCCTGGCTCTCTTCACCTTCCCCACTGCGACCACGTTCAGCCATTTTTTAAGGTGCTTCTGTGACCAGATTCCGTGATGTTTTTGAACATGGGCCATCTCTCCTCCAGTACCATAATGTGAACCAAGCTTACCTCAACGAATACTCGTGTGGCAAATGGAGCATATAGCAATGTTCTCCTCCTGCTTGCCAATGGTAATAAAAAGTCCCAAACCGCTGAGGGCCTTACAAATATGGGGGCTGGCGGTGCTGCCTGTTGCACATCCCTCCGAGTAGGCTGTATAGTAATGTCAGACACCTCTGTGCCAGTTTTCACAAGGACTGGCTCATTATCATCCTCCTCCTCATCCCCTTCCATGATTCTAAGGCTTTCTGAAACGTTTATTTTCCCTAGCCTTTGCTTGTGTCTCCCGGATTCTGCGAGTGTCCATGCCCCTATCATCGTCATCAGAAGTTGTGCCTGGAGAAGATAGTAGATTAGTACCCTTCCTTTTCCTTGCTGGTGATCTGGGAGCCATTGATTCTAAAAGAGTAGGTTCTTGCTCAGCAGGTAGTTTGACCTTCTAATACGCTTCAACTTCAGCAAGATCTATTATTGCTGGCTGCATTTGCTGTCCACTTTGTTCTGTGTCCTGACACAATGGGGTACTAGTTTGCACAAGGGACAAATCCAATTCAACATCACTGCTCATTGGCATTGCCATTATTGAAGTGGCTGCCTCACTGACAGACATGGTCTTGGGCTTAGGTTGGGGTGGTGCTGTTGATGCAGGAGTGCTGCTTTCAGGTTCTTCCCAGGAGGCAGGTGTAGCAAGCATATATCTCCTGAAAAAGGTTGCAGTTGGCCCACCACTGGTGTAAAGCTGTGTCTTCTCACTGTCCACTTTCTTAGGAGCAACTTTCCTTGAGGCCATCTTAAGCTTTAAGTTGGCAGTGGCACTAAGATGCACAAGCAAAGAGTTTAGAGGACCAACATAATGGTAAGATCTTCTCTTTGGCAGTACTCAGTGTGATATGAGATCTCTTCTCTTGTGCACCTAAAAGAAACAAAGCAAGAAAAACATATAGTTAGTGAAACGTGGCATTGTGTCAGGATGAAATAGTATGTACAAATGCACTCTTAGTGTAGTTGGCTACTTATGTAATAAATACCATCTCAGTCAAACACTGTAAAGTCAAACCACACCACCACACCATAAAATTGAATTTCAAATCAAGCAGCACAACATGCAGATATAGCTCTTTACTTTATCTCCATCTATTTGAAATGAGGCACCTGAGGTAGTCAGGGAAGGGTGCATGGGTAAATGGAATAATCCTTAAAAAGCTATGGTAGCAAGTGGTCCAGGGGAAATGCAATAATAATTAAAAAATGAATTATGCTTCAGATTTTTCTGCAGTGTTTCACAGCCAGGGTATCCAGGAGGAAATAGAATTATTTTACACCTAAAGAAACCGAATACAGTAGTGTGGCTCTACGTCTTTGGTGGATAGATGGATGGAGGAATGGATGTGGATGGATGGACCAAGACAAAATGCAGAGTTAAATAAAATTAAAATTAAAATATTAAAAATAGAAAAATAGAAAAATCATTTAGAAAAATAAATAAATAATAACAATTAAAATAAATTAAAGAATAATGATATAATAAAACATTAACATAAAGAACTGAAATAAAAAAATGAATAAAAGATATTAGAATACATTTTAAAATAAAATATTTAAATAGAAAATTAAAATGAAAAATTAAGTAGAAACTTAAAATAAACAAATGATCAATAACTAACACTGTTTGTATGTGAGTTTATGGCAAAGACACACTGGCTGGATGCACACAACGGCTGTCAGCCACATGATGAAATAACAACAAGGAGCAAGAGGGCATGGGTAAACAAAGAACACATGCAAGCCTATGACAAAGGGACACTGGCTCGATGGCTAAAATGGACACCAACCACATGGTCAATCAACAACAGCAAGGAGGCATGGCAAACAAAGAGCACAACAAGCCTATAGTAAACGGGCACTTTCTGTATGCAGAAAATTGCTGCCAGCCACATGGTCAAACAACAAGGAGCAAGGAGGCACAGGGAAAAAAGAAAGAACACATGCAAACCTATGGGATAAGAACACTGGCTGCATGTACAGAATGGCTGTTAGCCACGTGTTCAAACAACAACAAGGAACAAGGCGGCATGGCAAAGAAACAACACATGCAAGCCTGTGGCAAAGGTACACAGTCTGGATGGACAAAATGGGTGCCAGCCACATGGTCAAACAACAAGGAGGAAGGAGGCATGGGTAACAAGAAAAACAGATGCAAACCTATGTCAAAGGAGCACTGGCTCCATGATCAAAATGGCTGCCAGCCACAAGGTCAAACAGTAACAACAAGGAGCAAGGAGAAAATGTCTGCCAGCCACATGGTCAAACAACAACTGTGAACAAGGAGGCATGAAGATCAAAGAACACCTGCAAGTCTATAGACATAGACTACACAAAATGGCCCCTGACCAAACAGCATGCAGAAAAATGACAAATGGTAGACGATGCCAAACATGGACACACACACACAGACACAAACTCACTGGCCATAAGGAGGCATGGTGGTAACACTGAAGAAAACACTAACATTAATTCAGAAATGCAGAACATTAAAATTAACTGAGCATTAAAAATGTCACAGCAGTACATACATCCTCCTATGATATTCATTATTACCAAACAACATACAAAGTTTTTGCAAAAAAAGAAATCTAAAAAATAGCCAACATTTATAATTTAATCCAATGCCATCTCTGCCCTAAATTAAGTTTAAAAAAAATATACCACTGAAATATTTATTTCATGCACTGATGACTACTAGTACTTGGCCGACCAGCTAGATGGCCCTTTGGAAATCTAGGCCACATAGTAAAATGTATTTGCAAATGTGACAAACATGTAGAAGGACAGGTACTGAGCTTTGTGACAGTTTTCCGTTATAAAAGAATAAAAATCAATGAACTGCAAAATTACTAATAACTAGGCACATGCTTGCTAGCGGCCCAGGAGCATTATGGTGCTCGCAAGAGAACCCAACCTTGCACATGTGAACAAACTCCGCTTCGTACCGCATTGCAGAATTTGGGAACTCCGAGCTACTCCGCATAGTGAAAGGTACCTGAGTTCTAAAAACTCTACCAGCGGACAGATTTCTATGCCTGGGCCTAATACTAGAACATATACTCACTCTTCTATACTGTCACTAATACAAGTACACACTCAACCATACATTGACTGACACACTCATTTAAGGATACAGTCACATACAATCCCACTAACTTGCCCACACAGATAATTAAACTGCCTCTAACTAACTCAAAAAGCCTCTCATACAGGCACTCACTCAAGTATAGACAAACTCAAACACTCATCCACTTACCACTACAACTACTTTGAAAGCTACTTACTCACACATAGAACTACTCACACATCCACTTGCATGCAAATACAGCTACACAGAGATTGACTCACTCAGTAAAACAGCTACTAGCATAGCCAGTCACCCAACTGTATAGCCATTCGAACATCTGACATTCAAATATAGACACACACATATCCATTCAAATGATATATATTACAATAGTAGCTCTGAAACAGTACTAATTACAACTTATGCAATACCGCAGTATTTGTCTTTAGCTCAAGTAAACGACTAATACGCACTTATACGCACTGGAAAATGTCATCAGTGATGTAATTTTAAATGTTATCAGTGATGTCACTGACCATGCCATGAGTAGCATAATATGTGAGGTCATAAGCTGTGCATTGCGGGGGCGTACGTTATAGTTAGGGCTGGTAACAATAACTGCTAAATTTGTATGGTTTTATATATATAGTCACTGAAAAAAGTAAGGTTAAAGGGATGTTATAGTTAGGAACTGGAAGAAGAAAACACCTTTAGAAATTCCACTGCAAAAACAAAGGTTAGAGGGACTTTATCTTTAGATTTAGATTGTATATGCACAAAACCATAGTCATTCAAAAGTTATAGTTATACTTATCTCAAGAAACTATGGCCTAGATTTAAGGAAAGACAGTGCAGTGTTTGCACCATTTTTTTGATGCAAAAGCATATTTAACGGCATATCTAGATTTTGACACTAGAGCAGTCTAGCATCACATTTTATGACTTAGCATAATTTTTTACGAGCGCCATCTCACCTTGCGTCATTTACCAACAATGATATGTAATGTAGGCATTTCGTCCTATAAAATGATGCTAAGCCGCTAGCTCCAAATTTAGAACCCAATGGAAAAATGATGCACACAAAGGACCGGCTCCAAAAAATTACGCGAACTCCAATTAGCATCAACATTTTAATGCCTGGTCAGACCTGGTGTTAAAATCAATCAATCAATCAATCAATCAATCAATTTATAAAGCGCGCTACGTACCCGTTAGGGTTTCAAGGCGCTGGGTGGGGGGGAGCTGCTATTGGTCAAAGAGCCAGGTCTTGAGGAGTCTCCTGAAGGTGAGAAGGTCTTGGGTCTGCCTCAGGGGGGTGGGGAGGTGTTCCAGATCTTGGCGGCGAGATAGGAGAAGGATCTGCCGCCGGAGGTCCTGCGTTGAAAGCGGGGAACGATGGCGAGGGAGAGGTTGGCAGAGCGGAGTTGGCGGGAGGGGACGTAGAAGTTGATTCTGTTGTTCAGGTAGGCGGGTCCGGCGTTGTAGAGTGCCTTGTGAGCGTGGGTGAGGAGCTTGAAGGTGATACTCTTGTCCACGGGGAGCCAGTGGAGGTCTTTCAGGTGGTGGGAGATGTGGCATCGGCAGGGTACGTCGAGGATCAGTCGGGCGGAGGAGTTTTGGATGCGTTGAAGTCGTCGGATGTACTTTGCTGGGATGCCTGTGTAGAGTGCGTTGCCGTAGTCTAGTTTACTGCGGACGAAGGCCTGGGTCACCGTTTTTTTGGTTTCCGTCGGGATCCATTTGTAGACTCTACGGAGCATGCGGAGGGTGTTGTAGCAGGAGGAGGAAACTGCATTGACCTGCTTGGACATGGTGAGGGCGGAGTCGAGGATGCAGCCGAGGTTGCGTGCGTGGTTGGCTGGCTTAGGAGCGGGTCCCAGTGCAGTGGGCCACCAGGAGTCGTCCCAGGCCGAGGGGGTGCGTCCGAGGATGAGGACTTCCGTCTTGTCGGAGTTCAGCTTCAGGCGGCTGTTTCTCATCCATTCGGCAACGGAATTCAGTCCTTCGTGGAGGTTGGCTTTGGCAGTGAGTGGGTCTTTAGTGAGGGAGAGGATGAGCTGGGTGTCGTCGGCGTAGGAGAGAATGTTGAGGTTGTGCTGGCGGGCCAGTTGTGCGAGGGGGGCCATGTAGACGTTGAACAACGTCGGGCTTAGAGAGGAGCCTTGGGGTACGCCGCAGATGATGTTGGTGGCTCCGGAGCGGAAGGGTGCGAGTCGGACTCTCTGGGTTCTGCCGGAGAGAAAAGAGGAGATCCAGTTGAGGGCTTTGTCTTGTATTACGGCTTTGTGGAGGTGTGTAAGTAGGGTGCGGTGGCAAACTGTGTCGAAGGCTGCGGAGAGGTCCAGGAGTATGAGGGCAGATGTTTCACCGTTGTCCATTTGTTGTCTGATGTCATCTGTGGCGGTGAGTAGAGCAGTCTTGGTGCTGTGGTTGCGTCTGAAGGCGGACTGGGAGGGGTCCAGGATGGAGTTGTCCTCGAGGTGGTGGGTGAGCTGCGCGTTGACGATCTTCTCAATGACCTTCGCCGGGAAGGGGAGGAGGGAGATTGGGCGGAAGTTTTTGAGGTCGTTGGGGTCTGCCTTGGGTTTCTTGAGGAGGGCGTGGATTTCGGGGGGTGCTTCCAGCTGTCCGGGAAGGTCGCGGTATCAAAGGATAAGTTGATGACCTTTCTCAGTTGGGGTGCGATGGTAGAGTCGGCTTTGTTGTAAACGTGGTGTGGGCATGGGTCTGAAGGGGATCCTGAGTGAATGGAATTCATGATCTTGCAGGTTTCGGCGTCGTCTACGTGGGTCCAGGCGGTAAGGCGGTTGGCGCTGGAGGAGTTGTCGGGGGTGGGGTCTGGCAGAGGCGTGGTGTTGAGGCTGTTGTGGATGTCGGCGATCTTCTGAGGGAAGAAGGTGGACAGGGCGTCGCAGAGTTCTTGGGAAGGTGGGATGTCGTTGACGTTGGCGCTGGGGTTGGAGAGCTCTTTCACGATGCAGAAGAGTTCTTTGCTGTCGTGTGCATTGTTGTTTAGGCGTTCTGTGAAATGGGAGCGTTTGGCGAGTCGGATTAGTTGGTGGTGCTTGCGGGTGGCTTCCTTGTGGGTCGTCAGGCTGGTAGGTGTGCGTTCGAGGAGCCATTTCTTCTTTAGTTTCTGGCAGGTGCGTTTGGAGGTGATGAGTTCGTCTGTGAACCAGGCAGCTTTTTTCTTTTCTTTGTTGACGGTGGGTCTCTTGAGTGGTGCGAGGGTGTTGGCGCAGTCGTGGATCCACCGTCGGAGGTTGATGGCGGCGGTGTCAGAGTCGGTGAGGTCGGTAGGTGGGTTCTGGGCGAGGGTGCTGGTCGGTTGGTCCTCGGTGACTTTGCTCCGGCGGCGGTGAGGAGGTAGTGGGGTGCGGTGGTGTTCGGTGTGTTTCTTGAATGTGAAGTGGACCCAATGGTGGTCGGTCCAGTGGAGTTCGGTGGTGTGGCTGAAGGTGACGTGGTTGCTTGCAGAGAAGATAGGATCGAGCGTGTGGCCAGCGATGTGGGTGGGTGTGTTCACCAGTTGACTGAGTCCGAGGTTGGAGAGGTTGTTGGTCAATGATGCGGTGTTGGCGTCGTTGTTGCTCTCCAGGTGGAAGTTGAGGTCTCCAAGGAGGATGTAGTCCGTAAAGGGGAGGGCGTGGGTGCTCGTGATGTCGGCGATTGTGTCGCTGAAGGGGGATCGTGGTCCTGGGGGTCGGTAGATGAGCGTTCCCCTGAGGGTGGTGTTGGGGTCAGTGTGGATCCGGAAGTGCAGGTGTTAAGCTGTCTTCAGGGTGTCGTCCGTGTGGGGGTGGATTTGGAGGGTGGATTTGTGGGCGATGGCTATTCCTCCTCCGATTCCGTTGGGGCGATCTCTTCTGGTGATCTTGTAGCTGTCAGGGATGGCTATGGCGATGTCAGGGGCTGAGGAGTCGTTCCACCAGGTTTCGGTCAGGAAGGCTACGTCTGGGGCGGTGGTGTCGAGCAGGTCCCAGAGCTCGATGGCGTGCTTTCGTGAAGAGCGTGTGTTGAGGAGTATGCAGTGGAGGTGGTTGCTGTTGGTTGTTGCAGGCTTCCTTGTTCTGTTGCAGGTGAAGTTGCAGGCGCGGCAGGAGAAGGGCCCTTTGGTGTTCTTCGGTGTGGCCTGGAAGCAAGTTGAGGGGGAGCCGAGGTTGAGAGCGATGAGTTCGTTTGCCGAGTAGCGGCGTCTGTTGGTGCGGGGGTCGCGCGGACCAGGGGGGGTGGCACTGGGCGCGGTCCAGGTGTGGACGGGCACAGACGGGCTTGCCAGCCATTAAGAAGGGAGGGGGAGGGAGGAGCAGCTGGGAGGCTGGAGGGAGCGGCGAATGGGGGTGCGAGAGGGGCGGGGCCGCAGGGAGGCAGCGGCAGGGGAAAACGGCAAGGGGGAGCACCCGAGGGGTGAAAATCAGCAGAGAAGGCACAGAAAGTGAAAAAAAGGCACAAGCGATCACAAAATACAGGCAGAAATACGGTAAACGGCACAACACAAGCGGAATACAGCAATAAAAGGCACAAATGGGGGCAGAAGCGCTAGGAAGCAAGGCGCAGAAAACAGAATACAGTTCGAAAATACGGCGAAAACGGCACAATGCACACAAGTCTAGCGAAGCTTACCTGAAGCCCACTAGACACCAGGGATGAGGCGCAGGAGGATGCCTGCGGGTGGAGGAGGGCCTTGAACAAGCTAGCAGCAGCGTGGGCGGGGGGTCAGGGACACGAGACAGCAAGGTGGTGCTGCGGACGTGGGGGGTGAGCTCTAGACCAAAAGCAGGTCAGAGGTCGCTCACCCTCGACACGCAGCACCAGCCATTAAGAAGGGAGGGGGGAGGGACGAGCAGCTGGGAGGCGGGAGGTGGGAGGGAGAGGCGAATGGGGGTGTGAGGGGTCGGGGCCGCAGGGAGGCAGCGGCAGGGGAAAACAGCAAGGGGGAGCGCCCGAGGGGCGAAAACCAGCAGAGAAGGCACAGAAAGTGAAAAAAAGGCACAAGCGATCACAAAATACAGGCAGAAATACGGTAAACGGCACAACACAAGCGGAATACAGCAATTTAAAAGGCACAAATGGGGGCAGAAGCGCTAGGAAGCAAGGCGCAGAAAACAGAATACAGTTAGAAAATACGGTGAAAACGGCACAATGCACACAAGTCTAGCGAAGCTTACCTGAAGCCCACTAGACACCAGGGATGAGGCGCAGGAGGATGCCTGCGGGTGGAGGAGGGCCTCGAACACACTAGCAGCAGCGTGGGCGGGGAGTCAGGGACACGAGACAGCAAGGTGGTGCTGCGGACGTGGGGGGCGAGTTCTAGACCAAAAGCAGGTCAGAGGTCGCTCAAAATAAGACCCACACACTACTACATAAGGGAAGCACACAGAAAGACTATTGGAAAGCAACTGGACACCATGGAAGTGTTAATCAGACTGCTTAGCACCCGTAGAAAACGACAGTGATGATGCCACCAGCACCACCGCAGCAACCGTAAATACAAACACAGCAGCCATCAATGCAGCATAGAAGACGGGAGAGGATCTTTCGTCAGCGTGCAAGCATCCTGGTCCTTAGGGAAGAATAAGTGATCATACTCTACCATCTGAGGCTGGAGTCCATTGCACGTCTGATCCACCGCATTGCAGCAGCCATCACAGCAAGAGTGCAGAGTCACACAGCAATTCCACCCATGACCAAACTTCTGGCTGTTTTCCACTTGCTGGCATCAGATTCATTCCACACAACTGTGCAACAAGTGGGTGGGATCTCACAACCATCCCTCTCTACCTCCCTTATGAAGATTCTGGACACCATCATCAGATTCACACCCCACCACATCTGGTTCCCCAATTCCCAGGAACTGCAGCATGAAACCAAGCATGGTTTTTACCAGATTGTTGGCTTCTCGCATGTGCTGGGTCCCTCTTGCAGCAACTGAACACCTCTACAGGAGCAGCAAACATACCCACTCCATCAATGTGCAGGCCATCGTGGATCACCGTGGAATTATCACAGACATCCTTGCAAAATATCCCAGAAGTGTCCATGATGCTTACATCTTCAGGCACTCCACTATAAACCAACAATTTCAGGATGGACAATATGGCAATGGCCTACTTGTAGGTAAGATATCATACACATCATAACACACACAACACACCAAACTTGTATTACAACCAACACAAACTCAACATCAAACACACATGAACAAGGAAACACAGAGGTACAGACCACAACGCAGAAGCCACATGCCTCACTACACTGCATGAAATGCACATTACCCTCACATACGCCCATACCTACAAGTCCCTGGCACCACCTGACTGACACATCACTGGATGGACAGGTGGAGCAAAATCCCCTGTGAGCCCAAAAGCTGGACTCAGACAAATACATATGTCCACAGGTTTACAACAAAAACACAATCCTGCACACAACAATTAGCAATGAATCACTATGCTATGTGATTTGCATTAGGCTTTCAAATGTCAAACAACTCACATATTGGAACTCCCCCACATTTACTATGCTGTAGAAGTCTCTGTCAGCATTGATATCTATTGCCACCCGAGTGGTGTCATCACTATCTACTTATCACCTAAATATGACAGATATACTCATTGTGCACAACTTTCCCTTGTGTGGTGCATAGTGCAGCACACATTGAAATACAACATCCCCATCAATGAAAGATCATGTGTAGGAAAGGACAACTCACAGCACACCAACACACGTACAGGTAAATCCCAAATCACCATACCATGATACAAGAGTAACAACAATGGACTGTGCCAGATATACTACTGACAATTTACAGTGAAAGGCCAGAAATGCACATGAATGAGGATATATTGAATTTAGAAAGACTGGACTCCTGATGCAGGGCACTGCTGAACAGCTGTCTGAAACATCAGGCATACATCACAATACATCCCATATAACTGTCCCACACTGGACATGTGAATCTCATGCACATATTATGCCAGCCAGCAATTGTCAACAACAGCACTTTGTGCAAAGGAGGTATTTCCAGGGAAAAAGGGTGATATTCACATGCAACACACAGGGCTCCACACAGCACACAAAATAGGTACACATGTCTACTACAGCGCTTTTCTGCACCTCTAAAGTGAAGGCATTAAGGGCCACATGTCAGAAAAGTTGGACAGCATCTAAAGCAGTGCTACCTCACTTGGGCACCTTAGTGCCCCTACCTCCAAAATGTGTTTTCCATAGTCAATATATGGCACACCATGGCGCAAAGTAGATGCAATTGTGTCAACAAGATGGATGCCAACGATTGACTTTGTAGGATAAATGCCTAATGTATTTTGCTCCTCCTCGACAGTACAAAGGACCACATTTAAAGCAATGGTGTGCCCCATTTGTATGCCTGACTGTGCAGACATCAAAAGTACCAGATAAAAATTATACTTTTGAACCTCATATACCTGTGCACCATTTTATCTTTAGTCCAATGGGGGAACACACCCTTAGCATACATGATGCTTTGCACAGGCATAATGTGTTGCTAAGGTACACTAAGGCCCTCATTACAAGTGTGGCAGTCTTAAGACTGCCACACTCATGGGGGCGGTCGGAACGCCGCCAAAGTGGTGGTCCGACCTCCACATTACGACCGTGGTGAAAGAGCAACAGTTGGACCTCTGGCACTGCCAACGGCCTGGTGGTACCGGTGGTGCCAGAGGTGCTGGTGACCTTAACCCCCAAGGGCAGCGCTGCTAGCAGTGCTTCCCTGGGGATTATGACCCACGTGTCCACCAGAAAAGGCTGGCAGAGATGGATGCCAGGGACCCCATGGGGGCCCCTGTACTTCCCATGCACCTGGCATGGGCAGTGCAGGGGCTCCCATGGACAGCACCATTGCGCTCTTTACTGCCTGAATTACAGGCAGTGAAAAGTTTGACGGGTGCTGTCACACCTGATGCAATGTAACATTGCTGCTGGCTCGATTACGAGCTGGCATCAATGTTGTGGTGAGTTTCTCGCTGAGCCAGCGGGAATCTCATAATAGGGCCAGCAGGCAGTTTATCTTCCCCAAGAGTTTGGCGGTTGGCCTCCCCCACCCGCCTAACTCATAATAAGGCCCTAAGTGTTGCACTGCATAGGTAGTGGCACTTTCCAAACATGCCACTGTGGCTATTTGCCAAGTTAGCCCAGAGTAGTGTCTACACAATTAAGCTAATGTGGTGCAAGGACATTTAGCACCTTATAAATGTGGTTCCCTTTCTCAAATATAGAGACTACTGCACACATTTGGTATGGGTAACCTGTCAGACAAAAATTCCAATTACAATCACCATGTACCTAAGCCACATCCCATGATTGGAAAGTGCACCACCACAGACCAATGCAACTATACATCCAAACAGGAACACACACAATACCAGATGTAAGTCTGATACACCACTACACTCAAAACAAATATGGGCAATGGCACCTGGCAATTAACCAATGTGCATGATTGACACATGTTCTCACATTCCTTTGCAGCTGACCAACGTGACAGCATCCAGCCATGGGTCATGACACCTTTAGGAAATCCGATAACGGATGCACAGCAGGCCTACAATGACGCCTACATAAGGACTGGAAATGTTATGGAGCGGACATGTGGTATCCCAAAATCAAGGTTCATGTGCCTACATGTTACAGGAGAAGGACAGTTATACGCAAAACCCCTTGTCTGCAAAATTATCCCTGTGGGTGCCATAACATTTGGCTATACACGCATGTCCCCTGGTTTGACCATTTAGATGTCCCTGATGAGGAAGATGACAAAAATGGTGTACAACTAGAGGAGGGGGAACAACAAAATACTGCTGCTGAAGTACGCAGAAGACAACTAATTGTGCAAAGCCTTTTCACATAGAACTGTACTCCATGAATCACCATGTAAGTAATTCAACAAACTCACGTAAACTCAGAATGTACATGGTGTACTCCTCTACACCATCACATACCAATTGTAACTTGGCCATCTCTCAGAGAACATGAATACACCAAAGACTGGTGCTGATTTAAGAGGGCCTAGTGCATCCTTGTGCAACATTAGTGTCAAACATCTTATGCTAATGTGACCCAACTATGCAAATATCTAAGCAGCAGAAATGCATAGTGGTGCAAGTCAGGCATTGTGCCACTTTGTAACAACTTGTGCCACAAAATGCCTGCGACTGACATTATGGGGGTCATTACAACTTTGGAGGAGGTGTTAATCCGTCCCAAAAGTGACGGTAAAGTGACGGATATACCACCAGCCGTATTACGAGTTCCATAGGATATAATGGACTCGTAATACGGCTGGTGGTATATCCGTCACTTTACCGTCACTTTTGGGACGGATTAACACCTCCTCCAAAGTTGTAATAACCCCCTAAGTATGCAAGGGGGGTGTACATTTGGTAAGAGGGAGCCAAAATTGTACAGTGGAACCTAACAAAAACAACTGTGCAATATATTGCTGCTACGTTTGATACCTGTTCAGAGCAGCTGTTCAAAGGAGGCACACCATTGGTACCCTTGAGACCCTGCATACTGTTCATGGTAAGGGCCTAAATCTTAGCTCAAACCCTGAACAGTGCATCAATTGTATCAAATACTCATATGCTATAGCCCCCTACTCTGTCCATGGTGTGGAGATTGTAAATTACAGCACACACATGGTTGTGGTAGGAGGATGCTAAGAGGGGAAAGAAACGTGGTCCCACACTGCCTTCTACACCACTTCACTTTAATCTGCCCCATAGTCAGAAACAATAAACATCTACTAAATAATCTACTACCACATGAATGTGGTGGTGGCATGTAGCCATTGTCTCTAGCTAATACAATTTACATTGTCACACACATATCTCACAAGTGTGTTGGCTTGATATATTCCTGTAGCAATCCAGGGAATGTATGTGAAGACTGCTGAACATATGTATGGGTTAGGTATGAAAAGGCTATGAAGTACCTACAATGGCAGGTTTGTGTCTGTTAGGTAACCTAGCTAAGTCTGAATGACAATCTCACACATGAGTACTGATAACATACTTCTCAGTGCTATTCACATGTATTAGCAAGGGAGTGTCACACAGGGACCAATACAGACAAATGTTTAGGTGTATCTGTATGAGGCTGGCTCGATTTGTAGTGGGTACCTATGGTATTTACACCTTATACCAGGTCCAGGATTCCCTTATTAGTGAAATGTAGGCAGTGTCTAGAAGCCAGGCTCTCTAGGGGTAGCTGTAGCTGAGCAGCCAAAGCTTATCTAGGAGACAAGCACAGCTCATGCAGTACCACTGTAGTCACACAGTACTCACAGAAAATATTCAGTGTTACAAAAATAAAGGCACTTTATTTTGGTGTCACAAATGCCAAAAATACCATAGAGACTATACTCTCTTAGGCGGTAAGTCATACATAAATGATATACCCTAGTATGCAGAAATAGCTGCAAAAACAGTAAGAAAACAGTGGAAATCACAATAGTTAGAAATGGGCCTGGGGAAACACAAACCATATACTAAGAAAGTGGAATGTGAATGTCGGTTTCCCACCTAGGCAAGTGTAGTGTGTAAAGCGGTGATGGGAGTATTAGCAAACACCAAAGGTAAGTCATAGAACCCACCCCAGAGCCCAGGAACGCAGGAGTAAATCACAAGAACGTTCCCAGAGCACACAAGAACACAAGAAAGAAGATATTGCAAGAACCAGAAGAGACTGCAAGACACAAACAATGGATTTCTGGATCTAAAGACCTGTAAAAGAAAGGGACCAACTCCAAGAAGCACTGAAGAGTCCAGGGAGAACAGGAGACCCTACTAACCTGGGCGAAGGTGCAAAAGAAGAATCATCAGTGAAGAACAACAGTCAGTACTGCACCCAAGAAGATGGATGCGGGTTCCTGGTTGGTGCAGATGATATCCCAAGCTGGATGGATGATTGCAGTCTGGTTTGCGTTGCTGGATTCTGCCAACAAACCTTGGCACATGCAAAGCTTTGGGTTAGTAGAAAATGGCACTGCCCCAGACCAGGAAGTACCTGGTGGATGCTACCCGGCAGGGGAAGTCAGATGAGGCTCCTAGCAACTCAGAGAGCCCTCAGAAGACCAGGCAGTGCACACAGGAGTCCCACAGCATGGGGATAAAGGAGGTGCAAAAGGAGGCCAATGCAGCACTACAACAAGGGATCGCGCGACGCCGGAGACCAAGTCAGGAAGTTGTGCATCTCAGGATAGATTGCTGGGGCTGGAGATGCACAGTGCACAACGAACTTTGTGGAAGGATGCCAACAAGCCTTGGCAACTGCAAAACACATTGTGCACAGGGGTACTGTCCTGCATGGGAGGCAAGCTCTTACCTCCACCAAAGTTGAACAGTAGGACTTCAGTACCATCAGGACCACTTCAGTCCACTACCCATGATGCTGGATTCAAGCACTTTGACAGAAGAGGGGACGCATGCCACTGGTCATTGCTGCAGAGGGGTGCCTCCTGAAGCAGGGGGAGGGACTCCTTCTCTCCAAGGGAGATTCCTTTGTTCTTCTGGTGCAGGCTGAAGACAGGCTGTCCTCTGTGGATGCATGACCTGGAAACAGTTGCAGTTGCTGGCAGGAGCTGAAGATACAATGTTGCAGAAGTCATCTTTGTTTCTTTTTGCAGTTTGTAGAGTTCCTGGAGGGTCCAGATGCAGTTTCTTCGGTAAGAAGGTGAAGTAAAGGATGCAGAGGGTTCTTGCTGGAGTCTTTCAATCTGAATCTAAAGAACCACCCAAGAGAGAGACCCTGAATAGCCCTGAAAGGGGGATTGGTCAGCCAAACAGGTAAGCACCTATCAGGGGAGGGCTCTGACATCACCTGCTGGCACTTGCCACTCACATGCTCCCAGAGTGCCCTGCTGTAGGAGGCTGGCCTGGTTTGTAGTGAGTACCTAAGGGTCTTACACCTCATAACAGGTCCAGCTATCCCTTATTAATGAAATGTAGGCAGTGTTCTAGCAGCTTAGGTTGTCTAGGGGTAGCTGTAGCAGAGCAGCCAAGGCTGAACTAGGAGACATGCAAAGCTCCTGCAATACCACTATAGTTACACAGTACTTATACACAATAAAAGACAATACTCAGAGTAACCAAAAATGAAGATACTTTATTTTAGTGATACAAGGCCAAAAATATCTTAGAGGCAATACTACTTCTGGAGGTAAGGATTATACACAATATATACATTAGTAGAAAATACAATAGATTGCAATGGGCCTAGGGGCAACAAAAACCATATACAAAAATAGTAGAATGTGAATAACAATTTCCCCCCTAGGCAGGTGTAGTGTGTAGCGGAGTGCTGGTAGTGTAGGAAAACATATTAGGTAAGTAAAGTACCCCACCCCAGAGCCCAGGAAAGCAGGACTAAAGTACAGCAAGTTTCTTCAGGACACACTACAAGAGGTGATGCAAGAGTTTGCAAGAACCAAGCAAGACTGCAAGCAACAAACAATGGATTCCTGGACGTGAAGACCGGTGGAGAGAGGAGACAAAGTCCAGAAGTCGAAGAAGAATCCAGGAAGGACAGGAGCCCCTGCCAACCTGGAAGATGGTGCAAAAGTGGATTGTCCGATCAGAAGAAAAATACAGAAGATCACCAAAGAAGATGGCTGTGGGTTCCTGCTTGGTGCAGGTGATGTCCCACGTCCAGTTGTTGGATACAGGCAGTTTGGGTCACTGGATTCCACCAACAAGCCTTGGTTCAAGGAAGTATGCGGTTTGTGACACAAAGGGGCTGCCTGGACCCAGGACGGACCTGGGGGTCTCAACTTGGACTGAAGCGACAGAGGGGGATCTCAGCACTTCAGAGAGTCCTCAGAAGACCAGGCAGCACCCACAGGAGTCCCAGAACATGGGGACAAAGAACATGCAAAGTGTGGTCATTGCAGCACTACACTGAAAGGTCCCGCACCACCGGAGAACAACTCAGGGAGCTGTGCATCACAGGATGGAGTGCTGGGGACCTGGGATATGCTGTGCACAAAGGATTCTTGCAAGAAGTGCACAGAAGCCCAAGGAGCTGCAGAAGCAGCGGTGCACAGGGGTACAGTCACAGCACGGGAAGGCAAGCTTTTACCTCCACCAAATCTGGACATCTGGACCTTTGAACAGTCTGTGTCACTTCGGTCCACCACCTGTGTTCCAGGGAGTATGCTCATCGTCAGGAGAGGATTTCCAGAGTACCGGTTGTTTCACAGAAGGGTGCCTGCAGAAGCAGGGAAGTGACTCTGTCACTCCGCGGGAGATTCCTTCGGTTCTTCTGGTGCAGGGTGAAGACAGGCAGTTCTCAGAACATGCACACCTTGGAAACTGATGTAAAAGCTTACTGGAGCTGAAGTTGGGGGTCAGAGGAGTCATCCTGGATACTTTGCTGCAGTTACAGCGGTTTCTGGAGCAGTCTGCGGTGGATCAGATGGTCAGAAGCTGAAGCAGAGGATGCAGAGAAGTCCTGGAGGAACCTTGCAAACCGAATCTGAGGAAACACCCAGATGGGAGATCCTAAATAGCCCTGAGAGGGGGATTCACTATCTACCCAGGTATGCACCTATCAGGAGGGGTCTCTGAAGTCACCTACTGGCACTGGCCACTCAGAGGTCTCCAGAGGGTCCCCACATCTTGGAATCCAAGATGGATAACACCAGGGATCCTCTGGAGGAGGTCTGAGTACCACCCCTGGGGTGGTGATGGACAGGGGAGTGGTCACTCCCCTTTCCTTTGTCCAGTTTTGTGCCAGCACAGGGACTCGGGGTCCCTGAACCGGTGTAGATTGGCTTATACAAGGAGGGCACCATCTGTGGCCATCAAAGCATTTCAAGAGGCTCTGGGAGGCTACCATTCCCAAGCCTGTAACACCTATTTCTAAAGGGAAAGGGTGTAACACCCTCCTCCCAAAGGTAATGCATTGTTCTACCTTCCAGGGGTTGAGCTGCTCAGTCCCCAGGAGGGTAGAAACCTGAATGTGAGGTGGCAGCAGCTGGGGCTGCAGTGGAAATCTCAGAGAGCTGGTTTGGCAGTACTGGGGTCCATGGTGAAGCCCCCGGGGTGCGTGGGATTGGTCCCCCAATATCAGATTTGGATCAGGGGACAATTCCTTGATCTCAGACACCTCACATGGCCATACTCAGAGTTACCATATAGGTATTGACATATATGTAGTGCACGCGTATAATGGTATCCCTGCACTCAAGAAATCTGGAGAAATTGGCTCTGGATAACGTGGGGGCACATGTGCTCATGCAAGGGTGCCCTCACACACAGTAACTTTGCACCTAGCCTTCAGTAAATGAAGGTTAGACATATAGGTGACTTATAAGTTACCTTAGTGCAGTGAAAATGGCTGTGAAATAGTGTGTGCACTATTTCACTCAGGCTGCCGTGGCAGTCCTGATGAAAGGTTTGTATGAGCTCCTTATGGGTGGCAAAAGAAATGCTGCAGCACATAAGGATCTTCTGGAACCCCAATTCCCTCGGTACCTGGGTACCATATAGTAGGGACTTATAAGGGGGTTCCAGTGTGCCAATCAGAAACGGAATATGGAGTCACAAAACTGTAGAGAGAAATTTGGTAAGTAGAGAGAGCATAAGCACTGGAGTTCTGGTTAGCTGAACTTCAGTGACACAGTCAAGCATACTGACAACACACATAGGCCACAAACTATGAGCACTGGGGTCCTGGCTAGCAGGACCCCAGTGAGACAGGCAAAACACACTGACAAATAGGGTTTTAACTGTGAGTTCTGGGGTCCTGGCTAGCAGGATCCCAGTGAGACAATAAAAACACACTGACAAACACTTCAAATAGGACAAAACTGGGGGTAACCATACTAGAAAGAGGCTACTTTCTCACCCCTGCCAACTTGGAATTCAAGATGGCAAAACCCAGGGACTCTCTGGAGGAGCTCTGAGCACCACCCTTGGGGTGGTGATGTACAGGGGAGTGGTCACTCCCCTTTCCTTTGTCCAGTTTCATGTCAGAGCAGGGACTGGTGGTCCCTGAACTGGTGTAGACTGGATTATGCGAGGAGGGCACCATCCGTGCCCTTCAAAGCATTTCCAGAGGCTTGGGTAGGATACCCGTCCCAAGCCTGTTACACCTATTTCCTTACAACAAAGTAAGTCCTTTGTTATGCCTTCCTGGGCTTGAGCTGCTCAAGCAACAGAATGGCAGAAACCTGTCAGAGACGTGGTAGCAGCTGGGGCTGCCTGGAACACCTCAGAAGGTTGGAATGGCAATACTGGGGGTCCTCTAAGGAGCCCCCAGAGTGCATGGAATGATACAACCGATGTTTGCAAAACCATTGGGGTATGATTCCAACAGGCTTGATATCAAACATGCCTACGTTCGGAGTTACCTTTATGTAGCTGCACATAGGTAGTAACCTATGTCTAGTACATGCATAAAATGGCATTCCCGCAATCAGGATGTCTGGGAAAATCATCCTGGAGATCGTGGTGGTAACGCTGCACCCTGCCCTCAGGGCTGAAGGGCCTGCTATAGTGGTGACTGATAAGTGACCTGGTGCAGTGTAAATGGCAGTGAAATGCCACATGCACCTTTTCACACAGGCTGTAATGGCAGTCCTGCAGAAGCCTTTTCATGGGCTCCCTATCGGTGGCACAAGAAATGCTGCAGCCCATAGGGATCCCCTGGAACCCCAATGCCCTGGGTACCTAGGTACCATATACTGGGGACTTATACGGAGGCACCAGTATGTCAATTTGGGGTGAAATACTGGGTTACCAGCATGAAGTGACAACATTCAGAGGAGAGAGAACATAATCACTGTGTTCCAGGTTAGTAGGATCCCAGTGAACAAAGTCAAACACACACTGACATCAGGCAGAAAACGTGGGTAACCATGTCACAAAGAGGGTACTTTCCGACACCCCCCCAAACGAGTGATAATAAGGCTAACCTTGCCCAGATGAGTCTTCATTGTCTAATTGAAAATACCCGGAGAGTCCATCTGCATTGGAGTGGTTGCACCCAGGTCTATGTTCTGCTGTGAAGTCCATCCACTGTATGGAAATAGACCACTTCAACAATTTGAGGTTTTCTCCTTTCATTTGTTTTAGCCATAAAAGAGGTTTGTGGTCTGTTTGAACTATGAAGTGAGTCCCAAAGAGGTATGGTCTCAACTTCTTCAAGGCCCAGACCACACCAAAGGCCTCCCTCTCTATGGCTGACCAATGCTTTTCCCTAGGGGTCAACCTTCTGCTGATAAAAGCTACAGGTTTATCCTGGCCCTCTGAATTCAGATAAAATGGCCCGAACCCCTACCTCTGAATCATCAGTCTGAACTATAAACTTCTTGGAGTAGTTTGGACTTTTTAAGACAGGTGCAGTGCGCATAGCCTGCTTTAGCTCCTCAAAAGCTTTCTGACAGCTAGCTGTCCATAATACCTTCTGATGCATTTTCTTAGAGGTGAGGTCATTAAGAGGGGCAACAATGAGGCCATAATTCTTAATGAACCTTCTGTAATATCCAGTGAGACCAAGAAAGGCTCTGACCTGGGTCTGTGTTGTAGGGGGATCCCAGTCAAAACTAGTCTGGATCTTCCCCTGTAGTGGTTCAATCTATTCTCCATCTACCAGGTGTCCCAGATCAACTATCTTCCCCTGCCCTATGTGACACTTTGAAGCCTTGATAGTGAGGCCTGTCTTTTGCAGGAACTCCAAAACTTTCCATAGGTGGACCAGGTGGTCATCCCAGGTGGATCTGAAGACAGCAATATCATCTAGATATTCTGCACTAAAAGCTTCCAGACCTTGGGGGACTGTGTTCACCAACCTCTAAAAATTGTCAGGTGCAGTCGTTAAACCAAAGGGCATAACAGTAAACTGATAATTCCCTCCAATGGTTTAGAAAGCTGTTTTGGGTTCAGCATCTTCTGTTAGTTTGATCTGCTAATACCCTGCAGTCAAATCAAAAGTACTGAGATACTTGGCAGATGCCAGTGTATCAAGGAGCACTTCTGCCCTGGATATTGGGTGAGCATCAGTCTTTGTGACTGTGTTGAGCCCTCTGTAATCTTCACAGAACCTCATCTTCCTTTTGAGAATGAGGTTTGGGTACAAGCACCACTGGGTTGGCCCAGGGGCTATCACAGTGCTCAATCACTCCTAAGTCAAGCATTTTCTGAACTTCTGACTTAATGCAGTCTCTGACATGGTCAGACTGTCTATAAACCTTACTTTTGACAGGTAAACTGTCTCCAGTATCAATGGTGTGGTCACTCCTAGTAGTCTGACCAGGAGTCAGAGAAAAGAGTTCAGAAAACTGACCTACGCAGCTCCTGAGGTCTTCCTTCTGCTCTTCGGAAAGGCAGACTGCAAGCATAACTCCTTCCACTGAGCCATCAGCTGTGTTGGAGAAGAGATCAGGGAGAGGGTCACTCTCATCTTCCTGTCCCTCATCAGTGGGCATGAGTAGGATTAAGTCAGCCCTGTCATAGTAGGGCTTCAGGCAGTTCACATGAAGTACTCTAAGAGGACTTCTAGGAGTGCCTAGGTCAACTAAATAAGTGACCTCACCCTTTTTCTCCACTATTATGTGTGGTCCACTCCATTTGTCATGGAGTGCCCTGTGTTCCACCGGCTCCAGTACCCACACCTTCTGTCCTGGTTGGTACACTGTCAGAACAGCCTTCTAGTCATGCCCTTAATTGGCTTTTCTGCTCACCATTGTTCTGACCAATTTGTCTGCCTTCTCTCCCAATTCTTGCGGAGATGTCAGATCTGAAACTACCAGGTACTGGTGCAATAAGTTAGAGACACAGTTATTCAAAATATGCTCTCTCAGAAGTAAATTGTATAAGCTTGCATAGTCATACACCTTACTGTCATGTAACCAGCCTTCTAAAGCCTTAACAGAAAACTCCACAAAGTCAACCCAATCCTGTGAGGACTCTTTTCTGGTTTCTCTGAACTTAATCCTATATTGTTCAGTGGGTAAGCCAAATCCATCCAAGAATGCAGTTTTAAGAATACCATAGTTGTCTGAGTCTCCTTCTCTGACATTGATAAGTCTACCCTTCCCCTTGTCAGAAAAGGGCAACCACGGAATAGCAGCCCACTGCTTTTCAGGGACCCTCTAAACTTTGCAGGCCATCTCAAGTGCAGCAAACCACTTGCAAATATCACCCCCCACATTGTATGGGGGAACAATTTTGTATATGTTTCTTGAGTCAATGGTGTCCTCCCTAACTCCATAACTCCTGATAGTACTGCTGTCACCATGGGGAACTAACCCCAACCCCTGCCTTTCCCTTTCCACAGCCAAGGCCTCCCTGTTTAGGGATAGTTGTTGCTGCTGCACCTTCACTCTGGCTTCCTCCAATCTCAGTTTCCTGAGCTGCCTATCTATGGAGTTGAACTATGGGATCCTTTAGATACTGAGGTGATATGGGAATAGGCAGAGGTAGATCTTTCCCTAGCTTCTGTAACCCTAGTAACCTGACCTCTGGGTGTGAAGGGAGCCCTACCTGAGTGACTACCCTTCCCAATACCATATACACCAGTGGGTTTGCTAGGTGGAAGATCTTTGGAAGAGCCCTCCTCTAGGAAAGTACCATCTTTCTTGGCATGTTACGCCCATTTTTACCTGTATGTCAGTATGTTTTTGCCTGTCTCACTGGTATCCTGCTGGTCAGGACCCCAGTGCTCATAGTTTATGGCCTAATGGGTATGTTGTGTATAGTGCTTAACTGTGTCACAGAGGCTCTGCTAATTGGAACCTCAGTGCTTATGCTCTCTCTGCTTTTAAATTTGCCACTATAGGATAGTGACTTCATTTACTAATTTCAACTGGCAAACTGGACCCCCCTTATAGGTCCCTAGTATATGGTACCTAGTACCCAGGGCATTGGTGTTCCGGGAGATCCCTATGGGCTGCAGCATTTCTTTTGCACACATAAGGAGTTCAGACAAACCCTTTCACAGAACTGCCACTGCAGCCTGCGTGAAATAGTGCACATTATGTCACAGCCATTTTCACTGCACATAAGTAATTTATGAGTCACCTATATGTCTAACCTTCATTTAATGAAGGCTAGGTGCAAAGTTACTAAGTGTGAGGGCACCCTTGCACTAGCAAAGGTGCCCCCACATAGTTCAGGACCAATTCTCAGGAATTACCTATATGTAGATTCACAATGGTAACTCCGCATATGGCCATGTAAGGTGTCTAAGATCATGGAAGTGTCCCCCTATTCCAAATCTGGCATTGGGGAGCCAATTCCATGCATCCTGGGGGTTCCACCATGGACCACCAGTACTGCCAAACCAGCTCTCTGAGGCTTGAAATGCAGCTTCAGCTGCTGCCACCTCACAGACAGGGTTCTGCCCTCCAGAGTCTGTGCAGCTCAGTCCAGGAAGGCAGAACAAAGCATTTCATCTGGGAGAAGGGTGTTACACCCTCTCCCTTTGGAAATAGGTGCTACCGGCTTGGGAGTGGTAGCCTACCCCAGCCTCCTGAAATGCTTTGAAGGGCACAGATGGTTTCTCCTTGCATAAGCCAGTCTACATTGGTTCAGGGAGCCCCCAGTCCCTACTCTGGCACAAAACTGGACAAAGGAAAGTGGAGTGACCACTCACCTGTCCATCACCACCCAGGGGAGGTGCCCAGATGTCCTCCAGTGTGTCCCAGTCCTCAGCCATCTTGTTTTCAAAGGTGTGGGGACACTCTGGATGCCTCTGAGTGGCCAGTGCTAGCAGGTGACGTCAGAGGCCCCACCTGATAGGTCCATTCCTGATATGGTAGCAAATCACCCTCTCAGGGCTATTTAGGGTCTCCCCTGTGAGTTTCTCTTCAGATTCTACTTGCAAGTTTCCATCAGGAATCCTCTAAAACTACTACTTCATCCTCTGACCTCAGATCGACCACAGGCTGCTCCAGGAACCGCTGTAACAGCAACAAAGTACCCAGAAAGCCTACTTTTCATCTGCAAATTCAGCTCCAGCCAGCAACTGCAACAGTTTCTATGGTGTGCACACTCTGGGGACTCCCTGCCTTCACCCTGCACCAGACGGACCAAAGAATCTCCTGTGGAGTGACGGAGTCACTTCCCTGCTCAAGCAGGCACCTTCTAAGTGGATGACCGGTTCTCTTGGACTCCTGTCCTGGAAATGAGCATGCTCCTTGGAACACAGGTGGTGGACCCCTTTCACACAGACTGTCCTAAGGTCCTGCTGTCTCAATTTGGAGGAGGTAAGAGCTTGTCTGCCCTGAGTACGACAGTACCCCTGTGCATAATGTCTTCTTCACCTCCTGAGGCCTCTGTGCATTATTTATAAAATTCCTTCATGCAGAGCCTGGCCCAGGTCCCCAGCACTCTATCCTACAATGCTTAACTTACTGAGTTGACGTGGGACCCTCCTTTGTAGTGCTGAACCAACTGTATTTTGCACCTCCTTTGTCCTTGTGTCCTGGGACTCTTGTGGGTGCTGTCTGATCTTCTGAGGGCTCTCTGAAATACAGAGAGCCCCTTCTTCCTCCTCACACAGAGTTGAGGCTCCCAGGTCCCTCCTGGGTCCAGACAGCGCCACTTTGATGCAAAACACTACTTTGCCAGAACTAAGGCTTGATGGATGAATCCAGCGCCAAAACTCACCTGCATCCAACTTCTCTTCGTGGGACATCCATTGCATCATGCAGAAACCCGCTGACATCTTCCTTGGGTGCATTTCTACAGTCTTCGTCCAACTGGGGACTCTTCTTTTGCACCCTCTTCTGGGTTGGCAGGGGCTCCTGTCCTTCCTGGAACTTCTTCCGACTTCTGGACTTGGTCTCCTTTCTTTGCAGGTCATCAGGTCCAGGAATCCACCATTTGTTGTTTGTAGTCTTGCTTGGTTCTTGCGATAACTCTAATCACGACTTGTAGTGTCTCCTAAGGAACCTTGCAGTATTTTACTCCTAATTTCCTTGGCTCTGGGATGGGGTAATTTACTTACCTTCGCTGTATTCTTACTCTCCCAGTAATTCTCTACACACTACACTTGTCTAGGGGGGAATTCATGGTTCGCATTCCATTTTCTTAGTATAAGGTTTGTGTTGCCCCTAGACCTATTTTCTCCCATTGCATTCTATAGCATTTCCTATTGTTTGTACTATTCTATGTCTTATTACTTATCTTATTTTGGTGTCTATTGTATATATTGTGCATAATACTTACCTCCAGAAGGAGTATTGCCTCTAAGATATTTTTGGCCTTGTTTCACTCAAATAAACTACCTTTATTTTTGGTAACACTGAGTATTGTCTTTACTTGTGTATAAGTACTGTGTAACTATAAGTGGTATTGCAGGAGCTTTGCATGTCTCCTAGTTCAGCCTAAGCTGCTCTATAGCTACCTTTATCACCCTAAGCTGCTAGAACACTACACTTCACTAATAAAGGATCACTGGACCCGGTGTAAGGTGAAAGTACCCAAGGTACCCACTACAAACCAGGCCAGCCTCCTACTCCTCCCTTGAATCTTAAGGATGATTCTCTGACTCTAAGGGGTTAGAATCTTCCTCCCCCTCCTCCTCCTGGTTATCAACATATTCCTGTTCATCCTGAAGGAGTAGACTCAATAGAAAATTGTTAATGGGGTTCTTCCCTACATCCAGGCTTCTGTCTGAGCACAGCCCCTTCAATTCCTTGAAGGTCAGCCCTCATAGGGAGTACCCATGAATCAAAGCTCGGCCCAGCAGTAGACATGATGTAGTGTGTGTTAGAGTAATGTAGGAAAATCATCTAGTCTTTTGGAAAGGAAAGTAAGAGACTAGAACCCTGTGCTAGGTATATGTGTATAGCTCTAGGTATAGAGTATTCTTTCCTGGGGACAGCACCAGTGACAGAATGATAAGGCAATTTCAAGTACTTATTTCACCACTGTACCACCAATGTAAGAGGCTGGAATGGTTTGTAGTGGGTACCTATGGTACTTACACCTTATACCAGATCCAGTTATCCCTTATTAGTGAATTGTAGGCAATGTATAGAAGCCAGGCTCTCTAGAGGTAGCTGTAGTTGAGCAGACAAGGCGTATCTAGGAGACATGCAAAGCTCATGCAATACCACAATAGTCACACAACACTTATACACATGAAAGAAAATAGTAGTGAGAAAGTAGCCTCGCATGGTCCAACTTTGGTGGAAGTAAGAGCTTGCCTCCCCACTCAAGACAGTACCCCCGTGCATCACGTGACTTGCAGTTGCCAAAGCTTCTGTGCAACCTTCCAAGAAGTTCTTCGTGCACCGCACAGATTAGGTCCCAGCACTCCACCCTGCAACGCACAGCTTCCTGAGTGGTTCTCCAGCGGCGTGGGATCCCTTTGTATCGTGCTGCATCTGCCTCTACTTGCACCTTCTTTTTCCCTGTGCTGTGGGACTTCTGTGCATGCTGTCTGGTCTTCTGAGGGCTCTCTGAGTAGCTGAGAGCCTCCTCTGTCTCCCCCTTCTGGGTAGAGGCCACCAGGTCTCTCCTGGTCTTGGGCAGTGCCATTTTCCACTAACCGCAAGCTTTGCGTGTGTCAAGGCTTGTTGGCAGAATGCAGCGACCCAAACCAGACTGCATTTATCCTTACAGTGTGCAACATTTTCTGCACCAACTAGGAACCCACATCTGTCTTCTTGGGTGCATAACTGACTTTGGCCCTCATTTAAACAATGGCGGTAAAAACCGCCTTCCGCTGCGGCGACAGCCGCCAAAAGACCTTCACCAGCCATCTGCCATATAATGACCACAGCTGGATTTCTGCCAGAAGGATGGTGGAAATCCAGCTGTGGCCATGCGGGCAGTATGCGGGCACACTAATAGACTGCTGCCAGCCATATTATGACCCATAAAACGGCCTGGCGGTGTTCTGCTGGTGGACGCTGCTGGTGGCAGCAGCACCCTGTCCCATCTCCTGCCGGAAGGCCTTCTGAACACAGGTAAGTCGGGTATCTGACAGGGGAGACGGTGGGGGGTGTTGTGTGTGTGTGTATGTTTGTATGTGTCTGGATGTGGGTGTGTGTTGCATGTTGGATGCAAGTTTGCATGTATGGAGTTGTGAGTGCGTGTATGTTGTGTTTTGTGAATGCATGTGTGCGTGTATGTTTGAAAGCGTGTGAATGGATGTATGCATGCGTGGCTGTTTCTGAGAAAAGGGTGTGTGAATGTGTGTGTGTGTCAAGGTGACGTAAATGTAGGGGGGTGGGGGAGGGCTTTGGAGAGGCAGGGGATAACTGGAGAGGGAAGTGGGGGAGACCCCAATCAGTGACAGGGCCTACCGTCGTGGTAAGGAATCCACGAAAACCATGGCAGTAGGCGGGGTTATAATCCTCCAGGCGGGAACAGTGACAGCTGCCGGGCTGGAGATGTACATCTCCAGCCCAGCGGCTGTTACCGCCGTGGCAGTTGGAATGGTACATTGGCATATTGTCTTCAGCCAACCCGCCAGTGTCATAGTATGGCAGTAAGTACCGCCAGCCTGTTCGCAGTACTTACCGCTGACCACCGGGGTCATAATGACTCCCATTGTCTTCTCACCAATGGTTCTTCTTTTGCACCTTCATCCAGGGCTAGCAGGGGCTCCTGTTCTCCCTGGACTCTTCAGTGCTTCTTGGACTTGGTCCCCTTTTTCCACAGGTCTTCAGGTCCAGGAACCCCATCATTAGTGTCTTGCAGTCTCTTCTGGTTCTTGCATAACCTTCTATCACGACTTCTTGTGTGTTTCAGGACACTTACTGTGATCTACTCCTGTTTTCCTGGGCTCTGCGATGGGGTCTATTGCTTACCTTTGGTATTTTCTTACACTCTCAGCGACCCTCTACACACTACACTTGCCTAAGTGGGAAACCGACTTTCGCATTCCACTATTTTAGTATATGGTTTGTGTTCCAACTAGGGCCATTGCAACCTATTGTTATTTTCACTATTTTCTGACTGTGTACTTACCTGTTTTTGGTTACTAGTGTATATATTAAACACAATTTGAACACGAGGAAGAAATTATAGGAAACAGCGCTCAAACAGTTGTTCATCCAGTAAACTTAATATATTCTTCAAAAAGCAAGGTGCTCCTGGCGGAAGGATCCTCCTCTTTCCTCCAATGTTTCCTTGGAAACTAGAAGTCAATTTTGATAAGCGTCAGGGCACTCATGAATACTATTCAGACCACCACAAGTCATGAGAGTTTAGTGAGTATCATCTATACTTCGGACCGGGATGAGAATAATGATAGCGATCCACCAACGGTTAAAATACCAATTTAATGCCAAAGCTCAAGTCCATTGAAATTCTAATTTTCTAAAGTCCAACAGCAGCCAACACGTGTTTCGTCATATGAGAATAATTCTTCTCAAAGACTTCACCAGGGCTGCAAAACATAATTATTGCTATAATAAGTATGATGGGATTCTTCCCATAACACATAGAATGTCCCAACACCCGTGACATTCGTGGAAAAACATTATGATGAAAAACACACAAATATGTGATAAAATGTGACTTATAGCAAACAGAAAACACCAAAAGAGAGGTCTCACATAACAACATATAATATTACGTCCACTACCATGCAGAATACCCTAAGATCATGTAGATCAAATATCATTATACCAAGTACAAATTGAAATTAAGTACATCGAAGTGATCATGGTACTCATATGAAAATTGAAGTATAAGTAGGTGATAGTAAAAAATTCCAAAATTGGCAATAGATAATAAATATGATTAAAAGAAATTCGCCAAGAAGACCCATATGAAAAAGAATGCCACCACTATAGTGGAAATAATTAAACAATGGTGATCAGATAATCACCAAACGGCACATACCTTCATGAATATTGTAGAGATGTGAAAGAGCGACCAAATAATATCATATCAAATAATATATGTCTACAATAGAATTAGAAAAAGTTGTCATTATTCTAAATCTGATTTCAAAGGCTAAAATACTTAAAATTCAGCATTTAGAATCTCCCTGAGATGTACATACCTCCGTGTTACATTAACAAAAACAATAACATCCTGTTGCGATAGCACATGGTCTTGGTTAACTGTAAAAGTAAAAAATAAACACAGATATATATTTTCTATATATGTAGAATATACCAGAACTAAATCGATAATCTCCGAGTTCTATGAAGATCTTCGCTTACCTCCAACTCAATAAAGTGGAGTAACACATTATCCAATCTATCCGTTGCGCGCCTCAGCGTGTGCAACTATCGAAACCGGCGCCCGGGAAAACCCGATTGTTAAACCGGATCCCTCAACATTACGTCATTAGAGACCATAACAATAGAGAAAAGACTGAGAAAACCGTAGCGGGCGCCATCTTGAAATAGAAAAATGAACATTAACTGCTATGTTCCATCACAAGGCAGTAATGTTTGTAATCACTTATAATTAATATGGCGAAACCAAAATAAAATAATAACGAAATTATGAGGGAAAACAGATGAAATTAATAATCCCATTAATCCTAAACTGATGGTAATACACCTAATAAATACGTAAACCAGCATAATGGGTGCCAACTTGAGTGTCAAAATAAATGTGCTGATAAATAAATGGATAAACCCATCTGCCAACTGCTCCTGACCTACAATAAATATGGAACAAGACAAAAACAGACCACAGACCCCACTTGATCAGAGGGAAGGACATGAATCCAACGTGACACGTGCCATCTAAAGTGTATAAAGGTATAGAGGAGGCAATAAATAAGAGCCCCCATTAAAAAAATGAGCAGCGTGAGTAAATTAAATACTCTATAATTAGCAATATAAAAGGGAACTTTTCATATGTGTATCATGACCACTCCATATATGTTAACAATTTGGTGATACCTGAAGCATTTGTAACAGAGCATTGAAATGATAATGACACTCCAACAATAGTATACACTCATTGTTAACCTAAATGCTTGTATACAAAAAATACATAAATATCACAATTTATGAATAAGTCTGCTATATTGGTCCATCAATTTGACCTGTATATATTGTGTAGTAGTGAAATGTAGTTAGTGTCTAGCAGCTAGGCTTTCTAGAGGTAGCTGTAGCTGAGCAGCCAAGGCTGAACTACGAGACTTGCAAAGCTCTTGCAATACCACTGTAGTCACACAGTACTCACACACATAAAAGAAAATACTCAGTGTTGTAATTATTATGTTACAGAACTCCACTGGAGATCCACATAAGATGATACAAATTCATAAAAATCCATAGAAAAAAATAAAAAGATTAAACTTTCCTAGACAGTTGATTAAATAAATACAATGTTAAAAAACACTTAAATAGTTAAAAACTCTAACACAAAACATTTCATTTAGAGAAATGAGGAGAGCTTGTAATAACTCAGAAGCAGTACTAAAGGAAAAGGTGAAACGAATCGGGCGCAGCCACCTACGACAATAAAGCAATAAGCCTGGACAAATTAGAACAAAAAGTTTCAAATCTTGGACGCCGTTGTGGCAAAGATTACAAATGGAGGAGGAACCAAACTATTTGGCTTGCAATGTATTAAGGGGAAGCTGCCCCTGTCGCAGCAGTAGAAAGAATCTTCTCACCCCAAGGGGCATGTTCCAGATGAGGTATGTCTGTGTAACCCTCAGCCTTAAGGTATCGGATATTATGTGAAAGCTCTGCCTGTGTATGTAAGCCTGGCTGTCCTGGCAGAAACTTACCGCCCAAGTTGCGTTCCTGAGTGTGGATCTGAGCAATGCTGGAGAGTGAGTGAAAATTACAGAAGAGTCTAATTGAAGATGATCAATGGCATATAGAAAATTCCTGCAGATGGTATATTTTGCTCTATGGCCGGCTAATATTTCTTTTTTTAGCAGTGACCGCAAGGAGTCATCGCTGCACGTCATCAGGTTAACCGTCCAGCGAATTACTGCAGCCAGACCTTGAATGAAGGAACAGCGCAAGCCCAGCTCAAGTATTAATGTTGGTGCCGAGAAGGCAGAGTTTATAGATATTGCTCAAAACACTTCCCTCGAGTTTATCGAGAAAGACCCATTTAGAAACTACAATATGCTCTATGCCATATAGTAGAGACGGGGTATCTTTACCCGGTAAACCTCTAAGAGATGTTTAAAGTGTCTTCTGCCCGTTGCCCTATATAGGGCGCTCAGACCGTTAGCTTGGGATTGAGCCTTCCTTGGGTTGTGCTTGTTATGCTCTCTAAATTTAATGTTCCCACAGACTATTTTACCTAAAAAGGCATATGAGGTTACTCTTTTGAGGTGTTGGGCTCCCAAGGTCCAGCAAAAATTACTGTACTTAAGTCTTTTGTTCCCATGAAAGCACATAATTTTGCTTTCAGAGCAATTTACCTTTTAAAAGTGGTCTTCGGTATATTGCTTGAGGTCTTGGAGATCATTATTAAGCCCCTTTGGGGTGTGATCTAATATGATTATGTCATCTGCATAAAGCAGACAGCATAACGGTCTACCACCTAGTTCAGGGTTGAAACCCTCACACTGAGTTAAATCAAGAGGTAAGTCTGAAAGATACAGAGAAAATAGCAAGGCTGTTTTTTGTTGGAATGGCATGAGATAGGCCTCATTCACCCACTAACAATACTATGCACCAGATGGAGAAGTGAAGGGCTACCACAAGGTCCAGGAGGATAAAAGGCATGCCTAGTCTTAGGAGCTTCTTCCACAAAATGACACAATCTACTTTGTCAAATGCTGTGGAGAAGTCTACAAAGGCTGCATAGATCACTTCCCCTCTCAGAGAGACATATTTTTCATTAATTACTTGCAGGGCTAGATATTGTCAATTGTGCCATGATTTCTCCTGAACATTGACTGTTCCAAGGGGATCATTTTATTCCTTTCTGCCCAAGCATTAATCTGCGAGATCAAAAATTTGGCAAAAATGTTTCCAACCGCATCGACAAGTGCAATCTGGCAGCAATTCCCAGGGCATCTTCGATCCCCTTTTTTATACAGGGGGACAATGATGCTAACTTTCCAGGATTGAGGTACGTTCTTAGTTTCGTAGCAGTATTGATACACTGGGAATCAGATACTACACCAGGAGGATATGTAGTGTTTTATTAACTGTATAGGGATTTCATCTGAGCCCATTGCGGTAGAACTACAAATTCCTCTTATAACAGCCTCAATTTCTTTTAGAGTGGGATGTGAGTATGAGGAATTGATTCTGGTTTGGGGGAATTCCACAGTGGTCCCATTAGAGGTATAAAGGTCAGATAGGAAGGCCGACCAGCTTGATTCATTGATGGACATTGGAAGTGGCCTGGTACTCGTACCACATCCCTCTGCGATCAATGACCAAAACTGCCTGGTGTGGCTGGTAGAGACTGCTTCTCTTACTGCAACCCAGAATCTATCAGTAGCTTCCTTCTTTAGGCGCACTCTTAACCTCCCCCTCCTTCTTTTTAAAATGTCTAGCTGGGATTGTCTTGCGGATGTATATTCCCTATACCGTTTACAGATTAGAGCATTGTTAGAAATGGGGTCTTTGGTTGACAGTCAGGTTACCCCCTGTAGTCAGGGTAAAAGAGAATCACCCTCAGCTAACCCCTGCTTACCCCCTTGGTAGCTTGGCAGAGCAGTAGGCTTAACTTCAGAGTGCTAGGTGTAAAGTATTTGTACCAACACACACAGTAACTTAATGAAAACACTACAAAATGTCACAACGCCAGTTTGGAAAAATAGGAAATAGTTATCTAAACAAAACAAGACGAGAACGACAAAAATCCAACATACACAAGTCAAGTTATGAATTTTTAAAGATTAAACTCAAAAATAGCACTTAGAAACAAAAATGCTTCAATGAGGTGTTAACACGGCGTCGTGACGGAGTCGTTCCCAACAAGCCGACACCAGCGGCACGGGACACGGAGTCGCGTAGACCCCCTAGTACAGTACCTTTGGTGAAGAGGGAAAACAAGCCGATGCGCGAAGTCGAGGATCGCGGCGTCTATGCGAAACATTGAATCCGCGCACTTCGAGCGGCGTCGGTCACGACGTGGTGCGGCAACTTCCACAGAGTCACGGACTTCAGCGGGGTTGCTGCGGCGTCGGGCCTGCGAAGAGCGTCGCATTCCAGCGAAGGTCACGGCGTCGGGTGCAGGCAGTGTCACCGGATTCAGCAGCGGCGTCGGTCCGAAGTCATCCGAAGTCGATTTCCTGGGATTTCCACCAGCTTTCCTTTCAAGGGCCCAGGGACTGGATAGGGCACCACTTGTCAGAGCAGGAGTCTCTCCAGAGACTCCAGGTGCTGGCAGAGAGAAGTCTTTGCTGTCCCTGAGACTTCAAACAACAGGAGGCAAGCTTTAAATCAAGCCCTTGGAGATTTCTTCACAAGATGGAAGGCACACAAAGTCCAGTCTTTGCCCTCTTACTCTGGCAGAAGCAGTACTGCAGGAAAGCTCCACAAAGCACAGTCACAGGCAGGGCAGCACTTCTTCCTCAGCTATTCAGCTCTTCTCCAGGCAGAGGTTCGTCTTGGTTCCAGAAGTGTTTCTAAAGTCTGTGTTTTGGGTGCCCTTCTTATACCCAGTTTCTCCTTTGAAGTAGGCCTACTTCAAAGTAAAGTCTCTTTGGAATGTGAAATCCTGTCTTGCCCAGGCCCGGCCCCAGACACTGACCAGGGGGTTGGAGACTGCATTGTGTGAGGGCAAGCACAGCCCTTTCAGGTGCGAGTGACCACTCCTCCCCGCCCTCCTAGCACAGATGACTCATCAGGATATGCAGACTACACCCCAGCTCCCTTTGTGTCACTGTCTAGTGTGAGGTGCAACCAGCCCAACTGTCAAACTGACCCAGACAGGGAATCCACAAACAGGCAGAGTCACAGAAATGGTATAAGCAAGAAAATGCTCACTTTCTAAAAGTGGCATTTTCAAGCGCACAATCTTAAAATCAACCTTACTAAAAGATGTATTTTTAAATTGTGAGCTCAGAGACCCCAAACTCCACATGTCCATCCAATCCCAAAGGGAATCTACTCTTTAATCAGATTTAAAGGAAGCCCCCATGTTAACCTACGAGAGGGACGGCCTTGCAACAGTGAAAAAACGAATTGAGCAATATTTCACTGTCAGGACATATAAAACACATTACTGTATGTCCTACCTTAACCATAAACTGCACCCTGCCCTTGGGGCTACCTAGGGCCTACCTTAGGGGTGTTTTACATGTAAGAAAAGGGAAGGTTTAGGCCTGGCAAGTGGGTACACTTGCCAAGTCGAATTTACAGATAAAACCGCACACACAGACACTGCGGTGGCAGGTCTGAGACATGATTACAGAGCTACTTATGTGGGAGGCACAACCAGTGCTGCAGGCCCACTAGTAGCATTTGATTTACAGGCCCTGAGCACCTTTAGTGCACTGTACTAGGGACTTACTAATAAAACAAATATGCCAATCATGGATAAACCAAACACATACACATTTTGTAAAGGAGCACTTGCACTTTAGCACTGGTTAGCAGTGGTAAAGTGCCCAGAGTAACAAAAACAGCAAAATCAGAGTCCAGCACACATCAAAAACCTGGGGAACAGAGGCAAAAAGTTAAGGAGACCACACCAAGGATGAAAAGTCTAACAAGCATTAATTTCTCTATTCAATAAAAGTAAGGAGTGGGGTTTCTCTGAGGCTTCTGGTGGGGAATCAAAATAATCTGTTGAATGAAAACCGTAAAACTCTCCATTACTTTCCCTACCCAGCTACCAAGATCATTCAGGATGCTTTCTAGGATACCTTTGAGCCCCTTGAAACTACCAGGGTACCAATGTGTTCTTCCTGTTTTGACATTAAGCCAGGGGTGCTGCCCTGCTAAGCTCCATGGATCGGCAGATTGTGCCTTCAAGTCACGAGAGACGATCAAAATGTTATGATCATTGAGGGTAGTCTGCAATACTACTGTATCCTTTAACAAGGAAAAAGACTGATAGCTCATACCACATAATCCAGGATTGCATCACCCCCGGAACAATTTATGTGTAAAGTGGGCTGGGGAATCAGATTGAAGTCTACCGTTAGCAACAATACAATCATTCTCCTTCAGTACTCAAGAAAGAGCTTCCCACGCTTATCTGGCCTTATTTTATGTGGGGAAGTATAAGGAGGTAATCCAAATGCTTCCTCCTTTTCCTCGTCCCGAAAGCCCTGTGTTAGAAATTTTACAGTTTAGATCGCCAACCAAAATGATATGAGTTCCCGGCTCCCTGTCGCAAAGCTCCTTAATGTACTGTACAGACTCTCAGGGGCATATTTATACTCTGTTTGTGCTGAATGTGCATACAAATTTTTGGCGCACATTCGGCGCAAACCTTGCACCATATTTATACTATGACACCTGACACCGCGCATATCAAAATTCCTCTGTGTGCGTCATTTTCTGGATGCTGGAAACTGCCTTGCATTAATGAAATGCAAAGTAGGCGTTCCCGTCCCAAAAATGACTTAAACACCCATGCGCCATATTTATCCTACAGCGCAAAAATCCCGCACGGCCGGGAGGCAAAGTCTGAAAATGACACACAGCCCGTTTTGCATCAAAAAATAACACCTGGGTCAGGGCAGGTGTTAAAATGGGGCAAACACACCAGTAGTTAGAGAAAACCCACAGAAACAACTGCAGAGCTCCAAAAGGAATACATGGAGGTGCAATTCATCCAGCATGCATGAAGACGCAGAGCACAGGACCAACACCCGCAGCTTCCACCACACCAGCAGGGACCCCAAAGGCAATGCAGAAGGCAAGAGACGATATTCAGGACCAGGACAACCCTTCAGGGACTCAGGCAATAAGACATCATCCAGAGGTACAGACTCAACTGGTAAGCCATTCAGCAGATGCTGTGCAATATTGAGCCACAATTGGCACCTAGCTTGCAGACACCCCACATCATTCCACCAGAGACCAAGCTGCTAGCTGTCCTCCACCTGTTGGCAAGTGGCTCGTTTCATACCACTGGTGCCCTGGTTGCCGGGATCTCACAGCTCTTATTCTCTGCCTTCCTACCCAACGTATTGGATGCCATCATCTCCCTCACAACCCGCCACATCAGCTTCCCCAACACACAGCAGAAGCAGCAGGCGGCCAAACAGGGCTTCGACCAAATCAACAGCTTCCCACACATGCTTGGTGCCATTGACTGCACACATGTACGCATTGTGCCACCTGCTGCAACCAAGCATCTATACAACAACAGGAAGCACACACACTCCTTCAATCCACAGGCCATTGTCGATCACCAGGGATTGATCACCAACATTGTGGCAAAGTATCCTGGGAGTGCACATGATTCATTCATCTTCCGCCACTGCACCATCAATCAACACTTCCAGGATGGACGATATGGCAATGGCCTACTTGTTGGTAAGTACAGAAACCTACTTATATACACACAGCACAGCGCACCCTGTAGGGCACACAACACATACACCACTACATTGACACATGGCCAGGAAGACAATGAGGTTGTGACACTGCTAGGCATGTTTGATATCCTCACCCAATTGGATACACACCAAGGGCCAAATGACAGATGCAGATAACAACAGATGGCACTCCAGAGCCACAAGGGACCAATTTAAACCCAACACAGTGACAATGAAATGGCCTTAACTGGCAGTACAACTTGGAAGATTCATCTTAAAATATCACATCAATAACACTTAATCACACACCCTTCCAAACAATATGTATAGTGTAAGGGATATGCAATGTGTTTCACTGCAGGCATAAGACCATGACACACATAGTATGATGATGATGACTCTAATGAAAGGGGCATGGAATAATTGAGGCTGTACCAATAGCTCACATCACTCCTGCTCTGACATTGCCCACTACCAATAAGCAAGTGGACTGTGCTAAGAACACATATTGATGTGACAATATTTAAAGTGCACATTCCTACACATACAGTTTGAGACAATTACACATATACACAACAGATGTACATGCATATGGACCTTCTGACACTCAAACTGTCAACCTCACAACCAAGTTAGCCAGCTGAACTGGACCAGGTTCAGTAGTGTAGGTACACATTTGAACATGAGTCAACTCTGTAAGGGCAGATAAATAGGTCTGCATAGAACTTGTCACACATGGGATATTTGTGCATTGTCAATTGCCAACACGTCAGTGCTGCCAACTTATGGAGATGTGTTGTACAATGTCACCTAGCCAAATCAAAGGGCCTCACTGATGTTTAACAAATTCTATTGCATATGTTAAATTGGATGGGATATCCAGGCCATATGGATGCAACCGTGTTACCACCACTGTGGAATTGATTCTGTGTATGGAAGTATCATGTCACCCCAAGTTAAGACACATGGACACCTCTTTCACATGACAATGCATGGGAGTACACAATGTACTGCAAGTCTACAAAAATACCGCTGACATCCGGTCAATCAGCCAAACACCAGTTCAGATAATTAAACATCCCAATGCCGATGGTACATCCTAGAAGCCTAGGATTCCACACAATAACACAAACATAGATGAGTCACAGATAACACAAGAGAACAACTGCCATGCAAAGTGATAATCATGGTGCAAGCAACATCAAAATGTTTCACTCATTTTCTCTTTCAGCTGATCAGCGGTATGGGATTCAGCCATGGATCATGACCCCATTTGCAAACCCAAGCACAGCATCAGAGCGTGCCTATAATGATGAACATCGGAGGACACGTACTATAGTAGAGAGGACCTTTGTCATCCTGAAGTCAAGATTTAGGTGCCTCGACTTCACCGGAGGCAGCCTCCTATACTCACCTGAAATGGTCTGCAAAATCATTTTGACCTGTTCCATCCTGCACAACATTTGTGTAACGAGGAACGTTCCCCTATATGAACAAGACCCACAAATGCCTGAAGAGGAGGAAGAGGAGGATGTTGTCCATCAACGTTAGGGGGACCATCTAAACACTGCAGCAGGATTGCGTCAGAGACAACACATTGTACAAAACTTCTTTTAACTATAGTCACCATCACCACTGTCTTAGCATATGTCATTAAATACCTATTCTAATCACTATATCATAATCTGGGTAATCATTTATGCATTACATTATCCCTAGGATTCATAAGAGTGTAGCCTCATGGAGCATTGCAGATTAGGATACTGAAAAATCAACATCATATTTGATGGGTATGAATGTACAGCCAACTTCACACACACTGTACATGACATATATCCTGTCCATTTTGCATTTGAAGGGCAATATCAGAGGACCACAGCTATGGCACACATACATGCTGGCAACATGGTTCATTTCAGCATATGGCACACAACTAAGACACCATCATTCATAAGGTAAAAAACTGCCACATACATGAGGCAGCGGATGTGCTAGTGCATTGGTAACAGGAATGTATGACCAGACCCTTGACAGCAGTAAGTGTGACATCAGCTACCTCTGCAAGGAGTATGTTTGACAATAAGTCCATGTAAGCTGCAAATGGATAGCACGAGTGCCCCAGGTATGACTAGAATTGCTCACAAGCACATCCTAGGTCATAAATCCTGCCTCTGCCATGTTTTCAGTCTCTCCCCACCCTTCTCTAGGGGGCCCTGGAAATTGATTATTTGTACCCAGATAATCCTTCATCTACACGCACCCAGACTCACATTCTGACTCCAGTGTGCTTCCCACTTAAGTTTGGCATGCCATAGTCATAGTTCATCTGTCTGCATGGACGTCTGGTCAGATAATGCACTGCCTGGTAGTCTGTAGGACCTGTAATCACCTGTCCATTGCTTCCCATGTGAAAAGCACTTTTGGCCCTTTGAACTTGATTCTCACCTAAAGGACTTGTGAGAGACTGAAGCTGCACACACCTGTGAGCACTTCCATGCAGACCAGCCATTTGAAACTGCACTGCCCTTGCTGCTGCCTGGAATGGCATAGAAGCTGCCATTATATGTATATCCCTGTTATGCATTGCCATATAAATCACTTGGGTAACACAGGCCTTGGGTTATTGTGTAACATTGCAGCACACAGGACAAATACAGTTTTCATTTTCCACAGTGTTGTTCCAACTTTGACCAGTCTCAGTCTGCTCACTGTGTATTTGCCTTGTTCATGTTAGTCCCTGACAGAGCCTCCAACCTGTTAGCCTGATTGGTCCCTGTCTTTCTGTTACCATAAAGGTTCCATGTGGCTACTTTTGTCTCATTTTCCATGCCCTCACTTTCCTCCTGGGGTATTGTGTAAGGTAGGGCTACAATGAATATCAAATACATTGTATAGCTTAATCAGTTTTATTATCGTATCATGGGTTGGGTCTTCAAATAGCCTAATCACTGCCCATCCCTTGGCTGGGTTTCATGTATTGCACGAGTGACAAATAGTGACAGTGTACCATGGCTGTATGCATGGATTGGGTATGGTGCCTCCAGCACAACAAACAACGTTTGCTAATGTGCATGAAATGTCAAAACATGTTTGTACCCTGATGGTCCACACACTGATTCACATCACCCCCAACCTATTGATGGGGCTTACGTGGTGAATAGCTGTGAGATTAATCAGCACAGAGGCACTGATGTTCCCGATTGCAGTGGGAATTTTAGAGGCCACCCTGTGTACAAATGTTGTGAGGAACCCTGCCGGTTTTAAATTACTGATCCATTAACTCTGTGAGCGCACCAAGGTTGCCCTGTTGTCAGTCTCAAAAAACTTTTGCTGTGCCATAGCTGGACTATCCCCATGAGTGTTCTCAATTCCTCTTTGGCTTTCATTCAATTCAGCTGTGAATGATACTTTGTTAATACAAGGAATGGCTCCACTCATGACTAGACCTGCACGTAACTGTGACAACATGGACCCCAATAATGACACAGGGTGCACATGGCCACACACTTGAACTGGACACCTTTGTACAATTAACCATTGGAAACATGTGAACACATGCTGCTTGGTCTGCTGGTCCTCCACTGCCACAAGAAAAACATAGGTCATTTATATGACTCAAACTGTGGAGTGACATTACATTTGCGGATTAGTTTTGGGACTCTGTGTCACAAACACTGTACATACATAGCATTTTCAAATGCCAGACTCAGGGTAGTATACAAACAAGTAACCAGGAAGTGGTATCCAACATTCCAGTACATGTGATGGCTTAGTCTTTTAACATTGCCATAATCAACTGTCCTCTATCTATCCTGTGCATGGTTTGTCATGGGAGATGCTTTTGTCCCAAAAATCAGGGAAGTTCACACAGCATCTGTTGTTACGTGTATGACAAACACATTTCCTGACTCATTTCAACACTGAATAGCATCTGATGGTTATCCACATTGACAACACATGCATACAAGCACATTTATGAAAACACGTCTTGTGATGTTCACACAGTGGGACAACTAAAATTGAAATAGCCAATTCACAGACATTGACACACAGGCAATGAGTTACTGTATTAAGTTGTGTAGCCTTGCTATCCTCTATTGACGCACAAGCTGCTCAAACTGGGTAATACCAATTTGTATTCCAAAAGTTGTGGTATCTGTTGCATCAGTGAAGAGTGCAAATCCGGTACAACAACTAGAGGATCATGGTCCACAGTAGTGTGATCTGCCACACGTACCCAAACACTGGAATGCACAATGTGGGTGCAAACAACCTATCTCTGTATAGTTACATGCATGTACTATAAAAATGTGAGAAATGGCCCAAACCCAGTACAAGACATACATTTTGACACATACACGTCAAAAAAGAGGCATATGTGTCTAAAACACCGCAGATGCGTAGAAAAATTACGCTCACAGCCATAATACATCCATTGGCCCCAAGCGGTAATTCCCACACTGTACCCCATGAAATTGGTTACCAATGAAAAATATTTGGAAATATGGATGCAGGGTAATTTCTAAGCATGTGAGTAAAAAAAAGTGACACACAGACTGTAAACTCGTAATAATCTGACGCATCAAAATCAAAACACACTGCATTTGAGGCAGGAAGTGATGTAATAGGATCTCCTGTTACCAGAATTGGTACAGTGGGTGTACTTTCACTTTCACTTTGCAGTCTGTGATTTTTCTTGACTGTGTGGCTGTGTTTGGACTTGTCTCTCTGTGAATATTGTGAATTTGTCTCCTGTGTGCTCTCTATATTGTCTTTTGGTGTTTTCTAAGTATCTGTGGTATCCTGTGCAAGTGTATTTTTGTCATTTCTGGTGTCTAATTTTGTCTTTGTACTGTTGGGAGTCTGTTGTGGGTATTTTTAGTTTGGGTATAGTTGGGCTGTTTTATGGTTATTTTCATTTCATTTCCCTCTCCTCCTTTCCCTCCATTATCCTCTGTACCCCTTAGTTCCCTTACTATTTCAGTCATGTTTGGTAGGCCATGTCTGGGGAGAATGGGTGAGGAGGAGCTGGCGGGATTCATTTGGCTGGTGTGCCACTTCCACCCATTGATGATCGAAGCAGGTGGCAGGGTGATACAGGGGTATCACACAGAGGCGAGGAGGCTCAGGTGGTCAAAGGTCGTGTACCATCTGCGACACGTCTACATCACACCGCGCAATGACCACCAACTAAAGCACTGCTGGGCTGACCTTGTTGCCAGGGAGCAAGACCTGCTGGACCACCTGGGTATTGTGATTGGTGGCCCTCTTGGTGAGTACAATTCAAAGCAATGTGCACATTTAAATGCTCTGTAGTGACAGTAGCAGTTTGTTGATATGCTGCAGGCAATGTATTTGGACATGTGGAATGCAAGTTAAACATACAGTGGCCCTGAGTTATACAATAATTGCTACACATTACCGTCATTCGTTGACGCAACAGATGCACTAAGTAACAAAACACAAATGGAGCCTGTAAATTAGTGCTGCCTTCACGTCAATAGATGATGCAAATGTGGCTCTAACATACGTTTTAGCCATGATCTGTGAGTGTACCAGGAAAGACATGTTTTTCACCAGATAATTTCAAGAATTAATGTGTCCCCCAATTATTTCTAATACATGCCTGAACTGTATTCTGGACCATACGTACCAATTTCTTTCTAAACTCAGGTAATATTTTGGGCTGATAGTTTGACTTGGTTGCACCGTAATTAAATTAGGAATGGAGCCAAAGTAATGCACACAGGTTCATATCTAAATGTTTGGTGCTATTTACCGTAGCTGTAGCATATAAAATGAAGCAAATGATACAAATTAAGGGCTAACAACTATCCAGGGCCCTCTCTTCATTGTACCTGTGTGTTTTAAATTGGTCTTGGGCACAATAGCTGGAACAGAGCTAATGCATTTCCCATCTGTGTTACTATATAGCCATGCACTTCTCATAAGTTATGGGATCATCATGGGATTATGTGCATGATGTCGTGCAAGGGACCACTGACAGATTCCATCATACATATAAAGTTCTTTAATACTTTGCTAGTTTTGGTTGCTACACCCCTGCTGATCTAGTGCAGCATATGTTCAATAAATAACTTCCCAGTATGGAGGCTATCACAGACATGGCTGTATGCCAAGATCAGAAGACCAGCATTCCTGTGACTGCTGCCAATCCGAAGGTACATACAAATTGAAACCTACATCATCATGATTGACATAGTGGTACATTTGCTAAACCATGTGTTAATAATATGACAGTGTCAGTTTGTTGTAAACTCGCTGATCTCCCAACTTGGCTCACTGTGATTTCCAAAACCCATAATGAGTATGGTACACAGGGCAATGAGTGACACATTTCAGGTGCAATGGCTACACCTGTGCCCATGCAGTCTGTCATGGATGACCACAATATACACTGTCAGCATATATCTCCTTGTTGTATTAAAATATTAAAACTGGTCAATCCATGGCTTGCCTCAAATTGTCAGCAATTAACGCATAGGATCCCTGCCATTATGGTGTCATAGGGGGCATATGTGGCTCAGGGTACACTGTTAATGTAGCATATGTAACCTACACACAACACAGGCCCTATATGTAAGGGACCATAGAAAGCATGATAAATCATGTCCTTAAATCAACCCACAGGTGTGCCACACAGTAAATGATTGTCCCTTGATGCACAAGCCACAATACCTGAGTGACTGGTATTGCAGTGCTCCAGGGATGTGGCTTTGCATGTCTCGCATTACTACAAATGATGAGAGGAGTACACTCCATAAATGAGTCTGCAACCAATTGATGGAACATGTTTGTCACCACATGATAATTAGGGCCACTTCATGTGTGCAGATATGTGTTTATCACTCACTGGAGTGACCGGGTCTGTACATGTTTGCAGTGGTATGTCTGTTGGAGTATCATCATGCCTGAGAGGCTGGACTTTCAGATTTAATGTTACACACAGTAATTTATTTTTTAAAGTGTTGTACAGTGCACAGACATTGAGCACATTTCTTCCTTCCATGCTTTACAGGTGGACCTGCCCTTCACACAATCGGAGAAGTGGCTCAATTTGCGGACCCAGACATATCCAGTAAGTGTTGATATTTCAGTTCTCTGTTGTGTTTGCAGCTGTTGTGTGATTGACTCCTGTGTATTGGACACATAGCAAGGTATGATGTGCTGGCAAATGATCTGACTTTTTACTTGACTGGAGTCTCACTTTTTTCCATCTTTGAGTTGGACAATCTGTAGCGTATAGTCATATTTTGGGAATGTAGTGCAGCCCTGTAGGCATGGCCATGTGAAGAGGGTGACATTTGTTTTGGAAATTTTCATAAAGAAAACTTATCAGAGGGCCATATTCATGATTTAGTCAGAAAGTCAGACCCTGAATCTCACAGAATAGGGATGCCAAAGTCTTACTCACAGACTTGAGCCTCCCTGTTCACTAATGAACATGTTCTACTGTATGTTTGACTTCCTAGCAGCATTTAGCTCCACACGTTGTGTTACGTGTATGTGGCACTTGAGTACAATGTCAGAGGTGTGCATGCAGCTCATGCCCAGATGTGTGCTTGCATCTATCTCCTTGTTGTAAGACAGGTATTAGTGGTATTAAATGATGTTGACAATTGTCTGCATTTACAAACATAAATGTGGATGGGAATGCCCAAGGTTTGGGTCTATCCTAGTTGGCCATCCTCCTTACCTGTGGTGAACTGCCTAAACCCATGTACATATGTCCAAAGCTTCCTGGGTGTCCTTGATGTTTGAAAGTATGTGTTGCTTGTCCACCCCCCGAGGCACAGGCTTAAGGTTATGAAATGTGTACCTAGTTGTGATGATCCAAGTTTAGTACACAGACATGTAAATCTGTAAATCACATGTCCAAACCTAGGATACCCACTTATGATTAGCAACTGCATTCCATCCTGGCAATTCCATTTACAAATCACAGATCTTGTGGCCCTTGATTGTCATCCAGAAGATAGTCATTAGTTGGCCTGTCACATGTGGAGGACTCGCACCATTTGTTACGTGACTAATGGCTGAACAATGATGCATAGGTCATTTAAGTTGGTAAACATCATTTAGAGCATTGCTGTGCTGTTAGATAGGACATGTGTAGGCTGCGTTGACATGTACTTCCTCAGGGAGAATCTGTGATCTGAATGGTGATCTGGCCTGTTTCAGCTACATTAGATGTATTGTCTTATTCTCATCAGTAGCTATATCACACAATGAAGTACCTAATGTTTGGCTTTATCTTTTTTAACAGCAGCCAATATGGATGCCAGCCAGATTTGTGAGTTTCAGTGCCGGGCGAGGCGTTACCGCCACATTCTGGATGTGGAGTATGGGTTCCGCCTCACGGCACGGCGTTATTGCCATGAAAGAGTCTCAGGAGTGTGGAGGGCATTTGCCCCAGGGGGCCCTTTGGTGTCCACTACAGCTGCCACCACCAGTACCACCACTACGACTCAGGTGGCACCAAGGATATCAGCCACCACTGCAGGACCATCGACTTCCACTGCTCCAGGACGACTGACAGCAGCACCTGCACCCCCCCCTACAAGCTTTGCACCACCAACCGACACACATCAACAACTGGCAATCAGATCACCCCTGCTGCAGTCATTGACCCTGGTGATTTTAGAGTAATGCAACATGACATGCAACGTATGTTGCGGAGACTGGACAGGCTGCAGCAGGAGGTGTCACAAATTAATAAGAGGGTGCATACCATAAAGAAGACCCTGCAGAGGGTGAACTTGTGACAATTGTACCCTCTGCCATGATTTCCTCCCCTCCCTCCTCTTTCCTGGTTCTTTTAATTAGTGGGTTTAGGGGGCTTAGTGTTAGGTTAGAATAGGGTGTTAGTTTAGTTAGTAGTAGTGGGTTGGGGGATTGGGGTATGATATTTCTAAATGTTATTTTTTATGTGTGTGGGTGGGTGGGTGTTCGATCATGTTGGGATTTTGGTGTTTAAAAACAAATATATATATATATATATACATATATATGTAAAAATATAAAAATACAAAAAAACATATATTTGTTTAGTATAAGATGTATGTGTTTAGGTTAGTATATGTTGTCCTCCATGTGTCCCGTCTTATAAGGGGGTGGGGGGTTGATGTTTAGAGTGTTTAGTTAAATGTGATAAGTAAGTTTACCTTAGGTTAGTTAGGGACAGTGGTGGATAATGTGTAATTCGGATAGTTTAGGTTAGTTAAGGTGTTTCCCCTGGTTTTAGTATCCTTTTTTACTATTAAATAAATATTTAGGTACTCCTTTACAGTATGTGTCATATGCTTGAGGATCAAAGCCTTGGCATGGGTGAACAGTGTCTGTTTAGTATTTGCATTTGTGTCCCATCCTGCAACCAAATCCCAATTGAGCTGTCACATTGGCAGCTACACCAGAGCTACTTTGCTAGGAAACTGCCATCCATTGCACCCACCACTCAAGGTTACTTTGGATCCCAATATGTTGTTAATTTTTTATGTATGTTATCAATCTGACATAGTTTGGGACCAGAGTTGGTATTGAGGACACTGTGTTACGTCTGCCTGCAGCCTGATGTTCAAGTGAAGCCTTATAAGATGAGTGATGGTATAATCTCATGTAGAGTATACATGACTCACACCAATCATTTGTTACATTGTACAACCAGGTTACTTATTAGTACGTCACTCATACACATCCATTCCTGCTGTATGGTGTGTGTGGAAAAATTGTGACAAATGTCACATACGTAAAGATTGTCTAGTACAATAATTTGAAGGCAATATTTTTCGTCTTAGACATCCCTTGAAGAAGACTTAGGGGGTTATTCCAACTTTGGAGGAAGTGGTAATCTGTCCCAAAAGTGACGGTAAAGTGACGGATATACCACCAGCCGTATTACGAGTCCATTATATCCTATGGAACTCGTAATACGGCTGGTGGTAAATCCGTCACATTTGGGACGGATTACCACCTCCTCCAAAGTTGGAATAACCCCCTTATTCTGTTGAACACAGCAATTTACTGTATAGTTTTGAGTTACCTCAGAATTAATGTTCAGGAATGGTAGATGATGGTACAATCCAGACCACAGTGCATAGTTATCAGCCCACATTCTTTCAGGGAAGTTGTATTGAAATTCTATGGGCATTGACATGAGGCAAGTATCACTAATCTCCCTCACAGTGGATGTGTCACATTACACAGAGACAAAGTGGTTGTTGAATTGCTATTTATTTCAAAGTGCTTTTGTGCTATATTTACATTGTCCATGATTGTGAGTCCATTAGTGTGACACCTTCCATTGTGATCCTACACAAGTGCAAAAGGACATGTCATTGGACATGCTGGGGTGAAGTGTCATACAGTACAGAGGGACACAAATTGCCAATGAGGTAGTGAGAGACAATCACAGGTCATTGTGAAAAGGTATACAGTGGGCTGGAGAACAGTGCTTGAGAGCAACTGTTGCACGACTGGCAGGTTACAAAGCACAGGACCTTGGTTATAAGTGCCTGGTGGCAGGGACTAGTGCTACCGGGTACTCTTACGGGCGAAGTTGATCTGTTCCACATCTTCATCTTCTGATGTGTGTGTTGGAGGAGGAGCACAGATACAGCAGCCATCACAGACGACCCACCCAACACCCCAGTTGTACGTCCTGCCAGCTCCAACCCAGCTGAGGACTCTGACGACACTGGCACCAGCTTTAAGAGAACTGTAGTTGGAGCTGGCCAAGGAGGTGTGGGTGGGGATGGAAAATATGGCAGCCAGCTTAGAGGGGGTGTGTTTGTGCATGATGTCAACTGCAGAACAGGTTGCAGCCATGCAAGGGCGAACATCAATCTTGCAAGAACTTGAAAAAAGTGTTAAGGAAATCAGCACAGCTGTAAGAGAGTTGACACAACACCTCCAACAACAAACCTTTCAATGCGTGCATGAATGCAACATAGAACCCCTCAGGGCCGACCTGGCTGCCTACCATCGGGATGTGGCTGCCATTCTGAAAAACCAGCAGGCCCTCCTTGCTGCAGTACTGCCCTTCATTACTCGACAGGGATCAGCCCCTGGGATGTCTGCCTCCATGTCTTCTAACACTGAGGTGTGTGTTGCCCCTTCACAACCAACAACAACAAGGATACACCAGGCAACACACACATCAGAAGAAGAAGACATGGAACAGATAACATTCACACGCAAGAGTACCCAGAAGCCCTAGTCCCTGCACCATGGCCCACTCTGACCAAGGTCCTACGTTTTGACACATGCCAGTCTCACTACAACTACCCTCAATGACTGTTCGGCAATCCACTGTATGACTTGTCCCCATTGCCAGTGAATGTCTCTCTCCTACCATTTGGCAATTCATGTTCCTCTGCACCGTCTGTGACCTCACCCCAGCATGTCAGGAGCATCATCCACACCCCGTCTGTAGGATCACCATGTAAGAATGCACCAGAACGGACTCAGCTAACATTGTGAATGGACATTTTGCATTACACCACCTACAAATAAATATCACTTGCACACCTATTGTGTCTCTGTGTCATTTCACACTTCAACTGTGCAGTAGATAACTCCAAAGTGGCTGTGTGGCAACCATGTCGATTCTCTATACTACTGTCCTGATTTCATGTATACTGAAACATCTGTGCAGTGGCCAGGATTGCATCATAGCTTTACTATACTGAGGAAAATAACTGATGAAGGGACTAAGCACACACAATCATGCTGTGTTGGACAGAATGATGCACCATCTACAGCTATTCTAGACAACTAATGGTGGCTGAGAAATGTAGGCACCATGCGATACTAAAATTGGAAATTATGCTGTAAAATGAAAGGAATGATAAACAAATTACACTGCATCAATCACCCTTACGGCGTATACTTCCATGAAGGAAAGTCATGCTGAATCAGTCCACACATGATGTAGGTCAGCAATGACAGCAACAAGACAAGAGTGTGAACAAATCCTCATCTACAAAGCTCTCCCTGAACTTCACAATGCTGTCCGACCTATCTATTTACCTACAATAACAAGTCGGGAAGCACTCTTTGTGAAGTAGGATACATACCAACCCCAAACCTTGATGATCAATGCACACTACCAATGTTGGCTCTCCCACATGGTGGATACTTACCAAGTTAGCACACGGGTAGCTGGCATGTTAAACCTCATTAGCCTGGGGATAGCGAGCATGGAACACAAATGTCATACTAAAACTTTCTGCTACACTGATGTCAAGGCTATGAAAAGGTAGCAACTAACGCATCAGGTAAAGGGTTAACAATTTTTTTATTTCAAAGTAGTAATAAAAGAGGCAACTAAGGGAAAGGTAAACCTACACTGATCTAACCTGACTACTACTAACCCACAACTGTCCCTAACTAACCTAAGCTAAACTTACTCTACACATGTAACGAAACGATCTAAACATCAACCCCCCACCCACCATTAAGAGACAAGACACATGCAGGACAACACTTACTAACCTACACACATACTATACCATCCTAAACAAACATATATTTTTTTGTAATTATTATTATTATTATTTTTTTAATTAAACAGGAATCCCAACATTGCCCCCCACCCACCCACCCACACAAAAATATTAGATAGAAATAATAAGGACCCCCACCCTCTTACCTAACACTAACTAAGCTAATTTCTTATACTTATCCTATAACTAACCCCCCAAACCCAACTAACAGTATGAAAAAGGAAAGAGGTGAGAGGGGAGGGGTAAAAGTTCAGGAGGGCAAAATGACTACTGATTTGCCCTCTGTAGTGTGCGCCGGATGGAGCGCACCTTCTTCTTCACCTCATTCATGTCCTCCGCAAGGTTGTCAACCTTGCGGATCAACCTGTCCAATTTTCTGGACAATGCCTGGAAGGCTGCAGGGTCAATAGGAGGGTCAGTGCTGGTCTGGGTGCTGGTGGAGGTGGAGGTTGTTGCTGGAGTGGAGTGGCCACGGGACAGCCCTGCTCCCAACACACGGCTGGGTCCAGGTCTGGATGAAGATGCCTGGTCCGTTGCTGTGTCCCCTTGGGCAGACCTGGTGGATGTAGTGGCGGTGGTTGTTGGTGGCACAGTTGGGGGAGCCTGTGGTGTGGCATACCACGCCCCGGAGGCCCGATCCGAATTATATCTGCGGGCCATCCTCCGATACCCACACTGCACCTGCAGGATGTGCCTGTACCTCATTGCACGGCGCTCGAAATGGTTGCGCTCTGCGGCACTCAGGTTTGCAGCTGTGAAGAGAAAAGGGAAATATTGAGCATTGAATTTACAGTGGGTTGAATACCACCATGGGTCATTTGTCCATTACTAGAAATTTACTTTTTTGCAGCAATTGTTACAACATAGTTCACGGAAAGGCTCAGAGGAAGTACATGTGAATCCTGCATACCTAAGGGCATATCACACCTAGCATATACATGTCTCTACATGATGGATGACATCACCCTAAACTACTCAACCAAATCATACCTAAGGCATGAGACATTATGGCACCAGCTCTTCCGCATACTGACTTCACTACATATGTCATTCTATGTGATAACAATCACACTCCTCACTCAATGGCATTTGGAATTAGTTGTGTGCTAAGATTGAAACCCTGGCCCAGAATCATATGTCCACACTAGGGGTCAGATGTAGGAATCTTGAAATAACAACTAACAATTATGCAAAGCAGAACGGTGTCTCTGACACCGTCTGCGAGTCGCTATGGGGTCCCGAAAACCCACCTCATGAACATCAATGATGTGGGTTCCATGTTGCCCCACCGTAGCGACTATGGGCACTCACGGGGATGGAGGCCTGCTGGGACCAGCAGAAATCCATAGACATGACTGCTTTTAAATGAAGCAAGTAATTTTTCCCCAAGTGTAGGCCGTTTACCTGAAAGGAAAATGAGCTGCAATTAGTTTAAAAACACAACAATTCAACTTGGAAATTTTCACGGTAATTATTGGTCCCTTAGACCACTGGCTGTTTTGTGCAGGATTATTTTGGTCACAAAGGTGAAGGTTTACAATGAGGACCCCTTCCAGTCAGCAAGTTGGTTACCATCCACTTCAAGTGGATGATAACAGCTACTCACTTTGCAACCACGTACTCGGTTGCAAATGGGATTGCCTACCACTGTGATTTGCAAGTAGGTCTGGTAAACCCCTTTATCATTTCCATTTTGAAAAGCATTTTCCTAATATGTACATGACCACCAAATACATTTTGGAATAGGAAACAGACGTTTGCAAATCACAAACATATATTTATGCCATTTGCAACGTGTAGACATTTTTCTCACTCTGGCCCTAGGTACTAACTCAAGTCACAAAAGGTGTCAAGTACGTGTAACATACTGGTTGCTACAGTCCTAGGTACCCTGTTTCACAGTAACATCCCAGTCTTTGTGGGTGGTGTGGGAAGAACAACCAACAATCCCATGTTCAATGCACACCCAGGAGTGTACAGAAAGTTCAACAAGTATGTGCCTTCACACACAACACCTATGAAGGGCTAGCAACAGCAACACGTTGTAGTCAGCCCAACCTTGTCACATCCCAGGTCCACACATGTCAAAATGATATGACTTAGCCCAACATAACATACTATTAGTGAGGCATGTTTAACAACACACACAGAGGAGGTAGAACACCCATTCACATGATTCAACTGAACACCTTGGCCATTGCACTCAAGTCACATACACTTCGAGTTCACCTTGTGGAAGTACATGGCCCCGGAAGATCCGACCTACAGTGTACACAGTCCATCCTCAACTAGGAAGAAACACTTGTCATCAAAGCCATGTGCCTAAGCTATCTGGGAGAATGTCAGTCTGATATGCAGACTCAGTTGATGGCAAGTCCCTGACCAAGTCTAACATTGACCAGTGTATTCCAAATGAGTCATACCATTCCCAATTGCCGCCCTAATTGAATGGGCTACAACCCCTCAATCTGAGAGATGACTAGGTATTGCTTTACAGAAACATTATTCAAATTTGATATCACACTAAAACAACAAAGCCAATGAACGGCCAGCACATCAAATCATGAATTCTCTTGAACACACAGTAATCCATCATGCTTCATTACCAAACAATGTAAATAGCACTCAGGCGACACTCACTGTAGGTATCGGGGTCGTCAAAATGGGCCACCTCTCCCACGGTGTACGGGGCTGGTCCACCTGTAAAGCATGAAACAAAGATTATACTCAGACTGGGTGAACGGACAAATAATTTCTGTTACAATGACACTGTGTGAATATGACATGGTAATGATAGACTTTCACACATGCTCATCCTGCATGGATGACTTTGTATTCAACATTATCATTGGATGAGTCTCCTGCTCCAGTGTCACACCCTACTACACTCTTGCAGTGGCCAGGACAGTCATGTGTCGTCCAAGTTAATCCTCCATTAGTATGCCCCAACAATAATGTTAACCATACATCTCAGCATGTGCATCCCAGAGAGACATTCCAAAACTGGTTCCATGAGGACTGCATGACCACTCACAATCAAACAGGCTATGTGGACAGGTTCAACACACAGCAACCAGACACACATGTGACATATGTGTGAACAACATGACTAACTTCATGTGACGTGAAGGCAACACACATGTATAGCATCATCATGTGTTTCCAATTTTCTGTCTAGCTATGGCGTCTGCATATGTAGGTATGTTGTTTCTACATGACGTACTCACTGGCCATTATGACCAGTGGAGTACAAATAGAGCAGGTCACATGTTGCTTTTCTGACACAAATGCAACACTACATTACATGCAGCTACAGGCATCTGGTATGTGTTGCAAAAATGAGCCATCGGACTGGTAGCATAGGTCTTCATACACATTCTGCAACAAATACACATTAGGACACATATGTATACCTTTGTAGCGCAGCATTTGCAACATTTTGTGACGCAGAGAGGGGGCGACTTAGCAAAATACACATAGATGTTGGATTTTAATGCTGTTATTGCGTGTACATGTGTTGCAAAATATGGGGATTTATGTGTATAACCATGGGCCTAGGTTTCCCTAGCATTACACACAGTCAGCTACTTATTTTGCAGATTGGATAACAATCAGCATATGTTCACACACAGATTTCTATCATTCCCATTTAATAGATTTTTACTCACCAACATGGCCACCAATCTGGAGTCCCAGGTGGTCCAGCAGGTCCTGTTCCCTGGTGATCAGATCTGCCCAGCGGTGCTTGAGTTGGTGTACATTTCTCAGACTCCCGTAGACCCGGACCAGGTGATGGCGCACCTCCTGTATCACACGGCCCCCAGCTTCCAGCATTAGTGGGAGGAAATGGCTTACTAGCCATATGAACCCCCCCAATTCGTCTTCACCCATCCTGGACAGGCGAGGCCTACCTGACATATTGAGAGGACTAATAATGGACAAAATAAGTATGAAAGTAAAAGTGGGAAATGGGGAAAGGTAGAGGTGTGAAAGAAAAAGAAGAAGGAGAAAAATAGCCCAACTAACCCCCCAAACTATGCTACCCACAACAGACTCCCACTGACAATACAAACTATCACAGGTATAGACAAAATAACACTAAACAGACTGAGACAATGTTATACAATAATAATAGATTGACACTAAGACAAAATACAAGGCACACAGGACACAAAAGCAGTAAAACACAGGACAACACCTTTCACACAACCACACAGTCTAGATAAATCTGAGACTGCAAAGTGAAAGTGAAAGTTAACTCCCAGTACAGATTTTGTAAACAGGATATCCTATTACATCACTTCCTGCAGAAAATGGCCGCCGTTTTTATTTTCCCGTTATGCGTCATATTTTCACGCATACACAGTTGTGCGTCATTTTTTTTTGACGCATTACAGTGCACATGATGCGGAGTGAAAAAATATGATATGAATATTAATAATTCATAATGTACATGAGATGACCAACATATTGTCCATGTAGCGTCAATTTTACCACGCATACAGCATGGGCGTCATTTTTTTTACACGTACAGTAGTGCACATGATGCGGAGTGAAAAAATATGATATGAATATTAATAATTTATAATGTACATGAGATGACCAACATATTGTCCATGTAGCGTCAATTTTACCACGCATACAGCATGGGCGTCATTTTTTTTACACGTACAGTAGTGCACATGATGCGGAGTGAAAAAATATGATATGAATATTAATAATGTATAATGTACATGAGATGACCAACATATTGTCCATGTAGCATCAATTTTACCACGCATACAGCATGGGCGTCATTTTTTTTACACGTACAGTAGTGCACATGATGCAGAGTCAAAAATATTGTGGATGTAAATTATACTTTGAAGGCGAAATATTAAGACACTTTTGGATACATATTTGACTCTGCATTGTGTGCACACATGTACGTGAACAAATTATGACGGCCATGCTGTATGCGTAGAATATGGAGCAAATTTATCCTTATGTCTTCATGTTTTTAGCTTTGGAAAGGTGATTTGTCATGGTCAAACGGTGCGATGTGATACACATATGTGTTTGTATATGACACATGTCCGTTGTTTTATGTATAGAAGGCATTCACACTGTAATGTTTGGAATACGTTAACTAATGTATTGACCATATTTGACGACATATTTGGTGTAATTGCTGATGGCTATTTTGAAATGATGGATGGGATACCATTATGTATTCTGTCTCCAAAATGTGTCCACATTTATGATGGTGATGCTTTTATCTGTAGTCCTAACAGGGAGTGGGAGAGTCACTTTCAGTTTTTATGGGGCTGAGCATGTCCCATTATGATTTTGTGTTTCAGATTTGTGTTGGACTTGTGACATGGAGGCCACACATGTGCCTTATGCATGTGTTTAGTTCACAAGTACATGATTCTTGTATGTTTTGGGGGCGGTAGAGGTGGACTTAGGCCCCCAGCACCCTAGAATTTGACCATCCAGAATAGCTACTGTATCCATGGAGTATATTTATTATATCATGGCAAACCTGCAGCAGAGGGCTAATGTAAGGCCATATGGAATGAATGACTGTTGACCATTCATTGATCTCATTAGCCCATTTGACGTTTGCAGTAATGATGAATTGGAGCTAACTTGCATACCATTTTCCTATGACTATGTTTGCAAGACTCTCAGCGTTCCCGATGTGATAATGAGAAGAATATTGTGGTTGTCTGTGTCCCTTTCTGCATAAACTGGTTTAGTGTCATGTTACAATCTTCCTGCTAGGTTCAAACTGGGACACAACTGTGATGGTCTACTTTCAAATATTAGATTGATTATATGACATATGTGTACATGTGTGTGGGAATGTGGATCCACTATCACCTGTCTGGGTGTATGTTGTCACTGTAACTTCAAGGTCTCCTCCTGAGTTAGTGGCAGCTGATGTTGTAGCTATTGTGTATTGCTCATATCACACACTTGAGAGAAGTCATTGATGACATGGTCACGTACACATGGATGGTCCCACCCAGTCTCTGAACACGTGTAATGTGACTTTCAAATGATCTCCAATTTTGGGCTGGATGAGAGACTGTTTCAGTTGTTTGGATCCGGCATGTGTAATTGTCACATTTGTACTCTTGTTGGGCTCTGTGTATGGTAATGTATCATGTCACATCCTACCCTCTGTGCATACAGTTGTGATGTTTATTTTTGGTGTGATGAATTTTAATGGCATTCTTGATCAATGAGACGACATTCATCTTCAGCTATTTCAAACTAACGGTGGTCAGAAATGAATAGGCCAAAGCATGATGTGGTGTTAGTTATCTGTGTTTATTTACAAGTGTGGAATACAAGTGATTATAATAACTTAAGTAAAAAAATTGTTCACAAGCTGTTGGCGCCTACGCACTCCTGCTGCCGTGTTAGGTTGTTCCCCCTCCTGTTGCAGGCCAGCATCCTCCTCATCATCATCCTCAGGCATGACTGGGTCCGGTTCAAGGAGGGGAATGTTCCTTTTTACACAAATATTGTGTAATATGGCACAAGTGAGTATGATCTTACAGACCATCTCTGGGGAGTATAGTAAGCTTTCGCCAGTGATGTCAAGGCAGCGGAACCTTGACTTTAGGATCCCAAAGGTCCGCTCCACAATGCTGTGTGTCCTCTTGTGGGCGTCATTGTATGCCCGCTCAGCAGCAGTATTTGGGTTCCCATATGGTGTCATTATCCAAGGCTGGATGCCATACCCCTGATCAGCTGAAAGAGAAACACAGAATGGTATCAATTAGATGTAGGAGGCACTGTTGTACGTATCTTTGATGGAAGTAGTTATGTTGTGTTGTCTGTGACTATTTTGTGTACTAATGTGACAACCTATGGTTGTTGGTGGAAACTTTGGCATTGTTTTTTTTCCTTGGCTGAGCAAGTATTTGTTGGCTAACTGTTTGTCAGCAGGATGTATTGGTTTCTCAAGTACAGTGTGCCCTCCCTTGCATTGTGACTTGTGACACAGGGGTCCGTGTGTCCTCACTGGGGGTGTGATGATAGTTCTATGCAGAGTTGAAACATGAAAGTGTATTAGAAACGTTCAATTGAACATACCCAGGCCATCCCATCCCTTAAAACTTATGCATTGTATTAGTGTACAGGTTATTGTGAGACTTCCAATTTGCAAGGTGACATTTAAGCAACCACAGTCATGAATGTCTTCACACTAAGCTGTAGAGTAAATTCCAATGTGTGAGAGGTTCAATGGTGACTTGTGAAACATGGCTAGTGATGTGAGTACCTCAGTGTGTTCCTGTCTAGGTGTTGCTATTGTGGTGTATGGGTTGTTTCTCCTAGAGGGTTTCTGTGCAGTGAGTATATAAGTAGATTTTTGTCCTTACCAACAAGTAGTCCATTGCCATACCGTCCATCCTGGAAGTGTTGGTTGATGGTGCAGTGACGGAAGATGAATGCGTCATGTACACTCCCAGGATATTTAGCCACAATGTTGCTGATCAGTCCTTGGTGATCGACTATGGCCTGCACGTTGATGGAATGTGTGTGCTTCCTGTTGCGGTAGAGGTGTTCACTCGCAGCAGGTGGCACAAGGCGTACGTGTGTGCAGTCGATTGCACCAAGGACGTGCGGAAAGCCACTGATGGCGTAGAACCCCTGTTTAGTTTCCTGCTGCTTCTGCACTGTGTTAGGGAAGCAGATGTGGTGGGGTGTCAGTCCAATGATGGCATCCATGACTTTAGGCAGGAATGCGGAGAAAGATGGTTGTGAGATTCCACCAACCAGGGCACCAGTTGTCTGAAAGGAGCCACTTGCCAGCATGTGAAGTACGGCAAGCAGCTTTGTTTCTGTTGGGATAGTGCGTGGAGTCACTAAAGTGGGGGCCAATTGCTGTTCAATATTTGTCAGCAGCTGCTAAATGGCCTGCCAGTTCAACCAGTACCTCTGGATGATGTCTCATTCCCTGAGGCCATGCAGGGTTGTTCTTGGGCGGAATATCCTCTCCTGCCTTCTGCACTGTCTTTGGGGTCCCTGCTGTTGTTGTTGTGGCTGCTGTTGTTGCTGCAGGGCTCTGCGTCTACGTGCACGCTGAAGAAAAAGCACCTCCATGTCTCCCTGTTGCTGCTCTGCTGGTCTGCTGCTCTGTTGTTTGTTCTGTGTGTTCTGATTAAGTACAGGTGTGTTTGCCCCATTTTAACGCCTGCCCTGACCCAGGCGTTAAAATTTCACGATATTCGTGCTTTGCGTGATTTTTTTGCGCCGCCTGCCGCGCAGGAGTGATTTTTGCCCGGAAGCATAAATACGACGCACCGCTATGTGCGTCTGTTTTTGGACGGGAACGCCTACCCTGCATGTCATTAACGCAGGGCGGGGTGCCGCTTCCAAAAACTGGCGCACATAGCGCCATTTTCCTGGTGCGCCGGATCGGGCGTCAGGGTTTAACTATGGGGCAACGTTTGCGCTGAAAGTGCGTCAAAATTTTTGACGCACATTCGGCGCAAACGGAGTATAAATATGCCCCTTGATGTTGGGGAATGTGTGCTATATTGGATTGCACTGATGGTCCTAGCAGTGTTTCATTTCCTCTTCTGACTGTGCGGGTGTATTTCACTAGCCGGTGACATATGTCCTCCCCCACAATGGTGTTGTCTGAGCAGTATAACAGTAGGGATGTTGCATGATGTCATTGGAGCTATTGTGAACCAGGCACAGGGTGGACCCTGACATATGCAGCATAAGTATGACATTAGTGCTGTGTACCTCATAATGTTTATGACAACGGCTGATGTTTGTAGCAACTATGGACATTCACCTTTGACAGGAGTAGCACATTTGTATTGATTTCAGGGGATTGATAACATTGTCATCCTGAACCCTATAATTTGGGGGTGTTTGATCCCTGGGCACGTAACTGCCATTAGCTACTTGACCTGCACACACAGCAGAGGTGGTAGCTGCAACTGTTGTCAATCTTACATTCCACTTGCGGAAATGGCCTGAGACTGTGAATTGAGCCCTAGTTCATGTAGGGAGAATACCAGCTTTTGTGTGACAGCAGGCCAGTTTTACGTTGTACCCTACCCTCCTGGGCTGGCTTTACCTTTCCAACATCCTTGGCATGGCAAAATACCCCCATGAAAAGGTTGTTGGTGGAGTGTACTACTGTGCCCCAGGTTTCCTCTAAACAGCCCATGCCCCCGTGCCATGCCCGTTTACCCATGCCACTCCCTGAATATCATGACTTTCGTGCATTGTGTAGTAGATATGTCCACCCCCCTGCTTACCGTTAACATTTGTGCATTTTAATTACCCTATCTGTGTTGTTTCCTTGTAGTCTGCGCTGTCCTGTCCTTGAATCCCTGTGATGATCTCCTCAGGGATGACGGCTGCCACCATCTCCTCCATGTGGTTCAGGGCCTCCTGTGGTGCTGGACTCCCACCTCCAGTCTGCAGTGGTGCCTTCCAGTTCCTGGCCAGCTTTTCCTTTGTAGTGCGCTTGCAGTCATGCCAGCGTTTCTTGAACTTGATGACTGTTCTCCGTACTTCTGCCACACTGTTTATCTTGTCAACAATTTGTTGCCATATCCTACTAATTGGCATTTTTGAGGTGACAAAAAGTTGGTGCTGGTGTTCCGTCACCTCTTTAACCAGTGTTTCCTGCTTCTCTGCACTGAACTGACACATTCTTTTCTTCTTCTCCCTCTTTTGGGTCTTGTGTGGGTCCTCCTGGCTGGTTCCTGGTCTGTTGTCATCTTCTTGGGGTCTGTCCAAGCATCTGGGATCCATTTTGGCTCTCCATAGCACATTTTGCAGTGTTTGCGCCGCTTTTTGGCGGTATTGAATAAAAAAAAGGCACGTATCTGGTTTGCGACATCATAAACCGGCTCACAGTCATTTTTGCCGCATTAACATTGTTTTTCTTTATGACATGACGCATTGGTTTGAGTAAAAAAAAATGACTCACACCTGTGGTTTGCGCCTCCCTGTGTCAAAGTATAAATTTGACGCCCGAGCGGCACAAAGAGATGGAGTTAGCCGGCGGTACATTTTTTTACGGAAAACTGAGTCGGCGCAGTTTTGCATCAAAAAGTATAAATATGGCCGTAAGTTACTTAATATTTTGTTAACAATTAATTTGGAAGAAAAGGATACTCGAGAAAAGGGACCAAAACCAGAGATCTTCATAGGGACCAAGGGCCAGATGTAGGAACCGATTTGCGACTCGCAAACGGCAAAATTTGCCGTTTGCGAGTCGCAAATGTGAGTTTCCTATGCAGAAATGCATTTTGCGAGTCGGGACCGACTCGCAAAATGCATTTCCCACTCGCAAATAGGAAGGGGTGTTCCCTTCCTATTTGCGAGTCTGAGTGGTATGCAATACCATTTGCGACCGCGTACGCGGTCGCAAATGGTATCGCAGTTACCATCCACTTCAAGTGGATGGTAACCCACTCGCAAATTGGAAGGGGTCCCCTTTAAGGAAAACGGGCTACACTTAAAAAAAAAAAAACTGCTTTATTTAAAAGCAGTCACGAACATGGAGGTCTGCTGACGACAGCAGGCCTCCATGTTTGCGAGTGCCTATACTCGCTATGGGGCCGCAATTTGCGACCCACCTCATGAATATTGATGAAGTGGGTCATTGCGACCCCATAGCGAGTCGCAGTCGGTGTCTGAGACACCGTACTGCATTGCAAATTGCGACTTGCAATTTGCGAGTCGGATGGACTCGCAAATTGCAAGTCGCAATTTGCAATATTGCTACATCTGGCCCCAAGTGTATATCCCTACTTTCAATCAGTCTAAGTGGTTCAATATCTGAAAAACATTTTAACAGTTGAGATCTGTTCAAAAAAAGATCGTTATCAAATAAAAGCATAGTCTAAAATCAAAGTATCCTCGGGTTGACGACCCTGTTCCCTTTTAGAGGGTTACGGCTGAAAAAATGCCATAGAGACAATACTCCCTTAGTAGGTAAATAATACACAAATGATATACCCGAGTATGCAGAAATAGCTGTAAAACAGTTCAAATAGTGAAAAGAACAATAGTTAGAAATTGGCCTGGGGAAACACAAACCATATACTAAGAAAATAGAATGCGAATGTTGGTTTCCCACCTCTGCAAGTGTAGTGTGTAGAGGGGAACTGGAATATTAGAAAACACAAAAGGTAAGTAATAGAAACCCCCCCCCCAGAGCCAAAGAAAGAAGGAGTGAATCAAAGTAACTTTCCTAGAACACACAAGAACATGAAAAAGAAAATATTGCAAGAACCACAAGAGTCTGCAAAACACCAACAATGGATTTCTGGAGTTGAACACGTGTGGAAGAAGGGGACCAAGTCCCGGAAGCACTGAAGAGTCCAGCGAGAACAGGAGCCCCTACTAAACCGGAGGAAGGTGCAAAAGAAGAAGCACTGGTGAAGAACAGCATTTAGTACTGCACCCAAGAAGATGGATGCAGGTTCCTGGTTGGTGCAGATTATATCCCAGGCCGGATGGATGATTGCAGGCTGGTTTGCGTTGCTGGATTCTGCCAACAAGCCTAGGCACACGCAAAGTTCCTGGTTAGCAGAAAATGTCGCTGTCTGGGACTAGGAGGAACCTGGTGGACTCTACCCAGGAGGGTGAGTCCGAAGGGGCCCTCAGCAACTCAGAGAGCTGTCAGAAGACCAGACAGCACACACAGGAGTCCCACAGCATGGGGACAAAGAAGGTGCAAACCGGTTCAGGGACCCTTTCTCCCCTGCTCTTGTGCGAAACTGGACAAAGGAAAGGGGAGTGACCACTCCCCTGCCCAGCACCACCCCAGGGGTGGTGCCCAGAGCTCCTCCAGTGTGTCCCAGACTCCAGCCATCTTGCTTTGCAAAGTGTGGGGGCACTCCAGAGGGCTCTGAGTGGCCAGTGCCAGCAGGTGATGTCAGAGACCCCTCCTGATAGGTCCATACCTGATAAGGTAGCCAATTCCCCTCTCTGGGCTATTTAAGGTCTCTCCCGGGGGTTCTCTTCAGATTCTGCTTGCAGGTTTTTTTCAGGAATCCTCTGCAACAACTTCAGCATCGACTGACCTCGGATCAACCGCAGCATACTCCAAGAAACACTGTAAGTGCAACAAAGTGTCTACAAGAGACACTTTTCTTCAGCAACCTCAGCTCCAAGTCAGCAACTGCAACAGTTTCCACTGTGTGCATGCTCTGGGGACTCCCAGCCTTCATCCTGCACCAGAAAGACCAGGGAAATCTCCTGTGGAGTGACAGGGTCACAGAGTGCTAGCCAGAACCCTAGTGCTCATAGTTTGTGGCCTAATGTGTATGCCTGTGTAGTGCCTAACTGTGTCACTGAGACACTTCTAATCAGAACATCAGTGTTGCAAAATCCCCAAAACAATGTGTAGTGTGTCCTAAGAAAACTTGCAGTACTTTACTCCTACTTTTCTGGACTCAGGGGTGGGGTAATTTACTCACCTTTACTGTATTCTTACTGTCCCAGCAATTCTGCACACACTACACTTATCTAGGGAGGAATTTGTGATTCACATTCCACTTTTTTAGTATATGGTTTGTGTTGCCACTAGACCTATTTTCTCCCATTGCATTCTATAGGATTTCCTACTGTTTGCATTGTTCTATGACTATTTACTCTTCTTATTTTGGTGTCTAGTGTATATATTGTGAATAATACTTACCTCCAGAAGGAGTATTGTCTCTAAGATAGTTTTGGTACTGTGTCACCCAAATAAATACCTTTATTTTTGGTAACACTGAGTATTGTCTTTAGTTGTGTATAAGTACTGTGTAACTATAAGTGGTATTGCATGAGCTTTGCATGTCTCCTAGTTCAGCCTAAGCTGCTCTACTATGGCTACCTCTATCAGCCTAAGCTGCTAGAAAACTGCTACATTCACTAACTAGGGATAACTAGACCTGGTATAAGGTGTAAGTACCCACGGTACCACTACAAACAAGGCCAGCCTCCTACAACAGGTATGAGGCAGTAGATAGATGGGTACCTGGGATCCAGAAGGAGTCAGGAGAACTTGCTAGTAGTAGACAAAGCCCAAATGTTTGGTCACTACTGTGGGAAAATCAGTTATGAAAGGGATTTTACCACAAAAAAACAAAGCAGGCAAGCTCCTGGGTGAGATCCCCCACCCAAGCCTCACCACAGAGGATATGGAAGCCTTAGAAATGCACTTTCCCTGGTGAAATCCCCCACCCAAGCCTCACCACAGAGGATATAGAAGCCTTAGAAAATGCACTTTCCCTGGAGCACATTGTAAGAGCCATCAGGGATGTGAAGCCTGTCAAAGCATCAGGACCTAACGGGATAACAATGGAACCCTATAAGTTGACAGCTACTTAGCCTGCCTCACATCTGAAGCAAATGTATGAGAATAGCCGCCAGAAGGGGTGAGTACTCCTGTTGGAAAAGTGCCAGGCTTCCTTAGTGGTCATCCACAAAGAAGGGAAGCCCAGGGAGGACAGTATTTGTACCCTGAGTCTTCAGACCAGACACAGGCCCTCATTATGAACATGACGGTTTTCACCGCCGTGTTCAGGCCGGCGGTCATTCTACTGACCCGCCAGCCCCCCTGGGATCCCACTGGCCACATAAAAAAACATTTTGCTGGGCTGGGACATTGCTGCCGGCTCCGCATGGAGCCGCCATCTATGCCTCTGTGCGGCAGGTGTAGCTGCACCTGTAGAGCAGATCACTGCCCATAAATCAGGCAGTGACCTGCGCGATGGGGCACTGCACAGGGGCCCCTGCACTGGCCATCCCAAGGGGGCACCAGAGCACCCATTCCGCCAGAGAAAGGCTGGGGCCAGAAGGGGTCATTATCCAAAGGTCAGCAGTGCTGCCCTGTCGGATAATGATGCCTTCCACGATCAGGCTGCCTGTCGCAGGCAGCCTGGCGGTGGGTGAGGGCCGCCTATGGCAGCCCTCACGCTGTTCATTATATGGCGGTTCAGCCTGCCATGCCAGTGGCGGGCCTTTCATCTGCCGCCGGTGTGGCGAGCTGAACTGCCGGGGTTCATGATGACCCCCATAGTTCCAAAAAATATCAATGACCTAACCAAGCATCCAAGGAATAACCACACTGATTCTTCGAAAATCATGTGAACCAATGGGAACTGATGAGACATGTCTAACACAAACCAGCCATCATACCCCAGGACATGATAGAGCAAGCCTGACATCAAGTAACTCAAAGGCAACAACACATACTTGTCCATGGGATGCAAATGTGCAGGTGTATGTCGGCAGGGGATTGTGCATCGCAGTTCAGATGATCCATCATTAGGATAGGAGTTCACCACCCAATGCCCTCTCAAACTCCTGAGTAGGCTACATTTACCCTTGACACAATCAAGGGCCTGCTGATTGTGCACAGTGAACTGAGCTGAGGTGACCACAGTCAACCGGTGTTCATACATACAACAATGGCCATGTATTGCCATTCAAATTGCAACAGGAGCACTGATGACTAGGATCCCATCACTGCATGAGAAGACCCATGCCGTACAGATCATATTCAGTTTCATCAATCTACCAATAACATCTAAGTTTGATTAATTGAACTCTGAAAATGTATCTTGTTTACATAACATGCCCAAATGTATCCACACATGTCCGAGCTAAGTGGACCAAGATTGTTGCTGTCAATATGCGGATGGAAAAATTAGTACAATTTACATCGTAAAATGTGTAAGTTTTTGACAGATATGGGTACACAGCTTTGAAAAAATGGCCTACATATAAGATAGCTTTATATGGGATATGGAATGTGTCCAATCCCTAAACACACCACTGTATCATGCAGCACTTATCAGTCATGATACATATATTATCACACAAAATAAGTTTCACATATATGCCTACAATGACACATGTCAGCATCCCATCTCCAACATTTTGAATGCATGGGGAACCATATGTAACATGTTTTGCTCTGCATCATAAAGTCTGTTCCTTACAACACACCAGAGTGTTCATTTATGTGCACTCACATTTAAATGGCTTATGGGATCTTATGCCACCCTTAGTCAACAGCATCCTTTGCTAAAGATTTGTAAAGGGTATTATATGCCTGAACATGTATTGCACATGGGCCTTGCCATCTTATGTTAGGTATAGTAATGTACAGTCTGAACTCTGATATGACACTGTGGTAGACCCACAACATAAGTAGTATCACACATGTACACTCAGTACACATGTGTAAACATGTATGCGGCTAAGTGTATTCATACGCAGTCACATTTTTAAGCTGTATCAGTCCTCACATGCGTCCCACACACATACATTCATATGGTAACGCATTCCTATGTTACTGGTACACAGTAAAATGCACGTCATGCATCAAAGAAAAGACTCATAGCAGGGCACGGGATGCATACAGCCAGGAAGTCATGTAGCAGGACGTCCTTGCTGCACACATGGTAAAGTGATTTTACTTTCACTTTTACATTACAGTCTATTCTGTCAGTGGCTGATAGAGGTTTGGAGCTGGGGCTGGTTGAGGAATGGTGGTTGCTGAGAGTTTTGTGCTATGCCTTGTTAGTGTTATTGTCCTGTCATTGTAGTTGTATTGACCGGTGTTAGTCTTGCAGTAGTGTAGTTTGTTGGGGTATTTGGGGTCAGGTGGGCTTATTATATTTTTCTTTTTTTTCATCATTTGGCCATTGTCATTTTGGTCATTGGCTGCTCCGGAGGGAGACAGCAGGATGCCTGGCAAGGGAAGGGACCAGCACATGAGTCCAGATGAACTGGGGGGGGGGTCATTTGGTTGGTGTGCCTCTTCCTCCCCATTATGTTGAGAATGGGAGGTAGTGTAATCATGGGCTACCCTATGGAGACCAGGAAGCTGTGCTGGGGAATGGGTCTGTTTCAGCTGCGCAGGATCTTCAAGATGGAGCGCACTGACCACCAGATCAAGCACCGGTTGGCAGACCTCTTTGCCAGGGAAGGCAATCCCCTGGATCAGTATGGTTGGTGGACCTGTTGCTAAGTTAACCTGTGACATCGCTACATCTTCCTTGCATGTGCATGTCAGTAGGGCATCATGAATATTATGTCATATTCATAGCATGTCATGAGAAAGGTGAAGACATCAAGGGGCAGATTTAAGAAAAGTGATGCTGCACCCAGTGCAGTGCCACTTTCCTTGTACCCCTTAGCACCCCCTACTGCCACCATGTTTGTGCTGTTTCTAAGATATGGTACACCATGGCACAGGTCAGGGAGCAATTGTGTCATAATTTTTTTATGCTATTTATGTACTGTTCAGGGTTATTCCCATTAATTTGCCAAATACCCTGTCCACTACATAGTGGGCCATCGACATATAACGGTGTGCCCCCTTTTTAACACATACTCTGAGCATGCCTCAAAAAACACACAAAACAAAATGAAGCTAAATGTACTTTTAGATTTCAATGTGCCATTTATTCAGCCCCCTGACGGGCAAACTCCCACTTTGCATAAATAATGGCTGCCACAGGCATAATGCAGTAGAAAGGGTGATAAAGTTGCACAATGTATGTTTTGTGCCACTTTGTGAGCCTATGGGCAACATGATGCCTATGCCATGCATGATGTATGTAAGGGTTCCATTTCCCCATTAGGGAGGCCAAATAATGAAAGGCACAAAGAAAACACAGCAATCTTTGTGTTATTCATTCTGGCGTTTTCTTCGCCTGCTCAGACCATACATCAAAAGGGGGCACACCATAATTTATGATGGGCCCCTATGTACTGTTCAGGGTTGGAACAAAATCTTGGCACTATCCCTGACCTGTACATCAACACTGTCAACAATTATGACACCATTGCCCCCTACCCTGTGCCATGGTGCGCCTTATCCTAGATATGGGGCACACATGGTGGCAGTAGGGGAGTTCTAAGGGGCGCTAGGAAAGTGGCACCACACTTGGTGCAGCAACACTTCTCTATTATATTCCCCTAAGCTTTGCACAATTAACAATGTCCCCCAGTAAGTGTGATGTATGAATCAGAGAGATTTATGTATATGTGAGTCACATTGCTATATATGTTTTTGGGTGCTACCTATGTCTGGCTGACTGATATGTCATGGCAGTGGGTAATTCCTAACACTAAGTGGACTAGGTCACTCAGCTAATTAAGTGCAATGTGTAACAGTGGTCCATGCTAATTTTTGTTCACAAATCATAAAACTATGTTTTCCTGTCATGTCTTGCAGGCAGACCTTCACGCTACACCACAGGAGAGGTTTCCACCTTTGAAGACCCAGATACAGCCAGTAAGTGTCACCTTGTATGTCACATGTGTACATACAGTGTTTTGTCTGAGAGGGTTTGATGTGTATTAAGCCTTGTACAAATGGCATTTGTGTCAATTTCAACTGTCCTTGGGTATCGACATCTTGTCTAAGGGTATTCTGAGGATGTGGATTATATTAAATGTTGCACAGGTGCCAACGTGTGCTGCCATGGATTAGTGGATCTAAGGAAATGTTTTGTACGGCCACAAACACACTGATGTCAGTCATGATATGTGTCAGAGGTGATGGCTTTCTGCAATGAGTGGATGTAGCAAACATATGTTTTCAAAACACCGGTTCCATCACTATGTGACACACGTTGCACAAATTTAGCCAGGACATGGTACAATATATGTACCTGGGTCAAGCTCTTCAAGGGCCTTCCGCAAGGAGACACTTGCACTCCTGTTGCTCAACTGCACTTCAATAATGAAGGATTCAATATGCAAGGAGGTCTGTTGAAAAGGACAACAATCAGTTGAGTACACATTGAGATTTGTGGTCTTCTCGAAATGGATGTGGGGCAAGTCCATGGATTGTAGCAAATAAGATGTGTGCAAATGAAACAACAGGTTTTAGCCATCATGATATTTGTGAGCAAGCATGATCATATCACGTGTATGAAATGTACATGGTGAGTGTGTACCTGGTAGTGAGGAGCTGTATCAAGTCTGTGGTGATGTGTATAATTTATGGTGCACCATGGCACAGGGTATGTGCCAATTGTGGTTATCATCTTGATGGACATGATGTACTGTTCATGGTTAGTGCAAGATAATCATCTAATGCTAACCCTGGACTGTACATATGATCACATTGTGACCAATGGTGGGCCCCTTTTAATTCCAGCTCTGATCTGGCTTTAAAAGTAGGAAAAACAAAATGAGGCAGCTGAATATCTTAGATTGCAGTGCACCAATTTGGCAGTCACCCTACTGGCACAGACCTAATGTGGGGCAAGGGATGGAAAAATGCCACAATACAGGCATTGCACCACTTTGTTGCTATTCTGCTGACAATATGGCCTTGTTGTGCCTTATTAGTGTCATGTTGCTTATGATGCCAAAGTGGTGCAAGGAGGCCCTAGACCTTCTCACATCTTGGGCCTAGTGTGCAACTTTGGAGAGCCATATGCTTGCTAGGCAGATTAGTATGGACTTGGGTCTTGCCCTTGTTGCTGGCTTACTGGTTGACATCATGTGTCATCAGAAAATGCTGTTTACAATACATGCTTGTTCTTCCTCTACCCAATGCAGTTACTGATTACATGTTCTCCCTATCTCTTAGCTGCCACAATGACTCCGGCCAGAAACAGCAATTACCAAAACATGTAGAAACGTTCAAACACATTTGCAAGGTCCAGGCTGGTTACAGGAAGAGGGCATAGAGATACTGCACAGAAAAGTCATCCGTGGCGTGGAAGGCCTTCCATAATGGTGGACCAGCTCAACAGCCTAAAACCACCTCAACTAAAGGAGTGTTCTCAGCACCCAGAGTCAGTGGTGGTCCTTCAGGTGCAGCACTCTCTACATCTGCAGCACATCACACAGCACCAGTACCATGACAGCTACAATCATCTGCCACTGGGTCCAGCTTTCAGGAAGAAATTGAGAAGACATGGCCTAATTGAAGGCTAGGTTGGCTAGCCTTGAGGCATACAATGGCATAAATTATAAATTACTCAAATATATCAAGTGAAGGCTGAAGAAACTGTAGGTGTGACCACTCACCACTTCCATGGACCTTTCTTTACCCAGTGTGCACAGTTCAAAGTTTTAGTGGGTTTTAGGGGGTTAGACATAGATTATGTAGGATAGAGTAGATTAGTTGTAGGGTATAGTTACTGTAGTTTGGGGTGGGATTTAGGCTTTTTTGTTGCTTGGGTATAGTTGGGTGGGTGGTTATGATTAGGGGTATGTATACAAAAAGAATTTAGAAACAAAAAAATTTTAAAAAAATAAAAAATGCAAAATTTTGTTTAGCATATAGGATTAGTTAGGATATGTGTAGATTTAGTTCATGTTGTCCTAAACGTCAATTGGCTCATAAAGGGGGTGGGGGACAATGTTTATTGAGTGGCGTTATGTGTATAAGTTAAGTTTTGAGTAGGATAGTAAAGGTTCGCTTAGTGAGTAGGTTAGGTTTTTAATATTTTATGTTTTTAGGTACAGATAAATCCTGTTATATTTTTGACAGTTAGGTGTCCATGATGATTGACTGTCTGGGTGTTCTTATGTCTGCACTGGCAAAGTTAGGGAAATGCCGTAGGGAATGCATACGGTATTGATTTACATGTGTGATTTTATGTATCTCCAATGACCAAGGAGCTGTCTGATTGGCAGCGCTATGACATCAGCTTCTCAAGACAGTGTTCAGCCCAGTTCCTGAGACTCCGATTGTGTATGGATAAAATATCTTTGACAGGTAATGATGCAACATCAATTGTCATTACTAGGATCTGTCACAATCTTTTTAGAAGACCTTTGCACATTAAACTCCACCTTATTAGGGGTATGGATATTGGCACATTGATAGCTGCATATCACAGTTTTAAATATGCTCTTCAGTTCCTCACATATTTGTTGTATTGGTACATTTGTCAGAGAAATTTGTCACACTTGAGTTCTGAACCATTCCTCCCGTATGTCAACTTGCATGGAAATATGTTCAATTCATGCTTAGGAGGTTCAGTAAGGTGTTTGTAGCCAATAGTACTATCGGTCACATTTATAATGTTTGAGTCGTAGTTTGTGCCTTTGTGTCTGACAGTAAGCCACACATGTCATTTGATTCTGTTCTCATTGACATTGCTTCACACAGTGCGGACATTTATATGAGTTGATTAAACGCTGAAAAAGGTGCATGATACATCTGATTATGGTGATTTCTTTACATGTGCAAGTTTATTTTCCAACGCAGTACAATGTCCAGTTCACTGACCTCTTCCTCATGACAGCAGCTATGTCGGTTAGGGACTGCTGCAGTCCACGTAGCAGGAAGTGGGTGCCTCTGATGGCAGCTGAGTTGTCCTTCAGACTGTGGCACCTCTACACTCCCTCTAGGCTGCCTGCCATGGTCTCCATCCCCACCCGCACCTGCTTTGACAGCTCCTGCTGGACTCCTACCATTGTCCTCTGAAAGGTGATATCTGGGTCCTCAGAGTCCAGGGCTGAGGCAGGACTGGTTGGTGCTGTGCATTGGTAGTTGGGTGGTTCATGTGGATACCCTGCAGCGCTGTGTTTCCTTCCTGTGACTGGAGGTGGTGACTGGAAGAGTCTCTTTATTGATGGTCGCCAGCTGGTTATCCATGTCATCTGTAAAAATCCAGGACAGGCAGGGCAGGAGGTAAGGCATCATCCACTGCAATGGGATAGTGAAATGTAAACCTTTGACTGTAGTAGCTGTTAACATGGCTCATCATTGACTTGCTACTGGTTGCTCAGTGACATGTTGCAACCCCCAGGTTGGAGTTGTTTATTATGTGTTGCATTCTGCATCACACATAGGGCAACCTTTCAAGGTATTTGGTGCATTGATCCCAGACCACCATATTCCTTGCAGGCACCTTGCCCCAGCCACTGGCACCATGGTAGCACCTCATTTAAATTCCTGTTCACCATGGTGGACATTCCCACAGTAGTCTAATGAGTGTTGTCATTATTTAGGTGCTTCACTGCAATGGCACCATGAAATGATGGTACCAATGCAGCAAAGAACAGGGAGGTCCATTGCGTATAATGCTTGTACCACTTTATCATCTGCCTCTAGCAGGACTCACACATGTGGCACCTAGAAGGCACAGTGCAACCTTAATAGACTGTCAGCCCCATTGGTTTGTCCCTCCCTTCATAAGGGAATTTCCTTGCACACTGCATATCTGCCAAAAGGCATATGTTGGTGTAAGGATGTTCAAAGTGGATCAATGCATGCATATTGTGACTTTGTTAATATGGCATGAGGGGAATGGGCAGCATGGATCCACATTGGCAACTATTTGTATGATGGTACTACTGCATTACGGGTTAGTGACATTGGGGCTGTAGTGCAACATTAATTCCACTTGTGGCTGTTCTTACGCATGAGGGTGTCCCTTTGTGCACAACACCAATCATTCCCACAGCACAGGCAACCTTGTTGCATGGTGAAATTAAAGCTACTTGTACAGCAGCACAAATTATGATCACAGACAGGCCCCATATATTGTATATGTTTACTTTTGTGCCCATTTCCATCTGGTGTATAAAGGTGTGTGAGAGTTGTTGTTGGGCCACCCTGGGTGACTAGCGTAGGGCATGTTGCACACTGAGGCCCTGATTTATTCAAAAGTGGCGGAGCTCAGTGCTGCACCAAAAATAGCAGCACTGCACTGCACCACTTTTGCAGGGATGCACAGTATTTACAGGAATACTGCATGCCCATGTGTCTCCCCCTTCACCGGCACTGATTTAAGCTCCCTGTACCAATGCAGGCATCCTTGCATCATAGTGCAAGGGTGCCTGCGTTGAGGGGACATATTGTATGTTCAAGAAGGTGTTCCTTCCTGCACATGAACAATCTATTGTGGCAATTTGGCACCTGTATGTGTGCTGCAGGATGCAACACACATAAGAAGGGCAATGAAACAAGGAGGAAGGAAAGCATTTCACCGTGTTGTCCCATCCTAACATCACCCTTGGGATGGTGTTGGATTTAGTTGAAGCCTCAGGTTAACATGTAGTCTTGAATCTGGGGCAACAACAATATGTAATGAGTGTTGTTGTGTCATGGCCACAGCCACACGTATTGCATGTACCTTCCAGGCAGAGTGTTGCATGTGTAGGGGTCATATTTACAAGGTGGTGTTAAGCCACAGTAAGTGCTTTAACCCCACTTGTGTATATGTCAGAGGGCATAGCGTCATCAAAGCATCACTAAAAATGAGGCTCTATTGGCAATAGGGCTTTTTGATTCTGGCCCTGTGTCTGGATGTGACCCTTTTGCATGCATTCAGTGTGTCCTATGTCCCTCCTCCTTCCGCCATTTGTAAATTCTAGATAGTCCCCCCGTGCAACTTACCATGCATTTATGGTAGGTCTTGGCAATCTGTGCTGTCCTGCGATTCCAGTGACCAGCTCCCCTGGGATGACCGCTGCCACCATCTCCTCAAGCTCATCCCGATCCTCCTGCAATGCAGGATTTCCACCTCCAGTCTGCAGTGCTGCCTTTGAGTTACTGGCCAGTTTCCCCTTATTCTGCGCTTGCAATCGTGCCGGCGCTTCTTACAATCTGTGACAGTCCTCTTCACCTTTGCCATGCTGTTGACTTTTTCTACTATTGCCTACCATCTAGCCTCTCTCCTACCGATTAACAATTTAGAGGTGAGGAAGAGCTGGTGTTGGTGCTCCGGAACCTCTCTGATCAAGATGTCATTCTCCTCCTCACTAAAGCAATACTTTCGCTTTCTGTTCTCCTGGGACTTTGCTGGTCCCTTAAGGCTCTTACTGGGCTGATTGAGATCTCCTCTGGTGTCTCTCCTGGCCTGCATTCTCCATCTTTTCTCCCATTTTTTTTTTCTAGCTTGCGCATTTTTTTCTACACTAATGCTGTTAAACATGGCGCTAACATGTCTACCATCAAAAAACGTGTCGCAAAACATTCTAGCACCACTTTTACAACATTAGTATAATTTTTCTTTCTGGCATGTTGCAAAGGTTAGAGTCATTTTTTTTAATGCTAACCTTTCCTTAGTGCCATGGTGCGTCATTTGTAAAATATAGTGCACGGATGACGCTAAGGAATAGCGTTAGTCAGAGATAAATCATTGCCAATAACTCATGCCCTAAGGTAACAATAACTCACTCCCCCACCTTACACAGTATTCCCACCAATAATTTTATTTAAAATGTTGCTGTTACATTGGAAATTATGTAATAGAAGAAGTCATTACTAATATAATTTCTGGGGTAAGTAGCAGCACATGGAGAGGGCACGAGTTATAGTTACCTTAGGGAACAAATTATAGTTTCTTGAGATAAGTATCACTTTAACTATTGAATTTGTATGGTTTTGTTGTAAAACTTGAACCTAACTGTAAAGTCCTCCAACCTTTGTTTTTAAGTGAATTTCTAAGGTTGTTTTAATTCAATTTCTTAATTATAATGTGCATGTAATCTTTATTTCTTTTAAATAAATCTCATGTTTTTTTTGTTGAATAACATGCCCATTGCTATGCAGAGTGGGAAGGGGATGGATACTTGGCCCGGCCTGGCATTGTGCTGCTCCCGCCCAAGCTTGCTGCTCCTGCCCCCACTCTTCCTTGCCATTCCTTGTCCAAGTCCATGTCCCTGCTCCTTCCTTGCAGTCCTGTTTGACTGTTGCTCTGCCACTGCCCTTCCCACCTACCCTGAACAGTTAGCTTGCTGCTCCATCCACCACCTCTCTACCCTCTGTTGTCAGAGTCCAAGCACCAGACCACTCTCTCCTGCCCTACACATTCTAATGCACTGCCACTGCCCTCCATTTAGCTTGATGTCCCTGCCCACTCCTCCTGCCCTCCATTGCCCAATTGTATGTCCCATCATTGCCCACTTGCTTAACCTCATGCTTAGCTTGCTGTCCTTCCCCTCATTCCCCCTGCCCTTCAATATCTGTGTGCATGCCCCTGCTCCCTTCAAAGCTGGTCTATGGAGCAAAGACAGCTGTGGTTCTGCAGGCACCACCAGGCAGCACAGAAAGCCACGGTCACGAAGCAGCGCAAACAGGCCAGCGAGACAGTGTTTCTGCTGGTCTCATCATGAGGTTGCACACTGACAATATGACCATGGCAGTCCCTCCACCATGTCTCAGCAGGCAGAAATGGACAGTATAAAGGGAGACACTCACCTGCAGGCAGCCTTTCACGTCCTGTGCCACCATGGAGCCCCTCACACATGTCCTGCTGCTACTCCTGCTCATCGAAGGTGCACAAACTCCACCTGCCGTGGATACAACCAACCGTAAGTACACACACCTACATGTGTCATTAACCTTAACAACAGATTGTCGCACTGTCATTCACATGATATTGGGGTCATGCTACGGGCACCAAGTAAACATCTCATTGTGTCATCATACATAAAGAAGGACACATGCACAGTCACAATATACCCCTTTGGGCAGGTCACTCACACTGCAAGGCAATGCTACACAATAACATGCATCTGCTCATCACAGGCACAGCGACAGTGAAGGGTACAGGTACACAACATTGTCTGACACAATACCAACAGCATACCGACATCAAATATATAAATACAGCTAACACACTCACATTGCACACATACCATGGACCGTCATCACATTCAACATACATATATATATATATATATATATAGATGTGGAATGGAACACAAACACCACTGACAATAAACAGCCTTACAATGGACACACACATCACACACAATGTAACACAATGGAAGGACAAAGGGATGCACAATAGACAGAAAGACAAATATTCAAAGCTCAATATGCAAAAAATACCTGCACGATAGGGATGGGGCCAGCAGGAGCACTCAGGGAAGGAGGTTGCACTGGGACACATATTACCTTGCAACTGTCCATAAAACAACAATTTCTGTCAACAGTTGCCCACATGAAAATCAGGATCTCAGACAACTACAATCCCATGGCTTGTGTTATGCAATCACAATAACCATTCAAGTAGGAGGCCCCATCACCCTCAAGTCTTTGCCCCATGGAGCAGGCCTCAGTTACCTTTTGGCATACAATAGAAGGCCAATGGCAAATGTATTCCAACAGATACCACATAAGGTCGTGCACACATCTATTTGTCACATAAATGATGACCCAACAATAAGAAATGATGCTCCAAAATCCTGCCATGTTGATGACAAAAGTACACTATCCTGGAGAAGGTGACATGGAAATACTCTTGCCATACTGAAAGCAATTCCACAATGCAAACTTCACCAAGTGAGATTTGTCCCATTAAAGTCCCATTAGAGTAATGGAGGGAGTATTAATGTTGCTCATATAGGCCACACAGGTGGCATGGAAATGGACCTGTAAACAACATATGCAATATGTCAGGGAGATATGTCCCTAAAATCCACAACACAATGAATCATCAAGCCCCTGGGTAATCATTACTAACGCTGCCCCCCCTTGCAATGACATACTCTGAGTTTCATCAGTAGATTCCATTGGTCCCATATATGTTGGAGAGGCCCAAAGATTTGCAAGTACTTGTTGAAGGCCCTCAACATGTTGCCCAGTTGGAACCTACATCATTGTCTCCATTATGGTTATGCAGACCCAGATGTCTGTCTGTGGATGAATGCGTGTGCCCACACACAAGTGATTCCAACATAACTGCAAGTCACTCCATGATGCTGGCCAACAGTCAGGTCACAAACTTTACCCATTACACATGTGCCATGCATTTTTCCACATGATGCCACATCAAAGGGATAAATATTCACATTGTTGCTTTAAACTCTAGGCCTATCTGTCATGTTCCTCGTTGCAACTGCAATTGTACATGCCAAAGGACATGAAGCATGAGGGTATATTGTAATGCATTATTGTATTAAATCATTTATAGAGCGCATTCCGGCCAAAGCATCGAAGCGCTAAGCAGACCATAACTAAAGAAAGGCGAACACCATCTATTCCTAAAGATTAGTTTACAAAGAGCCAGGTTTTAAGACTCTTCCTAAAGAGAAAGTGATTTGATATTTGGCGCAACAAGAGAGGCAAGCCATTCCATAGTCTGGCTGCCTCCACCGTAAAAGCCCGATCTCCCCATCTCACTTTTTTACAGCGTGGTGCCTTGACCAAATATTTTGAAGCTGATCTCAGGTGTCTTGGAGGTAGATAAAACAACAACAAAGATTTCAAATAATCACATCCCACCGACTGCAGAGCTTTATGCGTGAGGCAAAGAGTTTTAAACATAATTCTCTTCCTAATAGGAAGCCAGTGTAGAGAAATCACACATCTCTTAGCAGAGATAGTATGAGGAAAATTAAGAGTTAGACATGCTGTTGCATTCTGAATAGACTGTAGTTTATCTATGGCCGATTTATTCGCATTAAGAAACAATGAGTTGCAGTAGTCTAGTCTAGATGTAATCAATGCCAATACGACCGGACGTCTAAGATCATCCTCTCAAAGATATAACATTTTCTTAAGAGTTTTTAATATCCAGAAACAGACCTTGATCAAGTGATTATCTGCAACTTGAACGACAATGAGTCGTCAAAAATAATGCCTACGTTTTTTGCCACTGGCACAGGTGACGGACATCCTCCACAGGTGGGCGGCCACAAGTTGTTGTCCCAAGGGGAATCCTTACACCCAAAACACATAATCACTGGTTTGTCCCCATTGAGTTTAAGCCAGTTACAAGTCATCCACTTGTTAATCTCTAACATTCAGCGTTGAAAATCTTCCTTTGTGTCCTTTATATTATGGGAAATAGGTACAATCAGCTGCATATTGTCTGCATAAGAGACAATCTGGGCCCCAAATGTACGAACCAGGTTAGCCAAAGGTGCCATATAAATATTAAACATAGTTGGACTAAGCGAAGATCCCTGTGGGACACCACAGGGTAGTTGGAAAGGCGAGGCCCTATAGTCCCTGCATGCTACCGTAGAAGATCTATTCATCATGAAAGAGCTAAGAAGCTGCAAGGCCTTCCCTCTCACTCCAACTAGTGCCAACCGGTTGCATAAAATAGAATGGGAGATGGTGTCAAACGCTGCTGACAGATCCAACAGGACCAGGATCGACCCCTCACCCAGATCACCTCTTCTCCGAATCATGTCTGATGTGGAAATAAGTGCAGTTTCCAAACTGTGAGCACCTCGAAAACCATGCTGTGAAGGATCTAGTCCACCATTGTTCTGCAGGAAGACTGACAACTCAAAATTAAGATGTTTTTCTATTATTTTGGTCAGCCCTGGGAGTAGAGAAATCGGGCGAAGATTAGAGAGGTCAGACACCTCCTTCCCTGGTTTTTTTATGAGAGGGATAACCGTGGCCTGTTTCCAAGATTCAGGAAAGATTCCTTTCTGAAGGATTTCTGCATACACCAGTTCTAAAGCCTCGGCCATCATCTGAGGAGCTAGCTTTAATATCCTCAGTGGGTGCCCCTGATTTAAGGGCCATAGGAGAGTCTCTAATTGTATTTACGGAAAGCGGTTGAAAATTATCCAATGTGTGCCGAAATTTAACCGTGCATGTGGAGACTGTATTCACATCATCCAACCAGACAGGGAGAGGGGGACTAAAATCGTTCAACAGTGTGGTCACTTTATTATAGAAAAAGTCTGCCACTGACTGACAAAAGTGCGGGGAATTAACCAATGGGGTGACTTCTGCTGGAGGAGAGATTAAAGAACGAACAGTCTTAAACAATTCCCTCGGTGAATTCAAGGCCCCTCTTATAGTATTTGAAAAATATGACGTTTTAGCTAGCTTGATGGCTGTTTTGTACTTCCTCAGGAACTCCCTTAGAATACCTCTTTCAGCAAGGGATTTATTCAAGAGCCATTTTCGCTCTTGCCTGTGGTACATTCTTTGGAGATTTTTCAACTCCTCGGAGAACCATGGGGCCGAGGACGCCCGATGGACCTTGGAGTTAGATCTCACCCGAGGAGCAAGCTCATCAATGGCCCTTTTTAGACCACCCTAAAAAATCTCCAGTTGAGACCTACCTGATGACTCAGCATTATCCCACCCTGCGTTCAAGGCCTGAGAAAGATTATCCTTATTAATTTTAAACCAAGGTCTTTTAAGGGCCATATTAAATAGGGGTTTCGCTGTAGGTAGAGGCCGAAGCAGAGTAAATGATAATAGAAAATGGTCAGACTAGTCCACCTCTCGATTATCATTCCTGGAAATCAATCCAGGTCTTGAGAAAATGGCTTCTAACTTATGTCCAGCTCTATGAGAAGGAGTATTGTCTTCAGAGTGCCAGTCCAAGCTCTGCATATAGTTCATGAAGTCTACCATACTAGGGTCAGCAAGATCCACTAGATGAAGATTGAAATCATCTAACACCAAAGCATACTTGGCTAGAAACAACGGTTCCAACATGGATGGCTAAGCTGCCAAAAAAACATTCTTAGGGCCAGGTGGTCTATATAAAAACAGGCCTTCTATGTCCTGGTTATTCAGAGTTTTCATTTTAAAATAAGTACTTTCGCATATCTGGTATATGTCAGCCAATAAACAAAAGTGACACACCCCTGTATGTGGCACAACATGAAATGATCCCCAATTGTAAATGTCTCACTCCACACACAGTTTGCCATGCACATAACCATGAGAAAATACAGACATCATCCATCAACATAGGTAGACTATGTATGAAACAGCAGTTTACTAATGGTTTTCAAAAGGGAAAGGGGCACCTGCTGACATGTAGGCACAAGAAATGTTGGCAACAGTGATGGTGCATATATCATGTCAAAGGACGTTCCTCATTTACTAAGGGAAAGTATTGACACAAAGAACACTGTAAACTCTGTAAGCTCTGTCACATGTATGTTGAACATCTCCACATTACAGACTGCAGTGAGGTACCAGCACTAATCATATGCTGAGGAAAAGTGGCCTCTGGGTCACAGATGCCTATACATAGATATTACACACACTACAACAAAAAACAGTAGTTGTTTGCTCAATGTACACAGCCATATGTCATCCCTGTGGAGCAAGTAGTTTGTGGAGTCTACCCAGTTGTGCCCTAGGTCTCTGGCCAATATGCAAGGCATATCAATATGCACCACATGACATGTCTACGCAAACAATCACTCATCTACTGTGCGGCACATGGCTCATCCCTAATTGTCAGGGGGAGCTGTCAGAATCTAACTGATTCTTTGACAATGTGACAGGCAGGAATATGCCCTGTACTCACCCCCTTGTGGCTTCTGTGCTGCCCTCAAATGCCCATCAGGCTCCGGGGTTCATGGTCCGATAGCCACTATGCCCACGTTGGGAGGACATCCCCACCTTGACCTCAGCAATCTTCCAGGCATAGAGTCTCAGGTCCTCCCATCTTTTCCAGCAGTGAGTGCTCTGTCTGATGTCGACAACCAGGGTCCACACCTTCCAGGTGATGGCTCTCTATAATCCCTTCTTTTGATGGGAGTTGACCTGCATGGATGCAAAAGACAAATCAAGATATCATGATCAAAAGTTTCATCACAAATGGTTGAGTCACATATATGTCAGTAACATCATGCTAGGACTTTCCTATATGTTAATATTCCTCAAGTGTCACATATACAAGCCAATAAGTACAGGGACTTGACTACAGACATATATTCGTCCATCTTCAGACAAACCTGCTACCCTTCTCAGGCCCTACAATGACTAAGCAAGCTTGCTGACATCATGTAGCCCCTACTCTAGCAACCTGATTATGATGTGAGCCACAATGAAACAGTACATACTTATGTGGCTTCTGAATGGTAAACTCATTAGGCTTGAAAAGACAATGCATTCACACTCAGAGAGAATGTATCACTACATGCAGTCCCTAGAAGCAACTGCCAGAGTACAAACTCAAACATTACACATGAGTAACAATGAATGTCATGGTGGGTACAGAAAATGCCTTCCCTGTCCATGTGTGAACATGTGCCATAGCAAATGGAGACTCATTCCACTTTAGGAGGTGGGGTTCTGTGCTATGTACCTGTACCACATAACAGTCCTTTTGACATATGTGTCCATCCTACAGAGATGGCATACAGCAAACAAAAGCATGCATTGTACAGGTACAGTTTCTGCTATGTGACCCAAGCTACTGAGTCATATATCATGGCCTCCCTGGAATCAACACACTGTCCGCATCATGAGACAGCATTTGTGCAATAAGCCTGTACAGGTCAAATATGACTTGTGTGTTGGTGACAACAGAGCTGTGGGAGTAAGGGACCTGTTATTAGTCAAAGACAGACATTGACAAGCATGATAAGTGCACATATGGCTTAAATAAATGACTTACCTCTGTACCTATTCATAATCTAATCAAAGGAATTAGACATTCTGAGCAGGATTTGCCACCGGCAACCCATATTGGCAAAATTACAGGATCTGTTGGGGTATAGGGAGTGGGCACAGTGCCACAGTTGCATAGCCACAGTGAATCTACCCCTGCATAGACTAGGGCCAATATTGGGAGATACATGTGACAGGCCCTGCTCTCTGCAGGCTTAGCTGACAGAACCTACATGATACTCCATTCCCTTCACTTCCATGCATGACAGTACATCATGTAGCCAACAGGTATTTGGCATGTCGTATGTGAGCTACCTGAAGGGCAGAGTGTCTCATGATATGCTTTCCAAACAACAGTTTAGCAAGAGCAGGTGTGTTAAAAAGTCTCTGTGGCTCCATACACATTGCTCACATTACTCTCAACTGACTCACAACATGCATGCTTAGCTCATGCTGCCATGCACATACATGTTGTCTGACATTTACAACAATCATGAAGAAAGAGATGTTACTGGATGGCAGTAATATCTCCTTATCTAGCTATGTGCATACAACACAAGGAGGACCTGGGACCCCAAAAGTCTGACACAACACAATGTGACAGAAATTTACATATGGCACTGGTCACCAATACCTGCACATTGTACATCCCTTTGATGTCACACAGACTGCAACAACAGGCACATGCCCCTTGACAGAATACGAGTGACCCATTCCTGGCTTTGACAGTCCAGACATGTCAACAGTCTATGTGCTGGACAGTGCAATACAATATTTGGTGTGACCAGACACATGTAGCAATGTGTTTATGTGTGTTGGTAGTAATCTTTAGCAGGACACTGTACCATTAACGTATACCTCCTTGTATAAATATCTTGTGTTTTCCTCATTTGCTTCACATGGTCTTACATCTCTACATAGCAAAATGTGGAACAAAAGCAACTAGACAATGACTTTGTGATAGATGGATTTGTTTAAAATTTGGGCATGAAACAAAATTGGGGCATCATGGAAAAGAAAAGTGAAGGGATCAGTCATGGTGGATGAAATCTCTGGAGTACATGCCATACCATTAGAAGTCCAAAGTACAGTGTACCCCTCCCATTGGAAATGGAAGGTGGTTCAAGAACAGTCAACAGAGTGAATGTGCGGCACACAAAGGAGGTCATTTTGGAAGAGGTCACTTGCTGGCAGTGGTGGGTGTCTTGCCATTTGCACCTCCTGGATTCTTTATTGGACATCCCTGCTTGCATGGTGGGGGGGGATCTGCAGCTACAGAGGCAGGGGTGCCTGGGGTGGGTCCTTCCACTGACAGAGCCTTCCCTCCAGTGGCTGGCACCAATGAAGGGCCAGTATAAATACACCAAAGGAAGGGTTACTGTGTTATTAATCCCTGATCAAAGGGGTATTAATGTCCCTTATCACCCCTGTTAGGGAGGCCATGTTTGTATTGTGGGCCTCCCACTGTTCACGCATTTCATGATGAAAGTCCCTCTGCAGCTGCTTGATTTACTGTAGTTCTACAAGTATCTGGCCCAAAATGCCTTGGGACTCCTGATAGACCCCCAAGATACGGCTGATGAGCCTTGACTGGGGAACAAGATGCTTGGAACTGTCAAGATGATACAGATTGGGTGGTGGAGGGAAGCCTGTGATGTGGAGGCAACCAGGCTAGGAGGTGATATAGTGATCACGGTGAGACTCACTGTTGGTGTCTGTGAGAACGTACCCTCTTTCTAGCATGGTTACCCCCACTTTTGGCCTGTTTGCGAGTGTGTGACAGTGTGTTTTTACTGTGTCACTGAGATCCTGCTAGCCAAGACCCCAGTGCTCATAGATACAAACCTATATGTCAGTGTGTTTGGCCTGTCTCACTGGGATCCTGCTAGCCAGGACCCCAGTGCTCATAGTTTGTGGCCCAATGTGTGTGTTGTCAGTAGTGCTTGACTGTGTCACTGAGGCTCTGCTAACCAGAACATCAGTGCTTATGCTCTCTCTGCTTTTAAATTTGTCACTATAGGCTAGTGACTTCACTTACCAATTTTAAGTGACACACTGGATCCCCCTTATAAGTACCTAGTACATGGTACCTGGGTACCCAGAGCATTGGGGTTCCAGGAGATCCTTATGGGCTGCAGCATTTCTTTTGACACCCACAAGGAGCTCAGACAAACCCTTCCACAGGCCTGCCATGGCAGCCTGCGTGAAATAGTGCACACACTATTTCACAGTCATTTTCCCCGCACTTAAGTAACTTATAAGTCGCTTATATGTCTAACCTTCAATTGCTGAAGGTTAGGTGCAAAGTTCCTAAGCATGAGGGCACCCTTGCACTAGCAAAGGTGCCCCCACATAGTTCAGGGCCATTTCCCAGGACTTTGTGAGTACGGGGGCGCTATTACACGCGTGCACTACATATAGGTCAATACCTATATGTAGCTTCACAATGGTAACTCCGAATATGTCCATGTAAGGTGTCTAAGATCATGGAATTGCCCCCCCATTCCAAATCTGGTATTGGGGAGCCAATTCCATTAATCTTGGGGGCTCCATTATTGACCGCTAGTACTGCCAAACCAGCTCTCTGAGGCTTGCATTGTAGCTAAAGCTGCTGCCACCTCACAGACAGGGTTCAGCCCTCCTGGGGTCTGAGCAGCTCAGTCCCAGGAAGGCAGAACAAAGCATTTCCTTTAGGAGCAGGGTGTTACACCCTCACCCTTTGGAAATAGGTGTTACAGGCTGGGGAGGGGTATCCTCCCAGAGTCTCTAGAAATGCTTTGAAAGGCACAAACAGTGACCACTCCTCTTTCCATCACCACCCCAGGGGTGGTGCCCAGAGCTCTTTCAGAGTGTCCCTGGGTTCTGCCAACTTGTTTTCAGAATGGCCAGGGAACTCTGGAAGCATCTGAGTGGCAAGTGCCAGCAGCTGACATCAGAGACCCCTCCTGATAGATGCTTACCTGGTTAGATGACTGGTCCCCCTCTCAGGGCTAGTTAGGGTCTCTCCTCTGGGTGTTTCCTCAGATTCAGTTTTGCAAGATTCCAGCAGGACTCCTCTGCAACCTCTAATTCACCTTCTACCGTAGAACTGTTCAAGGAAATCTACAACTGCAACACATTATTCAAAAAGGCTATTGCAACTCTTCCAGGTTGTGCATGCTCTGAGGACTGCCTGTCTTCATCCTGCACTAGAAGGACCAAAGGAATCTCCTGTGGAGTGACAGAGTCACTTCCTTGCTTCAGCAGGCACCTTTCTGCACTGGGACCAGTACTGTGGAACTCCTCTCCTATTGACGAGCATGATCCCTGGAACACAGGTGGTGGACCGAAGTGATCCTGAATGTCCAAAGGTCCAGCTGTCCAAATTTGGTGGAGGTCAGGGCTTGCCTTTGTGAGCCAGACAGTACCCCAGTGCACCATGTGTTTTGCAACTCCTAGGGCTTCTGTGCACTTCTCCAAGAAATCCTTCATGCGCAGTTTAGCCCAGGTCCCCAGCACTCTATCCTGTGACGCTCAGCTCCCTGAGTTGTTCTCTGGTGGCGTGGAATCCCTTTGTGTATTGCTGCAATGACAACAATTTGCAACTCCTTTGTCCCCATGTCCTAAGACTCCTGTGGGTGCTGCCTGATCTTCTGAGGGCTCTCTGAAGTGCTGAGAGCCTCCTCTGTCTCCTCAGTCTTAGTTGAGACCCCTAGGTCCCCGCTGGGCTAAGGTAGTGCCTTCTCCCACCAACTGCAACATTTGCATGAGCCAAGGCTTATTGGCGGAATCCAATGACGAAAACCAGCCTGCATCCAACGAGTCAACATGGGACATCTCTTGCACCAAGCAGGAACCCGCAGATGTCTTCCTTGGTGCATTTCTGACTTTTTCTTCCAACGAGAGAATCCTTTTTTGCACCTTAATTCATTAAGTTCTCCACCAACTTATGCGCTTCTCTGTAGCCTTTCACACCGGAGAACATTTGCGTGACATTTTTAACTAGTGCTTTAGCAGATGCAACAGTGGGATTGCTTGGCTCATTGTACTGTCCTCCTTGCTGACCTCCCATGTGAAATCCTCAAAAGGCAGAAGCAACTGTGTCTGGGACTGGACTAGGCCCCATTTATTTGTCTGCATCCATAGTCATGCTTTTCCCAAATGCATCCCTTCCTCTTTCAATGACATAGTCATTGATCAGTCTGTACTGCTCAAACACATGTTGCAACATGTATTAGGTTGCGTTCCTACATATTGGTACTTCCTGTATGAGGGCTTTAACTGGTACTCTATTAACACACTGAATGATCCTCAGCTGCTTCAAGATCTTTAAAGAATGGCTGAAATGAGTGCACATTCTTCTGCAGATGGTCAGTATATTACTGACTATGGGCCTAATTTAGAACTTGTTGGAGGGGAATACTCTGTCACAACGTGACTGAAATCCCATCTGCTGTTTTACAATCCGATTATATCCTATGGAGATCGTAATATGGCGGACGGGATATCCATCATGTTTGTGACTGAGTATTCCATCTGCCAAGTTCTAAATCAAGCCCTTAGTCTTCTTTTTTTAAGGAAAGCACTGCCTAACCAGGTTTAAGCAATGCACAAAACACAGGACCCTGAAGTAGCCACCATCTGCTAAGGCCTTGATTATATTGCTGCCATTGCCCAAGTCAACAAATCCCATTGTAAGACCTCTAGGTTGCAGCCACCTTGCTGTTAAATTCCTTCTATATGTTTGCAGCCATATTGGGTTTCGCCATGGTATACATGTATACTGTTGCATGCTATTGAACACCCTTAAAGGTTTCTTTAGTGCTGAGAACTGTAGATGGCTGTTGCCTAACCCCCATAAAAAAGATCCAGTGTGCAGTGGTGCAATTTAATCAGATGCTTGACAACTGGTCCACATCAGTTGTCAGGTGAATAGTATGAACAGCACTCTGCTGCAAAGCTTGCCCAATCTAATGCAGCACATAATACTAGAGTGCTGGATCAGCAAACTCTGGCAACTGGGAACATTCCATTTCAGGCAGATAGCCACCACAAATTCTAAAAATCCCTCTCCTTCCAGAAAAGAAAAAGGGTGAAGGTTCAGTGTAAACATTTTAGCCAGCTTTCTATTCCACAAACGTGCTGTTGGGTGGTCGCGTTCATAATGCCCCTTCCGCCTAAACATGCCCGTAATAGTAGCTGGGATTTTTTTCTTTTCTGGTGTCACTGATGCAGGTGACTTCCAGAGAGAACTAAGAGGTGGTAGACTCAATGTGTGTTTGGTACAGTCACTGCATACTGTGGTGTCTCCATATGACTGTTCCATTTCGAGGTTTCTGAGGAGGCTGATACTAATGCACTTCCGGAGACAGGGCTGCTTTGCATAAAGCAGTCACCCTCTTCTTGCTCATCATCTTCACCTCCCACTGTGATCGGAGTCACAGTGGGAGTCACTTGTCACTAGTATCTTGTGTGACTTTTTTCATATTGGTCGTTTGGCCAGCAGTACCATAGTGTGAACCAGACTTACCTCGATGAACACTTGCATGGTAAATGAAGCATATTGCTATGCTATCCTCCTGCTTGTTAAAAATAAAGATGTCCCAAATTGGGATGGAGAACTTTTTAGTGGGCCATTAGTGCCACTGCCAAGGCCTGAAGAACTGGAGGTAGGTAGGTGTGTTGACAATCACCTCTCTAAACACACAAAGAGAGTCATGGAGAGAAAAAGAACCAATCCATACCATCTCCCTATAACTAGAACCAAAAACACAAGGAGTATGGGGTTCACTCATATGATTGAGCCGCTGGTGAGGGATTTCGCCTTGGGTTCCTCAATCTCACGTTAAGAGTTTCCAAGTCGGATGCTGTGGAAGATTATGTGGTGAGGGGAGTTTCCTTTACAGACTAGGTGGTCTCACACACTATATAGTGTCATGCTTCATCCTATGACCACCTTGCCCCACCCAGGTAGGACAGTGCCACCTGTGCGGACTCAACCTGACCGTTAAAAGATCAGGAGGGAGTGCGTAAATTAGATTTTTCTGGAAAAGTATGGGATCCAGCTATACTAGGGAAAAAGTAAAAACACCTAGTCAGTCACCTGTGTGACAGTACACCTTTATTAGTGGTGTCTGCTGGTGTGAATAAAAACAAAGGACGGGACACCTATGTGAGGACAAAGACTGGCGGTGGCACATAGCTGCACAAACCAAAAGACTGTAGGTCTTACATGTTGTGGTCATCTCACTTCATGCCAGTCCTCTGTCTGGCACACTCTGAGGGTGATGTCTTTTGTGCACCTAAAAGTAAACAAGCAAAAAAAAAAATAGTGAATCATGGAATTTTTGTTCATAGTACAGACAATATAATTTACTGTAGTTAGTGTATCCATGTCAAAGTCAAGCCACCCCACCATGATATAATGTATTTATTTTTCAATCATGATAACATACAGATATAACTGTTTGATTTTGGTGTATCTAACGGGAGACCCCTGTGAAAGGCAGGAGGATCCAGAGAAAAATATAATAATGCTTAAAAAATTAATGCTGGTGTTTGTGCATCAGCACACCTATGGTCTATGGCAGGGGATTCTGATGAAAATGGAAAAAGGTAGTTGTGAGGGATGTCATTCCAGTGAATCATCTGTTTAAAAATAACCTTAAAACCTCCTCTTCGGCTGAGGTGGAGATGAAGTCTCATGTACTAATATTTGGTCTGCCTGAGTGGGTGTGTGTGGTCAATAAACTTAGCCCATGACATCCCCTTGGTTGGGCATTGAGGATGGCCTACCCCATGTCTTTAATTTGACTTCAGAGAGATTTCACAAAAAGCTTTGGGCCTCAGCCCCTAGGAGCTTTTGTATCGGTACACTGACAGAGGTCCTTTAAGCCTTATTTCAAAAGGATGGTAAAATGGTAAAATTCTCTCAAAGAACCCAAACAAGACACTGTTGACTATGTGCCAGACCTTCGTTCTGCTTGAATACATAAAGAGGGGTAACCAAGAACATAGGGCAGACAGAATCTTATCAAGCACTGTTATGAACACAAATCAACCTTGGTGGAATACCAGACAGTTCAGAAAGTGTGAGCTGTGGAGTCAGTAGCTCACAGGGCCCTCCAGGACAAAGATCTGGGCCTTATATGACACTAGGGCAGATTGGTGATGTCACCTACCTGGTGGTCCTTGATAGCCCCAGACACCCCATCTGAGTCATCCATGTCAACTATCTGAAACCCTACTTTGACATGGTGGGTATGACCATGCTCCTAATCCACAATGCCGAGAATGTCAATCGTTCAGTGGTGATAGTAGTGCTCTCCTGAGCAGCAGATTGAAACTGTCAACAATTGTTAGGGCAGTTTTCTGGACTGTTCTCACTGACACTTGAACTGACCATGTGGTGTGTTCATGACATTAACACTGGTGTCAGCAAACTTGTCATAAACTACATGCATAGGCTATCAGACAAAGTAAGGGTTAGCATAAAGGAAGAAGTTTTTAAAATGTAGTCCTTGGGGGAGATTGAGCCTTCTTGTTGTCCCTGGGCTCGTCCAGTCATGCTAGTGCCCTCATCCAACTTGAAAGAAGAGGGGTCTCAGTCCTCAAGTTCCCAATGGACTACAGAGAACTGTATGCCGACACCACAACTGGCATGCACCCCATTGCTAGAGTTGAGATCAACTACCTATCAGGGGGCTGATAAGTATCTCAGTACACTTGATCTGACTTACTGGCAACCACCCCAACTAAAAAATACTTTCAAACATTATGATTAGCAAAGCACCACAATCAATCATTCATTTAGGAACCATGCAAATCCTAACTTCCACACCAAATGCAATGGTCATGTCTTCACTCTTATCATGACTGATGTAATTCAATATCTTGTGAATAATCTTAGAGATGAGGCTACATATCAAATTTTCTTAACCACTTGGAAAGAAATAACTGTAAATGTACTATGATTTATTGGTTTGAGTATGTGTTATTTAATTCAATTTTTTTCTAAGTATTATTATTTGTTGGTATACATTTTGTGGTGTGCAACTTGTGGTGTGCATGGATATTGTGTGAGTTATGGATTATAGTCCTACAGACAAGCCCTCACATCAACCTTTCAAGTGTGGCAAATCCTTGAAGCACACAACCAAAGACCATGTGCTATGCATATGGACCAAATGTAGCTGTGGTGCACCGAATTCTTTTTAATTTTACATTTTTATTCAGAGTTTAGGAATTCCATTGTTGTTCATTAATCCTTAGACATTAGGAAGTTATGCAGGACCCAAGCAGGATCCAGTATGCGCACACCCGGTACAGGATTGTGACTCCTGTGATAAAAATATTTGTTAAATATTAATTTTAATGCTAGAATGTTTAAGTTGGGCTCCAACAAGGTCTTGGGGGTCAGGCTACCATTCATCTTTCTATGTTCTTTTGGAATTATCAAGATTAGTTTTTAACTGATTTCCGCACAAAGCTATAGCTTCACCTTAACCTTTGGCTTTTTCTGTGAATTTCTATTTTTGTTTCTAATGAACAGAAATATCATATTACCATACCTAACTGTAACTGCACTTTGACTTTTGTTTTTTATCATGTTCGAAACAGCCCAGAATGGCCATATGCAGTAAGGGTTTATTCTTGGCCTAGCCCCCCATGTGCCAACCAACAGAAGCCTGACCTCCCTTCTCTAATAACTGCCTTAGCCCCCTTCCTTTGTGCCCTCCATTCTTTGTCTGCATGCCCCTGCTGCTTCCCTTCCGCTCTCAGTGATCAGCTTGTTTCTTCTGTCCGTGCTGTCATGGCCTGAAGAATCAGTCTGCTGCCCCTGCACCCCTCCTACCCTCCCTCTAATCTCTGTCTATGCACCCCTGTCACTCCTCCCTGGCAATCTTGGTCAGTTTGCTGCCCGTGGTTATGCCAGTTGCCACCTATGATCAGCTTGCTCCTTCTACACTCCTTCCAGCAGTCCTACATTCTCTGAGCCCTTGGACGCGCCCTCTGGCCTAGCACAGTGTGTTCTCTTCTGTGACCTTACTGCCCTTACCCCTAACTCCTCTCGTCTTCCATCTGTTCTCCATGTGTGAGCCCCTGCCTCCTCCTTCCTGCCTTCTGTGATCCATTTTAATGTGTCAAACACTTTTCAATGCATGGCAATGCAAAAACAAGGTGTATTTTCTTTCCTTTCTAGTACACAATGGGTCAGTCACTTCCTAGTACTTCACTTCTTCAATCTTTCTTAAGTTCTGCCCTGGCATTCTGATTAATTTTAAAAATCCATTCTTTGCTTGCGCCACATTTTACTAGCCAAGTGATATAAATCTAATTCATTATAGCTTCCATAACAGATTTACTTCTGTTCAAATTTTTCCTTTCAACATTTGCCAACCACAGGGAGTCACACTCTAGCCAAACCTCAGGCACATGCTGATGATGAGGAATTGATCAGTAAAGTGTGTACTCTACCGTCCCAGCATAATCCCCTATACCTTACCTTACAGTTGAGTAAGTTGAGAAAATTCCTTTCCTTACTGCAAAGAAAATGTATTTTTTGGGAAAAAAGTAATTATTACAAACTGTGGTGGAGGAAGGTTATGAGTACAATGAGTAAGTTGGTACTAAGTAAGTGCCTTGATTTTCCTGAATGGGACAATCTGTGAGGAATGAGCCAAATAAGATCTATATATATCTAATTCCGTAAACTTTTCCCTGTACTGCAGTACATCGCTTTTCCCACCGTCTACATATGACAGAGTGTCTGTCTGCATAATTGATTTTATTATACTGCGTGGTGTGCTTCATTCTTAGTATTCATCAGCCTTGTAGTCTGGGTACAATTGAAAGGCATTTATTTAGGAGAAGAACAGAGCCATTTGAATAAGATAATTTATAGTACAACTGCCCCAGCTGCAGACAGTAACGAGGACAATAGGGCACTGGCTGAGCTGCAATGCTACCATTTATTTAGTGCAACAGGAGAGAGAAGACTACTTGTACTCCATAGTGCATAGTGGTTATTACTCTAATTATCTTAAAATTGAATGGCCTGAGGTGAGCAGCAAATGTATTGCTACTGTGCCACTGCACTGCATGAATGTAAACAAGTTTTTTTTTTAGATCATTGTTTATAACTTCTCTTTTTTCTTTCTTGATATACTTATTCCTGCTGGTCCATCATCACGGCAGGAAATAGCAGCCAGACTACGGTGGAAGAAGGTGGAGGACATCAGGGCTGAATATCCTCGAGGAGGTGGAGGTGGCAGCAGCAGTTGTTCAAATACTCAGGGCCCCAGCCAGCCCCAAGCACCATCTGCCCATGCCCAACAACACCAGTGCTGCAGTTCCAGGGCAGCCACCATACCATCACTGTTGCCCCCCGACACTGTTTTCCAATGCTGCGTCCTTCAAAGGCTGATGCAAATAGAGGCCAGGCAGGCACGCGTGTAGGGGCTCCTGAAACTAATACTGGTCCACCTTTTGTGGCTTCTTCTGCCCCTTTTTTAACATTTTATTTTGGTGGGTGGGACTTGTTGTGGGTGGAGAGGGTACAAATGGGTTTTTGGGCTCAGGACCTTTCCACTGTGTTTTCTTTTATAATGGACATTTTTTTTAGACATTGGTTGGGGAAAGGGAGATTTTTGGGCGGATAGAGGTGGTCCATTTGTGGGTCGAAGGGGTGGGTTGCTATTCTTTTTGTTAGGGACGTGGAGAATAAATATTTATTTTTAGTTGTTTATGCCCAAAATCATTTTTGGGGTGTTTTACTTCACCTTGCTGCCTTTACACAGCGTGTTTTTCAAATCTGCTGATAGCGTATTCCTTTTAGCGCAGCATGTTTTAAAATCTGCTGATAGTGTATAACAATTAATTATGTGGTTAGGTACCCTTGCACTAATACTCTCCTAGTCTCTGCAGTGCATTCTGCAAAATTTGACCCATAAGGAGTTGCCATTGCCACTTAAATTGCCTAAACTGAAAGTACAACAATGCTCCATAGTTCTCTAACCTGAATAGATGAAGCGAGGACTGCATTGTTTCTCAAGGAACCATGGTGCAGTAGCAATAGCATGCTAGCGCACTAACAGTGAAGGCATCAGAAGCAAGGTCAACCTCCATCTAGGTGAACTCAAATGAAGGTCCTGCACTCTGAGTTGGTGTTGCTTCCACCCCATCCACCCACCATCTGTGTGATTAATCAAAGGTGTCAATTATTGAGTAGCCCCTTCATAATTCACACAGCACAGGGGAAGAGGGTTAGGGATTTGATGAATGGATGGGAAAGGGATTTAGGGAAATGTGTGACAAAAAGACAAACACTACACAAACACAATACTCATCTTGGAAATTATCAACAGCCTTTTGTGGGAGGAATAGAAAAATGAGTATGTATGATACAGATACCTTTACATTCCGTCAGCCCCAGTGAGACCCAAGTTTTAGATTTCTAAAAATGTTTGGTCACCTATGTTTGCAAAATAATAAATACAATTAATGTTGGAATGAAGTTAACACACACAATTCTAAAAAAAGATTATTGAAAGAAAAATGATATTAGTCTGCATTGCAAAATTAGGTGGTGCATTTGCAGTCTCCTTCGATTGCCCATTCAATCTTCTTGGGTGCCTGCCTGAAGCGGCCCGATAAGGTAAGCATGAGTGCTATGATGCAGGAAAAGAAAAGTCCTGCTGATTGTATAACAGAAATAATTATCATGATACATATTGTACAATCAAGAAGGATTGAATGGAAGGAAAGTTTTATGAGGAGTAGTGTACCACGATGATTCAGATGTGGCAGAGCAAGAGCAATGTCCCTTGCAATCATTCATGACTGATGTGGTATCAATTAAGTGAGAGCAGCAATTACAACAACCAACAATCACAGACAAGTGGCTGCATGTATAGGAATGATAAAACTCTCAACTGTCATGATCATCATAACATTTAGCCGAGAGCAAGTGCATAATTTGACATCATCTGTCACATGTCTGTCTCCTCCAGTTATGTACAACAGGCCACCCACCAAACCACATAGTTTCATGTTTGAGCCACCCAGCACACAAACGCAGCAGCATTGCATTTCCCAAATCAAGTAATTGACTTGCCTCTCACCACTATTCTACAGATTTGATAGGCCTCTTTAGCTCATCATCATCCTTGCGGATTTCCATTAAGTTGATAATTTCTTTCATCTGGCTGTTGTTTAAGTTGTCAATTCACAGTCTGTGTTATTTCACTGTCCTCCAGACTCTGATTAACGTCCAACTCCAAACCAACTGCTCTCGAGAGTCAGAGCCTCCCAAACCAACTGAGATAGAGCGACCTGTAGCACATAGCTGTGTTTAACAACAAGTGAAACATTGAATAGTTTTTTTTTGTCTAGACTAGATTTTTGTTTGTCAGCTAAATAGACTAGTTGGGTCTTCTTTGACAAATGTGAACCAGGAAAAAAAGCACCAGAAAACAAAGCAGTGTGAAAATGCAGACAAACAAATATCAATAAGTGTCAAAGGGGAAGGAAAAAAATCACCTTGAGGAAAGAAATTATCACCCATTATTAGGCCACCAACATTGTAAATCAATCGCAACACAAACACAAGCAGGGTAACAATATGGGTAAACAATAAACACCTACTCTCACCACCTGCCACTAGACAAGAGTCACATGACCCATGTCAACATTGAAAAAAGAATCCCTCATATCACTCGTTGGAGCACATAGCATTACTTACATGTTCCAATCAGGTATATTAGCACATTCCTGATCCTCTTTGATTCACAAAACTAAACACACATTGGCCAGTAAGTTGTACATCAAATATCTGTGATAGTCCTGCTAGGTGACAAAAAGGAAGGATGGGCACAGAATGGAGGCAGGCATTGTATCTCAAATCTCCTTGAAGTGATTTTGAGGGTGGGTATAGGTAGGGGAGGCTTCTTTAATGCACACTGGTCCAAATCCAATCTGGCCATACATGAGCCTAAAACGGTTGTGGTTCATCAGTCATTTAGACAAAAACAAACAATATAAAAACATAATGTTCTCCCAACCAACTATATATGTTTTTTTCTCAAAGCAACTCATCAATAGAAGAAAGTAGAAAGTAGAAAGTTTTATGGTGCCCCAGGTCTAGTCAGGGAAGTAGGCGTCATCCTCAAACTCAGATGGTTCTTCCAGAAGTTGGTCAGCTAACACACTACAGTGACCTCAAGTTCAAGTTTAAATTTATTTAAATGCATAGTTAATTAAAACCAATCCATCATACATGCTCACAACAATTATTAAAAGTAAACATATAAATTCCATAAAACTGTCCGCGAGTTCTTCAATTTTCAGTTCATACTATATATTATTATTAGTTGTCATTACTATCAAGACCTCTCGAGTAAAAAAACGTTGTGATCATATCTGTGTAAGTATTTCAGTTGGGTACATCACGTTCCCACTCCTCTCCTCTTGTATTACAACTCTACGTGTGTTGTAAGATACCTTAAAAAGTACTAAAAGTTTTTAATATCATTCTTCCTTACAACAGTTTTGCATATTAAAGTTGTAAAATTATAAATAAATAGGTTGGTACTCAGAAAACAAATGTACCTCCATGGATTCTGAATAGAGGAAACTTAAGGACAGCATAATCTGCATCTTATAGGCCAACAAACATATGTTATATCTATAATGATTGATGGATATATGATAATTTTTTAACTATCAGAGGCATAAACTTTATAAATCTGGCATTCAGGGTATAGTCAGAAGGTTTAAAACATGCTATCACCGCATCTCTAGAGGACCGTATTCCCCTATTTTTAGTAGAGTCTTACACTCATTCAGCAGACCATTACATATACAGATCAACTCCACAACCGCAGAGTCTACACTGGAAGTTTGCTGCTGTACGTTCCCATGGGGATAAGGGAGCGCCTCCAGGAATAAGTCCAAAGAGGTATTTGATAAAAAAGATCCTTATTTGCTCTTAACCACCCAGCCTCTTGATATGGTACTCATTGATAACCATCCATGAGTGCGACCTAGTTGCTAACAGGCTCTTATCCATAAGTGCTGATCTTTTCTGCGCTATTTGGTTTAGGATCTTTTTAAAGAGGCAATAGGAAAGATAATCTAGATAGATAACAATAAGATAATAATAACTTGTAATGGGGGGCGATAGCTAGGACCATTTCCGACTTTTTCAAAGTGCCAAATGCAAGCATTAGAGCGTTTCCTTTCCTATGTAAATTCTGCATTGGAAGGAGAAAGGAACCCTGTTTATTAAATAGTATACACAGGTATCTATGATGGTTTACTTGTTCTAGTACTCCCCCTTGTGTGTACCATTTATCAGCTCTAAATGTTTTTTTACTGACTTCTATCACATTGGTTTTTTTCTGCTTGATTTCCATTCCGTTCTGCTCAGCATATTCAATTACATTTGAAATAAACCAATGTAATCCTACTTTAGTTTGGCTTAGGAGTACTACATCATCAGCGTATACCAGATTGGAAATGGGCATGTCCCCAACCTTAAGGGAATGCACTTTTACCTTCTTGAGCTTAAGGGTTAAATCTGATAAAAAAAGATTAAAAAGGTATCTCCTTGTTTTGTTTCTATTTTTCTTGAAAGGAAGGAACCATCCCCTATTTGAACTCTAATCCATGGATCTGTATATAACTGCTGAATAGCCTTTAAAATTTCTCTGGTATGCCCCAGACAGCATGCTTTTCCCATAGAAGACTTTGCTGTACCAAATCAAACACTTATTTGAAGTCAACGAAACACAGATAGAGAGGTTGATTTTTTTGTTTGCATTTGTCAATGAGAATGGAAAGAGTTAAGATGTTTGTAGACATTCCGGGGCCCTTTGCAAAACCAGTTTGATTAGGGGGAATTTTATTGTTTTCAATAGCCCAGGTGCGACGGTGCTCCAATAATAGACGAGCATAATGTTTTGCCTTGACGTCCGTTAGCATAATCAGTCGATTATTTTCAGGATTAAATTTGTCCCCAAGGACTGTTGCAGCATTGCCTACTGCTGATCTTGCAGCATAATGTGGGAATCACTTTCAAAGGGATTTAATAGTTTCATATTGAAGTCCCCAGCTACTAAAAACTCCAGGGATCTTAACTCCTTATAGCCGGTTAAATTATGTCTATCAATTGAAAGGATATGTGTTTTCTGGAGCGCACATCAGGATGGATATAGACATTAATTAGCAAAAGTGGGCTCGTAAGCTCATTGTTCCATCCATCTATTTTTACTATCAAAAAGTCTTCATTTTCCACACATTCCCATGTGCATGCTATATTTCATCCAGTTGAAATAAAGATTGCTACCCCCCCCCCCCTTTGGTGACCAAATCTTTTTTCCCTAATTGCTGGGGAAAAATAGCCCATAAATCCATTAATTGTAAATGGATTGGTAGCCCAGGTCTCCTGTAAGAGAATAATTTGAAAATTATTTAGTAGACTAATAAGGTCTTTTTGTTGGCTATTTGATCTAAGCCCGTTTATCTTCCAAGAGCATACTTGATGAAGTTTGTCATAGGGAATTACCAAGCCAGATTGTGTCGGGCTAATCAGAAGTCACTGATTATTATCTTTGTGGAGTGCTGCCGACAGCCAGCCAAAATCTAGATCCTGTAAAGGGTGAAAGTAGGATACTTTGTGCCCTATATATTGGTCATCTGGACATTAATTCCCCATTGCAGATCTAAGGACTGAAAAAGGTTGATTTAAGCCCTTTGATCTATTTAATTTGGGCTTATTATTTTGGGCCTCTAATGGGTCAGGATACCCTATTTGTTGGGGCATACTAAATCTAATTCCCCATCTGATGAAAAACTTTTTTTTCTTTTATGACTCGTTTAACCACTTGTGAGGACTTCCAGGTAACCAGAGTTGATTTGTTAGTTTTTCCTTCATTGCTCTTTACTTCTGGCAGGAATTCTATGGAGACAATATCAGTAGATTCAATATCTTTTAGGGATGGAATAAATAATAGGAGTTTTAATATATTCCCTCTATTCAAGATATCAAAAGGGCCCGGCCCCTAGACTGATATGGTGGTTCCAGAATCAATTGCTTACAATCTGCAGGAGGACTGTTTTTTGGACTTCTTATAGGGTTGTCTTGTTCTCCCACTAGAGCTATTCCTTTATGTTTTATTTTCCGGAATCCTGGCGAAAGTTCTCTATCCGGCCTTCCTGGATTTGACACCTTTGGTTTTGCATCTGGTCTAGTCAAGGACTCTATCCCAGAGAGTGATCTGGGAATTTTCACTGTTTCCTTTGCCCCTGGTCTCAGCATTTCCAATTGTCTAATGGCAGACCCATTTTCATTTTCCACCTGAATCTGAGTCATTCGAGCCCCTTGTTGTTCGGCACGTTCGAGATTTATAGCTGTAATACATATGCCGTCTTCCTCCAAAAACCTCCTATGAGTTTCCGGAGTAATATTTGCTTCGGTTCTGGACTCCCTTTTGTATAATTTAATAGTTTGGGGTACCTGCTTGGCTGGATCAGTTTCCTTTATGTTTGTCAGATCCTGTCTGTCCTTATTTATTTTACGTTCTATTGTAAAATTAGTCATTTGAATCTCTATGGTCAGGGTTTGTGGGCCCACTCTTTCGAATATTGATCAATGGGAACAAATTGTTGACCGTTGGACTGTTCTTTTTGTTGATACTCAAGTCAAGAGACATTTGCGACCCAATACTTATATCTTGAGGGAAAGAGGAGCTCACCTTTATAGTAGTAGGGCCCATTGCGACATCCCTTTTTTTATTCCTTGCTTTCCGTTGCCTTTTCTTTTGTCTTTTGGTGGCCAGCTTTTCAGAGTGTAACGAATATGTCTCAGATTTGGAGGGGGGGGAATTTTCAGGGATTTGGGTCTCAGATTGACCACTTTCTCCTTCCTCAGAGGATTTCAATAGACATGTCTTTTCCCTTGAGATTCCCCCTGACCGCACTCCCGATCTTCAGAGAAATCAATTTTTTTATTGGCTTTTGTCTCAGGACAGTGAGTAGCTGGACTGCCCATATTTACTTTTTGACCTGCCACCTTCCCCCACTTGGGAGATTATTGTTATACAGATTTTATTTTATTTAGATTCACCTTTAGATCTGTTATCATTAAATTTAAGGCCTCTGGGAGGGTGGCCAGTTTATTAATTATGGGCTCACAGGTACAGACTGTTTTTGTCAGCTCTGCAAAATTCTGTGCTCGCTTAATCTAGACGTTTAGATTTGCCAACTTCTGATCTATCCCTGAGACTGATTGTGCCATGACATTTAGCAGGTCCACCTGGACATCCATTTTTGATGACTGATATGACAAGGCGTCAAGAGTCAGTTGTGAGGTCTTAAAGAAGATATCCCATACTGCATTTTGATCCAATTTTATTGGAGTAATTCGTGTAGTTGGTGAGTTCTCCTTTATAGGCCCCATACCTTTAAGTTCATTTATTTGTGTTTTTGATATAACAGAGGCATTTGGGGATCTAACATCAAGGGCAGAGATAGCTGATTGAGTATCTGAAGTAGAAGCCTGCATTTCATGTGGAATTTCTCCCATATCTTTAGTTGGAGAACCTTTAAAGATGTGTAAAGTGGAGCTCAATTCTAATTGTTTACGTGATGGAAAACTAGGGTTACGATTCAATGAACCGATTATATTGTTATTATTGTTCGAAGTATGAATAGTTTCTGAAGTATGCTTCTCCTTTCGCATTTGACAGGCCTCCTGTGTCCCCGAACCAGATAGTCTTGGCATAGATTCCATACATCTTTTGATAACTACATTTACATCAAGTGGAGGTTTAAAACTTATTTGTGGATGGTGAGTCTGAGTTTTCAGGGTAAGACAAGTGGAGGCAACTGGGGACCGTGAAGATGACCTGAGCGCCAAGAATTCTAAGTAGCTATTCGAACCATAGACATTTTCTTCATTTTTATTTTCCATTGACTTTGTTGTATTATCAGAAGAAGATTTTCAGCCACCCCTTCCTCCTTGAGCCCACTTATATCACGTTGTTCGTATAGCAGACTACTTTCGCTTTTCATGGGGAGATAGGATGGGGTAGATCCATAAAAGAATTGCGTCCAAAGGGTTCTTCAGAAAGTCAAATTTATGGGGCATGTTCACTGATTTCTCAAACCTTTGTAAGAAGGAGGATATTGGGGAGATTAAGGACTGATACTCAGACTTTGTTTTTGCTTTCTGCTTTACTGTTGAAATCGGAGAGGAGGGCTTATGGATCTTATTATTCCTCTTTGTTTGCGGCTGAAAGGCCCTTTCTGTCCCAGATCACATCTTAACTGATCTTATGGTTTTTCTTCACACTTGTTTTATATACGCGCCGCCATGCCTCAAGAAATGAGGGGCACGAGCATGCGCACTTCTCCTCAAACAGCTACTGGATCACCCTGAATCTGCTCCTGGATCTTCCTCAGACCACTAGAGAGCTTGGTCAACCCCAAGAGGTTTCCAGTGAGGAAGGACTTTGAGCACCAAGTTTGGTGAAATGTTTCACACCGCCAGACCTCAGCTAATGAGGGGCACGAGCACGCATAGACTTCTTCTCCACTTAGAATCCAGCAGATCCCGCTGGCTTTGTTCTCAGTATGGCGAGCGGGTTACAGTGGTTTTCCCACAAGCTGTACCCCAGTCTAGCCGGCCTGCTTCTGTGGTGGCCTGGACTCTCCCTTGGCAGAAGTCACCCGTGACTACTGCACTCACCATTACTGTGCCAGTACTGCTGATACTGACAAGACTGCCCTGTTGTTGCTGTATTTGCTATATTTTGCTGTGCTGTGCTTGCTGTGCTATATTCCTATTTAGGCCTCTTTGCCACTGGCCTTCTTCTGTCCTTTTTCTGGACCCCTCGACTCCAAGCCGCCTGCCTTTTTCCTCCTGTGTCCCAACCCCCTCTACACCCCACACTGACTGCCTTCCTACTTCCTTCCTCCTCTTTCCCACCCTCCATCATTCTCTAGAGAAGAGGGAAGAGGGAAGGCCGGGGAGGTCAGCCTTGCAGGGGGGTGCTGGGGGTCCTGTGGGGTGCTGGAGGTAACGGGGTGCTGGAGGGGCTGCCTGAGGGCTGCCTGTTTTGATTAAATTTTATTATAATTATATGTTTTATTGTAACGTTATAATGTTACTTTGATGATTGATGATTTATGATTAATGTTGAATTATGTAGCACAAACACAGCAGCAGCAGTGACACAGCATGGTAGAGGGCAGGGGTGAGGAGCAGCACAGCACGAGCAGCACGAGCAGACAATTTATTGCCAGCCTGCTGAGCACTGGCCATTGGTGCCTCCTCCCATACCAATGCACCACTGGCTTTTGATCCAGATAGACCTAATTTGGGTTATCAAGGTAGGCCTGGACTATCCTCTCAATAGTCATTGATGCTCCACCGTGCTTGACCTCTTTTGCCTTTGCCTCTGCAGTAGACTTAAGCCCTGCCTTTAGAAAACAATCAAATGAAGATTTTGGTGCTGCTGCTCCTGTTCCTTTTGTTGTTGCTGGTGTTGATTTCGGCTGCTGCGAGCCAACAGCACTGGCCAGAGGCTCCTTGGAAGTTGTAGGCTGCTCCCCAGAACTTCTGCCCATGAATGAGCCTCTAATCTCCAGCCATTCTTGTTGCTGGCTTGCTCAGCAGTCCATGTCTTGTAGATTGAAACATCCCCAGAATGAATGTGACCAGTACTTGTTTGAACTGTGGGTCATGAATTGTGGCAGATGTAATATTTGGATGATACAATGTCTCTTTGCAGCCTTGTATTAAAGAGCAAAGAATTAGTCTCTCTGTTTTTTCATCCACACCTACGTACATTTCAGACACCTCCTTAGCTGTTTCTGCAATATATGTACCAATGGGATAGCTTGGCCCATGGTATAGTCCTCCTTGCTGACTTCCCTGTGAAAATTTGAAAAGGAAGTTGCATCTCTGTCAGACATTTGACCATGCCCCATTGGTCGATCTCTATGATCATGACTTTCACAGTTACATCCTCTCTTTGCATGATATATTAATTGATCGGTCTGCACTGCCCAAACAGACCTTGCAACATGTAACAAGTGGAATTCCAATGTGTTGGCACCCCCTGTACGAGGGATTTAACTGGCACTCTATTATTACACTGGATAAACCTCAACAGCTTGCAGGCTTTAAAAGAATGGCTAAAATGAGTGCAGATTCTTCTGCATGAGGACAGTAAGTTGCTGACTTGGGGTTCTTTTTAGAGAAAGTCCTGTACAGTGATTTTTAGGCAATGTGCCAGACACAAGGCCCTGAAATAGCCATCATCTGACATAGTCTTAACTATATTACTGCCATTGTCCGTGGCAATAAATCCAATGGTAAGCCCTCTGGGGCACAGCCATTCAAAAACCTTGTTGTTAAGGTCATCCAAGATGTCTGTAGCTGTATGGGATTTCTCCATGGCGAACATAGCTATCATTGCATGCTTCTGAGCACCAATAATAATGTCAGCAGTGTCAACACCTGCAAATATAATTCCTCTAACCCCCACAAAAGTGATACACATGTAATCAGTGTCTTGCCAACTGGTCTATATGTCTGTTGTCAGGTGGATTGTGTGGATAACACTCTGCTACAAAGCTTGTCCAACAAATTCTAGCACACTGTGATGTAGCGCTGGAACAGCAACTCTGGCGAAATATGTCCGGATGGGAACCTTCCATTTCGGGCAGATGGCTGCCACAAATTCTAGAAAACCCACTCCTTCCACAGAAGAAAAAGGGAGGAGGTCCAGTGCTAACATTTTATCCAACTTTCCATTGTACAAACTTGCAGTTTGGTGGTTGCGTAGGTACTGCCCCTCCTGCCTGAACATGGCACTAATAGTAGCCTGGATTTTTTTCTTTGCGGTTGCCACTGACTTAAAGCAGAAGGTGGTGGTAGGCTCAATGCGCGTCTCGGGGGGGGGGGCAGCCACTGTATGTTCTTGCCTTGGAGTTTGGACCCGACTGAGTCTTTCTGTGCCATTGTCATATTGCTGATGTGGACCAACAATACTACTGCACTGCTGGGGATAGGGCTGATTTGTGTAACAAAAACGTTGCCCTCATCTTCACCTTCACCTTCCACCATGATCGGATCGAATTCCCTGCTTTCAACACCTTTAGCAACACCACTTGCAGTCTTTTGGCCCCTAAGGTGCTCCTCCCAGTGGATTTTGTGATGTTTTCTCAAATGGGTTGTTTGGCCTCCGGTTCCATAGATTGTACCACGCTTACCCTGGCTAACACTTGCTTGGCAAATGGAGCATATGACAATGTTTGGATCCTTTTCACTAACCATAAAGAAGTCCTAAACTGGGGAGGTCAACTTTCTAACAGTGGGGCCAGTGCCAATGTCTGAAGAAGTGGCAGTAGGTGGATGTTGTTTTGATGAAATTTGCCTTTATGCAGTGCCTACTTCTACCTAGGTGACTGTGGAAGTAGGTTGCAGCAGGGGCCTTGTAAATATGGGAGCTGGTGGAAGTGGTAGTATCTGTGCCACATCCCTTGGAGCAGATTGAGAAGATGGGGTAATGTCAGACTCCACTGGCGCTGTGCTAACATCCATAATGACTGCCTTGTTGTCAGACTCGTTATCCTCCTCTTCTTCAACCATAACTCTAATGCTTTCAGGAACCTTCCTTTTCACACCTTGCCTCTCCTGGCGTGTCTCAGACTGAGGTGGCATGCAAGTAGAGTCTTGATCATCAGAAGGGGGTCTTAAAGAAAAAGATGGTTGTGATCTCTAAGACAGTGGATCTTATGAAAGAGGGGCTTCATTGGCTTTCTCAGCATAAAGCTCAACATCCTGATGTGCTCCTACTTTGGGAGGAACTGCTATTGCTGGCTGCAGCTGTTTTTGTCCACTGGCCTGAGTTTCTGGCAACGATTGGGTACTACTTTGAGAAAGATATAAGTCCAATTCAAGGTCACTGTTGCTGTGATTAGAGAGGCTGCCTCTGTGGCAGACATGGGCTTGGGCCTAGTTTGGAGTGGGGCCCCTGATGCAGTAGTGCTGATCCCATCTTGCTCCACAGAGGCTGGTGCAGCAGGCACACATTTTTGCTCAAAGAAGATCAGGGGTGACATACCATTGGGGGTAAGCTCCTTCTTATCACTGGCCACATTCTTGGTAGCACCTTTCTTTGGGGCCATCTTGAAGCTGTCAGTTGGCAGTAGCACTTAGCTTCACAAGCTGAAGAGAAGCCCATGTGTTCGTGAGTGTGGCCACATGTGACGTCGTGCACAGGCCTTCTGTCTGGCAGTACATTGGGCGACGTCTGTTTCTCTTTGTGAACCTAAAAGCAAACATGAAATAAGGATATCAGTGAAACGTGGCATTGTTGCTGTTGTGTTAGAAGTGCCAACAAAATAGTTTAATGGTTATTTAACGTATAAATAATTATGAAAAACTACAGTGTATCCATTCATAAAACCACACCAACATTCACTTTCATTTTCATGTACACTCATGAAGAATAAGAAAGAGCAACAACTACAACATACAGATGTAACTGTTAGCGCTATGAGCATCAAGTTGGCATGTAGCACTTAGGGAGGTGCTGATGACAAATGCAATAATCCTTGAATAATGTAATGTAGTGCAACTGTACACTTATGGCAGACATGGGGCTAATAGGGAAAATGAAAAAAGAAAAATTAACAAAATGTTGTAATTTATTTTAAAAAAAATGTAAATCCAAGAAAAAATAAAAATATTAATTATTATTATTATTATTGTTATTATTATTATAAAGTTAATTAAAATAAAGTTTGTGATACTAATTATTAAAAAGAAAGAATTACAAACAAAATAGAATTCAATTGCTGATGTAGTAGGGGAAAGGGACTACCATGAAAAACCACGGGGATTTGGAAGGCAAGGAGAAAAATACAAAAAACGTATACAATAAAATATAAAATACAGCTCATACAGTACATTAATAATAAGCACTAACCTACTAAGCCTTAAGCATAACACACAAAATGGCCGCCAGTCACATGGTCAAGTCAAACAACAAACAGCAAGGAGGCATAACCACCACAACAAAGAAGAACACATGCAGGCGTAAAAGCACAGTGGCTGCCTTCACAAAATGTCTACCAGCCACGTGGTCAAACAACAACCAGCAAGAAGGCATGGCCACCCACAAAAAAGAAAAACACACGCAGTCCTAAAAGCACACTGGCTGTCTGTACAAAATGGTCACCAGCCACATGGACAAACAACAGCCAGCAAGGAGGCATGGACAGCACAACAAGGAAGAACACATGCAGGCCTAAAAGCACAATTGCTGCCTACACAAAATGTCCGCCAGCCACATGGCCAAAAAGCAACAACCAGCAAGGAGGCATGTCCACAACAAAGAACACATGCAGTGCTAAAAGCACACTGGCTGCTTACACAAAATATCCGCCAGCCACAAGGTCAAATGGCAACAACCAGCAGGATGGCATGGCCACCACAACAGAAAAGAACACATGCAGGCCTACTGGCTGCCTATACAAAATGGTCACCAGCCACATGGTCAAACAACAAGCAGGATGAATAGAAAACAAACAACACATATAAGTATAGGACTATAATTGACTATACAAAAAGGTCCCCTGGCCACATGCCATGGGGCACAAAGACAAATGGTGGCCTATGATAAACACTGTCACGCACTGGCCAGCCAAAGGAAGCACTGGTACAGGAGAAAAAAAAAAACATTAAGTCAGTAATTCCAAAAAAGAAAATTAAAGGGGCTAACAATTTAGCAATAACAACACACATCATACAAAGGCATCAAGTATTATCCCACGATACACTGTTTGCAGAAAAAAGTGAAATACCGCCTAACAACATTTTGTTATATTTAATCCACTGCCATCCATGGTGCTTCAGTTCAACAGACACAACAAACAGTTATTTCATCATGCACGCATAACTAGTACTGGGCCTACAGATGGAAGGCATATTCCATTAGCAGACTAGGCCACTTAACCCCTTTTTTTGCCGGGGACATAATGGTTACGTCCACCAGCACAGTGCTTCTGTGACGAGGACGTCCTCGGCATGGAGCTCAAAGGGAGCGCCTCCCTCTGTGGGCTTCCCTCCCACACCCCCGAAGCAGGGATGGAAGGTGAAGCCCTTCCCCTTCCACCCTGGACCCCCGATCCCCCCAATGACGTCTGATGATGTCAGCGATCATTCACGCGCTGATCTCATCAGAGGCCACTTCGCAATTGCGCTGGAAGCTCAGCTTCCAGCGTGAACGGAAGAGAAATGCTTTGCATTTCTCTTCCGGTCATGTGATGGGGGCCTGAGAGGCTTCAAAGAAAAGGAACGGAATTTCCTTCCCTTTGAAGTCTCTCAGAGCATTTCAGAAACCAGATCGTAAAGCGATCTGGCTTCTGAAAGGCCCAATAGACACCAGGGATTTATTTTAGAAATAGAAATTGGCATAAGGGGAGCGACCCCTTAGGCAGGGGTCACTCCCCTTGGGGACAAATTGTATTGAGACCATTTCTGACCCCCTTGGGGGCAGATCGGCTGATTTTTGTTAGGGCAATCTGCCCCCTAGGGGGGCAGAAACCACTAGGCACCAATTTTACGCGAGGGAAGCGATCCCTTAGGCAAGGGTTGCTCCCCGGGGGTGGGGGGAATTTATATTAGGCCATTTCTGCCCCCCAGGGGCAGATCGGCCTATTGTTATTAGGCCGATCTGCCCCCAGGGGAGGCAGAAACCTCTAGGCACCAGGGATCCATTTTTTTCTTTTTGTTTTCTTTTTTAGAGGTGGGAAGCGACCCCTTAGGCAAGGGTCGCTCCCCTGGAGGGCAAATTGTATTTAGACCTATTCTGCCCCTCTTGGGGGCAGATTAGCCGATTTATTTTATGCCAATCTGCCCCCAAGGGAGGCAGAAACCACTAGGCACTGGGGATTTTTTTTTGTGGCAATTCTATATGAGGAGAGCAACCCCTCAGGCAAGGGTCACTCCCGGGGGGGGGACGCAAATTTATTTTAGGCCATTTCTGCCACCCCTGCGGGCAGATCGGCCTATTGTTATTAGGGGGGCAGAAACCTCTAGGCGCCAGGGATAATTGTTTGTTTTTTTTGTTTTGTTTTTTTGGGGTGGGGAGCGACCCCTTGGACAAGACAGCCCAACTTGGATTCCCCTAGGGATCTAGTTTTCAAAACTGCGCAGGTTTGCTAGGTTTCCCTAGGTGCCAGCTGAGCAAGAGGCTAAAATCCACAGCTAGACACTTTGCGAAAAACAGCTCTGTTTTCTTTGTGAAAATGTGATGTGTCCACGTTGTTTATTGGAGCATTTCCTGTCGCGGGCGCTAGGCCTACCCCCACAAGGGGGGTACCATTTTATCAGGAGAGTTGGGGGAATGCTGGGTGAAAGGCAATTTGTGGCTCTTCTCTGATTCCAGAACTTTCTATCACCGAAATGAGAGAAAAAAGTTTTTGGGGGCCACATTTTGAGGTTTGCAAAGGATTCTAGGTAACAGAGCCTGGTCAGAGCCCCACAAGTCAACCCATCTTGGATTCCCCTAGGTGTCTACTTTTCAAAAATGCACAGGTTTGCTAGGTATCCCTAGGTGCCAGCTGAGCTAGAGGCAAAAATCCACAGCTAGGGACTTTGCAAAAAACAACTCTGTTTTCTTTGTGAAAATGTGATGTGTCCATGTTGTGTTTTGGGGCATTTCCTGTCACGGGCGCTAGGCCTTCCCCCACAAGTGAGGTACCATTTGTATTGGGAGACTTGGGGAAACGTTGGGTGGAAGGACATTTGTGGCTCCTCTCTGATTCCAGAACTTTCTGTCACCCAAATGAGAGGAAAAAGTGTTTGTTTGGCAAAATTCTGAATTTTGCAAAGGGTTCTGGGTAACAGCACCTTTACAGAGCCCCACAAGTCACCCCTTCTTGGATTCCCTTCGGTGTCTAGTTTTTAAAACTGCACAGGTTTGCTAGGTTTCACTAGTTGCCAGCTGAGCTAGAGGTCAAAATCCACAGCTAGGCACTTTGCAAAAAACAGCTCTGTTTTCTTTGTGAAAATGTGATGTGTCCACGTTGTGTTTTGGGGCATTTCCTTTTGTAGGCGCTAGGCCTACCCACACAAGTGAGGTACCATTTTTATCAGGAGACTTGGGGGAACACAGAATAGCAAAACAAGTGTTATTGCCCCTTGTCTTTCTCTACATTTTTTTCCTTCCAAATGTGAGACAGTGTGTAAAAAAGACGTCTATTTGATAAATGCCCTGCAATTCACATGCTAGTATGGGTACCCCGGAATTTAGAGATGTGCAAATAACCACTGCTTCTCAACACCTTATATTGTGGCCATTTTGGAAATACAAAGGTTTTCTTGATACCTATGTTTCACTTTTTATATTTCAGCAAATGAATTGCTGGATACCCGGTATAGAATGAATACCCATTGCAAGGTGCAGCTCATTTATTGGCTCTGTGTACCTAGGGTTCTTGATGAACCTACAAGCCCTATATATCCCCGCAACCAGAAGAGTCCAGCTGACGTAACGGTATATTGCTTTTAAAAATCTGACATCGCAGGAAAAAGTTACAGAGTTAAACGTGGAGAAAAATGGCTGGTTGTTTCACCTCAATTTCAATATTCTTTCATTTCAGCTGTTATTTTCGATAGGAAACACTTGTAGGATCTACACAAATTACCCTTTGCTGAATTCAGAATGTTGTGTACTTTTCAGAAATGATTAGCTTTCTGGGATCCAGCATTAGTTTCTCACCCATTTCTGTCACTAACAGGAAGGAGTCTGAAAGCACAAAAAATAGTAAAAATGGGGTATGTCCCAGTAAAATGTCAAAATTGTGTTGAAAAATGAGGTTTTCTAATTCACATCTGCCTGTTCCTAAAAGCTGAGAAGATGGTGATGTTTACCACTGCAAACCCTTTGTTGATGCCATTTTCAGGGAAAAAACACGAACCTTCTTCTGCAGGCCTTTTTACCCATTTTTTTTAAAAAAATGATTTTTTTGCTGTATTTTGGCTAATTTCTTGTTCTCCTGCAGGGGAACCCACAAAGTGTGGGTACCTCTAGAATCCCTAGGATGTTGGAAAAGAAGGATGCACATTTGGCATTGGTAGCTTAAATGGAGAAAAGGTTATGAGGACCTAAGGACGAACTGCCCCAAACAGCCAAAAACAAGTCTCACAGGAGGGGAAAAGCCCTGGCCGCGAAGGGGTTAACATTAACATAGTGAATTAAATGAATATTGGATATTTACAAAAAAAACATGGAGAAAACGTAGTGAACTGTTAAAAAAAATTCCTTTATAGAAGAAAAATTACCAGTAAAAATATAAATAGGCTCCAAATGCATTCCACCCACCACAATAAATTAAAAAAATAGAATAAAAGAACAGATAAATCCTGGTGCGTGCCCTCTATCAAACAAACAAGTTATGCAACACCCTTTATGCAAGTGTTTTTGAAATTACTTGTGAAATCTCATATACAACAAAGTCCTTAAATCCAATTATACATCCAGTAAACAAAAAAAGTGATCCTTTCAGCCCAAAATCCAAGTGAAAGTGACCAGGAGATGGACAAAGTACTGGGAGGTGCCTGCTGGACAGAACCAGAAAGTTGGAGACTCTGGGGCACTTGTTGATAAAAAAAGTACTCCTCACACAAAAAAATCAATGCGAACGGTTAATTAAAGAAGATTTTCAACTCAAAGTTGTAGATTTTAGCTGCTTGAGCTTTGCCAGGTTGCAGACATGGTGGATCACCTACGTCACAAAAGGTGCACTAGAAGTCCCTAGAGGGGCACTAAATCTCGCAGGTGGGTAAAAAATCTTGTTTGTGCTCACAAGTGACCACAAGTATCTCGCCGCGCATCCCGTGTGTGCGAAATGACATCAGATGCGCACCAATGGGGAAAAAACTCCACTCCGTTGAAGAGTGCAGAGTCTATCGGTAACTCTGCATTCTCTGCAGAATGCGGAGTTGCCAAATTCTGCAGACTACACCAGCGGAGCAGAGTTTTTCACCTAGGCCTAATAATAAGAAAGAAAATCGACAGGTTGATTTAAGGCAAGTCAATGAATTAAAGGAACTGAGCATATCTTAATGCCTAGGTGTAAACTATGTAACTGGAGCTCCAATCGGACCCCTTTAACTGCGGGTCCGTAGGGACATTGAGCATGTTGTTCCTATATGTCTGGTGGTCAGGATGTGGCTGGCTGCATCTGAGTGTAGGTTTCACCCTGGTTGACACAGACCTCAATGTCATGCAGCTAATCCACAACAATAGGGACTCTAGCCTCCCCTGATTCAAGGACACTCTACCTTTGGCCAGCAAATGGGCCATCGCAGTGAGACATCAAACAGGACCACCTTGACATACCCAAAAAGCGGTATCAGCAGGTTTAGTTGCAGAGTGTGTTGGGGGTATCCAAGCAATGACTAGGAATCCAGCATCTCTCTGCATGCAGTGACTGCAACTGTGGCAAGGGAGGGTTCAGTTCTATTTTGCTTTGATAGGGTTTTGTGCCTGTAGTTCATCGCTAGGATACTGGGGGTTTTGTACAGCAATATTTCCACTAAGCAACAGGTGTGGGTTTCCTGAGCACAGGCTCCCAAGCCATTCCAGCTGAGCCAGTCTTGGTTGTCCAGATTTGTGACACTGAGCTGTAAAGCATCAAAATCTATTGTGCAGTGTCAATTGATGTGATGAGTTGTGTCAAAGGAAGTAATTCAGCAGGTTTCTGTGGGAACCCTGGAAAGGCTCTCTTCCCCGTGTTGCATAAATGGCCATATATAAAAATATGGAGGGTGGTGGCATAGCCATAGGAACAAAATTGGTTGCAGGATAGAAAGGTGCCATTGATGTATGAGTGACCCCGCTCCATCATAACCATCTTTGACAAGATATTCTGCACTGTGCTTTTGAGTGTGAGTGGAGTGGAGCTGGAAATTATATAAAAATATGGAGGGTGGTGGCATAGCCACAGGAACAAAATTGATTGCAGGATAGAAAGGTGCCATTGATGTATGTGTGACCCCTCTCCATCATAACCAACTTTGACAAGATATTCTGCACTGTGCTTTTGAGTGTGAGTGGAGTGGAGCTGGAAATTATATAAAAATATGGAGGGTGGTGGCATAGCCACAGGAACAAAATTGATTGCAGGATAGAAAGGTGCCATTGATGTATGAGTGACCCCTCTCCATAATAACCATCTTTGACAAGATATTCTGCACTGTGCTTTCGAGTGTGAGTGGAACCAATGGGCTGGAAAGCAGTTTAATGAGTAGATACTATAGACAATACCCACCAGTCTTACAACATAGTGATTTCCAGGTGCTGCAAGTGTTAGCAATGGTGTGACTTTCTTTATGTTGTTGGGGTAAGACCAATGGTAGGAGGGAGGACAATGGAATGCTGTCTAGGCTTGCTTTGGAACAAGGTAGGCGATGTATGCTTCTCAGTAATACCAGAACATGGAAAATGCCATTAGAACACTAAATAATACATTTCAGAGTCTGGAATTTCAAACACATATGGCAGGGTCACCAGGTCCCATGCAATCTGTGATGCTATATTTGTTTAATCAGAAAAAGGTGAAGCTTGATGAAGAAATGTGTATTAAAGGTCATAGGTATATTCATATAAAGCTATAATCTAGGAAGGATTATCATTTTAATCAAGGCTGGCCTGTCGGCCAAACAGAGCTGAAGCTGTAACCAAAGATCTATGCAACACAATAAATTATCCATTACTGGGCCATATTTGATCCAGGCCATTTGCTCTGGTCGCCTGTGTAGGAAGATGCCAAGATATTGAAACTGGGTACGTAACCCCACGAGCAGAATTTTCAAGGGAGATTGGTGTGGTACTGTAAGTACTCAAGGAAAGTTCTAGTTTTGTCCAAGTAATGCAGAATCCAGAGTAGGGGTCAGATCTAACTCAATGGGACAACAAGTTTAATCCCGGGTCCTTCAAAAATAGCAGCATATTACCTATGTAAGGGACTGCAAGAGATGCCCATGTGGAAAAGTAAGGCCTCTATGAATATGCTTTTTCTGTAACTGCCTGGCTAAGGGGCCAATACCCATTATAAGCAGCAGGGGGGTCAGCGGGCAGCCCTACCGCATTACCTGTGCTTCTAAAAATATATCTGGCATAAGACCATTGATGAGGATGTGGACGACCAGGTGGGTATGTAAGTGCGGATAAGAGCTAGAATATTGTTAGTTGTGCCATATCATCATAGGGAAAGAACACTCAAGAGAGTAAAAGGCAACCACAGCCTGAACATCAGGAGTGATCAGATTGAGAACTGCTTTCATCTTTAATTTTAAGCTTTAATGCCATGGTCTCAGAGGTACAAATCCAGACTGCACATGGAAATCATACATTCAAGGAGCTGAGAGAGTCTAGTAGGGAGTATTGTAAAACGTTTTCTATATCACAATTATTCAATTAAAGGGGTTATTAGGAGGCACATTTAGCCGCCAGCCCTTTCTCACGTTTAGGGAAGAGTAAAGAGTGTGCTTCATTCATCCAGGGTGCGATTCTCCATCATAAATTGCCTCTGCATAAACCTTAATGAAGTGAGGGGCCAGGAAATGGTTATATGTTTTATATAAATTAGCTGTAAGCCTATCAGTACCTGAGGCCTCTGGTCAATGAGTCAATGGTGGCTATGACCTCAAGGGAGATGGATTGACACATGAAATGATGATGGCCACCCTCTAGCCACACCAGTGTGATTTCATCCAGATTGCCAGAGATCTCAGCTTGGGGTCTGACATTTGCTGTGACATAGGGCAGGGAATAATACCGTACAAACTCAGAAAGAATGTCTTCTTCTGTGGTTAGTGTCATCACATCACAGCCTTGCAGTGTGATTTAGTTCTGTCTTGCAAAAAGACCCAGACTAGCAATATGCCAGGTCTCTCTCCCTCACCATATTTGCCTAGGCAGGCGTGTTTCCTTACATGGTATACCTCCTTCTCGGCTAAGTCTCGAAACTACTGTGGGAGTTGGTTCTACTCTCGCAGCAACGCTTTGCAAGGTGCATGTTCAAATTGGGCTTTGACAGCCTGAAGCACTGATTGTAACCTGGTAAATTGCCCCTGAATATTCCTCTGTAGCCCAGCATGCTTTAATATGACCTGTCCTTGGACCTGTCCTTGGATATAAGCCTTAAAGGCCTCCCAAATATTGGTGAACATGGGACTTGGGAACAGAGCCTCTATTAATCTGAAAGCATCCCGAATCTTATCTTTGAGGACAGGGTCCAGGAGCGAGGAAGCTGGAAAGTGCCATTATGATTAGTGAAATTAGGAAGAGTGAAGGGGCAGGATGAATAGAACTGGAGAGTGGTCTGATAGAGTGCTTGGCAAGTGTCTCACATCTGTGACTGAGAAGAGAAGATTAGGGGTTTCAACCCAATAGTCCAATCTAGAAAATGAATTGTGAGGTATCAAGTGAATGGTGAAATATTTGGCAGATGGATGGGACCTCCACCACAAATCCAACATCCCTTAAATCTCAAAAATATTCATTCAGCAGTAGGGCCTGATTTATGAAAAGTGGCACGAACGTACAAAATATAATTATACTTTGTAAGTTTGCACCACTTTGTGTCAAAAAATAACATAAAGGTGGTCCTAACTTTTCATAAATCAGGCCCTTAGAGTGTTGGCTGAAGGTTGCCCCCCATTGACTGTATCGAATTGGAAATTGTGCAGTTTATTAGAGATATCCAGGAAAAACTGGGAGTCATCAATGCGTAAGTATTGACCAGTGCAGGTTGGCGAGAGTGACCTCAAGTATAGTAAATCTGCAAGCAGGGTCATAATGCAGCAGGTGTAAAAAGTACATGGAGGCTCATAAGAATGCTACTTCCCTAGACCAATTGGAAGCACATAGGCAAGGACGTGTGGGAGGGAGGTGTTTCTTCTATACAAAAACTCTATGAACTAAATATACTCTACACCCAACTACTTTTGCAGCAATCGCTGATCCCACGCAACCTAGGATTCATCTTGGACTACTCATTATCCATGACCTAGCAAGTCAACACCATCTCCTCCTCCTGCTTCAACACCCTCTGCATACTCCGAAAGTTCTACAAATGGATACCCACCGAAATCAGAAGAACACTCACCCAAGCCCTCATAAGCAGCAACCTACTTGGACTAAGGGAATGCCCTTTACGCAGGAACCATGGCCAAACTCCAGAAGAGGCTGCAACGCATCCAGAACGCATCCGCACGCCTAATCCTGGACACCCCCGCCATTGCCACATCATAGACCACCTGAGAAACCTGCACTGGCTCTCAGTCAACAAGAGAATCACCTTCAAACTCTTAACCCACGCTCACAAAGCACTGCACAACACCGGACCAGAATACCTTAACAGATGGCTCTCCTTCTACACCCAGACCTGGCAACTCTGCTTCACCGACCTCACCTTCGCGACCGTCACACACGTCCGCAGAACTACAAGCGGCGGTAGATCATTCTCTCACTTCGCCGCCAAAACGTGGAACACTCTTCCCACTCACTTGCGCCAGACCACAGATCTCCTTACCTTCAGGAAACTTCTCAAGACCTGGCTGTTCGAGCAGTAACAGCACCTCCTCCTCCCTCCCCCCATCTTCCCACCGCCTCATCAGTGCCTTGAGATACTCACGGGGGAATAATGCGCTTTACAAATTCCTGATTGATTGATTGATTGATTGATGGACATGCATAGGTATAAGCCGGCCAGAGAGTCAAACAGCTATTGCTATCATTAGAAATAACCACTTAAATATTAAACAATCAAATGCCTAAACTCTCCCTGCTCCCACAATGAAAACCCAATACTTCAGTGCTGGGTCCCCGAACTTAAGCTTCCATAAAAAAGGAAAAGGGCACACAACAGGTGATGCACTATTATTGGCCTCGGAGCTACGGCAGAGACAAAGGCTGCTGGCAGCTGAGACCGACTCCCTCAGCCGTTGAACATCTTCAACAGTCTCTTCCTTCTGCAGCTGGAATATGTTTATAACAAAGCTAAGGTCGTTTCTCCTAAAATTCGACATATTCATCTACTTTAATAAGCAGGTTTTTTATCTGACGACAAAAGAGTGTTGTTCTGTATTTTATGTACTGTGCCAGGATTACTTTTCTTTTTTTTAAATGAAAAACATTTTCTTCAAGGTAACTGGCTCATAATAAATGTTTAATATACAAAAAAATGGTTAGCAAGATTATTTATGGCCCTACATTCCCATCTTGGGGTTATTAGGATATTTATTTTCAGACCAACTGGAATTGGTCCTCCTATTTACATTGTCACCAGATCACATCACTTGCAACATAGGACCATAATACACGGTTACATATATGCACATAGGTGTACACAATGGGCAGTCTTTTAATATTCTCACACAGAATACTTACTTGACATCTAATTCATTTTGAACTTGACACCATAATACATAATATGGCAAATGCTTCTTTATTTTACTCTTAAGAGAGTCGTGCGTGTTCGTTTCCATGCACTTCATTAATGTTTTTCTCAAAGAAAATAAAAATGTGCACATAGGTTTGCCCATTTAGTTAGTTGTAACTTTGCAAATCATTTTACTTTTGACCATTTAGATCAAAAGACTGATAAACATATTTTTAAAGGAGACTGATAACTGGTTTACACAGAAATACTTGTTTAAAAAGTAACCGTAGTTACATATTAAGACCCGGGCTAGTGACATATTGGTAAAGGGGTAAATAGATACCTTCACTATTTTAGGGTAAAGAACGCTCTGGTATATTCAGGTTCAAAGTTATTGACATTTTGTCATACTTACTAAGGCTCACTGACACAATATATGTGTGAAGATCTTTTGCTGTTTTGACTGCACAGTTTATTCTCTTGCATCCTAAAGTGAATAGAAATGAAGTTATAAAAACACAATGCATTGATTTTATGCCAGCAAAAGCCACCAACCATATTGAAAGCATGTGAAAAGGTTTCCTCAGTTAAACTTTAAATTTATTTCCATAAAAATCAACACGAGAACTTTGAGATCCAGATAGGACTTAGAATCCCAAATTTGGTTTCAGTTGTGGGAGGTGGCTCGTATATTTTTTTACATCTCCAAACATTTCTCTTTATTCATGCATCTATTCTTTTGTTTCAAAAAGCATCGCAGTCCATGTAAACACTCCAAATGACTCTGTTGCGCAGTGTTGCACAGGTGCAAAATACTTTAGTATCCTGCGAGGTAACCCAGGTTGTATATTGTGCAGAATTTTTATCTTTGAGAGACGGGATGCCTCTCTTGTTTTGTCGCTCACAATTGGAGGCGGAGATGGAGCAAGCATGGCTCCAGGACAGTGGGAGTAGGACAGACGGTCTTTTGTGAGCAGCGGTTACGCTGAAATCATGGATCTGATTTGGAGTTAGGCAGATGGGATACACTGCCACAAATCTGACGCATATCCTGTCTGCTGTATTACAAGTGCGTTATATCTGAAAGGCACCTGTAATATGACAAACATAATTCCCGTCACATTTATGACAGCGTACTTATCAGACATACTCTTAATCAGGCCCATTATCTTCTAAAGGTCGAGAGTAGATGGAGTCTTGTCAAGCTGCTTGTTCTGTACTGAGTATGTTGTTGATCAATTGCTGTCTCTCATTTGCCCTACTTTTGGTTCGAAGGTATCCTTGAACTTTTTGGGGTTCAGAAAGCTTAAGCTACGAAATTATTTTAATGTCCTTTTAAGATTGAGATGAGTACATTGCAGGGCCTTGATTACTTGGTTCAATGGGGCCTTCTGTTGCACCTGAACTTTGTTTGGGGTATGTTTAAACGATAGTCGTTCTGGGGTTCCTGATTTGAATTTACCAGTGGTCCCTTCTTCAATAGGCTATGTGCTTGATTCTGAGGACATACAATATAATCGTCGGATTCTGTATACCAGGAGCCAATCAAATACTTTAACATGAGTTACATTACTCCTTACTTCTAGATACTATTTTATGTGTTTGTTTAGCCTGCCATGCACATTGGTTACATAGAAACTCTATTCATCTGAGACCACCAGTTTGTGCGCTATTCACAAATATGTAAAATGGACTAGTGTGTTATAGAATTTATCAACTGCAGTCCTGAACAGCATTCTATTTCTTTCTAGCAATGGCTGTGTCACCAGTGTCATCCAATTGAATGGAGGTGAAATGTGTACAAGGATGTTTCTGAATGATGGGTATGGAGGAATGGTCTTCCGTGAAGGACAGTAGACCTGCATTTATATCTATAGGAGAATGGCCATTAGAGTCTAGCCAAAATTCTGTGGGAGGTTCCTAGGGTTGAATGCCCCCCCTAATCTTTGGCTGAAGGTTTGCGTGTATGTTGGCTATCCCACTTGCTTTATGTGAATTCCCTTTTCTCAAATAGGTTATGTACAAGTTGGCTTCGTATTTTCATTCATTGTGGGCTCCCCTGCTTAAATGGCTTACCTGTACTTTCTATTGATATATATATCAACACTGGTACTAGCCTAAGTTTACATCCTTAAGATACCTTAAGCTACCTAATTCCCAAAATAGCCAAGATCTTTGTTCTTCCAGTTTATACAAGGCATGTTGTTTTGCAGCGATTGTTATAAAGCAGATATTTAAGTTAAACAACAGGTAAACCAGGGAACGTAGTGTATTCTCATTGTAGTGTTATATGTACTGATTTTAGACTGTTTTATGCAATTAATGTCTGTGTTTTGTATTCTCACTAACAATAGCATCTCATTACCCACTCTACCATTAACTTGAATACTCACACTGACTGATTGCTGTATTCAAATGTTTTAATAAATACATTCACGTACATAGATGGGGATCATTCACCCACTACTTACTAATATTATTATATTGTTGTGGTGCACAACCCTGCCAAAAGTACCTTGTAAAACCTTTTCAATTTTGAATTACACCAGATTAATATGTGGCATGCAAGGGCAACTGAAATATGATGCTTTAAGCATGCCCACCAATGTTTTTCAGCACTCTTTCCAGGACTGCATTAAGATGGTACCATATCTTGTGTAGTCCTTCATAGCTGCCAAGTGTTCCAATGGCAAATGTCTCACTTTAAGCCAGTACTGACCTTTTAACAGACATCACATTGTATTCTGGGAATTCAGCTTTTTTTGTTAACATTGTAAGTATAGTCTCAAAAACCCAACAATAAAGTGCAGTTGAGTGAAAAGTCATAATTAGCTCAAGACATTACACATAACATTGGGACACATTGGAGCTATGATTTTTTGTTTGGCATGTGGAAAGTCCTGTGTCATGTGTTCATCACTGTTGCATGTGCATGGTGATAGCTCTCATTTTGCTGTTACCTGTCACTACACATTGCACTTGAATGTTTAAAGCCGATGGCATTTGGAAGATCAACCACTATTAATTTTGATTTGTGAGAAAAGTTAGCTGAAGTATCAAAAGGTTTTACCTACTCAGGGGCATATTTTCAAGGCGTTGATATAGAGCAGTGATGCAAGGCTTTCTGCTGGGGAGCCCTTTGACAATTCGAAAAAGGCAGAAATGCACGGTATTTACAAGATATATTGCATCTGTTCTTTCCACCTGTGCTGCTGCACAATGTGCTTCCAAGCACCAATACAGGCACTCCTACACAATGGTGTAAGGGTGTCTGTGTTGTTGGCAGGATTGTTTTTGCATGGGAAGGGGCAACTTCATGCACAAAAACAATTCATAGAAGTGTTTGGTCCTTCTATGTGTGCAGCAGAATGCAGCAAACATAGAAAGAGGAAACAACAAGGAGAAATAATTATATTTTTCCTCGTTGCATCTGCCCTGGGGAGGTATTCAGTTTTGACGCATTCCCAGGTTTACAGATTCTTGTTAATCAGAGAATTTGTCATAACCCATGGGTGCTGCACGGGAACACCCACTGCAATGCCCATGGAATGCCTCCCTGACGCATTGTAAGGCAACACAACTACTTGTGCTGTATTACCTTACACCATATTTATGAGGCCATGTAAAGCCATGCAAAGTGGATTTTTATGCCTCTTAGAAATTGGTCTGCACTCTGCGCTGCAAGAGCATCACGAAAAGTGATGCACTGGCGGCACAAGGGGCTAAAAAATATGCCCCTCAGTGTCTGTGAGTAAATGTGATCATACATTTTCCCCAAGATCTAGCCATTATACCAGGTAATGAAACAAGGAAACACTGCCTATCTATTTATCACATGTAATTTTAATATTCCAGATTCTCTACAGTGAATACAATAATGTGATCAGACCATAATTCTAAACTCTTCATCTTTTTGCCACGCAAAAAAAGAAACTGGAGGAAACAAAAAAAAGAACAAACAATATTTTAGTGACGTCCCTAAACAACACTCAAGCAGAATACTGTTAGACCAGTCTTTCTTGTTGCTTCCTTATAAAACAAAGTTACATTGCGTTGGCCCGTTCGGTAATAAACAAAATTACGGATTCTCTATCATTTTTCTTCCTTTCAATTACATTTTAATTTGCAGTTGTGCAGTTGTTTTTTAATGTTTATATGTTCACCCTTTTGAAGATGCTTTCTCTTTTGGTGGGGTTTATCAGTTATTATAGGTTTATAGGTTTAAACCTAAAACAGGATAGCCTAGTAATGTAATATCATACTTTGGGGGGACACCCTTTCCAGTTCTTTTTGTTTTCTTTGACAGACATGTGGCGGTAGTGTAATTAATGTATTTCAACTAAACAAAGCTTACATCTGCACCCTCAGAAGACTATACCATTTCATATACATGATATTTTATCACCTCCAACCCACAAATTGCACAAATGTGCAGCACTCTGTTGCTTTCCATCTGGTTTGCCCAATTAAATTAATTGTTTAAAAAATAGTAAAAGAAAGGAGAACAATACAGAAACAACTGGCAATGTTTTCATCTATAGTTCCTAAGGTAAACTCAAATCAATAAAAAATAGGTATGAAGAAAAGCCAAGTACACTTGGCCCATGATAGAAAAGTTCTGAAAGCACTGTGTAGAAGTACCACAATGTTTACATTGTATTTCAATCATTTTGGGAGTGTCAATAGAAGCAGTACATATATCCTGGGTTGGCTGGCTCCCAGGGAAAACACTTAGGTGCAGTCCAGGGTGGAGTGGCTTGCATGGATTCCCTGCTTTGCATTTCTGTGAATACCTTAGAAACCTCTAATTTCAGCTAAAATTACAGAAACAAAACTCATGTTTCTTTGTGGGAAAGTTCCAAAGACTGTGGGGTAGGCAAACCTTCTACCAACCAGCATTCCACCACCATATTTCACTATGAACATGTCATGCCACTTCTGTTGTGGAGTCTACCTACCCTGACATAGCAATGCCACCAAATGGTATGCAGCCACTTTATCAGGAAAACATGAACATGAATATATTATGTTGCTAACTGTAAGGAAAATGCCTTCAAAATATACCATAAATTGCACGGTGAAAACCGTAAGAAGTCACAGTGATATCATAATTTGAACTCCACAGTGGAGTGCATTGATATATAGACTCCAGTATGGACAAAAGATTACATTTCCAATTTAACATTACGTATTTTATATATATATTTTTTTTGTTTACATTCTGTAATTCTTTATTGCTAATAATGCACATACATACAGTAGATTCCCCCTGAAATTGGATAAAAGTATCCACTTTGCAACATGTCACTACATCTGAACTTTATAGATCTATACTTCAAAATGGCTCAGTTTTTGCAATCTGTTCTTTAGTCCTTTTTTGTCATTAATTTGGTTAAAGTATGTTGTTTTTCTACTGTGGGGGTCATGTGATCAAGGCCCTTCTAGGCTGAAACATGTCTGGTGTTCTATATATGTGTATATGAAAAGTAAAAGAGAGAACTCTGAGTAGTTCCCAAGTTGAGGCAGAGAGCAGCTCTAGTAAAGAGCACCCTGCTTCACCAGCGACACTCTGGATTTGCTCACCTCAAATGTCTTTGCCAATCTTATGCTTAAAAACTTTGCTAGAAAAATGAACGAATGAATGAACCCTCATTGAGAACATTAACAGATCCTTGTCCACAAGGGAGGCAGACTGAATGGCAAGACACACTATAGGTATACATTAGAAGAGGCACCAGATGCAATGGAAGACTGGGTGGACATACGTCAAGACCGGTCTGAATGTCAAAGACCAATCTAGCTCTAGCTCCTCAAGCAAGAAATCTCCAAAATACTGCATCATGCATTCACAACACAGCTGGGCTGATGGTTTCTCCATCACTCCGCTTTGCTGAGCGAGAACAGCCACTGCATGTCAACAATATTAGCAGCAGAATTTCACCAATTAATAACAAAATTATAAGAATTCCGACAAAGACACTTGAAAAGAGTGAGTGTGTGACTGCAGGTATTACTCCAAGCACAGTCTGGGAGGTGCTGACAAATCCAGAACCAACAGCCTTGATAAAGTGTGCATTCTCAGCAGTATTCGATGCATTGAATATTCTGCTCACCAATTCTCCAAAATGCTTTGAGAAGTTGGTATTTAATAGGGATTGTCTCTCAACTGATGTTTTTGTTATCTGGAGATCGTACATCTGTCTGGCTGATGTTAGGTCCACATGTTTTGAAACAATACCACCTTTAGTCTGCTGAGCTTGTCAAAGTTTACATTAGAAGTAACAATGGGGGGCCACAAGTCTGGCACTTTTATCTCTTGTGTGGAGGGGAATAAAACATGGCCGAAACAAGTTACCATTTGAGTAACTAAAGTCACATAAGTGACTCCTGGCTTCATTACTCAGCAGCTTTCATCATTCAGAATCACATAGCTTCCATTAGAAACTATCTGAAATACTGGACGAATGAAAGAGATGGGAGTACCTTTTGAAGAGCATGCCAAATTCATGACCTCTGCATTGCAAAGGTTGTGCAAGGACACCTGCTTACAAATCATAGAATGACTAACAGTAGTCTCACATTCTCTTCTGCTGTAATCGATAGGCAACTCCCACAACTTGTGAATGCAACTGTCCCCTGGCCGCTCAAACCTGCTTACTGCTAAATGTTTTAAGCACTTCATGAAACAAAAGATGGAAATGAGCACATTTATTACTCCATCTATTAGCCATACTGTCAAGGGGATTTCTGCTACAGTGAAAGGCAACTTTTCCAGTTTCTTAGTGTAAAGCATGATGTAACTTGCTTCTTTTTTAGCCATTATCTGTTGTTGTCTCGACAAATTAAAAGTTGCAAATAACTGAGTAAAGATAACGTATGTTCAGGGCACATGGCCACTTTTGAGAACCTGCAGTGTCCAACTTAACTGCATGATAGAACCCAGCTGGATTTTCCCATGTTTTAAAAAGGACACATCATTCTGAATGATATCAATTGCAGATGACACAATATTATTTAAGGTGTACATTCTGTTGGACAGAGTGCTCATGCTGTCATCAACAACAGCTAAAGCCTTTTCCATGTTTTCCTCATCAATCTGCCTTAAACATGCAGCAATTTCCATCTGGGAAACCTTACGGATCTTGTTGTATATGACATTCAGGAAAAGCGTTGAGTGTGGCTTCCTGTGTCCTAACAGGAAATCTTGTATACTGAGTTTCTCAGGCAGGAGATTACGTGTTCTTTTACCGATCTTAAAGCAGAAAAATGCAGCCATTGTTTGCATAGTTTACCCACACTCTTTGTAATTATGATATCTTAATGCTGAGCCAAGAAAAGGCAGGGGTCTGGCCGGCTTGCTCTGAAACTCCCAGAGGAATTAACAAAACATGCCTGGCACTCATGTGTGTCCATTGGCCACAATAACCACCTGTTGGGACTCAAAAGTGAAAAATTTAAGGTACCATTCTGAGCCCAAACAGTTAGTTGTTCTTAGGTGATATTGCCAGTTGTGAAATTTAGCAGGTGTGGAGATATTGGGCACATTCAGTTCTTTTACTTTTACTAACCCCAAACAGGATGTTTGCTGGATGGTCTCATTTAAAAATGTAATTTGTAAAGGAATGAGGCATGATCTAAACAAAGCTTGCCTACCTGGTGCTTCCAAATGTTTTGTTCCCCATACACTTTTCAATTCAATAGTGTTTTTCCAATACTCGTAGGCTTCCACTGCAAGATAGGAAGCAAAGGATTCACAGTAGATCAATTTTGTCTTCGTTAGCAATAATCTCCTCATTCTGGAAGGTGTTAATTTGAAATACTATGACTCAGAATTGCTAGTGTCATACCCAGTGAAATACGTAAAATTATCTACATATGTTTTGACACTTCCCACTGTGTGTAATTGCAAACTAATCTTGGAGCACTGGTTCGATCAAGAAAGAAATATCCATAATGATGATAACAAAACATTGGCCCATAATTCGCTCTGTGTAGAATAACACAGTTTAATATTCAAGCTCAGAAAGCATGGAATCAACTGTGTTAACATCCCATAGCCTGGAAACAATACTAAGGGGGTGATTCTGACCGCGGCGGACGGCGGTCGCCGCCCGCCAAGCGGTTCCCGCCGAAAGACCGCTCCGCGGTCAAAAGACCGCGGCGGTCATTCTGGCTTTCCCACTCGGCTGGCGGGCGACCGCCGAAAGTCCGCCCGCCAGCCCAGCGGGAAACACCCTTCCCACGAGGAAGCCGGCTCAGAATGGAGCCGGCGGAGTGGGAAGGTGCGACGGGTGCAGTTGCAAAGCAGACACTGAAATTCTTTGTGGGGCCCTCTTACGGGGGCCCCAAGGGGCCCCACGACACCCCATACCGCCATCCTGTTCCTGGCGGGTGAACCGCCAGGAACAGGATGGCGGTATGGGCGGTCAGAATCCCCATGGCGGCGCAGCAAGCTGCGCCGCCATGGCGGATTCCCATGGGCAGCGGAAAGTCGACGGTACACCGCCGGCTTTCCGCTTCTGGCCGCGGCTGTACCGCCGCGGTCAGAATGCCCGGCGGAGCACCGCCAGCCTGTTGGCGGTGCTACCGCCAACCTCCGCCATGGCGGTAATTACCGCCAGGGTCAGAATGACCCCCTAAGTGTCATTACATCACTCAATGAAATTTAAACGCAAATGGAATTTAAATGAACGCAGTGTAGGAGGCTTGCTCAGTATATGGTGTAGATCAATGGTGTGGAGCCCTATACTGAGTCCAGGCAACCATTAGTGATAGTAAATAGGTTTCCAGATAGTCAAAGCTCTCTAGGGGTAGCTGAGGTGAACAGCTAAAGCTTATCCATGAGGAATGTTAAGCACCAGCAATACCACAGTAGTCAGACAGTAACTTACTCACAAGAAAGAAGCACACAAGTGTTACAAAAATAAAGGATACTTTATTACAGCACTTCTACTAAACTGACATTAGTATATACAGTATATCCTTTGGAGATATTGCACACAATATACACATAAAATATCCATTAGAAATAGCATACAAATATATAGCGCCCAGTGAAGGGCAAAACCATATACTAAGAAAATGGAATGTGAAATAGTGGCTCCAGCCAAAGTAAGTGTGGTAGTTAGCTAAAGACAGTTAGGAAAACGACAGGTGAGGACAGTAAGTGGCCTCAGCAACTGAGAGTAAAGTAGTTACCCACCCGTTGTCCCATAGGCTAACACAGAGTGTAGTGGTTGGAGTTTGTGGATTTCAGGCCCCTTCCCAGAGGACCCCAAGGAAACTAGCAAGCAAGATGATGGATGGAGAGTACCCCTACCCCAGGATACACAGAAGACAGGAGTAGCTGCACCAGGGACCTGGATGAAGAGGAGTGAAGGGGCCCTCTCTGGAGACTATGGATGTTTCGGAATATCCAGCTGCTGTTGTGACACATGGACCAGGCCAGTGGAACCCAGAGATGGTTTCCAGATGTGGAGGATCTGCAAAGGAATGGGACAGGGTCCAGCACCCTTGGAGGTGCCCAGGTGGTGTAGGTGGCTATGCCCACCCTCCTGAAGATGAAGTTCCTGCATGTCGGTAGAAGAAAAAGTCCATCTGCGGGGTCCAGGAGCTGTGGAAGATCCAAGGAGTCACCTACGAGCTGTCCCTCGAAGACTGCTGGATTGCAGGAGGGTCAGTGGCCATCCAGGTCACCAACAAGGAGTTAAAGAAGAAGATGCAAAGTTTTGGGGACCAGCAAGGTCCATGAGACTCTATCCAGGGACAGAAGTCAGAGCTGGCCCTCAGCACACAGGAATGCCAACAGAGGCCAATGGAGCCCCCATGAGTCACCTATAGGTGACAGACACATGGGGCCAGATGTATCAAATGATTTTGCACTCGCAAACTGTGAAATCGTCCGTTTGCGAGTGCAAAATCGTGGTCTGCAATGCATCAAAGGCATTCGCAGACCACAAAATGAAAATTGCGTTTTTCTGCGTTGCGACCTGGATTTTGCAAATCGCAATTTGCGATTCGCAAAATCCAGGTCGCAAGGCATTTCTGCAAAAAATCGCAAATTGCGATTTTTTGCAGAATGGTATTTTGCACATGCAAAATACCATTGTCTGCAACCAGGTGGTAACCTGGTGCAAAATTTAAAAATGCAGTAAAACTGCATTTTTAAATTCAATATGTAAAGCACACATGCCCTTTTGGCATGTGTGTACTTTACATGGAAAACAAAAAAAATTGGGGTGCAGGAGAGGGGGCCTTAGGCCCCCAGCACCCTGGCCTTTTGCAGTTCCCAAATTGCGATTTCTGTTTCAGAAATCGCAATTTAGGAAATGCAAAAAATTTGCAGCTATGGGCCAACAGGCCCTTAGCTGCGAATGGGGCCAGTATCGCAATTTGCGATTCGGTAATTGCATTTGCGATTTTTAAGAAATCGCAATTACCTAATCGCAAATGTGATACATGGCCCTTTGCGAGTCGGTAATTGCGATTTCTTAAAAATCGCAATTACCGAATCGCAATGGGCCAGATTCATACATCTGGCCCATGGAGTCACAAATAGGCCTGACCAGCATGGCAAAACAGAAGTCCCACAATGCAGGAGCTTCACGACAAGGGTAGATCTTTTGATGGAAGTGTGCTGGGGGCGAGGGCTTCTTGGAGCCTGACGATCTCCCACAGGAAGAGTTAACAAGCCTTGGCTAGTGCAATAGTTGTGGTTCTACGGTTGCCAGTCCAGTGGCAAGAGCATGGGCCCACACTCTCCCAACTTGGATAGAAGACAAACAGGACCAGGAGAAGGCCGCAGACTTACCACCTGTGAAGGAGGATCTTCAAATGTCCAGGGACAGCAGACCCCACCAACTGGTAGACGTTGCCTTAAGGTGCCTGCAGATGCAGGGGAGTGAGTCCTTTACTCCAAGGGAGATTCCTTTGTGCTTCCTGGTTCAAACAGAGTCCTTGTGACCCAGGAGGATGCACAGGCCTTGATGTTGCAGAATCCTTGCAGGGTCTGAAGAAACAATGTTGTAATAGAAGCCTTCCCACCAGAAGCATGCTTGTTGGGATCCAGCGAAGACCGGCAGTGTTTCTAGAGGCCAGGAGCACAAGATATATTGCTGAGAGTTCCTTGGAGAGTCTTGCTTGATGAATCTGAGGACCCACTTGCGAGGGAGCTCTTATGTAACCCTAAAATGGGGTTGGTCACTCTCTGCAGTGACCCACCTATCAAACAGGGTTAGGGAGATCATCTACCTGGGCTAAACAGTCAAATGCTTTCAGGGGCCTCTGCACATCTGATTTCCAAGACGGTAGAATCAAGTGGCCACCTGACAGAGCTCTGTGCACCTCCCTAGGGGAGAAGCTGGACAGTGGGGTAGTCACTTCCCTGTCCTTTGTGTAGTTTTGTGCCAGAGCGGGAACCAAGGGTTCCTGAACTGGTGCAAACTGTGTTATGCAAGGAGGGCACCAAATGTGCCTTTAAAAGAAGTCTGGTGGTGCTCAGAGGCCATCCCACCCCAGCCCTTAGACACCTAATTCAGGGAGAGGTGGTCACACCGCTCTCTTGCAGGAAAGCCTTTGTTCCTGCAAGAGCTGGCTCACCAGCAGGAGGGCAGAGCGGAGTCTGGGATCAGCAGCAGTGCAGGCTTCTAGCTAGACAGCATAAGGCTGCACAGGCAGAATTGGAGGATCTCATAGGGAACCCCCAGAGTACATGCAACTAACCCTGGAATCGGTGTACTTGCATGAGTCCAACATGTTTGATTCCAAACATAACTATGCTTGGAGTAGTCATTAAGTAGTTGGACCACTTGTGTTGGCCAGTGTCCACTACATACCTTACGATGGCTTCCCTGCACTCACAGAGTTTAGGAATTGGCCAGGGGTCAGTAGGGTTCCCTGCTCATGCATGCACACTTAGAGACATGCACCCTACCTTCAGGCTGAAAGGCCTACCAGAGGGGTGACTTATAATGTCTAAGTGCAGTGGTTAGGTTTAGCAGTGAAAAGAGTGCATGCATGCACCCTTCCATATAGGCTGCAATAGTAGGCCTGCTCTCACAGTTTTATGGGCTGCCACAGGTGGCATAATACATTCTGTAGCCCATGGGGGACCCCTGGTGTACCAATGCCCTGGGTAACAATGTACCATATACTAGGGACTTACATGGGAATACCAGTATTCTTATTGTGAGTGTGAAAGGTTGCCAACAACTAAATTTAGGGGAGAGAGAGCACAATCACTGGGGTCCTGGTTAGCAGGATTCAAGTGAACTACAGTCCAAATACCCTGACATCATACAAAAAGTGGCAGTAACTATGCCAGAAAGATGGCACTTTCTTACATTCAGTAGGACCATATATGTCAAAAGAAACTTTCTCCCAAACAATCCCATCTAGAATTGAAATAGCTGAAATGTTCACAAGGGACAAGTCTCTTCGGACCTTATGAGAAGACAAGTACGGTGTCAAAACCTCATCCACTGGCTTAACGGCAGAAGGTTCAGGAAGATAATAACCATTTATCTGAGGAAAAAAGACAATAATTAAACCAATCTAAGGCAGAAAGACAAGCAATGGGAACAGCATCCATAGATGGTACCCTTGATATATTAAGTAACTGTTCTTAAGCCAAATGTAAAGCTTACGTGTCTTGGACACAGACTCAGTTGCAGAAGCAGAGGAGTCAAAAGAAAAGTCGTTAATGTTGATGAAATAGCCAGAAGTAGTCTGTGCAAACACAGAAGCCGGTGCAGAGCTGGTGGATGGAACCATTTGTGGTGGTTCATAGTAAACAATGTCATTTGTCTGGGTCAAATTGGAATAATACCATTCCACATCTCGGACAGTGTTCATCAAAAAAGTGGTGACAGGCATCAGCAGAAGCTCATTCTCAGCCCTGCCCATGCTTGAGGAAGCAATTGTAGCATTGGTGCTGCAGAAACATTGTTTACTGCTTGTAGAGGTACATTCTGTCAGGTAGTGGGAGGGGAGGGGGTACTACCCGAAGGACCTCTGGGTCTACTGTGCAGGCCCGGCCACATGGTGCAATTTTAGTTTGTCAATAGAGACAAATCTGTTTTCTTTTAAACCAGGCTGCTGTGGTGTGATGACAATTGTGGTACCATGTATTCCCAGGACTGAAACCAGTGCACTTTAGAATGGGCCAAATTTCATTTTCACAGCAATCTTTTCATGCGCTACATCCCCTACTTTAGGAATCCAGCCTGTAGATGTTGTTGGAAAATCCCTTATTCCGATGGTGCGACACAGGTGGAAGAATTGTTGTCATAAAATTGTTGTAGCTTCTGCAAAACAGCAACACATTTATTGATGTCAAATGTTGTGTCCGCCGCCACCGCGGCAGAGCCTTCAAGAGCAGGGGCATACATAGATATCCCAAAAAGGACCTCATATAAGGTGTGACCTCCTCTGGACCTTTTGGGCTAATTATTTAGTACTATCTTGGCCACATATAGGTGATGAAGCCAACTATGGTCTGAAACTATAAAGTTCACTGTTCAGGACTGCTTTAAGTCTCGGTTCTTACTCTTCACAACATTGTTTCCCTCAGCATGCTAAGGGTAGGAATAATGGCATTAAACACTCATCGTTCCCATGGTGTCCCTAAACGCCCTAGTCCCTGGAATGGTTGCAAATACAATGTTCTGGCCACTGAGATGGTAGGAATATTCAGCAGGAAATGATTTTGGTAAAGGCGTGCTGCCAGCCAATGCTGTCACAGCAGCCAGTGTCTCATTATCCAACCTTGTATGAGAAGGAGGTATTGCAGCAAAAAAAGCCCTTGCTACTGCATATTTGGCAGTTTCATCAGCCAAAGTGTTTCCTACAATGTGTATTCCTACATGTTGAAGGCCCAATAAATGCACTACATGAGCTTTTGATAGTCTGTCATGTAGGTCAGCTGCCCACCCCCACAGGTTTTTGTGTTTGATGCTGTTTTTCTTAGAACCTCTGAAGCCATTCAGGTGCCAGGGATTCAGGTAGTTGTTGTAAAACAGGACACAATAATACAAATCACACACAATAAGTGCTGGTTGGCTAGAATCCTTATGTGACAGTGCCAGGACAACACCCTTAAGTGCTGCCAACTGTGCACTGCAATTCTCTAGGGTCTGTGTGGAGGTATTTTGAGGGTGGAATGTACCATCCCTCATCACTCCACTTATGACCACGCAGACGACTGAGTATTGATGTTTAGTACCTACAGCTGGTTGAGCGGAACCATCAGTATAAACAACAGTTCAGTATTGGTCTAATGATAATATATTAGTAGGTGCTCCAATATGAACTCCTGCTCATATTGGAGAAATTTCTGGCTCTGAAGCTTTGGGTCAAAGATGCAATCATCACCACTGTCAGTCAGGAAGGTTGTCCATTGAATTTAACATGGATATAATATTTTGCATTGCTGGCTTTGATGACTGTCTTGAGGGCCGGCACCGGGGTGATGACAATACTGCGTTTCCCTTGGGCAAGTGGCCTCTATATGGTGACAGCCATCGGAACAGCAGTCAGTATTTTTTCTGTTAGTGCACAACATTGTTCTGCATTGGAATACAATTGTGATTTGTATGCTATGGGTACTGTGTCACCTTCTTTGCATGTGAAATAGGTGAAGCCGATGTCACCAGCAATTAATCTGATGACAATGTTTGTTTTGTTGTTACATGTGTGTACATGTTTTACTTCAAGCATGTCTTGCTGTAGTTCTCTGAGAATGTGTGTGTGTTCTGCTGTCCAGTGTTTGCTTGAAAAATCAAATGAAATCATAGAGTGGTTTTATGCATTGTGCATAAGCAGGTGTGTATGTTCTGCCAAAGTTTAAGAAACCCAGCAATTATTGCAGTTTCTTAATGGTATTTGGTGGTTGAAGTTGCGTGCATTATTCTCAGAAGTGTGGGGCCAGGCTCTTGCCTTCATCTGATAGTTTGTATTCCAGAAACAGGACACTTAAGAAAGCAATCTTATTTTTCTTGAAAATGAATTTGTAGCTCTGGATGGCAAATCCTAACACGATCTGATCCACCCTGGCACGATGTATGTTGAGGTTGTCATCTGTGAGATAAATATCATTCACGTAAGACAATGCTTCAGAATCATTCTCATGTAGATGTTACTCAGGCTGAAAATAATCCAGAGCTGTTCTTATACCCTTGAGATAATCGACAAATGTGCTGCTGTGAGCCTAATGATCTAAAGGTGCTAAGATCCTGACTTTCAGGCACTAGCAAAAAGCATTGGAAGTATCCATGGTTGTTTTGTATTTTTTTGTGTACTAGGTTGTTAACTAGTGCTGTGCTGTGTGCGTTTTATATTGTATAGGTGCATGTGTGACCATTAAATAGTATGTAGTCTAAAACTATTCAATATGCATGATGTGGTTTGGCAACAAGGAAAAACTGGTGATTCATTACATAGACACAAGGCTCAATTATTCCGTGGTGCTCAAGTTGTGTGAGAATCTCTCTCACTGGAGCTTTAGCCTCATGTTTAATAAGATACGTGGTTGCAGTACAGTGCGGGAGCTTGCACCAGAGCCCAATCAGTGGTACAGGCTTCCTTTACCGATTCCAGAACCTGGACTGAGAAAGAAAGACAAACTGACATCTTCCCCATGTGTGAGCTTGTGGACAAATTCAGTTGGCCAATCTTTTTCTGCCAATAAAATATCACTGTTTAAATTTTTCCAAAATATTACTTCAATAGTGTGCTCTATGTCTCCCTCTTCTTAAATCTTTTATTCCTAAACCCCATCAGGTGGGGAGAAATATTACTTCAATAGTGTTCTCTATGTCTCCCTCTTCTTAAATCTTTTATTCCTGAACCCCATCAGGTGGGGTGAAGTGCCTGTCAGCTGTCTTGATGACAAGGAAGTTGTTAATTGTTGTCACATCCAGATAATCTTTAAGATTCTGGTGACAAATCATGACCTCTGATGGGCTTTCTAGCAGAGTCACTGCCCACGTCCTGTTCTTCAACAGTGTTCGCAGCATGGCTGGCATTTTTTAGTGCATTTGCAACCACCTTTTTCATTTTAATTTGTGGTTTTTATTGAGGAGATTTGTCCTCTTTATTTAATGTAAAATTCTGCGGACCGTTGTAAGTCCTTCCGCTTCATGTAGTCACTTTGTGTTTCAGACTGCCCCACTCTCTCACTCCATTTGTCTGGTGTGTCCTTAAAGGAACAAGAGGGATGTGTATCAGTATATTGGTATGTACCAGGAGTTTTGGGGTGGTGGGAAGGGGCGCTGTACCTGGAGGGTGGGAAGGGAGGGGGGTTTGTGCTTGCTGGGGGGGTGAGGGAGTCATTTACCACCGCAGAGACCCTGGTGGAAAGGCAACTCCTAATACCACTGGTGGTCTTCTGTGGACTGCCATGTCAGAGATGCTCATCTCCAGCCCAGCGGGTCCGACCGCCATGGTGGTGTGAGTGGAGATGTGTCAGGATGCACTTTTGCCCTGGCGGTCAGGAGCCCACCAGTGTCATAATGACCACCTATATCTTCTTTCAGAGGTATCTGGTTGTGGAGATTCTCCTCTCTCTCTGTCTTTATTTTGTTTTTGGTTATCCTAGAGTTATTTAGAACCCTCTTGTCCTTGTTTGGGAGCTTTCTTAGGGATGGTACCCAGTAGTTATGGCTTAGTTGATCTTGCCCCAAGACCATCCTGTCCTATGTTAGTTTAGGTTTTGGAAATATTCTTTGGCACCTCAGGCTCCTGTTCCTGTTAAGGAATCTCTCAGAGCCATTGGTGAGTAGCCAATGCTTCTGCTTCCCCTTCAATGTTACTTAAAATAATTGACAACACTGTGTCAAACTTGTACATTAGTTTAATTCCCAAATTCAGGGCCGCTGCATCCCCGTGTTCATTTAAAATTTGTTTTAACACTGCCAGTAAATTGGCAAGTATCAGGGTACCATGCGTGGTAGTGTAGATTATGGCAAAGACTGAACCCCAAGTGTTATAGTCCTTTATTGAGGGCACCATGCCAAACAGCAAGCATATTTTGAGAATTCTATATTTGTATTGGGGTTCCATATGAAGAAACAGTGCTTCCAGCTGATTTGTTTTTTGTGCCATCCAATATGGAATCCTCTAACCATGATTACGTACAATGTCACAGCTCTGTTGGTGCTTTTCCCTTTATTGAGTGGACTATTTGTGGATTAAATCCTGGAATGTACAATTGATGAGCAGCCCTTACTGGGGTGGTGTTCAAAGTCCACATAACTAATTGTGTATTACTTTTCTATATATTTCTACTAGCTCATTGTAAAGTGTGCGTATATCACCTATTTGCATACTATGTACGTTGGGATTCGGCGTGTATCTACTAAGTATTGTCCACTTTGGTCCATCATTTCTAAAAGGACCTAATCTCCCGGGTTGTATTACATGTGGAAGGGTGCCACTGAAAAGTTTTGATGTTCTTGAAAAGCGAGAGGTAGCTTAAAGTATTGGTAAGCACAGTACTGTTGTAGTATGTTTGCTATTATGCATTCATTAAATGAATGTGTATTCGCATCTGTTTCAGGAAAGTTGAACCAGAAGTAGAATATTTCTGTCCTATATGCGTTGTGTGCTTTTACGACAAATGTGACATCTCCTCCCTCTTCTGTTAGGCCAGGGGCTAAAAGAAACTGAATGAGAGGATGTCTGCAGTTATTCCTGATGTTTGCAGGGTTTGCCATATTCAGGAATATGTGTAAGGGTTGGGAACACCAATGGGGCAAAATCCTCTTATGGTTTAAGCTCGAACAACCTATTTAGCTGAGGAGGACACCTAAAACCATGGGACATCTCGGTGTGATGGTAATCAGGGTACCTTCAGTGTGGGTGAGACAGAGATGCGCAGGGGACTCCTAAAATTTGTTCCTACACTATTGTTGGTGGTTTCATGTCTTAAAGACTCTTGCATAGCAATGAGACTGCTGGATTTGGGGCTGCAGCACCTCTTTATTATAGGTGCCTGAGTCACTCCAACACCAGTTGGCAGCTGTTGGCCCAGCCTTCCTGGCTCCCTAGCAGGATCTCACCGAAACCCAACCGGTAAAGGTGATTTGTGGCAGCCTTGAGCATGGAGCTCTGAAGACCCCTCTGAGAAATCATGATGAAACAAGCCTTACCCTTTTCTCCCCACATGCAGGTCTCTCACACACACATTGGCAAGAAAAATGATGCAGTACAGTTTTCAATACATTTACTGAAAAATGCATGAGCTTCAATGATTTGGATAATGAGGAATAACAAAATCAGGATTGTGAAAATCAGAGATGTAAATATAAACAACCCCAACATGTATCACGTCATGAGTATACAATTACCACTTAAAAGCCCAACTCCTAGCCCCCGAGTGAGAGCATGAAGATATAAGCCAAATTTGTCCATACAATGTCCAAGAGATGCACACCCCACCCCTGTTACTTTGGTACAAGGTCAGGCCGCTAGTCTCCAGATCAGGATCCATGGAACACAAAGACTGAGGTCGACCAAAAACTGGCATGCAGCATGGATGGAAATTTGCGCTGGAACACCCCCTATTGCCCTTTGTCCTACAAGATGTTTTCATAGGGGATAGGCACATGTTTGTGCACAGAACCCTGATGTTGGTATATACCTAAGCACTGGATTGTTTATGCAGTCTTTGAGCCGGCACCGCAGAATATTATTCTGTGTGCCTTGCATTCCATTCTTGTGAATCTGAGAAAAAGACCATGACGCAAAGTATGTCATCCATAGCACTGATAATGACGCTTTCGCAGAATAGCAGCTGATAATGAAATTAAAACACTGCCACTAAAAGAAGCAATACTAAAATAAATAAAAAATGCAGGCAAGAATACAGAGCATAATAACTATGTGAAAGGGCACAGGCCGCTAGCCGAAGCTCAGCTGTCACTGTGCCCAAGAGACTAACTAAAATGGACCCAGGACATGGGTCTGTGAGTGGGTGTATGAGTGCCTCAGAAGGTCTGTGAGTGAGTTCATGATTGACTCAGCGGGTCTGTGAGTATGTGAATCTCTTTTTTTTGCAGTATTTGCAAATGTGATACAACATTAGATGGGGCCACTGCAAGTGGTGCAATGTATTTGTGAATATTGAATGGGATAACAAAAATATAATATTCATTTTAAACTCATAATGTGTCCCTCAAACACCTTTATATCTCACCCAGACTATCTTTATCCTGACCCCTTATGGCCACTGTTCTTCATAATATTGCATTGTAAAGAAGTCACATTTTTCTATATACACATTTTCATTAATATCTTGACAACTACTGAACAGATGTACATCAAATGCCATCTCCAGATGAAAAACAACATTTCTGCCATATTTCATGTAATTTCGTCCAGTGGTTTGGGCTGCAGGTGTATCTAAATATTCTCTGGGAATTAAAATGGGGAAAACACTTTTTTTAACCCTTCCTCTTTTTCTCTGCCCGCACTTGACGGATCACACCAAAACTTTTCATGCACAACAAGACCCAATGCAACACTTTTTTGCCTAGTCAAAAACACTTTTCCTATGGAATCTAGGACCTAACTATAACTACCTGCTGGGAACTATAACTGCCAAATTCCAGTGGTTTTGTATGTGTGAAATGTGAGCCTAGCTACAACGACTGTCAACCTTTGTTGTTTTGGTGAATTTCTAATTTTTAATACATTCTATTACCTAACTATAACATACCTGTAATTTTTGTTTTTTTCAGTAAATGTCTAAGTTTTTTAAAAATATATTTCTTAACTATAATGTCCCTATAACATTTGGTTTTGTAAGAGATTGTGTGTCATTTTTTTAATTGTATTTCTTAATTGTAGAAACTAATCGGTGAGAGTGACACTGTGTAGGTGAGTCTTAGTATGTGTCTGAGTACATGAAAGCGTGTATCAGTGTTTATCTGGATTGCTGACTGTGTATGTTTGAACTTGAATTAAAACATGTACTTGAGTCAGTTTGATACTGTGCAAATTACTGTGTTACTGTGTTAAAAAAAGAAATGTAAAATGAGGTGAAAGTCAGAAGCAAAGGGTACAACATGAGTAGAGAGACACTAACAGAGTACAGTTAATGATCAAAACATGTGCAGAAACACACAAACAGAGGTCAAAATACAAGCAGAAAGGCAGAACACAAGGAAAGCTATTCTCATTAAAATAAGAATAAATGTATAAAATACACACAAAAAAAGAAAGAACAGTGAACTGGAGTGTGATAAACATGCTAAAAGTTGGGAACAGGCTACAAGTATATGGAGAGAAAGGTCTGAGAGAGTCAAAAAGAGAGAAGTAATAAGCAGCAAATGGATAGAGAGGAAGTATCAAAGTGCTCTGAGAGAGGAGAAATTGGCAAAGCGAGGAAAAGCAATCAGTACAAAATGGTTAGAAGGTAAAAACAGGAGAAAAGTAATGAAACAGAGCTAGAAGTAGGGATAAAGAAATGAACAGAAAATAGAACACAGACAGAAACAGAGGACAAAAATACGAGTAGAATCACCGAAACAGAGTTTAGGTAATGAGTCAGAATGACTTCAAATGAGGATATTGAAGGAAACAAATGGAGATAGATATAGAAACTGACGACCAGAAAGGAGTATTAAAGTGGTAGAAATATAGAAGTAGACGTAAGAAATGTAAAGAGAAGTGTTAAAAGATATTAGGAAATATAATATAAATGATTAAACATGCATATTAAACGAGAAATGACAAAGAAACATGCACAAAGTAATCAAATATTAAAACACAAACAGAGTGAGTCAGATAAATGTTAAGAATCAAGTAGAAAGGAAAGAACAATAATCAAAAAAGATTTTGAATATAAGTTTCATATTAGCAATGATCAGGAAGACTCATGATACGTATCCTCTAGTTTCATGAATATGTTGCATAGACTGCATATTTTTGGAAAAGTCTAAAACACACATATGTTTATATTATAGACGATGATTGCGTACAGCTGTTCTCTAATACAGAGATGAAAATGAATCCTTTGTTATTCTTTTTATTGTAATGTACTTTCTAAGTGTTTTTTGCGTGTTTGCTGTGACGTCGCACGTAATAATGGTTATCACGTTAACTGGAAATATAACTTTGTGTTGAAGGTTACACTTTTCCTACACTTTAATTGGAAGTTCCCAGCTTTTTATTCTTCCTGAAGGTTCTTTTCCTTTCAGTTGAGGTTTTCAGCAGTGTTGTACTCTTTTTTGATTTTTTGCTTTGCAAGATGGCTAGTGGAGGAAGTGAAGATCCTGAGGTACTTCAGAGGAGAGAGGAGGAAGAAGTGCAGGTGGTTTCAGAGCAAGCAGCAGCAGATAACCAACTACAGCACGAAGAGGAGTTTAAAGATGAAGGACCATCAGCTCGTAACCAGAGTGTGGCATGGGATTTTTTTACAATCCCTTCTGACAAATCCAAAACTGTTGCCAAATTAGTAAAACACACTTTGTCCAATAAAACCCTCTCAATAGGTACTTCAAAACAATATTCTTGCAGTGCTGCCTGCATGCTCTATCACCTGAAAACATATCATAGAAGAGATCTTGAGAAGGCAAAGAGGAGTCAAGCTGGAGAAGGTACATCTTCCTCAACAATAGCTGCTTCTGGAGAGATAATATCAAGAGAAGTCCAGTCATGAAGGCATGAACATCATCCTGAGCTATGTGATTTGGGAGCGTACTGCTTAAAATGCAGTGTCACTCTCACCACGGAGATCAATCCTTTGACTTAATATTAGAAGCAGCAAGAAATCACACTTGTTTTTTGTTTGCTTTTTGTTCATAATTGTTGGATAGTGGATTATTGTCAAAGGCAGGTACGTACCTACACTTAGCATTAGGCCACAAACCCCCACTGGATCCAGTCAAGGTCTCAATAAATTAATCCCAGCTCAACCTTTGGTAGCTTGTCAATGAGCAGTTAGGCGTAACTTAGGAGACAGGTGTGTAAAGAATTCAATAATCACAAAACAGTAAATAGGTAAGTAGATTATATTTTACCTGACAATAAAATGACAACAATTCAATAAAGGGAAAGGGAGAGATGAATTTGTAAAGATTAAGGTGGTCATTACGACCTTGGCGGTATAAGGCGCTTACCGCCGTACAGAAGACCGCCAACACACCGCCGCGGCCACGGTACACCGCCACAGCTATTATGACACACATCTCGGAATCCGCCGAAATTCAGACACCCACACAACTCCGCCACACCAAAGGTCAGTGGAAAAGTGGCGGAAACAAATCCTCCACCTCCACGCCAACAGAAACACGCACATGCTATTACGACCCACGAATCCACGCGGCGGTCTTTCAACCGCAGTATTCCATTGGCGGTACACACCGCCGCGCTCAAAATACACACACACTTACAAAACACAACCACATTGGACATTTCGAAATACACACACCTGATACACATACACACACCACTCCCACACACTCAATGCAATATAAAACACACACCCACATCACACACAAACCCCTACGACCAGAATTTCTGAGAGAAGGCCAGAGAGAGACAGCACAGATGAGACAACCCCATCACACAGAGGCACACTACACCATCACCCACACAACACCCACGCACAAAACACCACACACCACCACACTCACCACACACATCAACACATACACCACCCCACACATCACACACACCACCCCATGGCACGCCAAAGACACCCCCGCTTCTCCGAGGAGGAGCTCAGGGTCATGGTCGAGGAAATCGTCCGGGTAGAGCTACAGCTATTTGGCTCACAGGTACAGCACACATCAATAGCCAGGAAGATGGAGCTATGGCAAAGAATAGTCGACAGGGTCAACGCTGTGGGACAGCAGCCAAGAAATAGGGAGGACATCAGGAAGAGGTGGAACGACCTACGGGGGAAGGTGCGTTCCACGGTATCCAGGCACCACATCGCGGTACAGCGGACAGGCGGCGGACCCCCACCTCCTCCCCCACAACTAACAACATGGGAGGAGCAAGTCTTGTCCATCTTGCATCCTGAGGGCCTCGCAGGAGTCGTTGGAGGAACGGACACTGGTAAGTCAAATTTCAACTATCATATCCCCCACCCTACCTGCATGCTATCACACACCCCGACCCTCACACCCACCCCTATCACACCAAATCCTCAACTATCTACACATGACACCAACCACCCATCCCAACCCCAAAACCTGCATGACCTAACTAAGCATGGATACCCATCACTAAAGCATGCCCACTGCACAGACTCACAACACACCCCAACTATCACCACACAAGCCCCCACACAGGAATGCCTGCACTGGGGTACACGCACACCCAAACATTGCACATCATGAAACACACACATGCAATAATCATGTACTCATACCCCCGCAGGAACCCGAAGGAACGTCACCACACCAGAGGGTCCAGACAACACCACTCCACCCCCAGAAGAGGCCCACAGTGACGACAGCAGCTCTGCCCCACTGGATCTTGATGACCAGCCCGGACCATCGTGGGCCTCAGGACAGTCAGTTCCCCTTGCCCAGCCACAGCCCAACACCGAACTGCCACCCTCTGGGAACACCAGCACAGCCCCCACCCAGCGGACCCAAACCTCCCTACCCAGGACAGGTCAATCAGCGGTATGTCCACCACTACAGGGCACCCAGGCGAACCCACCACCCCAACAACAACAGGGACCTGGGGGCAGTGGTAGTGGGCACACGGTCCAGGGGACGGAGGCACAGGAACACAGGGGAACTGGGAGGGCTCCTGTGCGACAGAGGGAGGACAGGCCAAGGGAACCTACTCTCAACGAGGCCCTCTCCTCCATCATGGGAGCATACCACCACTCCCAGGAGACGATGGCAACGGTACTGGCTAAGTTGCAGGAGACCCTGTGTCTGCAGGAGGAACAGTATTTGGGGTTCAGGGAGGAGCTCAGGACCATCGGCTCCGCTCTGGGCACCATTGTAGGGGTGCTGACGGACATTCAAAAGACCTTGAGGGACACCGTGGCACTCCAAGAGGCCCCTGACACTAGCCACGACGATGAAATGCCCACCACCTCCGCCGGCGCTAGAGGACTGGAGGCACCGCCACAGGACCAACACACCAGCACCCCATCCCCTGCAGACGGACCACCACCACTCAAGCGGGCCCTGAGATCCAGGAACAGGACAGAGCAAGATGGCAAGACCCCCGCCAGGAAATAAGACCACCCTGATCGTCCTCCCACTGTCCCACTTTGTTACCCTGTCCAAATCGGAACTGCCCCAGCTCCACTTCCAATGGCCAGATGTGCAATGTACCTGTGAGACTAATAGACTGGACTCTGCCATGGACATTCCTCCACCATCACCCATCCCCATTTCACAACCCCCCTTCATTGTTATGCACTCAAATAAACACCCTTGAAACACTAATAAAACTGGAGTCAGTCAATGATTGTGAACTTTGTGTTGTCAATTACAGTGTTAAAAAAGGTTACCCATTGGAAGGCCAACATACCAATGTCACACATCACAAGCCTTTCAAGGGTGCAAGCTGTTGACACGTAGGTTACCACAATAGTGAAACTGAAATGGAAGGGGACAATTCAGTTAACAAATAGGGAGTGAAATGTAGGTACAGGATAGAGGAAGACGTGTTAAAGTTAATAATATGTGAAACATTAAAATGCACTCACTTGTGTCTCACTGAAAATATTGTTGTATGACTGACTCCCTGTTGTCGTTTTCATCTTCATCAGCTTCCTCCTCATCACTGTCCACAGGCTCCCCAGGCTCCCCCGCTGCAACAACACCGTCATCTGGATCATCCTCCTGCAGAAAAGGCACCTGGCATCGCAATGCCAAGTTATGGAGCATGGAGCATGCGATGATGATGTCGCACACCTTCTTCGGTGAGTAGAATAGGGACCCACCTGTCATATGGAGGCACCTGAACCTGGCCTTCAGGAGGCCGAAGGTCCGCTCAATCACCCTCCTAGTCCGCCCATGGGCCTCATTGTACCGTTCCTCTGCCCTGGTCCTGGGATTCCTCACTGGGGTCAATAGCCAGGACAGGTTGGGGAAACCAGAGTCCCCCAATAGCCATACACGGTGCCTCTGGAGTTGACCCATCATATCAGGGATGCTGCTATTGCGCAGGATGTAGGCGTCATGCACAGAGCCAGGGAACATAGCATTTACCTGCGAGATGTACTGGTCTGCCAAACAGACCATCTGGACATTCATCGAATGATAACTCTTCCTGTTCCTGAACACCTGTTCACTCCTGCGGGGAGGACCAGAGCTACATGGGTCCCATCAATCGCACCTATGACGTTCGGGATATGTCCAAGGGCATAGAAATCACCTTTCACTGTAGGCATATCCTCCACCTCAGGGAAAATGATGTATCTCCTTACGTGTTTCAGCAGGGCAGACAACACTCTGGACAACACGTTGGAAAACATAGGCTGGGACATCCCTGATGCCATGGCCACTGTTGTCTGAAAAGACCCACTTGCAAGGAAATGCAGCACTGACAGCACCTGCACGTCAGGGGGGATTCCAGTCGGATGGCGGATTGGTGACATCAGGTCTGGCTCCAACTGGGTACATAGTTCCTGGATTGTGGCACGGTCAAACCGGTAGGTCACGATGACATGTCGCTCTTCCATTGTCAACAGGTCCACCAGCGGTCGGTACACCGGCGGATTCCGCCATCTTCCAATATGTCCCAACTGACGGTGCCTAAGAAGGACAACAGCGAAGAAACTGTCAGCATTCCTCCAGGTATGTACCCACAGTCACACACAAGACTACAACAGACAATTAACCCATCCGGGAAAGGTTTTGAGTGTAGGCCTCGGTATGTGTGACGCAGTAGTAATTGAAGCCATGTGGGCCCCTGAAATGGCGGCTGCCTGACTTCTAAACTGGGACAATGGGATTGTGGGGTAACTGCGCTGGCGTTGGACACCGTCGCGGTAGGCGGTCGTAGAGCGCGGCGCAATGCTGCATTGGTTAACATTGGACCCTATGGGTCCCAGGAGCCAATGAACAGGTGCGCCGCCGGTGATGATGCGCACTGCCGCGGACGTCACCACCATTTTCTATCTCTTCAATCACTAGATACCTGACCTTCGACAGGAGAGGACCTACACTGCTTGTGCTGCTGTGACCTCGGTCTGGAAGCGACGATGGCTGCTGCATCTGGGGAAAAGGCCCCTGCCTTCACTGGATAGGAGTTGGAGAAACTTGTGGATGGGGTCCTCCCCCAGTACACGCTAGTCTACGGTCCTCCAGACCAACAGGCTAGTACACAGGGAGCACGTTGGATGGGCTAGGCTTGGGTGGAGAGGGCTGGGTGGATGAGGGAAGGGGGCAGAGTCCATAGAACAGTTATGCATGGGGATGAATGGGCCACAGGAATAGAGTTGGGAGGGGGCCAATCACAACGACGGTGCAGTAGGTAATGACTGTCCTCTTTCCTTGTGCATGTCATGTAGGTCAGCGCCCACCAGAAGAGGTACATTTGGCGTGCCATCGCCAAGGAAGTCCGGACCCTGGGGGCCCACCAGAGACGAGGCACCCACTGCCGTAAGAGATGGGAGGACATTCACCGCTGCAGCAAGAAGACAGCGGAGGCTCAGCTGGGGATGGCCTCCCAACGTGGGAGGGGTGCCCATCGCACCATGACCCCCCTAATGTTCCGGATCCTGGCGGTGGCCTACCCGGAGTTGGATGGGCACGTAAGGACATCACAGCAGACACAAGGGGGTGAGTACTACCTCATCATATGGACTTTGCGTGCAGTGGAGCTGTCTGGGTGGGGGTGGTAGGTTGTGGGTGTCCCTAGGCCAGGGCGAGTTAGGTAGGCAAGGCCCCTCCATTATGTAGGCCATGTGGCACTCTACCCCAGCTCAAAACAGAGGGGAGTTGATGTATAGTTGCCCCTTTGCCATCCATGTGGGCAGATTACTACCATTGCCATGTAGGCCATTTCCCAGAAATAGCATGTGCAGAAGTCAGGAGCACGGCGTAATGCATGGGGCTGCTGCGTCTGTCTTGTCCGCCAACGGTAGCGGTATGCCATGCACTAAAACTCTCTTTCTTCTGTCTCCCCCCTTTTCCTGCTCTCCCTGTCATTTTGTACATCAGCATCAACAGGCGGAGGTACAGTGGCACTGGAGCACGAGGGAGCTGCATCCCACATGGCCATGGAGGGCCACACCACAGACTCTGAATTCACCAGTGGGACGGAGGGCAAGGGGAGCTTCACGTCGGCCACCAGATCACCAACCAGCTACTCGGACTCGTCCGCCGATGGGAGCTCCCCTGTGGTGGCGGCACCATCTGTGCGCCCCACTTCTACAGGTACAGCCGCCACCTCCCCTACCAGCACCGCCCTCCCAGCAGCCCCTCAGCGTGTGTCCCGTGCCCGCTCACCCAGGAGGGTGGTCATCGCCTTCGCCCCAGGCACCTCAGGCCCTGCCCCAGTCACCCCTGCTGCCCTCAGTGAGGAGGCCATTGACCTCCTCAGGTCACTCACTGTTGGGCAGTCTACCATTGTGAATGCCATCCAGGGTGTAGAACGAGAGTTGAAACACGGTAATGCATTCCTGGAAGGCATTCATTCTGGTCAGGCTGTCCTTCAGTGAACCCTGCAATCTCTGGCTTCATCACTGATGGCAGCCATTGTCCCTGTGTCCAGCCTCACCCCTCCAACTTCCTCCACCCAGACCCAATCCCCTGTACCCCAGCCCATCCCAAGCACACCTACAGACCAGCAGGCACACAAGTCAACACACACAAGTAGCTCAAGCAAACATAGGCACCACACACACCACAGGCACTCACACAAGCATCACACCCATACAGACACAGCAACATCCACTGTCTCCACTGTGTCCCCCTCCTCCTCTTCTCCCTCCTCCCTCCCAGTCTCGTCTACACACACACCTGCATGCACCCCATCTACAGGCACTAAGACTCGCACCAGAACACCCAGCACCACAAGCCGCTCACCTGCACTCACCACCTCCACTGACATTTACACGTCCCCTGTGTCCTCTCCCAGTGTGTCTGTGACGCCCCCTCCCAAAGTACACAAACGCTGGCAATCACTCACCCAACATTCATCCACCTCACAACAGCCTCCAGTACCTGCACCTGCACCCAAAACACCTAAAGTGACACCTCCTACAACCACCTCCTTTACCTCCACTCCCAGACCCCCTCCAATTACCCATCCCAGTGTCCGTCAGAAACTGTCCCTCTGTCAATTTGACCTGTTTGCCCCCAACCCCCCCCCTCCAGTTCATCAGTCCCGTCGTAGCGCCTCAGCCAAAAAGCCTCCAGTACCAGTGGTGCGTGTTCCAGGTTTTTGGAGTGCACCGTCCACCAGGGCAGGCAGTAGGACCCGGAGCCAAGGCACTGTCAGCCCACCCCCTGTAAAGGCACCGAAATTGGAGAGTGGACGACGGGACCGTGTCAAGACTCCTGGTGGGACAACAAGTGAAATGGGGTCGAAGGCGATTGTTGAGTCAGCTGTAACTCCAAAGAAGGTGGGGAAGGTTCCGAGGAAGTCTGCCCAGCCTGTTGTGAGTGTCACGGCGGAGAAGTGCGCCATCATTTCCGGCGGTCCAGACACAACCGCCAGCACCGTTGTTACTGGTCAGGAGATCACGGCCAGAGTCATTGCCCAGGAGGGCCCGAGTATCGTTACTGGTCAGGAGACCACGGCTGGAGTCAGTGCCCAGGAGGGCCCGAGTATCGTTACTGGTCAGGAGACCACGGCCGGAGTCAGTGCCCAGGTGTGCCCGAGTATTGTTACTGGTCAGGAGACCATGGCCGGAGTCAGTGCCCAGGAGGGCCCGAGTATCGTTACTGGTCAGGAGACCACCGCCGGAGTCAATGCCCAGGAGGGACCAGGGTCCCACAGCCCCGCTGGGCGATGATGGAACGTCATGCCACACCCCAATGTCCAGTGTGGAGTTCGTCATGCCACACCCCAATGTCCAGTGTGGAGTTCGTCATGCCACACACCAATGTCAGTATCTGAACCGCTGAACAGTCCCTAGCCAGCCATGGCAAAGCACAGCTGAACAAGGCCAAGACCGCCATGGTGAAGACCGCTGAACAGTCCATAGCCAGCCATGGCAAAGCACCGCTGAACAAGGCCAAGACCGCCATGGTGAAGACCGCTGATCAGGGCAAACACCGTGTGGGTATGAATAGGCCGCCACATCAGGCATCCTTCTCCCATGTGCAGCTGGGACAGTGACAGGACAGGAACTTTCACGGGGAGACTCATCCAGTCTGGTCACCAGTCCCACCCAGTACCAGTTGAGAACTGCATCTACTTGCGTCAATGTGGCTTTGCACTCCCCAGGATGGCACAGTGGGCAAGCCAGCCACTGTAGAGACTTGAGAGACTGTGGCTTTGCACTCCCCAGGATACATCAATGGGCATGGAGCCCCGTCGTGTATCTGGCTTTGCAGTCATGTGGCTGAGGTGCCCCCCCTTCCCTTCCCCTGAGGTGCCTGTAGTGTTTCTATCTGATGCCCGGCAGTGTTCTCTCGGATTTTGGTCAGGTATCTATTGTGGGCCTCGCCCATGCATTTTTGGACTGTTGGTGCACGGACATTGTTGTGTACATACCTGCACTACTTCTTGTATTGTATATATAAATATGACAGATTTCGAGATATGATTCAGAATATTTTTATATGACATGTATATTGGCACATTACAATATTTGAACGGATCTCGCTTTGTCTCAGCATTCTTCCGGGGGGATTGTGGGTTGTTAATGTGATATTTTTGACTGCATTGGTGTGTATGATGTGATATGCGAGGGTGGGGGTGGGGTGTTTGTTGGGTGTCCCCCTAACTTTTGCCTCCCCCCTCCCCCGTGTCGTAGATGCAGTACTCACCAGTATGTTCTGCACCTATGTGAGAAGGTAGCCTCTTTCTAGCCTTGTTACCCCCACTTTTGGCCTGTTTGTGAGTGTATGTCAGGGTGTTTTGTCACTGTTTTCACTGTCTCACTGGGAACCTGATAGCCAGGCCTCAGTGCTCATAGTGAAAACACCATGTTTTCAGTATGGTTGTTATGTGTCACTGGGATCCTGCTAGTCAGGACCCCAGTGCTCATAGGTTTGTGGCCTATATGTATGTGTCACTGGGACCCTGTCACACAGGGCCCCAGTGCTCATAGGTGTGCATGTATATGTTCCCTGTGTGGTGCCTAACTGTCTCACTGAGGCTCTGCTAACCAGAACCTCAGTGGTGATGCTCTCTCATTACTTTCAAATTGTCACTAACAGGCTAGTGACCATTTTTACCAATTTACATTGGCTTACTGGAACACCCTTATAATTCCCTAGTATATGGTACTGAGGTACCCAGGGTATTGGGGTTCCAGGAGATCCCTATGGGCTGCAGCATTTCTTTTGCCACCCATAGGGAGCTCTGACAATTCTTACACAGGCCTGCCACTGCAGCCTGAGTGAAATAACGTCCACGTTATTTCACAGCCATTTTACACTGCACTTAAGTAACTTATAAGTCACCTATATGTCTAACCTTTACCTGGTAAAGGTTAGGTGCAAAGTTACTTAGTGTGAGGGCACCCTGGCACTAGCCAAGGTGCCCCCACATTGTTCAGAGCCAATTCCCTGAACTTTGTGAGTGCGGGGACACCATTACACGCGTGCACTACATATAGGTCACTACCTATATGTAGCTTCACCATGGTAACTCCGAATATGGCCATGTAACATGTCTATGATCATGGAATTGCCCCCTCTATGCCATCCTGGCATTGTTGGTACAATTCCATGATCCCAGTGGTCTGTAGCACAGACCCTGGTACTGCCAGACTGCCCTTCCTGGGGTTTCTCTGCAGCTGCTGCTGCTGCCAACCCCTCAGACAGGCAGCTGCCCTCCTGGGGTCCAGCCAGGCCTGGCCCAGGATGGCAGAACAAAGAACTTCCTCTGAGAGAGGGTGTGACACCCTCTCCCTTTGGAAAATGGTGTGAAGGCAGGGGAGGAGTAGCCTCCCCCAGCCTCTGGAAATGCTTTGTTGGGCACAGATGTGCCCAATTCTGCATAAGCCAGTCTACACCGGTTCAGGGACCCCTTAGCCCCTGCTCTGGCGCGAAACTGGACAAAGGAAAGGGGAGTGACCACTCCCCTGACCTGCACCTCCCCTGGGAGGTGTCCAGAGCTCCTCCAGTGTGCTCCAGACCTCTGCCATCTTGGAAACAGAGGTGCTGCTGGCACACTGGACTGCTCTGAGTGGCCAGTGCCACCAGGTGACGTCAGAGACTCCTGCTGATAGGCTCCTTCAGGTGTTAGTAGCCTTTCCTCTCTCCTAGGTAGCCAAACCCTCTTTTCTGGCTATTTAGGGTCTCTGTCTCTGGGGAAACTTCAGATAACGAATGCATGAGCTCAGCCGAGTTCCTCTGCATCTCCCTCTTCACCTTCTGATAAGGAATCGACCGCTGACCGCGCTGGAAGCCTGCAAACCTGCAACATAGTAGCAAAGACGACTACTGCAACTCTGTAACGCTGATCCTGCCGCCTTCTCGACTGTTTTCCTGCTTGTGCATGCTGTGGGGGTAGTCTGCCTCCTCTCTGCACCAGAAGCTCCGAAGAAATCTCCCGTGGGTCGACGGAATCTTCCCCCTGCAACCGCAGGCACCAAAAAGCTGCATCTCCGGTCCCTTGGGTCTCCTCTCAGCACGACGAGCGAGGTCCCTCGAATCCAGCGACACCGTCCAAGTGACTCCCACAGTCCAGTGACTCTTCAGCCCGAGTTTGGTGGAGGTAAGTCCTTGCCTCACCTCGCTGGGCTGCATTGCTGGGAACCGCGACTTTGCAAGCTACTCCGGCCCCTGTGCACTTCCGGCGGAAATCCTTCGTGCACAGCCAAGCCTGGGTCCACGGCACTCTAACCTGCATTGCACGACTTTCTAAGTTGGTCTCCGGCGACGTGGGACTCCTTTGTGCAACTTCGGCGAGCACCGTTTCACGCATCCTCGTAGTGCCTGTTTCTGGCACTTCTCCGGGTGCTACCTGCTTCAGTGAGGGCTCCTTGTCTTGCTCGACGTCCCCTCTCTCTGCAGGTCCAATTTGCGACCTCCTGGTCCCTCCAGGGCCCCAGCAGCGTCCAAAAACGCCAAACGCACGATTTGCGTGTAGCAAGGCTTGTTGGCGTCCATCCGGCGGGAAAACACTTCTGCACGACTCTCCAAGGCGTGGGGGATCCATCCTCCAAAGGGGAAGTCTCTAGCCCTTGTCGTTCCTGCAGTATTCACAGTTCTTCAGCCTAGTAAGAGCTTCTTTGCACCAACCGCTGGCATTTCTTGGGCATCTGCCCATCTCCGAGCTGCTTGTGACTTTTGGACTTGGTCCCCTTGCTCCACAGGTACCTTCAGACAGGAATCCATCGTTGTTGCATTGCTGATTTGTGTTTTCCTTGCATTCTCCCTCTAACACGACTATTTTGTCCTTAGGGGAACTTTGGTGCACTTTGCACTCACTTTTCAGGGTCTTGGGGAGGGTTATTTTTCTAACTCTCACTATTTTCGAATAGTCCCAGCGACCCTCTACAAGGTCACATAGGTTTGGGGTCCATTCGTGGTTCGCATTCCACTTCTGGAGTATATGGTTTGTGTTGCCCCTATCCCTATGTTTCCCCATTGCATCCTATTGTAACTATACATTGTTTGCACTGTTTTCTAAGACTATACTGCATATTTTTGCTATTGTGTATATATATCTTGTGTATATTTCCTATCCTCTCACTGAGGGTACACTCTAAGATACTTTGGCATATTGTCATAAAAATAAAGTACCTTTATTTTTAGTATAACTGTGTATTGTGTTTTCTTATGATATTGTGCATATGACACTAAGTGGTACTGTAGTAGCTTCACACGTCTCCTAGTTCAGCCTAAGCTGCTCTGCTAAGCTACCATTATCTATCAGCCTAAGCTGCTAGACACCCTATACACTAATAAGGGATAACTGGGCCTGGTGCAAGGTGCAAGTACCCCTTGGTACTCACTACAAGCCAGTCCAGCCTCCTACATTGGTTGTGCAGCGGTGGGATAAGTGCTTTGAGACTACTTACCACTCTTGTCATTGTACTTTTCATAAGAGAAAAATATACAAAACAAGGTCAGTGTATATACACATAGCCAAAAAGTTTTGCATTTCCTCTTTTCACTCTTTTCTAAGTGCTGAAAAGTACTTCTAAACTTTCAAAAAGTTCTTAAAAGTTTAAAAAGTTTTTTTCTGTCTTTCCAAAAAGTTCTGAAAACTTTTTTCTCTTTGTCTATCACTTTAACTCTCTCTAAAAATGTCTGGCACAGGCCAAAAAGTTGAACTGTCCAAACTTGCATATGATCACCTTAGCTGGAAAGGAGCAAGGAGTCTCTGCATAGAGAGAGGTTTGAGTGTAGGGAAGAATCCTTCCTTAGAACTGTTAATTAATATGCTTAGAGTACAGGATAAGGCCATAAGTGCCCAATCTGTAGAAAAAGTAGCTAATGGTTCTCAATCTGATCCAGGGACTCCCCCAGGAAAAGGTTCAGGAAAGAAACTTCTCAGCCTGCCTATTACTAGACAGTCTAGCATAGTTGGTACAGAGGTTGAATCACATCATACTGATGATGTGCTCTCACATTATGCTGGTAGCCAAGCTGTTAGGGTGCCCCTTGTAAGGGACAGGTCTCCTTCTGTTCATTCCCATCATACCTCTGTATCTAGAAATGTCCCTCCCACCCACCCTGATGACAGATTGTTAGAAAGGGAGCTCAATAGATTGAGAGTGGAACAAACCAGACTGAAGCTCAAGAAGCAACAGCTGGATTTGGATAGACAGTCTTTAGAAATAGAGAGGGAAAGACAGAAGTTGGGTTTAGATACCCATGGTGGCAGCAGCAGTATTCCCCATAGTCATCCTGCAAAAGAGTATGATTCCAGGAATCTGCACAAGATAGTTCCCCCTTATAAGGAGGGGGATGACATTAACAAGTGGTTTGCTGCACTTGAGAGGGCCTGTGCTGTACAGGATGTCCCTCAAAAGCAGTGGGCTGCTATCCTATGGCTATCATTTAGTGGAAAGGGTAGGGATAGACTCCTTACTGTGAAAGAAAGTGATGCCAATAATTTTACAGTTCTTAAGAATGCACTCCTGGATGGTTATGGCTTAACCACTGAACAGTACAGGATAAAGTTCAGAGAGACCAAAAAGGAGTCTTCACAAGACTGGGTTGATTTCATTGACCAGGCAGTGAAGGCCTTGGAGGGGTGGTTACATGGCAGTAAAGTTACTGATTATGAAAGCCTGTATAACACAATCCTGAGAGAGCATATACTTAATAATTGTGTGTCTGATTTGTTGCACCAGTACCTGGTAGACTCTGATCTGACCTCTCCCCAAGAATTGGGAAAGAAGGCAGACAAATGGGTCAGAACAAGGGTGAACAGAAAAGTTCATACAGGGGGTGACAAAGATGGCAATAAGAAGAAAGATGGTGAAAAATCTCAAGATAAGCATGGGGATAAGGGTAAAACCAAAGATCCCACTTCAAATCTTAAACACTCTTCAGAGGGTGGGGATAAAACAAATTCTTCCTCTTCTTCCCAACCTGCACACATTAAAAAGCCTTGGTGCTTTGTGTGTAAAAACAGAGGCCATAGGCCAGGGGATAAGTCCTGTCCAGGTAAACCCCCTGAGCCTACCACCACTAATACATCAAGCTCTAGTGCCCCTAGCAGTAGTGGTACTAGTGGTGGGACTGCTGGCAACAGTCAAGCAAAGGGTGTAGTTGGGTTCACTTATGGGTCCATAGTGGAAACTGATGTAATCAGTCCCAAGACAGTTTCTGTCACACCTAGTGGCATTGGCCTTGCCACACTGGCTGCTTGTCCCCTTACAATGGATAAGTACAGGCAGACAGTTTCAATAAATGGTGTTGAGGCCTTGGCCTACAGGGACACAGGTGCCAGTTTCACTTTGGTGACTGAAAACCTAGTGCCTCCTGAACAACACATCATTGGACAACAGTATAAGATTATTGATGTCCATAACTCCACTAAGTTTCTTCCCTTAGCTATAATTCAGTTTAGTTGGGGTGGAGTTACTGGCCCTAAGCAGGTGGTGGTATCACCTAGCTTACCTGTAGACTGTCTCTTAGGTAATGACCTAGAGGCCTCAGGTTGGGCTGATGTAGAGTTTTATGCCCATGCAGCCATGCTGGGCATCCCTGAGGAATTGTTCCCTCTCATTTCAAGTGAAATGAAAAAGCAAAGGAGAAAAGGCCTGAAAACTCAGGACCCCTCTCCATCAACAGGTAAAAAGGGTATCACAGTATCCCCTAACCACCCTACCATTCAGGATACTATTCCTGTGGTGGGAGAAACCTCTCCTGGGGTGGCACCTGTTCCAAGGGAATCATCAGCTGGCAAAGCTGGACTCCCTGAGGTGGAAGTACCTCTCTGTGGGATAACTAACATTGATGAGAAAAAGAGCACCATTTTAGTTAACATGGAGCATCCCTCCAACCCTCCCAGAGAAACTTTAGTGCAGAAACCCTGCACTACCTCACAACACTTAGGACAGCATCCCTGCCCTAGTGTGGAGCTCATAGGACAGCATCCCTGCCCTGCTCCAACTCAAGAGAAACAGCATCCCTGTTCTCTCTTCCAGCCAGATGGACAAAGTTTTTGCCCAGCTATGGCTTTTCTGAGACAGCATCCCTGTCTGGCATTTCCATCACTACAAATAGGTTCAGTGGACAATTCCCACTGCTCTAAACTAAAACTTACTGATAGAAACTCTGAAAATATATCTTCACATTGTTGCTTAGCTAAAAAACTTCAAACAGGGTGGTTTACATCCCCACAGGGAAGTAACCATATAGTGGATGATAAAGGGAGTAACCAGTCTATTGCAGAGCTACTCTCTACTTATCACCACTTAGACAATAAAGTCTCAACTGGCCAAGGTTAGCCTTATTGTCCTTCGTTTGGGGGGGGGTTGTGTGAGAAGGTAGCCTCTTTCTAGCCTTGTTACCCCCACTTTTGGCCTGTTTGTGAGTGTATGTCAGGGTGTTTTGTCACTGTTTTCACTGTCTCACTGGGAACCTGATAGCCAGGCCTCAGTGCTCATAGTGAAAACACCATGTTTTCAGTATGGTTGTTATGTGTCACTGGGATCCTGCTAGTCAGGACCCCAGTGCTCATAGGTTTGTGGCCTATATGTATGTGTCACTGGGACCCTGTCACACAGGGCCCCAGTGCTCATAGGTGTGCATGTATATGTTCCCTGTGTGGTGCCTAACTGTCTCACTGAGGCTCTGCTAACCAGAACCTCAGTGGTGATGCTCTCTCATTACTTTCAAATTGTCACTAACAGGCTAGTGACCATTTTTACCAATTTACATTGGCTTACTGGAACACCCTTATAATTCCCTAGTATATGGTACTGAGGTACCCAGGGTATTGGGGTTCCAGGAGATCCCTATGGGCTGCAGCATTTCTTTTGCCACCCATAGGGAGCTCTGACAATTCTTACACAGGCCTGCCACTGCAGCCTGAGTGAAATAACGTCCACGTTATTTCACAGCCATTTTACACTGCACTTAAGTAACTTATAAGTCACCTATATGTCTAACCTTTACCTGGTAAAGGTTAGGTGCAAAGTTACTTAGTGTGAGGGCACCCTGGCACTAGCCAAGGTGCCCCCACATTGTTCAGAGCCAATTCCCTGAACTTTGTGAGTGCGGGGACACCATTACACGCGTGCACTACATATAGGTCACTACCTATATGTAGCTTCACCATGGTAACTCCGAATATGGCCATGTAACATGTCTATGATCATGGAATTGCCCCCTCTATGCCATCCTGGCATTGTTGGTACAATTCCATGATCCCAGTGGTCTGTAGCACAGACCCTGGTACTGCCAGACTGCCCTTCCTGGGGTTTCTCTGCAGCTGCTGCTGCTGCCAACCCCTCAGACAGGCAGCTGCCCTCCTGGGGTCCAGCCAGGCCTGGCCCAGGATGGCAGAACAAAGAACTTCCTCTGAGAGAGGGTGTGACACCCTCTCCCTTTGGAAAATGGTGTGAAGGCAGGGGAGGAGTAGCCTCCCCCAGCCTCTGGAAATGCTTTGTTGGGCACAGATGTGCCCAATTCTGCATAAGCCAGTCTACACCGGTTCAGGGACCCCTTAGCCCCTGCTCTGGCGCGAAACTGGACAAAGGAAAGGGGAGTGACCACTCCCCTGACCTGCACCTCCCCTGGGAGGTGTCCAGAGCTCCTCCAGTGTGCTCCAGACCTCTGCCATCTTGGAAACAGAGGTGCTGCTGGCACACTGGACTGCTCTGAGTGGCCAGTGCCACCAGGTGACGTCAGAGACTCCTGCTGATAGGCTCCTTCAGGTGTTAGTAGCCTTTCCTCTCTCCTAGGTAGCCAAACCCTCTTTTCTGGCTATTTAGGGTCTCTGTCTCTGGGGAAACTTCAGATAACGAATGCATGAGCTCAGCCGAGTTCCTCTGCATCTCCCTCTTCACCTTCTGATAAGGAATCGACCGCTGACCGCGCTGGAAGCCTGCAAACCTGCAACATAGTAGCAAAGACGACTACTGCAACTCTGTAACGCTGATCCTGCCGCCTTCTCGACTGTTTTCCTGCTTGTGCATGCTGTGGGGGTAGTCTGCCTCCTCTCTGCACCAGAAGCTCCGAAGAAATCTCCCGTGGGTCGACGGAATCTTCCCCCTGCAACCGCAGGCACCAAAAAGCTGCATCTCCGGTCCCTTGGGTCTCCTCTCAGCACGACGAGCGAGGTCCCTCGAATCCAGCGACACCGTCCAAGTGACTCCCACAGTCCAGTGACTCTTCAGCCCGAGTTTGGTGGAGGTAAGTCCTTGCCTCACCTCGCTGGGCTGCATTGCTGGGAACCGCGACTTTGCAAGCTACTCCGGCCCCTGTGCACTTCCGGCGGAAATCCTTCGTGCACAGCCAAGCCTGGGTCCACGGCACTCTAACCTGCATTGCACGACTTTCTAAGTTGGTCTCCGGCGACGTGGGACTCCTTTGTGCAACTTCGGCGAGCACCGTTTCACGCATCCTCGTAGTGCCTGTTTCTGGCACTTCTCCGGGTGCTACCTGCTTCAGTGAGGGCTCCTTGTCTTGCTCGACGTCCCCTCTCTCTGCAGGTCCAATTTGCGACCTCCTGGTCCCTCCTGGGCCCCAGCAGCGTCCAAAAACGCCAAACGCACGATTTGCGTGTAGCAAGGCTTGTTGGCGTCCATCCGGCGGGAAAACACTTCTGCACGACTCTCCAAGGCGTGGGGGATCCATCCTCCAAAGGGGAAGTCTCTAGCCCTTGTCGTTCCTGCAGTATTCACAGTTCTTCAGCCTAGTAAGAGCTTCTTTGCACCAACCGCTGGCATTTCTTGGGCATCTGCCCATCTCCGAGCTGCTTGTGACTTTTGGACTTGGTCCCCTTGCTCCACAGGTACCTTCAGACAGGAATCCATCGTTGTTGCATTGCTGATTTGTGTTTTCCTTGCATTCTCCCTCTAACACGACTATTTTGTCCTTAGGGGAACTTTGGTGCACTTTGCACTCACTTTTCAGGGTCTTGGGGAGGGTTATTTTTCTAACTCTCACTATTTTCGAATAGTCCCAGCGACCCTCTACAAGGTCACATAGGTTTGGGGTCCATTCGTGGTTCGCATTCCACTTCTGGAGTATATGGTTTGTGTTGCCCCTATCCCTATGTTTCCCCATTGCATCCTATTGTAACTATACATTGTTTGCACTGTTTTCTAAGACTATACTGCATATTTTTGCTATTGTGTATATATATCTTGTGTATATTTCCTATCCTCTCACTGAGGGTACACTCTAAGATACTTTGGCATATTGTCATAAAAATAAAGTACCTTTATTTTTAGTATAACTGTGTATTGTGTTTTCTTATGATATTGTGCATATGACACTAAGTGGTACTGTAGTAGCTTCACACGTCTCCTAGTTCAGCCTAAGCTGCTCTGCTAAGCTACCATTATCTATCAGCCTAAGCTGCTAGACACCCTATACACTAATAAGGGATAACTGGGCCTGGTGCAAGGTGCAAGTACCCCTTGGTACTCACTACAAGCCAGTCCAGCCTCCTACAACCTACGTCGCTGTTGTTCGTACAGGAGTAGAAAGACAAGGGCAGGTAGTATTTGGAGTTCCGGCTCCATGGAGTCGTCATTCCTCGTGGAGTGTGTTGAGGTGAGCGTTTTGCCATAGCAAAGGCTGTTTACGCCGTGTTTTTATCCACGGTGAATCCGCTCCAGAAAAGGGGGCGGATTGGTGTGTTATAATAGTGTGGGCGGTACTTTGTCTCCCGCCTGTCTGTTGGCGGTGACCGCCACGCTGTTTGTCTGTACCGCCGTGGCAGGCAAAGTGTTAAAGTGGCTGTCTTTGTTGGCGGTTACTGCCAGGGTCGTAATTCCCTTTTTTTTTTCGCCGGCCTGTTTGCAGTATTACCCCACCTTTTACACCGTCCGCCAGGGTTGTAATGACCCCCTAAATGTTTTCTAGTGCTTAGGAAACAAAAGCACCAATCTGGACATCTGTTCGCTCTTTACCAGGGCTAAGTCAAATGTTGAGGCTGATCGTGATGGAGCACTGCTTGGCTACACTGAGTGGGAGGCCTCGGTCAAAGTTTTACCTTCGGACTTAGGAGAATTTTTGAAGATCTCCCACCAACCGGGACAAAGTCACAAGTGGAAGCTGACCTCGCTGGAGCCCTCTCCGGGTATGGGTCGCAGGAGGCCTCAATGAAGACTTCTACATTCAGGCCCTCATTCTGACCCTGGTGGTCTTTTCGCAAGACCGCCGAGTTACCGCCGCGGTGAAGACCGCCGACCGCGGCGGTATGCCGCTGTGCGCATTCTGACCGCTGGGAGCGTTCCGCCGGAAAACCGCCAGCAGCCACACTGGCGGTCGGCGGGAAAGTGGAGACTGGTCAACCTCCACCGCCACGCCAGCAGAACACCGCCCACAGAATTACGACCCACATTTCTGTGTGGCGGTCTTCTGTTGGCGGTCTTCTGTTGGCGGTCACCTCCCCATGGCTCCCGTCGCCTCCCGGAGGACCAACGCACAAGGTAAGTTGATCGTCCGTGAGGGGAGGGGGTGGGGGGGTGTTGTGTGATGTGGGCGTGCATGGGGGTGTGCGTGTGAGTGTGTAGAGGGGGTGTGTGAGTGCGTGTATGCGGGCGGGGGGGTGCTGCTGTGTCTATGGGTAATGTGTGCTGTTCGGCAGGTGCGCATGTCTGCATGTATGTGTGCGGGTATGTGTCCCCGTTGTGTATGTGTGTGTAGGGGGTGTGTATATGTGCATGTTGGGGGTGTGTGCATGTCGGGGTGCATGTATGTGCATGTCGGGCTGGGGGTGGGGAGGGGGTTCGTACCACCTCTGGGGGGTGGCAGGGGGGTGGAGGGTGTGGGGGGAGGACTCGGGTGGGTAGTGGGGGGTGGGGGAGACCCCTATCAGTGCCAGGGAAGGAATTCCCTGGCCCCGATAGTGCTTACCGCCTTGGTTCGCACGGCGGTTCCCGCCCGCAAGAAACCGCGGCGGTAGGCAGGGTCATAATACCCTTGGCGGTCTTGGGACGACCGCCGGGCCGGAGTGCGCAAACTCCAGCCCGGCGGTCATGACCGCCGTGGCGGTCGGAGTGGAGAAGTGGCGGTCGGTCGCGGCGGGGACCGCCGCGGTCAGAATGCCATTTTTAATACCGCCGGTCTGTTCGCGGTCCGACCGCCGTCTCTCCGCCGACCGCCAGGGTCAGAATGAGGGCCTCAGTCTTAGACAATTTTTCTGGACATAAATCAAGTCAAAGTTGAAGCCTACCTCGTGGAGCCCTCCTCAGATGCACTGTGTGGGAGGCCTCAGTCAATTTTTTAGATTCAGACTTGGAAACTTTTTTGAGCTTTTCTTCTCTGATGTCGTATGACCTTCCACAGCAAGATGATTTCAATTTGACATTGTCGGATTGCATTTGCACGAGCCCCTGGTGAAATCCTGGAAGTCTGTGGCTCCATAGCTTTTCAGCAGGATGAACCTGCAAGTCAGGCCAGGTCACAGGCTTGACTCACAACACTGAGTTGGTCCACCCATGGAGCTTTTTTCCAAAGTTTCTCCAAACTTCTCTAAACTTCTGGATCTCCTTCCAGATGTACTTCTAAGATCCTTCAAGTGTCAACAACTCACTCCAAGGCTCCAGAAGCTCCGAGTTGCCCCTTGGTTCAAATAAAAAAATTGGCAATTGGTCAGCTGGTCTGTTTCTTCAGGGCTTGATGCAGGGGACTCTGATCAACTAATTTCTATATGTAGCTTACAAGGAGTCCCTCTTTGAAGCAGTAGAAGCCAGGCAAAGTCCTTTTTCTTTGTGAAGCCTAAGTGTGCAGCTGGCACAGTCCCTCTGAGTATAGGGTCCAGGTGCAGGCCAGGTGTCGAGCAGGGCAGCCCTTCTTCTTCTTGTCTTATTCCAGTAGGGATCTGAGATGGGGTGCAGTTCTGCCAATTTTATCCTTGCTCCTGTCCAATCACATGCAGGCCACCACCCTCTTAAGTGACCACTTATTGGAAAGTCTAGCAAAAATCAATCCCAGGGAGCAGCATTCCTCCAAAGTCTAGGATGGCAAAAATTCAATCTTAGAGTTTAGATCTGGCTGAGGCCACCCACTGATGTAGCCAAGTTTCCTGTAACACTCCACTTCTTTAATCTAATTAGGGGCCACCAGGTTGTCTGGGGCTGCAGGAAATGGGGGAGGTACAGTTGCTGTTCCAAATGCCCTTCCCTCCTTTGAAGTCCAGTTTGGCTGCTCTCCCCCAATCCTGTTCTACCATCTTCTGAAGCAGATCTCCTCCCACCAGATGCTTCCTTTGTTTGAACCCAGGCCACTTCACACCTCATCGGGGCAGCCTGGCCATTCAGAGAAGGGCACTACAGGGCTGAAATTGGTAACTTTTAGTAAGAGTTTTAAAACTCTTTCTAGGTACAAGTTACATTAAATTTAACAGTGACAAGTTATTGAATTTATTATGACTTTTAATTTGATACTAAATGCACCATATTTAGCTCTTTTCTATGGAAAATAAGACGTTACTATTTTAAAATAAAGTATCTCTATGTTAGCCTATGGAGCCCATTAAGTACAATGGGGAAAAACGAATGTAGCTATTTTTCCCTCAAAAGGGCTTATAAAACATCTTTTTTAAAGTCCTTGCTTACAGTTACACTGCACCCACCCTGGGGACACTTAGGGCATCCCTTAGGGGTGATGTATATGTAAAAATAAGGTAGCGTAGGACTTTGCAAGTACTTTCAATTCCACCGTTGAATTTCAGATTAATTTTAACTTAAACGCAGCCAGCAAGGCAGGCCTGCCTTTCAAATGACACTGAGCACCGCAGCAGTGCACCTATGGATGTATTACCTAAGCTGGGGTTCCTAAACCTACATGCCCTACATATACTGGGGACTTATAGGTAGGTTGGTACAGCCACTTATAATAAGCCTAATTTGCATATCCATTTTAATCAGAGCACTGGCCCTGGGACTGTTTAGCAGTGCCCAGGGCACCATCAGAGCGAGAAAAATATCAGTATGAGTGAAAAATGGCTGTAGAAAGTTAGGGGCTTCTTCAATCAGCCCAGTTTCCTACAATAATGATCACAGTGTTTTTGGAGCTGCTTGTCTTTGTTGATATATTTTTTTCAAGTTTTTTCAAGTTTTTGATGCCATTTTGCTAAAACAAAAAATCCCAAAATGTTTAAAACTGTTAAAAAAAACAGTTCCGGGAAAAAAAGAAGAAAAAAAAAAGGTTCTTCTTAGAACGACTTTTCACGGTTAAATAATAGATAATGGGGGTCATTCTGACCTTGGCGGTCTTTTCGCAAGACCGCCGAGTTACCGCCGCGGTGAAGACCGCCGACCGCGGCGGTATGCCGCTGTGCGCATTCTGACCGCTGGGAGCGTTCCGCCGGACAACCGCCAGCAGCCACACTGGCGGTCGGCGGGAAAGTGGAGACTGGTCAACCTCCACCGCCACGCCAGCAGAACATCGCCCACAGAATTACGACCCACATTTCTGTGTGGCGGTCTTCTGTTGGCGGTCTTCTGTTGGCGGACACCTCCCCATGGCTCCTGTCACCTCCCGGAGGACCAACGCACAAGGTAAGTTGATCGTCCGTGAGGGGAGGGGGTGGGGGGGTGTTGTGTGATGTGTGCGTGCATGGGGGTGTGCGTGTGAGTGTGTAGAGGGGGTGTGTGAGTGCGTGCATGCGGGCGGGGAGTGCTGATGTGCCTATGGGCAATGTGTGTAGTTCGGCGGGTGCGCATGTCGGCATGTATGTGTGCGGGTATGTGTCCCCGTTGTGTATGTGTGTGTGTAGGGGGTGTGTATATGTGCATGTTGGGGGGGTGTGCATGTCGGGGTGCGTGTATGTGCATGTCGGGGTGGGGGTGGGGAGGGGGTTCGTACCACCTCTGGGGGGTGGCAGGGGGGTGGAGGGTGTGGGGGGAGGACTCGGGGGGGCAGTGGGGGGTGGGGGAGACCCCTATCAGTGCCAGGAAGGAATTCCCTGGCCCCGATAGTGCCTACCGCCATGGTTCGCATGGCGGTTCCCGAACGCCAGAAAACGCGGCGGTAAGCAGGGTCATGATACCGTTGGCGGTCTTGGGTCGACCGCCGGACCGGAGTGCGCAGACTCCAGCCCGTCGGTCATGACCGCCGTGGATGTCGGAGTGGGGAAGTGGCGGTCGGTCGCGGCGGTGACCGCCGCGGTCAGAATGCCATTTTTAATACCGCCGGTCTGTTCGCGGTCCGACCGCCGCCTCTCCGCCGACCGCCAGGGTCAGAATGAGGGCCAATGTATGGGTGCGTTTATATTTAAAGGTGAGTATGAATGACTGATTAAGCAGATTGATAAAAGTATGCCAAAGGGTGTATGGAGAAGTGAATGAGTCCATGTATCCGTGTGTGAGTTAGTGCATATGTGTGTGTATGGTTGAGTGACTGCATGAGTGCATGTATGGGTATGTGAGTGACTGCATAAGTGCTGTATGGGTGATTGAATGAGACCAAGAGTGCATGTATGGGTGAGTGAATGAGTGCCTGAGTGGTGCACGGCTAATAAACATGCATGTATTGGTGAATGAGTGAGTGCATGAGTGGTGAATGAGTGATTCATTAAGTGCATTAGTGGTGTATGGGTGAGTCAGTGAGTGCAGGTGTGCATGGGTGGTTGAGTAAGTGAGTGCAACAGTGCTGTATGGAACTTGACTGAGTACATGAGTCCATGTATGGGTGAGTGAATACATGCATGAGAGGTACATGAGTGAATGATTGTGTGCATGAGGCTCTTTGTGGATAAGTGAGTGAGTGTACGAGTACAGTATGGGAGATTGACTGAATGTATGAGTGTATGTATTGGTGAGTCTGTGAATGCATGACTAGTGCATGTGTGCACAAAGCTCTGTATGGATAAGTGAGTGTGTGCCTGAGGGGTGTATGGGAGATTGACTGAATGCATGAGTTCATATATGGTTGTGTGAGTGAATGCATGAGTGGTAAATGGGTGACTGATTCTGTGCATGAGGGAGTGTATGGATATGAAAATGCATTAGTGGTGTATGGGAGGTTGACTTGGTCCATGTATGGATGAGTGAGTGACTACATAAGTGTCGCATGGGAGACTGACTGTATTCATGACTAGTGTAGGGGTGACTGATTGTGTGCATGAAGTAGTGAGTGAGTGCATAAGTGTGTTTGGGAGATTGAATGCATGAGTGCCTATATGGGTGAGTGAGTAAATTTGTGAGTGGGAGATGGGTGACTGGTTCTGTGCATGATGGAGTGTATGGATAGGTGAGAAAGTGCATTAGTGATGTGTGGGAGGTTGACTGAGTGCATGACTACGTATATTAGTGCGTGAGTATATGTGTTTGGGTATGGGTGATTGACTGAGTGCAGGAGTGCATGTATGGTGAGTGAGTGAATGTATGACTGGTGCATTGTGTGCATTGTGTGCATGCAGGCATATATGGGTATGTGTGTGAGCACATGAGCAGTGTATGACACATTGACTGTGTGCATGAGTGTATGTATAGGTGAATGAGTGAATGTATGAGTGGTGATAGGGTGACTGAATGTATGAATGAGAGCATGCATGAATAAGCAACTGACTGCATGAGTGTATGTATGAGTGAGTGAATGCATGACTTGTGCATGGGTGATTGACTGAGTGCATGAGTGCATGTGTGGGTGAGTGACTGAATGCATGAGTGTTAAATGGGTGACTGTGTGCATGATGGCTTGGATGAATAAGGAAGTGACTGCAAGTGTCGGGTATGGGAGATTCACTGAGTGCATGAGTGCATGTATGGGTGAGTGAGTGAATGCCTGAGTGGTATTCACTCACTCACCCATACATGCACTCATGCACGTGGGTGATTGATTGTGTGCATGAGAGTGTGAATGGATAAGTGATTGACTGCATGAGTGGTGTAGGGGAGATTGACTGAGTGCATGAGTGCATCTATGGGTGAGTGAGGTAATGCATGAGTGGGAAATGGGTGACAGGTTCTGTGCATGAGGGAGTGTATGGATAGGTGAGTAAGTGCATTAGTGGTGTAAGGGAGGTTGACTGAGTGCATGAGTGCATGTATATGTGAGTGAGTGAATGCATAAGAGGTGTGTGGGTGACTGATTGTGTGCATGTCAGCATGTATGGATAGGGGAGTGAACACATGAGTGCTGTGTGGGTGATTTAGTGAGTGCATGACTACATATATCACTGAGTGAGTGTATGTGTATGGGTGTGAGTATGGGTGATTGCCTGAGTGCAGAGGTGCAGGTGAGTGAGTGCATTTATGACTGAAGCATGGATGACTGATTGTGTGCATGAGGGCATATATGGGTGTGTGAATGAGCTCATGAGTGGTGTATGGCATGTTAACTGAGCGCATGAGTGTATGTACGGGTAAATGAGTGAATGCTTGAGTGGTGATACAATGACTGATTGTGTGCATGAGACCATGTATGGATGTATGATTGACTGCATTAGTGTGTATGGGAGATTGACTGAATGCATGAGTGGTAAATGGGTGACTGTGTGCATGAAGGGGTGTATGAATAAGTGAGTGACTCCAAGAGTGGGGTATGGGAGATTCACTGAGTGCATCAGTGCATGTATGGGTGAGTGAGTGAACGTCTGAGTGGTACATGGGTGATTGAGTGCATGAGTGCATTTATTAGTGAGGAGGTGAGTGCACAGTTGGTGCATGGCTAACTGACTGTGTGTATGAGTGCATGTATGGATAAGTGACCAAGTGCATGAGTGCATGTATGAGTGAGTGAGTGAATGCATGAGTGGTGTATGAGTGACTGTGTGTATGAGGGAGTGTATGAATAAATGAGTGAATGCATGATTAGAGTATGGGAGATTGACTGAGTGCATGAATGCATTTATGGGTGAGTGAGTGAATTCATGACTGCTGGATGGGTGACTAATTGTGTGCACGGGGCTGTGTATGGATAAGTGAATGACTCCATGGGTGCTGTATGAGACATTGACTAAGTGCATGTATGAGTTAGTGAGTGAAAGCATGAATGCTGCATGGGTCACTATGAGCATGAAGCTGTGATAAGTGAGTGAGTGAGTGCATGAGTGGTGTATGAGAGATTGAATGAGTGAATGAGTGCATGTATGGGTAAGTGAGTGAATGCATGACTGATGAATGGGTGTGTGATTGTGTGCATGAGGGTGGGTATGGATAACTGAGTGACTGCATGATTAGTGTAGGGGAGATTGAATGAGTGCATGTATGGGTCAGTGCGTAAATGTGTACGTACTGCATGGGTGATTGGCTGAGTGCATGTATTAGTGAGTGAGTGTATGAGTGTAAGCATGGGAGCCTGACTGAGTGCATGAGTGCATCTATAGGTGAGTGAGTGAATGTCTGAGTGATGAATGGGTGATTGACTGAGTGCATGATTGCATGTATTGGTCAGTTAGTGTATGATTGTGGATATGAGTGATTGACTGACTGCATGAGTGCATTTAAGTATGAGCATGTGAGTGCATGAGAACTTCATTTCTGACTGACTGTGTGTATGAATGCATGTATGGATAAGTGACTGAGTGTATGAGAGCATGTATGAGTGAGTGAATGTATAAGTGGTGAATCAGTGACTAATTGTGCGCATGAGGTCATCTAATAATAAGTGAGGGAGTGCCTGAGTGGTGTATCGGAGATTGACTGAGTGCATGAGTGCATGTATGGGTGAGTGAGTGAATGTTTGACTGGTGCATGGGTGACTGCTTGTGTGCATTTGGCTGTGTATGGATAAGTGAGTGACTCCATGAGTGGTGTATGGGGGATTGACTGAGTGCATGAGTGCATGTATGGGTGAGTAACGGAATGCATGAGTGGTTCATGGGTGACTGTGTGCATGAGGGCATGAATGGGTGACTGAGTTAATGGATGACTGGTGCATTGGTGACTGTGTGCATGATGGCATGTATGGATATGTGAGTGAGTGCATGAGTGGTGTATGGGAGATTGACTGAGTGCATATATGAGTGAGTGAGTGAAAGCATGAGTAAGCATGGGTGACTGGTTCTGTACATGAGTGTGTGTATGGATAGGTGAGTGAGTGCATGAGTGTGTATGGGAGATTGAGTGAATGAGCGCATATATGAGTGAGTGAGTAAATACTTGGGCAGTGCGTAGCTGACAATAGCTTTGTGACTAGGTATAGCAAGAGCCTGTTTATGTCTAAATAACTGTCTTCATTGTATCTGTCAGCAATATTTGTGTGCTTCTCATAGGTTTTTTAAAATACCTAAAATCATCGAACCGCAGCAACTATTGGGAAAAAACTAAAGAGAAACATATGTTAGAATTGAATCTTCACAGTTACACAAACATAATAATATTCATTGCATTTCTGTATAGTGTTATTGCAATGTAGTTAAAATATCAATTTCATTTTCTCACTGTTCTCAGCTTTTATAATTCTTAACCATATAATGATAGTTTGTATAAAGCTTCATCTTCTAACAGTGGGGAAGAAAACAATCAATGGTTTGTAGAAAAAAAACAAATATGCACAGTGCATCACAGAAAATAAGTGACACTATGCATTGCACTCACTATATTTGTTTAATTAATGATCTTCTCTCTAGTTACTACAGTAATTAAACAATACAATTTTATTATTTTCTTGAACAATTATATCTGGTACAATATCACAAAAAATTGTGACCTAGTTTTCTATTTTAGAGAACTTCCTGGAAAACATCATCCCTTGTAGGCCAAATGATGTATAAGGTGTTGATAATTCATGTATACAGAATCTCACTCAATACATTTTTCTCTTCAAATAGGATGTAGAAGTTAGGTTTACTGTTGAAGAAATGTTATTGTTTAAATTTCGAGCTGCTGTAATTTCAGTATGTTTTTCCACTTTTCCACTTTATCTAGAGAGTGTTGTATAGATTTGATATATTAACTCCTCCATACAATATTTAAATTACTCTTGACAGTTGATATTTTTAAAGACATTACCTATAATAGGCCACATAATGTCTAAAGAACATAAAAAGCTTGTAGACAATATACAGTACACCAATTTTTCAACCATATTTTTTTTCTAAAACTTTGGTTGAAGAAAAAGTAGATATGAGTTTGGTAGTTTGAAGGGAATTTCTTGTCTGTATTTCAGGTTGATGTTGCTTTCTGTTCGTCCAGTTTTACTTTTTATTTATACAGTGTAAAGTCAAGAGGTTTTAGTAACTCCTTCATGAGAGATGATAGCCAAAATAGTGAATGATTTTCCTTAAAATCCAGCTTTACAGTTTGTAATTTGACTTTCCTATTTGGTACCATCTGCTCTGCAGCACTGCAGCATTACAATAAGGTATTTCAATTTTCGTTTTAGAAATAACATAGAGACAAGATCTGATCTGAGGTTTGGGCAGGTCATACCTTGGTAAGCATTACTGTGCAATTTGTTGAAAGGCACTTTCTTCAATCTGGTAATGTTAAGTAAATAAATTGTTCAGAGTTGATGTCAGTGCTAGGTGTATAAAAGCAGTCTTCACAGTAATGGGTCCATTTGTAATGGAGTCCAAATAGATCATCAATATTTACTTCTTCTTGTTGTAAGACTTCAAGCATCACCATAATAAATTCCTGTGCATCTTGCAGAGTGTTCAGAGTAAATATTATAGATCCAGAGATTTCAAACTCTGTTTTATTAATCTAATTTGTTTTATTTGTGAAATGTTTTCTTCTCTCTTATATGATGGTTTCAATATTCCCAGAAATTAGTCAAAACAAAGCATAAGAATGGTTCAATACTCTTACACTAAGCAACCATGAATGGCAATCCTTTCAACTTTGCACTGTGTGATAATTAACATGAGAGAAAATAAAAGAATACCTATTTGTTTTTCCTTTTGAAAGCCTACTTCTGGATGGCTACTGTGTGTTAACCCTTTCATTTACTTTTATAAAGAAGATAAGTATGGTAGGCTTGTTTTCCATAATAGCGGGATAATTGTGATCATTGCAATGAATTCGCGAAAAAAAACAGCCCACTAGAACCAGTAGGTCACAAGTTTGCTGCACATTCTGGAAGAGGCATACCTGTTACAAAATTAGCTGTGTTGGACTTTTTTCCTTCTATAGGGTCATCTCCTATCTATTTGCCTCCTGCCTCCTATTTTGTCTGACCTGTTTTTGACCTGTTGTTGTTGGCTTTTGAACTCTGAGCACTTTACCACTGCTAACCAATGCTAAAGCGCATATGCTATCTGTGTAAATTGTACTGTTATTTTTTATTTTTTGCATGATTGGCATATTTGATTTACTGGTAAGTCACTAGTACAGTGCACTAGAGGTGCCCAGGGCCTCTAAATCAAATGCTACTAGTCGGCCTGCAGAACTAGTTGTGCCACCCACATTAGTACCCCTGTAAACATGGCTCAGACCTGCCACTGCAGTGTCTGTGTGTGCATGGGCAGGGTACAGTGTATGTTTAAGGCAGGACATATACTAATGTGTTTTATATGTCCTGACAGTGAAATACTGCCAAATTATTTTTTCACTGTTGCAAGGCCTATCTCTCGTATAGGTTAACATGGTGGCGACCTTTAAATGAGATTAAAGTGTAGATTCCCTTTGGGAGCATATGGACATCTGGAGTTTGGTGTCTCTGAACTCACAATGTAAAAATACATCTTTTAGTAAAGCTGGTTTTGAGATTGTGTGTTTGAAAATGCCACTTTTAGAAAGTAGGCATTTTCTTGCTTAAACCATTATGTGACTCTGCCTGTTTGTGGATTCCCTGTCTGGGTCAGTTTGACAGTTGGGCTGTTTGCACCTCTCTCTAGACAGTGACACAAAGGGAGCTGGGGTGTAGCCTTTGTTGTGCATTCCTGCTTGTGAAGAAATCTCCAAGGGCTTGTACTGAGCTTGTCTCCTGTTGAAGTCTCAGGGCCATCAAAGACTTCCGCTGCCAGTACCTGGTCTCTCGGCTGCGACTCCTGCCCTGTCAAGTGGTGCCCTTTCCAGTTCCTGGGGCCTTGACAGGTGGAGGAGGCAGAGCAAGATTGAAAATTCACGCACAGACCGCCATGGGGGCAAAATTTCAATGCCCCTTCCGAGACGCAGCTGAGAAACGACGTTCCGCCGGTTTCGTGGTTGAAATCTAATCTCCACCTGCATTGCGGCTGGAAGATCGATGCACTCAGCTGGAGAAACAATGCGCAATACCCGCTGACAGAGGCTGATAACGGTGCAACCCACATAGCGTGGTTTTGTTGATACTGTGCAGCAGGATTGTTGACCCAAACATCGCTGGGTGTGGAAAAGCAATGCAAAGCCTGCCAAGACCCGAGGTGCTTGTCCAGATCGTTGCATTGCTCTCCTGCTGGGAGTAGAAATGACGCACACTGACCCAACCGGAGGAGGAACGACGCATGGTCTTGCTTGAGGGTGAGAAGTCATAGCATCGCTGCCCTTTTTTGAAGCACACTCGCCCATGCAGTGTTATTTTGATGCTATCCAGGTACTTTTGAATGCTAACAGTGTTATTACTGTTTTCTCAATGATTTGCTTTTTAATTCATAACTTAACTTGTGTATGGTGGATCTTTGTCATTTTGGTCTTGTTATGTTTAGATAAATATTACCTATTTTTCCTAACCAGTGTTGTGTCATTTTGTAGTGTTTTCACTGAGTTACTGTGTGTGTTGGTACAAATACTTTACACCTAATCTCTGAAGTTAAGCCTGCTAGCTTGTGCCAAGCTACCAAGGGGGTGAGCAGAGGATAACTGACGGTGATTCTCCTTTACCCTGACTAGAGTGAGGGTCCTTGTTGGACGGGGGTAACCTGACTGCCAACCAAAGACCCCATTTCTAACAAGCTGCAACAGGTGTGGTTTGCTGTACAGAATCAGAAGCATATCTAAGTATGCAGTACACATTTTGTTTTTACTAGAGCCAATGAAAGATCTACTTACTTTTTGTTCCAAGATACTACCTAATTTCAGTCACCTGCATTTGTACAGTGCCTAATCAAAAGTATGTTTTTTTTAAACCAAGAGCACACCTCCATTTTGCGTGCATCTCATTTTTAAAACTGTCTCATTCTGGTTCAGCCTTCTCCTGAATACTACTGCTGCTTTACTTCAAAATGGTTACAGTGTGGATTGTTTGGTTATATGTTTTTGGTTAGAGAGGCTTCTAGAAAATTGTCATTGACAAAACTTGGGTTTGCCTATTGTGGACATTAATTGGATTGGCCAGAGAGTGAAATTAATTACGGCTTTTGGTTGAAAGCATTAGAGATTGCCAACCCTCTGACCTCAAGATGGTGCACTGTGATGGTAATGGCCTTGGCACACTGACTGTGGTAGGACTGGAAATCCTAATGAAAGATAACTTTGCCCAATTGTTGAGACTTTTTCTCTCACACTGTCTTGGTGTACTCCAACATATGCCAAAGGCAGAAATGGAAGTGATCAGATTAATTCTGTCCTCAGATTGAAAAAGCCAAGAAACATGTTAATAAAACTGTTTCTGCATTCCTCAAAGACCATAACCTGGACCTTATATACAACAACCTGCATTTTGACATAGTGGTTTCTATAGAAGTGACAGTGTTCATTTCATAGATGAATGCAACAAAGTTTTTATTTCCTACCTAAAATTCTGCATCCACACTTATAGGTAGCTATAAAATACTTACAATGAACTTAAAGGCTCTTGTCAGGACCATCCTATTGCCTAAAATGCTTGCTGATTTTGTTTATAATTTTCTTTTTGTTTTTGAAATTCTTAAAAATATTCACAACAATGCAAGAACAGGAAACAAAAGCATTCTTTCAATGCACATCAGCCGATTAAAAAATCATAAAAGTATATAATAGAACTTTCCAAACAACTCAAAAAACACATATATACCTCTCTTTGTCACTAGATATGACTAAGTTCCAGGTCTCTGACTAACAACATAATGGTCTGAGTGGGTAGGTAAGTGGGTGAATAAGTTTGTGAGTTGGTCTAAGACAGGGTGCATAAGGGTCTGAGTGGATCTGAGAGTGGATGTGTAAGGCTCTGATTGGGTCTGAGAGTGGGTACATAATCATCTGAATGGGTCTGTGAGTGGGTGCATAAGGGTCTGTCTAGGTGTGTGAGTGGTTTCAAGAGGGTCTAGCTGGGTCTGTGCATGACTGCATAAGCAGTTGAGGGGGTCTGTGAGTGGGTGCATGATAGACTGAGTGGGTCTGTGAGTTGATGCATAAGCATCTGAGTGTGTCTGTGAGTGGGTGTATGAGAGTCCCACTGGGTATTTGAGAGGGTGTGTAATGATCTGAGTGGGTCTCTGAGTGGGTGAATAAGTGTTTGAGTATGTCTGTGACAGGGCGCGTAGGTGTCTGAGTGGTTCTGTGAGTGGGTGCATAAGGGTCTGAGTGGGTCTGTGAGTGGGTACATACGTGTCTGAATGGGTCTATGAGTGGGTGCATGAGAATCTGATTGGGTCTGCAATTGGGTGCATGAGGGTCTGACTGGGTGTATGAGTGGGTTCATGAAGGTCTAACTGGGTCTGTGCATGGGTGCATAAGCATATGAGAGGGTCTGCGAGTAGATGCATGACAGACTGAGTGGGTCTGTGATGTGTGCATAAGCCTCTGAGTGGGTCTGTAAATTGGTCAAAGAGTGTCTGAGTGGATCTGTGAGTGGGCACATGAGTGTCTGAGTGGGTCTGTGAGTGGTGCATGAGTATCTCAGAGAGTCAGAGACCGCGTCAATGAGTGCTTAACTGCTACTATAGGTGAATGATTTAAATGATCAATTACTCTCTCAATATTTATTTTCTTTTGTTGCCAATCTTTGTTAATTAATCCCGATGTTACACAGGGGTCTGCACTGAGCATAGCAACGTATTTGCGAACATCGAGCATCATCAACATAAAAAAAAAAATCTATAAACACTAGTATATTATTGCCCTGAGGTCAGAGTAACCCCACGCTTACCCCTTATTTTACTCTGACTCCTCATGCCTGTTTTAATATCACTTATCAGCCCCAGGACTATGTCCCATTATATAAAATAGGGGCCGTAACTTTCCGGTCAGGTTGAAGCCAGCCAACCCCAGAATTTATTTTGTTGTGTGCATTTGCAATACATCACAAACACTGCAAAATATCAGCGAAATTATTGCAACGGATCTGAGACCAGAGATATACAAATTTATTTTCCCTTTAATATTGCCAAAACTACTGAATGGATTAACTCCAAATAAGTGTAAGCTTAATCTGTGCATCAAAATCTAGCTTTCTACCAAATTTGGTGTAATTCCGTCCATTGGTGACGGCTGTCGTTGTGTCTAAAAATCAGAAGGGAATTAACATGGGAAATGCAACTTTTTGATCCCCCCCTTTTTCTCAGCCCCCACTTGCAGATCACCCCCAAACTTTCCATGCACAACAAGAACCAATGGCCCACGTTTTCTGAAACATTTTGTGAAGCTTCATCAGACTGTGCCAAAGACATAGCCTAGTCAAAGAACTAAAACATGGTACTAACTATAACTACCTAGTGGCGACTGTATGTGTATGTATATGTATGTGTATATGTATATATATTTGTATATATATATATGTGTGTGTGTATATATGTGTGTGTGTGTGTCTATCTATATATTTGTATATCGATAGGTATATATATATATATATACAAACGCCCCTGCCATGCACAGGTTTTCTTCAATAGTTTTACTGCTAATGTTTCATTGATATTTCTATTGATGTTCTAAAAGATGTCATAAGTTCCCTAATATCTGGGGTAATTAACAGTGCACGGCAAGAGCGTGAGTAATTGTTACCTTACTCCGCAAGCTATAGTAACTTGAAATAACTCTAACTATAAATGCTGAATTTCTCTGCTTTTGTGTGAGTAAATTCAGAAGCTAACTATAATGCCCCTGTAACTGTTGTTTTTTTAAGTGAATTTCTAAGGATTTTTCAAACTTTATTTCCTAACTATAATCTTTTCAGTGAATTTCTGTGTTTTTTTAAGCATCAAGTAATTTTAATTACTATATGTTAATCCAATCACCACCGCATACCACCTTCAGCATCCATCCAGCCCAGCACCACGCACTGTGTTTGGCTTTGCAAGAGGGAGGTTTAGTGCAGGGCCTTACCTGTAGCCTATCATTGAGGGCAGCCCCCCTCACTACCCAACCCTACACTGTGTACAGCCAAAGACCATGAGCAGTGAGATTTGGCTGCAGGGCCGGTCTCTCTGGGTGAGACAATAGGTGTGAAAGGTTGTGTTTCGAATTGAGACAGTGTGAGAAAACAGGGCTGATTGAGGAGGTCCCCTAACTTTTTGCCCCCATTTTTCACTTTTTGATTTTCAGATGGTGCCCTGGGTACTGCTAACCAGTCCCAGGGCCTGTGTTCTGTAAAAACTAAGTATGCAAATTATGCTAATTATAATAGGCTATGTCAAACTACCTATGAGTCCCTAGTATACGGTAGGACATGTAGGTTTAGGGACCCCAGCATAGGTAGTGCACTCATGGGTGCACTGCTTTGGTGCCTAGTGTCATTTTAAAGGCAGGCCTGCCTTGTTGGCTGCTTTTAAATTAAAGTTATATGCAAATTTGACTTTGGAATTAAATGTACTTCCAAAGTCTTAAACTACCTTATTTTTACATATAGGTCACCCCTAAGGTGTGCCCAATGTGCCCCTAGGTTTGGGTGCCATGTAACTAGAAGCAGGGACCTTACAAAAATAGTTTTATATGCCCTGGTGAGGTGAAATAACCAAATTTGTTTTCCCTCATTGCAGTGAATGGCCTTCATAGGCTAAAATGGGGAGACTTTATTTAAATTACAAAGTCTGCTTAAGTGTCATATAACTCAAGTTTGGTATCAATTTAATTGTTATAATAAGTCCCACAACTTACAATTGTTGGATTCAATATAGCTTGTTCAGGTAAAGAGTTTTAAACTCTACTTAAAAGTTGCCAACTTCAGCCCTGTAGTGCTCCGCTCTGATTGACCAGCCTCTGGCAGCCTGGCCAGGCTGCCATGATGAGGTGTGAAGTAGCCTGGGCTGAACAGAAAGGAATGTGTTTGTGGAAGGAGAACTCCCCTCAGCAGATGGAAAAGCAGGAAAGGGGGAGGGCTGCCAAAATGGTCTTTAAAGGCAGGGAAGAACTTCTGGATACCCCAGCACCTCTCTCACATCCTGCAACTCCAGACAATTAGGCGCCCCTTGATTAGATTAGGAGAGGGCAGGAGAGGGGTGTGTTTAGGTTTTTTGACCACACTAGTGGGTGGGCTCAGCCAAATGTAACCTCCAAAAATCAGTTTCAGCATGATGGATTTTTGAAGAATGTTGCTTCCTGGGATAGATTTTTGCCACACTTCCCAGAAAGTGGTCATCACATGGGGAAGGACCCTGCATCTAATTGGAGAACTATGGCCCCCGTGTTTTTCACCTAGGAGCAAGGATAAAACTGTCAGAGCTGCACCCACACTTCAATTCCCTACCAGATCCTAACAAGGAAGAATGTCAGACAAAGAAGGACTGCCCTGTTGGACCCTTGACCTAAACCTAGACACTGCACTCTGAAGGACTGCACCAGCTGCACACTTGGGCTTCACCACTGAAATTACTTTGCCTGTCTTCTACTGCTTCAAGAAGGGGCTCCCTGTTTGCTACAGGTACAAAGGAGCTGCCCAGAGTCCCCTGCATCAAGTCCTGCAAGCAGAGCCCAGCTGACCAGCGTGCAGTGGACATTTGAGGATTCTGATCAGGTGCTTTCTGGAAATTGTAGTCCCAACTCCCAAGGAGCAACTCAGAGCTTCTGGAACCCTGGCTCAAGTTGTGGACACTTCAAGGACCCAAAAAGGACCTCTGGAAGAAGATCCAGACGTTTGGCGATGTTTGGAGCAACTGCATAAGTTGAAGAGGTGCATTGTGGGAGTTGTATTCCCAGAGCCAAAGAGGCAAACCAGAGCCCGTAAACCCTTGGCTGGTGCTGTGGAGCACTTTCCTGAATCAAGAAACACTTCTGAAAGTAAGTGTGACAGTGTTACCTCATGGGTGGCCTGAACTCTGGACTTTGGGGGTCATTACGACCTAGGCAGGTGGCATCAACTGCCCGCCAAGATCGGACCGCTGGGCGGCTGCCAATGCGGCCGCACTCCCGCCGCAGCCATTTGGAGATCCCCGCTGGGCCGGCTGGCGGAAACCCGGCGGTGTTGCAGCTGTGCGACGGGTGCAGTTGCACCCGTTGCGCTTTTTACTGTCTGCTATACAGACAGTGAAAAGCACCATGGGGCCCTCTCAGGGGGCCCCTGTGACTCCCCTTTCCGCCAGCCTTTTCCTGGCGGTCCAAACCGCCAGGAAAAGGCTGGCGGAAAGGGGACTCATAATCCCCTGGGCAGCGCTGCTAGCAGCGCTACCCAGGCAGATTATCACCGCCGGGGCAAATGTGGCGGAATACCGCCGGCTCCGGCGGTGCGACGGCGGCGCTTCCGCCGCGGTCCTAATAGGCCAGGAAGCACCACCAGCCTGTTGGCGGTGCTTCCGTTTTTTTAGCCCTGGCGGTCTCGTACCGCCAGGGTAAAAATTACCCCCTTTGTTCCTTTCAAGTGTGACCTTTTTTTCACCCTTTGAGCACTAGTTGCTTCAATGTGCTAAAAAGCACTAATTCTTTAAAAAATTCGTATCTCCGGATCCCCTTATCCGATATTGATAGTGTTGGTGTCATTTCAAAGTGTTGGATATTTATTGTGTTTTGTGTTTTACTTATTCAATGTTTTGTGATTCTTAAATGCTTTACACATTTGTCTCCTCTGTTAAGCCTTGTCGCTCGTTGCCAATCTACCAAGGGTTGATCTGGTTTTAATTTATTGAGACCTAACTGGACCTAATTGGAGGTTAGTGGCCTATTGCTAAGTGTAGGTAATTATCTGCCCTTACCAATAATCTATTTTCCAACAGACAGGCTGCATGAGTGTCTGTCTGGGTGTGAGAAAGTCTGGTTGTGCTACAGTGGATGAAAGAGACATTCACCTCAGACAGTTTTTCACTATAGAATCTCAAAGTAAACAAACTTCTTTTGTCTTCAGCAAGGCCAGGAGTTTTGACCACTTATCCTTTCCTGAGGTGGAGCTTCAACTGGAGCACCTGATACTTCTATATTTGTAAGTGCCTCCTGTTGAGGTTTAATTTCTGTGAAATGAACAACTAGGCCAGAACGGCCTGGACGTTCAATAATTTTTTTGGGGGGGCTGCGCAGCTGCCCTCCTCTGGCCCATTTCAGCCCTGGGAAACCTTTTCCCTTGGGGCTCAGCCATCAGTCCTGGATGACCCGTAGGCAACTCAGTGTGCGTTGTGGACCACGGATGGAGCATCATGGACCCTGTAGTCTCAGCAGGCTCTTCACCTCCTGGGAGCTGGCATTGCTTTTGCACACAGGGAGCTGATAAACAGGAGTTGCCGGTTCACTGGGCTGTGGGGATGAGTGAGGATGCACATCCCCGCATTCATTTTGATCAAAGCCCCGGGGAGGCAGCAGCCCCCAAGGCTGCTTGGGAGTTGTGTAGCTTCCCACATATAAAACATATTAGCCAAGGGGAGGTGGTGGACCCCGGGGCTCAGTTTCAGTTTCGCACGCCCCAGCATTATACAAATCATAAGCCCCATGGAGGTGGTGGTGCCCATGGCAATAATAAGCAATAATAAGCCCAGTAGGGGGCCTCATGTACCCCCTCCTTATTTTTTTATGTGCCCCCGGGACCTGGCCCACCCGGGAGCTTTAGAAAAACAAGCACAGGAACCGGACTTGTTTATTTTTTTAATCCTTACAACAAACACGCTGCAACGCCGCAAACTCACTGTAAAAATGTCTTTCAAAAAGTGGCAGAGACCCACCCTATCAACAAAACTAAGGGGTGAGGGTGTCAATACCATGGTACCTTTTCTTTTTTTTTCACTGTTTGTCTGGGACACAGCTGAAGCCAAGTGCTAAGAAGGCTGCAAATACTTCCTGGTTGAAGCATGAGCTTGCCATTATTCTTGAAGGCATCGTAACCTCAGATATACAAATGTATTTTTCCTTTAATATCTCAAAAACTACTGAACGGATTTACACAAATTAATCAAAAGCACTGTCTGTGTACTGTAAGCTAGCTTTCTGACAAATTTGGTGTAATTTCATCTAGTGGTCCGGGCTGTATTCGTTCAAACCTCCTATGGGAATTTACAGTAGAAATGCATGTTTATTTCCGCCCCCTGTTTCTCAACCCCCTATTTGAAGGATTACCCGGAAATGTTCTGTGCACAACGAAAATCACTGGGGCACATTTTTGGGAAACTTTAGTGAAAATTCATCAAAGAATGCCAACGATATAGATAAGTGAAAAAACACCTTTTCTATGGAAGTATGATCCTAACTATAACTACCTACGGGTGACTGCCAGTAGGTATATATACACACACACACACACATATATATATTCACTTAAAAACAAAGGTTACAGGAAAGTAACATAACTTGACCTATGTTGGTATATTATAGTCCAAAGAACAACAGTAATTAGTACCTTATGAGGCAATAAGAGCAATTACTACTTAAGAAAGACTGCATTGGTTTATGGTGCTTAAAAACCACCCAATATTAAGCTACCTAGGAGCTCTTGGTGAGTGCGGCACATGGTCCACATTGGAAGTCTCAAGATAGGAAGGAATGTGCCAACTTATCTGGTCAAGGAGTGGGCATGTGTGAAATTGCCAAATAGTGATTACACAAAATTTATTTTGATTTAATAAAACTGTATAAAATGATTTGAAATGTAACAAATGTGATTGACGGTACCTTATGTTAAAATTGTATTCCAGAGCTTACCTCACTTCCAAAACCATACAAGGTAGTGGAAGGATACTTACTTAAGGAGAAAATGTAAATTTGTCATAATTTTACTGTTATCTTGATTCATTTTCTGCTCAAACTAGTCTTTCTTCGCCCACACAGAATACAAAATTTCTAGCCCATAAAATCTTGTAAACTTTCATGAAAATTTCTAATTTGGTCACAATTTACAGTGCAAAGAAAATTTGGCCTAGGCCTAGTAAGAAGTTGTATCCTATGCACAGACTTTCCACTCAATTCCCATTTCCTTTTATAAGTCACATAAACCCCCTTCCTTACGTTACTCTATTGCTCATCATTGCTATGAATTTCAATGTGAACTTTCTAAATTGACTTTTACCACTCACCATAACCTGTACACCTGAGTTCATACAATTATCCTCTGCAGACATTGGTATTTTCTGTCATGATATTCCTAATCAGGATTTCACTGCCCCCATACCTGTGATTGACAATGTTTCCAGTTCCGGCATAATACTGGGGAGCAAAAATTGGCCTCTTCCTCTACATTTAAGTGACATCACTGCCCTTCCCACATTGGTTGAGACCGATGCACGCTTCTGTCTGCCTCCTATCCTCAGTGTCCCCCCAACACCTGTCAGACATACTTGTACATCAGAGACAATTATCAGAACTCAGAACATTGTTCTTCTTTCTTCTTTTCCCTTTCACTGTGGTTTTACATTCCACTCAAACTTTCCGCCACACTCAACTATCTACTGAAATTTATGAATTAAATAACGAACATCAATTCTTAATGGAGCTATCCATTGACTTCAGTGGTAAGCACTCTCCTAAACTGAATAGTCATATAGATTTGTGGCATTCCTATGAGCAGTTCTTTGCAAAATATCTGCCTATCTCTTTCAGGTGTTAGAGTGAAAAATACATTACCTTGTTTCTGTTTAAAACCTAACAGCTTTGATCCAAATCTTGTAAATTCACTCTCTGATATTTCTTGCTCTCCTTGTGTGTGTGTGTGTGTATATAAGTATATATATACATATGTATATGTGGCTGACTATATTGGTAAGTGAGTGAGAATGTTAGTCAGTCACAGGCTGTATGAGAGACTGGGTGGCTGTGTGAGTGGCTGTATGGGTGGGAGAATGGGTATGTAAGTGACTGGATGGGTAAGTGAGTGGGTGTCTGAATGGCTCTATGAGTGACTGACTGGCTTTGTAATTGGCTGTATAGGTGAATGTTTGGCTGTTTGAGTGGCTGTTTGGTGAAGTGAGTTAGTGTGTGAGTTAGTGTGTGAGTAGCTGTATTGTAGATTAAGGCCCTCATTACAACCCTTGCGGTTGGTGTTAAAGCAGGCTGGCGGTCAAAAAAATGGAATCAAGACCACAGCGGAAACCGCCAGCACAGACAGCCGCTTTAACACTCTGACTGCCATGGCGGTAGCAACAAACACCCGGGCGGTCACCGCCAACAGACAGACGGAAGACAATGTACCGCCCACAATATTACAAGGCACCAATCCGCTAACATTTCCGGAGCGGTACCAACGACATCAAAAGCATGGTGGAAACAGTCTTTAGAAGGGAAACCACTCACCTTTTGACACTCAATGAAGAATCAGGATGCCATGGAGCTCGAACTACAGGTCCTTCTGATGCTGGTGTATATGGGTGGAGGGTCCAGGCCGCCTCCTGCATCCCCGGACGGCTGCCCACTGGGGATGCTCCTGATGACAGATGTAGTGGCACTGGCTGGGCATGTGGCGGTGCAGACGGAGGCACAGGTGGCGGTGTTTGCAGCGATGTCTGTGGCGGAGATGCTGCCAGTACAGGCCATGGTGCAGGTGCTGGTATTAGTGGAGGGAGACACCAGGCCGTCTCCTGCAGACTTGGAAGTCTGCTCACTGGGGATGATGCTGCTGGCTGTTGTTGTTGCAGCGACGGTGCAGGTGGCGGTGCATGTGGTGGGGCAGATGGCAGTGCAGGTGGTGGTGCCTGCGGCAGTGCCTTCCGCGGTACAGGTTTCTGGGCTGTCAGTACTTATTGTGGGCACCAGTCCCTCACCTGGAGGGTCAGAGACCTACAGTGCCTTGCCCTGGGTTTTCTTGCCCTTCCCCACCTTGCCAGACGCTGCTTGGACCTTGCAACTGGCAGATGCAGTTTTGGAGGAGGCCTTGCTGGGTGGGTCCTGCTTTTTGGGCGTGCTGCTTGCTGGCACCCTCTTCACCTTGGTAGGTGGTGGAATGGGTTGGTCCTTTGCAGGGGTCGCTGGCACACTAGCAGCCCTGATGGGTGCCCCCTTTGATCCCCTGGGACTTTCAGGTACCACCGCGGATGCCGACTTTGTGGCTGAGGTGCTGGCCTTGGATCTTGACACCCTGGACATAGGGGAAGGATGGGGGGGAGGCGTAGGGAAGAGGTCAAAGTTTGCAAGGAAACGTTTTGTATAGACACACTGAGATGGGAAGATGGAGATTGTTTGGGAGTGGAGGAAGTGGGAGTAGTTGTAGGAGGTGTACGTCTGCTGAGTTTGGGTGAAAGTGCATGGGCTGGATGCTGTTGTGAATTGGATGGCTGTTGGGTGGGTGGGTGCTTGCGTGTGTGTACTTTGGGAAGAGGGGTCAGAGACACACTGAGAGAGGACATAGGGGACGTGCGCATGGTTGGGGGGTGGTGACTGCTCATGAGGGGTGTGTAGTGATGGGTGTGTTGGTGATGGAGGTAGTGGATGAGGATGTAGTGCATGCAGGTGTGAGTGGCGATGAGATTGGGAGGGGGTGGACGAAGAGGAGGAGAGGGACACTGTGGAGGCAGTGGATGTTGCTGTGTCTGCATGGGCATGGTGCTTGTGTGAGTGCCTGTGAGATGAGGTGTGGTGCTAATACAATATTTGTTTGAGCCACTTTTGTGTGTTGATTTGAGTGAATGCTGGTCTGAAGATGTGCTTGGGATAGGTTGGGGTTGAGGGGATTGGGTCTGGGTAGAGGAAGCTGGAGGGGGGAGGCTAGATACAAGGACAATGGCTGCCATCAGTGCTGAGGCCAGAGCCTGAAATTATCTCTGTTGGGCTGCCACACCAGAATGAATGCCGTCCATGTATGCATTTGTTTGTTGCAAATGCATCTCGACATCCTGGATGGCATTCAGAATGGTTGACTGCCCAACAGTGAGGGATCTCAGGAGGTCAATAGCCTCCTCACTGAGGGCAGCAAGGCTGACTGGGGCAGGGCCTGAGGTGCCTGGGGCGAAGGAGATGCCCACCCTTCTGGGTGAGTGGGCACGGGAAGCACGTTGATGAGCTGTTGGGAGAACGGTGCTGGTAGACAGGGTGGCGGCTGTACCTGTTTTTGGGGTGGGCACAGAGGTGTCCGCCACCGCCAGGGAGCTTCCATTGGAGGAGGAGTTGCTGTCACCGGTCTCCCCTCCTGTCCCCCTTGTGGTGCTCCCCTCGCCCTCCGTCCCACTAGTGCCTTCACCCTCAGTGGATTCACCCTCATGGGCCATGTGGGATGCAACTTCCTTCCATCGCCGGTGCCTCTGCTCCTCTGCCAGATGATGCTAATGCACACAAGGACAGAGTGACAAAACAAAAAGGGGGAGGGACAGAGGATACACTTGGTCAATGCCAGCTACACCACTACCTTTGGCGTACACAACAGACAGGGATCAGCCCTATGCACTAGGCCATGCCCAACCAATCACTAAGGTAGTCCAAGCCCATGGGGTACAATGGCTAATGCCAGCATCTGCACACCTGACACCCACAGGACCCTGCCCAGTAGTATATGCCCACTTACACCATTGGATTTGGAGTGCTTCAGAGCCTGCACACAAGGGACCTACCCTGCCATGATTGCCCTAGCCTAGGGTCACTCACAGCCCACACACCCCACCAGGTACCTCCTAAAGCACGCAAAATCAGGAATCCAAATCTGTACTCACCCCCTTGTGGCTGCTGTGATGCCCTCAAGCGCCGATCCAACTCCACATAGGCCACCACCAGGATGTGGAACATCACGGGGGTCATGGTGCGACGGACACCCCTTCCACGTTGGGAGGCCAGCCCCAGCTGGGCCTCTGCCATTTGTTTCATCCAGCGGCGCAGGTCCTCCAATCTCCTGCGGCAGTGGGTGCTCCACCTGTGATAGACCCCCAGGGTCCGCACCTCCTTCGTGATGGCATGCCAAATACCCTTTTTCCGGTGGGTGTTGACGTAGAGGGAAAAGACAGGAGGAAAGGAAATTACTCACCCGTCCGGACCGGCATACTCATTTCCCCCCAGTTCCCACCCATGCCCATTGACCACCTCTCATGCAGCACTCAGGCCAGGACGCCTCCAGAACCCCCAACATGTGGCTTACATCCACACCACTCAAAACATGCATTGCCACACATCATGCTCTCAGTGTACTCACCTGTTTGTCTGGAGAACCGTAGAGTGACGTGTACTGAGGTAGGACCCCATCCACCAGTTTCTCCAACTCCTCCACATTGAAGGTGTAGTGAGGGTTGGGGGCTCCTCTCATGGACATGGCATTGGCAGATTAGGTTTGCAAACCCAGCTCTCCTTTAGGTAGGAGGTTAGGCCTTTCACATTAGGGTATTAGGGCATATTACATCTCGTCTTTTCTATGCATTGCAAGATGGTGGGGGTCTTTATAATAATGACTCACGTCTTCACAATTCGGTTCCTTGTATTATTCATTATCCTAATCATTGCAGCCCATGCAACTTATCGCAAATTGCAGTTATGTTAAATAAAAACTATTGAAACTTTACTGCATCTTTGTCATTGCCTGTGTTTGTATGAGACATGATATATCTGTGAGAAAGGGGTAATCTCAGTTTAACCACGACACTCCCTGAGATGTCTTATTCTCGAGTCCATGCATAAAGGCTGCCACAAATCACCTTTTACTATTGTGTTTCTGTTGAGGTGCTGCTAGTGAGTCGGTAAGGTTGGGACAACAGTTACGACTTGTTGTAGGAAAGGCGTAGTCGCCTACAAGCAAAAGTACTGTCATCCTTTAACCAGCAGTCTTGCCCAGAACAAGAATCCAAACTACGACAAAGGCAGGGGCCCTTTCCCCAGACACTGTAGCCATTGGTGCTTCCAGACTCAGGTCACAGCAGAACTTGCAGTGTATGTGCTCTCCTGTTGAAGGTCAGGTAGCAAGTAAGTGAGTAGTTAGAAAATGACGGTTACGTCTGTGGCGGTGCATGACGTCACCACCAGCGTACATCGCCATTGGCTCCTGAAACCCAATAGGCCCAATGATAACCAATGCAAAGTTGCATGGCGGTCATCGACCGCCTACCGGGATGGCGCACAATGCCAGCACATTTACCTCATTTCCACTTATCCTTCCTCACAAGTCAGGCAGCCACCATTTCAGGGGGGCACATGGTATGGCACCTAACTGCGTCACAGCAGACATTTGCCCATCAAATGACTCTCGACTTCATATACTGCTTCTGTGACCTAACTTCAGCAACAGTTGTGCATTCAATGTGGAAATATGACCTTCTGCTCACTGTTCTCCTCCATAGGCCACAACCACTGAGGCAGATGATGAGATGGAGGCATCCTCCAGTGTACAGACCCCTGGTGGACCTGTCAACAATGGAGGACAGACACATTATCATCACGTACAGACTTGATCGTGCCACAATTCAAGAGCTGTGTGACCAATTGGAGCCAGACCTGATGTCAGCTATATGCCAGCCCACAGGAATAGCCCCTCTAGTGCAGGTTCGGTCAGTGCTTCATTTCCTGGCAAGTGCTTCATTTCAAACTACAGAGGCCATGGCATCAGGAATGTCTCAGCCAATGTTCTCCAATGTGTTGCCCAGAGTGTTGCCTGCCCTGCTGAAACACATGCGCAGCTACATCGTATTCCCCCAGTTGGAGGATTTGGCCACAATGAAAGCTGACTTCTATGCCCGGGGACATATCCCCAACATCATTGGTGCCATTGATGGTACACATGTGGCATTTGTTACCCCCCCTGAGAAATGAACAGGTTTACAGGAATAGAAAAAGCTATCACTCGATGAATGTGCAGATGGTGTGTTTGGCGGACAAGTACATCCCTCATGTGAATGCCAAATATCCTGGCTCTGTGCATGACGCCTATATCTTGAGGAATAGCAGCATCCCTTATGGGATGGGCCAAATCAAGAGGCACCGGGTGTGGCTAATAGGTGAGCCCAAGGTCCCCACCCACTATAAAAAGGTGTCTGGGTATGGGGTTGTCTCTAAAGGTTAGTGTGTGTCTAACAATTGTCCCTCGATATTTACAGGTGACTCTGGTTACCCCAACCTCTCATGGCTACTGACCCCATAGAGGAATCCCAGGACAAGGGCAGAGGACCGTTACCATGAGGCACATGGGCGTACAAGAAGGATTATTGAGAGAACCTTCGGGCTCCTGAAGGCCAGGTTCCGGTGCCTCCATCTGACTGGTGGATCCCTGTACTACTCACCCATGAAGGTGTGCCAGATCATCGTGGCATGCTGTATGTTGCTCAACCTGGCCTTTAGACGTCAGGTGCCTTTTCTGCAGGAGGATGAGCCTGGAGATGGTCTTGTGGCTGCGGTGGAGCCTGTGGACAGTGAGGAAGAGGAGGCAGATGAAGAAGATGTGGACAACAGAAGACACTTTATACAGCAGTACTTCCAGTGACACACAGGTAAGAGACTGTAACTCAAATTTACATTACAGTAAACATTTGGACATTGTACATGGCAGCCTCTTACACAGTATACACCCCAATACATCACCCCACACATCACCTCACACATCCTCACACAGATCACTCACACCACATCCATGGCACCCTAAAGACACCCCAGGTTTTCTGAGGAGAAGCTAAGGGTCATGATGGAGGAAATCATCTGGGTAGAGCCACAGCTATTCCGATCACAGGTGCAGCAGACATCCATTGCAAGGAAGATGGAGCTATGGCAGAGATTCGTGGACAGGGCCAATGCCGTGGGACAGCTCCCAAGAATAAGGGATAACATCAGGAAGAGGTGGAACGATCTACAAGGGAAAGTATGTTCCGTGGTTTCAAGACACCAGATTGCTTTACAGAGGACTGGCAGTGGACCCTCACCTCCTCCCACACAACTAACTACATGGGAGGAGCAAGTCTTGGCGATCATGCATCCTGAGGGCCTTGCAGGAGTAGCAGGAGGACTGGACTCTTGTCAGTCATAACTTTACTACTATATCCCCCACCCTACCTGCATGCCATCACAAACTCCTACTCCTACCCTCACCCCCATCACTCCACCACCTCACATATACCCCACCATCACAACCCACTCATCCCAATACAAAGCCCAGCATGCAACAACAATGCATGGACCCCATCACAGACCTGCATGGACACCCATCATCCCAGCATGCCCAATAGAGAGACTAGCCCAGCCCACAAAATCACCACTCACACAAGGCCAAGCTGACAGGGAAAGCACAATCTTACAGGGAAACACACCCATTGCACAAGATGGCACACACAAATACATTAACAATGCATTTGCATGTCTATGGGCACTGACTGTTCCCTTTGGAATCTCTATTTTCAGATCTGTGCCCCCCATTATGGCTACTTCTATATGTACTGCTGCCCACCAAAGGTCATCCTGTGGTATATTTCACTGAACATAGACGTTACAATGCTTTGATAATGCTGTAATAATACATCTTTCTAATCATTACACTGACTCCAGTATGGTTTCTGTTTAAAGGGTGTTTATTTTTTGTGCAAAATAGTATGAGGGTAAGTGCAAGGTGCTGGGGTGATGGTGGAGGAAGGTCCAGTTAGAGTCCAGTCTATTGGTATCACAGGTGCGTTGTCCAATTGGGCCTGGGGAGGGGAGCAATGGAAGTTCAAGGTGGGCAGGGTGACATAGTGGGACAGAAGGGTGACAATCAGGAGAGTCTTATTTCCTGGCAGGGGTTTTGGCAATGTTCACTGTCTTCTGCCTGGATCGCAGGGATCATTTGTGGGGTGGTTCTCCTTGTGCAGGGGGTTGGGTGCTGGTGGCCTGTCGGTCCTGTGGCGGTGCCTCCTGTCCACTAGCGCTGGCGGGGTGGAAGGCTGTTCCTCGGTTTGGCTAGTGTCAGGGGCCCTTTGTTGTGCCACTGTGTCCCTCATGGCGTTGCCCAACTCAGCCAGCACCCCTGCTATGGTGACCAGGATGGTGTATATCTTAGTTCTGCAGCTGCTTTGTCTCCTGTAACTTGGCCAGTACCTGGCCCATGGTCTCCTGAGAATGGTGGTATGCCCCCATGATGTTTGAGAGTGCCTTGTGGAGGGCTGGTTCCCTGGGCCTGCCCTCCCAGCTTCCCTGTTGTCCTGTGCCTCTATCCCCTGAACGTGTGCCCCCTGCCACTGCCCCAGGTCCCTGATCGTCCTGTGTTTGTGGGGTTGCCTGGGGTCCCTGTAGTGGTGGGCACATTGCTGATTGACGTGTCATGGGGACAGTGGCATGGGCCCGCTGGGTGGGTGCTGTGCTGGTGTTTCCTGAGGGTTGAGGCTCTGTGGTGGGTTGGGGCTGTGGCAGGGGAACCGACTGTCCAGAGGTCCCTGATGAGCCAGGTTGGTCATCGTGATCCAGGCATGCAGAGCTGCTGTCATCTCTGTGGACATATTCTGGGGGGGGGGGCTGGATGTAGCTGGCACCTCCTCTCCTGTGACATTGGGTAGGGGTCCTGTTGGGATGCAAATGCATTGTTAATCTATTTGTGTGTGCCATCTTGTGCAATGGGTGTGTTTCCCTGTAAGATTGTGCTTTCCCTGTCGGCTTGGCCTTGTGTGAGTGGTGATTTTGTGGGCTGGGCTAGTCTCTCTATTGGGCATGCTGGGATGATGGGTGTCCATGCAGGTCTGTGATGGGGTCCATGCATTGTTGTTGCATGCTGGGCTTTGTATTGGGATGAGTGGGTTGTGATGGTGGGGTATATGTGAGGTGGTGGAGTGATGGGGGTGAGGGTAGGGGTAGGAGTTTGTGATGGCATGCAGGTAGGGTGGGGGATATAGTAGTAAAGTTATGACTGACAAGAGTACAGTCCTCCTGCTACTCCTGCAAGGCCCTCAGGATGCATGATCGCCAAGACTTGCTCCTCCCATGTAGTTAGTTGTGTGGGAGGAGGTGAGGGTCCACTGCCAGTCCTCTGTAAAGCAATCTGGTGTCTTGAAACCACGGAACATACTTTCCCTTGTAGATCGTTCCACCTCTTCCTGATGTTATCCCTTATTCTTGGGTGCTGTCCCACGGCATTGGCCCTGTCCACGAATCTCTGCCATAGCTCCATCTTCCTTGCAATGGATGTCTGCTGCACCTGTGATCGGAATAGCTGTGGCTCTACCCAGATGATTTCCTCCATCATGACCCTTAGCTTCTCCTCAGAAAACCTGGGGTGTCTTTAGGGTGCCATGGATGTGGTGTGAGTGATCTGTGTGAGGATGTGTGAGGTGATGTGTGGGGTGATGTATTGGGGTGTATACTGTGATGTGCGTGGATGTGGATGGTGTTCTGTGCCTCTGAGTGAGTGTGTGCTCTTTGCTGTCTCTCTGTTCTTGGTCTCTGTTTTTTTCATTGTAAGGGGTTGTGGGTAATGTGTGTGTTTTACAGTGGTATGAGTGTGAGGGTGTGGTGTGTGTATGTGTTTCAGGTGTGCGTATTTTGAATTGTCCAATGTGGTGTTTTTTTTAAAAGTGTGTGTGCATTTTGAGCACGGTGGGGTGTACTGCCAATGGATTACCGCGGTTGACAGACCGCCGTCTTTATTCGTGGGTCGTGATACTGTGGGCATATTCCTGTTGGCATAATGGTGTGGGTTTTGCTATCTCCAGTTTATCACTGACCTTTGGTGTGGCGGACTTGTGTGGGTGTCAGTATAGTGGCGGATTTCTATGTGTGGGTGATAATACCCGTGGCGGAGTACCACGCGGTCACAGTATCTTGACGGCCATTGGCACGGCAGTAGATGGCATTTACCGCCAGGGTTGTAATGAGGGCCTAAGTGTCTGTATCAGTGTATGTATGGATGAGTAAGCCAATGTGATATGCATGTATGTATGTATGAATGGGTATGCAAGTGGTTGTATGGGTGTGTGAGTGAGTGTGTAAGTGCTTGTATGGGTGAGTGAGTGGCTGTGTTGAGAGGCTGTATGGGTGAGTAAGTGTAAGTTGCTGCATAAATGAGTATGGGGTGTTAAAGTAGCTGCAGGGGTGGGTGTATGGCTAAGTAACTGTTTGTATGAGTACCTGTATGGGTGAGTAAGTAATTATGTCACTGCCTCTATGAGTTAGTAAGCAGGTGTGTGAGTGGCTCTATGGATGAGTGAGCACTTGAATGGGTCTGTGAATGGGTATGTGAGTAGTTGTGTGGGTGCGGGAGTGGGTGTATAGGAGTGTGAGTGGGTGTGTGAGTGCATCTGTGGATGCTGTCATCAGTGATGTCACCAGTGATGTAATTTGGTTGTCATTAGTGATGTCGCTGACCATGTCATGAGTGATTTAATCTGTGAGTTCATAAGCAGTACATTGTAGTGGTGTAAGTTATAAATAGGTCAGGTAACTATAAATGATGAATTTCACTGGGTTTGTGCAATGGAAACGTGAGCCTAACTATAACATCCTGGTAACCTTTGTGTTTTTCAGTGAATTTCTGAACTTTTTTATATTTTATTTCCTAACTATAACGTCCCTGTAATCTTTATTTTCTTCAGTGAATTTCATAGTTTTTTTTAAATGTTGTTTCCTATCTATAGCATCCCTGTAACCTTTGTTGTTTGAAGTGAATTTTTGTATTTCCAAATTATAACAAGTAACCTTTGACAGCAAGTGTATGAGTGAATGTATAAATGTCTCAGTAGGTCTTTGAGTGGGTGAGTGTCTGAGTGGGTCTGTCAGTCGGTTTGGGAGTGTCTGAATAGGTCTATGAATGGGTACATGGATCTCTGACTACATCTGTGTGTGAGTGCCTGAGATTCTGAGTGGGTCTGTGAGTAAGTGCATGAATCTCTGAATGGGTCTTTGAGTGGGTGCATGAGACTGAATGGGTCTATGAGCGGGTGCATGAATGTCTGAGAAGGTCTGTGAGTGGTTGTGTGAATGTCTGAGTGGGTGTGTCAGTGGGTGCATGAGTGTCTAAGTGGGTCTATGAGTGGGTGTGTCTATGTATGAGTGGGTCTGTGTTTGTGGGTGTGGTTGAGTACATGAGTCTCTGAGTGGGTCTGTGAGCTGGTGCATGAGTGTCTGAGTGAGTGTCTGAGTTCAACGTTGAGTGGGTGTGTCAGTAGCTGCCCATTTATGCAACAAAAGTCCACACTTTCACACAAAATATCTACTGAACTAAAGTATTTTCTACTGGTTAGTTAGTAAGTGCTATTGTGTTGGGTAAATGTCCAGTGTGTATTCTACACTATAGGTGATAATGGACCTTGAGGAAATGTCTACAGTGACCTTGTGTGCATTTGGCAATGTGATTGCTCCTCGTTTGCCTTTCTCCAGAATTGTGTGATACCATGAACCCTCCTATAGAGATGCCAAGTAGACTACACATACGTACATTTCCCTCAAACCAGGGTCCTTTCTCTTAGCTACATGACATAAGTGCTTCATTGTTTGGTGGGAATATCCTCATGTTTCTCGCCATCAAGAACATGCCATTAAAATCAGCAGGATATGCACTGGGAGTCCTTGGTAAGCTGTCCATCCTCCTGGCAAAACGCAGGAAGACCTTTCATACTACTAAGGTGAATGGGGCAGGGCCAAGCGGGCGAGCTTCCAGGTGATTTGCACATTTGCATACTTGTAGCAGTTTAAAGGGAGAACCATGGACTCTGTTCTCTCACCAGTAAAGGACAAGAAAAAACGACTTGTCACAGTCACATGCAGATTGCGCTCCAAATGATGAAAGATGCATTCACCTCCACTAAGGATTTCAGATCATTTTTTAATATGAAATCTCTGAGTAAACACACTTGCTTTGCCTTCGCCATGCCCAGGAGTTAGGATCATTTGTCCTTGCCAGAAGTGGAGCTTCAACTGGGGCACCAGCTATGTATATATTTGCAATTGTTTCCTGTTGAGGTTTAATTTCTGTGAAATGAAGAACTAGGCCAGAACTGCAGCTTATCTGCTCATTTATCCAACAAGTGGCCACAGTTTTGCACAAAATATCTACCCAACTGAAGTACTTTATACTGATTACATAGTACAGGCGACCTAGTTAATTAAAAGTCCAGTATCCAGGAGGGGGGATGTTTGGCCCCCTCCCCTGGCTGATTTCAGCCTTGGGGCCCCAAGCCCTGGGTCCCACCACTATTCAATGGAAGAGGGAGGTCATGCACCCTCCCTCCCTGGGCTGATTTTGGCACAAGAATTCCTCCCCCAGGGCCCAGCCATGTCACCTGCTGTCACGGTTTCGGGCGGGTCTGATCAGGACTTTGGTTGGGACACCTCTTGAGGTCACCGAATATCCTAAAGAGGTAGTATATTGGGGCAGAAGAGCAGCTAAAGGCATACACAGAAAGGACAGCTATGGGCAGGTACAGGAAACAGGAAAGTAAAAGCAGAGCAACCCTTGTGTGAACAAACAGGAAATGGATTACTAAAGGACAAACACGCTGGGGTTGTACACAGAATAAGGCGCAGAACCTCCCACAGTGACAGGGAATCTCAATGCCTCTGTGCAGTTTGCTCTTACAGATAATCACCCTGCCAGCCCCATAGAAAAGAGGCAGCAGAAGTGATTCTGTCTCTGGACCCTAGAGCACAAACAAGGATAGTACTTACATACACAGGACACGCTCTTGTGGGTCCAGCTGGAAACACAGTGGCTATTCCTGAGAAAACAGCAATCGCACACTGTCACTGTTAGACATGAAAGACAACGTATAACACTAGACAAGGATGGGGGCTGGAATTGCCTCCTGGAAACCAGGAGAAAACCCCAGTACAAAGGAGGACACTTATACACTGGTGAAGACTGATAGAACACTTACCAGACACAATGAACCAAGAAGAACCAGAAACAGAAGGGAACAAACAAAGAGGCAGAGGCAAGAACTGGGAACAGGCTCAGGCTGAAGTAAAGGCAGGACTAGGACTTGAAAAAAGGGCGCTAACTTCTGGCTGGAACAAACAGAGTCAGGAAGTATATAAGGAGCCTTTGGCCCTAGTTATGATTGACGCTACAAAAGCGTTCGATAGAGTGAACTGGGTATACTTGGAGGTCCTCTGCGAGGTTTTTAATTTGGGAGAGAAATTTACTAGGGCATTGCGGATAATATATCAGAACGCGGAGGCAAAAATCCTGGTTAACGGGGTTCTAACACGTCCCTTTAAAATTGGGAGAGGGACGAGACAGGGTTGCCCATTATCTCCATTGTTATTTAATATATATATTGAACTCTTAGCTTGCAAGATTAGAATTGAACAGAGGATAATCCCGTTTCGGGGTGGGAGTTGGAGTAAAAAAATTGCCTTGTATGCGGATGATTTGTTGATTTATACAGCAGATTTGCAACAAACCCTACCGGTTTTGGAAGATTTGACAAGGGAATTTGGGGAAATTGCCGGATATTCGGTTAATAAAGAAAAGACTGAAATTATGACTTGGAAAATGCGAGAGAAGAGTGTGCTAATTAAAAAGCAAATGAAATATTTGGGTGTTGTGATCACACAGGATATAGATAAGTTAGCAGAGGTTAATTTTTTAAGAGTTATGGCAGATGTCACTAAGTCAATGAAGAGCTGGGGCACTCTACCTCTTACGATTTACGGGAGGGTTAACTTAGTAAAGATGACGTTACTACCCAAAGTCTTATTTCTTTTTAATGCGATCCTGCTGAAATATAAGAAAGAATGGTTGGGTAAATTACAAGGTAGAATTAGTTTTTTTATTTGGGATTCCAAAGGAGTGCGAATTGCATGGAAGAAACTGAGACGGAGAAAAGAGAAGGGCGGATTAGCTCTGTCGGACCTTCAGTATTATGCTTGGGCGGTCTTCATTAAGGATATGAGAGGGGCACTGAATGGGTCGAAGATCTCAGATTTGGGGCAAGTTCTGAAAGTCATGATGGAAGCTGATTATGATAAGCAGTCAGGGTTCTTGTATAAGTTTGGAGATCCAAAATATTTTAAGAAAGTGAGGTTTAAAGTACTGCAAGACTCTGCTAATAGCTGGTATGATTTAAGGAGGGCTACTAAGCTACCGTTCTATAGTAAATACGCGCCCTCTGGGATGCTTCGGATTCACCAGAATGGACAAGAGTTACTTTGGCGAAACCTCTGAAGGACGCAGGGCTGGTGAAATGGGGACAGATTTGCACTGAGGGGGTGTTATTACCTTACGAGGACCTCAATATAATGGTAGATGGACTCCTTTCTAAATTCAAATATTTGCAAATAAGGAGCTGGTTGAAGTGCGCCAAGGAAAAGGTAGGCGGCTCCAATGATCTGGAAGAACTACTATCTCAAGACTCGGTGGGGAAGAGGGAAGTGGCAAAATGGTATTAGACATTATTGGAAACTGTAGATGGAGAATTCCACTTGCCTGAGAAGATCTGGGGAGGATGCTTGCCTGGAGTACAGATAAGAGATATATGGCAAGTATCTATTACTCTTTTGTATGCTACAGTTAAATCTGCTTGTTTAAGACGAAATCATTTACTCCATCCACAGAGCCTTCTGGTCCACCGAGAAACTGTCTAAAGTGACGGAAGGCACCCCGGTTACCTGTAAAAAGTGCTGCAAGGATCGGGCAAGTGACATTCACATGTTTTGGGAATGTCCCCAGCTCAGTCTGTTCTGGAAAGAGGTTGGTGAGGTAGTGGAAAAAAAAAAATCCTGAGAGCATCAGGTAAGCCCCTCTTTAGTTATATTTGGCTGTCAAGTGGGCTCCAGGAAGGATTAAAAAAATGATGCTAAATTGTTCTTCTATATGATGCTGCTAGCAAGGCGGGAGATATGTAAGAAATGGATAAGTCCTTTTCCCCCAACGGTGATGGAATGGAAGGATTCGCTAATATATAATCTAATTTTGGACACAAGAGATAAAGAATTAGATGAGAAGCATGAATTCTGGTGCCCATTGAGAAACTGGCTAGAATGTAACAACTAGGTATTGTCCTGTGATTATGCTAAAACAGGTGCCCGGCGGTTCTGAAGGTGTGCTGGTGAGGCTCTGCCAATCAGGGTTATGGGTTGTCCTGAACAAGAGTCTCTAGGGGGAGATTAGTGGTTATTTCAATTGATCTCCTTTCATCAAGAGGCTGGATAAGTGAATGAGGACAAAAAAACAAAAACAAAACAAAAAAAAAACAGAGACAGGACTGGGAAACAGAGAGCAGGCTCTGGCTGGAACAGGCAAGGACAGGGCTGGAATACAGGGAGTAGTATAAGCAGTAAACAGGGCTGGGAAACAGAGAGCAGGTTCAGGCTGAAACAAGGCAGGAGCGGGGCAGAGAAACAGAGAGCAGGCTCTGAAAGAAACAAACAGGTACAAGGCTAAGAGATAGGGAGCAGAATCTGGCTGGAACAATCAGGAGCAGGGCAGAGAAACAGGAAACAGGATCAAGCTGGAACAGAACAGGAACACCATCCGACAAAGGGTCTGTAACACAAAGGAATCAAACTCCAATGCACAACGGGGATCTTGAGGAAATGGCTGCTTATATGCAGTTCCAAACTGGGGTGCACAGGAGAGGTTTCAGGTGTGTGTAGTTTCAGACACTTGCAAGTCCTGGAGGAAAGGATCCGGTGAAAAGGAGCAACTGGACTTCTCCCATAGAAAACAATGGGAACCAGAATCCACGCTTTCCTGACTACCAGGCTGTGCACTATGGGATTTGCAGTCCCAGGAAGCAAACGTAGTACTATACAAGTGTACCATGGAGAAAAAAGAAACAAACAGGAGTCAGCAAGGGACTCTAGATAAGTGTTGAAGGTGATTCCCAGGCTTCTGACAGTCCCCTTACAGCGCCCCCTAGAAATAGGACGACGGAGTCGTAACACCTGCATTCCCTTGGCACCCAGTGGGCACAATGGTGACAGAGGGGGAGCCTTGAGGCCCCAGCGGTCCCAGCTGGCTTCCTGCCTCCTGAGGAAGTGGGCATTGCTCTTGCACATAGGGGGCTGCTAAACATGCAGCTTCCTGTGTGTAAGAACAATTGTTTCATTTCTTTCCCTGTCCACATGTCTGTGGGCAGGGGAAGAGATGAAACCTCTGCTTCCAGCAGGTTGGAGAATTGTGACATATTTCACCCACTGGAAGCAGAGTATTTGCTCTGACATGGTAGGGGCTGTCAAATCTCCTGCCACATCTGCGTAAACAGCTATGTCCTGGTGTGGGCACCCTGGGACGTAGCAAGAGCCGGCCCTAGGGAGGTGGCATTCCTCAGAGCCATTAATAGCTCCATTAGTAGGGTTGTGCATAAGTTCTACATTTAACTTGTGGAGGTGGCTGCCCCAGGAGCTGTGTGGGAAGCCGTAAGGACCTTCCCCATTACAAATAAAGGTTTTGCCCGAAGCAGATGGTGGACCCCGGGGCACGGGAGGCCATGCGGCCCCTGCACAATATTCACATCAATGTGGTGGTCCCTGTGTTATAAATATGCCCCTGGAGGGGGTCCCACGCACCCCCTCCATGTTTTTAAAAAGGACAGCATGCTCTCAGGACCTGGCATACCCGGGGGCTTAATTAAAAATAAGCACTCTTTTTCACTTCCCCAGGATGACATTATCTCATTAGTATTACTTGCAAAACACAATGAAATTCATTTCAACACTAAATACTCTCAACTGTGTTAAAATATAGTAAACAACCACCCTTCTTAAATATGCAATACATTGGTTATATTCTAAGAAATTATTCAGATCTCAAATACATCCTACTCATTGGAATTATGGAGAGGATAAAAAAGTGTACAGTTCCTTTTCAATGTTTAAACCATTTGGTATTTTGGTGTCCAATTGAATTAGGCATTTATTCTCCAGTTGCCTTAACCTTAATTCTCTATTTCCATCCCTCTGCTGAATGGGAACTGCATCTATTACAAAATAGTTTTAATCCCCCATCTCAACGATGTGTCTTACCACAGGGTATGCATAATCTCTATTCACAATGGCTTGTAAATGCTGTAGTATTTGTTTGTAAACCTGTAACTTTGTACTCCCTACATATTGCAGGCCACATTGGCATCTCAGTACATAGACTGGAAACACAATTTTACAGATCCCTTGATTTTTATGGGTGTATTGCTGAAGGGTGATCTTATTTCATCCATGTCAACCCCATACTTTCAACAAAGAAAAAGGTGTTTTCATTTCAGGACTATTGAAAACTAAAGTGGCTCTCAACGAATGTGCCCTCTTAAAAATAGTTTGAGGACACTTTGGCAAAGTGGGGCCTAGTGTGAAATCTGCGTTCACTAAATACCAGTATTTACTGAAAAAAAAACAGAACTTCCTTTGCACAACACTAAATAGTGTAGTCAATCAAACCTAAGAATCATACACAATCTGCTGCTTCTCCTGCATAAAGAGCATAGACTCTCTGCTTTTCCCATCAACTTTCACAACTGCTGCACCAATAACACTCTCTGATGGAATCACTGTATAGTCTCCTGCTTACTCTTCTCCCAATTGACCCCCTCACTGGTGTTTATCTCCACTCTTAACAACTCCTCATAAGGAATGCTCTTGATTGTATGTTTGGGATGGAAACTCGATGCATGCAGTAATGAGTTCCCCGCTGTGGGTTTCCTAAATAATATAGTTTGTAGCCTGTTTTTTGACCCCTATATACCTATAGATATAAAAACTCTACATGGATCTTGCTGCTGTGCTCTGAAAATGCAGATTAAGATAATTTAGGTTAATCACCTTTACAAAATCTTCTGCTGATTCCATAATGTCATGCAAGAGATCATCAATGAAACACAACCAGCATATTATCTTGTCAGTATCAAATAATACATTATTGTCCATGAGCACCTTCTCCCCCCACCAGTCCAAATGCAAACAAGCAAAGCTGGAGGCAAAACAGGTGCCCTTGCCTGCATATTTTGTTTTGAAACAAAAAAAATGTATTCTCAGGACGATGCTGTATCACTGTTAGCAACATCCTTGTATGTTCTAGCAAAATCAGTGGTTGGTTCCTAAGATAATATTAAACTGCTCTAAGTCCATGTTCATGACATATGTTGGTATATAAAGAGGTGGCATCCAATGTCATCAGAATGTAATCTTTACCCCATGGGAAATCATAGATTAATCTATGGAAGTCAGTGTATCTCTTATGTAAGAAGACAAATTACATAAAAATGAAATAATTGGTCCCCGAGGTGGCTGCAATACGTTGTTATGAATCTTGGGCATGAAGTACAATACAGGAATTTGTGGATGATTGTGGGAAAACTGGGATGATTTCAGAAGCCCCCTAACTTTTTGCCCCCATTTCTTTACTCATACTGTTTTTTTTCTGACTCTGATGGTTCCATCAGCACTGTTTAACAGTACCATGGCCTGTGCTCTGATTAAAATAGATATGCAAATTAGGCTAATTAGAATTGGCTGTACCAACCTACCTATAATTCTCTAGTATATGGTAGGGCATGTAGGTTAAGGGACCCTACCATAGGTAGCACACCCATAGCTGTACCGTTAAGGTGCCCAGTATCTTTTTAAAGGCAAGTCTGCCTTGCTGGCTGCTTTTAAGTTAAAGTTAACCCCAAATTCGGCTTTGGAATTAAAAGTACTAAGTCATCTTATTTTTACACATATGTCCCCCCTAATTATGCCTTAAGTGTCCTCATAGTTGAGTGCAGTGTAACTATAAGCAGGGACTTTATAAATTATTTTTTATAAGCCTTGGTGAAGGAAAAATAGCTAAATATATATTTTTCCCATTGTAGTGAATGGGCTCCATAGGCTAACATGGAGAGACATTATTTCAAAATAATAAAGTATTATTTTCCATATGAAGAAGCTAAATATGGCATATTTAGTATCACAGTAAATGTTATAATAAATCTAACAACTTGCCCCTGTTGAATATGATATAACTTGTACCTAGAAAGAGTTTTAGAACTCTTCCTAAAAGTTACAAACTTCAGCCCTGTAGTGCCCTCTTCCGATTGGTCAGCCTCTTGCAGCCTTGGCCAGGCTGCCTTGATCAGGTGTGTAGTAGCTTGGTCTGAAACAAAGGAAACATCTGGGGGAGGAGAGCCACCTCAACAGATGGTGGAACAGGATTGGAGAGAGCAGCCACACTGGTCTTTAAAGGAGGGAAGGACATTTGGGACAGCAACTGTACCTCCCCCATTTCCTGCAAACCCAGACAACCAGGTGCCCCCCTGATTAGATTAAGAGAGGGCTGGAAAGGGGTGTGCCAAGGTAAGCTTAGCAACATCAGTGGGTGGCCTCAGCCAGATCTAAACTCTGAGATTGAATGTTTGCCATCGTGGATTTTAGAGGAATGTTGCTCCTTGGGATTGATTTTGACACAGTTTCCAGGAAGTGGCCACTCAAGAGGGTGATGGCCTGCATGTGTTTGGACAGAACCCCTCCTCCTTATCACCCCAGGAGCAAGGATAAATATGGCAGACCTGTACCCTACCTCAGATCCCTATTGGAAAAAGACAAGTAGAAGAAGAACTGCTCTGTTGGACCCATGGCCTACACCTGGGCGCTGCACTGAGAAGGACTACACCAGCTGCACACTTGGGCTTCACCACTAAAAGGACGTTGCCTGGCTTCTACTGCTTCAAGAAGGGACTCCCTGTATGGTACAGGTAGAAAATATCTGACTGGAGTCCCCTGCATCAAGCCCTGAAGAAACTGACCAGCTGACCAGTGGTCATTTTTGGCTTTGTGCAAGGTGCATTCTGGGAGTTGAAGACCCAACCCTCAAGGAGCAACTCAGAGCTTCTGGAACCATGGGGTGAGTTGTGGACACTGAAAGAACCTTAAAAGAACATCTGGGAGAAGATCCAGCAGTTTGGAGCAACCTTGGAAAAAAGCTCCATAAGGGGACTGACCCAACGTCCTGAGTCATGCTGACCAACATCCTGACTTGCAGGTTCACCCTGCTGAAAAGCTCTGGAGCCCCAGACATCCAGGATTTCACAGGGGGCTCGTGGAAAGGTAATCCAATGACAACGCATCAAACTCAGCTTGCTCTGGAGGGTCGTTCCACGTCAGAGGGAAAAAGTTATAAAGTTGACTGAGGCTTCACGCATAGTGGATCCGAGGAGGTCTCCAGGGAGGTCAGCTTCAACAGGTGACTTTGTCTCGGTCCAGAAAAATCTTCAAGAAAAAAACTAAGGCCCATATGTATTCTTTTTTAGCGCCGCATTTGCGTCATTTTTTTACACACAAAGCAGCGCAAACTTACAAAATACAAGAGTATTTTGTAAGTTTGCACCGCTTTTGCACCAAAGCCCGGCACAACTGCGGCGCTAAAAAAGTATAAATATGGTCCTAAGTCTGAAGGTAAAACTTCAACTGAGCTCTTCTGCTCTCTGTAGCTGAGCAGAGCTCCATCACGGTCGGCATCAAATTTTCAATTTGCCCTGGTCGAGTGTGACCAGATGTACACATTGGCGCTTTTGATTTCTGTGTTCTAGAAAACATTTCATCTTTAAAAATTTGTATCTCTGATTCCCTTTATTGGATTTTTGTCATCTTATTGTCCTTTTAAAGATAAACATATAGGGGGTCATTCCGACCCCGGCGGTCATTGACCGCCGGGGCCGGGGTCGGCGGGAGCACCGCCAACAGGCTGGCGGTGCCCCGCAGGGCATTCTGACCGCGGCGGTTTGGCCGCGGTCAGAACAGGAAAACCGGCGGTGTCCCGCCGGTTTTCCGCTGCCCTGAGGAATCCCCCATGGCGGCGCAGCTTGCTGCGCCGCCATGGGGGATTCCGACCCCCTCACCGCCATCCTGTTCCTGGCGGTTCCGACTGCCAGGAACAGGATGGCGGTGAGGGGTGTCGTGGGGCCCCTGGGGGCCCCTGCAGTGCCCATGCCAATGGCATGGGCACTGCAGGGGCCCCCGTAAGCGGGCCCCACTTTGAATTTCAGTGTCTGCATAGCAGACACTGAAATTCGCGACGGGTGCTACTGCACCCGTCGCACCCTTCCCACTCCGCCGGCTCCATTCGGAGCCGGCTTCCTCGTGGGAAGGGGTTTCCCGCTGGGCTGGCGGGCGGCCTTCTGGCGGTCGCACGCCAGCCCAGCGGGAAACACAGAATGGCCGCCGCGGTCTTTTGACCGCGGTGCGGTCATTCGGCGGTTCCCGCCAGGCGGGCGGCTCCCGCCGCCCGCCGGGGTCTGAATGACCCCCATAATCTATTTTTATAAATTGGTGTAGGATTTTTATTGTGTTTTTGTGTCTTACTTATTTACTGTTTTCTGATTGTTAAATGCATTATACATCTCTCTCCTAAGCTGAGTCTAACTACTTGTTGCCAAGCTACCAAGGGTTGAGCTTGGATTTATTTATTGAGACCCCGACTGGACCTAGTAGGGGTTTGTGGCCTATTGCTAAGTGTAGGTACTGCTGTGAGAGGATGGTTCTGACCATCTGGTCTGCACCTGATTTTTTGCTTTTTGATCACCTGGTTTTTGACCTTCTACTGTGAGGAGCATCATAGTTAGGTACTCACCCACCGTAAACTCATGGTAAAATGGACTCTGCATGTTTACCGCCAGTGCTGCCTTGTTAATGAAAGGCTGCCATGGTGCTGCAAGAGTAGGAGGTCCCAGGCTGGTTACACGTGAGGGCTGCATGGAGAGTATTCCTAGCGTGAGCAGCCCAAGAACTGCACTTAGGTAGCCTGGTGTAGAATGAACTATGCAGGGTGGGTGGTGACTTGGAGTAGGACTCATGAGATGGATGTACACGTGTGAGGGATAGTATGTGTTCTTACTGACTTTTTACTGTAGAAACAGTGGGCTTACAGTCTTTTCACTGCAGGGAAACTCTATTAGATGTCCAGGGGAAAGAGTGGCATAGGGTATAACTCAGGATCCTTATGGTCCACAGAGACCAGAGTCACATCAATGTGCACTGTAACATATATGAAAAGAATGATGCAGTAGGTTACAAAAGCATAGTTGTACAACTTATGGGTCATCCAGGAATGTCATCTTTCTCTGACTCAGCTCAGGATTCAGGTAAATTACTGCTCTATCCATCTGCGTGAGCAGGGCCTTGCGTCAATCATCCAGCTGTCAGTCAGGAAATGGTTAGAGAGGCCCTGGAAGGAATGTCAGGGAAGATAAGATGAATTTCAGAGCACATGTGGCCCAAGCTCCTGGACTACTCCATTTTGAGCTAATACAGAAGAATGTGCAGGGAGGAAGGGCTGGGGCAAGGGCTGGGGCAAGTAAGTGATGTGGCACCTCTGGATTGGCCAGAGGTGTAGGCCTACTGGACACTTCTGCCCCCACTTACAAGGTCTTACACAGAGGAGAGCTTTCTGTCTTGGCTGTGCTTCACTGCTGGACATTGGGACTGCAGATGGGCATCATGGGCAACTGGAAGAAATAACCCCCTGATTGCCCCCTGTGGCAGAGACTCTGCCCCTGAAGGAGTCCAGACCCAGTGAGGTGCATACCAGTGTCAGATAAGCTGGTCGCCTTACCTCGTGAGAACTAGTTGGGGGAAAGACTGGGCTGGCGCAAGGAAAGCATGCTGCCCAGAAGAAAAGTAAGGTACACAGAGGAAAGGCTGGCAGAAGGACTCAGTGGGACCGGCCCCTATATCATCTAGGGACCTTCTAGGCCAGGAGGCCTAATGAAAGTGCTTCTGGTGGCCAGGGTTTATGACCAGGAGCGAAATTACACCAAGATCATCAAAGCAGCCCAAAGGGGCCCGCAATATCTGGTGGAGAAGGTCTATGGCCTTTGACTCAATTCAGAGAGAGCAGCTCTTCCATTGCTCTATTAAATGCCACGGGGTGGGCCAGGGCATGCCCCCATAAAGAAGTAATGTCGGGGGTGTTGTTGCGCCCCCATGAAGATGTGCTGAGGGGCCCCAGATCCCATCCCGTGGCTCCCAAAGAGAAACCACCTCAGAGAGCGCCGATGCGCTCCCTGAGAAGTTATGGGTAGGGCTGTGGGCCCAAAGCAAAGCTGGGGGAGTGTCATGGCATCTCCTAATGAAGAGGTTGCAAGACACCCTGGATCCCTTCCTTGGGCCCTGCAGGGAAGGTTAAAACAGGGAGTGCTGTCACACTCCCTGTGAAAAAAGAAGAAGTAGCCCTGGACCTCATCCTGAGGCCCGCCATGAAGCGAAGCTGGGGGATGCCGTCTTGTCTCCCATGAAGATGGCTGCAGGCTGAGGAAGGGGCCGGCGCCTGAATGAAGACAATACAAAAGGGCCCCAGACACCATCCCAGGGACCCCACACTGAAGAAGTCGAGGGCACAGTCCCGCTCCCATGAAGCTGCCCAGATGGGCCCCTGAACCCATCCCAGGACCCTGTGAAGAGTAGGGGAGTGAGGAGCGCTGTTGTGCTTCCCAGAAAGGTGAGAAGGGACCTAGCCTCCATCCCAGGGCCCCATTGTGGCAGGAAAGGAATGGGGAGTGCCATTGTACTCCCCGAGGCAGCCCACCAGGCTACCACAGCCACTCGCATCTCTCCACAGGAGTGGGCAGACACCAAGTACAAGACCGGCTCCCCCGGCAGCCCCTGGAGGTGCTGGCCATGTGGGGAGTGGGCAGGAGCAGTCGGGAGTGGGCTCCCCAAACTGCTCCCAACATCGCAGGTCTGGAGGGGTGTCCAAGTGGGACCGGACACCCTGAAAATGAGGGCAGGTTGGTAAGGGCTCCCATCACTGCTCTCGGACAAGGAGGCAGCATGACAGGGGTGTCTTAGTGGGAAAGGACACCCTCCAACATTTGGGCAGCCGAGAGTGGGCTTCCCTTGCTGGGAGGGTATTACACAATGTCATTCTGGAGTAATCTGAAAGTAATTTGAGAGTATTCTAAAAGTAATCCCCATCTCCAAACTATTCCAACATTCCACTACATGTTCCTTGTTCATGTTTATTTGAGTAATGAGAATGAAAGCCACCTTTTATCAAAGTAGATGTTCTATTGCCAGATTTAGGTACTCTAATTCCAATTTACAGTCAAACATTTTATCAGGAAATGTTTTGCCAGGTGGGTTGTTGGATTATAGTTCTCCTCGGGGGAGACAGGAATAATTGCACCATGTCATCCAAGAGTAATTCCATCAATTTGTGTATATTTGTGAATTGTTGCATAGTATTGAATAGTGTGTGTGTAATAAATGTTACTTGAGCAAAAGAAAAGCACTGACTGGACAATCCTTTATTGAGTGTCATGTTTGTGTGATCTTGAAAGGGGATTACCAGCCCACACCACCTACCCTGAGTAAGCCTTAGACTGCTCTGCAATGATATTCGATGAGACTCTAGTGCTAGAATAGGTTGCTACAATGGGGTGTTTGATTCCCAGTGGTGGTTGAGTGTGGACCCTTTACTTCAGCAGTCCTCACAACTAATGACCCACCTTCCAACTCCTACCCTTACTAATAATCCACTTTCCAACAATGAGCATTTCTGATGAACAAATATTTCTCCTGGCTCAGCAGGCATTCATCTCTTCAGAGCTCTATATGGTACTGGTCTTTTACTACTTCCCTTCTTGGCTCTGTCACATTCGATGTAGCAATCCGGGTCCCTCCTCTGTTAGTTGGCCTCAGCTCTATACATCTGGCAAGGCCATAATTCTATGTTACCACTCTTGTATGAATTCCTGACAATAATTTGATTGTCCATACCAATTTTCCTCATCAAATCATAATAACCTCTATTGGTCTGATTATGCCATCTGTAGGACTTCTTCTGCCCAGATTTCGAGTTTCATTCATTTAAATCACCTATCAACAATTAATTGAAGAAATCTATTCTGGAAGAAGCTGGCACAAATGTCGATATTGTCTTGAATGGTGTTTTACCAACACAGTACATCTCCAAATCCATTGATTCAATGGCTTGCTGTTCTTCTGTTTGCCCTGCTATTCCACTGTTCTCTTTCTCTAGGTCATATAATTCCATTAATGCTTGTAGGTTTGACATTTGAAGTCCCTTTTGCTATTTAGGGTCCTTGGCCAAAAATTCTTCAGAGCAAGATTTTTTAGGTTTTCTAAATACAATTACGTCAATTTTAGTTTCCTGATGAACTTTTAAAATCTATGCAGGTTTGACTGTAGTTGATGCTGCTCCTAGGACAATAGGATAAACCAAGAGATAAAATCCTTTTCCCATCTTCATTCAATTGCATGTCAGATAAATTAATGACTGTCATACGAGTGTGCTGTCTTACTTCCTTTTGCATACCCTCTGTTTCTGTGGTTTTACTTTTCCTGGGAGCTGTCCTTCGTTTTCACCTTCTCTGGTTCCTTCTTTGCTTTGAGGATATTTTTGTACTCGTGGTCTCAGAGACTGCATACAATCTGTTCTTAAAAAATTCAATTCATCAACAACAATTGTTTTTTGAGAAGCAGATGCACTAATTGCACCAACTCTTCCCTCTTCTGGCTCAGCCTCAATCAATCAGTCAGAGATTTGTAGAGTGTGACCAATCACCCATAGGGTCTCAAGGTGCTGTTTGTGGGTGTGCTGCTCAGTTGAAGTGACAGGTCTTGAGGTCCTTCCGGAACTGCTTCAGAGATGCGGTCTGCCTGTGCTTGATGGGTAACGTGTTCCATGTCCAGGCTGCTAGGTAGAAGAAGGATCTTCTTCCTGCTGTGCTTTTCCGGTTCTTGGGAATGGCTGCCAGGGTGAGCGGGGACAAACTGAGTTGTCTGTTGGGTACATAGAAGGGGAAGCAGTGGTTGAGGTATGCCAGTACTATGTTGTGTAGTGCCTTGTAGGTGTGCATTAGGAGTTTGTATGTGATGCGCTTGTTGACTGTGAGCCAATGTAGGTCTCTGGGGTGGTAGGAGATGTGGCTGTGTCTGGGGATGTACAGGATGAGTCTGATTGCTGCATACTGGATTCTTTGTAGTCTTGATTGCAGTTTCTTGGTGATGCCGGCATAGAGTGCATTGCCGTAGTCCAGTTTGCTAGTGACGAGTGCAAGGGTGACTGTTTTTCTTGTGTCAGAGGGGATCCACTTGAAGTTCTCTCAAAGAATCCAGAGGGTGTGGAAGCATGACAAAGAGACGGCATTGAGTTGATGGGTCATGGATAGTGAGGAGTCCATGATGATGCCTAGATTGCGTGTGTGGTGCATGGGGCAGGCGTTTCCCAGTACGGTGGGCCACCAGGAGTCGTTCCAGGTGGAAAGGGTGGAGCTGATTACAAGGATCTTCATCTTGTCTGAATTGAGTTTGAGGCAGCTGACTTCCATTGAGGCGGCGACTGCTCTCATCCCATTTTGGAAACTTCTCTTGGCCTTCACAGGGTTGTCAGCCAGGGAGAAAATCAGTTGAGTACCGTTGGTGTAGGAGACTATGTTTAGCCAGTGTTATTCAGTGATCTTGGCTAGCTTGCCACGTAGATGGGGAAAAGCGTTTGGCTGAGTGATGATCCCTGGGGTACTACACAGCATGTATCTTTGGGATCCGATGTGAACGGGAGGTAGTCTGACACTGTGTGTTCTTCCAGTGAGGAAGGACCTGATCCATTCCAGTGCTTTATCTCAGATGTCAGTGTTGTGAAGTCTGGCGCAGAGGATGGGGTAGGAAACATTGTTGAATGCAGCAGAGAGGTTAAAGAGGATGAGTGGGGCCTTGCTTCCATGGTCTAGCATGATGCATATGTCGTCGGTGGCTGCTAGTAGTGCTGGTTCGGTGCTGTGGTTGCTCCTGGAAGGACCTAAGATTTGGTGTGTCTTGAGAAATTCAGTGAGTTGCTGATTAACAGCCTATTCCGTTATTTTAACTGGGAAAGGTAGCAGAGAGATCAGTCTGTAGATCTACAGCTTCCTTGGGTTGGCGGGGGGTTTCTTGAGTAGTGAGTTCAACTCAGCATGCTTCTAATCTGATGGGAAGGTGGTGGTCTCGAAAGATCGGTTGATAGTTTGTCAGAGCTCAGGTGCTAAGGTGATGCTGGGCAGGTTGAAGACAGCTTGGAGATGGCTGCAATGACAATCTGGGTAGAATGGAGATGTTTGTTGAGTACATTCTCAGAATATTCTGTGTCTCAGGATCAGAACTTAATTCAGAGCCAGTTTGCACCACCTTGCTCTCTAGTATGTTTCTGTTCCTGTCTACTAACTTTTGCCTCCTCATTGTATCAAATCTTTTGGCAGAGGTAAATATTTGTCCTTGTTTCTTGCTTTAATTGTGTCCTCACGCTTTTTCAATCGAGTAGCCATTTCATCACAATACTTTTGAATTGTTTCCTGCTGTTTAAGCTGATCAGTCTTGGTACTCAGCGCATCAATTTTAGTTTGATTTGGAAAATGGGTTATTGGTAAGGGAAGTACCTACACTTAGCAATTGGCCAGTAGCCCCCACTTAGGTCCAGTTAGGTCTCAATAAATTAAACCCAGCTCAACCCTTGGTAGCTTGGCAACGAGCAACAAAGCTTACCTTCAGAAATATACGTGTAAAGCATTTAAAAATCACAAAACAGTAAATAAGTAAAACACAATAAAAATCCGACACCAATTTATAAAAATAGATTATATTTTTATCTTCACAATGACACCAAAACAATTAAAATTGGATAAGGGAACCAGAGTTACGCAGTTTAAAAGAATTAATGATTTTTAGCGCCTAGAAACTAATAGCGCCAATCTGGTCATCTGGTCGCACCTCGACCGGGACAAAGTCAAAGTTTGAGGCCAACCCCGATGGAGCCCTGCTTGGCTACAGCTCGCGGGAGGCCTCAGTCAAAAGTTCACCTTTGGACTTTGTTGTTTTTCTGGAGATTTCCTTCAGCAGGACCAAGTCGCCAGTCCAATCTGACCTCCTGGAACTCTTCCTCCTATAAGCATCGCAGTAGCCCTTGGTGGAGATTTTTACCTTTGGACTTAGTCATTTTTTCGAGATGAAAATCCTTCAACCGGAGCAGTGATATTAATAGTTATTTGGTTACTGCCACCCACCTGTGTTACTCCCCTATCAAGACCTGACAAAGTGCACCAAGTACGGTATTTGGTACCAATAACACTCTTCTTAAAAGCAGACTTTATGCTAATACCCTGGCTGTCCTGCCCACTTAAACTGAATAGGAATGTTCAACTCTGTTGGGGGCTTCTTTCCTCAAAGCTATCACTCCCGAATTCATTAGTCATAGCCTTACACTGAATGCTAACTCAGGACCTGAGTTTGTGCTCTTTATTCCCCTCTACTTTTGTCCCCCAGCTCATGCATTATCCTTGTTCCCACTACCTTACTTCCTCCACTTATCCAACACTCAAAATTACAAATACCAAAAAAGGCATTATGGTCCGAGCCAGCTCTCAACCATTCTGGAATGAAAGTCTAAATTCTATCCTTTACACATCAGTGTTTTTCATCAGATGTGTGCATTGCTTAAGTGAGGAGGATACCTGCTAACCTCTTTTTTGTGTCACGTAAAGCAAAGTCTTTACCTTGTACCATTACATAGATATTTGAATGATCGCAAACTTATTTTAATCGCTCATCAAGGTTCATTTCCCACCTCGAGTCTCTTTGTTTGGTTTTTACTACAACAAAAACAGCAAAATGGAATTACAACAAGCTTTGCAAGAAGGAAGAACATCTTCAGCTTCTTGAGGAGCTCAAAAAGTGAGGAGGAGGCTCTGATGTGTAGAGGTAAGTCATACCCATGTCTTTGGTGTAATGTTAGAGAATGAGCAACCTTCAGTTTTGATTTTGCAGATGTGGGGAATGTGAGCAAGTGAGAGTAAAGCACAGCGTAGATGTCTGGAAAGTTGGTGAAAGTGTATGGGGCTGTTCAGGTATTCTGGTCCTTTGTTGTGTAAGGCTTTGTATGTGTGTGAGTTGTTTGAATCAGCTGCACATGTGAATGGTAAGCCAGTGAAGCTTCTCGTGGGGTGATGTGGATGCGGTATGGGAGGCTGAGTATGAGTCTTTCAGAAGTGTTCTGGATGGTCTGGAGACTGTGTCAGAGTTGTTTGGAAATTCCAGCATAGACACTGTTGCTGTAGTCCTGCCTGCTAGTGATGAGTGCTTGTGTGACGGTTCATCTAGGGCTCTGAGGTAACCATTTGAAGGTTTTTTGCAGCATGAGTAGAAAGTAGAAGCAGGAAGTCCGCATTGCATTGACTTGAGCTGTCATGTTGAGGTTGTCTCCCATGACCCCTACATTTCTTGCATGGTTTGTGGGTGTTGATCCTTGTTGTGATGGCCACCATGTGGAGTCCGATGGAGTAATTTTCCCAAGACCAGTACTTCCATCTTGTCAGAGTTGAGTTGCAGGCATTTGATTCACAATGAGTCTGCTACCAGGGTGCTGCAGTTGGTGAAGTTGGCTCTAGAGGTGGTTGTTTGTCCATCAGGGAGGGGATGAGTTGGGTGTCATCAGCATAGAAGATGACTGTGGTGTCTTATGATTGGATGATGTTGACGAGTGGTGTGATGTATATGTTGAAGAGGGTGGGGCTGAGTGTCGATCCCCACGGTACTCCAACATATCAACATTACAACATATCAACATATCAATTTATTGATCTCTGAGGTGAAGGGTAGCAGCCTGACACTTTCTTCTTTCTGTGAGGAAGGAACAGATCCATTTGCAGTCTTCTGATGAGGGTGTTATGGGAGATAGTGTTGAAGGCTGCAGGAAGGTCGAGCAGGATGAGGGCCACTGTTTTTCCTTATTCCAGGATGATTTGAATGTCATCAGTGGCCATGATGAATTCTGTTTTGATGCTGTGGTTCTTTTTGAATCCTGATTAAGTGTGATCCAGCAGATGGTGAAGGCGGTTTTGATTTGTTTGTTAATGGCCTTCTCAATCACTTTGTCTTGATAGAGAAACAGGGAGTTAGTCAGAAGTTGCTCAGTTGATTCTGGTCTGCTGTGGGTTTCTTGAATAGGGCATTGATTTCTGCAAGTTTCTATTCATCTGGGAAAGTGGTGGACATGATGGGGAGTTTGATGATGTGGGTCAGGTTGGTGCTGTTTGGTGAAGTTCGCAGGTCATAGATGTAGTTGAGGCAACGGTCCGTTGGGGCCCCTGAGTGGATGGTTTGCATGATTGCTGCTGTGTAGTTTTTGGTGAGGGCTGTCTACTTGCTCAGGTGGCCATCTTGGTTGGTTGTGGGTAGGTTAGCAATGAGTTCTCTGGGGTTGGGTTGGTGTGCAAAGTTGCAGTGGATGATTGTGACTTTTCTGTGGATGATGTTAGATAGGTTGTCACAGAGTTTCTGGGAGTCAACGATGTTGGTGCAGTGGCTGAGGGTGAGGTGAAATCCTTGGTGATTGAGAAGATCTCCTTGCAGATGTTGGATCTTCATGCAATGTGGTCCACTAGTTCTTTTTTCTTGGTGTCTCTTATTTGCTCGTGATAGCACCTGAGTTCTGCGTTGTGGATAGTTCTGTCAGGGGTGTTGTGTCTACCTCTCCATTTCCTTTCTAGCTATTTACAGTACTGTTTGGTGACTCTGAGGTATTATGTGTACTAACTGGCTTGCTTGTGTGATTTACTATGCTTTTTGGGTCTGATGACTGCGAGGGAGTCCACACAGTTCTTGATCCAGCTGTTGAAGTTGTTGATGTCCTTGTTGTGGTTGTCTGCAGGGCCAGATTTATCCGTGCAGAGGATGCTGTCAATCTTCTTCTGTGATTTGGCTCCAACTACAGTCTGGAATGCTGAACCTGGTAGGGCTATTGATTTCAGGTGTGTTGATTTGGAAGTCGATGATGGAGTAGGTCCATAAGAGTGGTGTGGTTGAATTGTATTTGATGCTGCTATAAGATGGAATCCAGTGTGTATCCTGTGGCGTGCATAGTTTCTGGGATGAGTTGGGTGAGACCAACTTTGCTCAAGCTGTTGAGGGATACAGTGAAGCAGGGGTTGCTTCGGTCTTCCAGGTGAAAGTTGAGGTTGCCTAGGAGAATATAGTCTCTGGAGTCGATGGTGGAAGGAGTGACATAGTTGTAATGAGGTTGGTAATGGTGGCTTATGGTCCGGGTGGGCAGTAGGCGAGGGTTCTGTTCAGGGTGAAGACTCCTGAGCTTTGCAGCTTGAAGTGAAGGTGTTCCATGAATGGGGTGGTGTCCTGTATGGATGCTGTGCATTTGATGGTTTGCTTATAGATGAAAGAGAGTCCTCCTCCTGGCTTGTGAAGGTGATCTTGTCAAGTGGTCTTGGTACCCACTGGTATTGCTGTGGTGATATCAGGAGCAGATGAGGGGTTGAACCACACCTCTGTGAAGATGTCAGGTGTATCACTACTAAGCAAGCCCCATATTTGTGTTGAGGAGCATGCAGGTGACTATATGATGATGTGTGAGTTTGATGTGGCCTGTGGTGTAGGGTGCAGGTGAAGACATTGTACCTCTAACACAGTGCAATATATTTGTTAACATGTTGCACCTCCCACACAGTGCTATATGAACAGTGCTTTCATTATATAAATTTCCTGTGTTCTATATTTGTAAAGGAGCACTTCTGCAGGGATTATCATGGAGCGCAGTGAACTGTGACCGAGATGCAGCCCTGCTGACTCTGACTTCAATGTTTCAAAGCACAATAGCCTGCACAACATCAGATTGCCTTCCTGGCTTCCCAGTACATCTTACCCAGGTATGGCAGGGTTAGCCTATCCCAATTGATCTGGCAGAGGGCACTCCCACTATGCTCTTGATAGTGTAGGTAGTAACAGATAGGAGTGTAACATCAGAGTAACATTATCATGTTTGAGTTGTTATGATGGTGGTTACTATGCTTTGTTTCTTCTACCTAACAATCACAGCTCATGCTTTCTATTCAAAAACATGATTGTGTCAATAAATGTTTGGAAAGACATTTTCATATTTTTCTTGTGCCTTACATAGGCGTGCAATGTGGCAAAGAAAGGGTAGATCTGTTTTCACAATTTCCTTGGGAATCCAAGTAGTCACATTTGAGGTTGCAGATGGTAAGGGTAAGATTAAGCACTGTGAGCTAGCTAGGAATTGTGTCAACATTTCTTGATGGTATAAACATATTGAGGCCCCCGTTACAAGTGTGGCGGTCTGCTTGCATTACAAGTTTGGAGGTTTGGCAAGAGCCAAACCGCCACAATGCCGCCAGTCCCTCCAGTGCAGTTAACCTGGCACAGCTGGTGGTGAGCTCCTCTGGGCTGGCGGCAGGTCTAAGGGCGCCGGTCATATCACAAGGCAGTAAACCACCAGACTTTTCGCGGCGGTCACCTGCTACAAAAATTCTGGCATTAATGTACCCGGTGGCAGGAATCCCCATTCCTGTCGCTGGCACATGTTACCCTACATGTCCACACACCCCAACTCACTTGCACACAAACAGACACGCACCCTCACTTGCTCGCACATAATCAGACACACCCCCCCACTCACTCTCACACAAACAGACATGCACCCCCATTTGTTCACATGCATACATACACACTCCATCCATCTCTCCCCATACATAAATGCACACCCCCCCACACACACACAAACACACACACCCTTTGCATACATGCACACACACCCCCTCCACCTACATTCACACCACTACCCCTACTCTCCGCTTACATGCACATACACACACACACACCTCTCCACGCATGCATCCAGACACACATGTGCGCACACCCATTCTGACACACACACACATGCTTGCACACATACACATGCACCTTCCACCACCCCTTTTCGGTCAGTCCACCTACCTGTCTTGGCCACACAGCACCCCACATTGAGGTGGTCACCCAGGAGGGGGTGGATATCGGTAGTTCCAATGCCGCACCGAGGTGCAAGAACCTCCATGCTAAATTACTTATCGTAATATGGTGGACAGAGTCCTTGTGGCGTGGTAGTGCTGGCATTGAAACCGCCTCTCACCCGCCATTGGTCAGGCCGACAGTTTCAGATTTCTGCCTGTTTATGGGTCAGAAATCCATTGATGAGACGTAATACGGTTCTCGCTTCGACGGTGGTCTTGGCAAAAGACCACCGAAGTCCAAATGAGCACCTATGTTCCTATATCTTGACATTTTTTTTGACCCGATTTGCAGTCCTACTTAGTTCAATCAATGGTGTTAGGGATTAATCCTTCTCAGGGATCAGGGATTATTCCTCCTATTTTTGTGTTTAGCTTGAACCTGTACAAGGAGAACCCCACTATAGTATTTCCTCTCTGATTTATATTCATTAAAATGGTGAATGCAATTAACATTCCTGTTATTTGTATACATGCTGTTACACAGGCGCAGCCCATCCTTTAGGGCAGAGGGGCCACGCCCCCCACCTTTTGCCCCTCATGAAGAGTGTCTGTCAGGCTGAGCAAAGGTCAGCCCGACAGACACTCTTCATGTTCAGGTTTGGCAGCCAGGAGCAGACATTCACGATTTGCACAGACTCCTGGCTGCCTGAACTGAACTTTCCTGGGCTGAAGAGGTCACAGCTCCTATGGACGTGACCTCCTCAGCTCAGCAAAGGTGCCTTGAGGCCCTCCCCTGGGTAATAAGGAAAGCGTCACCCATTGAATTCGACCTGGGTGCTTCAGGTTTAAGCCCTGAAGCACCCAGGGCGATTGTCAATCAGTGATGCCTTGTCACAGAGTGGGGTGGGGTCAGCAGTCTCACTGACCCCATCCCACTCTGTAACAAGGCTGGGACTGCTGCCTTCCCTCATTGGCTGACCTAAGGTCAGCCAGTGAGGGAAGGCAGCAGTCCCAACCCTCCTGGGACCTCCGAGGTTGAAGGTAAGTGTGTGTGTGATCTTTTTAAATGAATGTTTGGTGCGTGCGTGTATGTTTAAATGTTGATGAGTGTTGTTAATGGATGTGCATGCATGTGTGCATGTGTGTGTGTGAAAGTGTGAGTGTGCTTCCTACCAGTCCCCCTCCCTCCTAAAACAGCTGGCCACCACTGCTGTTACAGTGCATTTATTGGCACAGGGACAGCCTCTTATGGATGGAGACATCATCTTTGTGATTGAGGCACATAAAGCATATCAATGAAAAGTTTTTTATTGTTGGGTCAATTTTCCTGCAGCAGATGCCACTACAAAGGCAATTGATGCATATTATGAGGCTGCAGTACCTAATCAACATAGGCCTCTTCATCAATTAGAAAATGCATTAACTTTTCAGAAACATCACAAAAGGTTCCAAGGTGCCCTCCCTCATCAACTTCACATTGTAAGACTTGGTCACCTCAGCACTAATGGGGCAACCTGGTGACTTCTAGCAGGCTACACATCATACTCAGACTTAGCACCATTACATTTTGGTGAACTCTGTACCCTATACATAGATCTGGTTGGACTTTATAGATGTTTAACACAGTTTGTTATGTGTACGTTAACAACTGTCCAAGCAAGGGCTGTTCAAGCTGTGCTGCTACAGGTATGTATGTCTGTGATTAGTCCTGTCATTATTAATGCAATTATGGGTAAGGTTCCCATCAGGCAGGAGAAAAGTTTGTTCTGGATTGCACAACAAATGAGCCAGCTTCGAGCAGTGTTTCACCACATGGGACCCAAGACAAACCTAGAATTGTCACAATGTGTCTACCACTTGGTGTGGTACCCCCATAGAAGATTGTGCCACCTGGGGCACCTTCTTTGCTTCCATATATACCATAACACACAGTACACTGCATACTGCTGTTTTGTCTGAAGTGCTGAAGCACATTCAAAAGGAATATGGCATGGTCCCTGCCCTGGATTTGGGGATGAAATGAATTGACAACTTTAGTACAATGTCCTCAATTAGGTAAACCACAGCTTAGAGGCAAATCTGAAAAGGCTAATGCCAAGAAGTCATCGGAGTCTTCTAAGAAACGCTGGAACAATAAAAAAATAAGGATGAATCAAGAGCAACTGGAGCCCACTGAAAAATTTCATAATTTACATAACTGTGATACTATTAAACAGCCTGCTAGGTATAAGTGCACTGATTAATATCCTTCTTATTCCTTTCAGGACTCAGTCGAGAAACGTTCAGAGAGAGGGGGACAACCTGAACACAGGCATGAAGAGAATGTGAAGCCGAAGAAAGACTCACAACACTCATCTGACCTCATCATAATAAAGGAACAGAAACTTCCACAACAAAAACCTAGTTTAAAAAGAAGGGGAAAGGCATTTCAGCTAAATATGCCACATATGTTGAGAACACTACTTCAGAGCAAGATGTGGGCATTGACACTGCTAGACAGTATAGCAGAGGTCACAATAGTTTACCAGAATTCTCAAGAGTTTCTAGTTTTGAGCACAACTAGTGAATTTGTTTACATGGAAACACCAGATCAGTGTGTGTGCCTTCCTGACAGACTTTATGATTTGAACATCCAAATTGAAGCTTGCATACAGCGTACTAATAAATTAATTTTCAGGAAAAATTCAACAACCACTTATGATATTCTGTTGGGTGAGGTACCTAAGTTTGTTACAAAAAGCCCACAAAGAGAAGATGTAATTATACCTTTTTTCTCGTTTCTTGTCCCTGAATCAAGACTGGGCTCTTACACAATCCCCAGCATTATACTGCAATCATGTAGGTTGGGATAAGGGCTACCATGTAGTACTGATATGCTCTAGCACACAAGTGAAACTACAATACACAATTAAACATGAAGATAAAGCCTCTGTGAAAGAAATTTGTCTCACAACTAGAGTACCAGGGTGTCATTGAGCGATGTCTATCTCCCATGAATAATCCTCTTTTTCCTGTAATGAAACCAGATGATGCCTATGTCATAGTCTCAGACTATAGACATTTCAGTAGTCATACACTTATGTTTACAAGTCAAAACACAGTTTGACCTTAATAAATAACATAGTCCACAAAAACACATAAAACAACAATGGACAATTCCAGTAGGGTCTCTCCCAAAACATAATGTCTGAAAGCAGAGATCTAACAGCATTCAACACCCTGAGAACTCAGTTAAGTTATGTAGACTCCCACTGGTGTATAAGAACATCCAGAATTGTTCACTGACTGAGTAATGTCAGTTTACAAGAAATTGACTTATAAGCATTTTCTTACATTGATTACATATATCTCACTGATGATGGCTTGAACACACTCCTAACAAAAGTAGATCTCATAGTTTGGGGATTTGATGAATATGGCTACAAATCTAATTTTCAAAAATCAAACCTTCACTTTAGTAATGTCCCGTTTTTGAGACACAAGCTGTTCAATGGAGGCAAAATTCTTGCACCACATTGTTTGGAGAAATTTGCTTTTTTGCAACCACTAAACACCATAAAAAGCTACAATCACTTTTAGGCTTTCTGAAGTTTTGTAAAACATAAATACCAGATTTTGCACAATGGCTTAAACCTTTGTGTGATTTAATTTAGCCTGATTTCTCCACATTGGATATCAGAGCAGACACAAATTCTTAGAATACATCAAACTGACATGCTTGGATTCTGACACTTACATACGTGTGTCAACACAACTAATTTAGTCATTCACATAACTGCAGGATCCACTGGCCATACATATGTCATCACCAATGAGGACATTACAGTGCCAATTACTTAACAATCACATGTTTATTCCCATAATTACATGAGCTTTGCATCGACTGAAAAAAATGCTGACTGCAGGTCAGACAGCTGTTACAAAGGAAAGACTGTTGGCTCAGGGGAAACATATAATGGATGTAACCCTCATTCCAGCCTTAGAGACTGTAAACAAGGCCAGTGTTCCTAATGTGATAACCTTACAAGCAAGATGGATACAGAGGGCCACCTCCTTAATAGCTACTGTTGTTGATAATATCTTTGACCCCGCTTTGCAGACTCAAGAATTCCTTCAGATTTTGCAAGAATACCCTGCGCTCAGTGACATTTTGCCTCTTAATCACTGTGATTACATAACATCTACTGATGGTTCTACTGAACTTGTGGTTGGCACTAAACAAAATTATGCCACATGCTCTGCAGTACATGCACAAAAAACATTCACACAATCCTTAGGGGATTGCACCACTCAGCTAGCTGACTTGAAATCTCTAATTCTGGCATGGGGAATTTGAATCCTGAATCCCCACACTCATAGTGTGTGATTCAGATTACTGTGTCCAGTCTTTAATGAAAATCTAAATTATTGGCACCTGAATGGGTCCAGTGACATTAAATAAATGCTATCAAGCATAACTTGCTTTGAGGAAAAGTGGCACATCTGAAAGATTACTTGCCACTGCATCATTTAATGCAAATATTGAGTCATCAACGTGTTGCAGGGAATTCACTGGGTGATGATTCCATCACAGCAGCAGTCAAGATGGTTGTAGTGGCTGCAATTACTCATTAATACACAAGGATGGATGATGACATCATGTCTGCTGTCACTGATTCACACAGTGGTGCTCCCTTATCTAAAACATATTCAGCAAAACATACCTATCACTTGAGTGCTGAAAATATTCCTTCTGCTTGCATTACTGGAGTGGGTGATTGAATGATTCCCATCCAGGAGTGCAGGCTAGAATTAATTATTGCTGCACATGATGGATTGGTTTGTGCTCATGCTGGTGTGGCAGCTACAGTTTCCTTACTACAGAAACACTGTTGGTGGCAAGGTCTGTACAAACAGGCAACAGAATTTATATTCTCAGTTGTGACATTTATCAGCAAATTAAAAGTTTAAAGGCAGCTGTCCCACTATAGGTTCCTTTCTTAGTTTCCAAGAGAGAGTACTCCCACTTTCCTCTCGATAGTGTAGGTAGTAACAGATAGGAGTGTAACAACGTAGTAACATTATCACAGTTCAATACCATGGTTTGTTTCATCTGCCTTTTATTCACAGCTAATGCATTCTATACAAGAATATGATTTTTTTTTAAATGTTTGAAAATTGTTGAATTTCTCTTGCATCTTACTTGCGGCATGCGAAGCAACAATAAAATAGTAGACGTTTTTTCTCTTGACCTGACACCCAGTCCTATTTAGTTTGCAGAACTGTTAGAGATGTAAATCGTCCTCTAACCAGAATTCAAAATTAAAATCAAACTCATTGGTTAACAGGGCACATTTCACAACCAAACCTGTAATTTGCACAGATTTAAAGTGAGTATACTAATCATCCTGTTCAAATTACGCACCAGAACTGGACTCCTTTTGATGTAGCTCCCATTTGCTGAAGGCAAATATTCAGGAACTCAATGTCATTGGGAAAAAATAGATCACAATATGCTACCATGTGTTGCATACCTCAGCTTCAACAAGGATGAGGGCTCACCCAAAGGGGCCTGATCTAATTTAATTTGTTCAGCACCGCACACAGACCACAGCATGTGGTCCTCAAACCACACTTCTAAATTTGTAGAAATTATAGTGATATTTTGCCTATTAGCCAAAACAGATCAGTTGATGCTTCTTGCAAGTAGGTGATTTCTAGGAAGTACATAGCAGAATTCACCCATTTTCAAGAAAAATATGTGGGCCTTTTCAAAACGGAAATGCAAGCATCATGGAATGGGTCACTTTCATTTTAAAATTGATGCTGTAGCTCTGGAGAGCTGTGGGGCAATGGCGACTCAGTGCTGGGATTGGCCTTTGATTCATTAGCCTAAGACTCCATCCTGTTCTTGGCATCCACTGTTCTTAACCAAGGACCACAAACAGCTAGTTCTATGGCTTTGACTGGGTGTGACTTAAGGAAGACCCTGCCCACACAGCCAGGTTCATTGCACCCAGCTACATCTAGTTTAAGGTCACTAGCTCTCAAGTAATGTGTCCAAGCCTAAGTCCCAGACCCAGAGTCTTCTGCCCTAATGGAAAGCCTGCACAATGAGTTTTTGAGATGGGCTAGGGCAAGGTTTAGCAACACACCGGGTCTTGAACACAAGCACTGCTGTGGAATGGGACTGGATGATTTGTAACTCAGACTGTGACAAAACTCACTCACATAGTACCACACTATTCACAGTGTCATACTAAGGTGCAGGCACCCATACTCTCTCCTAAAATCTCAATTAGGTATCTGATATCCACAAATGTTCCTTCCCCAACCAGAAATGCTCCTTCCCCAAGTGATTTGATGCATAACCACAGTTGCAATTTCCACTGGCCAATGCCAATGAGTAAAATAGATTATATTTATGCATTTGATTCATTATTAGACAAGCTGGAAAACATTGTAATGAAGACACCCATAGACACGAATGACTCTGGATATTAAATAACAAATAGATGACTCACTAACAGTAGCTAATGTGCAGGTGAGTAATGGCTGTGTAATTCATTGAGTGATTTAGTACACAACTACGTTCATGTTCAAATAAATTGGTGAGTGAATCTATTTTCATACTCATACTTTTTTCACTCATCATCTCCTTGTTATATTTTTAACATTTTCTTTGTTTTCTCTTACCATTATAACAAAAAGATTGCACATTAAGAAAGTATTCTATATTTGAACACTGTAAGAAAAAGAAAGAACAGAGTGATTGGGTATGTTAGTGGGGCAATGAGTAGGAGATTGTGTCAATAAAATTGATGTGTATACATGAGGGATTATACTTGAGTGAATATTTTTGCTTTTGTGTGAGAGTGAGACTCAAATGAGGGCAAGTACACTTGTTACTCAGTGAGTATAAAAATATCTGATTGAGTGAGTGCGTTGGTAGGAGGCTGGCCTGGTTTGTAGTGGGTATCTTGGGTACTTACGCCTTATACCAGGTCCAGTTATCCCTTGTTAGTGAAGTAGTAGTGTTCTAGCAGCTTAGGCTGATGGAGGTAGCTATAGCTGAGCAGTTTAGTAGAAATAGAAGACATGCAAAGCTCATGCAATACCACTCATAGTTACACAGTACTTATACACAAGTAAAGACAATACTCAGTGTTGCCAAAAATAAAGGTATTTATTTGGGTTACACAGTACCAAATTTATCTTAGAGACAATACTCCTTCTGGAGGTAAGTATTATACACAATATATACACTAGACATCAAAATTAGACAAATAAATAGTCACAGAACAATGCAAACAGTAGTAAATCCTATAGAATGCAATGGGAGAAAATAGGTCTAGAGGCAACACAAACCATATACTAAGAAAGTGGAATGTGAATCACAAATTCCCCCACAGACAAGTGTAGTGTGTGCAGAATCGCTGGGAGAGTAAGAATACAGTAAAGGTAAGTAAATTATCCCACCTCGGAGCCCAGAAAAGCAGGAGTAAAGTACTGCAAGTTTCCATAGGACACACTACACCTCATTTTTGGGATTTTGCAGCAGCCAATCAAGTCTGCAAAGAACAACTGCTGGATTATTGGACCTGAAGACCTGAAAAGGAAGGGGACCAAGTCCAGAAATCAAAAAAAGTTCCAGGAAGGACAGGCGCCCCTGCCAACGCAGAAGAGGATGCAAAAGAAGAGTCCTATGTTAGTCGAAGACTGCTGAAATGCACCCTAGGAAGATGACAGCGGGTTCCTGAATGATGCACAAGATGTCCCATGGTGTGAAGATTGTTGCAGATGAGATTTCGTGTTGGAAGTCACCAACAAGACTTGGCTACGAGAAAAGTGAATTTTTCATCAAAACGGCGCTGGATGGACTCAGGAGGGGCCTGGGGGCCTCAACTCTGTATGAGGAGGAAGAGGGGCCTGTCAGAGAGCTCTCAGGATGCCAGCCAGCACCCCCAGGAGCTGCAGGACTTTGGTTCAAAGGAGGTGCAAAATGTGGTTGATGCAGCACAACAAAAGAAGGTCCCATGCCGCTGGAGAACAACTCAGCGAGGTGAGCGTTGCAGGGAGGAGTGCTGGGGACCTGGGCCAGGCTGTGCATGAAGGAATTTTGCAAAGAGTGCACAGAGGTCTCAGGAGGCAAAGATGATGTAGTACACAGGGGTATCATCGTTCTTGGGGACGGAAAGGTCTTACCTCCTCCAAATTGCGTAGGCAGGACCTCAGGACAGTCTATGTCGATGATGTCCACCCTCTGTGTCCTTAGGAGCATGCTCATCACTGTGAGAGGAGTCCCAGGATACCGGTCATTGTCTTTCTTCAGTCCTTCTGGTGCAGGATGAAGATAGGGAGTCCACAGAGTGTGCACTCCTTGGAAACTGTTGCAGTTGCTGACTTGGAGCTGTGGTTGCTGAAGAAAGGTGTCTCTTGTAGACACTTTGTTGCAGTTACAGCATTTCTTGGTGCAGGCTGTGGTTGATTCCTGAAGGAAACCCTGCAAGCAGAATCTGAAGAGAACCCACAGGAGAGACCGTAAATAGCCCTGAGAGGGGGATTGGCTACCTTATCAGCTAAGGACCTATCAGGAGGGGACTCTGATGTCACCTGCTGGCACTGGTCACTCATAGCCCTCCAGAGTGCCGCCACACCCTGCAAAGCAAGATGGCTGAAGTCTGGGACACAACAGAGGAGCTCTGGGCAACACCCCAGGGGTGGTGATGGACAGGGGAGTGGTCACACCCCTTTCCTTTGTCCAGTTTCCCACCAGAGCAGGGGAAAAGGGGTCCCTGAACTGGTGTAGACTGGTTTATGCAAGGAGAGAACCATCTTTGCCCATCAAAGCATTTCCAGAGGCTGAGGGAGGCGACCCCTCCCCAGCCTGTAACACCTATTTCCAAAAGGAGAGGGTGTAACACCCTGCTCTCAGAGGAAATGCTTTGTTCTGTTTCCTGTGACTGGGCTGCCCAGATCCCAGGAGAGCACAACCCTATCTGTGAGGTAGCAGGAGCTGTAGCTGCAGTGCAAGCCCCAGAGAGCTGGTTTGGCAGTACTGGGGGTCCATTTTGGAGCCCCCAGGATGCATTGAATTAGCTCCTCAATACCAGATTTGGAATGGGGGGCAATTCCATGATCTTAGACATGTTACATGGCCATATTCGGAGATAACATTGTGAAGCTACATATAGGTATTGACCTATATGTAGTGCACACGTGAAATGGTGTCCCCGGACTAACAAAGTCCAGGGATATGGCCCTGAACTATGTGGGGTCACCTTTGCTAGTGCAAGGGTGCCCTCACACTTAGTAACTTTGCACCTAACCTTCAGCAAGTGAAGGTTAGACATATAGCTAAGTTATAAGTTAATTAAGTGCAGTGAAAATGACTGTGAAATAGTGTGTGCACTATTTCACGCAGGCTGCAAGGGCAGTCTTGTGTAAGGGTTTGTCTGAGCTCCCTGTGGGTATCAAAAGAAATGCTGCAGCCCATATTGATCTCCTGGAACCCCAATGCCCTGGGTACCTAGGTAGCATATACTAGGGATTTATAAGGGGGGTCCAATATGCCAATTGAAATTGGTAAATGAAGTCACTGGCCTACAGTGACAAATTTAAAAGCAGAGAGATCATAAGCACTGAGGTTCTGATTAGCAGAGCCTCAGTGACACAGTTAGGCACTACACAGGCATACACATTAGGCCACAAACTTTGAGCACTGGGGTCCTGGCTAGAAGGATCCCAGTGAGACAGTCTAAACAGGCTGACATATAGGTTTTTATCTATGAGCACTGGGGTCCTGGCTAGCAGGATCCCAGTGACACAGTAAAAACACACTGACAAACACAAGCCAAAAGTGGGGGTAACCATGCTAGAAAGAGACTACTTTCTCACAGCGTTTGTTCTTAATCGGAAGCTTCCTCCTCACTTTTTTAGAGTTTCTTTTTTTATCATAACTGTATGTTTATTTTTTTTAGGCTTGAGAATAGTCAAATAATGTTTAAAATGAGAGCATAGAAATCACAATTTTGAATGATTGACAACCTGAGTGACTGTGGGATTTTCTAAAAGTGAGAGAATGTGGCAGTTAATGTCTTGGTAATATTGCCTTTGAGGGTACTATATTCAACATATCTTAATTTCAAAAGGTGTTTCAATAACTTTGAATCTACTGCAGCTGCAGTCCCGTTACACGTTAAGAGGGAGATTCCAGCCAGGGAACCCCAACTGTATGCTGAATGCTTCGCTGCAGATGCTGATGCAGATTACAGGCCTTTGCTCAGGTATGAGGGTTGATGTCCTCCCAGGGGAACCTGAAAGGCAGGATTAGAGCTCAACATGCCATGCTCAAAATATGATTTAGATAAGAAATAGTCCATCGGTTCTAGGGGCAATATGATAGCATTATTCTTATGCTTCACTCTCATCGTCACCATTTTAATATTGTTGTGTTGTGTCATTCTGGTTATTGCAGCTCACGCTTTGCTATCTAAAATACAGTCGTTTTATTAAACCAATCTTTAAAACTTATACTGCACTTATTGTAATTTAAATATGAGACCGAATTGTGAATGAGAGAACCGGATGCGACCTGAGTGACCACGGCTTCCCTGAGAAGTATGATATGTCATGCGCTCGGCTGCCCAATCATCTCTACGTTTCGGGAAGGATGAGGCACTGCTAGTTAGCCAGAGCAAAGCCTGGATTGGGAGCGACAGGTGTCACCCACCATGGGTCAGACTCAGTCTCCCACTTTGTGGATGATCTTGCTGCTAAAAATCCAGTAGTCTCATTAGAATATTGAGAGCCTATGCGACAATTTATGCTTATAAAATCATCTCTCATCACACCAGCATTTTCAAACATAAAAATACATCTTTATATCTATTTCAAAATAGCATCCTGAAGCTACAGTATGGTAGATCAAACATTAATGAAAAAGATAGCAAATTGGAAAATGTTGCTTGAATTCATACCTGGCCATAGTGCCCTGCCTCTGAGATGTTTCTGCTAACAGACTGTAAGCTCCTTGTCAGATGGCAGAACATATAATCCAGGTTGATATTTCACTGCATATAATGAAATTTGGTATACAATAAATTCATCAGCTCTTCATTTTACCCTCTCTCTCTCTTTCCGTTCATTTCATCATCCTTTACTCACTCCAAGCTATCAGCATTTGTATTGATTTACTTTAAACTCTCGCAATCTGTCGTACTTTCCACTTGACAACCTATATCTCTCTTTAAGCTCGCTAGTTGTCATGACCACACAAACTTGCCAAGTCAAATCAAAGAAGTGCATGAGAAAAGCAAAGAGATATCCTCAGTGGAGACAGCAAAGCCCAAACTGGAAGAAGGTTTGCAGAGTAATCTTGCGCTTATTTCAAAGGAAGAATCAAGAAGAGAAGATGGCCGCTGTGAGTCCTGAAGGTTAGTTACAGTTCTAGTCTTGCAATCGGTTGGTTGCTAGGTTACGAGCTCTCCAGCTGGAAGCTTCACACTTCAACTGAGGTCTGACAGGAATCAGCTGTGTGGAGAGAGAGCGCGCTTCAGAGCAGAAACTCTTGTGAGGTAAAATTACATTTGAAGATTATATTACAGAAAACTGATAAATATTGTCAAGGTTTATTCAAAGAGTTTGATAGTAGACCGTTCCCGTGGAAGTCGGCAAGGCTACAGAGTTAATGTATGAATAAACCTTATGTTTACAAGGTTCTTGTTTAAGATATTAAAGTCAAAGAAAAAACGAACTTTAAACGAGCAAGTATCTACAAATGTCAAGGTTATAAACGAAGGCCAAGTTTAAAGGAGAAAAGAACTGTTAACAAATAAGCATTTACAAATTCAATGGTAATAAACCAAAATAGAGTTTAAAAAAGAAACAAACTTAAATAAACAAGCATTTACAACTACAAGTTATCAACAGATGTCGAAGTAAGAAAGGAGAAACTAACTTTAATAAACAAGCATTTACAATTACAAGTTATCAACAAATGTCGAAGTAAGAAAGGAGAAACGAACTTTAATAAACAAGCATTTACAAATACAAGTGTTGACAGAAGTCACAATAAGACAGGAGAAATTAAATAACATCAGCTGATTTGGAGAACGCATTATCACCAACTATATATATATATATATAGCAACATAAAACCAATCTCTAACAAAGGTTGAGAAGTTCTTCCAGAATCAGTAATAAGCTTTTTTCAAGAAGAGCTATCATTCATAGAGAGAAGCAAGGCTACAGAGAACTCAGGGTGAGTGAATAAATAATAGAATTAAAGAGAATTAAGTGTTGAGAGTAGAAAGTGAAAAACTGATGTTGTATGTCCCTAGTAATTGCGACTGTGACTCTTGCAGGTGCTGCATCCAATCTTAGATGTGAAGAGGCAGACTGATTACTGGCGTTCATCATCTCTGTGGCAGTCTCTCTACCATCCCATTCCCCTTTCCCCCTCTGGGGTACTCAGCACAAAGGATTAAAATGTGTTGTGAGTAGCTCAGGTCAGGACTGAGGAGTTATCTTCTGCTTCTGAGGAAATCGAATTGAAGTATCCTGACAGATTGAAGTGCCTTCACCCTAATTTTAGGGAAAAAACAGATTTCCTCCTGAGCAGAATGGCAGAAGGAATTGATATAAAAGCATTAGCCACCGTTTTGGAAGGGTTACAGAAACAATTAAATAACACCATAGAAGAAACAGTCCAAATAAAACAGCGAATAAATGAGTTAGGGAACACCGCTAAATCAAATGAATCTGTGTTTTCACAAATCCCTAGCCCTTCACAGTCTGCAGGTATATCCACTCAAGTAATTCATGCGGTTTCCCCTATTATTCCTTTGGCTCAACCCGAGCGCTTCAGTGGGGATCCAAATAAGGCGCAGATTTTTCTGACCCAATGCTCATTGCATTTTTTATGTAGACCAGTCATTTTTTCCGAAAACCAGTCCAAAGTGGCATTTATATTGTCTTATCTGACAGGAGATGGGGCCGCATGGTCCATGCCAATAATTTCCAGAGCAAGCAGCGCTGCCCTGGGGATTATGACCCCCTTACCGCCAGCCTGTTTCTGGCGGTGTACACCGCCAGGAAGAGGCTGGCGGTAACGGGTGTCCAGGGGCCCCCTAACAGGGCCCCGGCCTGCTTTTCACTGTCTGCATGGCAGACAGTGAAAAGCGCGATGGGTGCAACTGCACCCGTCGCACAGCCGCAACACCGCCGGCTCCATTAGGAGCCGGCTCCTGTGTTGCGGCTTCATTCCCGCCGGCCCAGCAGGAATGTCGGAATGTGGGCTGTGGTAAAGTGGCCGCATGGCGCCCACTTGGCGGTTCCCGCCTGGTGGGCGGCAGTAGTCGCCCGCCAAGGTCGGAATGAGGGCCTATGTGTCAACTTGTGACAAATGTCAATGAAGGAAATCAAATAGAACAGCTTCACAAGGTCTGTTAAGACCTTTGCCCACTGCACCCCATGCCTGGCATACTGTTACTATGGATCTTATAGTGGACCTCCCTAGTAGCCAAGGTTTTAACACTATCCTAGTTTTTGTAGACACTTTCACTAAAATGGCGCATTTCATTCCTTTGAAAGAAATCCCTCGAGCCCCACAGGTTGCACAGTTGTTTACACATCACATAGTAAGCGCCCATGGTATCCCAAAAATTCTAGTTTCAGACAGGGGGTCCCAATTTGTTTCTCGCTTTTGGAAGGCCTTCAGTAAAAGATTAGGAATTGATTCTCGTTACTCTGCCAGTTACCATCCTGAAACCGATGGGCAAACAGAGAGAGTAAATCAAGAGTTAGAACAGTATTTAAGACTCAATTTACTCGATAAAGAGAAGGAATGGCCCGAGTTGATGTGGGCAGCTGAATTTGCTTACAATAATGCTGTTCATTCCACCACTGGGTTCACCCCCTTTTATCTGAACCATGGTAGACATCCTAATGTAATGTTGGGTAAAGAAGATGATTCAGTGCCTGCAGTAGAAGAGATGGTGAGGGATTTGCAGACCACGTTAGTTAGGGCTAGAAAAAACATCATTCAAGCAAAAGACTCATATAAGACTCAGGCTGATAGAAAAAGAAGAAAGAGACCCATTTATTCGAAAGGACACAAAGTTTGGTTATCCACTCGTCATTTACGTCTCAAAGGAAATCGCAAATTTCAGCCATGATTTATAGGCCCTTTCAAAGTTGGCAAGATGATCAATCCAGTGGCAGTTAAATTGCAGTTGCCAGCTCATCTAAAGATACATCCTGTTTTCCATGTCTCCTTGTTAAAGAACAGTCCTCCAAATTTACGTCAAAACTCCCCTCCAATTCCTATCCAGATTAGCTCTGCAGAAGAGTATAAGGTCAATCAAATCTTAAATTCCAAAATCCATAATGGCCAGCTTTATTATCTAATTGATTGGAAAGGTTATGGTCCAGAGGAACGATCCTGGGAGCCGCACGAGTATGTACATGCTTCAAGATTAATGAGAAACTTTCATAGAACCTACCCAAGCTAACCTAAATTGGAGAACTGTTCCTTGAGGGGGAGTACTGTCATGACCACACAAACTTGCCAAGTCAAATCAAAGAAGTGCATGAGAAAAGCAAAGAGATATCCTCAGTGGAGACAGCAAAGCCCAAACTGGAAGAAGGTTTGCAGAGTAATCTTGCGCTTATTTCAAAGGAAGAATCAAGAAGAGAAGATCCAAGATGGCCGCTGTGAGTCCTGAAGGTTAGTTACAGTTCTAGTCTTGCAATCGGTTGGTTGCTAGGTTACGAGCTCTCCAGCTGGAAGCTTCGCACTTCAACTGAGGTCTGACAGGAATCAGCTGTGTGGAGAGAGAGCGCGCTTCAGAGCAGAAACTCTTGTGAGGTAAAATTACATTTGATGATTATATTACAGAAAACTGATAAATATTGTCAAGGTTTATTCAAAGAGTTTGATAGTAGACCGTTCCCGTGGAAGTCGGCAAGGCTACAGAGTTAATGTATGAATAAACCTTATGTTTACAAGGTTCTTGTTTAAGATATTAAAGTCAAAGAAAAAACGAACTTTAAACGAGCAAGTATCTACAAATGTCAAGGTTATAAACGAAGGCCAAGTTTAAAGGAGAAACGAACTGTTAGCAAATAAGCATTTACAAATTCAATGGTAATAAACCAAAATAGAGTTTAAAAGAGAAACGAACTTAAATAAACAAGCATTTACAACTCCAAGTTATCAACAGATGTCGAAGTAAGAAAGGAGAAACTAACTTTAATAAACAAGCATTTACAATTACAAGTTATCAACAAATGTCGAAGTAAGAAAGGAGAAATGAACTTTTATAAACAAGCATTTACAAATACAAGTTATCAACAAATGTCAAAGTAAGAAAGGAGAAACAAACTTTAATAAACAAGCATTTACAAATACAAGTGTTGACAGAAGTCACAATAAGACAGGAGAAATTAAATAACATCAGCTGATTTGGAGAACGCATTATCACCAACTATATATATATATATACTGTATATATATAGCAACATAAAACCAATCTCTAACAAAGGTTGAGAAGTTCTTCCAGAATCAGTAATAAGCTTTTTTTCAAGAAGAGCTATCATTCATAGAGAGAAGCAAGGCTACAGAGAACTCAGGGTGAGTGAAGAAATAATAGAATTAAAGAGAATTAAGTGTTGAGAGTAGAAAGTGAAAAACTGATGTTGTATGTCCCTAGTAATTGCGACTGTGACTCTTGCAGGTGCTGCGTCCAATCTTAGATGTGAAGAGGCAGACTGAGTACTGGCGTTCATCATCTCTGTGGCAGTCTCTCTACCATCCCATTCCCCTTTCCCCCTCCGGGGTACTCAGCACGAAGGATTAAAATTCATTGTGAGTAGCTCAGGTCGGGACTGAGGAGTTATCTTCTGCTTCTGAGGAAATCAAATTGAAGTATCCTGACACTATTCACCATCACCCTGTATTTACTTCGTAGAGCCTATTCCCTCCCTCTAACCTCACTCCTTTATGCCAACATTTCTCCGACCTAACTCACACCTTTGCCTCTTCTCCTTTTCTTTCTCTGAGTTCTCATCCTCTCTCAGGCATATATGCATAAGCATCTTCACAGTTGAATGTCCTTATTTAGTGTTCTCAACATTGAAGGAGGTGTCCGGTGTTGAGAAAAAGAACAGGTCTCTTTCCTCAGTGCTGCATCTATAACAAACTCAGACAATAAGCATTCTAAATTGTGTATATTGTTGTATGTTGCTCGGCGCAAGTTATTGGTTGCGTCTGGCGATACTAGAGTAAAAACAGGGCTTGTACCCCCCCCCATATTGTTTATAAGCAGGCACACTGCCTACACTGCTTTGTGATCGAACCTCTGCTCCCATAACGGTGTATTTTGGAGTTCACAGACTTTGGATCAGACATCTGTGCATGAGCGTCTCAAGAGCAGTGTTACACTGAGTGTTTCTTCGCCAATTGCCTTGGTGGCACTATCTTAATGCAGACCAATTTTTACTGCGAGTAGCGGTTTATATATTCACATTTTCCAGGCACAAAATACGAGTTCTGATGATGATTCTATGCTCATTGCTTAGGGAATCGGAACGTCAACATTGGTACCATAACTCATGCTATAATTGAGATTTATTTCCATGTGTGACTATAGATACTGGCACTGTTTGACAAATGAAAATTCATGTGGTTATATCAGCCCGATAGGCCTGAGATGACATTGGTGCCATAACTCATGCTACTGTTGATATACTTTTTGGTGTATGAGTATAGGTACCAGCCCCATTTGACATATAAAGTTTTAATTTGGTTAAGTCAGCCTGATAGGTCGGTGATGTTTCACTGGACAATTAGACTTCTTTATTTCATTTATGTATCATGAACTGTGCTGAAAAGATTCAACTTTTTGTGCCCCTTATATGTTTTTTTTTTTACATAGAGTTCATTGGATTCTTATTCTAATACTGTGATTTTCATTAGTCAGGAGGGAACTTTGTTCTCAGTAATATACGATGTAGCACTAGAAGCAGAGAAGTTGGCTATAGAAAAGAAGAAGTGGGAAAGAGAAGAATCAAGAGATGGTGGCAATGAGATAGACTTTGAGGTATCCTCGGTGGTGGGTTTTGCCTCAGACTCCCCAAAGGGATTGTTCCTAGTTATCAAGAGTGGGACGACATTGGAAAAGTGGCTGACAGCCTTAAAGAGGGCTCTCAAGATGAAGAAGGTTAGACCTCAGTACTGGGGTTCACTCCTATGGGAGCTGATCCCGGTATCTGGGAGAGATAGGCTCCTGACCCTAGGGGAGGATCAGAAAGATTCCTATCCGAACATGGTGACATGCCTTCCCCAGAAGTTTGATCTTAACCTAGAGCAATACAGGATGAAGTTTAGGGACATGCAGAAGGTCAATACCCAGTCCTGGCTTCACTTTGTGGATAACTTAATAAAGGCCCTAGAGGGCTGGATACAGGCTAACAAGGTAAGTACCTTTGAGTAGCTATTCAATTCAGTCATAAAGGAGCACCACTTGACCAGTTGTATCTCAGAGAAGTTACGCTAGTATCTGGTAGACTCTAAGTTGACCAAACCCAGGGCCATAGGGGAGGCAGCTTATGAATGGTTAAGAACCAGAGTTTTAACAAACCCTCAGGGAGTGATCATAAAAAAGGACACCAGGGACTTTCCCAGGGGGAATTGCAGGGGAAGGAAGATAAAAAGTCCAATGGGTCCTCACAAGAGTCCCCAAAACCTGCATGTGGGGGAGAGTCATACAACTTCCAAGGTGAGAGGATATCAGGGGAAGCATTGTGACCCTGCTGTCTGCTCCAAGAAGCCCTACACTTGTGGGCAGTACCATGGGATTGCTGCTATAGGTTTGGGGGTGGAAGCTGGCCCAGAGATGGGGTAAGGATATACAAAGGTCACCTTAGTGTCAATGGGAAGGGTGGATGTTGCAGCCCTGGCCACCTTACCTCCAATCATGGAGAAGTACAGGCAGAGGCCTAAAGTTAATGAGACTGAGGTGAAGGCTCTGAGAGATACATGAGCCAGTATGACTATGGTCACAGAGAAACTGGTTTCTCAAGAGCAGATCCTACCTGGTGTATTCCACAAGGTACCTCATGCTTACAGTAGAAACAAGCTCTATCCCATGGCTATGGTGAGCTTGGAATGGGGAGACACAGCAGGCCCTAAAAAGGTAGTTGTAGTTCCTGTCCTCCCAGTAGAGTGTCTACTGGGAAATAATCTTGAAACATTTGAATAGTCAGAGGTGAAGAGAAGAGACCAATCATAGATGCTGGACCCCCCTGAATGGGTGTGTGATATAACCATATCACAGACAGCACAACAGGGAAGTGCTCGACACTTGGACCCTGGAACAATGGGCTAAGCCTCCAAAGGCAAGAGAAGGGGCACATGGTCTGGCTTGGCAGCCCAGGGGACTACAGGGGTAATGGAGTAATCCAATCCTGATGGGGAGGATCTGACTTCTGAGGGAGGGATTGGGAGGGATCCACCCTTCCACCCCTGCAAGCTCTGCGAGACTTGGCAGAATTCCAGAGGGGTAGGGGGACCCACCATAGAAGAGTTGTGCCAGGGGCAAAGAGAGTGCCCCACTTTTGAGGACCTGAGGCAGACTGCCTCCAGGCAATAACGGGGTGATATCAGAGGATCCCAAATGAGGGCAACCAGGAGATTGGTGGTCCCTCAGAACTACAGGGAATCCTCCTCACCTTAAGCCATCACATCCCCTAGGCAGGACGTTTGGGGAAGACCAAGACCTGGAACAGGCTGGACAACCATGTCTATTGGCCCAACATGTCAGCATCAGTGAAGAAGTTCTGTAGCTCTGGTGTCACCTGTCAGGCCAGTGGCAAGACCGAGGGCAAACAAAAGGCTCTCTCAATGCCACTGCTAGTGGTTGGGATTCCCTTTGAGAGGGTGGGGATTGATATTGTTGATCCCCTAGACCCACCAACTGCCTCAAGCAATAAATACATTTTGGTGGTAGTGGACCATGTCACCAAGTATCCAGAGGCAATACCCCTCATGAATGTCACTGCTCCCACAGTGGCTAGGTGTAGGAGGCTGGCCTGGCTTATAGTGGGTACCCAGTGGTACTTACGCCTTGTGCCAGGTCCAGTTATCCCTTATTAGTAGGTTAGAAGTGTTCTAGCAGCTTAGGCCGATAGAGGTAGCTATAGCAGAGCAGCTTAGACTGAACTAGGAGACATGCAAAGCTCCTACTATACCACTTATATCACTTACCACTATATCACACGAAAACACAATACTCAGAGTTTTTTAAAATAAAGGTACTTTATTTTAGTGATAATATTCCAAAGGTATCTCAGAGGATATACTCCCTTAAAATATACACACAAACCAAAATCAGGTAAGTAAACAGTTAGAAAAGTAGTGCAAACACTGTAGGACACAATAGAATGCAATAGGAGACAATAGGCCTGGGGCAACACAAACCGTATACTCCAAAAGTGGAATGCGAACCACAAATGGACCACAGACCTACTGTAGTGTGTAGAGGGTCACTGGGAGTATAAGAAAACACCAAGGGTGTCCAGGATACCCCACCCCAAGACCCTGAAAAGTAGGAGTTTAGTTACCCTACTACCCCAGAAAGACAGTAAAGTCGAGATAGGGGATTCTGCAAGGACAACAACTGACTGCAAAGCACTGAAGATGGATTCCTGGACCTGAGGACCTGCAAAAGAAGGGGACCAAGTCCAAGAGTCATGCAAGTGTCCAGAGAGGGCAGGAGCCCACTGAACCCCGGATAAAGGTGCAAAAGGGCTGCCTCTGGGTGGAATAAGCCAAAGATTCTGCAACAACAGAAGGTGCCAGGAACTTCTCCTTTGGTCAGAAGATATCACACGGCGTGCTGGAAAATGCAGAGTTGTTTCCAAACAGAAAGACCGCAAACAAGCCTTGCTAGCTGCAAAAGTCACGGTCGAGGATTTTGGGTGCTGCCAGGGCCCAGAAAGGTACAGGAGGTCACCCCTTTGAGGAGGAGACAGAGGGGGCTCTCAGCAATACAGAGAGCCCATGCAGAAGCAGGCAGCACCCGCAGAAGTACCTGTTCAGGCATTCAGAAGATCTGAGCACAATGGTCAACTCAGCACAACAAAAGGTAGTCCCACGAAGTCGGAGTCCAACTCAGCGAATTAGGCAATGCAGGACAAAGTGCTGGGGACCTGGGCTAGGCTGTGCATGAAGGAAGTCTTGCAAAAGTGTACAGAAGCCCTAGCAGCTGCAGTTCATGCAGTACACAGGATTACTGTCTGGCGTGGGGAGGCAAGGACTTACCTCCACCAAATTTGGACAGAAGGGCCACTGGACTGTCGGGGACACTTGGATCTAGCTCCTGTGTTCCAGGGACCATGCTCGTCAAGATGAGAGGGGACCCAGTGGACCAGTGATGCAGAAATTTGGTGCCTGCGTTGGCAGGGGGAAGATTCCTTCAACCCACTTGGCTTCCAGTGCAGGGTGAAGGCAGACAGCCCTCAGAGCATGCACCACCAGAAAACAGTTGAGAAAGCCGGCAGGATGAGGTGCTACATTGTTGCTGGTAGTCTTGTTGCTACTTTGTTGCAGTTTTGCAGGCATCCTGGAGCAGTCAGCAGTCGATCCTTGACAGAAGTTGGAGAGGGAAGTGCATAGGAACTCTGGTTAGCTCTTGCATTCGTTATCTGGTGAGATACCCACAGGAGAGACCCTAAATAGCCCTCAGAGGAGGATTGGCTACAGAGAAAGGTAAGCACCTATCAGGAGGGGTCTCTGACATCATCTGCTGGCACTGGCCAGTCAGAGGTGTCCATGTGCCCTCACTCCTCTTCATCCAAGATTGCAGAGGTCTGGGACACACTGGAGGAGCTCTGGGCTCTGGGCACCTCCCCTGGGAGGTGCTGGTCAGGGGAGTGGTCACTCCCCTTTCCTTTGTTCCGTTTCGCACCAGAGCAGGGCTGGGGAGATCCCTGAACCTGTGTAGACTGGCTTATGCAAGGAGGGCACCATCTGTGCCCTTCAAAGCATTACCAGAGGCCAGGAGAGGCTACTTCACTCAGGCCCTTCACACCTATTTCCAAAGGGAGAGGGTGTAACACCCTCTCTCAGAGGAAATCCTTTGTTCTGCCTTCCTGGGACGGGGCTGCCCAGGACCCAGGGGGGCAGAAACCTGTTTGAGGGTTGGCAGCAGCAGTAGCGGCAGAAAACCCCCAAGAGAGTTAGTTTGGCAGTACCCAGGCTCTATGCTGGAGCCCGGGGATGCATGGAATTGTCCCCCCAATACCAGAAAGGTATTGGGGGGACAATTCCATGATCCTAGACATGTTACATGGCCATTTTCAGAGTTACCATGGTGACGCTACATATAGGCATTGACCTATATGTAGTGCACGCGTGTAATGGTGTCCCCGCACTCACAAAGTCCGGGGAAATTGCCCTGAACAATGTGGGGGCACCTTGGCTAGTGCCAGGGTTCCCTCACACTAAGTAACTTTTCACCTAACCTTCACTGAGTGAGGTTTAGACATGTAGGTGGCTTATAAGTTATTAAGTGCAGTGAAAAATGGCTGTGAAATAATGTGGATGTTATTTCACTCAGGCTGCAGTGGCAGTCCTGTGTAAGAATTGTCTGAGCTCCCTATGGGTGGCAAAAGAAATGCTGCAGCCCATAGGGATCTCCTGGAACACCAATACCCTTTGTACCTAGGTACCATCATCTAGGGAATTATAAGGGTGTTCCAGTGTGCCAATCAGAATTGGTAAAATTAGTCACTAGCCTGCAGTGACAATTTTAAAAACAGAGAGAGCATAAATACTGAGGTTCTGGTTAGCAGAGCCTCAGTGATACAGTTAGGCACCACACAGGGAACATATACGGGGCACACTTTATGAGCACCGGGGTCCTGGCTAGCAGGATCCCAGTGACACATGGGCAAAAACAAACATACATACAGTAAAAATGGGGGTAACATGCCAGTCAAGATGGTACTTTCCTACACAAGGGCCCTACTTGGTGTGTTCACCAAAGTCGGTTTCCCCAAGGTAATGGTCTCAGATAGGGGCACAAACCGTATGTCGGCCTTTCTGAAGGCTATGTGGGGTGAATATGGTGTTACTTATGAGTTCACCACCGCATATCATTCCCAGACTAATGATCTGGTGGAACGATTTAACAAGGTCCTGAAGGGCATAATCATTGATTTTTGGACATTTTGGTGTCATGTTAAAGATAAAAATATTCTCTAATTTTATAAATTGGAGTTGGAGCTTTATCATGTGTTGTATTTTACTTCTTCACTGTTTTGTTGATATTAAATGCTTTACAAACCTATCTCCTTAGTTAAGTCTAACTGCTCATGGGCCAAGCTACCAGAGGTTAAGCAAGGATGAATTTATTGAGACCTTGACTGGGCCCAGTGGGGGATTGTGGTCTATTGTTAAGTACAGGTACCTACCTGCCCTTACCTGTAATTGACTTTCCAAAACCTAGTCCTGATTTATTTTCCTCTCAAGAAGTGACGCATTTATGTGCCCCCTTATTTACTCCATTAATTGTGAACCACAGTGGTGATGATGCCATTTAAATTGAAGATTGTGTTAGTTCCCCTCATGCAGTCATCTGGCTGTCCACCTATGGATCAATTTTCCCATTCCACAAGTAAAAATCATCATATAATTTTGGTATGCAGAGTTTATGCATGCCAAATTGTAACTGCAAAAATGCCATGCTATGTCTTTTCACCCACTGTGCTTTCACACAAGATTGTATTTTGATTTTTAGAACTTGTCATATATAAATGCCACATTATAAGTGCTACTACCCCCAAACAACCATAGACATAGGGTGACCAAGTCAATATTAAAGACATTTGGCCTAATTTAGTTTTTGGCGGATGGGTTACTCCATCACAAACCTGACGGATAACTATACGATGTCCAACTAACATAATTGGCATATTATTAAAGTGGATGGATTTCTGTCATGTTTGTGACAGAGTAACTCCATCTGCCAAATTCTAGATTAGGACCTCAGTCTCAAGTCCTGAAACTTTCAACTACTGATTATTTATTGCAGGTGTGTTCGTCTAATTAATTCATTTGAAACAAGGCAAGACCACACAATCCAGAATTCAGTACACTATCAAAATGGAATTGGTATCTATAATGATTTGGAGGCAGGTGTCAAGCCGTTAGAGACATGGTAAATTTGTCATGGTTTAGAAATTTTTAATGCAGATATCCAAATATTTTCTATATACATAGTAAATGTAAACATGTGAAAATAGATAGTATATTCAAATTCATAAAATGCATATAGTTTATCAATGCTTAATGCAAATACTAGAAAGTTCATACAGAGGCTAGTCTCTTTGTAGTTTATAAACCCTTACTCAAAATACTACAAAGCACCTACAATATATTCTCACTGTGAAGCACCATTTACAGCATCATCCCATCCAGCATGGCTCCACAGTACCACACCACTTAAAATATCAAAACTCACACTGCCATCACACCCAAACATCTACATCCCAAGTGCCATCCCACCAAGAAGGAAATAATGTTTATAAACAAATATATAGTAAAATATTTTATTAAATTTTGGAAATAATAAAATATGATGGGCCCGATTCACAAAGATAAACTTAGACTTTTGGTCTATGTTTAGATCAAAAGTCTTTAGGCCATATTATGAGACTGGCAGGCAACAGACCTCTAGACTCGCAGTGGCAGTCAGACCACCGCAGTAATGGTGGTCCGACTGCCACATTACGGGGTTGTCAGGCAGACCCACCAACCTACTGCCTTTCCCGCCAGTATCTCTGAACCTAATATAATGATGGCAGTGCAGGGTGTAATCAGCCAGGGCAAGGCTGAAGTCAGTGCTGCCCTGCTGATTACAACCTTGTTCTCTGCCAGCCTTTTCATAGTGGTTCAACCAACATGAACAGGCTGGTAGAGAACAAGTGCAGAGGGCCACAGGAGGCCCTCTGCACTGCCTTGCCCATGACATGGGCAGTGCAGCCCCCCCTGCCCAGCACCCTCGTAATGTGCATCGTCTGCTTTGCAGAGAGGGCACATTTTGAGGATGCTGGTGCCACCTGTTTGGGGCAGCATTGCTTTCAGCTCTATTATTAGCAGGGAACAATGCTGGCACACCTTTTCCACTGGGCTGAGGGGGAAAGTCATAATAGGGCTGGTGGGGAGACTGCCACCTCAACGACGGTCTCCTCACCATGGGTCTGGAGGCCAGCAAGCTGACTGCCAAACTCATAATCAGGCCCTAGGTTTACAATTTTTGGGTATTCACAAAGGTAAGTTACGAGTAGTATCTTTGCTATCGTACCTGGGGTGGAATCTCCAGCCCAAGTGCGGAGATTTTATTTAAACACAGAGGCCCTCATTCCAACCCTGGCGGTCGGTGTTAAAGCCGCGACCATACCGCCGACAGGCTGGCGGTCCAAAAAATGTAATCCTGACCCTGGCGGTTACCGCCAACAGAGACCGCCGCTTCAACACTCCGACCGCCACGGCGGTACAAACAAACAGCCTGGCGGTCACCGCCAACAGCCCGGCGGGAGACAATGTACCGCCTACCCGATAACGACCCACCAATCCGCCACCTTTTCCGGGGCGGGAGCCCCGCCGATAAAAACACGGCGGAAACAGACTACGAACGGGAAAACGCTCACCTCCACATACTCCACGCGAGATTCCGGCAGTATGGAACCCGAGTTACAGGTCATCCCCGCACTCCTATACCTGCTCCTGTACCAGGAGCACGCCCGGCGGCGCGGAAGACATCGGTGAGTACTGCACCTACGACACAGGGGAGGGAAAAGATTACCGGCACACACCCACCCACCCACACCCACTACAACACACACATCAATGCATTCCCACAGATCACTGTCACAACCCACAAACCCCCCCCTCCGAAATAATGCAAAGACCAAAAGAAGAGATCTTAAACGGGCAGATATATTGAAAAATGGACAGCAGTAATCCAAATAAATAAATAAACTATGTACAAAATATATACATCTACTATATGTAGTCCAACCACTGTCCGTGGACCACAGGGGTCCTGAGCAAAGGGGCAAGGCCCAGTCCCACGACAAGAACTCCACGGAGAGAACACTGCAGGGGCATCAGAAAGAAAAAAGGACAGGCACCTCAGGGGGAAGGGAAGGGGGGGCACCTCAGCCACTTGAGTACACGACGCCAGATCCACGAGGGGACTCCATGACCACTGGGCCATCCTGGGGAGAGCAAAGCCACAGTCCATACAGTCCATACAGTGGGTGGCCTGCCCACTGGGCCATCCTGGGGAGAGCAAAGCCACAGTCCATACAGTCCATACAGTGGGTGGCCTGCCCACTGGGCCATCCTGGGGAGAGCAAAGCCACAGTCCATACAGTCCATACAGTGGGTGGCCTGCCCACTGGGCCATCCTGGGGAGAGCAAAGCCACAGTCCATACAGTCCATACAGTGGGTGGCCTGCCCACTGGGCCATCCTGGGGAGAGCAAAGCCACAGTCCATACAGTCCATACAGTGGGTGGCCTGCCCACTGGGCCATCCTGGGGAGTGCAAAGCCACAGTCCATACAGTCCATACAGTCCATAACAGACTCCACTGCCACTGGAGGAGGCATGTTGGCCAGAGGACATCCTGCAGCCCTGCCCGAGACAGATCCTGCCCTGCCACGTCTGCCAAAGGGCCAGCGGTTCTTGCCTTGAAGGGCCCAGTTCAGCGGTTCTTGCCTTGAAGGGCCCAGTTCAGCGGTTCTTGAGACGGCGGTCCCCAGCGGAGCGGTGCTGGAGACGGCGGGGCCCAGTTCAGCGGTTCTTGCCTTGAAGGGCCCAGTTCAGCGGTTCCTGCCTTGAAGGGCCCAGGTCAGCGGTTCTTGAGACGGCGGTCCCCAGCGTAGCGGTGCTGGAGACGGCGGGGCACAGTTCAGCGGTTCTTGCCTTGAAGGGCCCAGTTCAGCGGTTCTTGAGACGGCGGTCCCCAGCGGAGCGGTGCTGGAGACGGCGGGGCCCAGTTCAGCGGTTCTTGCCTTGAAGGGCCCAGTTCAGCGGTTCTTGCCTTGAAGGGCCCAGTTCAGCGGTTCTTGAGACGGCGGTCCCCAGCGGAGCGGTGCTGGAGACGGCGGGGCCCAGTTCAGCGGTTCTTGCCTTGAAGGGCCCAGTTCAGCGGTTCTTGAGACGGCGGTCCCCAGCGGAGCGGTGCTGGAGACGGCGGGGCTCAGTTCAGCGGTTCTTGCCTTGAAGGGCCCAGTTCAGCGGTTCTTGAGACGGCGGACCCCAGCGGAGCGGTGCTGGAGACGGCGGGGCCCAGTTCAGCGGTTCTTGCCTTGAAGGGCCCAGTTCAGCGGTTCTTGCCTTGAAGGGCCCAGTTCAGCGGTTCTTGAGACGGCGGTCCCCAGCGGAGCGGTGCTGGAGATGGCGGGGCCCAGTTCAGCGGTTCTTGCCTTGAAGGGCCCAGTTCAGCGGTTCTTGAGACGGCGGTCCCCAGCGGAGCGGTGCTGGAGACGGCGGGGCCCAGTTCAGCGGTTCTTGCCTTGAAGGGCCCAGTTCAGCGGTTGAGACGGCGGTCCCCAGCGGAGCGGTGCTGGAGACGGCGGGGCCCAGTTCAGCGGTTCTTGCCTTGAAGGGCCCAGTTCAGCAGTTCCTGCCTTGAAGGGCCCAGTTCAGCGGTTCTTGAGACGGCGGTCCCCAGCGGAGCGGTGCTGGAGACGGCGGGGCCCAGTTCAGCGGTTCTTGCCTTGAAGGGCCCAGTTCAGCGGTTCTTGAGACGGCGGTCCCCAGCGGAGCGGTGCTGGAGACGGCGGGGCCCAGTTCAGCGGTTCTTGCCTTGAAGGGCCCAGTTCAGCGGTTCTTGAGACGGCGGTCCCCAGCGGAGCGGTGCTGGAGACGGCGGCCATTCTATGGCCAACTGCTCATTGCCTGGTGGTGCCCTCCTGGGCAGCGGGGATGGTGCTCCTTCAATGCCCACCTGGGCTGTGGGTGGTGGGGCCCTCCTGGCCAGCTGGGCTAGGTCCTCCCTGGGCAGCGGCTATGGGGGTGGTGGGCTCTCCCTGGGCAGCTGTGACGGTTCCTCCCTGGGCAGCGGCTATGGGGGTTGTGGGCTCCTCCTGGGCAGCTGTGACGGGTCCTCCATGGGCAGCAGGCCTGCTGCCGGACTTCTCCGCCTTGCTGCCCTTGCCCTCCTTAGTCGGGAGTCTGTGGCCCTTTCCTCCCTTTGGAGCTGTGGCTGTTGACGGTGGCTGGCTAGTGTCCTGGGGGGATATAGAACCCGGGCTCCTGCGGCGGCCCTTCCGCCTTCTGCTCCTCTTCCTAGGGGGTGGGCTGCCTGTCCCCTTGCTGCTGGGCGAAGATCCAGACATGCGGGCTGGTGGGCTCCAATACCCCTGCACCCTTGTCAAGGGGGCTGCAGGGCTGGTGGTGGCTGAGGTGCTCTTCTTACCCCGACGAGAAAGAGGGGGGGGCTCAGGGTCAGGAAAGAAGTTAGCAGTAGCGAGAAAGATTTTCTTGGGACAATGGAGAGTGGTAGGTACAGTGGGAATGGGAGTGGAGGGAGAGGATGTGGTTGTAGGTGAGTCACGTTTGCTGTCTTTGGGTGCAGGTGCAGGAGGGATAGGCTGTCGTGAGGTGGATGGCTGTTGGGTGGGTGGGTGGCTGCGTTTGAGTGGTGTGGAAGAGGGGGTGACAGACACAGTGGGAGAGGACACAGGGGACGTGTAAATGGCAGTGGGGGTGGTGACTGCACGTGTGCGGACTGTACTGGAGGGTGTGCTGGTGATGGAAACACTGGCTGATGGTGAGGTGAATGAAGGTGTGAGTGTAGACGTCACAGGGAGGGAGGAGGGAGACGAGGAGGTGGGGGTCACAGATGTGGTAGTGACTGTTGGCATGTCTGCATCGGAATGTTGCTCGTGTGAATGTCTGCGTGATCTGTGGTGCTTATGTTTGGATGAGCTGCTCTTGGGTGTTGAGGTGTGTGCAGGCTGGTCTGATGGTGTGGGTGGGACAGGCAGAGGAACAGGAGACTGGGAGGAGGGAGTTAGTAGAGGGAGGCAGGAGACAGGGACAATGGCTGCCGTCAGTGCTGAGGCCAGAGCCTGGAACGATCGCTGATGGGCAGCCTGACCCGAATGAATGCCCTCCAGGTACGCATTGCTGCGATGAACCTCCCTCTCCACCCCCTGGATGGCATTCAAAAGGGTAGACTGCCCAACAATGAGCGTTCGGAGGAGGTCAATGACCTCCTCACTGAGGGCAGCGGGGGTAACAGGGGCAGGGCCTGAGGTGCCTGGGGCGAAGGAGATGCCCGGCTTCCTGGCAGAGCGGGCACGGGGCGAACGCTGAGGGGCTGCTGGGAGGGCGGAGATGGTGCGCTGGGTGGCGGCTGTACCTGTAATGGCGGGGGGCACGGATGGTGCCACCCCCGCAAGGGAGCTCCCTTCCGAGGACGTGTCCGTGTCGCTGCAGGGTCCAGTCGTCCCCGTTGTGGAGCTCCCCTCGCCCTCCGTCTCACTGGTCCAGTCAGACTCTGTGGCATGGCCCTCCTGGGCCATGTGAGATGCAGCTCCCTCCTGCCCCGATGCCACTTCTCCTCCGCCTGATGATGCTGATGCACACAAGCACAGAAAGACAAACAAAAAGGGGGGGGGAGAGAGAAATAAAGAGATTTTGAGTACATGGATCACCGGTACAGTTAGCGGACATGACAGACACAGATGCCCCCTGCACTAAGTTGCGCACTTGGGGTCCGCTACGCATTCCGTAAAACATGCCCTACACGCCTAGAGTTGACAACTGCACCCATGGATGACACGGCCCAGGGATGGCTGTACTGGCACACTACTGAGGGTGGTGGCTGGGGACACAGGGGCTTACGGGGGTGCCCAGCCTACAGATATCGCCCTAGCCTAGGGGGACCCACAGCCCTCCTCCCCCACCCAGACACCTCCACTGCGCGACAACAGAGTAGATTATGCTTGTACTCACCCCCTTCTGTCTGCTGTGCTGCCCTCACGCGCCCATCCAAATCAGGGTAGGCCACTGCCAGGATCCGGAACATCAGGGGGGTCAGTTGACGGCAGGCACCCCGCCTACGTTGGGAGGCCATCCCCAGCAGAGACTCGGCGGTCTTCTTGGTCCCGCGGCGGATGTCCTCCCACCTCTTGCGGCAGTGGGTGCCCCGTCGCTGGTGGACCCCCAGGGTCCGGACTTCCTTGGCGATGGCACGCCAAATCCCGATCTTCTCATGGGCGCGGACCTATGTGACACGTACAGGGAGGGAGAAATACCACGTTCAAGTTTGGCGGCATTTTCGTTGCCAGTGGTCTAACGCCCCCCATCCCCACCATGCCCCCCGCCAGGCCCAACATGCCCCCCATCCCCGCCATGCCCCCCGCCAGGCCCAACATGCCCCCCATCCCCGCCATGCCCCCGCCAGGCCCCCCGCCAGGCCCAACATGCCCCCCATCCCCGCCATGCCCTCCGCCAGGCCCCCCGCCAGGCCCAACATGCCCCCCATCCCCGCCATGCCCCCGCCAGGCCCCCGCCAGGCCCAACATGCCCCCCATCCCCGCCATGCCCCCCGCCATGCCCCCGCCAGGCCCAACATGCCCCCCATCCCCGCCATGCCCCCCGCCAGGCCCCCCGCCAGGTCCAACATGCCCCCCATCCACGCCAGGCCCAACATGCCCCCCATCCCCGCCATGCCCCCCGCCAGGCCCAACATGCCCCCCATCCCCGCCATGCCCCCCGCCAGGCCCAACATGCCCCCCATCCCCGCCATGCCCCCCGCCAGGCCCCCGCCAGGCCCAACATGCCCCATCCCCGCCATGCCCCCCGCCAGGCCCCCCGCCAGGCCCAACATGCCCCCCATCCCCGCCATGCCCCCCGCCAGGCCCAACATGCCCCCCATCCCCGCCATGCCCCCCGCCATGCCCCCCGCCAGGCCCAACATGCCCCCCATCCCCGCCATGCCCCCCGCCAGGCCCCCCGCCAGGCCCAACATGCCCCTTATCCCCGCCATGCCCCCCGCCAGGCCCCCCGCCAGGCCCAACATGCCCCCCATCCCCGCCATGCCCCCCGCCAGGCTCCCCGCTAGGCCCAACATGCCCCCCATCCCCGCCATGCCTCCCGCCAGGCCCCCAAGCCAGCCAGTGGCACCAAATCCATATTGAATTAAACTCACTTGTTGGTCTGGAGGACCGTAGAGTAGCGCATACTGGGGGAGGACCCCATCCACAAGTTTCTCCAACTCTTCTCCAGTGAAGGCAGGGGCCCTTTCCCCAGGCGCAGCAGCCATTGTCCCTTCCAGACCGAGGTCACAGCAACACTTGCAGTATAGGTCCTCTCCTGTGAAAGTTCAAGTCGCGAGTGAATAAGTAGATAGAAAATGGCGGTCACGCCTGCGGCGGTACATACCGCGGCGGTGCGTACCGCCACCGCCGGCGCCCTTCGCCATTGGCTCCTGAAACCCATAGGCTTCAATGTTAACCAATGCGGCTTCGCGCCGCGGTGTGCCACACCAGCGCATTGACCTCACATCCCATTGTCACACTTCACAGGTCAGGCAGCCGCCATTTCGAGGGTCCACATGGCTCAATTTCAACTGCGTCACACAGGCCTAGGCCTTGCATAGCCACTCATACACGCCATTCACTGCATAGAGAATCGTTTACTGTGCAAGCTGTGAGTACGTACCTGTGGGTTGCTTGACTGTGTGCTCCATGTTGTCCTTCCTAGGCACCGTCCGCTGGGTTTGGCGAGGAGAAGGAGGAATCCTCCCGTGTACAGACCGCTGGTGGACCTGTCGACAATGGAAGCACGCCACATTATCCTGACCTACCGGCTTGACCGTGCCACTATACATGAACTGTGTGCCCAGCTGGAGCCCGACCTGATGTCCCCCATCCGCCAACCCACAGGGATTCCCCCTCTGGTGCAGGTCCTGTCAGTACTCCATTTCTTGGCAAGTGGGTCATTTCAGACAACAGTGGGAATTGCTTCTGGGATGTCTCAGCCCATGTTTTCGAAGGTGTTATCCAGAGTGTTGTCTGCCCTGATGAAATACATGAGGAGCTACATCCTTTTCCCTGAGGTGGGCGAATTGGCTACAGTGAAGGGTGATTTCTATGCCCTTGGACATATTCCCAACGTCATTGGTGCCATTGATGGGACCCATGTGGCTTTGGTTCCCCCCCAAGGAAGTGAGCAGGTGTACAAGAACAGGAAAAGTTACCATTCTATGAACATCCAGGTGGTGTGTTTGGCTGACCAGTACATCTCCCATGTCAATGCCAAATTCCCTGGGTCAGTGCATGACGCCTACATCCTAAGGAATAGCAGCATCCCTTACGTGATGGAACAGCTAGAGAGACACCGTGTATGGCTATTGGGGGACTCTGGGTACCCCAACCTGTCGTGGCTACTGACCCCAGTAAGGAATCCCCGGACCAGGGCAGAGGAACGGTACAATGAGGCCCATGGGCGTACTAGGAGGGTGATTGAGCGAACCTTTGGCCTCCTGAAGGCCAGGTTTAGGTGCCTGCATATGACAGGTGGATCCCTAATGTACTCACCTAAGAAGGTGTGTCACATCATCGTGGCCTGCTGCATGCTTCACAACCTGGCTTTGCGCCGCCAGGTGCCTTTCCTGCAGGAGGATGGTCGAGACGGTGGTGTTGTGGCAGCTGTGGAACCTGTGGAGAGTGACGAGGAGGAAGACGACGGGGCTGAAACAGACAACAGGGACAGAATCATTGCACAGTACTTCCAATAGGACACAGGTAACAATTCAAACATAATTTAGTAAATGTAAACTACTCTCCTGCATCTCTGCTGCCTGTCTATTTGCCCCAGTGTATGATGACTGAGTTGTGGCTTTTCCCTCCCTATTTCAGATCTGGGGTCCCCACTACGAGTCCTGTGCTTCGTTTCCCCATGGACTACAGCTTTGTGGCAGCGCTTTGTTGACTTCACTATGTACAAGGACATATTTGCACTGTCATGTCAATTACAATATTTTGAAATCACAGCCAGACTCCAGATAGTTTTGTGAAAAATAGGTGTTTATTTCAGTGCTCAAAATGGGATGGGTGGTTTCAAGTGGGTGGGGGCTGTGGTGAAGGAATGTCCATGGCAGAGTCCAGAGTAACAGTCACACAGGTGCATTGTCCATAGGCCTGTGGAGAGATGGAGCATGGGCAGTTCAAGGATGGACAGGGTGACAATGTGGGACAGTGGGATGACATCAGGTGGTATCCTTTGCTGGCGGGGGTCTTGACATCCTACTCTGTCTTCTTGCGAGATCTCAGGGCCCTCTTGCGGGGTTGTTCTTCTCCTGCAGGAGGTGGGGGTCTGGTGGGCTGCTGTTGTGCGGGGGCCTCCTGTCCACTAGCGCCGGCGGAGGTGGTTGGCTGTTCTTGGTCCAGGCTAGTGGCAGGGGCCCTTTGTTGTTGTTGAGTGTCCGTCCTGGTGTTGATGAGTTCCTGCAGCAGCCCTACCATGGTAACCAGGGTGGAGGTGAGGGCTCTGATGTCCTCCCTGTACCCCGATAGTGTTCCTCCTGCAGTACCTGGATCTCCTGAAACCTGGCCAGTACCGTCGCCATCGTCTCCTGGGAGCGGTTGTATGCTCCCATGATGGTGGTGACGGCCTCGTGGAGAGTGGGTTCCCTGGGCCCGTCCCCCCCTGTCGCACAGCTGCCCTCCCAGTTCCCCTGTTTCCCTGGGCCTCTGCCCCCTGGCCGGTGTGCCCACTACCACTGCCCCCAGGTCCCTGTTGTTGTTGGGGTGGTGGGTTATCCTGGGTGCCCTGTAGTGGTAGACACACCGCTGATTGACGCGCCCTGGAGACAGAGGCATGGGCCCGCTGGGTGGGAGCTGTGCTGGTGTTCCCAGAGGGGTTTGGGTCTGTAGTGGCCTGTGGCTGTCTGAGGGGAACCGACTGTCCAGAGGTCCCCGATGGTCCGGGCTGGTCATCAGTGTCCAGGTCGACAGAGCTGCTGTCATTGCTGACGGCCTCTTGGGTGGGGGGTGTGGAGAATTCTGGGCCCTCCGTGGCGGTGTGTTGGCGGTCGGGTCCTGCAGGGGTATAGAGGTATGGTTATAGTTTCAATGTGTGCCATATGGGTGTATCTGTGGGTTCCCGTGTCCCCAAGTGCTGGCATTCGTGTGTGGGGGCTTTGGTGAGGGTGGCTTGTGGGGGGGATGTGTATATGCATTGGGCATGCTTTGGTGATGGGTGTCCATGCTTAGTGGACGCATGCAGGCCTAGGTTTTGGGATGTGTGGGTTGTGATGGTGAGACATTGGCAGGGAATAGGTGTGCTGGGGGTGGGGGTGAGGATGGTGGTGGGGGTGAGGATGGTGGTGGGGGTGAGGGTGGGGGTGAGGATGGGGGTGGGGGTGAGGGTGGGGTTCGAGGATGGGGGTGAGGGTTGGGGTATGATTTGGCATGCAGGTGGGGGGGAAGCAGTATTGAAGCTTCAACTCACCAGAATCCATTCCTCCGCCGACTCCTGCGAGGCCGTCAGGATGCAGGATGTTCAAGACTTCCTCCTCCCATGTTGTAAATTGTGGGGGTTGAGGTGGGGGTCCTCCGCCAGTCTTCTGCACAGCGATGTTGTGCCTGGATACCATGGAACGCACCTTCCCCCGTAGGTCGTTCCATCGCTTCCTGATGTCTTCCCGATTTCTGGGGTGCTGTCCCACAGCGTTGACCCTGTCGACAATCCTCTGCCATAGCTCCGTCCTCCGGGCAATGCTGGTGTATTGGACCTGTGTGCCGAAGAGCTGGGGCTCTACCCAAACGATTTCCTCCACCATGACCCTGAGTTCTTCGTCTGAGAAGCGGGGGTGTCTTTGGGGTGCCATGGAGTGGTGTGTATGATGTGCGGGGTGGAGTATGTGTAGTTAAATGTGTTGAGTGTGGTGGTGTGTGTTGTTTTGTGTGTGGATATTGTGTGGGTGATGGTGTAGTGTGCCTCTGTGTGATGGTGTTCTATGATCGCTGCTGTGTCTCTCAGTGCTTCTTTTTGGATTTTGGTCGAAGGGGTTTGTGGGTGATGTGGGTGTGTGTTTTATATTGTATTGTGTGTGTGGGAGTGGTGTGTGTATGTGTATCAGGTGTGTGGAATTCAAATCGTCCAATGTTGTTGAGTTTTGTTCGTTTGTGTGTATTCTGACCGCGGCGGTGTGTACCGCCAATGGAAAACCGCGATTGAAAGACCGCCGCGTGGATTCGTGGGTCAGAATGGCATGGGCGTATTTCTGTTGGCGTGAAGGTGGAGGTTTGGTCACCTCCACTTTTCCGCCGACCGCTGGTCTGGCGGTCTGTTGTGGCTGTCGGATTTTTGGCGGTTTGGCTGCTGTGGGTCAGAATGACCGTGGCGGATTACCGCGACCGCGGCGGAATTATGGAGGATTTCTGACCGGCGGTAAGCGCCTTTTACCGCCGAGGTCAGAATGACCACCAGAGTGTAATCTCCGCACTCAGAATGTACTCACTGCACATGGAAATTCTGGCCTGAGTGCAGACGTAAAGATACTACTTGTAACTTACCTTTGTGAATACTGAAAAGTTGTAAACTTAGACTTTGGGTCTAAAGTTAGACAAAAAGTCAAAGTTTACTTTTGTGAATCGGGCACAGTTTTATGATATATATTAGATATGGTGCCTTCTGCAGTGTCACCCCAGATTTTGGCCTTCCTCTACCTTCCGTTTTTCTCTACTTATTCCATAGGATAAATTATATGATAACTTTAGATTAGGAGCAGGTAGTAATGTCTCATTTGCTCTCAAATGAATTGTACTGTAAATCCTCTTTACTGCTAAAATCACATTTTTGTCACATTTCTAAAATGGCCACTTTTAGAAAGTTGTGCCCATATTTATACTTTTTTAGCGCCACATTTGTGCTGCTTTTTGATGCAAAAGCAGCGCAAACTTACAAAATACAATTGTATTTTGTAAGTTTGCGCTGCTTTTGCGTCCGAAAAATGACGCAAATGCAGCGATGAAAAAGTATAAATATGGGCCATGGTATTTTTGTGTTCTAACCACTTGGTGTTCACACATTCACACATTACTGTGAATAATCAGCAGTTGGCCTTTGTGTATGCCTCCCAGGCAGTGAGACAAAGGGGGACTAGATGTTGGTAGTTTGAACCATCCTGCCACAAAGGGAGTAGCAGAGATGGTGTGTGCCCCTCTTACATTTCAGAGGGGCTGCCTCCAGCACACTCACAAAAACAACAGCAGTCCTTTGTCACCCTGACCTGGTGGAGCCTGCATAGGAAAAGAAGTAACTTTGTAGAACTAGATGTGAGGGGAAGACTAGAAATTTCTCCCACTTCTAAAGGTGGCATTTTCAGAATTAGGACTAAAATGTTAAAATTCAACATCTCTAGTTCTCCTGATGGCATTTGTATCATTCTGATATCATTTTATTTATTCAAACATACTCTATCTTTATGAATTGGGTTGGGATTGTCTCATGTTGTATTTTCACTTTATTAATTTTTGTGTGCTGCATAAATTCTTTACAGACTGCTGTTAATTTAAGTCTGACTGCTTTTATGCCAAGCTACCAGAGGGTTAAGCATAAGTTAATTCATTGATTTTTTGTGGTTCAACCTCACAAGAATTGTGCTTATTGCCTGAGCGGGGCTTTCATCCCTCTCAACCAATAGCCCAATCGCCTTCACTGTTGTACCACAACGTAAGGCAGTGGTTTAATCAGTAGTCTTGAAAAATGAAGGATGCACACTTTCCTACATACAACTCCCACAAAGAAGTAAATAACAACCTGCACTCTTTTTGGTGCAATGCCTCTATCATGTACTCTAAAAGCCACAAGCATAATGCAGTCACCTTTGGAATGCTAGGTGCTCCACATGAGTTTGTTTTGGACCCATCCTATGAAGGCTTCTGGCCGTACAAATGTTTTTAATTCATGAGAGGACACTACTGATGAGGTGGAGTGAGACACAAAGGGTTGAGGCGCTATGCATATTTTCATATCATGAAAAAGTGCATGTATGCTCTCAGCCTAGATTTCAATTTGCCATGATAATAATGTTAAGACATTATTAGCTATCTTCCTCTTGGTGTGGTCGGTCAAACAGATATATGTATTTTTTATTCTCCTGTCATCTCCACATTTGTGGCAACAGCATATGCATTCTAAATTGAAGTTTGTTTATCAATAAATCTGTCTTGAATGCTCACATCTTTGGATAGAAGTGTATGGGGTCTATTTATTAAATATTCGTGCAACACAGAGCAGCAGCCAAAAATGCTGCACTGTTTGAGGAGGAGAGAGCAGTACAGTGCCATAGATACAGAGATTAGGCATTCTCTTCCTCTCTCCCTAGTGCTGTTTCACAATCAGGCTGCCAAGCACCACGTACACGACTTTGCACCATAGTGCACAGCTATCTGCATGAGTCTTGTATAGATTTTGCTGTGGGGAGGGCACCCGTCCAGTACAAACATACTGTGCTTATTTTAAATGTACAACTTTTCTTACTTTGTATGTGTTCTGAGCAGTACAGCACGCAGGCAAAGTTAGAAAAAATGCAAAATTGAAGCATTTCTTCTTGAAAGCACCCATTGCAATAAGGCAGTGATTTTGTTTTAAATCCCAGCCTTATTCTTTCAGTAGAAAAAGTTTTGCCTGAAAAACATGACTAGTTGCACAGGAATGCCCATGCACCACCCAGGAAATGCCCCCTCGGCTGTAAGCAAGCCAAAGCTGCACTATGCAATGCTTTGTGCTACTTTCAAGTGAATTTCCAATGCAAACCACATTTTCACTGGAATGTCAGTTAAAAAAAAAGATATGTTATGCAAGCGCAAAACAAAATCTCAGTAAATATACCCTTACATTTTCATAATGCTTCTGCTTGACCATTAAAAAGAACCAAACATTTTCACCACTCTCCAATCACAGAAATATGTACAAATGTATAGCTGTGCAAAAGTTTTGTTATGATAGTAAAGTCACAAATTTTGTAATAATATCAGTTTAAAGAAAATATTGCAAGAAGAAACTGGTTTGAGTAGAAAATGCCACATAGGAGACTTCTTCACTTTAAATGAATTACCAGGTTGTCTCACATGACTTTTGAATGGGTGGTATGCACTCACATTCAAGTTTCATACATGATTCTAGCAAACTCATTTCACAGATTTTCACACATTTACAGTAATTTTCACACTTTAAAAAAAAGAAAATTGTAACTTTGCAAAGTGTAGTGCGATTCAACCTTTGAAACGTACCTGGGACATGGGTGAAGGCTCAAATGTTTCCACAGAACACATTTAATCTGGGTAGTTTCTGTCCATAAAAAGCCTTTAGCCTTTCATCTGTGCATATGTTTCATGCTGTATGAATATTTAGACTTTTCATATGTATAACTATCTAACTGCATTGAGAGTAGTCATCTTCAACATCACACAGGATTTTCTTTGCAACAGGTTTTGCTTTGTTATGAGAATAAATTAGTCACATATACCTTACTTTGTGTATTTGTATTGTTTGTTTTTCTCATAGCTATCACAAATGTTTCGAGTAACCATGGCATATATCATGAAATTTTCCATTTTCCATGCCAAACTCTAACCAGCATCTTCGGATAGAGTCTAACGTACTGCTGCAGAAAATGTTGTCCTACTGGAGAAATATTTCACAGAAAACAGTTGGCATTTTTATCCTGTGCACTGCCAATCCATATGAAAAGGTTCAATTTGTGGAGGAATACTTTTACCGGTACTTTTGTTGTGAATTCTGATACAGTGCAAAAATAACATGAACTGCTCTCCATGGGTCTTGTTCGGGCTATAACTCACACTCCTGCCATGCAGTTTACTCATCAATATTACATTTCAAATGTTGCAGTTATATCAGTGATGTCATGGATGCCATGAGTGACGTAATATGTAGGATAATTAGCAGTGCATGGCGAGGGCACAAGTTATATTTATCTTAATGCACGAGTTATAGTTACTTAAGATAGCTATAACTGGTGAGTTTAATTATTGCATTGTCACTGACATTTTGACCTACTATGTGATTACTTTAACCTTTGATTTTCAAAAGTGACGTTCTATTTTTTTTACTGTAAAGTAATATTTAATTATCATACCTAAAGACAACCCCTGTCGTACATTGGCTTTGCATGCACCAGGAGTTGGCCACAGGGCCTGGCCTGCAGCCAGGTCCTGTGGGCATGCCCTGCATGTGGCCAACCCAATGCCCTGGTGGGCCTTCAGGTCCAAGAGTGTACTGAAGAGTTGCTCTGGAGGTCCAATATTTACCTGGTGCCAGCCTTTGATGCGGGGGATTTCCCTATACTTCTTCCACATCTATTTCCGGAAAGTTCTTACCTTCCCTGGCTCCAAAAAGTCTGGGGTGACAAGTGTCAAGTTCCTTTGTGTGTGCTTGAGGTAAACCCTTCTAAGTTTTAGTGGGGCAAGAAATAGTCCTGGCATGATGGCCTATCCTTCCCCCTTCTGTGTCAATTTCAGGAGGGAATACACAAACCCCCAACAGCAAAGTAATTCATGATCATGTGACCCAGGATACTGGCAAAAGTTATACATGTTTTCTTTCTAAACGTAGCATGTTCAGTATTGTGAATGAAAGTCTGACTTTATCATCAAAGATTTTAAAATACAATTCATTTGAGTGCAAACGCCATCACTTAGTAAATGTAATAAGGTAACCTCATGTTAATCAATGGGAGAGACTGGCTTTCAAACAGTGAACAACTTGTTTATGGTTTTTTGGCTGCCAGGACATGTAAATTGTAAGTCCACATATCCTACTTTTTAAATACAATGAACCCTGCCCTCTGGCCCCTTAGGGCCTACCTTAGGGGTGACATGTATTATGAAGGAAGGTTTAGGCTGTACAAAGGTTTGTTTTGCCAGGTTAAATGGAAGTTTAAACATTGCACTACAGTCAGTAGTGGGAGGCCTGACACATGTCTTAAAAGGATACATTGGTGGTTGTCACAATGAGTGTTTCTACCCAGCAGTAGTATTTAATTTAAAGGCCCTGTATTCATATATTTCCATTTACTAGGGAACTATGAGTAAATTAAATGCACCTATCATGTAGGTGTCAGCTGTAATATGTTTGAGGGAGAGAGCACAAACACTGCTTATATGGGAAAAGTGCACAGAGGTTTTAATAGAGGATCAGCTTGTTTCAAAGGTCTGGAGAAGGCCCTGCGAAAAGGGCCAGGACCAACAACTATGCTGCTGTGGAAGACAAAGGATGTCAGGAAAATAACATACAAATATGTTTCTTTATCTAACCCAGCTCATGATCTACCAAGAGGTCCATATTTGCATTCTTAAAGACAATGTCCAGCACTTAGAAATGTAACCATAAAATAATGTAATACAGTGCATAAATTACAAAAAAACATAAAAAAGATATGCCATACCAAAAATCAGAATGTAACTTATCCAGAAATTATTTTATTATTAATTTCCTCTGTAAGAGTCAGAAATATGATTTTCTTTAATTAACTGAATCCCAGCGGAGGCGCCTCATATACTCACCTCTGAACATTTAAAGACTGTTAGAAATTGTGTCTTTGGTTGGCAGTCAGGTTACCCCCTGTCCAAGCAAAGACCTGCACTCTAGTCAGGGTAAAGGAGAATCACTGTAAGCAGGCTCAACTTCAGAGTCTAGGTGTAAGGTATTGTACCAACACACACAGTAACTCAGTGAAAACAATACAAGATGGCACAACATATGTTTAGAAAAATAGTAAATATTTATCTAAACAAAAGAAGACCAAAGCAACAACAATCCAACATACACATGTCAAGATATTAATTTTAAAGCAAGAGAGTCTTAAATCCTTGCGAACACAGTATGAACACTGTTAGCATTGAAGAGTACCTGGGTAGCATCAAAATAACATGCACGGGCGAGTGTGCATTGGAAAAGGCTAGCGATGCATCGATTTCTCACCCGCAAGCAAGACCGTGCGTCATTCTCCTCCGGTGTGTGTTGTTTTTTCTCTCCGCAAGAGAGCGATACTTCGATCTGGGCAAGCACTCGGGTACGGGCAGACTTTGCATCATTTTTCCACACCCATCAAGGTTTGCATCGAAAATCCTGCCACACGGTATCAGCAAAACAGCGCTATGAGGGTTGCGACATTATCAGCCTCCGTCAGTGGGTGTTGAGTTTCATTTCTCCAGCTGCGGAGGTCGATCTTCCAGCCGCGATGAAGCCGTGAAGACGGCGTCGCATCGTTTCTCAGCCGCATCTCAGAAGGTGCATCAATATTTTCCCCGCACAGCAAGTCTGTGCGTGGATTTTCAATCTTGGTCTGTCAGCTTCACCTGTTAAGGCCCCAGCAACTGGATAGGGCACCACTTGGCAGGGCAGGAGTCTCAGCAAAGAGTCCAGGTGCTGACAGGGGAAGTCTTTGATGGCCTTGAGACTTCAACAACAGGAGGCAAGCTCAGGACAAGCCCTTGGAGATTTCTTCACAAACAGGAATGCACAACAAAGTCCAGTCTTTGTCCTCTTTCACCAGGCAGAAGCAGTAACTACAGGATAGCTCAACAAGCACAGTCACAAACAGGGCAACACTTCTCAGCTCCTCAGCTCTTCTCCAGGCAAAGGTTCCTCTTGATGTCCAGAAGTGATCTAATTTTTCAGGGGTTTGGGTGCTCTTCTTATACCCATTTTTGCATTTGAAGTAGGCCTATTTCAGAGGAAAGTCTGTGAAATCCTGCCTTGCCAAGGCCAGGCCCCAGACACACACCACTGGGTTGGAGGCTGCATTGTGTGAGGGCAGGCATAGCCCTTTCAGGGCTCCTACCTAGCACACATGGCTCATCAGGAAATGCAGACTACACCCCAGCTCCCTTTGTGTCACTGTCTAGAAAGAGGTGCAACCAGCTCAACTGTCAAACTGACCCAGACAGGGAATCCACAAACAAGCAGAGTCACAGAAATGGTATAAGCAAGAAAATGCCCACTTTCTAAAAGGGGCATTTACAAACACACAATCCTAAAATCAACTTTATTAACTTGTTGGGTGCCTTGGATGAGGTGATCTCGTCCAAGGCACCGGTTCCCGGGTGCCTTGGACGAGATCACCTCGTCCTGCACCCAGGACACAGGGGGAGGGGGGGTCATGGATGGAAGGGGAATCCCTTCTTCTTCCACCCCTGACCCCCCCCCCCCCTCGGCAATCCGATGACGTCAGCGCGCCATTTGCTTCCAGCGCGTCGAGGGAAGAGGACTCACCCTCTTGTCCTTCCCTCTTTGGGGGTTGGGGGGGGGAACAGACACGGGGGAAAGGAAAGGGTTTTTCCTTTCCCCCTGTGCCTGTTTTCAGTGGATTCCTGCTCCATGATCGCGGACAGGGCCCGCGATCGTGGAGCAGGAATCCCCACTAGCCACCATTTGTTCATTTATTAGATTTTGGGAGCGACCCCTTGGGCAAGGGTCGCTCCCATGGGGGGCTATTTTATTTCATATTTCGCCCCCTCCGGGGGCAGATCGGCCGATTTTTCGGCCGATCTGACCCCAGGGGGGGGCGAAAACCACTAGACACCAGGGATTTACGTTTTGATAATTATTTTGGAAGCGACCCCTTGGGCAAGGGTTGCTCCCATGGCGGGCTAATTTTTTATCCTATTTCGCCCCCCCGGGGCAGATCGGCAGATTTTTTGGGGAACCACTAGACACCAGGGATTTTATTTTCTTTATGTTTTTGGGCAGCGACCCCTTAGGCAAGGTTCACTGCCCCGGGGCAATAATTTTGTGTATGTTTCGTCCCCCCCGGGGCTAGATCGGCCATGTTTTTGGACAATCTGGCCCCCGGGGGGGTCGAAACCCACTAGGCGCCAGGGATTGTGTGTGTGTGTGTTTTGTGTGTTTGGGGGCACCCCTTGGGCAAGGGTCGCACCCCCAAAGTGGGGAAATTTTGTATTGGCTATCTCTGCCCCCAAGGAGGGCAGAAACCACCAATACGCCAGGGATTTTTTTTTTGTTCCCCTTTTTTTGTTTTGTGCTGGGGGTGCCCCCTTTGGCAAGGGTCACCCCCTAAAGGGGGCACAGAGCTGTTGGCCGTTTCTGCCCCCCATGGGGGCAGATCGGCCAATTTTTTCTACGCCCATCTGCCCCCAAGGGGGGCAGAATCCACTTAGGCACCAGGGATCGTGTGTGTGTGTCTTTTGTGTGTGTATGTGGGGGGGCGGCACCTTTGGCAAGGGTCGCCCCCCCAAAGGGGGCTCATTAGTGATGGCCATTTCTGCCCACCTTGGAGGCAGATCAGCCTATTTTTGTTAGGCCCATCTGCACCCAAGGGGAGCAGAAGGCACCAAGATGTCAGAGATTTTATTTTTGGTTCCCTTTGTTTTTTTTTGTTCTGGGGGCACCCCCATTCGCCCCCTTTGGCAAGGGCCACCCCCCCAAACAGGGTACAGAGCTGTTGGCCATTTCTGCCCCACTTGGGGGCAGATCAACCTATTTTCTTTTTTTAGGCCACACTGCCTCCTAGTGGGGCGGAAGCCACTTAGGCACCAGGGACAATTTCTAAGTTTTTGGTGGCGTGGTGTTTGTCAACTGGCGAAGTATTTGTATTTGTGATTATAACAGTTTATTTCTTCTTTTTGTTCTAGTTCAAAGCTTTTGCTTCCTTTGCTGTGGATCCTTGCGGTTTTGGCAGTAGTTGTCCTGCGGTTTGCATAGTTGCATGTTTTAGGTAAGTGAAAGCAATTTACTCCAAAGGAGTATTGTTGACATGCATGAATGTCATGTTTGTAGGTGGTGTACTAAATGCAGTATTGTGTGTGAAATTGTCCTTAGATTTGAGCACCATGATATTTGTGTTGTCATATGTCTAATTTTCTTTTTTCTTTTTTCTTTTTAGTGGGATATCATTGGTGATTGCTGTGTCTGTGCAGAGTAGTTGCAGGTGAGTAGCTTTTTCAGGCAAGTGAGTGGTATAGTTTTTTAGTACATAACCCTTTGTGATAAAGCTACACTTTGTTTATTACTTATTTTAGTGCTAGTTGTTGGCAATCCATTTGTTGTTAGTGAGGATCATGGCTAGCCGCAGAGTGAACCCTCAGCAGGTTGTTGGCATGCTCTTTGAGTCATCTTCAGACCATGATTACGAGACTGACTCTGCATCTGAGGCAGAGGAGGAAGTGAGAGATTCTGGCAGTGAGTTTTCTGTCTGAGAGTATTCTTCTGATGAGGAAGCTACTCTCAGTGCAGATGAAGGGCCTGTTTTAGGGGAGGACATTGATGTGCCAAGAGTGCAGCAGCCTGGGGCTGAAGGGTTTCCCATTAGAAGACCTGACACCTGGATTGCCCCAAACATGGAGCAGCCACAGTTACCTGCATTTACTGGTCTCCCAGGGTGTAGAGTGAATACGGAATTTTTTTTGCCTGTCCATTTCTTTCACTTGTTTATGGACGACGTATTTTTGGAAGAGAATGTGGAGCAGACTAATTTGTATGCAGAGCAATATTTGAGGGACAATGCTGCCAGACTTAGGCCTCAGTCTAGAGCTACTCAGTGGGTTCCCACATATCTGGAAGAGATGAAAAAGTTTTTAGGTTTGACTTTTTTGATGGGGTTGATCAGGAAGCTGTCACTGGCTTCTTATTGGTCTACTTGTCCCTTGATGGCAGCGACTATATTTCCTGCAACTATGGCACGTAATCGCTATTTGCTTCTTCTTCGTATGCTGCATTTTGTAGACAATGCTTTAGCCTTGCCACGAGATCACCCTCATTGTGACCGTCTTTTTAAGATTAGGCCTGTCCTTGATCACTTTGTAGATCGGTTTTCAGAGGTCTATGTTCCAGGCAAAGAGATAAGTGTGGACGAGCTTTGGTCCTTTTCAAGGGGCGTTTAGTTTTTAAGCAGTACATTCCTAGTAAGAGGGCACGGTATGGGATTAAATTGTATATGCTGTCAGAAAGCAGCACAGGATATGTGTATAATTTCTGGGTCTACACTGGTAGGGATTCCAGTATTGACCCTCCTGGTTGTCCGGCAACTTTTGGAGTTAGCAAAAAAATTGTGTGGGACTTGGTAGACGACTGTTTAACAAAGGTCACCATTTGTACGTAGATAATTTCTACACTGGAGTGCAGTTGTTCAAGGAGTTGTTTAGAGTGGACACTGTTGCTTGTGGCACAATCGGTTCTAACCGGAAAGGCTATCCAAGGGAGCTTGTCTGTAAAAATCTTGAGAGGGGACATTGCAGAGCCTTGCGGAATAATGAGCTGCTAGCTCTGAAATTTTCAGACAGGAGGGATATGTACATGCTATCTACCATCCATGATGAGAGTACTTCCCCTGTGACTGTTTGGTGTCAGGTGGTGGAAGTGCGCAAACCTGCGTGCATTTTGGACTACAATAGGCACATGGGTGGTGTTGATAGAGTAGATCAGAGGTTGAAACCTTACACTGCTCTTCATAAGTCTTACGTGTGGCATAAAAAGTTGGCCCTACATTTATTTCATTTGGCAACTTTTAATGCTTTTATTGTGTTCAAGGATTGTTCACCTGAGTCAAGGATGACATTTGTTAAATTTCAGGAGTCAGTGATAGAGAGCCTTATTGTGGTGGAACGGGCAAGAGTTCCTAGAGTAGAAGTGGCGGAGGAAGTGACTAGATTGAAAGATCGCCACTTTCCAGATCACATTCCTCCCACTCCCAAAAAAGACCAGAAATGTAGAATATGTGCCCGGTGATCAATCCAGAGGGAGAGCCGAATGTACTGCCCCGAATGCCCTTCAAAGCCTGGGCTGTGTGTGCCCGGCTGTTTTAGAAGTTACCACACTAGGAAAAGTTTTTGGGAAATACAGTGACCGTAAGCTGCCTGTTTTATATTTTCATATGTTCAGTTTTACGGTTGGCATTACTGTAAGGTATTTAGTTAGAGCTTGTGTGCTTGTAGATTTGTACTTATTTTATAATTAGTTAGTGGTTTTTTTGTTGTTTATAAACAAAAAAGTGATGGTGGTGTGCGTGGGGTGGCGCTTGCCTGGCGGTGTGCGTGGGGTGGCGCTTGGCTGGCGGTGTGCTTGGGGTGGTGCTTGGCTGGCGGTGTGCGTGGGGTTGCGCTTAGCTGGCAGTGTGCGTAGGGTGGCGCTTGGCTTGCGGTGTGCGTGGGGTGGCGCTTGGCTGGCGGTATGGGTGGGGTGGTGCTTGGCTGGCAGTGTGCGTGGAGTGGCGCTTGGCTGGTGGTATGGGTGGGGTGGCGCTTGGCTAGCGGTGCCAGCCAAACACCAGTCCACACACTCATCAGCTGATGTGATTGCTGTATCAGGCATGTGGGCATATGAAAGTGATGGGCCCTTGACTGGCGCTGTCTGTCGATGCGAGTGTTGTAATGTGCTGGGCCCGTGGCTGGCTGCGTGAATGGTCTTGTGCATGTCATGTATGAAAGGTGTGTGAATGGACTGTAAAGCGGTTGGTGCCTTGCCGTGGCTTTACAGCTCACGAGCTGTGAGTCATTGGTTTTGTTTTTTGGCCTTTCAGTTATTAACAGTGCATTTCACTTTTGTGAAATCTCTTGTTAATAAAATTTGATCTACTGAACCATCACTCACCCTCGTGCCAAATCCAACAAGTATGTGTGGTACAAATGACAAAACCTGTTCCGCTGTAATTAGGCGTCACAGCACACTTGTGACACGCTAGGTGTCTCAGGTGGGACCCCGATGATGAAGCATGTCACCAACTTGGTTGGTGGGTGAGGGGTCTTTTTCACATAACCTAAGTGCGTTTCTTTTCACAATTTTAGTGTTTGGCACATCACAGACGTATGTGGACACATCAAAATGATATATTACAAAACTACCTGTGTTTTGGGGGGGAGGGGGCACCTATGTTTTTGGTCCTGGGTGCGGCCTTCATCTAGGGAAACCTACCAAACCCAGACATTTTTTTAAACTACACACCCCAAGGAGTCCAGGGAGGTGTGGCTTGCGTGGATCCCCCAAAAATTTTCTTACCCAGACTCCTCTGCAAACCACAAAATTTGCTTAAAAAAGCATATTTTCCTGACTTTCGTTTGTACGATCACCGTTCCAGCACAAAATTCCTACTCCACAGCATTCCCCTCAGTCTCCCAAGTAAAATGACACCTCACTTGTGTCGGTCCCCAAAGCAGAGTCACCCTAAAAATGGATAAAAGAAGAATATGTGCTTATCAACTCGCTGTACTATCCCCATAATCTCTACAAGTTTGTGGACTTTTTCTGTTGCCGGCACCTGGCCCCCCCACACAAGTGAAGTATAATTTTTATCGGGAGACTTGGGGGAACGCTGGGTGGAAGGAAATTTGTGGCTCCTCTCAGATTCCAGAACTTTCTGTCACCGAAATGTAGGGAAAACATGTTTTTTTAGCCAAATTTTGAGGTTTGCAAAGGATTCTGGGTAACAGAACCTGGTCAGAGCCCCACAAGTCACCCCATCTTGGATTTCCCTAGGTCTCCAGTTTAAAAAAATGCACAGGTTTGGTAGGTTTCCCTAGGTGCCGGCTGAGCTAGAGGCCAAAACCTACAGGTAGGCACTTTGCAAAAACCACCTCTGATTTCTGTCAAAACATGGGATGTGTCCACGTTGTGTTTTGGGACATTTCCTGTCGCGGGCGCTAGGCCTACCCACACAAGTGAGGTATCATTTTTATCAGGGGACTTGGGGGAACGCTGGGTGGAAGGAAATTTGTGGCTCCTCTCAGATTCCAGAACTTTCTGTCACCGAAATGTAAGGAAAAGCTGTTTTTTTAGCCAAATTTTGAGGTTTGCAAAGGAATCTGGGTAACAGAACCTGCTCAGAGCCCCAAAAGTCACCCCATCTTGGATTTCCATAGGTCTCTAGTTTTCAAAAATGCACAGGTTTGGTAGGTTTCCCTAGGTGCCGGCTGAGCTAGAGGCCAAAATCTACAGGTAGGCACTTTGCAAAAAACACCTCTGTTTTCTGTCAAAAAATGTGATGTGTCCACGTTGTGTTTTTGGGGCATTTCCTGTTGCGGGCGCTAGGCCTACCCACACAAGTGAGGTATCATTTTTATCGGGAGACTTGGGGGAACGCTGGGTGCAAGGAAATTTGTGGCTCCTCTCAGATTCCAGAACTTTCTGCCACCGAAATTTAAGAAAAACATGTTTTTTTAGCCAAATTTTTAAGTTTGGAAAGGATTCTTTGGTAACAGAACCTGGTCAGAGCCCCACAAGTCACCCCATCTTGGATTCCCCTAGGTCTTTAGTTTTCAAGAATGAAAAGGTTTGGTAGGTTTGCCTAGGTGCCGGCTGAGCTAGAGGCCAAAATCTACAGTTAGGCACTTTGCAAAAAACACCTCTGTTTCTGTCAAAAAATGGGATGTGTCAGTGTTGTGTTTTGGGGCATTTCCTGTCGCGGGCACTAGGCCTACCCACACAAGTGAGGTACCATTTGTATTGGGAAACTTGGAGGACCACTGGATGGAAGGAAATTTGTGGCTCCTCTCAGATTCCAGAATTTTCTGTCACCGAAATGTAAGGAAAAGCTGTTTTTTTAGGCAATTTTTGAGGTTTGAAAAGGAATCTGGGTAACAGAACCTGCTCAGAGCCCCACAAGTCACCCCATCTTGGATTTCCCTAGGTCTCTAGTTTTCAAAAATTCAAAGGTTTGGTAGGTTTCCCTAGGTGCCGGCTGAGCTAGAGGCCAAAATCTACAGGTAGGCACTTTGCAAAAAACACCTCTGTTTTCTGTCAAAAAATGGGATGTGTCCACATTGTGTTTTGGGGCATTTCCTGTCGCGGGCGCTAGGTCTACCCACACAAGTGAGGTATCATTTTTATCTGGAGACTTGGGGGAACACTGGGTGAAAGGAAATTTGTGGCTCCTCTCAGATTCCAGAACTTTCTGTCACCAAAATGTAAGGAAAAGCTGTTTTTTTAGCCAAATGTTGAGGTTTGCAAAGGATTCTGGGTAACAGAACCTACTCAGAGCCCCACAAGTCACCCCATCTTGGATTCCTCTATGTTTCTAGTTTTTAAAAATGCACCGGTTTGGTAGGTTTCCCTAGGTGCTTGCTGACCTAGAGGCCAAAATCTACAGGTAGGCACTTTCCCAAAACAATTCTGTTTTATGTCAAAAAATGGGATGTGTCCACGTTGTGTTTTGGGGCATTTCCTGCCGCGGGGGCTAGGCCTACCCACACAAGTGAGGTATAATTTTTATCAGGAGACTTGGGGAAACGCTGGGTGGAAGGAAATTTGTGGCTCCTCTCAGATTCCAGAACTTTTTGTCACCGAAATGTAAGGAAAAGCAGTTTTTTTTAACCAAATTGTGAGGTTTGCAAAGGATTCTGGGTAACAGAACCTGGTCAGAGCCCCACAAGTCACCCGATCTTGGATTCCCCTAGGTCTCTAGTTTTCAAAAATGCACAGGTTTGGTAGGTTTCCCTAGGTGCAGGCTGAGCTAGAGGCCAAAATCTACAGGTAGGCACTTTGAAAAAAACACCTTTGTTTTCTGTCAAAAAATGGGATGTCTCCACGTTGTGTTTTGGGGCATTTCCTGTTGCGGAAGCTAGGCGTACCCACACAAGTGAGGTATCATTTTTATCGGGAGACTTGGGGGAACGCTGGTTGGAAGGAAATTTGTGGCTCCCATCAGATTCCAGAACTTTCTGTCACCGAAATGTGAGGAAAACCTGTTTTTTTTAGCCAAATTTTGAGGTTTGCAAAGGATTCTGGGTAACAGAACCTGGTCAGAGCCCCACAAGTCACCCCATATTGGATATCCCTAGGTCTCTAGTTTTAAAAAATGCACAGGTTTGGTAGGTTTCCCTAGGTGCCGGCTGAGCTAGAGGCCAAAATCTACAGGTAGGCACTTTGCAAAAAACACCTCTGTTTTCTGTCAAAAAATGGGATGTGTCCACGTTGTGTTTTGGGGCATTTTCTGTCGCGGCGCTAGGCCTACCAACACAAGTGAGGTTTCATTTTTATCGGAAGACTTGGGGGAACGCTGGGTGGAAGGAAATTTGTGGCTCCTCTCAGATTCCAGAGCTTTCTGTCACCGAAATGTGAGGAAAATTTGTTTTTTTAACTAAATTTTGAGGTTTGCAAAGGATTCTGGGTAACAGAACCTGGTCAGAGCCCCACAAGTCACCCCATATTGGATTTCCCTAGGTCTCCAGTTTTCAAAAATGCACAGGTTTGGTAGGTTTCCCTAGGTGCCGGCTGAGCTAGAGGCCAAAATCTACAGGTAGGCACTTTGCAAAAAACACCTCTGTTTTCTGTCAAAAAATGGGATGTGTCCACGTTGTGTTTTGGGGCATTTCCTGTCGCGGGCACTAGGCCTACCCACACAAGTGAGGTACCATTTGTATAGGGAAACTTGGGGGACCACTAGATGGAAGGAAATTTGTGGCTCCTCTCAGATTCCAGAATTTTCTGTCACCGAAATGTAAGGAAAAGCTGTTTTTTTAGCCAATTTTTGAGGTTTGAAAAGGAATCTGGGTAACAGAACCTGCTCAGAGCCCCACAAGTCACCCCAACTTGGATTTCCCTAGGTCTCTAGTTTTCAAAAATTCACAGGTTTGGTAGGTTTCCCTAGGTGCCGCCTGAGCTAGTGGCCAAAATCTACAGGTAGGTACTTTGCAAAAAACACCTCTGTTTTCTGTCAAAAAATGGGATGTGTCCACGTTGTGTTTTGGGGCATTTCCTGTCGCGGGCACTAGGCCTACCCACACAAGTGAGGTATCATTTTTATCAGGAGACTTGGGGGAACGCTGGGTGGAAGGAAATCTGTGGCTCCTCTCAGATTCCAGAACTTTTTGTCACCGAAATGTAAGGAAAAGCAGTTTTTTTTAGCCAAATTGTGAGGTTTGCAAAGGATTCTGGGTAACAGAACCTGGTCAGAGCCCCACAAGTCACCCCATCTTGGATTCCCCTAGGTCTCTAGTTTTCAAAAATGCACAGGTTTGGTAGGTTTCCCTAGGTGCAGGCTGAGCTAGAGGCCAAAATCTACAGGTAGGCACTTTGCAAAAAACACCTCTGTTTTCTGTCAAAAAATGGGATGTCTCCACGTTGTGTTTTGGGGCATTTCCTGTCACGGGCACTAGGCCTACCCAGACAAGTGAGGTATAATTTTTTTCGGGAGACTTGGGGGAACGCTGGGTGCAAGGACATTTGTGGCTCCTCTCAGATTCCAGAACTTTCTGCCACCGAAATTTAAGAAAAACATGTTTTTTTAGCCAACTTTTTAAGTTTGCAAAGGATTCTTTGGTAACAGAACCTGGTCAGAGCCCCACAAGTCACCCCATTTGGATTCCCCTAGGTCTCTAGTTTTCAAGAATGAAAAGGTTTGGTAGGTTTCCCTACGTGCCGGCTGAGCTAGAGGCCAAAATTTACAGTTAGGCACTTTGCAAAAAACACCTCTGTTTCTGTCAAAAAATGGGATGTGTCCGCGTTGTGTTTTGGGGCATTTCCTGTCGCGGGCACTAGGCCTACCCACACAAGTGAGGTACCATTTGTATAGGGAAACTTGGGGGACCACTGGATGGAAGGAAATTTGTGGCTCCTCTCAGATTCCAGAATTTTCTGTCACCGAAATGTAAGGAAAAGGTGTTTTTTTAGCCAATTTTTGAGGTTTGAAAAGGAATCTGGGTAACAGAACCTGCTCAGAGCCCCACAAGTCACCCCATCTAGGATTTCCCTAGGTCTCTAGTTTTCAAAAATTCAAAGGTGTGGTAGGTTATCCTAGGTGCCGGCTGAGCTAGAGGCCAAACTCTACAGGTAGGCACTTTGCAAAAAACACCTCTGTTTTCTGTCAAAAAATGTGATGTGTCCACGTTGTGTTTTGGGGCATTTCCTGTCGCGGGGGCTAGGTCTACCCACACAAGTGAGGTATCATTTTTATCGGGAGACTTGGGGGAACACTGGGTGAAAGGAAATTTGTGGCTCCTCTCAGATTCCAGAACTTTCTGTCACAGAAATTTGAGGAAAACCTGTTTTTTTAGCCAAATGTTGAGGTTTGCAAAGAATTCTGGGTAACAGAACCTGGTCAAAGCCCCACAAGTCACCCCATCTTGGATTCCCCTATGTCTCTAGTTTTTAAAAATGCACAGGTTTGGTAGGTTTCCCTAGGTGCTTGCTGACCTAGAGGCCAAAATCTACAGGTAGGCACTTTGCAAAAAACACCACTGTTTTCTGTCAAAAAATGGGATGTCTCCACGTTGTGTTTTGGGGCATTTCCTGTCACGGGCACTAGGCCTACCCACACAAGTGAGGTATCATTTTTATCGGGAGACTTGGGTGAACGCTGGTTGGAAGGAAATTTGTGGCTCCTCTCAGATTCCAGAACTTTCTGTCACCGAAATGTGAGGAAAAGCAGTTTTTTTTAGCCAAATTTTGAGGTTTGCAAAGGATTCTGGGTAACAGAACCTGGTCAGAGCCCCACAAGTCACCCCATATTGGATATCCCTAGGTCTCTAGTTTTAAAAAATGCACAGGTTTGGTAGGTTTCCCTAGGTGCCGGCTGAGCTAGAGGCCAAAATCTACAGGTAGGCACTTTGCAAAAAACACCTCTGTTTTCTGTCAAAAAATGGGATGTGTCCACGTTGTGTTTTGGGGCATTTTCTGTCGCGGCGCTAGGCCTACCAACACAAGTGAGGTTTCATTTTTATCGGAAGACTTGGGGGAACGCTGGGTGGAAGGAAATTTGTGCTCCTCTCAGATTCCAGAGCTTTCTGTCACCGAAATGTGAGGAAAATTGGTTTTTTTAACTAAATTTTGAGGTTTGCAAAGGATTCTGGGTAACAGAACCTGGTCAGAGCCCCACAAGTCACCCCATATTGGATTTCCCTAGGTCTCCAGTTTTCAAAAAGGCACAGGTTTGGTAGGTTTCCCTAGGTGCCGGCTGAGCTAGAGGCCAAAATCTACAGGTAGGCACTTTGCAAAAAACACCTCTGTTTTCTGTCAAAAAATGGGATGTGTCCACGTTGTGTTTTGGGGCATTTCCTGTCGCGGGCACTAGGCCTACCAACACAAGTGAGGTACCATTTGTATAGGGAAACTTGGGGGACCACTGGATGGAAGGAAATTTGTGGCTCCTCTCAGATTCCAGAATTTTCTGTCACCGAAATGTAAGGAAAAGCAGTTTTTTAGCCAATTTTTGAGGTTTGAAAAGGAATCTGGGTAACAGAACCTGCTCAGAGCCCCACAATTCACCCCAACTTGGATTTCCCTAGGTCTCTAGTTTTCAAAAATTCACAGGTTTGGTAGGTTTCCCTAGGTGCCGCCTGAGCTAGTGGCCAAAATCTACAGGTAGGTACTTTGCAAAAAACACCTCTGTTTTCTGTCAAAAAATGGGATGTGTCCACGTTGTGTTTTGGGGCATTTCCTGTCGCGGGCACTAGGCCTACCCACACAAGTGAGGTATCATTTTTATCAGGAGACTTGGGGGAACGCTGGGTGGAAGGAAATCTGTGGCTCCTCTCAGATTCCAGAACTTTTTGTCACCGAAATGTAAGGAAAAGCAGTTTTTTTTAGCCAAATTGTGAGGTTTGCAAAGGATTCTGGGTAACAGAACCTGGTCAGAGCCCCACAAGTCACCCCATCTTGGATTCCCCTAGGTCTCTAGTTTAAAAAAATGCACAGGTTTGGTAGGTTTCCCTAGGTGCAGGCTGAGCTAGAGGCCAAAATCTACAGGTAGGCACTTTGCAAAAAACACCTCTGTTTTCTGTCAAAAAATGGGATGTCTCCACGTTGTGTTTTGGGGCATTTCCTGTCGCGGGGGCTAGGTCTACCCACACAAGTGAGGTATCATTTTTATCGGGAGACTTGGGGGAACACTGGGTGAAAGGAAATTTGTGGCTCCTCTCAGATTCCAGAACTTTCTGTCACAGAAATTTGAGGAAAACCTGTTTTTTTAGCCAAATGTTGAGGTTTGCAAAGAATTCTGGGTAACAGAACCTGGTCAGAGCCCCACAAGTCACCCCATCTTGGATTCCCCTATGTCTCTAGTTTTTAAAAATGCACAGGTTTGGTAGGTTTCCCTAGGTGCTTGCTGACCTAGAGGCCAAAATCTACAGGTAGGCACTTTGCAAAAAACACCTCTGTTTTCTGTCAAAAAATGGGATGTCTCCACGTTGTGTTTTGGGGCATTTCCTGTCACGGGCACTAGGCCTACCCACACAAGTGAGGTATCATTTTTATCGGGAGACTTGGGGGAACGCTGGTTGGAAGGAAATTTGTGGCTCCTCTCAGATTCCAGAACTTTCTGTCACCGAAATGTGAGGAAAAGCAGTTTTTTTTAGCCAAATTTTGAGGTTTGCAAAGGATTCTGGGTAACAGAACCTGGTCAGAGCCCCACAAGTCACCCCATATTGGATATCCCTAGATCTCTAGTTTTAAAAAATGCACAGGTTTGGTAGGTTTCCCTAGGTGCCGGCTGAGCTAGAGGCCAAAATCTACAGGTAGGCACTTTGCAAAAAACACCTCTGTTTTCTGTCAAAAAATGGGATGTGTCCACGTTGTGTTTTGGGGCATTTTCTGTCGCGGCGCTAGGCCTACCAACACAAGTGAGGTTTCATTTTTATCGGAAGACTTGGGGGAACGCTGGGTGGAAGGAAATTTGTGGCTCCTCTCAGATTCCAGAGCTTTCTGTCACCGAAATGTGAGGAAAATTTGTTTTTTTAACTAAATTTTGAGGTTTGCAAAGGATTCTGGGTAACAGAACCTGGTCAGAGCCCCACAAGTCACCCCATATTGGATTTCCCTAGGTCTCCAGTTTTCAAAAATGCACAGGTTTGGTAGGTTTCCCTAGGTGCCGGCTGAGCTAGAGGCCAAAATCTACAGGTAGGCACTTTGCAAAAAACACCTCTGTTTTCTGTCAAAAAATGGGATGTGTCCACGTTGTGTTTTGGGGCATTTCCTGTCGCGGGCACTAGGCCTACCCACACAAGTGAGGTACCATTTGTATAGGGAAACTTGGGGGACCACTGGATGGAAGGAAATTTGTGGCTCCTCTCAGATTCCAGAATTTTCTGTCACCGAAATGTAAGGAAAAGCTGTTTTTTTAGCCAATTTTTGAGGTTTGAAAAGGAATCTGGGTAACAGAACCTGCTCAGAGCCCCACAAGTCACCCCAACTTGGATTTCCCTAGGTCTCTAGTTTTCAAAAATTCACAGGTTTGGTAGGTTTCCCTAGGTGCCGCCTGAGCTAGTGGCCAAAATCTACAGGTAGGTACTTTGCAAAAAACACCTCTGTTTTCTGTCAAAAAATGGGATGTGTCCACGTTGTGTTTTGGGGCATTTCCTGTCGCGGGCACTAGGCCTACCCACACAAGTGAGGTATCATTTTTATCAGGAGACTTGGGGGAACGCTGGGTGGAAGGAAATCTGTGGCTCCTCTCAGATTCCAGAACTTTTTGTCACCGAAATGTAAGGAAAAGCAGTTTTTTTTAGCCAAATTGTGAGGTTTGCAAAGGATTCTGGGTAACAGAACCTGGTCAGAGCCCCACAAGTCACCCCATCTTGGATTCCCCTAGGTCTCTAGTTTTCAAAAATGCACAGGTTTGGTAGGTTTCCCTAGGTGCAGGCTGAGCTAGAGGCCAAAATCTACAGGTAGGCACTTTGCAAAAAACACCTCTGTTTTCTGTCAAAAAATGGGATGTCTCCACGTTGTGTTTTGGGGCATTTCCTGTCACGGGCACTAGGCCTACCCACACAAGTGAGGTATAATTTTTTTCGGGAGACTTGGGGGAACGCTGGGTGCAAGGACATTTGTGGCTCCTCTCAGATTCCAGAACTTTCTGCCACCGAAATTTAAGAAAAACATGTTTTTTTAGCCAAATTTTTAAGTTTGCAAAGGATTCTTTGGTAACAGAACCTGGTCAGAGCCCCACAAGTCACCCCATTTGGATTCCCCTAGGTCTCTAGTTTTCAAGAATGAAAAGGTTTGGTAGGTTTCCCTACGTGCCGGCTGAGCTAGAGGCCAAAATTTACAGTTAGGCACTTTGCAAAAAACACCTCTGTTTCTGTCAAAAAATGGGATGTGTCCGCGTTGTGTTTTGGGGCATTTTCTGTCGCGGGCACTAGGCCTACCCACACAAGTGAGGTACCATTTGTATAGGGAAACTTGGGGGACCACTGGATGGAAGGAAATTTGTGGCTCCTCTCAGATTCCAGAATTTTCTGTCACCGAAATGTAAGGAAAAGGTGTTTTTTTAGCCAATTTTTGAGGTTTGAAAAGGAATCTGGGTAACAGAACCTGCTCAGAGCCCCACAAGTCACCCCATCTAGGATTTCCCTAGGTCTCTAGTTTTCAAAAATTCAAAGGTGTGGTAGGTTATCCTAGGTGCCGGCTGAGCTAGAGGCCAAACTCTACAGGTAGGCAATTTGCAAAAAACACCTCTGTTTTCTGTCAAAAAATGTGATGTGTCCACGTTGTGTTTTGGGGCATTTCCTGTCGCGGGGGCTAGGTCTACCCACACAAGTGAGGTATCATTTTTATCGGGAGACTTGGGGGAACACTGGGTGAAAGGAAATTTGTGGCTCCTCTCAGATTCCAGAACTTTCTGTCACAGAAATTTGAGGAAAACCTGTTTTTTTAGCCAAATGTTGAGGTTTGCAAAGAATTCTGGGTAACAGAACCTGGTCAGAGCCCCACAAGTCACCCCATCTTGGATTCCCCTATGTCTCTAGTTTTTAAAAATGCACAGGTTTGGTAGGTTTCCCTAGGTGCTTGCTGACCTAGATGCCAAAATCTACAGGTAGGCACTTTGCAAAAAACACCTCTGTTTTCTGTCAAAAAATGGGATGTCTCCACGTTGTGTTTTGGGGCATTTCCTGTCACGGGCACTAGGCCTACCCACACAAGTGAGGTATCATTTTTATCGGGAGACTTGGGGGAACGCTGGTTGGAAGGAAATTTGTGGCTCCTCTCAGATTCCAGAACTTTCTGTCACCGAAATGTGAGGAAAAGCAGTTTTTTTTAGCCAAATTTTGAGGTTTGCAAAGGATTCTGGGTAACAGAACCTGGTCAGAGCCCCACAAGTCACCCCATATTGGATATCCCTAGGTCTCTAGTTTTAAAAAATGCACAGGTTTGGTAGGTTTCCCTAGGTGCCGGCTGAGCTAGAGGCCAAAATCTACAGGTAGGCACTTTGCAAAAAACAACTCTGTTTTCTGTCAAAAAATGGGATGTGTCCACGTTGTGTTTTGGGGCATTTTCTGTCGCGGCGCTAGGCCTACCAACACAAGTGAGGTTTCATTTTTATCGGAAGACTTGGGGGAACGCTGGGTGGAAGGAAATTTGTGCTCCTCTCAGATTCCAGAGCTTTCTGTCACCGAAATGTGAGGAAAATTTGTTTTTTTTAACTAAATTTTGAGGTTTGCAAAGGATTCTGGGTAACAGAACCTGGTCAGAGCCCCACAAGTCACCCCATATTGGATTTCCCTAGGTCTCCAGTTTTCAAAAATGCACAGGTTTGGTAGGTTTCCCTAGGTGCCGGCTGAGCTAGAGGCCAAAATCTACAGGTAGGCACTTTGCAAAAAACACCTCTGTTTTCTGTCAAAAAATGGGATGTGTCCACGTTGTGTTTTGGGGCATTTCCTGTCGCGGGCACTAGGCCTACCCACACAAGTGAGGTACCATTTGTATAGGGAAACTTGGGGGACCACTGGATGGAAGGAAATTTGTGGCTCCTCTCAGATTCCAGAATTTTCTGTCACCGAAATGTAAGGAAAAGCTGTTTTTTTAGCCAATTTTTGAGGTTTGAAAAGGAATCTGGGTAACAGAACCTGCTCAGAGCCCCACAAGTCACCCCAACTTGGATTTCCCTAGGTCTCTAGTTTTCAAAAATTCACAGGTTTGGTAGGTTTCCCTAGGTGCCGCCTGAGCTAGTGGCCAAAATCTACAGGTAGGTACTTTGCAAAAAACACCTCTGTTTTCTGTCAAAAAATGGGATGTGTCCACGTTGTGTTTTGGGGCATTTCCTGTCGCGGGCACTAGGCCTACCCACACAAGTGAGGTATCATTTTTATCAGGAGACTTGGGGGAACGCTGGGTGGAAGGAAATCTGTGGCTCCTCTCAGATTCCAGAACTTTTTGTCGCCGAAATGTAAGGAAAAGCAGTTTTTTTTAGCCAAATTGTGAGGTTTGCAAAGGATTCTGGGTAACAGAACCTGGTCAGAGCCCCACAAGTCACCCCATCTTGGATTCCCCTAGGTCTCTAGTTTTCAAAAAGGCACAGGTTTGGTAGGTTTCCCTAGGTGCAGGCTGAGCTAGAGGCCAAAATCTACAGGTAGGCACTTTGCAAAAAACACCTCTGTTTTCTGTCAAAAAATGGGATGTCTCCACGTTGTGTTTTGGGGCATTTCCTGTCACGGGCACTAGGCCTACCCACACAAGTGAGGTATAATTTTTTTCGGGAGACTTGGGGGAACGCTGGGTGCAAGGACATTTGTGGCTCCTCTCAGATTCCAGAACTTTCTGCCACCGAAATTTAAGAAAAACATGTTTTTTTAGCCAAATTTTTAAGTTTGCAAAGGATTCTTTGGTAACAGAACCTGGTCAGAGCCCCACAAGTCACCCCATTTGGATTCCCCTAGGTCTCTAGTTTTCAAGAATGAAAAGGTTTGGTAGGTTTCCCTACGTGCCGGCTGAGCTAGAGGCCAAAATTTACAGTTAGGCACTTTGCAAAAAACACCTCTGTTTCTGTCAAAAAATGGGATGTGTCCGCGTTGTGTTTTGGGGCATTTCCTGTCGCGGGCACTAGGCCTACCCACACAAGTGAGGTACCATTTGTATAGGGAAACTTGGGGGACCACTGGATGGAAGGAAATTTGTGGCTCCTCTCAGATTCCAGAATTTTCTGTCACCGAAATGTAAGGAAAAGGTATTTTTTTAGCCAATTTTTGAGGTTTGAAAAGGAATCTGGGTAACAGAACCTGCTCAGAGCCCCACAAGTCACCCCATCTAGGATTTCCCTGGGTCTCTAGTTTTCAAAAATTCAAAGGTGTGGTAGGTTATCCTAGGTGCCGGCTGAGCTAGAGGCCAAACTCTACAGGTAGGCACTTTGCAAAAAACACCTCTGTTTTCTGTCAAAAAATGGGATGTGTCCACGTTGTGTTTTGGGGCATTTCCTGTCGCGGGCACTAGGCCTACCCACACAAGTGAGGTATCATTTTTATCAGGAGACTTGGGGGACCGCTGGGTGGAAGGAAATCTGTGGCTCCTCTCAGATTCCAGAACTTTTTGTCACCGAAATGTAAGGAAAAGCAGTTTTTTTTAGCCAAATTGTGAGGTTTGCAAAGGATTCTGGGTAACAGAACCTGGTCAGAGCCCCACAAGTCACCCCATCTTGGATTCCCCTAGGTCTCTAGTTTTCAAAAATGCACAGGTTTGGTAGGTTTCCCTAGGTGCAGGCTGAGCTAGAGGCCAAAATCTACAGGTAGGCACTTTGCAAAAAACACCTCTGTTTTCTGTCAAAAAATGGGATGTCTCCACGTTGTGTTTTGGGGCATTTCCTGTCACGGGCACTAAGCCTACCCAGACAAGTGAGGTATAATTTTTTTCGGGAGACTTGGGGGAACGCTGGGTGCAAGGACATTTGTGGCTCCTCTCAGATTCCAGAACTTTCTGCCACCGAAATTTAAGAAAAACATGTTTTTTTAGCCAACTTTTTAAGTTTGCAAAGGATTCTTTGGTAACAGAACCTGGTCAGAGCCCCACAAGTCACCCCATTTGGATTCCCCTAGGTCTCTAGTTTTCAAGAATGAAAAGGTTTGGTAGGTTTCCCTACGTGCCGGCTGAGCTAGAGGCCAAAATTTACAGTTAGGCACTTTGCAAAAAACACCTCTGTTTCTGTCAAAAAATGGGATGTGTCCGCGTTGTGTTTTGGGGCATTTCCTGTCGCGGGCACTAGGCCTACCCACACAAGTGAGGTACCATTTGTATAGGGAAACTTGGGGGACCACTGGATGGAAGGAAATTTGTGGCTCCTCTCAGATTCCAGAATTTTCTGTCACCGAAATGTAAGGAAAAGGTGTTTTTTTAGCCAATTTTTGAGGTTTGAAAAGGAATCTGGGTAACAGAACCTGCTCAGAGCCCCACAAGTCACCCCATCTAGGATTTCCCTAGGTCTCTAGTTTTCAAAAATTCAAAGGTGTGGTAGGTTATCCTAGGTGCCGGCTGAGCTAGAGGCCAAACTCTACAGGTAGGCACTTTGCAAAAAACACCTCTGTTTTCTGTCAAAAAATGTGATGTGTCCACGTTGTGTTTTGGGGCATTTCCTGTCGCGGGGGCTAGGTCTACCCACACAAGTGAGGTATCATTTTTATCGGGAGACTTGGGGGAACACTGGGTGAAAGGAAATTTGTGGCTCCTCTCAGATTCCAGAACTTTCTGTCACAGAAATTTGAGGAAAACCTGTTTTTTTAGCCAAATGTTGAGGTTTGCAAAGAATTCTGGGTAACAGAACCTGGTCAAAGCCCCACAAGTCACCCCATCTTGGATTCCCCTATGTCTCTAGTTTTTAAAAATGCACAGGTTTGGTAGGTTTCCCTAGGTGCTTGCTGACCTAGAGGCCAAAATCTACAGGTAGGCACTTTGCAAAAAACACCACTGTTTTCTGTCAAAAAATGGGATGTCTCCACGTTGTGTTTTGGGGCATTTCCTGTCACGGGCACTAGGCCTACCCACACAAGTGAGGTATCATTTTTATCGGGAGACTTGGGTGAACGCTGGTTGGAAGGAAATTTGTGGCTCCTCTCAGATTCCAGAACCTTCTGTCACCGAAATGTGAGGAAAAGCAGTTTTTTTTAGCCAAATTTTGAGGTTTGCAAAGGATTCTGGGTAACAGAACCTGGTCAGAGCCCCACAAGTCACCCCATATTGGATATCCCTAGGTCTCTAGTTTTAAAAAATGCACAGGTTTGGTAGGTTTCCCTAGGTGCCGGCTGAGCTAGAGGCCAAAATCTACAGGTAGGCACTTTGCAAAAAACACCTCTGTTTTCTGTCAAAAAATGGGATGTGTCCACGTTGTGTTTTGGGGCATTTTCTGTCGCGGCGCTAGGCCTACCAACACAAGTGAGGTTTCATTTTTATCGGAAGACTTGGGGGAACGCTGGGTGGAAGGAAATTTGTGCTCCTCTCAGATTCCAGAGCTTTCTGTCACCGAAATGTGAGGAAAATTTGTTTTTTTAACTAAATTTTGAGGTTTGCAAAGGATTCTGGGTAACAGAACCTGGTCAGAGCCCCACAAGTCACCCCATATTGGATTTCCCTAGGTCTCCAGTTTTAAAAAATGCACAGGTTTGGTAGGTTTCCCTAGGTGCCGGCTGAGCTAGAGGCCAAAATCTACAGGTAGGCACTTTGCAAAAAACACCTCTGTTTTCTGTCAAAAAATGGGATGTGTCCACGTTGTGTTTTGGGGCATTTCCTGTCGCGGGCACTAGGCCTACCCACACAAGTGAGGTACCATTTGTATAGGGAAACTTGGGGGACCACTGGATGGAAGGAAATTTGTGGCTCCTCTCAGATTCCAGAATTTTCTGTCACCGAAATGTAAGGAAAAGCAGTTTTTTTAGCCAATTTTTGAGGTTTGAAAAGGAATCTGGGTAACAGAACCTGCTCAGAGCCCCACAATTCACCCCAACTTGGATTTCCCTAGGTCTCTAGTTTTCAAAAATTCACAGGTTTGGTAGGTTTCCCTAGGTGCCGCCTGAGCTAGTGGCCAAAATCTACAGGTAGGTACTTTGCAAAAAACACCTCTGTTTTCTGTCAAAAAATGGGATGTGTCCACGTTGTGTTTTGGGGCATTTCCTGTCGCGGGCACTAGGCCTACCCACACAAGTGAGGTATCATTTTTATCAGGAGACTTGGGGGAACGCTGGGTGGAAGGAAATCTGTGGCTCCTCTCAGATTCCAGAACTTTTTGTCACCGAAATGTAAGGAAAAGCAGTTTTTTTTAGCCAAACTGTGAGGTTTGCAAAGGATTCTGGGTAACAGAACCTGGTCAGAGCCCCACAAGTCACCCCATCTTGGATTCCCCTAGGTCTCTAGTTTTAAAAAATGCACAGGTTTGGTAGGTTTCCCTAGGTGCAGGCTGAGCTAGAGGCCAAAATCTACAGGTAGGCACTTTGCAAAAAACACCTCTGTTTTCTGTCAAAAAATGGGATGTCTCCACGTTGTGTTTTGGGGCATTTCCTGTCACGGGCACTAGGCCTACCCACACAAGTGAGGTATAATTTTTTTCGGGAGACTTGGGGGAACGCTGGGTGCAAGGACATTTGTGGCTCCTCTCAGATTCCAGAACTTTCTGCCACCGAAATTTAAGAAAAACATGTTTTTTTAGCCAAATTTTTAAGTTTGCAAAGGATTCTTTGGTAACAGAACCTGGTCAGAGCCCCACAAGTCACCCCATTTGGATTCCCCTAGGTCTCTAGTTTTCAAGAATGAAAAGGTTTGGTAGGTTTCCCTACGTGCCGGCTGAGCTAGAGGCCAAAATTTACAGTTAGGCACTTTGCAAAAAACACCTCTGTTTCTGTCAAAAAATGGGATGTGTCCGCGTTGTGTTTTGGGGCATTTCCTGTCGCGGGCACTAGGCCTACCCACACAAGTGAGGTACAATTTGTATAGGGAAACTTGGGGGACCACTGGATGGAAGGAAATTTGTGGCTCCTCTCAGATTCCAGAATTTTCTGTCACCGAAATGTAAGGAAAAGGTGTTTTTTTAGCCAATTTTTGAGGTTTGAAAAGGAATCTGGGTAACAGAACCTGCTCAGAGCCCCACAAGTCACCCCATCTAGGATTTCCCTAGGTCTCTAGTTTTCAAAAATTCAAAGGTGTGGTAGGTTATCCTAGGTGCCGGCTGAGCTAGAGGCCAAACTCTACAGGTAGGCACTTTGCAAAAAACACCTCTGTTTTCTGTCAAAAAATGTGATGTGTCCACGTTGTGTTTTGGGGCATTTCCTGTCGCGGGCACTAGGCCTACCCACACAAGTGAGGTATCATTTTTATCAGGAGACTTGGGGGAACGCTGGGTGGAAGGAAATCTGTGGCTCCTCTCAGATTCCAGAACTTTTTGTCACCGAAATGTAAGGAAAAGCAGTTTTTTTTAGCCAAATTGTGAGGTTTGCAAAGGATTCTGGGTAACAGAACCTGGTCAGAGCCCCACAAGTCACCCCATCTTGGATTCCCCTAGGTCTCTAGTTTTAAAAAATGCACAGGTTTGGTAGGTTTCCCTAGGTGCAGGCTGAGCTAGAGGCCAAAATCTACAGGTAGGCACTTTGCAAAAAACACCTCTGTTTTCTGTCAAAAAATGGGATGTCTCCACGTTGTGTTTTGGGGCATTTCCTGTCACGGGCACTAGGCCTACCCACACAAGTGAGGTATAATTTTTTTCGGGAGACTTGGGGGAACGCTGGGTGCAAGGACATTTGTGGCTCCTCTCAGATTCCAGAACTTTCTGCCACCGAAATTTAAGAAAAACATGTTTTTTTAGCCAAATTTTTAAGTTTGCAAAGGATTCTTTGGTAACAGAACCTGGTCAGAGCCCCACAAGTCACCCCATTTGGATTCCCCTAGGTCTCTAGTTTTCAAGAATGAAAAGGTTTGGTAGGTTTCCCTACGTGCCGGCTGAGCTAGAGGCCAAAATTTACAGTTAGGCACTTTGCAAAAAACACCTCTGTTTCTGTCAAAAAATGGGATGTGTCCGCGTTGTGTTTTGGGGCATTTCCTGTCGCGGGCACTAGGCCTACCCACACAAGTGAGGTACCATTTGTATAGGGAAACTTGGGGGACCACTGGATGGAAGGAAATTTGTGGCTCCTCTCAGATTCCAGAATTTTCTGTCACCGAAATGTAAGGAAAAGGTGTTTTTTTAGCCAATTTTTGAGGTTTGAAAAGGAATCTGGGTAACAGAACCTGCTCAGAGCCCCACAAGTCACCCCATCTAGGATTTCCCTAGGTCTCTAGTTTTCAAAAATTCAAAGGTGTGGTAGGTTATCCTAGGTGCCGGCTGAGCTAGAGGCCAAACTCTACAGGTAGGCACTTTGCAAAAAACACCTCTGTTTTCTGTCAAAAAATGTGATGTGTCCACGTTGTGTTTTGGGGCATTTCCTGTCGCGGGGGCTAGGTGTACCCACACAAGTGAGGTATCATTTTTATCGGGAGACTTGGGGGAACACTGAGTGAAAGGAAATTTGTGGCTCCTCTCAGATTCCAGAACTTTCTGTCACAGAAATTTGAGGAAAACCTGTTTTTTTAGCCAAATGTTGAGGTTTGCAAAGAATTCTGGGTAACAGAAGCTGGTCAGAGCCCCACAAGTCACCCCATCTTGGATTCCCCTATGTCTCTAGTTTTTAAAAATGCACAGGTTTGGTAGGTTTCCCTAGGTGCTTGCTGACCTAGAGGCCAAAATCTACAGGTAGGCACTTTGCAAAAAACACCTCTGTTTTCTGTCAAAAAATGGGATGTCTCCACGTTGTGTTTTGGGGCATTTCCTGTCACGGGCACTAGGCCTACCCACACAAGTGAGGTATCATTTTTATCGGGAGACTTGGGGGAACGCTGGTTGGAAGGAAATTTGTGGCTCCTCTCAGATTCCAGAACTTTCTGTCACCGAAATGTGAGACAAAGCAGTTTTTTTTAGCCAAATTTTGAGGTTTGCAAAGGATTCTGGGTAACAGAACCTGGTCAGAGCCCCACAAGTCACCCCATATTGGATATCCCTAGGTCTCTAGTTTTAAAAAATGCACAGGTTTGGTAGGTTTCCCTAGGTGCCGGCTGAGCTAGAGGCCAAAATCTACAGGTAGGCACTTTGCAAAAAACACCTCTGTTTTCTGTCAAAAAATGGGATGTGTCCACGTTGTGTTTTGGGGCATTTTCTGTCGCGGCGCTAGGCCTACCAACACAAGTGAGGTTTCATTTTTATCGGAAGACTTGGGGGAACGCTGGGTGGAAGGAAATTTGTGGCTCCTCTCAGATTCCAGAGCTTTCTGTCACCGAAATGTGAGGAAAATTTGTTTTTTTAACTAAATTTTGAGGTTTGCAAAGGATTCTGGGTAACAGAACCTGGTTAGAGCCCCACAAGTCACCCCATATTGGATTTCCCTAGGTCTCCAGTTTTCAAAAATGCACAGGTTTGGTAGGTTTCCCTAGGTGCCGGCTGAGCTAGAGGCCAAAATCTACAGGTAGGCACTTTGCAAAAAACACCTCTGTTTTCTGTCAAAAAATGGGATGTCCACGTTGTGTTTTGGGGCATTTCCTGTCGCGGGCACTAGGCCTACCCACACAAGTGAGGTACCATTTGTATAGGGAAACTTGGGGGACCACTGGATGGAAGGAAATTTGTGGCTCCTCTCAGATTCCAGAATTTTCTGTCACCGAAATGTAAGGAAAAGCTGTTTTTTTAGCCAATTTTTGAGATTTGAAAAGGAATCTGGGTAACAGAACCTGCTCAGAGCCCCACAAGTCACCCCAACTTGGATTTCCTTAGGTCTCTAGTTTTCAAAAATTCACAGGTTTGGTAGGTTTCCCTAGGTGCCGCCTGAGCTAGTGGCCAAAATCTACAGGTAGGTACTTTGCAAAAAACACCTCTGTTTTCTGTCAAAAAATGGGATGTGTCCACGTTGTGTTTTGGGGCATTTCCTGTCGCGGGCACTAGGCCTACCCACACAAGTGAGGTATAATTTTTATCAGGAGACTTGGGGGAACGCTGGGTGGAAGGAAATCTGTGGCTCCTCTCAGATTCCAGAACTTTTTGTCACCGAAATGTAAGGAAAAGCAGTTTTTTTTAGCCAAATTGTGAGGTTTGCAAAGGATTCTGGGTAACCGAACCTGGTCAGAGCCCCACAAGTCACCCCATCTTGGATTCCCCTAGGTCTCTAGTTTTCAAAAATGCACAGGTTTGGTAGGTTTCCCTAGGTGCAGGCTGAGCTAGAGGCCAAAATCTACAGGTAGGCACTTTGCAAAAAACACCTCTGTTTTCTGTCAAAAAATGGGATGTCTCCACGTTGTGTTTTGGGGCATTTCCTGTCACGGGCACTAGGCCTACCCACACAAGTGAGGTATAATTTTTTTCGGGAGACTTGGGGGAACGCTGGGTGCAAGGACATTTGTGGCTCCTCTCAGATTCCAGAACTTTCTGCCACCGAAATTTAAGAAAAACATGTTTTTTTAGCCAAATTTTTAAGTTTGCAAAGGATTCTTTGGTAACAGAACCTGGTCAGAGCCCCACAAGTCACCCCATTTGGATTCCCCTAGGTCTCTAGTTTTCAAGAATGAAAAGGTTTGGTAGGTTTCCCTACGTGCCGGCTGAGCTAGAGGCCAAAATTTACAGTTAGGCACTTTGCAAAAAACACCTCTGTTTCTGTCAAAAAATGGGATGTGTCCGCGTTGTGTTTTGGGGCATTTCCTGTCGCGGGCACTAGGCCTACCCACACAAGTGAGGTACCATTTGTATAGGGAAACTTGGGGGACCACTGGATGGAAGGAAATTTGTGGCTCCTCTCAGATTCCAGAATTTTCTGTCACCGAAATGTAAGGAAAAGGTGTTTTTTTAGCCAATTTTTGAGGTTTGAAAAGGAATCTGGGTAACAGAACCTGCTCAGAGCCCCACAAGTCACCCCATCTAGGATTTCCCTAGGTCTCTAGTTTTCAAAAATTCAAAGGTGTGGTAGGTTATCCTAGGTGCCGGCTGAGCTAGAGGCCAAACTCTACAGGTAGGCACTTTGCAAAAAACACCTCTGTTTTCTGTCAAAAAATGTGATGTGTCCACGTTGTGTATTGGGGCATTTCCTGTCGCGGGGGCTAGGTCTACCCACACAAGTGAGGTATCATTTTTATCGGGAGACTTGGGGGAACACTGGGTGAAAGGAAATTTGTGGCTCCTCTCAGATTCCAGAACTTTCTGTCACAGAAATTTGAGGAAAACCTGTTTTTTTAGCCAAATGTTGAGGTTTGCAAAGAATTCTGGGTAACAGAACCTGGTCAGAGCCCCACAAGTCACCCCATCTTGGATTCCCCTATGTCTCTAGTTTTTAAAAATGCACAGGTTTGGTAGGTTTCCCTAGGTGCTTGCTGACCTAGAGGCCAAAATCTACAGGTAGGCACTTTGCAAAAAACACTTCTGTTTTCTGTCAAAAAATGGGATGTGTCCACGTTGTTTTTTGGGGCCTTTCCTGCCGCGGGCGCTAGGCCTACCCACACAAGTGAGGTATCATTTTTATCAGGAGACTTGGGGGAACGCTGGTTGGAAGGAAATTTGTGGCTCCTCTCAGATTCCAGAACTTTCTGTCACCGAAATGTAAGGAAAAGCAGTTTTTTTTAGCCAAATTGTGAGGTTTGCAAAGGATTCTGGGTAACAGAACCTGGTCAGAGCCCCACAAGTCACCCCATATTGGATTCCCCTAGGTCTCTAGTTTTCAAAAATGCACAGGTTTGGTAGGTTTCCCTAGGTGCAGGCTGAGCTAGAGGCCAAAATCTACAGGTAGGCACTTTGCAAAAAACACCTCTGTTTTCTGTCAAAAAATGGGATGTCTCCACGTTGTGTTTTGGGGCATTTCCTGTCACGGGCACTAGGCCTACCCACACAAGTGAGGTATAATTTTTTTCGGGAGACTTGGGGGAACGCTGGGTGCAAGGACATTTGTGGCTCCTCTCAGATTCCAGAACTTTCTGCCACCGAAATTTAAGAAAAACATGTTTTTTAGCCAAATTTTTAAGTTTGCAAAGGATTCTTTGGTAACAGAACCTGGTCAGAGCCCCACAAGTCACCCCATTTGGATTCCCCTAGGTCTCTAGTTTTCAAGAATGAAAAGGTTTGGTAGGTTTCCCTACGTGCCGGCTGAGCTAGAGGCCAAAATTTACAGTTAGGCACTTTGCAAAAAACACCTCTGTTTCTGTCAAAAAATGGGATGTGTCCGCGTTGTGTTTTGGGGCATTTCCTGTCGCGGGCACTAGGCCTACCCACACAAGTGAGGTACCATTTGTATAGGGAAACTTGGGGGACCACTGGATGGAAGGAAATTTGTGGCTCCTCTCAGATTCCAGAATTTTCTGTCACCGAAATGTAAGGAAAAGGTGTTTTTTTAGCCAATTTTTGAGGTTTGAAAAGGAATCTGGGTAACAGAACCTGCTCAGAGCCCCACAAGTCACCCCATCTAGTATTTCCCTAGGTCTCTAGTTTTCAAAAATTCAAAGGTGTGGTAGGTTATCCTAGGTGCCGGCTGAGCTAGAGGCCAAACTCTACAGGTAGGCACTTTGCAAAAAACACCTCTGTTTTCTGTAAAAAAATGTGATGTGTCCACGTTGTGTTTTGGGGCATTTCCTGTCGCGGGGGCTAGGTCTACCCACACAAGTGAGGTATCATTTTTATCGGGAGACTTGGGGGAACACTGGGTGAAAGGAAATTTGTGGCTCCTCTCAGATTCCAGAACTTTCTGTCACAGAAATTTGAGGAAAACCTGTTTTTTTAGCCAAATGTTGAGGTTTGCAAAGAATTCTGGGTAACAGAACCTGGTCAGAGCCCCACAAGTCACCCCATCTTGGATTCCCCTATGTCTCTAGTTTTTAAAAATGCACAGGTTTGGTAGGTTTCCCTAGGTGCTTGCTGACCTAGAGGCCAAAATCTACAGGTAGGCACTTTGCAAAAAACACCTCTGTTTTCTGTCAAAAAATGGGATGTCTCCACGTTGTGTTTTGGGGCATTTCCTGTCACGGGCACTAGGCCTACCCACACAAGTGAGGTATCATTTTTATCGGGAGACTTGGGGGAACGCTGGTTGGAAGGAAATTTGTGGCTCCTCTCAGATTCCAGAACTTTCTGTCACCGAAATGTGAGGAAAAGCAGTTTTTTTTAGCCAAATTTTGAGGTTTGCAAAGGATTCTGGGTAACAGAACCTGGTCAGAGCCCCACAAGTCACCCCATATTGGATATCCCTAGATCTCTAGTTTTAAAAAATGCACAGGTTTGGTAGGTTTCCCTAGGTGCCGGCTGAGCTAGAGGCCAAAATCTACAGGTAGGCACTTTGCAAAAAACACCTCTGTTTTCTGTCAAAAAATGGGATGTGTCCACGTTGTGTTTTGGGGCATTTTCTGTCGCGGCGCTAGGCCTACCAACACAAGTGAGGTTTCATTTTTATCGGAAGACTTGGGGGAACGCTGGGTGGAAGGAAATTTGTGGCTCCTCTCAGATTCCAGAGCTTTCTGTCACCGAAATGTGAGGAAAATTTGTTTTTTTAACTAAATTTTGAGGTTTGCAAAGGATTCTGGGTAACAGAACCTGGTCAGAGCCAAACAAGTCACCCCATATTGGATTTCCCTAGGTCTCCAGTTTTCAAAAATGCACAGGTTTGGTAGGTTTCCCTAGGTGCCGGCTGAGCTAGAGGCCAAAATCTACAGGTAGGCACTTTGCAAAAAACACCTCGGTTTTCTGTCAAAAAATGGGATGTGTCCACGTTGTGTTTTGGGGCATTTCCTGTCGCGGGCACTAGGCCTACCCACACAAGTGAGGTACCATTTGTATAGGGAAACTTGGGGGACCACTGGATGGAAGGAAATTTGTGGCTCCTCTCAGATTCCAGAATTTTCTGTCACCGAAATGTAAGGAAAAGCTGTTTTTTTAGCCAATTTTTGAGGTTTGAAAAGGAATCTGGGTAACAGAACCTGCTCAGAGCCCCACAAGTCACCCCAACTTGGATTTCCCTAGGTCTCTAGTTTTCAAAAATTCACAGGTTTGGTAGGTTTCCCTAGGTGCCGCCTGAGCTAGTGGCCAAAATCTACAGGTAGGTACTTTGCAAAAAACACCTCTGTTTTCTGTCAAAAAATGGGATGTGTCCACGTTGTGTTTTGGGGCATTTCCTGTCGCGGGCACTAGGCCTACCCACACAAGTGAGGTATCATTTTTATCAGGAGACTTGGGGGAACGCTGGGTGGAAGGAAATCTGTGGCTCCTCTCAGATTCCAGAACTTTTTGTCACCGAAATGTAAGGAAAAGCAGTTTTTTTTAGCCAAATTGTGAGGTTTGCAAAGGATTCTGGGTAACAGAACCTGGTCAGAGCCCCACAAGTCACCCCATCTTGGATTCCCCTAGGTCTCTAGTTTTCAAAAATGCACAGGTTTGGTAGGTTTCCCTAGGTGCAGGCTGAGCTAGAGGCCAAAATCTACAGGTAGGCACTTTGCAAAAAACACCTCTGTTTTCTGTCAAAAAATGGGATGTCTCCACGTTGTGTTTTGGGGCATTTCCTGTCACGGGCACTAGGCCTACCCACACAAGTGAGGTATAATTTTTTTCGGGAGACTTGGGGGAACGCTGGGTGCAAGGACATTTGTGGCTCCTCTCAGATTCCAGAACTTTCTGCCACCGAAATTTAAGAAAAACATGTTTTTTTAGCCAAATTTTTAAGTTTGCAAAGGATTCTTTGGTAACAGAACCTGGTCAGAGCCCCACAAGTCACCCCATTTGGATTCCCCTAGGTCTCTAGTTTTCAAGAATGAAAAGGTTTGGTAGGTTTCCCTACGTGCCGGCTGAGCTAGAGGCCAAAATTTACAGTTAGGCACTTTGCAAAAAACACCTCTGTTTCTGTCAAAAAATGGGATGTGTCCGCGTTGTGTTTTGGGGCATTTCCTGTCGCGGGCACTAGGCCTACCCACACAAGTGAGGTACCATTTGTATAGGGAAACTTGGGGGACCACTGGATGGAAGGAAATTTGTGGCTCCTCTCAGATTCCAGAATTTTCTGTCACCGAAATGTAAGGAAAAGGTGTTTTTTTAGCCAATTTTTGAGGTTTGAAAAGGAATCTGGGTAACAGAACCTGCTCAGAGCCCCACAAGTCACCCCATCTAGGATTTCCCTAGGTCTCTAGTTTTCAAAAATTCAAAGGTGTGGTAGGTTATCCTAGGTGCCGGCTGAGCTAGAGGCCAAACTCTACAGGTAGGCACTTTGCAAAAAACACCTCTGTTTTCTGTCAAAAAATGTGATGTGTCCACGTTGTGTTTTGGGGCATTTCCTGTCGCGGGGGCTAGGTCTACCCACACAAGTGAGGTATCATTTTTATCGGGAGACTTGGGGGAACACTGGGTGAAAGGAAATTTGTGGCTCCTCTCAGATTCCAGAACTTTCTGTCACAGAAATTTGAGGAAAACCTGTTTTTTTAGCCAAATGTTGAGGTTTGCAAAGAATTCTGGGTAACAGAACCTGGTCAGAGCCCCACAAGTCACCCCATCTTGGATTCCCCTATGTCTCTAGTTTTTAAAAATGCACAGGTTTGGTAGGTTTCCCTAGGTGCTTGCTGACCTAGATGCCAAAATCTACAGGTAGGCACTTTGCAAAAAACACCTCTGTTTTCTGTCAAAAAATGGGATGTCTCCACGTTGTGTTTTGGGGCATTTCCTGTCACGGGCACTAGGCCTACCCACACAAGTGAGGTATCATTTTTATCGGGAGACTTGGGGGAACGCTGGTTGGAAGGAAATTTGTGGCTCCTCTCAGATTCCAGAACTTTCTGTCACCGAAATGTGAGGAAAAGCAGTTTTTTTTAGCCAAATTTTGAGGTTTGCAAAGGATTCTGGGTAACAGAACCTGGTCAGAGCCCCACAAGTCACCCCATATTGGATATCCCTAGGTCTCTAGTTTTAAAAAATGCACAGGTTTGGTAGGTTTCCCTAGGTGCCGGCTGAGCTAGAGGCCAAAATCTACAGGTAGGCACTTTGCAAAAAACACCTCTGTTTTCTGTCAAAAAATGGGATGTGTCCACGTTGTGTTTTGGGGCATTTTCTGTCGCGGCGCTAGGCCTACCAACACAAGTGAGGTTTCATTTTTATCGGAAGACTTGGGGGAACGCTGGGTGGAAGGAAATTTGTGCTCCTCTCAGATTCCAGAGCTTTCTGTCACCGAAATGTGAGGAAAATTTGTTTTTTTAACTAAATTTTGAGGTTTGCAAAGGATTCTGGGTAACAGAACCTGGTCAGAGCCCCACAAGTCACCCCATATTGGATTTCCCTAGGTCTCCAGTTTTCAAAAATGCACAGGTTTGGTAGGTTTCCCTAGGTGCCGGCTGAGCTAGAGGCCAAAATCTACAGGTAGGCACTTTGCAAAAAACACCTCTGTTTTCTGTCAAAAAATGGGATGTGTCCACGTTGTGTTTTGGGGCATTTCCTGTCGCGGGCACTAGGCCTACCCACACAAGTGAGGTACCATTTGTATAGGGAAACTTGGGGGACCACTGGATGGAAGGAAATTTGTGGCTCCTCTCAGATTCCAGAATTTTCTGTCACCGAAATGTAAGGAAAAGCTGTTTTTTTAGCCAATTTTTGAGGTTTGAAAAGGAATCTGGGTAACAGAACCTGCTCAGAGCCCCACAAGTCACCCCAACTTGGATTTCCCTAGGTCTCTAGTTTTCAAAAATTCACAGGTTTGGTAGGTTTCCCTAGGTGCCGCCTGAGCTAGTGGCCAAAATCTACAGATAGGTACTTTGCAAAAAACACCTCTGTTTTCTGTCAAAAAATGGGATGTGTCCACGTTGTGTTTTGGGGCATTTCCTGTCGCGGGCACTAGGCCTACCCACACAAGTGAGGTATCATTTTTATCAGGAGACTTGGGGGAACGCTGGGTGGAAGGAAATCTGTGGCTCCTCTCAGATTCCAGAACTTTTTGTCGCCGAAATGTAAGGAAAAGCAGTTTTTTTTAGCCAAATTGTGAGGTTTGCAAAGGATTCTGGGTAACAGAACCTGGTCAGAGCCCCACAAGTCACCCCATCTTGGATTCCCCTAGGTCTCTAGTTTTCAAAAAGGCACAGGTTTGGTAGGTTTCCCTAGGTGCAGGCTGAGCTAGAGGCCAAAATCTACAGGTAGGCACTTTGCAAAAAACACCTCTGTTTTCTGTCAAAAAATGGGATGTCTCCACGTTGTGTTTTGGGGCATTTCCTGTCACGGGCACTAGGCCTACCCACACAAGTGAGGTATAATTTTTTTCGGGAGACTTGGGGGAACGCTGGGTGCAAGGACATTTGTGGCTCCTCTCAGATTCCAGAACTTTCTGCCACCGAAATTTAAGAAAAACATGTTTTTTTAGCCAAATTTTTAAGTTTGCAAAGGATTCTTTGGTAACAGAACCTGGTCAGAGCCCCACAAGTCACCCCATTTGGATTCCCCTAGGTCTCTAGTTTTCAAGAATGAAAAGGTTTGGTAGGTTTCCCTACGTGCCGGCTGAGCTAGAGGCCAAAATTTACAGTTAGGCACTTTGCAAAAAACACCTCTGTTTCTGTCAAAAAATGGGATGTGTCCGCGTTGTGTTTTGGGGCATTTCCTGTCGCGGGCACTAGGCCTACCCACACAAGTGAGGTACCATTTGTATAGGGAAACTTGGGGGACCACTGGATGGAAGGAAATTTGTGGCTCCTCTCAGATTCCAGAATTTTCTGTCACCGAAATGTAAGGAAAAGGTATTTTTTTAGCCAATTTTTGAGGTTTGAAAAGGAATCTGGGTAACAGAACCTGCTCAGAGCCCCACAAGTCACCCCATCTAGGATTTCCCTAGGTCTCTAGTTTTCAAAAATTCAAAGGTGTGGTAGGTTATCCTAGGTGCCGGCTGAGCTAGAGGCCAAACTCTACAGGTAGGCACTTTGCAAAAAACACCTCTGTTTTCTGTCAAAAAATGTGATGTGTCCACGTTGTGTTTTGGGGCATTTCCTGTCGCAGGGGCTAGGTCTACCCACACAAGTGAGGTATCATTTTTATCGGGAGACTTGGGGGAACACTGGGTGAAAGGAAATTTGTGGCTCCTCTCAGATTCCAGAACTTTCTGTCACAGAAATTTGAGGAAAACCTGTTTTTTTAGCCAAATGTTGAGGTTTGCAAAGAATTCTGGGTAACAGAACCTGGTCAGAGCCCCACAAGTCACCCCATCTTGGATTCCCCTATGTCTCTAGTTTTTAAAAATGCACAGGTTTGGTAGGTTTCCCTAGGTGCTTGCTGACCTAGAGGCCAAAATCTACAGGTAGGCACTTTGCAAAAAACACCTCTGTTTTCTGTCAAAAAATGGGATGTGTCCACGTTGTTTTTTGGGGCCTTTCCTGCCGCGGGCGCTAGGCCTACCCACACAAGTGAGGTATCATTTTTATCAGGAGACTTGGGGGAACGCTGGGTGGAAGGAAATTTGTGGCTCCTCTCAGATTCCAGAACTTTCTGTCACCGAAATGTAAGGAAAAGCAGTTTTTTTTAGCCAAATTGTGAGGTTTGCAAAGGATTCTGGGTAACAGAACCTGGTCAGAGCCCCACAAGTCACCCCATCTTGGATTCCCCTAGGTCTCTAGTTTTCAAAAATGCACAGGTTTGGTAGGTTTCCCTAGGTGCAGGCTGAGCTAGAGGCCAAAATCTACAGGTAGGCACTTTGCAAAAAACACCTCTGTTTTCTGTCAAAAAATGGGATGTCTCCACGTTGTGTTTTGGGGCATTTCCTGTCACGGGCACTAGGCCTACCCACACAATTGAGGTATCATTTTTATCGGGAGACTTGGGGGAACGCTGGTTGGAAGGAAATTTGTGGCTCCTCTCAGATTCCAGAACTTTCTGTCACCGAAATGTGAGGAAAACCTGTTTTTTTAGCCAAATTTTGAGGTTTGCAAAGTATTCTGGGTAACAGAACCTGGTCAGAGCCCCACAAGTCACCCCATCTTGGATTTCCCTAGGTCTCTAGTTTTAAAAAATGCACAGGTTTGGTAGGTTTCCCTAGGTGCCGGCTGAGCTAGGGGCCAAAATCTACAGGTAGGCACTTTGCAAAAAACACCTCTGTTTTATGTCAAAAAATGGGATGTGTCCACGTTGTGTTTTGGGGCATTTTCTGTCGCGGCGCTAGGCCTACCAACACAAGTGAGGTTTCATTTTTATCAGAAGACTTAGCGGAACGCTGGGTGGAAGGAAATTTGTGGCTCGTCTCAGATTCCAGAGCTTTCTGTCACCGAAATGTGAGGAAAATCTGTTTTTTTAACTAAATTTTGAGGTTTGCAAAGGATTCTGGGTAACAGAACCTTGTCAGAGCCCCACAAGTCACCCCATATTGGATTTCCCTAGGTCTCCAGTTTTAAAAAATGCACAGGTTTGGTAGGTTTCCCTAGGTGCCGGCTGAACTAGAGGCCAAAATCTACAGGTAGGCACTTTGCAAAAAACACCTCTGTTTTCTGTCAAAAAATGGGATGTGTCCACGTTGAGTTTTGGGGCATTTCCTGTCGCGGGCACTAGGCCTACCCACACAAGTGTGGTATCATTTTTATCGGGAGATTTGGGGGAACGCTGGGTGGAAGGAAATTTGTGGCTCCTCTCAGATTCCAGAACTTTCTGTCACCGAAATATAAGGAAAAGCTGTTTTTTTAGCCAAATTTTGAGGTTTGCAAAGGAATCTGGGTAACAGAACCTGGTCAGAGCCCCACAAGTCACCCCATCTTGGATTTCCCTAGGTCTCCAGTTTTCAAAAATGGACAGGTTTGGTAGGTTTCCCTAGGTGCCAGCTGAGCTAGAGGCCAAAATCTACAGGTAGGCACTTTGCAAAAAAAACCTCTGTTTTCTGTCAAAAACGGGATCTGTCCACGTTGTGTTTTGGGCCATTTCCTGTTGCGGAAGCTAGGCGTACCCACAAAAGTGAGGTATCATTTTTATCGGGAGACTTGGGGGAATGCTGGGTGGAAGGAAATTTGTGGCTCCAATCAGATTCCAGAACTTTCTGTCACCGAAATGTGAAGAAAACCGTTTTTTTAGCCAAATGTTGAAGTTTGCAAAGGATTCTGGGTATCAGAACCTGGTCAGAGCCCCACAAGTCACCCCATCTTGGATTCCCCTAGGTCTCTAGTTTTTAAAAATGCACAGGTTTGGTAGGTTTCCCTAGGTGCAGGGTGAGCTAGAGGCCAAAATCTAGAGGTAGGCACTTTGCAAAAAACACCTCTGTTTTCTGTCAAAAAATGGGATGTCTCCACGTTGTGTTTTGGGGCATTTCCTGTCACGGGCACTAGGCCTACCCACACAAGTGAGGTATCATTTTTATCGGGAGACTTGGGGGAACGCTGGTTGGAAGGAAATTTGTGGCTCCTCTCAGATTCCAGAACTTTCTGTCACCGAAATGTGAGGAAAACCTGTTTTTTTTGCCAAATTTTGAGGTTTGCAAAGGATTCTGGGTAACAGAACCTGGTCAGAGCCCCACAAGTCACCCCATCTTGGATTTCCCTAGGTCTCTAGTTTTCAAAAATGCACAGGTTTGGTAGGTTTCCCTAGGTGCCGGCTGAGCTAGAGGCCAAAATCTACAGGTAGGCACTTTGCAAAAAACACCTCTGTTTTCTGTCAAAAAATGGGATGTCTCCACGTTGTGTTTTGGGGCATTTCCTGTCACGGGCACTAGGCCTACCCACACAAGTGAGGTATAATTTTTTTCGGGAGACTTGGGGGAACGCTGGGTGCAAGGACATTTGTGGCTCCTCTCAGATTCCAGAACTTTCTGCCACTGAAATTTAAGAAAAACATGTTTTTTTAGCCAAATTTTTAAGTTTGCAAAGGATTCTTTGGTAACAGAACCTGGTCAGAGCCCCACAAGTCACCCCATTTGGATTCCCCTAGGTCTCTAGTTTTCAAGAATGAAAAGGTTTGGTAGGTTTCCCTACGTGCCGGCTGAGCTAGAGGCCAAAATTTACAGTTAGGCACTTTGCAAAAAACACCTCTGTTTCTGTCAAAAAATGTGATGTGTCCACGTTGTGTTTTGGGGCATTTCCTGTCGCGGGCACTAGGCCTACCCACACAAGTGAGGTACCATTTGTATAGGGAAACTTGGGGGACCACTGGATGGAAGGAAATTTGTGGCTCCTCTCAGATTCCAGAATTTTCTGTCACCGAAATGTAAGGAAAAGGTGTTTTTTTAGCCAATTTTTGAGGTTTGAAAAGGAATCTGGGTAACAGAACCTGCTCAGAGCCCCACAAGTCACCCCATCTAGGATTTCCCTAGGTCTCTAGTTTTCAAAAATTCAAAGGTGTGGTAGGTTATCCTAGGTGCCGGCTGAGCTAGAGGCCAAACTCTACAGGTAGGCACTTTGCAAAAAACACCTCTGTTTTCTGTCAAAAAATGTGATGTGTCCACGTTGTGTTTTGGGGCATTTCCTGTCGCGGGGGCTAGGTGTACCCACACAAGTGAGGTATCATTTTTATCGGGACACTTGGGGGAATACTGGGTGAAAGGAAATTTGTGGCTCCTCTCAGATTCCAGAACTTTCTGTCACAGAAATTTGAGGAAAACCTGTTTTTTTAGCCAAATGTTGAGGTTTGCAAAGAATTCTGGGTAACAGAAGCTGGTCAGAGCCCCACAAGTCACCCCATCTTGGATTCCCCTATGTCTCTAGTTTTTAAAAATGCACAGGTTTGGTAGGTTTCCCTAGGTGCTTGCTGACCTAGAGGCCAAAATCTACAGGTAGGCACTTTGCAAAAAACACCTCTGTTTTCTGTCAAAAAATGGGATGTCTCCACGTTGTGTTTTGGGGCATTTCCTGTCACGGGCACTAGGCCTACCCACACAAGTGAGGTATCATTTTTATCGGGAGACTTGGGGGAACGCTGGTTGGAAGGAAATTTGTGGCTCCTCTCAGATTCCAGAACTTTCTGTCACCGAAATGTGAGACAAAGCAGTTTTTTTTAGCCAAATTTTGAGGTTTGCAAAGGATTCTGGGTAACAGAACCTGGTCAGAGCCCCACAAGTCACCCCATATTGGATATCCCTAGGTCTCTAGTTTTAAAAAATGCACAGGTTTGGTAGGTTTCCCTAGGTGCCGGCTGAGCTAGAGGCCAAAATCTACAGGTAGGCACTTTGCAAAAAACACCTCTGTTTTCTGTCAAAAAATGGGATGTGTCCACGTTGTGTTTTGGGGCATTTTCTGTCGCGGCGCTAGGCCTACCAACACAAGTGAGGTTTCATTTTTATCGGAAGACTTGGGGGAACGCTGGGTGGAAGGAAATTTGTGGCTCCTCTCAGATTCCAGAGCTTTCTGTCACCGAAATGTGAGGAAAATTTGTTTTTTAACTAAATTTTGAGGTTTGCAAAGGATTCTGGGTAACAGAACCTGGTTAGAGCCCCACAAGTCACCCCATATTGGATTTCCCTAGGTCTCCAGTTTTCAAAAATGCACAGGTTTGGTAGGTTTCCCTAGGTGCCGGCTGAGCTAGAGGCCAAAATCTACAGGTAGGCACTTTGCAAAAAACACCTCTGTTTTCTGTCAAAAAATGGGATGTCCACGTTGTGTTTTGGGGCATTTCCTGTCGCGGGCACTAGGCCTACCCACACAAGTGAGGTACCATTTGTATAGGGAAACTTGGGGGACCACTGGATGGAAGGAAATTTGTGGCTCCTCTCAGATTCCAGAATTTTCTGTCACCGAAATGTAAGGAAAAGCTGTTTTTTTAGCCAATTTTTGAGATTTGAAAAGGAATCTGGGTAACAGAACCTGCTCAGAGCCCCACAAGTCACCCCAACTTGGATTTCCTTAGGTCTCTAGTTTTCAAAAATTCACAGGTTTGGTAGGTTTCCCTAGGTGCCGCCTGAGCTAGTGGCCAAAATCTACAGGTAGGTACTTTGCAAAAAACACCTCTGTTTTCTGTCAAAAAATGGGATGTGTCCACGTTGTGTTTTGGGGCATTTCCTGTCGCGGGCACTAGGCCTACCCACACAAGTGAGGTATAATTTTTATCAGGAGACTTGGGGGAACGCTGGGTGGAAGGAAATCTGTGGCTCCTCTCAGATTCCAGAACTTTTTGTCACCGAAATGTAAGGAAAAGCAGTTTCTTTAGCCAAATTGTGAGGTTTGCAAAGGATTCTGGGTAACCGAACCTGGTCAGAGCCCCACAAGTCACCCCATCTTGGATTCCCCTAGGTCTCTAGTTTTCAAAAATGCACAGGTTTGGTAGGTTTCCCTAGGTGCAGCCTGAGCTAGAGGCCAAAATCTACAGGTAGGCACTTTGCAAAAAACACCTCTGTTTTCTGTCAAAAAATGGGATGTCTCCACGTTGTGTTTTGGGGCATTTCCTGTCACGGGCACTAGGCCTACCCACACAAGTGAGGTATAATTTTTTTCGGGAGACTTGGGGGAACGCTGGGTGCAAGGACATTTGTGGCTCCTCTCAGATTCCAGAACTTTCTGCCACCGAAATTTAAGAAAAACATGTTTTTTTAGCCAAATTTTTAAGTTTGCAAAGGATTCTTTGGTAACAGAACCTGGTCAGAGCCCCACAAGTCACCCCATTTGGATTCCCCTAGGTCTCTAGTTTTCAAGAATGAAAAGGTTTGGTAGGTTTCCCTACGTGCCGGCTGAGCTAGAGGCCAAAATTTACAGTTAGGCACTTTGCAAAAAACACCTCTGTTTCTGTCAAAAAATGGGATGTGTCCGCGTTGTGTTTTGGGGCATTTCCTGTCGCGGGCACTAGGCCTACCCACACAAGTGAGGTACCATTTGTATAGGGAAATTTGGGGGACCACTGGATGGAAGGAAATTTGTGGCTCCTCTCAGATTCCAGAATTTTCTGTCACCGAAATGTAAGGAAAAGGTGTTTTTTTAGCCAATTTTTGAGGTTTGAAAAGGAATCTGGGTAACAGAACCTGCTCAGAGCCCCACAAGTCACCCCATCTAGGATTTCCCTAGGTCTCTAGTTTTCAAAAATTCAAAGGTGTGGTAGGTTATCCTAGGTGCCGGCTGAGCTAGAGGCCAAACTCTACAGGTAGGCACTTTGCAAAAAACACCTCTGTTTTCTGTCAAAAAATGTGATGTGTCCACGTTGTGTATTGGGGCATTTCCTGTCGCGGGGGCTAGGTCTACCCACACAAGTGAGGTATCATTTTTATCGGGAGACTTGGGGGAACACTGGGTGAAAGGAAATTTGTGGCTCCTCTCAGATTCCAGAACTTTCTGTCACAGAAATTTGAGGAAAACCTGTTTTTTTAGCCAAATGTTGAGGTTTGCAAAGAATTCTGGGTAACAGAACCTGGTCAGAGCCCCACAAGTCACCCCATCTTGGATTCCCCTATGTCTCTAGTTTTTAAAAATGCACAGGTTTGGTAGTTTCCCTAGGTGCTTGCTGACCTAGAGGCCAAAATCTACAGGTAGGCACTTTGCAAAAAAACACTTCTGTTTTCTGTCAAAAAATGGGATGTGTCCACGTTGTTTTTTGGGGCCTTTCCTGCCGCGGGCGCTAGGCCTACCCACACAAGTGAGGTATCATTTTTATCAGGAGACTTGGGGGAACGCTGGTTGGAAGGAAATTTGTGGCTCCTCTCAGATTCCAGAACTTTCTGTCACCGAAATGTAAGGAAAAGCAGTTTTTTTTAGCCAAATTGTGAGGTTTGCAAAGGATTCTGGGTAACAGAACCTGGTCAGAGCCCCACAAGTCACCCCATCTTGGATTCCCCTAGGTCTCTAGTTTTCAAAAATGCACAGGTTTGGTAGGTTTCCCTAGGTGCAGGCTGAGCTAGAGGCCAAAATCTACAGGTAGGTCACTTTGCAAAAAACACCTCTGTTTTCTGTCAAAAAATGGGATGTCTCCACGTTGTGTTTTTGGGGCATTTCCTGTCACGGGCACTAGGCCTACCCACACAAGTGAGGTATAATTTTTTTCGGGAGACTTGGGGGAACGCTGGGTGCAAGGACATTTGTGGCTCCTCTCAGATTCCAGAACTTTCTGCCACCGAAATTTAAGAAAAACATGTTTTTTTTAGCCAAATTTTTAAGTTTGCAAAGGATTCTTTGGTAACAGAACCTGGTCAGAGCCCCACAAGTCACCCCATTTGGATTCCCCTAGGTCTCTAGTTTTCAAGAATGAAAAGGTTTGGTAGGTTTCCCTACGTGCCGGCTGAGCTAGAGGCCAAAATTTACAGTTAGGCACTTTGCAAAAAACACCTCTGTTTCTGTCAAAAATGGGATGTGTCCGCGTTGTGTTTTGGGGCATTTCCTGTCGCGGGCACTAGGCCTACCCACACAAGTGAGGTACCATTTGTATAGGGAAACTTGGGGGACCACTGGATGGAAGGAAATTTGTGGCTCCTCTCAGATTCCAGAATTTTCTGTCACCGAAATGTAAGGAAAAGGTGTTTTTTTAGCCAATTTTTGAGGTTTGAAAAGGAATCTGGGTAACAGAACCTGCTCAGAGCCCCACAAGTCACCCCATCTAGGATTTCCCTAGGTCTCTAGTTTTCAAAAATTCAAAGGTGTGGTAGGTTATCCTAGGTGCCGGCTGAGCTAGAGGCCAAACTCTACAGGTAGGCACTTTGCAAAAAACACCTCTGTTTTCTGTCAAAAAATGTGATGTGTCCACGTTGTGTTTTGGGGCATTTCCTGTCGCGGGGGCTAGGTCTACCCACACAAGTGAGGTATCATTTTTATCGGGAGACTTGGGGGAACACTGGGTGAAAGGAAATTTGTGGCTCCTCTCAGATTCCAGAACTTTCTGTCACAGAAATTTGAGGAAAACCTGTTTTTTTAGCCAAATGTTGAGGTTTGCAAAGAATTCTGGGTAACAGAACCTGGTCAGAGCCCCACAAGTCACCCCATCTTGGATTCCCCTATGTCTCTAGTTTTTAAAAATGCACAGGTTTGGTAGGTTTCCCTAGGTGCTTGCTGACCTAGAGGCCAAAATCTACAGGTAGGCACTTTGCAAAAAACACCTCTGTTTCTGTCAAAAAATGGGATGTCTCCACGTTGTGTTTTGGGGCATTTCCTGTCACGGGCACTAGGCCTACCCACACAAGTGAGGTATCATTTTTATCGGGAGACTTGGGGGAACACTGGTTGGAAGGAAATTTGTGGCTCCTCTCAGATTCCAGAACTTTCTGTCACCGAAATGTGAGGAAAAGCAGTTTTTTTTAGCCAAATTTTGAGGTTTGCAAAGGATTCTGGGTAACAGACCTGGTCAGAGCCCCACAAGTCACCCCATATTGGATATCCCTAGATCTCTAGTTTTAAAAATGCACAGGTTTGGTAGGTTTCCCTAGGTGCCGGCTGAGCTAGAGGCCAAAATCTACAGGTAGGCACTTTGCAAAAAACACCTCTGTTTTCTGTCAAAAAATGGATGTGTCCACGTTGTGTTTTGGGGCATTTTCTGTCGCGGCGCTAGGCCTACCAACACAAGTGAGGTTTCATTTTTATCGGAAGACTTGGGGGAACGCTGGGTGGAAGGAAATTTGTGGCTCCTCTCAGATTCCAGAGCTTTCTGTCACCGAAATGTGAGGAAAATTTGTTTTTTTAACTAAATTTTGAGGTTTGCAAAGGATTCTGGGTAACAGAACCTGGTCAGAGCCCCACAAGTCACCCATATTGGATTTCCCTAGGTCTCCAGTTTTCAAAAATACACAGGTTGGTAGGTTTCCCTAGGTGCCGGCTGAGCTAGAGGCCAAAATCTACAGGTAGGCACTTTGCAAAAAACACCTCTGTTTTCTGTCAAAAAATGGGATGTGTCCACGTTGTGTTTTGGGGCATTTCCTGTCGCGGGCACTAGGCCTACCCACACAAGTGAGGTACCATTTGTATAGGGAAACTTGGGGACCACTGGATGGAAGGAAATTTGTGGCTCCTCTCAGATTCCAGAATTTTCTGTCACCGAAATGTAAGGAAAAGCTGTTTTTTTAGCCAATTTTTGAGGTTTGAAAAGGAATCTGGGTAACAGAACTGCTCAGAGCCCCACAAGTCACCCCAACTTGGATTTCCCTAGGTCTCTAGTTTTCAAAAAATCACAGGTTTGGTAGGTTTCCCTAGGTGCCGCCTGAGCTAGTGGCCAAAATCTACAGGTAGGTACTTTGCAAAAAACACCTCTGTTTTCTGTCAAAAAATGGATGTGTCCACGTTGTGTTTTGGGGCATTTCCTGTCGCGGGCACTAGGCCTACCCACACAAGTGAGGTATCATTTTTATCAGGAGACTTGGGGGAACGCTGGGTGGAAGGAAATCTGTGGCTCCTCTCAGATTCCAGAACTTTTTGTCACCGAAATGTAAGGAAAAGCAGTTTTTTTTAGCCAAATTGTGAGGTTTGCAAAGGATTCTGGGTAACAGAACCTGGTCAGAGCCCCACAAGTCACCCCATCTTGGATTCCCCTATGTCTCTAGTTTTTAAAATGCACAGGTTTGGTAGGTTTCCCTAGGTGCTTGCTGACCTAGATGCCAAAATCTACAGGTAGGCACTTTGCAAAAAACACCTCTGTTTTCTGTCAAAAAATGGGATGTCTCCACGTTGTGTTTTGGGGCATTTCCTGTCACGGGCACTAGGCCTACCCACACAAGTGAGGTATCATTTTTATCGGGAGACTTGGGGGAACGCTGGTTGGAAGGAAATTTGTGGCTCCTCTCAGATTCCAGAACTTTCTGTCACCGAAATGTGAGGAAAAGCAGTTTTTTTTAGCCAAATTTTGAGGTTTGCAAAGGATTCTGGGTAACAGAACCTGGTCAGAGCCCCACAAGTCACCCCATATTGGATATCCCTAGGTCTCTAGTTTTAAAAAATGCACAGGTTTGGTAGGTTTCCCTAGGTGCCGGCTGAGCTAGAGGCCAAAATCTACAGGTAGGCACTTTGCAAAAAACACCTCTGTTTTCTGTCAAAAAATGGGATGTGTCCACGTTGTGTTTTGGGCATTTTCTGTCGCGGCGCTAGGCCTACCAACACAAGTGAGGTTTCATTTTTATCGGAAGACTTTGGGGGAACGCTGGGTGGAAGGAAATTTGTGCTCCTCTCAGATTCCAGAGCTTTCTGTCACCGAAATGTGAGGAAAATTTGTTTTTTTAACTAAATTTTGAGGTTTGCAAAGGATTCTGGGTAACAGAACCTGGTCAGAGCCCCACAAGTCACCCCATATTGGATTTCCCTAGGTCTCCAGTTTTCAAAAATGCACAGGTTTGGTAGGTTTCCCTAGGTGCCGGCTGAGCTAGAGGCCAAAATCTACAGGTAGGCACTTTGCAAAAAACACCTCTGTTTTCTGTCAAAAAATGGGATGTGTCCACGTTGTGTTTTGGGGCATTTCCTGTCGCGGGCACTAGGCCTACCCACACAAGTGAGGTACCATTTGTATAGGGAAACTTGGGGGACACAGGATGGAAGGAAATTTGTGGCTCCTCTCAGATTCCAGAATTTTCTGTCACCGAAATGTAAGGAAAAGCTGTTTTTTTAGCCAATTTTTGAGGTTTGAAAAGGAATCTGGGTAACAGAACCTGCTCAGAGCCCCACAAGTCACCCCAACTTGGATTTCCCTAGGTCTCTAGTTTTCAAAATTCACAGGTTTGGTAGGTTTCCCTAGGTGCCGCCTGAGCTAGTGGCCAAAATCTACAGGTAGGTACTTTGCAAAAAACACCTCTGTTTTCTGTCAAAAAATGGGATGTGTCCACGTTGTGTTTTGGGGCATTTCCTGTCGCGGGCACTAGGCCTACCCACACAAGTGAGGTATCATTTTTATCAGGAGACTTGGGGGAACGCTGGGTGGAAGGAAATCTGTGGCTCCTCTCAGATTCCAGAACTTTTTGTCGCCGAAATGTAAGGAAAAGCAGTTTTTTTTAGCCAAATTGTGAGGTTTGCAAAGGATTCTGGGTAACAGAACCTGGTCAGAGCCCCACAAGTCACCCCATCTTGGATTCCCCTAGGTCTCTAGTTTTCAAAAAGGCACAGGTTGGTAGGTTTCCCTAGGTGCAGGCTGAGCTAGAGGCCAAAATCTACAGGTAGGCACTTTGCAAAAAACACTCTGTTTTCTGTCAAAAAATGGGATGTCTCCACGTTGTGTTTTGGGGCATTTCCTGTCACGGGCACTAGGCCTACCCACACAAGTGAGGTATAATTTTTTTCGGGAGACTTGGGGGAACGCTGGGTGCAAGGACATTTGTGGCTCCTCTCAGATTCCAGAACTTTCTGCCACCGAAATTTAAGAAAAACATGTTTTTTAGCCAAATTTTTAAGTTTGCAAAGGATTCTTTGGTAACAGAACCTGGTCAGAGCCCCACAAGTCACCCCATTTGGATTCCCCTAGGTCTCTAGTTTTCAAGAATGAAAAGGTTTGGTAGGTTTCCCTACGTGCCGGCTGAGCTAGAGGCCAAAATTTACAGTTAGGCACTTTGCAAAAAACACCTCTGTTTCTGTCAAAAAATGGATGTGTCCGCGTTGTGTTTTGGGGCATTTCCTGTCGCGGGCACTAGGCCTACCCACACAAGTGAGGTACCATTTGTATAGGGAAACTTGGGGGACCACTGGATGGAAGGAAATTTGTGGCTCCTCTCAGATTCCAGAATTTCTGTCACCGAAATGTAAGGAAAAGGTATTTTTTTAGCCAATTTTTGAGGTTTGAAAAGGAATCTGGGTAACAGAACCTGCTCAGAGCCCCACAAGTCACCCCATCTAGGATTTCCCTAGGTCTCTAGTTTTCAAAAATTCAAAGGTGTGGTAGGTTATCCTAGGTGCCGGCTGAGCTAGAGGCCAAACTCTACAGGTAGGCACTTTGCACAAAAACATCTCTGTTTTCTGTCAAAAAATGTGATGTGTCCACGTTGTGTTTTGGGGCATTTCCTGTCGCAGGGCTAGGTCTACCCACACAAGTGAGGTATCATTTTTATCGGGAGACTTGGGGAACACTGGGTGAAAGGAAATTTGTGGCTCCTCTCAGATTCCAGAACTTTCTGTCACAGAAATTTGAGGAAAACCTGTTTTTTTAGCCAAATGTTGAGGTTTGCAAAGAATTCTGGGTAACAGAACTGGTCAGAGCCCCACAAGTCACCCCATCTTGGATTCCCCTATGTCTCTAGTTTTTAAAAATGCACAGGTTTGGTAGGTTTCCCTAGGTGCTTGCTGACCTAGAGGCCAAAATCTACAGGTAGGCACTTTGCAAAAAACACCTCTGTTTTCTGTCAAAAAAATGGATGTGTCCACGTTGTTTTTTGGGGCCTTTCCTGCCGCGGGCGCTAGGCCTACCCACACAAGTGAGGTATCATTTTTATCAGGAGACTTGGGGGAACGCTGGGTGGAAGGAAATTTGTGGCTCCTCTCAGATTCCAGAACTTTCTGTCACCGAAATGTAAGGAAAAGCAGTTTTTTTTAGCCAAATTGTGAGGTTTGCAAAGGATTCTGGGTAACAGAACCTGGTCAGAGCCCCACAAGTCACCCCATCTTGGATTCCCCTAGGTCTCTAGTTTTCAAAAATGCACAGGTTTGGTAGGTTTCCCTAGGTGCAGGCTGAGCTAGAGGCCAAAATCTACAGGTAGGCACTTTGCAAAAAACACCTCTGTTTTCTGTCAAAAAATGGGATGTCTCCACGTTGTGTTTTGGGGCATTTCCTGTCACGGGCACTAGGCCTACCCACACAATTGAGGTATCATTTTTATCGGAGACTTGGGGGAACGCTGGTTGGAAGGAAATTTGTGGCTCCTCTCAGATTCCAGAACTTTCTGTCACCGAAATGTGAGGAAAACCTGTTTTTTAGCCAAATTTTGAGGTTTGCAAAGTATTCTGGGTAACAGAACCTGGTCAGAGCCCCACAAGTCACCCCATCTTGGATTTCCCTAGGTCTCTAGTTTTAAAAAATGCACAGGTTTGGTAGGTTTCCCTAGGTGCCGGCTGAGCTAGGGGCCAAAATCTACAGGTAGGCACTTTGCAAAAAACAACCTCTGTTTTATGTCAAAAAATGGGATGTGTCCACGTTGTGTTTTGGGGCATTTTCTGTCGCGGCGCTAGGCCTACCAACACAAGTGAGGTTTCATTTTTATCAGAAGACTTAGCGGAACGCTGGGTGGAAGGAAATTTGTGGCTCGTCTCAGATTCCAGAGCTTTCTGTCACCGAAATGTGAGGAAAATCTGTTTTTTTAACTAAATTTTGAGGTTTGCAAAGGATTCTGGGTAACAGAACCTTGTCAGAGCCCCACAAGTCACCCCATATTGGATTTCCCTAGGTCTCCAGTTTTAAAAAATGCACAGGTTTGGTAGGTTTCCCTAGGTGCCGGCTGAACTAGAGGCCAAAATCTACAGGTAGGCACTTTGCAAAAAACACCTCTGTTTTCTGTCAAAAAATGGGATGTGTCCACGTTGAGTTTTGGGGCATTTCCTGTCGCGGGCACTAGGCCTACCCACACAAGTGTGGTATCATTTTTATCGGGAGATTTGGGGGAACGCTGGGTGGAAGGAAATTTGTGGCTCCTCTCAGATTCCAGAACTTTCTGTCACCGAAATATAAGAAAAGCTGTTTTTTTAGCCAAATTTTGAGGTTTGCAAAGGAATCTGGGTAACAGAACCTGGTCAGAGCCCCACAAGTCACCCATCTTGGATTTCCCTAGGTCTCCAGTTTTCAAAAATGGACAGGTTTGGTAGGTTTCCCTAGGTGCCAGCTGAGCTAGAGGCCAAAATCTACAGGTAGGCACTTTGCAAAAAAAACCTCTGTTTTCTGTCAAAAACGGGATCTGTCCACGTTGTGTTTTGGGCCATTTCCTGTTGCGGAAGCTAGGCGTACCCACAAAAGTGAGGTATCATTTTTATCGGGAGACTTGGGGGAATGCTGGGTGGAAGGAAATTTGTGGCTCCAATCAGATTCCAGAACTTTCTGTCACCGAAATGTGAAGAAAACCGTTTTTTTAGCCAAATGTTGAAGTTTGCAAAGGATTCTGGTATCAGACCTGGTCAGAGCCCCACAAGTCACCCCATCTTGGATTCCCCTAGGTCTCTAGTTTTTAAAAATGCACAGGTTTGGTAGGTTTCCCTAGGTGCAGGGTGAGCTAGAGGCCAAAATCTAGAGGTAGGCACTTTGCAAAAACACCTCTGTTTTCTGTCAAAAAATGGGATGTCTCCACGTTGTGTTTTGGGCATTTCCTGTCACGGGCACTAGGCCTACCCACACAAGTGAGGTATCATTTTTATCGGGAGACTTGGGGGAACGCTGGTTGGAAGGAAATTTGTGGCTCCTCTCAGATTCCAGAACTTTCTGTCACCGAAATGTGAGGAAAAACCTGTTTTTTTTGCCAAATTTTGAGGTTTGCAAAGGATTCTGGGTAACAGAACCTGGTCAGAGCCCCACAAGTCACCCCATCTTGGATTTCCCTAGGTCTCTAGTTTTCAAAAATGCACAGGTTGGTAGTTTCCCTAGGTGCCGGCTGAGCTAGAGGCCAAAATCTACAGGTAGGCACTTTGCAAAAAACACCTCTGTTTTCTGTCAAAAAATGGGATGTGTCCACGTTGTGTTTTGGGCATTTTCTGTCGCGGCGCTAGGCCTACCAACACAAGTGAGGTTTCATTTTTATCAGAAGACTTGGGGGAACGCTGGGTGGAAGGAAATTTGTGGCTCCTCTCAGATTTCAGAGCTTTCTGTCACCGAAATGTAAGGAAAAGCTGTTTTTTTAGCAATTTTTGAGGTTTGAAAAGGAATCTGGGTAACAGAACCTGCTCAGAGCCCCACAAGTCACCCCAACTTGGATTTCCCTAGGTCTCTAGTTTTCAAAATTCACAGGTTTGGTAGGTTTCCCTAGGTGCCGCCTGAGCTAGTGGCCAAAATCTACAGGTAGGTACTTTGCAAAAAACACCTCTGTTTTTCTGTCAAAAAATGGGATGTGTCCACGTTGTGTTTTGGGGCATTTCCTGTCGCGGGCACTAGGCCTACCCACACAAGTGAGGTATCATTTTTATCAGGAGACTTGGGGGAACGCTGGGTGGAAGGAAATCTGTGGCTCCTCTCAGATTCCAGAACTTTTTGTCGCCGAAATGTAAGGAAAAGCAGTTTTTTTTAGCCAAATTGTGAGGTTTGCAAAGGATTCTGGGTAACAGAACCTGGTCAGAGCCCACAAGTCACCCCATCTTGGATTCCCCTAGGTCTCTAGTTTTCAAAAATGCACAGGTTTGGTAGGTTTCCCTAGGTGCAGGCTGAGCTAGAGGCCAAAATCTACAGGTAGGCACTTTGCAAAAAACACCTCTGTTTTCTGTCAAAAAATGGGATGTCTCCACGTTGTGTTTTGGGCATTTCCTGTCACGGGCACTAGGCCTACCCACACAAGTGAGGTATAATTTTTTTTCGGGAGACTTGGGGGAACGCTGGGTGCAAGGACATTTGTGGCTCCTCTCAGATTCCAGAACTTTCTGCCACCGAAATTTAAGAAAAACATGTTTTTTTAGCCAAATTTTAAGTTTGCAAAGGATTCTTTGGTAACAGAACCTGGTCAGAGCCCCACAAGTCACCCCATTTGGATTCCCCTAGGTCTCTAGTTTTCAAGAATGAAAAGGTTTGGTAGGTTTCCCTACGTGCCGGCTGAGCTAGAGGCCAAAATTTACAGTTAGGCACTTTGCAAAAAACACCTCTGTTTCTGTAAAAAAATGGGATGTGTCCGCGTTGTGTTTTGGGGCATTTCCTGTCGCGGGCACTAGGCCTACCCACACAAGTGAGGTACCATTTGTATAGGGAAACTTGGGGGACCACTGGATGGAAGGAAATTTGTGGCTCCTCTCAGATTCCAGAATTTTCTGTCACCGAAATGTAAGGAAAAGGTATTTTTTTAGCCAATTTTTGAGGTTTGAAAAGGAATCTGGGTAACAGAACCTGCTCAGAGCCCCACAAGTCACCCCATCTAGGATTTCCCTAGGTCTCTAGTTTTCAAAAATTCAAAGGTGTGGTAGGTTATCCTAGGTGCCGGCTGAGCTAGAGGCCAAACTCTACAGGTAGGCACTTTGCAAAAAAACACCTCTGTTTTCTGTCAAAAAATGTGATGTGTCCACGTTGTGTTTTGGGGCATTTCCTGTCGCAGGGGCTAGGTCTACCCCACACAAGTGAGGTATCATTTTTATCGGGAGACTTGGGGAACACTGGGTGAAAGGAAATTTGTGGCTCCTCTCAGATTCCAGAACTTTCTGTCACAGAAATTTGAGGAAAACCTGTTTTTTTAGCCAAATGTTGAGGTTTGCAAAGAATTCTGGGTAACAGAACCTGGTCAGAGCCCCACAAGTCACCCCATCTTGGATTCCCCTATGTCTCTAGTTTTTAAAAATGCACAGGTTTGTAGGTTTCCCTAGGTGCTTGCTGACCTAGAGGCCAAAATCTACAGGTAGGCACTTTGCAAAAACACCTCTGTTTTCTGTCAAAAAATGGGATGTCTCCACGTTGTGTTTTGGGGCATTTCCTGTCACGGGCACTAGGCCTACCCACACAAAGTGAGGTATCATTTTTATCGGGAGACTTGGGGAACGCTGGTTGGAAGGAAATTTGTGGCTCCTCTCAGATTCCAGAACTTTCTGTCACCGAAATGTGAGGAAAAGCAGTTTTTTTTAGCCAAATTTTGAGGTTTGCAAAGGATTCTGGGTAACAGAACCTGGTCAGAGCCCCACAAGTCACCCCATATTGGATATCCCTAGATCTCTAGTTTTAAAAAATGCACAGGTTTGGTAGGTTTCCCCTAGGTGCCGGCTGAGCTAGAGGCCAAAATCTACAGGTAGGCACTTTGCAAAAAACACCTCTGTTTCTGTCAAAAAATGGGATGTGTCCACGTTGTGTTTTGGGGCATTTTCTGTCGCGGCGCTAGGCCTACCAACACAAGTGAGGTTTCATTTTATCGGAAGACTTGGGGGAACGCTGGGTGGAAGGAAATTTGTGGCTCCTCTCAGATTCCAGAGCTTTCTGTCACCGAAATGTGAGGAAAATTTGTTTTTTTAACTAAATTTTGAGGTTTGCAAAGGATTCTGGGTAACAGAACCTGGTCAGAGCCCCACAAGTCACCCCATATTGGATTTCCCTAGGTCTCCAGTTTTCAAAAATGCACAGGTTTGGTAGGTTTCCCTAGGTGCCGCCTGAGCTAGTGGCCAAAATCTACAGGTAGGTACTTTGCAAAAAACACCTCTGTTTTCTGTCAAAAAATGGGATGTGTCCACGTTGTGTTTTGGGGCATTTCCTGTCGCGGGCACTAGGCCTACCCACACAAGTGAGGTATCATTTTTATCAGGAGACTTGGGGGGAACGCTGGGTGGAAGGAAATCTGTGGCTCCTCTCAGATTCCAGAACTTTTTGTCACCGAAATGTAAGGAAAAGCAGTTTTTTTTAGCCAAATTGTGAGGTTTGCAAAGGATTCTGGGTAACAGAACCTGGTCAGAGCCCCACAAGTCACCCCATCTTGGATTCCCCTAGGTCTCTAGTTTTCAAAAATGCACAGGTTTGGTAGGTTTCCCTAGGTGCAGGCTGAGCTAGAGGCCAAAATCTACAGGTAGGCACTTTGCAAAAAACACCTCTGTTTTCTGTCAAAAAATGGGATGTCTCCACGTTGTGTTTTGGGGCATTTCCTGTCTACGGGCACTAGGCCTACCCACACAAGTGAGGTATAATTTTTTTCGGGAGACTTGGGGAACGCTGGGTGCAAGGACATTTGTGGCTCCTCTCAGATTCCAGAACTTTCTGCCACCGAAATTTAAGAAAAACATGTTTTTTTAGCCAAATTTTTAAGTTTGCAAAGGATTCTTTGGTAACAGAACCTGGTCAGAGCCCCACAAGTCACCCCATTTGGATTCCCCTAGGTCTCTAGTTTTCAAGAATGAAAAGGTTTGGTAGGTTTCCTACGTGCCGGCTGAGCTAGAGGCCAAAATTTACAGTTAGGCCACTTTGCAAAAAACACCTCTGTTTCTGTCAAAAAATGGGATGTGTCCGCGTTGTGTTTTGGGGCATTTCTGTCGCGGGCACTAGGCCTACCCACACAAGTGAGGTACCATTTGTATAGGGAAACTTGGGGGACCACTGGATGGAAGGAAATTTGTGGCTCCTCTCAGATTCCAGAATTTTCTGTCACCGAAATGTAAGGAAAAGGTGTTTTTTTAGCCAATTTTTGAGGTTTGAAAAGGAATCTGGGTAACAGAACCTGCTCAGAGCCCACAAGTCACCCCATCTAGGATTTCCCTAGGTCTCTAGTTTCAAAAATTCAAAGGTGTGGTAGGTTATCCTAGGTGCCGGCTGAGCTAGAGGCCAAACTCTACAGGTAGGCACTTTGCAAAAAACACCTCTGTTTTCTGTCAAAAAATGTGATGTGTCCACGTTGTGTTTTGGGGCATTTCCTGTCGCGGGGGCTAGGTCTACCCACACAAGTGAGGTATCATTTTTATCGGGAGACTTGGGGAACACTGGGTGAAAGGAAATTTGTGGCTCCTCTCAGATTCCAGAACTTTCTGTCACAGAAATTTGAGGAAAACCTGTTTTTTTAGCCAAATGTTGAGGTTTGCAAAGAATTCTGGGTAACAGAA